>NC_092388.1:68696016-70121786 GCF_030028105.1 Mobula birostris
CACCGACTCCTGTACACAGTGTCTCACCGACTCCTGTACACAGTGTCTCACCGACTCCTACACACAGTGTCTCACCGACTCCTGTACACGGTGTCTCACCGACTCCTGTACACGGTGTCTCACCGACTCCTGTACACGGTGTCTCACCGACTCCTACACACGGTGTCTCACCGACTCCTGTACACGGTGTCTCACCGACTCCTACACACGGTGTCTCACCGACTCCTGTACACGGTGTCTCACCGACTCCTGTACACGGTGTCTCACCGACTCCTGTACACGGTGTCTCACCGACTCCTGTACACGGTGTCTCACCGACTCCTGTACACGGTGTCTCACCGACTCCTGTACACGGTGTCTCACCGACTCCTGTACACGGTGTCTCACCGACTCCTACACACGGTGTCTCACCGACTCCTGTACACGGTGTCTCACCGACTCCTGTACACAGTGTCTCACCGACTCCTACACACAGTGTCTCAACGACTCCTGTACACAGTGTCTCACCGACTCCTGTACACAGTGTCTCACCGACTCCTGAACACAGTGTCTCACCGACTCCTACACACAGTGTCTCACCGACTCCTGTACACAGTGTCTCACCGACTCCTGTACACAGTGTCTCACCGACTCCTACACACGGTGTCTCACCGAATCCTGTACACAGTGTCTCACCGACTCCTGTACACAGTGTCTCACCGACTCCTGTACACAGTGTCTCACCGACTCCTGTACACCGTGTCTGACCGACTCCTACACACAGTGTCTCACCGACTCCTGTACACAGTGTCTCACCGACTCCTGTACACAGTGTCTCACCGACTCCTGTACACAGTGTCTCACCGACTCCTGTACACCGTGTCTGACCGACTCCTACACACAGTGTCTCACCGACTCCTGAACACAGTGTCTCACCGACTCCTGTACACAGTGTCTCACCGACTCCTGTACACAGTGTCTCACCGACTCCTGTACACAGTGTCTCACCGACTCCTACACACAGTGTCTCACCGACTCCTGTACACAGTGTCTCACCGACTCCTGTACACAGTGTCTCACCGACTCCTGTACACAGTGTCTCACCGACTCCTGTACACAGTGTCTCACCGACTCCTACACACAGTGTCTCACCGACTCCTACACACAGTGTCTCACCGACTCCTGTACACGGTGTCTCACCGACTCCTACACACGGTGTCTCACCGACTCCTGTACACGGTGTCTCACCGACTCCTGTACACGGTGTCTCACCGACTCCTGTACACGGTGTCTCACCGACTCCTGTACACTGTGTCTCACCGACTCCTGTACACAGTGTCACACCGACTCCTGTACACAGTGTCTCACCGACTCCTGTACACAGTGTCTCACCGACTCCTGTACACAGTGTCTCACCGACTCCTGTACACAGTGTCTCACCGACTCCTACACACAGTGTCTCACCGAATCCTGTACACAGTGTCTCACCGACTCCTGTACACAGTGTCTCACCGACTCCTACACACAGTGTCTCACCGACTCCTGTACACGGTGTCTCACCGACTCCTACACACAGTGTCTCACCGACTCCTGTACACGGTGTCTCACCGACTCCTACACACAGTGTCTCACCGACTCCTGTACACAGTGTCTCACTGACTCCTATACACAGTGTCTCACCGACTCCTGTACACAGTGTCTCACCGACTCCTACACACAGTGTCTCACCGACTCCTACACACAGTGTCTCACCGACTCCTGTACACAGTGTCTCACCGACTCCTACACGCAGTGTCTCACCGACTCCTGTACACAGTGTCTCACCGACTCCTACACACAGTGTCTCACCGACTCCTGTACACAGTGTCTCACCGACTCCTGTACACAGTGTCTCACCGACTCCTGTACACAGTGTCTCACCGACTCCTGTACACAGTGTCTCACCGACTCCTACACACAGTGTCTCACCGACTCCTACACACAGTGTCTCACCGACTCCTGTACACAGTGTCTCACCGACTCCTGTACACAGTGTCTCACCGACTCCTACACACGGTGTCTCACCGACTCCTGTACACGGTGTCTCACCGACTCCTGTACACGGTGTCTCACCGACTCCTGTACACGGTGTCTCACCGACTCCTGTACACAGTGTCTCACCGACTCCTGTACACAGTGTCACACCGACTCCTGTACACAGTGTCTCACCGACTCCTGTACACAGTGTCTCACCGACTCCTGTACACAGTGTCTCACCGACTCCTGTACACAGTGTCTCACCGACTCCTACACACAGTGTCTCACCGACTCCTGTACACAGTGTCTCACCGAATCCTGTACACAGTGTCTCACCGACTCCTACACACAGTGTCTCACCGACTCCTGTACACGGTGTCTCACCGACTCCTACACACAGTGTCTCACCGACTCCTGTACACAGTGTCTCACCGACTCCTGTACACAGTGTCTCACCGATTCCTGTACACAGTGTCTCACCGACTCCTGTACACAGTGTCTCACCGACTCCTACACACAGTGTCTCACCGACTCCTGTACACAGTGTCTCACCGACTCCTGTACACAGTGTCTCACCGACTCCTGTACACAGTGTCTCACCGACTCCTACACACAGTGTCTCACCGACTCCTGTACACAGTGTCTCACCGACTCCTGTACACAGTGTCTCACCGACTCCTGTACACAGTGTCTCACCGACTCCTACACACAGTGTCTCACCGACTCCTGTACACAGTGTCTCACCGACTCCTGTACACAGTGTCTCACCGACTCCTGTACACAGTGTCTCACCGACTCCTACACACAGTGTCTCACCGACTCCTACACACAGTGTTTCACCGACTCCTGTACACAGTGTCTCACCGACTCCTGTACACAGTGTCTCACCGACTCCTACACACGGTGTCTCACCGACTCCTGTACACAGTGCCTCACCGACTCCTGTACACAGTGTCTCAGCGACTCCTGTACACGGTGTCTCACCGACTCCTGTACACAGTGTCTCACCGACTCCTGTACACAGTGTCTCACCGACTCCTACACACAGTGTCTCACCGACTCCTGTACACGGTGTCTCACCGACTCCTGTACACGGTGTCTCACCGACTCCTGTACACAGTGTCTCACCGACTCCTACACACAGTGTCTCACCGACTCCTGTACACAGTGTCTCACCGACTCCTGTACACAGTGTCTCACCGACTCCTACACACAGTGTCTCACCGACTCCTGTACACAGTGTCTCACCGACTCCTGTACACAGTGTCTCACCGACTCCTACACACAGTGTCTCACCGACTCCTACACGCAGTGTCTCACCGACTCCTGTACACAGTATCTCACCGACTCCTACACACAGTGTCTCACCGACTCCTGTACACAGTGTCTCACCGACTCCTACACACGGTGTCTCACCGACTCCTGTACACAGTGTCTCACCGACTCCTGTACACAGTGTCTCACCGACTCCTGCACACAGTGTCTCACCGACTGCTGTACACAGTGTCTCACCGACTCCTACACACGGTGTCTCACCGACTCCTGTACACAGTGTCTCACCGACTCCTGTACACAGTGTCTCACCGACTCCTGTACACAGTGTCTCACCGACTCCTACACACAGTGTCTCACCGACTCCTGCACACAGTGTCTCACCGACTGCTGTACACAGTGTCTCACCGACTCCTACACACGGTGTCTCACCGACCCCTGTACACGGTGTCTCACCGACTCCTGTACACAGTGTCTCACCGACTCCTGTACACGGTGTCTCACCGACTCCTGTACACGGTGTCTCACCGACTCCTACACACAGTGTCTCACCGACTCCTACACACAGTGTCTCACCGACTCCTACACACAGTGTCTCACCGACTCCTGTACACAGTGTCTCACCGACTCCTGTACAACGGTGTCTCACCGACTCCTGTACACGGTGTCTCACCGACTCCTACACACGGTGTCTCACCGACTCCTACACACGGTGTCTCACCGACTCCTGTACACGGTGTCTCACCGACTCCTGTACACGGTGTCTCACCGACTCCTGTACACGGTGTCTCACCGACTCCTGTACACGGTGTCTCACCGACTCCTGTACACAGTGTCTCACCGACTCCTACACACAGTGTCTCACCGACTCCTGTACACAGTGTCTCACCGACTCCTGTACACAGTGTCTCACCGACTCCTGTACACAGTGTCTCACCGACTCCTGTACACAGTGTCTCACTGACTCCTGTACACAGTGTCTCACCGACTCCTACAACACGGTGTCTCACCGACTCCTGTACACAGTGTCTCACCGACTCCTAAACACAGTGTCTCACCGACTCCTGTACACAGTGTCTCACCGACTCCTACACACAGTGTCTCACCGACTCCTGTACACAGTGTCTCACCGACCCCTGTACACGGTGTCTCACCGACTCCTGTACACGGTGTCTCACCGACTCCTGTACACGGTGGTCTCACCGACTCCTGTACACAGTGTCTCACCGACTCCTACACGCAGTGTCTCACCGACTCCTCTGCACAGTGTCTCACCGACTCCTGTACACAGTGTCTCACCGACTCCTACACACAGTGTCTCACCGACTCCTGTACACAGTGTCTCACCGACTCCTGTACACAGTGTCTCACCGACTCCTGTACACAGTGTCTCACCGACTCCTACACACAGTGTCTCACCGACTCCTGTACACCGTGTCTCACCGACTCCTGTACACAGTGTCTCACCGACTCCTGTACACAGTGTCTCACCGACTCCTGTACACAGTGTCTCACCGACTCCTACACACAGTGTCTCACCGACTCCTGTACACGGTGTCTCACCGACTCCTGTACACGGTGTCTCACCGACTCCTGTACACGGTGACTCACCGACTCCTGTACACGGTGTCTCACCGACTCCTGTAGACAGTGTCTCACCGACTCCTACACACAGTGTCTCACCGACTCCTGTACACAGTGTCTCACCGACTCCTACATACAGTGTCTCACCGACTCCTGTACACAGTGTCTCACCGACTCCTACACACAGTGTCTCACCGACTCCTGTACACGGTGTCTCACCGACTCCTGTACACAGTGTCTCACCGACTCCTACACACAGTGTCTCACCGACTCCTGTACACAGTGTCTCACCGACTCCTGTACACAGTGTCTCACCGACTCCTGTACACAGTGTCTCACCGACTCCTACACACAGTGTCTCACCGGACTCCTGTACACAGTGTCTCACCGACTCCTGTACACAGTGTCTCACCGACTCATGTACACAGTGTCTCACCGACTCCTGTACACAGTGTCTCACCGACTCCTACACACAGTGTCTCACCGACTCCTACACACAGTGTCTCACCGACTCCTGTACACAGTGTCTCACCGACTCCTGTACAACAGTGTCTCACCGACTCCTACACACGGTGTCTCACCGACTCCTGTACACAGTGCCTCACCGACTCCTGTACCACAGTGTCTCACCGACTCCTGTACACGGTGTCTCACCGACTCCTGTACACGGTGTCTCACCGACTCCTGTACACAGTGTCTCACCGACTCCTACACACAGTGTCTCACCGACTCCTGTACACGGTGTCTCACCGACTCCTGTACACGTGTCTCACCGACTCCTACACACAGTGTCTCACCGACTCCTGTACACACAGTGTCTCACCGACTCCTGTACACGGTGTCTCACCGACTCCTGTACACGGTGTCTCACCGACTCCTGTACACACAGTGTCTCACCGACTCCTACACACAGTGTCTCACCGACTCCTGTACACGGTGTCTCACCGACTCCTACACACAGTGTCTCACCGACTCCTGTACACGGTGTCTCACCGACTCCTGTACACGGTGTCTCACCGACTCCTGTACACGGTGTCTCACCGACTCCTGTACACAGTGTCTCACCGACTCCTACACACAGTGTCTCACCCGACCCCTACACACAGTGTCTCACCGACCCCTGTACACAGTGTCTCACCGACTCCTGTACACAGTGTCTCACCGACTCCTGTACACAGTGTCTCACCGACTCCTGTACACAGTGTCTCACCGACTCCTGTACACAGTGTCTCACCGACTCCTACACACAGTGTCTCACCGACTCCTGTACACAGTGTCTCACCGACTCCTACACACAGTGTCTCACCGACTCCTACACACAGTGTCTCACCGACTCCTGTACACAGTGTCTCACCGACTCCTGTACACAGTGTCTCACCGACTCCTACACACAGTGTCTCACCGACTCCTACACACAGTGTCTCACCGACTCCTACACACAGTGTCTCACCGACTCCTGTACACGGTGTCTCACCGACTCCTGTACACGGTGTCTCACCGACTCCTGTACACGGTGTCTCACCGACCCCTGTACACGGTGTCTCACCGACTCCTGTACACGGTGTCTCACCGACTCCTGTACACGGTGTCTCACCGACTCCTGTACACGGTGTCTCACCGACTCCTGTACACGGTGTCTCACCGACTCCTGTACACGGTGTCTCACCGACTCCTACACACAGTGTCTCACCGACTCCTGTACACAGTGTCTCACCGACTCCTGTACACAGTGTCTCACCGACTCCTGTACACAGTGTCTCACCGACTCCTACACACAGTGTCTCACCGACTCCTACACAGTGTCTCACCGACTCCTGCACACAGTGTCTCACCGACTCCTGTACACAGTGTCTCACCGACTCCTGTACACAGTGTCTCACCGACTCCTGTACACGGTGTCTCACCGACTCCTACACACAGTGTCTCACCGACTCCTGTACACGGTGTCTCACCGACTCCTGTACACGGTGTCTCACCGACTCCTGTACACGGTGTCTCACCGACTCCTGTACACGGTGTCTCACCGACTCCTACACACGGTGTCTCACCGACTCCTGTACACGGTGTCTCACCGACTCCTACACACGGTGTCTCACCGACTCCTGTACACGGTGTCTCACCGACTCCTGTACACGGTGTCTCACCGACTCCTGTACACGGTGTCTCACCGACTCCTGTACACGGTGTCTCACCGACTCCTGTACACGGTGTCTCACCGACTCCTGTACACGGTGTCTCACCGACTCCTGTACACGGTGTCTCACCGACTCCTACACACGGTGTCTCACCGACTCCTGTACACAGTGTCTCACCGACTCCTGTACACAGTGTCTCACCGACTCCTACACACAGTGTCTCACCGACTCCTGTACACAGTGTCTCACCGACTCCTGTACACAGTGTCTCACCGACTCCTGAACACAGTGTCTCACCGACTCCTACACACAGTGTCTCACCGACTCCTGTACACAGTGTCTCACCGACTCCTGTACACAGTGTCTCACCGACTCCTACACACAGTGTCTCACCGACTCCTGTACACAGTATCTCACCGACTCCTGTACACAGTGTCTCACCGACTCCTGTACACCGTGTCTGACCGACTCCTACACACTGTGTCTCACCGACTCCTGTACACAGTGTCTCACCGACTCCTGTACACAGTGTCTCACCGACTCCTGTACACAGTGTCTCACCGACTCCTACACACAGTGTCTCACCGACTCCTGTACACAGTGTCTCACCGACTCCTGTACACAGTGTCTCACCGACTCCTGTACACAGTGTCTCACCGACTCCTGTACACAGTGTCTCACCGACTCCTACACACAGTGTCTCACCGACTCCTACACACAGTGTCTCACCGACTCCTGTACACAGTGTCTCACCGACTCCTGTACACTGTGTCTCACCGACTCCTACACACGGTGTCTCACCGACTCCTGTACACGGTGTCTCACCGACTCCTGTACACGGTGTCTCACCGACTCCTGTACACGGTGTCTCACCGACTCCTGTACACGGTGTCACACCGACTCCTGTACACGGTGTCTCACCGACTCCTGTACACAGTGTCTCACCGACTCCTGTACACAGTGTCTCACAGACTCCTACACACAGTGTCTCACCGACTCCTGTACACAGTGTCTCACCGACTCCTGTACACAGTGTCTCACCGACTCCTGTACACAGTGTCTCACCGACTCCTACACACAGTGTCTCACCGACTCCTGTACACAGTGTCTCACCGACTCCTGTACACAGTGTCTCACCGACTCCTGTACACAGTGTCTCACCGACTCCTGTACACAGTGTCTCACCGACTCCTGTACACAGTGTCTCACCGACTCCTGTACACAGTGTCTCACCGACTCCTACACACAGTGTCTCACCGACTCCTGTACACAGTGTCTCACCGACTCCTGTACACAGTGTCTCACCGACTCCTGTACACAGTGTCTCACCGACTCCTACACACAGTGTCTCACCGACTCCTACACACAGTGTTTCACCGACTCCTGTACACAGTGTCTCACCGACTCCTGTACACAGTGTCTCACCGACTCCTGTACACAGTGTCTCACCGACTCCTACACACGGTGTCTCACCGACTCCTGTACACAGTGCCTCACCGACTCCTGTACACAGTGTCTCAGCGACTCCTGTACACGGTGTCTCACCGACTCCTGTACACAGTGTCTCACCGACTCCTGTACACAGTGTCTCACCGACTCCTACACACAGTGTCTCACCGACTCCTGTACACGGTGTCTCACCGACTCCTGTACACGGTGTCTCACCGACTCCTGTACACAGTGTCTCACCGACTCCTACACACAGTGTCTCACCGACTCCTGTACACAGTGTCTCACCGACTCCTGTACACAGTGTCTCACCGACTCCTACACACAGTGTCTCACCGACTCCTGTACACAGTGTCTCACCGACTCCTACACACAGTGTCTCACCGACTCCTACACGCAGTGTCTCACCGACTCCTGTACACAGTATCTCACCGACTCCTACACACAGTGTCTCACCGACTCCTGTACACAGTGTCTCACCGACTCCTACACACAGTGTCTCACCGACTCCTGTACACAGTGTCTCACCGACTCCTGTACACAGTGTCTCACCGACTCCTGTACACAGTGTCTCACCGACTCCTACACACAGTGTCTCACCGACTCCTGTACACAGTGTCTCACCGACCCCTGTACACAGTGTCTCACCGACTCCTACACACAGTGTCTCACCGACTCCTGTACACAGTGTCTCACCGACTCCTGTACACAGTGTCTCACCGACTCCTACACACAGTGTCTCACCGACTCCTACACACAGTGTCTCACCGACTCCTACACACAGTGTCTCACCGACTCCTGTACACGGTGTCTCACCGACTCCTGTACACGGTGTCTCACCGACTCCTACACACAGTGTCTCACCGACTCCTGTACACAGTGTCTCACCGACTCCTACATACAGTGTCTCACCGACTCCTGTACACAGTGTCTCACCGACTCCTGTACACAGTGTCTCACCGACTCCTACACACAGTGTCTCACCGACTCCTGTACACGGTGTCTCACCGACTCCTACACACAGTGTCTCACCGACTCCTGTACACAGTGTCTCACCGACTCCTGTACACAGTGTCTCACCGATTCCTGTACACAGTGTCTCACCGACTCCTGTACACAGTGTCTCACCGACTCCTACACACAGTGTCTCACCGACTCCTGTACACAGTGTCTCACCGACTCCTGTACACAGTGTCTCACCGACTCCTGTACACAGTGTCTCACCGACTCCTACACACAGTGTCTCACCGACTCCTGTACACAGTGTCTCACCGACTCCTGTACACAGTGTCTCACCGACTCCTGTACACAGTGTCTCACCGACTCCTACACACAGTGTCTCACCGACTCCTGTACACAGTGTCTCACCGACTCCTGTACACAGTGTCTCACCGACTCCTGTACACAGTGTCTCACCGACTCCTACACACAGTGTCTCACCGACTCCTACACACAGTGTTTCACCGACTCCTGTACACAGTGTCTCACCGACTCCTGTACACAGTGTCTCACCGACTCCTACACACGGTGTCTCACCGACTCCTGTACACAGTGCCTCACCGACTCCTGTACACAGTGTCTCAGCGACTCCTGTACACGGTGTCTCACCGACTCCTGTACACAGTGTCTCACCGACTCCTGTACACAGTGTCTCACCGACTCCTACACACGGTGTCTCACCGACTCCTGTACACGGTGTCTCACCGACTCCTGTACACGGTGTCTCACCGACTCCTGTACACAGTGTCTCACCGACTCCTACACACAGTGTCTCACCGACTCCTGTACACAGTGTCTCACCGACTCCTGTACACAGTGTCTCACCGACTCCTACACACAGTGTCTCACCGACTCCTGTACACAGTGTCTCACCGACTCCTGTACACAGTGTCTCACCGACTCCTACACACAGTGTCTCACCGACTCCTACACGCAGTGTCTCACCGACTCCTGTACACAGTATCTCACCGACTCCTACACACAGTGTCTCACCGACTCCTGTACACAGTGTCTCACCGACTCCTACACACGGTGTCTCACCGACTCCTGTACACAGTGTCTCACCGACTCCTGTACACAGTGTCTCACCGACTCCTGCACACAGTGTCTCACCGACTGCTGTACACAGTGTCTCACCGACTCCTACACACGGTGTCTCACCGACTCCTGTACACAGTGTCTCACCGACTCCTGTACACAGTGTCTCACCGACTCCTGTACACAGTGTCTCACCGACTCCTACACACAGTGTCTCACCGACTCCTGCACACAGTGTCTCACCGACTGCTGTACACAGTGTCTCACCGACTCCTACACACGGTGTCTCACCGACCCCTGTACACGGTGTCTCACCGACTCCTGTACACAGTGTCTCACCGACTCCTGTACACGGTGTCTCACCGACTCCTGTACACGGTGTCTCACCGACTCCTACACACAGTGTCTCACCGACTCCTACACACAGTGTCTCACCGACTCCTACACACAGTGTCTCACCGACTCCTGTACACGGTGTCTCACCGACTCCTGTACACGGTGTCTCACCGACTCCTGTACACGGTGTCTCACCGACTCCTACACACGGTGTCTCACCGACTCCTACACACGGTGTCTCACCGACTCCTGTACACGGTGTCTCACCGACTCCTGTACACGGTGTCTCACCGACTCCTGTACACGGTGTCTCACCGACTCCTGTACACGGTGTCTCACCGACTCCTGTACACAGTGTCTCACCGACTCCTACACACAGTGTCTCACCGACTCCTGTACACAGTGTCTCACCGACTCCTGTACACAGTGTCTCACCGACTCCTGTACACAGTGTCTCACCGACTCCTGTACACAGTGTCTCACTGACTCCTGTACACAGTGTCTCACCGACTCCTACACACGGTGTCTCACCGACTCCTGTACACAGTGTCTCACCGACTCCTAAACACAGTGTCTCACCGACTCCTGTACACAGTGTCTCACCGACTCCTACACACAGTGTCTCACCGACTCCTGTACACAGTGTCTCACCGACCCCTGTACACGGTGTCTCACCGACTCCTGTACACGGTGTCTCACCGACTCCTGTACACGGTGTCTCACCGACTCCTGTACACAGTGTCTCACCGACTCCTACACGCAGTGTCTCACCGACTCCTCTGCACAGTGTCTCACCGACTCCTGTACACAGTGTCTCACCGACTCCTACACACAGTGTCTCACCGACTCCTGTACACAGTGTCTCACCGACTCCTGTACACAGTGTCTCACCGACTCCTGTACACAGTGTCTCACCGACTCCTACACACAGTGTCTCACCGACTCCTGTACACCGTGTCTCACCGACTCCTGTACACAGTGTCTCACCGACTCCTGTACACAGTGTCTCACCGACTCCTACACACAGTGTCTCACCGACTCCTGTACACGGTGTCTCACCGACTCCTGTACACGGTGTCTCACCGACTCCTGTACACGGTGACTCACCGACTCCTGTACACGGTGTCTCACCGACTCCTGTAGACAGTGTCTCACCGACTCCTACACACAGTGTCTCACCGACTCCTGTACACAGTGTCTCACCGACTCCTACACACAGTGTCTCACCGACTCCTGTACACAGTGTCTCACCGACTCCTACACACAGTGTCTCACCGACTCCTGTACACGGTGTCTCACCGACTCCTGTACACAGTGCCTCACCGAATCCTACACACAGTGTCTCACCGACTCCTGTACACAGTGTCTCACCGACTCCTGTACACAGTGTCTCACCGACTCCTGTACACAGTGTCTCACCGACTCCTACACACAGTGTCTCACCGACTCCTGTACACAGTGTCTCACCGACTCCTGTACACAGTGTCTCACCGACTCATGTACACAGTGTCTCACCGACTCCTGTACACAGTGTCTCACCGACTCCTACACACAGTGTCTCACCGACTCCTACACACAGTGTCTCACCGACTCCTGTACACAGTGTCTCACCGACTCCTGTACACGGTGTCTCACCGACTCCTACACACGGTGTCTCACCGACTCCTGTACACAGTGCCTCACCGACTCCTGTACACAGTGTCTCACCGACTCCTGTACACGGTGTCTCACCGACTCCTGTACACGGTGTCTCACCGACTCCTGTACACAGTGTCTCACCGACTCCTACACACAGTGTCTCACCGACTCCTGTACACGGTGTCTCACCGACTCCTGTACACGGTGTCTCACCGACTCCTACACACAGTGTCTCACCGACTCCTGTACACACAGTGTCTCACCGACTCCTGTACACGGTGTCTCACCGACTCCTGTACACGGTGTCTCACCGACTCCTGTACACACAGTGTCTCACCGACTCCTACACACAGTGTCTCACCGACTCCTGTACACGGTGTCTCACCGACTCCTACACACAGTGTCTCACCGACTCCTGTACACGGTGTCTCACCGACTCCTGTACACGGTGTCTCACCGACTCCTGTACACGGTGTCTCACCGACTCCTGTACACGGTGTCTCACCGACTCCTGTACACGGTGTCTCACCGACTCCTACACACAGTGTCTCACCGACCCCTACACACAGTGTCTCACCGACCCCTGTACACAGTGTCTCACCGACTCCTGTACACAGTGTCTCACCGACTCCTGTACACAGTGTCTCACCGACTCCTGTACACAGTGTCTCACCGACTCCTACACACAGTGTCTCACCGACTCCTGTACACAGTGTCTCACCGACTCCTACACACAGTGTCTCACCGACTCCTACACACAGTGTCTCACCGACTCCTGTACACAGTGTCTCACCGACTCCTGTACACAGTGTCTCACCGACTCCTACACACAGTGTCTCACCGACTCCTACACACGGTGTCTCACCGACCCCTGTACACGGTGTCTCACCGACTCCTGTACACGGTGTCTCACCGACTCCTGTACACGGTGTCTCACCGACCCCTGTACACGGTGTCTCACCGACTCCTGTACACGGTGTCTCACCGACTCCTGTACACGGTGTCTCACCGACTCCTGTACACGGTGTCTCACCGACTCCTGTACACGGTGTCTCACCGACTCCTACACACGGTGTCTCACCGACTCCTGTACACGGTGTCTCACCGACTCCTGTACACAGTGTCTCACCGACTCCTGTACACAGTGTCTCACCGACTCCTACACACAGTGTCTCACCGACTCCTACACAGTGTCTCACCGACTCCTGTACACAGTGTCTCACCGACTCCTGTACACAGTGTCTCACCGACTCCTGTACACAGTGTCTCACCGACTCCTGTACACAGTGTCTCACCGACTCCTACACACGGTGTCTCACCGACTCCTGTACACGGTGTCTCACCGACTCCTGTACACGGTGTCTCACCGACTCCTGTACACGGTGTCTCACCGACTCCTGTACACGGTGTCTCACCGACTCCTACACACGGTGTCTCACCGACTCCTGTACACGGTGTCTCACCGACTCCTACACACGGTGTCTCACCGACTCCTGTACACGGTGTCTCACCGACTCCTGTACACGGTGTCTCACCGACTCCTGTACACGGTGTCTCACCGACTCCTGTACACGGTGTCTCACCGACTCCTGTACACGGTGTCTCACCGACTCCTGTACACGGAGTCTCACCGACTCCTGTACACGGTGTCTCACCGACTCCTGTACACGGTGTCTCACCGACTCCTACACACGGTGTCTCACCGACTCCTGTACACAGTGTCTCACCGACTCCTGTACACAGTGTCTCACCGACTCCTACACACAGTGTCTCACCGACTCCTGTACACAGTGTCTCACCGACTCCTGTACACAGTGTCTCACCGACTCCTGAACACAGTGTCTCACCGACTCCTACACACAGTGTCTCACCGACTCCTGTACACAGTGTCTCACCGACTCCTGTACACAGTGTCTCACCGACTCCTACACACAGTGTCTCACCGACTCCTGTACACAGTATCTCACCGACTCCTGTACACAGTGTCTCACCGACTCCTGTACACAGTGTCTCACCGACTCCTGTACACCGTGTCTGACCGACTCCTACACACTGTGTCTCACCGACTCCTGTACACAGTGTCTCACCGACTCCTGTACACAGTGTCTCACCGACTCCTGTACACAGTGTCTCACCGACTCCTACACACAGTGTCTCACCGACTCCTGTACACAGTGTCTCACCGACTCCTGTACACAGTGTCTCACCGACTCCTGTACACAGTGTCTCACCGACTCCTGTACACAGTGTCTCACCGACTCCTACACACAGTGTCTCACCGACTCCTACACACAGTGTCTCACCGACTCCTGTACACAGTGTCTCACCGACTCCTGTACACTGTGTCTCACCGACTCCTACACACGGTGTCTCACCGACTCCTGTACACGGTGTCTCACCGACTCCTGTACACGGTGTCTCACCGACTCCTGTACACGGTGTCTCACCGACTCCTGTACACGGTGTCTCACCGACTCCTGTACACGGTGTCACACCGACTCCTGTACACAGTGTCTCACCGACTCCTGTACACAGTGTCTCACCGACTCCTGTACACAGTGTCTCACCGACTCCTGTACACAGTGTCTCACCGACTCCTACACACAGTGTCTCACCGACTCCTGTACACAGTGTCTCACCGACTCCTGTACACAGTGTCTCACCGACTCCTACACACAGTGTCTCACCGACTCCTGTACACGGTGTCTCACCGACTCCTACACACAGTGTCTCACCGACTCCTGTACACAGTGTCTCACCGACTCCTGTACACAGTGTCTCACCGATTCCTGTACACAGTGTCTCACCGACTCCTGTACACAGTGTCTCACCGACTCCTACACACAGTGTCTCACCGACTCCTGTACACAGTGTCTCACCGACTCCTGTACACAGTGTCTCACCGACTCCTGTACACAGTGTCTCACCGACTCCTACACACAGTGTCTCACCGACTCCTGTACACAGTGTCTCACCGACTCCTGTACACAGTGTCTCACCGACTCCTGTACACAGTGTCTCACCGACTCCTGTACACAGTGTCTCACCGACTCCTGTACACAGTGTCTCACCGACTCCTACACACAGTGTCTCACCGACTCCTGTACACAGTGTCTCACCGACTCCTGTACACAGTGTCTCACCGACTCCTGTACACAGTGTCTCACCGACTCCTACACACAGTGTCTCACCGACTCCTACACACAGTGTTTCACCGACTCCTGTACACAGTGTCTCACCGACTCCTGTACACAGTGTCTCACCGACTCCTACACACGGTGTCTCACCGACTCCTGTACACAGTGCCTCACCGACTCCTGTACACAGTGTCTCAGCGACTCCTGTACACGGTGTCTCACCGACTCCTGTACACAGTGTCTCACCGACTCCTGTACACAGTGTCTCACCGACTCCTACACACAGTGTCTCACCGACTCCTGTACACGGTGTCTCACCGACTCCTGTACACGGTGTCTCACCGACTCCTGTACACAGTGTCTCACCGACTCCTACACACAGTGTCTCACCGACTCCTGTACACAGTGTCTCACCGACTCCTGTACACAGTGTCTCACCGACTCCTACACACAGTGTCTCACCGACTCCTGTACACAGTGTCTCACCGACTCCTGTACACAGTGTCTCACCGACTCCTACACACAGTGTCTCACCGACTCCTACACGCAGTGTCTCACCGACTCCTGTACACAGTATCTCACCGACTCCTACACACAGTGTCTCACCGACTCCTGTACACAGTGTCTCACCGACTCCTACACACAGTGTCTCACCGACTCCTGTACACAGTGTCTCACCGACTCCTGTACACAGTGTCTCACCGACTCCTACACACAGTGTCTCACCGACTCCTGTACACAGTATCTCACCGACTCCTGTACACAGTGTCTCACCGACTCCTGTACACAGTGTCTCACCGACTCCTGTACACCGTGTCTGACCGACTCCTACACACTGTGTCTCACCGACTCCTGTACACAGTGTCTCACCGACTCCTGTACACAGTGTCTCACCGACTCCTGTACACAGTGTCTCACCGACTCCTACACACAGTGTCTCACCGACTCCTGTACACAGTGTCTCACCGACTCCTGTACACAGTGTCTCACCGACTCCTGTACACAGTGTCTCACCGACTCCTGTACACAGTGTCTCACCGACTCCTACACACAGTGTCTCACCGACTCCTACACACAGTGTCTCACCGACTCCTGTACACAGTGTCTCACCGACTCCTGTACACTGTGTCTCACCGACTCCTACACACGGTGTCTCACCGACTCCTGTACACGGTGTCTCACCGACTCCTGTACACGGTGTCTCACCGACTCCTGTACACGGTGTCTCACCGACTCCTGTACACGGTGTCTCACCGACTCCTGTACACAGTGTCACACCGACTCCTGTACACAGTGTCTCACCGACTCCTGTACACAGTGTCTCACCGACTCCTGTACACAGTGTCTCACCGACTCCTGTACACAGTGTCTCACCGACTCCTACACACAGTGTCTCACCGACTCCTGTACACAGTGTCTCACCGACTCCTGTACACAGTGTCTCACCGACTCCTACACACAGTGTCTCACCGACTCCTGTACACGGTGTCTCACCGACTCCTACACACAGTGTCTCACCGACTCCTGTACACAGTGTCTCACCGACTCCTGTACACAGTGTCTCACCGATTCCTGTACACAGTGTCTCACCGACTCCTGTACACAGTGTCTCACCGACTCCTACACACAGTGTCTCACCGACACCTGTACACAGTGTCTCACCGACTCCTGTACACAGTGTCTCACCGACTCCTGTACACAGTGTCTCACCGACTCCTACACACAGTGTCTCACCGACTCCTGTACACAGTGTCTCACCGACTCCTGTACACAGTGTCTCACCGACTCCTGTACACAGTGTCTCACCGACTCCTGTACACAGTGTCTCACCGACTCCTGTACACAGTGTCTCACCGACTCCTACACACAGTGTCTCACCGACTCCTGTACACAGTGTCTCACCGACTCCTGTACACAGTGTCTCACCGACTCCTGTACACAGTGTCTCACCGACTCCTACACACAGTGTCTCACCGACTCCTACACACAGTGTTTCACCGACTCCTGTACACAGTGTCTCACCGACTCCTGTACACAGTGTCTCACCGACTCCTACACACGGTGTCTCACCGACTCCTGTACACAGTGCCTCACCGACTCCTGTACACAGTGTCTCAGCGACTCCTGTACACGGTGTCTCACCGACTCCTGTACACAGTGTCTCACCGACTCCTGTACACAGTGTCTCACCGACTCCTACACACAGTGTCTCACCGACTCCTGTACACGGTGTCTCACCGACTCCTGTACACGGTGTCTCACCGACTCCTGTACACAGTGTCTCACCGACTCCTACACACAGTGTCTCACCGACTCCTGTACACAGTGTCTCACCGACTCCTGTACACAGTGTCTCACCGACTCCTACACACAGTGTCTCACCGACTCCTGTACACAGTGTCTCACCGACTCCTGTACACAGTGTCTCACCGACTCCTACACACAGTGTCTCACCGACTCCTACACGCAGTGTCTCACCGACTCCTGTACACAGTATCTCACCGACTCCTACACACAGTGTCTCACCGACTCCTGTACACAGTGTCTCACCGACTCCTACACACAGTGTCTCACCGACTCCTGTACACAGTGTCTCACCGACTCCTGTACACAGTGTCTCACCGACTCCTGTACACAGTGTCTCACCGACTCCTACACACAGTGTCTCACCGACTCCTGTACACAGTGTCTCACCGACCCCTGTACACAGTGTCTCACCGACTCCTACACACAGTGTCTCACCGACTCCTGTACACAGTGTCTCACCGACTCCTGTACACAGTGTCTCACCGACTCCTACACACAGTGTCTCACCGACTCCTACACACAGTGTCTCACCGACTCCTACACACAGTGTCTCACCGACTCCTGTACACGGTGTCTCACCGACTCCTGTACACGGTGTCTCACCGACTCCTACACACAGTGTCTCACCGACTCCTGTACACAGTGTCTCACCGACTCCTACATACAGTGTCTCACCGACTCCTGTACACAGTGTCTCACCGACTCCTGTACACAGTGTCTCACCGACTCCTACACACAGTGTCTCACCGACTCCTGTACACAGTGTCTCACCGACTCCTACACACAGTGTCTCACCGACTCCTACACACAGTGTCTCACCGACTCCTGTACACAGTGTCTCACCGACTCCTACACACAGTGTCTCACCGACTCCTGTACACAGTGTCTCACCGACTCCTACACACAGTGTCTCACCGACTCCTGTACACAGTGTCTCACCGACTCCTGTACACAGTGTCTCACCGACTCCTGTACACAGTGTCTCACCGACTCCTACACACAGTGTCTCACCGACTCCTGTACACGGTGTCTCACCGACTCCTGTACACGGTGTCTCACCGACTCCTGTACACGGTGTCTCACCGACTCCTGTACACAGTGTCTCACCGACTCCTACACTCAGTGTCTCACCGACTCCTACACACAGTGTCTCACCGACTCCTACACACAGTGTCTCACCGACTCCTGTACACAGTGTCTCACCGACTCCTACACACAGTGTCTCACCGACTCCTACACACAGTGTCTCACCGACTCCTGTACACAGTGTCTCACCGACTCCTACACACAGTGTCTCACCGACCCCTGTACACAGTGTCTCACCGACTCCTACACGCAGTGTCTCACCGACTCCTACACACAGTGTCTCACCGACTCCTGTACACAGTGTCTCACCGACTCCTGTACACAGTGTCTCACCGACTCCTGTACACTGTGTCTCACCGACTCCTGTACACAGTGTCTCACCGACTCCTACACACAGTGTCTCACCGACTCCTGTACACAGTGTCTCACCGACTCCTACACACAGTGTCTCACCGACCCCTGTACACAGTGTCTCACCGACTCCTACACGCACTGTCTCACCGACTCCTGTACACAGTGTCTCACTGACTCCTACACACAGTGTCTCACCGACCCCTGTACACAGTGTCTCACCGACTCCTACACGCAGTGTCTCACCGACTCCTGTACACAGTGTCTCACCGACTCCTGTACACGGTGTCTCACCGACTCCTGTACACGGTGTCTCACCGACTCCTGTACACGGTGTCTCACCGACTCTTGTACACGGTGTCTCACCGACTCCTGTACACAGTGTCTCACCGACTCCTACACACAGTGTCGCACCGACTCCTGTACACAGTGTCTCACCGACTCCTGTACACAGTGTCTCACCGACTCCTGTACACAGTGTCTCACCGACTCCTGTACACAGTGTCTCACCGACTCCTACACACAGTGTCTCACCGACTCCTACACACAGTGTTTCACCGACTCCTGTACACAGTGTCTCACCGACTCCTGTACACAGTGTCTCACCGACTCCTACACACGGTGTCTCACCGACTCCTGTACACAGTGCCTCACCGACTCCTGTACACGGTGTCTCACCGACTCCTGTACACGGTGTCTCACCGACTCCTGTACACCGTGTCTCACCGACTCCTGTACACAGTGTCACACCGACTCCTGTACACAGTGTCTCACCGACTCCTGTACACGGTGTCTCACCGACTCCTGTACACAGTGTCTCACCGACTCCTACACACAGTGTCTCACCGACTCCTGTACACGGTGTCTCACCGACTCCTGTACACAGTGTCTCACCGACTCCTACACACAGTGTCTCACCGACTCCTGTGCACGGTGTCTCACCGACTCCTACACACAGTGTCTCACCGACTCCTGTACACAGTGTCTCACCGACTCCTGTACACAGTGTCTCACCGATTCCTGTACACAGTGTCTCACCGACTCCTGTACACAGTGTCTCACCGACTCCTACACACAGTGTCTCACCGACTCCTGTACACAGTGTCTCACCGACTCCTGTACACAGTGTCTCACCGACTCCTGTACACAGTGTCTCACCGACTCCTGTACACAGTGTCTCACCGACTCCTACACACAGTGTCTCACCGACTCCTGTACACAGTGTCTCACCGACTCCTGTACACAGTGTCTCACCGACTCCTGTACACAGTGTCTCACCGACTCCTGTACACAGTGTCTCACCGACTCCTGTACACAGTGTCTCACCGACTCCTGTACACAGTGTCTCACCGACTCCTACACACAGTGTCTCACCGACTCCTGTACACAGTGTCTCACCGACTCCTGTACACAGTGTCTCACCGACTCCTGTACACAGTGTCTCACCGACTCCTACACACTGTGTCTCACCGACTCCTACACACAGTGTTTCACCGACTCCTGTACACAGTGTCTCACCGACTCCTGTACACAGTGTCTCACCGACTCCTACACACGGTGTCTCACCGACTCCTGTACACAGTGCCTCACCGACTCCTGTACACAGTGTCTCAGCGACTCCTGTACACGGTGTCTCACCGACTCCTGTACACAGTGTCTCACCGACTCCTGTACACAGTGTCTCACCGACTCCTACACACAGTGTCTCACCGACTCCTGTACACGGTGTCTCACCGACTCCTGTACACGGTGTCTCACAGACTCCTGTACACAGTGTCTCACCGACTCCTACACACAGTGTCTCACCGACTCCTGTACACAGTGTCTCACCGACTCCTGTACACAGTGTCTCACCGACTCCTACACACAGTGTCTCACCGACTCCTGTACACAGTGTCTCACCGACTCCTGTACACAGTGTCTCACCGACTCCTACACACAGTGTCTCACCGACTCCTACACGCAGTGTCTCACCGACTCCTGTACACAGTATCTCACCGACTCCTACACACAGTGTCTCACCGACTCCTGTACACAGTGTCTCACCGACTCCTACACACAGTGTCTCACCGACTCCTGTACACAGTGTCTCACCGACTCCTGTACACAGTGTCTCACCGACTCCTGTACACAGTGTCTCACCGACTCCTACACACAGTGTCTCACCGACTCCTGTACACAGTGTCTCACCGACCCCTGTACACAGTGTCTCACCGACTCCTACACACAGTGTCTCACCGACCCCTGTACACAGTGTCTCACCGACTCCTACACGCAGTGTCTCACCGACTCCTACACACAGTGTCTCACCGACTCCTGTACACAGTGTCTCACCGACTCCTGTACACAGTGTCTCACCGACTCCTGTACACTGTGTCTCACCGACTCCTGTACACAGTGTCTCACCGACTCCTACACACAGTGTCTCACCGACTCCTGTACACAGTGTCTCACCGACTCCTACACACAGTGTCTCACCGACCCCTGTACACAGTGTCTCACCGACTCCTACACGCAGTGTCTCACCGACTCCTGTACACAGTGTCTCACCGACTCCTACACACAGTGTCTCACCGACCCCTGTACACAGTGTCTCACCGACTCCTACACGCAGTGTCTCACCGACTCCTGTACACAGTGTCTCACCGACTCCTGTACACGGTGTCTCACCGACTCCTGTACACGGTGTCTCACCGACTCCTGTACACGGTGTCTCACCGACTCCTGTACACGGTGTCTCACCGACTCCTGTACACGGTGTCTCACCGACTCCTGTACACGGTGTCTCACCGATTCCTGTACACAGTGTCTCACCGACTCCTGTACACAGTGTCTCACCGACTCCTACACACAGTGTCTCACCGACTCCTGTACACTGTGTCTCACCGACTCCTGTACACAGTGTCTCACCGACTCCTGTACACAGTGTCTCACCGACTCCTACACACAGTGTCTCACCGACTCCTGTACACAGTGTCTCACCGACTCCTGTACACAGTGTCTCACCGACTCCTGTACACAGTGTCTCACCGACTCCTACACACAGTGTCTCACCGACTCCTACACACAGTGTTTCACCGACTCCTGTACACAGTGTCTCAGCGACTCCTGTACACGGTGTCTCACCGACTCCTGTACACGGTGTCTCACCGACTCCTGTACACAGTGTCTCACCGACTCCTACACACGGTGTCTCACCGACTCCTGTACACGGTGTCTCACCGACTCCTGTACACAGTGTCTCACCGACTCCTGTACACAGTGTCTCACCGACTCCTGTACACAGTGTCTCACCGACTCCTGTACACAGTGTCTCACCGACTCCTACACACAGTATCTCACCGACTCCTACACACAGTGTCTCACCGACTCCTGTACACAGTGTCTCACCGACTCCTGTACACAGTGTCTCACCGACTCCTACACACAGTGTCTCACCGACTCCTGTACACAGTGTCTCACCGACTCCTGTACACAGTGTCTCACCGACTCCTACACACAGTGTCTCACCGACTCCTACACGCAGTGTCTCACCGACTCCTGTACACAGTATCTCACCGACTCCTACACACAGTGTCTCACCGACTCCTGTACACAGTGTCTCACCGACTCCTACACACAGTGTCTCACCGACTCCTGTACACAGTGTCTCACCGACTCCTGTACACAGTGTCTCACCGACTCCTGTACACAGTGTCTCACCGACTCCTACACACAGTGTCTCACCGACTCCTGTACACAGTGTCTCACCGACCCCTGTACACAGTGTCTCACCGACTCCTACACACAGTGTCTCACCGACTCCTGTACACAGTGTCTCACCGACTCCTGTACACAGTGTCTCACCGACTCCTACACACAGTGTCTCACCGACTCCTACACACGGTGTCTCACCGACTCCTACACACGGTGTCTCACCGACTCCTACACACAGTGTCTCACCGACTCCTGTACACAGTGTCTCACCGACTCCTACATACAGTGTCTCACCGACTCCTGTACACAGTGTCTCACCGACTCCTGTACACAGTGTCTCACCGACTCCTACACACAGTGTCTCACCGACTCCTGTACACAGTGTCTCACCGACTCCTACACACAGTGTCTCACCGACTCCTACACACAGTGTCTCACCGACTCCTGTACACAGTGTCTCACCGACTCCTACACACAGTGTCTCACCGACTCCTGTACACAGTGTCTCACCGACTCCTACACACAGTGTCTCACCGACTCCTGTACACAGTGTCTCACCGACTCCTGTACACAGTGTCTCACCGACTCCTGTACACAGTGTCTCACCGACTCCTACACACAGTGTCTCACCGACTCCTGTACACGGTGTCTCACCGACTCCTGTACACGGTGTCTCACCGACTCCTGTACACAGTGTCTCACCGACTCCTGTACACAGTGTCTCACCGACTCCTACACTCAGTGTCTCACCGACTCCTGTACACAGTGTCTCACCGACTCCTGTACACGGTGTCTCACCGACTCCTACACACAGTGTCTCACCGACTCCTGTACACAGTGTCTCACCGACTCCTACATACAGTGTCTCACCGACTCCTGTACACAGTGTCTCACCGACTCCTGTACACAGTGTCTCACCGACTCCTACACACAGTGTCTCACCGACTCCTGTACACAGTGTCTCACCGACTCCTACACACAGTGTCTCACCGACTCCTACACACAGTGTCTCACCGACTCCTGTACACAGTGTCTCACCGACTCCTACACACAGTGTCTCACCGACTCCTGTACACAGTGTCTCACCGACTCCTACACACAGTGTCTCACCGACTCCTGTACACAGTGTCTCACCGACTCCTGTACACAGTGTCTCACCGACTCCTGTACACAGTGTCTCACCGACTCCTACACACAGTGTCTCACCGACTCCTGTACACGGTGTCTCACCGACTCCTGTACACGGTGTCTCACCGACTCCTGTACACAGTGTCTCACCGACTCCTACACTCAGTGTCTCACCGACTCCTACACACAGTGTCTCACCGACTCCTACACACAGTGTCTCACCGACTCCTGTACACAGTGTCTCACCGACTCCTACACACAGTGTCTCACCGACTCCTACACACAGTGTCTCACCGACTCCTGTACACAGTGTCTCACCGACTCCTACACACAGTGTCTCACCGACCCCTGTACACAGTGTCTCACCGACTCCTACACGCAGTGTCTCACCGACTCCTACACACAGTGTCTCACCGACTCCTGTACACAGTGTCTCACCGACTCTGTACACAGTGTCTCACCGACTCCTGTACACTGTGTCTCACCGACTCCTGTACACAGTGTCTCACCGACTCCTACACACAGTGTCTCACCGACTCCTGTACACAGTGTCTCACCGACTCCTACACACAGTGTCTCACCGACCCCTGTACACAGTGTCTCACCGACTCCTACACGCAGTGTCTCACCGACTCCTGTACACAGTGTCTCACCGACTCCTACACACAGTGTCTCACCGACCCCTGTACACAGTGTCTCACCGACTCCTACACACAGTGTCTCACCGACTCCTACACACGGTGTCTCACCGACTCCTACACACGGTGTCTCACCGACTCCTGTACACGGTGTCTCACCGACTCCTACACACAGTGTCTCACCGACTCCTGTACACAGTGTCTCACCGACTCCTACATACAGTGTCTCACCGACTCCTGTACACAGTGTCTCACCGACTCCTGTACACAGTGTCTCACCGACTCCTACACACAGTGTCTCACCGACTCCTGTACACAGTGTCTCACCGACTCCTACACACAGTGTCTCACCGACTCCTACACACAGTGTCTCACCGACTCCTGTACACAGTGTCTCACCGACTCCTACACACAGTGTCTCACCGACTCCTGTACACAGTGTCTCACCGACTCCTACACACAGTGTCTCACCGACTCCTGTACACAGTGTCTCACCGACTCCTGTACACAGTGTCTCACCGACTCCTGTACACAGTGTCTCACCGACTCCTACACACAGTGTCTCACCGACTCCTGTACACGGTGTCTCACCGACTCCTGTACACGGTGTCTCACCGACTCCTGTACACAGTGTCTCACCGACTCCTGTACACAGTGTCTCACCGACTCCTACACTCAGTGTCTCACCGACTCCTGTACACAGTGTCTCACCGACTCCTGTACACAGTGTCTCACCGACTCCTACATACAGTGTCTCACCGACTCCTGTACACAGTGTCTCACCGACTCCTGTACACAGTGTCTCACCGACTCCTACACACAGTGTCTCACCGACTCCTGTACACAGTGTCTCACCGACTCCTACACACAGTGTCTCACCGACTCCTACACACAGTGTCTCACCGACTCCTGTACACAGTGTCTCACCGACTCCTACACACAGTGTCTCACCGACTCCTGTACACAGTGTCTCACCGACTCCTGTACACAGTGTCTCACCGACTCCTGTACACAGTGTCTCACCGACTCCTACACACAGTGTCTCACCGACTCCTGTACACGGTGTCTCACCGACTCCTGTACACGGTGTCTCACCGACTCCTGTACACAGTGTCTCACCGACTCCTACACTCAGTGTCTCACCGACTCCTACACACAGTGTCTCACCGACTCCTACACACAGTGTCTCACCGACTCCTGTACACAGTGTCTCACCGACTCCTACACACAGTGTCTCACCGACTCCTACACACAGTGTCTCACCGACTCCTGTACACAGTGTCTCACCGACTCCTACACACAGTGTCTCACCGACCCCTGTACACAGTGTCTCACCGACTCCTACACGCAGTGTCTCACCGACTCCTACACACAGTGTCTCACCGACTCCTGTACACAGTGTCTCACCGACTCCTGTACACAGTGTCTCACCGACTCCTGTACACTGTGTCTCACCGACTCCTGTACACAGTGTCTCACCGACTCCTACACACAGTGTCTCACCGACTCCTGTACACAGTGTCTCACCGACTCCTACACACAGTGTCTCACCGACCCCTGTACACAGTGTCTCACCGACTCCTACACGCAGTGTCTCACCGACTCCTGTACACAGTGTCTCACCGACTCCTACACACAGTGTCTCACCGACCCCTGTACACAGTGTCTCACCGACTCCTACACGCAGTGTCTCACCGACTCCTGTACACAGTGTCTCACCGACTCCTGTACACGGTGTCTCACCGACTCCTGTACACGGTGTCTCACCGACTCCTCTACACGGTGTCTCACCGACTCCTGTACACGGTGTCTCACCGACTCCTGTACACAGTGTCTCACCGACTCCTACACACAGTGTCTCACCGACTCCTGTACACAGTGTCTCACCGACTCCTGTACACAGTGTCTCACCGACTCCTACACACAGTGTCTCACCGACTCCTACACACAGTGTTTCACCGACTCCTGTACACAGTGTCTCACCGACTCCTGTACACAGTGTCTCACCGACTCCTACACACGGTGTCTCACCGACTCCTGTACACAGTGCCTCACCGACTCCTGTACACAGTGTCTCAGCGACTCCTGTACACGGTGTCTCACCGACTCCTGTACACGGTGTCTCACCGACTCCTGTACACAGTGTCTCACCGACTCCTACACACGGTGTCTCACCGACTCCTGTACACGGTGTCTCACCGACTCCTGTACACGGTGTCTCACCGACTCCTGTACACGGTGTCTCACCGACTCCTGTACACAGTGTCTCACCGACTCCTGTACACAGTGTCTCACCGACTCCTACACACAGTGTCTCACCGACTCCTACACACAGTGTCTCACCGACTCCTGTACACAGTGTCTCACCGACTCCTGTACACAGTGTCTCACCGACTCCTACACACAGTGTCTCACCGACTCCTGTACACAGTGTCTCACCGACTCCTGTACACAGTGTCTCACCGACTCCTACACACAGTGTCTCACCGACTCCTACACGCAGTGTCTCACCGACTCCTGTACACAGTATCTCACCGACTCCTACACACAGTGTCTCACCGACTCCTGTACACAGTGTCTCACCGACTCCTACACACAGTGTCTCACCGACTCCTGTACACAGTGTCTCACCGACTCCTGTACACAGTGTCTCACCGACTCCTGTACACAGTGTCTCACCGACTCCTACACACAGTGTCTCACCGACTCCTGTACACAGTGTCTCACCGACCCTGTACACAGTGTCTCACCGACTCCTACACACAGTGTCTCACCGACTCCACACACAGTGTCCTCACCGACTCCTGTACACAGTGTCTCACCGACTCCTGTACACAGTGTCTCAGCGACTCCTGTACACAGTGTCTCACCGACTCCTGTACACAGTGTCTCACCGACTCCTACACACTGTGTCTCACCGACTCCTACACACAGTGTCTCACCGACTCCTGTACACGGTGTCTCACCGACTCCTACACACAGTGTCTCACCGACTCCTGTACACAGTGTCTCACCGACTCCTGTACACAGTGTCTCAGCGACTCCTGTACACAGTGTCTCACCGACTCCTACACACAGTGTCTCACCGACTCCTGTACACAGTGTCTCACCGACTCCTGTACACAGTGTCTCACCGACTCCTACACACAGTGTCTCACCGACTCCTGTACACAGTGTCTCACCGACTCCTACACACAGTGTCTCACCGACTCCTGTACACAGTGTCTCACCGACTCCTACACACAGTGTCTCACCGACTCCTGTACACAGTGTCTCACCGACTCCTGTACACAGTGTCTCACCGACTCCTGTACACAGTGTCTCACCGACTCCTACACACAGTGTCTCACCGACTCCTGTACACGGTGTCTCACCGACTCCTGTACACAGTGTCTCACCGACTCCTGTACACAGTGTCTCACCGACTCCTGTACACAGTGTCTCACCGACTCCTACACACAGTGTCTCACCGACTCCTGTACACAGTGTCTCACCGACTCCTGTACACAGTGTCTCACCGACTCCTACACACAGTGTCTCACCGACTCCTACACACAGTGTCTCACCGACTCCTGTACACAGTGTCTCACCGACTCCTACACACAGTGTCTCACCGACTCCTGTACACGGTGTCTCACCGACTCCTGTACACGGTGTCTCACCGACTCCTGTACACGGTGTCTCACCGACTCCTGTACACAGTGTCTCACCGACTCCTACACACAGTGTCTCACCGACTCCTGTACACAGTGTCTCACCGACTCCTACACACAGTGTCTCACCGACTCCTGAACACAGTGTCTCACCGACCCCTGTACACAGTGTCTCACCGACTCCTGTACACAGTGTCTCACCGACTCCTACACACAGTGTCTCACCGACTCCTGTACACAGTGTCTCACCGACTCCTGTACACGGTGTCTCACCGACTCCTACACACGGTGTCTCACCGACTCCTGTACACGGTGTCTCACCGACTCCTGTACACAGTGTCTCACCGACTCCTGTACACAGTGTCTCACCGACTCCTGTACACAGTGTCTCACCGACTCCTACACACAGTGTCTCACCGACTCCTGTACACAGTGTCTCCCCGACTCCTGTACACAGTGTCTCCCCGACTCCTGTACACAGTGTCTCACCGACTCCTACACACAGTGTCTCACCGACTCCTACACACGGTGTCTCACCGACTCCTGTACACGGTGTCTCACCGACTCCTGTACACGGTGTCTCACCGACTCCTGTACACGGTGTCTCACCGACTCCTACACACGGTGTCTCACCGACTCCTACACACGGTGTCTCACCGACTCCTGTACACAGTGTCTCACCGACTCCTGTACACAGTGTCTCACCGACTCCTGTACACAGTGTCTCACCGACTCCTGTACACAGTGTCTCACCGACTCCTACACACGGTGTCTCACCGACTCCTACACACGGTGTCTCACCGACTCCTACACACGGTGTCTCACCGACTCCTACACACGGTGTCTCACCGACTCCTGTACACGGTGTCTCACCGACTCCTGTACACGGTGTCTCACCGACTCCTGTACACGGTGTCTCACCGACTCCTGTACACGGTGTCTCACCGACTCCTGTACACGGTGTCTCACCGACTCCTGTACACGGTGTCTCACCGACTCCTGTACACCGTGTCTCACCGACTCCTGTACACAGTGTCTCACCGACTCCTACACACAGTGTCTCACCGACTCCTGTACACAGTGTCTCACCGACTCCTGTACACAGTGTCTCACCGACTCCTGTACACAGTGTCTCACCGACTCCTACACACAGTGTCTCACCGACTCCTGTACACGGTGTCTCACCGACTCCTACACACAGTGTCTCACCGACTCCTGTACACAGTGTCTCACCGACTCCTGTACACAGTGTCTCACCGACTCCTGTACACAGTGTCTCAGCGACTCCTGTACACAGTGTCTCACCGACTCCTACACACAGTGTCTCACCGACTCCTGTACACAGTGTCTCACCGACTCCTACACACAGTGTCTCACCGACTCCTGTACACAGTGTCTCACCGACTCCTGTACACAGTGTCTCACCGACTCCTGTACACAGTGTCTCACCGACTCCTACGCACAGTGTCTCACCGACTCCTGTACACGGTGTCTCACCGACTCCTGTACACAGTGTCTCACCGACTCCTACACACCGTGTCTCACCGACTCCTGTACACGATGTCTCACCGACTCCTACACACAGTGTCTCACCGACTCCTGTACACAGTGTCTCACCGACTCCTGTACACGGTGTCTCACCGACTCCTGTACACAATGTCTCACCGACTCCTGTACACAGTGTCTCACCGACTCCTGTACACAGTGTCTCACCGACTCCTACACACAGTGTCTCACCGACTCCTGTACACAGTGTCTCACCGACTCCTGTACACAGTGCCTCACCGACTCCTGTACACGGTGTCTCACCGACTCCTACACACAGTGTCTCACCGACTCCTGTACACAGTGTCTCACCGACTCCTGTACACGGTGTCTCACCGACTCCTACACACGGTGTCTCACCGACTCCTGTACACGGTGTCTCACCGACTCCTGTACACGGTGTCTCACCGACTCCTGTACACGGTGTCTCACCGACTCCTGTACACGGTGTCTCACCGACTCCTGTACACGGTGTCTCACCGACTCCTGTACACGGTGTCTCACCGACTCCTACACACGGTGTCTCACCGACTCCTGTACACGGTGTCTCACCGACTCCTGTACACGGTGTCTCACCGACTCCTACACACGGTGTCTCACCGACTCCTACACACGGTGTCTCACCGACTCCTACACACGGTGTCTCACCGACTCCTACACACGGTGTCTCACCGACTCCTACACACGGTGTCTCACCGACTCCTACACACGGTGTCTCACCGACTCCTGTACACGGTGTCTCACCGACTCCTGTACACGGTGTCTCACCGACTCATGTACACGGTGTCTCACCGACTCCTGTACACAGTGTCTCACCGATTCCTACACAGTGTCTCACCGACTCCTGTACACAGTGTCTCACCGATTCCTACACAGTGTCTCACCGACTCCTGTACACAGTGTCTCACCGACTCCTACACACAGTGTCTCACCGATTCCTACACAGTGTCTCACCGACTCATGTACACAGTGTCTCACCGACTCCTACACACAGTGTCTCACCGACTCCTACACAGTGTCTCACCGACTCCTGTACACAGTGTCTCACCGACTCCTGTACACAGTGTCTCACCGACTCCTGTACACAGTGTCTCACCGACTCCTACACACAGTGTCTCACCGACTCCTACACACAGTGTCTCACCGACTCCTGTACACAGTGTCTCACCGACTCCTGTACACAGTGTCTCACCGACTCCTGTACACAGTGTCTCACCGACTCCTACACACAGTGTCTCACCGACTCCTGTACACAGTGTCTCACCGACTCCTACACACAGTGTCTCACCGACTCCTACACACAGTGTCTCACCGACTCCTGTACACAGTGTCTCACCGACTCCTGTACACAGTGTCTCACCGACTCCTACACACGGTGTCTCACCGACTCCTACACACGGTGTCTCACCGACTCCTGTACACGGTGTCTCACCGACTCCTGTACACGGTGTCTCACCGACTCCTACACACGGTGTCTCACCGACTCCTGTACACGGTGTCTCACCGACTCCTGTACACGGTGTCTCACCGACTCCTGTACACGGTGTCTCACCGACTCCTGAACACAGTGTCTCACCGACTCCTACACACAGTGTCTCACCGACTCCTGTACACAGTGTCTCACCGACTCCTGTACACAGTGTCTCACCGACTCCTACACACAGTGTCTCACCGACTCCTACACACAGTGTCTCACCGACTCCTGTACACAGTGTCTCACCGACTCCTGTACACAGTGTCTCACCGACTCCTACACACAGTGTCTCACCGACTCCTGTACACGGTGTCTCACCGACTCCTGTACACAGTGTCTCACCGACTCCTGTACACAGTGTCTCACCGACTCCTACACACAGTGTCTCACCGACTCCTGTACACGGTGTCTCACCGACTCCTGTACACAGTGTCTCACCGACTCCTGTACACAGTGTCTGAACAACTGCTTTATACAATGTCTGACAAATGGCAAGCATGATTGTAAGGTTTAGATAAGTCAAAAATGTTGAATCTTTATTTTCGCTACATTTGCAAATGAGATTACTCAATATGTTGTATGTATTCGATAGAAGTAATATGTGATTGTTACTCAGAATTTACTTTGATATGATTGAATTGCATTCAAAATGAACGGTTATATTTTGTCTACCCTCATTTTGTTCGCCATTGAATCATTTCACATATCGTTTATAAGCTCTAAATCCTTCACATACACCATCTGTTCTTTGTAATAGTCTTCTGAAATGGTTATTCTCGATCCTGTCAGTACAAAGCACAACATTATTAAGATAATTATTGATTGCATGCTCTTTTTCCATGCAGATTTATCAACTAATTGATACTTTAGAGCATGCAGCATACATTATTTTGAAGAATCTTAAAGAAACACCAACCATAATTAATGATATAATGAAATATAAAAGTGATTTCCTGATCGAAAAGCAACATCTAAAAGAATTCCAGTATTTGTAGATTTACCGTATTGTTGCCATGTATCTGCATGAACTACTTGCATTTTCACAAACTTTAAAGATCAAAGCCTGAAGGATGATTGGAAGTGTGGAAATTGAAGCCCTGTGGCCAAAGCCTGGAGACTGCAGGCCTGAGCTGGAACTGGAGGACTGTTCATGCATGTGAGTGATTGGCAGAGAGGAAAGGGTCTTGTTCTACTGTCGATATGTTGTTGCTTGTTGTTTTTGGTGTTGTTCCACTGAACATTGTGGGATTGCTATGTTCATGCTAGAACGTGTGGCAACACCTGCGGGCTGCCCCCAGCACATCCTTCGGTGTGCTGGTGTTTAATGCAAACGACGTACTTTACTTGTGAGTCGACTGGGGTGATACTTTACCTGTGAGTCGGCTGGGGTGATATACTGCGTCCGGTGCTCCTGATGTGGCCTTTTATATATTGGCAAGACCCGACGCAGACTGGGAGACCGCTTTGCTGAACATCTACGCTCTGTCCGCCAGAGAAAGCAGGATCTCCCAGTGGCCACACATTTTAATTCCATATCCCATTCCCATTCTGACATGTCTATCCACGGCCTCCTCTACTATAAAGATGAAGCCACACTCAGGTTGGAGGAACAACACCTTATATTCCGTCTGGGTAGCCTCCAACCTGATAGCATGAACATCGACTTCTCTAACTTCTGCTAAGGCCCCACTTCCCCCTCGTACCCCATCTGTTACTTATTTTTATGCACACATTCTTTCTCTCACTCTCCTTTTTCTCCCTCTGTCCCTCTGAATATACCTCTTGCCCATCCTCTGGGGTCCCCCCCCCATGTCTTTCCTCCCGGACCTCCTGTCCCATGATCCTCTCGTATCCCCTTTTGCCGATCACCTGTCCAGCTCTTGGCTCCATCTCTCCCCCTCCTGTCTTCTTCTATCATTTTGGATCTCCCCCTCCCCCTCCCACTTTCAAATCCCTTACTCACTCTTCCTTCAGTTAGTCCTGACGAAGGGTCTCAGCCTGAAACGTCGACTGTACCTCTTCCTACAGATGCTGCCTGGCCTGCTGCATTCACCAGCAACTTTGATGTGTGTTGCTTGACGTATTTCACTGTAGGTTTTAACGCACGTGCGATAAACAACTGAGAATCTGAAATTTGCATCTAAATTAACCTTTCACTTCCATTATCATACTTGCAGCAGATTATGGCAGATTAGATTCAGATGAAAGTTAATCACTCTCACAACCTAGGATCCTATGTCTTGGGGGACACCAATATAAAGTCAGGCCCACAATATTGACATTAAATCATCAGATTCACTTAGTACAGTATTAAATGACCAGTCTTAAATTTCATCCTAAACCACCCCATCACTAACAGAAAAATATTCCCTGATAAAATGCCTGGTAATCTGATGCAGTCACCAGTGAACAATTACTAAGCCCTTACATTCAATGACCCAACATACCAATTCCAGTCAAATGGTCATATTCTCTAGCATCAAGATCAAGGTTACCCTGTTACTGGACACAATATCCCTCAAATCTCCATGATAATGGAGCCCCAGACAAAATGGATAACTCTGTTTATTATTCATATCAGATCACTTATCCTTGGGGTGGAAACAGACTGAACCCAGGCGTTTATCAAGTGTCCTTAGTACCATTCCTTAAGGCTGTGAAAGATGGGTCACACACCAGGCAGAACTGGAAACTGACCTGCTCAGCAAAATCCTTGCATTCAAGTGGGACTAATAGATCACTTACAACAAGACCCTTGGGAGGAAGGACCCTATTGGAGCTGACCAGGCTGGACCCTCCGCAAAATCACCTGGCTAGAGCAGTGCTCTGCGATTGGCTCCAAGAGCTACAGGTCAAACAGAGGGAGGCTAAAACATTGAATGAGTGGCAAGGTCAAACTCAACAAATTCCCACTAGGAGAATTGAGGCTGGTGCAAGCACTGCAAATATCCAGGAGGAGCCCACATTTGTGTTGGGAAGCAGTTATGTTCTCCAGCCAATATCTTGCAAGTGGACCTGTGATAACTTTAGGAGGTTTGTTATTTGATCTTCAGGTGCATTTCTCCATTACTACCAAGCAACAAAACTTGATTTACCTTGCTGGATTTCCATTTTTATTTCAAGTTAAAGGATAACCTTCAAACCTCTGGAGAAGCTTCTTGGGAAACTGAAAGGGCTGAAGGTAAGTAAGTCACCTGGACCAGATGGTCTGCAACCCAGAGTTCTGAAAGAGGTGGCTGGAGAGATTGTAGAGGCATTAATAATGGATCTTTCAAGAATCACTAGATTCTGAAATGGTTCCAAACAACTGGAAAATTGCAAATGTCTCTTCTCTAAAGAAGGGAGAGGGGCAGAAGAAAGGAAACTGTAGGCCTGTTAGTCTGACCTCAATGGTTGGAAAGATGTTGGATTTGATTATCAAAGATGAGGTGTCAGGGTACCTGGAGGCACATGATAAAATAGACCATAGTCAGCACGGTTTCCTCAAGGGACAACCTTGCCTGACAAAGCTGTTGGAAATATTTGAAGAAATAACAAGTAGGATAGACAAAGGAGAATCGGATGATGCTGTGTACTTGGATTTTCAGAAGGGTTGACAGCCCACTCAGCGGCAGGGACAGGGCAGAGCGATGAGGTTTCTCGCAGGTCACCAACGTTTGTTGAAAAAGGAGCATTTCGCGGGTGTTCAGGCTCATTTCAACGGCCCAGTCAGTGGCAGGAATAGGCCACAGCAACAAAGTTTGTCGCAGGTTAGCGATGTTTGTTTAAGAGCACAGAAGAGCCATCCTTGGGAGTGGGCCAGTGGTGAGAGTGGGAGCTTCAGGCTTTGGCTCAAAAGAGGGGTTGGCTCTTCTATTAAGGTTCCCTTTTTCACTCTCACTCTCTTACTGTACCGAGTATAGTAAATGGCTGTTGTGTGTTCTTCATGCCGGGTATTGGAGTCCTGGGATACCCATATTTTCCCAGGGAACTTCTTCTGTGTGAAGTGCATCCGGCTGTAGCTCTATGAAGACTGTGTTAGGGATCTGGAGAAACAGCCGGATGACCTTCAGCAGAAAGGAAATTATAGACCAGGTAGCCTGACCTCAGTGGTTGGGAAGATAATAGACAATAGACAATAGGTGCAGGAGTAGGCCATTCGGCCCTTCGAGCCAGCACCACCATTCACTGTGATCATGGTTGATCTTCCACAATCAGTATCCAGTTCCTACCTTATCCCCATAACCTTTGATTCCGCTATCTTTCAGAGCTCTCTCCATCTCTTTCTTGAAAGCATCCAGAGACTTGGCCTCCACAGCCTTCTGGGGCAGAGCATTCCGTATATCCACCACTCTCTGGGTGAAAAAGTTTTTCCTCAACTCTGTTCTAAGATGTTGGAGTCAATTGTTAAGGATGAGCTTATGGAGTACATGGTGACACAGCATGGTTTCCTTAACGGAAAATCTTGCCTGACAAACTTGTTGGAATTCTTTGAGGAGGTTACACATAGGATAGATAAAGGGGATGCAGTATATTTGTATATTTGGACTTTCAGAAGGCCTTTACCAAGGTGCCACATATGAGGTGACTTACCAAGTTAAGAGCCCATGGTATTACAGGAAAGTTACTAACATGGTTAGAGCATTGGCTGATTGGTAGAGGCAGCGAGTGGGAATAAAATGATCCTTTTCTGGTTGGCTGCCAGTGACTAGGGGTGTTCTGCAGGGGTTAGTGTTGGGACTACTTCTTGTTATGCTGTATACCAATGATATGGATGATGGAATAGATGGCTTTGTGCCAGGTTTGCAGAAGATATGGAGATTGGTGGGGGGCAGGTACTGTTGAGGAAACAGTAGGGTTGCAGAAGGACTTAGATAGATTAGGAGAATGGGTGAGAGAGTGGTAAATGAAATACAATGTTGGAAAATGCATTATCATGCACTTTTGTGGTAGAAGTCTAGGAAGGCAAATCTGATGTTAGCATTCATTTCAAGAGGACGAGAATATAAAAGAAAAGATGTGATGATGAGACTTTATGAAGCTCTCATGGGGCCTCACTAACAGTATTGTGAGCAGTTTTGGGCCCCTCATCTTAGTGAGGATGTGCTGACATTGGAAAGGGTGCAAAGGGTTTCACAAAAATGATTCCAGGATTGAATGGCTTGTCATACGAAGAGCGTTTGATGGTTCTGGGCCTGTATCACTAGAACTCGGAAGAATGAGGGGTGGCCTCACAGAAAATTATTGAATGATGTTAGATCCTAATAGAATAGATGTGGAGGTTTGCTGTGGTGGGAGAATCTAAGACCAGAGGACACAGCCTCAGAATAGAGGAGCATCCTTTTAGAACAGAGATTAGCCTGAGAGTGGTGAATCTGTGGAATTCTTTGCCACAGGCAGTTGTGGAGGCCAAGTCGTTGTGTAGGCAGAGGTTGACCAATTCTCCATTGGGCTGGAAATGATGGGATAAGGGGAGAAGGTAGGAGATTGGAACTGAGAGCTAAATTGTATCAGCCATGATGAAATGACAAAGCAGACTCGATGGGCCAAATGGCCTGATTCTGCTCCTGTATCTTATGGTGTTATGTGTTAACACTGTTCAGCATTGTGATTAAAGAAACCTAGGGGGTCCCTCAGAAAACACGAAAACATGGAATAATGATGGAGCTTTGGAGAAGAAAGACAAATGGTTACAATGGGATTGCAACAGTTGGTTTTGCATGATCAGAGAAATAAAGTTATTATTAGAATACACAAGGATACCCAGCCCGATGATAAATGATTGAAATCATGTATGAGAATAAAAACAAAATCTTTAAAAATGACTCTGCAGCAATGGTAAGATGACTGTACTAAGGAAAGCATTTCGGTCTTCTCTTACTGTCCAATATTTGTTTCTTTCTCCCACCACAGGGGGTTTGGATTGAATTTCAGAAGCTGAAAACATTTCAGATCTAAATCTTTTTTGGCACAAATTTGTCCAAGAGAACAAAATCCTGAGTAGTGCCTGATCTTTCCACATTTCACTGCATCGTATCATGCTGTCAAATCTGCAGTGCTTGAAAGCATAATTAAAGACAGCAAGTGTTTATCAGATTCATCACAAAAATTAAAAACGATGTTCAGCTGTTGAAAGATGGGGTTAATTGTCTGTTAAGGAAAATATCTCCGGTTAGTACATTTGGAAGGATACAGACACGGAACCTGCAGCAGAATTGAACAAGTCTGGGTCGTTGTTTCGTCACTGCAGGTGAACCTAAACTGACACTTGTTCTGTTCACCGTCTTTCTCACTGACTGACAGAGTCATAAAGCAATAGTACCGTCATACTAACACATGGAAACTATATAACCTATCACTGCTAGTATAATTTTATATCATTTATTGTGATCATTGTAAACAAGATGTTGACAAAGATATGTTGAGTCACAGAAACATACAGTACACAAACAGGCCCTTCAGCCCATCTAGTCCATGCTGAATCATTTAAACTACTTCCATCGACCTGCTCTTGGGACCATAGCCCTCCATGCCCCTACCCTCCATGTACCTATCCAAATTTCTCTGTCTAATCTCCCCTCAATCTTCCACATACTGAGGAATGAAGTCCTAATCTATTCAATTTTTCCTTATAACTCAGGTGCTCCAGTCCCAGCAATATCCTTGTGAATTTTCTCCTTACTCTTTCAACCTTATTTACATCTCTCCCGTAGGTAGGTAACCAAAACTGCACACCATACTCTAAATTAGGCCTCACAAACATTTTATATAACTTTAACATCCTATGTCCTGTACTCAGTACTTTGATATATGAAAGCCAATATGCCAAAAGCTTTCTTTACAACCCTATCTACCTTTGTCACCACTTTTAATGAATTATGGACCTGTATTCCCAGATCCCTTTGTTCTACAGCACTCCTCAGGGCCCGACCATTCACTGTGTAAGATCTACCCTGGTTGGTCCTACCAAAGTGCAACACCTCACACTTGTCTGCATTAAATTCCATCTGCCATTTTTCAGCCCATTTTTTCAGCAGGTCCAGATCCCATTGCAAGTTCTGATAGTCTTCCTCATTGTCCATCACACCTCCAATCCTGATATCATCCACAAATTTGCTGATCCAGTTAACCACATTATCATCCAGATCTTTGATATAGATGCCAAACAGCAACGGAGCCAGCACCAATGCTTGCAGCACTGCACTCCTCACAGAATGCCGGTCAGAGAGGCAACCATCCACACCACTCTCTGACTTCTCCCATAATGCTTATGTCTAATCCAATTTACTACCTCATCTTTGATGCCGAGCGACTGAAACATCTTGACCAATCTCTCATGCAAGTCCTTGTCAAGTGCTTTGCTGAAGTCCATGTAGACAATATCCACTGCCAACATCAACTTTCCTGGTAACTCTATAAGATTGGTAAGACAGGACCTAACACACACAAAACCATGCTGACTTTAACTAATCGACCAGCGTCTATCCAAACACATATATATCCAGTCCCTTAGAATACCTTCCAATAACTTTCCCACTACTGACGTCAGGCTCAACGGCCTATCATTTCCTGGCTATTTTTTTAGAGCCTTTCTTAAACAGCGTAACGACTTCAGCGATCCTCCAATCGTCTGGTATGTCACCTGTCGCTAAGAATGATATAATTATCTCTGCTAGCGCCCCTGTAGTTTCTGCACTTGCTTTCCTCAGAGTAGAGGGAACACCTTGTCAGGCCCTGGGGATTTATCCACCCTAATTTGCCTCAAGACAGCAAATACCTCCTCCTCTGTAATCAGTATAGTGTTCATGAAGTTGATACTGCTTTGCCTCACTTCTGTAGACTCTGTGTCTGTCTCCTGAGTAAATACAGATGCAAATAATCTATTTAAGTTCTTCCACCATCTCTTTTGGCTCCACACATGGATTACCATTCTGATCTTCCAATTTTCTCCTTTGCAATCATTTTGTCCTTAACATATCTGCAGAATCCCTTAGGATTCTCCTTCACCTTGTCTGCTAGGGCAACCTCATGCCTTCTTTTCACCCTCCTGATTTCTTTCTTAAGTGTTCTCTTGCATTGCTTGTACTGCATAAGCACCTCATTTATTCCTATCTGCCTGTACCTACTGTACACCTTTTTTTCTTAACCAGAGCCTGATTATCTCTTGAAAGTTCCCTGCACCTGTTATAGAAACATAGAAAATAGGTGCAGGAGTAGGCTATTCGGCCCTTCGAGCCTGCACCGCCATTTATTATGATCATGGCTGATCATCCAACTCAGAACCCCGCCCCAGCCTTCCCTCCATACCCCCTGACCCCATAGCCACAAGGGCCATATCTAACTCCCTCTTAAATATAGCCAATGAACTGGCCTCAACTGTTTCCTGTGGCAGAGAATTCCACAGATTCACCACTCTCTGTGTGAAGAAGTTTTTCCTAATCTCGGTCCTAAAAGGCTTCCCCTCTATCCTCAAACTGTGACCCCTCCTTCTGGACTTGGCCAACATCGGGAACAATCTTCCTGCATCTAGCCTGTCCAATCCCTTTAGGATCTTATACGTTTCAATCAGATCCCCCCTCAATCTTCTAAATTCCAACGAGTACAAGCCCAGTTCATCCAGTCTTTCTTCATATGAAAGTCCTGCCATCCCAGGAATCAATCTGGTGAACCTTCTTTGTACTCCCTCTATGGCAAGGATGTCTTTCCTCAGATTAGGGGACCAAAACTGCACACAATACTCCAGGTGTGGTCTCACCAAGGCCTTGTACAACTGCAGTAGTACCTCCTTGTTCCTGTACTCGAATCCTCTCGCTATAAATGCCAGCATACCATTCGCCTTTTTCACCGCCTGCTGTACCTGCATGCCCACTTTCAATGACTGGTGTATAATGACACCCAGGTCTCGTTGCACCTCTCCTTTTCCTAATCGGCCACCATTCAGATAATAATCTGTTTTCCTATTTTTGCCACCAAAGTGGAAAACTTCACATTTATCCACATTAAATTGCATCTGCCATGAATTTGCCCACTCACCCAACCTATCCAAGTCACCCTGCATCCTCTTAGCATCCTCCTCACAGCTAATACTGCCACCCAGCTTCGTGTCATCCGCAAACTTGGAGATGCTGCATTTAATTCCCTCATCCAAGTCATTAATATATATTGTAAACAACTGGGGTCCCAGCACTGAGCCTTGCGGTACCCCACTAGTCACTGCCTGCCATTCTGAAAAGGTCCCGTTTATTCCCACTCTTTGCTTCCTGTCTGCTAACCAACTCTCCACCCACACAAATACCTTACCCCCAATACCATGTGCTTTAAGTTTGCACACTAATCTCCTGTGTGGGACCTTGTCAAAAGCCTTCTGAAAATCCAAATATACCACATCCACTGGTTCTCCCCTATCCACTCTACTAGTTACATCCTCAAAAAATTCTATGAGATTCGTCAGACATGATTTTCCTTTCACAAATCCATGCTGACTTTGTCCGATCATTTCACCGCTTTCCAAATGTGCTGTTATCACATCCTTGATAACTGACTCCAGCAGTTTCCCCACCACCGACGTTAGGCTAACCGGTCTATAATTCCCCGGTTTCTCTCTCCCTCCTTTTTTAAAAAGTGGAGTTACATTAGCCACCCTCCAATCCTCAGGAACTAGTCCAGAATCTAACGAGTTTTGAAAAATTATCACTAATGCATCCACCATTTCTTGGGCTACTTCCTTAAGCACCCTGGGATGCAGACCATCTGGCCCTGGGGATTTATCTGCCTTCAATCCCTTCAATTTACCTAACACCACTTCCCTACTAACATGTATTTCGCTCAGTTCCTCCATCTCACTGGACCCTCTGTCCCCTACTATTTCTGGAAGATTATTTATGTCCTCCTTAGTGAAGACAGAACCAAAGTAATTATTCAATTGGTCTGCCATGTCCTTGCTCCCCATAACCAATTCACCTGTTTCTGTCTGCAGGGGACCTACATTTGTCTTTACCAGTCTTTTCCTTTTTACATATCTATAAAAGCTTTTACAGTCCGCTTTTATGTTCCCTGCCAGTTTTCTCTCATAATCTTTTTTCCCCTTCCTAATTAAGCCCTTTGTCCTCCTCTGCTGAACTCTGAATTTCTCCCAGCCCTCAGGTGAGCCACTTTCTCTGGCTAATTTGTATGCTTCTTCTTTGGAATTGATACTATCCCTAATTTCTCTTGTCAGCCACGGGAGCACTACCTTCCTTGATTTATTCTTTACCCTTTACTCTGACAAACTCATACAAGCTTTGTACTCCAAAAATTTCACTTTCGCAGGCCTCTCACTTACCAAATTCATCCTTGCCAGTAAGCAGCCTGTCTCAATTCACACTTCCTAGATCCTTTCTGAAACCATCACAAATGGCCTTTCTCCGATTTAGAAAATCTACCTTTGGACCAGACCAAACTATTTCCATATTTACTTTGAAACTAATGGGCATTATGATTGCTAGATGCAAAATGCTCACCTACACAAACTTTTGTCAATTACCCTGTCTCATTCCTCAACAGCAGATTTAGTATCGCACACTCTCTAACTGAGACTTCTACATACTGATTAAGGAAACTTTCCTGCACACATTTCACAAACTATCCCATCTAGTCCTTTTACAGTCTGGGAGTCCCAGTCAATATGTGGAAAGTTAAAATCACCTATAACAAACTTATGTTTCTTGAAACAGTCTGCGATCTCTCTACAAATTTGTTCCTCTAAATCCTGCAGACTGTTGGGTGGTCTGTAATATCGTCTCACTAACATAGTCATATCTTTCTTAGTCCTCATTTCCACCCATAACACGTCACTAGACAAGCTCTGCAGTCTGTCCTGACTGAGTATTGAGATGACATTTTCTATGATTAGTAACACACTGATTAATACCTCGCCTCTCTGTCATGTCTAAAACAATGGAACCCCAGAATATTGAGCTGCTAGTCCTGCCCCTCCTGCAACCAAGTCTCACTAATGACTACAACGTCATACTTCCAGGTTGTTGATCCATATCCTGAGCTCATGTGGTGTTCCTACAATACTTCTTGCATTAAAATGTATGTAGCTCAGGTTTTTAGTTGCACCCTGTTCAATCTTTTGATGCCTCTAGATCTTAAGGTATCAAATTAACTGTTCAGATGCAATGCAAAACTTAATTTTTGAATTTGTTAGCTTAATTTCAAATTTCTAGAATCTACACTTCATTTTAATATTAAAATAAATTCTTCATGATTTGGATGAAGCAATTGATGATTTTGTGGCCAAGTTTGCAGATGATATGAAAATAGGTGGAGGAGCAGGTAGTTTTGAGGAAGCAAGATGTTTACGGAAGGACTTAGATTAGGAGAATGGGCAAAGATGTGGCAGATGGAATATAATGTCAGGAAGTGTGTGGTCAGGCACTTTGGTAGAAGGAATAAAGGTGTGGACTATTTTCTAAATGAGGAGAAACTTCAAAAATCCATGGTGCAAAGAGACTTAGGAGACCTTTTGCAGGATTCCCTAATGTTAACTTGCAGGTTGAGTTGGTAGTAAGGAAGGCAAATGCAATGTTAGCATTCATTTTGAGAGGACTAGAATACAAGAGCAAGGATGTAATGCTGAGGCTTTGAAAACCATTGGTCAGAATGCACTTGGAGCATTGTAAACAGTTTTGGCACTTATTTTTTAAAAAAAGATGTGCTGGTATTGGAGGAGGTTCACAAGAATTATTCTGGGAATAAAAGAGTCAATGTATGAGAAGTGTTTGATAGCTCTGGGCCTGTACTCACTGAAGTTTGAAACTCATCGAGCATTGAAAGGCCAAGGTAGAGTGTCTGTGGAGAGGGTGTTTCCTATAGTGGGTGAGTCTAGATCAGAGGGCACAGCCTCAGAATAGAAGGATGTCCCTTTGGAACAGAGATGAAGTGGAATTTCTTTAACCAGAGGTTGGTGAGTCTGTGGAATTTATTGCCATGGATGGCTGTGAAGGGCAAGTCATTGGCTATATTCAAAGCAGAGGTTGATAGGTTCTTGGTTAGTCAGGGTGTCAAAGGTTACAGGGGAGAATGGTAGGAGAGTGAGGTTGTTGGGGCCACGGTGGAATGGTGGAGCAGACACGATGGGTCCAGTGTTCTAGTTCTGCTCCTCCATTCCATCTTTTATATTTTAAAAAGTTTTATTTATTAATTTTGGAATGTATGTAACACTGACAAGTTTGTCGTTTATTGTTATTCCCTTACACTGAACTCTACTGTTTGATAAGTGTGTACAATTTTGCACCATTTCTGCTGCTTGTCATCTTTATTGTATTTATCATGCACCCTCTTTATTTTGTGATCTTGTGCATGCAAGTTTTGTAATTGCACCATATTCTGCATGGACGTTGGTGACCAGTGGTGTGCCTTAGGGATCTGTTCTGGGATCTCTCCTCTTCATGATTTTTATAAATGATCTGGATGAGGAAGCAGAGGGATGTGTTAGTAAATTTGCTGATGACACAAAGGTTGAGGGTGTTGTGGATAGTGTGGAGGGCTGTCAGAGGTAACAGCAGGACATCGATAGGATGCAAAACTGGGCTGAGAAGTGGCAGATGCAGTTCAACACAGATAAATGTGAGTTGGTTCATTTTGGTAGGTCAAATATGATGGCAGAATATAGCATTAATGGGAAGACTCTTGGCAGTGTGGAGGATCAGAAGGATCTTGGGGTCTGTGTCCATAGGACACCCAAAGCCGCTACGCAGGTTGACTGTATGGTTAAGAAGGCCTTCTTCAACCGTGGGATTGAGTTCAAGAGCCGAGAGGTAATGTTACAGCTATATAAAATCCTGGTCAGACCCCACGTGGAGTACTGTGCTCAGTTCTGTCACCTCTCTACAGGAAGGATGTGGAAACCATAGAAAGGGTGCAGAGGAGATTTGCAAGGATGTTGCCTGGATTGGGGAGCATGCCTTATGAGAATAGGTTGAGCGAACTTGGTTTTTTCTCCTTGGAGCGACGGAGGATGAGAGGTGACCAGATAGAGGAGTATAAGATGATGAGAGGCATTGATTATGTGGATAGTCAGAGGCTTTTTCCCAGGGCTGAAATGGCTAACACGATAGGTGCTTGGAAGTAGGTACGGAGGAGATGTCAGGGTTAAGTTTTTTATGCAGAGAGTAGTGAGTGCGTGGAATGGGCTGCCAGCGACAGTGGTGGAGGCGGATACGATGGGGTCTTTTAAGAGGCTCCTAGATAAGTACATGGAACTTAGAAAAATACTGGGCTATGGGTAAGCCTAGGTAATTTCTAAAGTAAGTACATGTTCGACACAGCTTTATAGGCCAAAGGGCCTGTATTGTGCTTTGGGTTTTCTGTGCTTCTGTGTGTTTCTATTTACTTTCAGGCCTCTGATACATCGTTCCCCATAAATATATGTGGATATATGATCCTTATTCACCTCCACATCAGAATTAAATCATTCTCCTCTATCCAATTAACCCTTTCATTAGGTTCAATTCTGTAAACCCGAGGTTCTCCATTTCCTATCTCACACTGTCCCCTACACTTGCCACAGTTTGACAACTTACATTGGTTCTGGCTGGAACAGAATTTAAAACTCTCCCATCCATCTTTGCAATCTCCTGGAGCCCTGAATCCTACGAGATCAGAGCACACCACCAGTTCTGACTTTGTAACAATCTCCAAATGTAACTGCTCCAACTCCTGTAGTCTACCTTCTTCTGCACTACCCTGAAAACGTCTCCACCTCTCTTTTCATTGAGTTGGCATTCTTTGACCAAACTCCTGATTACCAACCCTAATATGTAGCTTTGTATCGGTGGGCTGAATCTTCCTCATTCCTGCTGAAGACGCTGTCAAGGTCAATGGCTTTCTGAGTTAGGGCCTGCATGTTCCACATACCCACCACCCCATGTGTGAACAGATACCCTCTCAGACCTTCCTTAAATCCTTCCCCTCTTACCTATGTCCTCTACTGTTAGTCTATCTTACCACTGGAAAAAGACTCTGAATACCTACCCTGTCTATCCTCTGATCATTTTATAAAACTTTATAATTTCATCCCTCAGCCTCCTGCGCACCAATGACAATAATCCCAGTTTATCCAATACCTGCTTGCAACTAAAGTACTCCATTCCAAGCCACAACTTGGTGAATCTCCCCTGTTCTCACATCCTTCCTCTGGTCTGGTGACCAGAACGACACACAAAATTCCAAGTGTTTGATATTGCTACAATATGATACTCAATGCCTCTGCCTAAGAAAGCAAACAAGCTAGATGTCTGCTTCACAACTCTATCTATCTGTGTTATCGTTTTCAAGAAATTGCACCACAAGGTGACATAAGTTCACGACCATTTGCTGAATATATATTAGATGACCCAAATAACTAAAATGTGGCTGAGATGATTGTCAGATAATTGACTAGTTTAACTGAGCACTGCCTTCAAAGAGCCAGTGGGGACCCCTGGGCACCATCCTATCCTGAGGGAGTCTCACTGCAACCACGTGGGTGATAATAGGATTTGCACGAGTGGTGATGTTTAAACACTGGAATGTCTGAAGCACTGAACACACTCAGGTTATTGTGTTGAAGCTGGGGTGAGTGCATGTTCACTTTGAGTGAAAGACCCAAGTGATTGCCCTGGATGTCAGATATTTTTCCTCAGTGGTAAGTTGACTAGGATGAGGTAAATGGCCCCAGGAAAAGAAGACCCATTCACTAGGTTAGGGGTTGCATAGGGAGAGCAATTATCCAGGGTTGGGTACACATGGAGGGATCCATTTCCTTGGGAGACTCATTCTCCAGGACAGGAGGTACTTTCGGTACCTATTCGACCTGAGGAGGGAAGAGTTCCCTGGCATAGGGTTGGGGTGGTGTGAGGTGGCAAGGACCAGATTGATCAGGTCCAAATCAATCCTGGCTCGATTGGAGTTGCACATTTTATGTGCAGGGACTGCAGAGGGACGCTTATTGAAGAAGTGTCTTAGTTTTGAATATCATATTGTCATGATCTGGTCTGTTAACTACTCATTTCAGTTAATTTCCTTTTCCCTGTGTTCCACTGGGCTCCTTGATTAGGGCACCTGATTCTCATTCGAACTGGCAGCATAAAAACTCCAGCTTTCATCTACTCATGGCTGGTTCATCACCGTAGCCAGTGAGGCCATGCTCGTCCAGGAGACGCTGAGAATCGTGGACTCTAAGTTGCTTCGGTGCCTGTGGTTGCTTAGTGAATTCAGTCATTTTCGTGTCCAGCTGAGTTGCCGGCCGATTTGCCACTACTCCGAGCTAAGGTGCGAATTGTCGTTTTCATGTTCAGCTGAGAGTTGCTGGCTGCTTGTTGCCACTCCGAGCCACCAAGAATAAGGGACCATCTTCCAAGCCGCCAAGAATAAGGGACTATCTTCCAAGCTGCCACGAATAAGGGACCATCTTCCGAGCCGCCAAGAATAAGGGACCATCTTCCGAGCCGCCAAAAATAAGGGACCATCTTCATGAGCTTTTCCATGTCTAGATACAAGTGGACTGTCATTGTTTGGTTTCTGTCATCTCATTTCCGGCTGAGTAGGTCTGGCCATTTACCGCTACTCCGAGTTGGGAATTCTGTCTCTTCATTTCCAGCTAAGGGATTGCCGGCCGTTTGCTGCATCATGAGCTATTCCGTGTCAAGATTCATATTGTCAGTCATTGGTTGGTTTAGTCATTTCATTTCCGGCTGAGTAGGTCCGGCCATTTGCCACTACTCTGAGCTGGGAATTCTGTCTCTTTGTGTCTAGCTGAGGATTGCTGACCATTTGCCGCTCCTCCAAGCCAAGATATGAATCATCTGTCTTTGTTTGCTGTTGTCATCTCTGTGTTCCAGTTCCAGGCTCTGTGTTACAATTCCAGGCTCCGAGTCCAAGTCAAGTCAAGTTCCAAGTTCCGAGTCCAAGTCCAGACTCCGAGTTCCGAGTCGAGTCCAGGTCCTGGTTCCAAGTTCCAAGTCAAGTCCAAGTCTGTCTCCGTGCCTGTGTCCTGCACTTGGGTCTGCTTCCTCCAGCCGTTGCAGCAACACTTGTAGTCGCAGAGCACTTTGCAGCCAGTTGAGTATCTACAATAATGTGCAAAAGTCTTAGCCATATATATTTTTTTAGGGTCCTAAGATTTTTGCACAGGACTGTATAATTTAATGTCGTGAACTGTACTGCTGCTGCAAAAATAAACAATTTTCGTGACATACGTGAGTGTTGATAAACCTGATTCTGATATGAGTCTGTTGTGGACTGAGGGAGTGGGAAGGGGCCAGAGAGAGGAGAAGCATGTTTGGGAAAAGGGAAAAGGTGAGGGGATGGATCTGGAATCACCAGAGATCAATAAACCAGTTGTTTGGAATCAGATTACCTTGCCTGGTGTCTCAGGGGCTGGTGTGTCTGTACCCGCAACTCCAACTGCCCCCCGCACCCCTTCTCTGCCATCTGTCCCACACCCCTCCCGCGGGGCTCTGTCCTCACCTTTCCCAACACCTTCTACTCCCGCCAGGTTTACAAACTCACGTGGACAAATACAGAACTGTGCAAAAGTCTTAGGCGCCCTAGCGATATATATGTGACTAAAACTTTTGCACAGTACTGTATATGTAGGACACGCAAGTGTTCACACAGTAAGAGCCCTAGGCTTGTGTGCGGCCATGGCATATAATCTTGCATGGTGCTCTTTGGGGGTGAGGAGGTTCCTGGACAGAATTCCCCTGGCCTGCTTCAACAGAGTGCCTGGAATTTCATATTGCATTCACCCGGGACAGCACTTCCTTCAGTATAAACCACTGGGGTAGGGTTCGATCCTTCGACCTTCGGTAACAGTGCCCACTGAACCGCAGTTGGCAAATTCTGCAGCCTCTAGTCTCCTCCAAGTCAACGTAGTCTCCACGTGCAGCCGTGATTTCCCAGAGGCACAGGGTGTTGATATTAATTTATTAATGACTCGGTTACAGTGTGAGTGCTGTCCAGATAGATCATGCCATCGGGATAGTAAATGGAAAAACAGCGGACCAACTGCGTACAATGAATGTGTACAATGACCAATCCTTCTCCCAACCGTTTGACTGACCTATATGAGAACAGCGACCCCTGCTAATCCCAAGGACTGGACAATGCTGGGAGACGGTCACAAGATAAAGGAAACATCTGACATCGCGGAGATTGTGGTCGGCTGCCTGCACCTCCCTCTGCTATCAGCTCTCGCCACTGCCCCACCTCGCCCAACTCCACCACGTCAGTGCCTGCCATCGTCGCTTCCCTTATAAATAGTGCTCCGGCAACCCACTGTGCGTCTGCGGGCTCATCGACAACTCGTTGACTGTGCAAGGTCTCCCGACACGAGCGGGTAAGAACTGTGTACTCTTTCTGGCGTTTTTATATCTTTTCAGGGAATCTGCCTCCGGAGCGGAGCTTAAAAGTATCGCCTATCTTTTTGCAAGAGAGGTGAAGTCCAGCACGGGGGAGGTGGCTCGGTGTTCCTGTAACACAGATCTATCCCAGGAAGGGATTTTACCTTCGCTTCCCCCTGCTGCAACGCAGGCAGAATTAAATCCTACGGAGAGTAAACTGGTGCCCGGCGCTCGGGGCGCCCTGATAGACAGAACTTCCACCCAGCCGATCACAATACTGGACATCTCCACTAAAACTAGTCACTGGATTCTTTCCGTGAGTATTTGCATGTGGATTTAAGGATGGTTTATTTAGCATGAGACCAATTCACATTTTTGGATAGTTTTGCCAAAGAAAAATATTTCAAAGGTGGGATGGTTACGTGAGTTCGGAGGTTATTTTGGGGATCTGAGGGTTCGAACCGGTGGCCGCGCCTGTCTGACTGCGCCAGTTCTGGTGTACCTTGAATGCCCTTTCATTGGCGATGGGGAGAAGTGTAGCGAACGGTGGGGCATCGGGACCAAACATACAGAAGCATAAACTGGAAATAAGCAAGTCAGGCAAAGCCGGACGACTACGATCTTCTTTCGGGACTGATGAGGCTGCTTCACGTGTGGCTTAGCTACTGAGCCCCGCGGAACCGTTTCTACCGACAGGAGAAGGGGCAAAGACGGGTTACTGGCGTCTTCAAACCAGTCGCTTCGGGCAGACTGGGCTAGTCAGCCGTGGTTGGCAGCTCAGTGGAGATCCTCCGCTGCCTTGCGCCTACACCCACCCATGAGGCAGGCTTCGGGAGTAAAAATTCCGGAGCTGGAGTCGCTCCGACAGTCCTGCGTTGAGTTCAACGCTGACTGGCAACTCCTGCGACTCCGCTGGTGCCAGACTGTGTCGGTCTCTGCCGTTCCTTTCGATTCATCAGCTGCGTGGAGAGGGGAGGTTGCTGTACGGGCAACAGCTTGCTCTCTGTATCACATAGACAGCTAAGAGGACCCGGCCAATCAGAGGTTGGGTGGGTGGGTAGGGAGATAGGGTCGCTCCAGCTTGCCCATATCTCGCAGGAACCGTGTCACTGAGGTGGTCTTAGCAAGTCTGGGCGGGACCCTTCTACTGGTAAGGAGGGGGAACCTACTGGTCAGGAGGAGAACTCCACTGGCTAGGAGATGGATCTTCCTGCTGGTCAAGAAGTTAACCGGACTGGTCGAGAGGTGGATTAATTGGTCAAGACGTCGGCCTTACCGGTTAAGGTATGGGTTGCTCTGGTTCCTTCTGAGCAGGATTGTCGGCATTGCCAGCGGTCGCAACATGCTTCTACAGGTGATATTAGACTCAGGAACCAAACGGCCCCTAAAGAGCCCATTCGGCCATCCAGATCTGTTGATCGCAGAGTTTTATTTCAGTGATTGAATTTAAAATGCCAGCAACTCCTGTCTCAGAATGGGCAGTGCAGAGCCGAGTCAGTGGTCCAGTGCCCGACAATCGCTCCCTACTCCGATGGACTGCAGGTGGCTGCGCTCAGCTCTGCGGTGTAGTGCACAGTTACATGAGAACACGCTTATTCAATGCGTACAACAACCCGATGTGAAGGCTGAGGGACGTTTACCCAAGAAAATATTCCCTGGTAAGCTCACAGGCAACGTACCCAATCCTGACATATTTGTTGCAATGTGCGCGGGTTTTGTTCGCACTCGCTCGGCTTAAATTGATGCTGTGTGCGCATTTGTCAAATTAAGTTTTTAAAGTCAGTGTCCTCCCGAGCGGACAATATTTCAATAAACCGGTAGAGAGTTGAGTCTGCTTTACAAAGGGTTGCATAGTAGAAAATGTGTTGTTTGTTTTTTCATCACCGTGCATTATTGTAATTATGCGGAGATCTTGCTGACTTGTAAAAACAGCTTGACCCTGTCGATGGAGCTGGACTCTGGGACAGAGCGCACCCGGTCAATCCTACAGCGATAATTCACTCGACTCAGCCTTTTCCATCTTTACTGTAAAATTAGATATTAAAGCTACACAATGAGTGGAAAGAAAATGTTGATCGTGGACGCCCCGGACAGTACGGGACTGGATTTATTTAAATTCCTGGCAATTCTGGATTACAAATCTGTAAAGGAAAACTTATAAATGGAAGAATAACCCACATATCATATTTCTTCACCAGGGTCTGATACTGAATATATTACATTACTAGAGTACCTCAGCTCCATAGCGGCGGTATCTTTGCACCGATACTACCGCGCCGGTATCACTGTACCTCCGCACCGGTACCTCAGCACCTCTGCACCTGTACCTCTGCAGCTCGGCACCTCTGCACCTGTACCACTGGTACCTCCACACCTCTGCACTTGTACCACTGCACCTTGGCACCTCTGCACCTGTACCACTGCACCTCGGCACCTCGACACCTCTGCACCTGTACCACTGCACCTCGACACCTCTGCACCTGTACCACTTCACCTCGACACTTACACCTCTGCACCTGTACCACTGCACCTTGGCACCTCTGCACCTGTACCACTGCACCTCGGCACCTCGACACCTCAGCACCTGTACCACTGCACCTCGACACCTACACCTCAGCACCTTACCACTGCACCTCAGCATCTCTACACCGGTATTTCTGCGTGCCCACTCCCAAATATAACTACTGCACTGATTAAATTCAGGAGTAAGAGATGGTCAGTCACTTTCTCCTGGTTATAGGCGCAGCACCCTAACAGTCCACAGAAATTAGAGGAACAGGTATGTAAATATATCACAGAAAGCTGTAAGAATAATAGGGTTATAGTCATGGGGAATTTTAACTTTTCCCAGCATTGACTGGAATTACCTTAGTGGACGGGGCAAAGTATGTTACGTATGTCCAAGGAAGTTTTTTGAGACAATATATAGAGTCCTACCAGAGACAGGACATTTCTCAACCTTATCTTAGGAAATAGAACTGGGCAGCTGGTGGAAATACTGTTAGGGGATACTTTGGGAGCAGCAATTATAACTTTGTAAGTTTCAAGGTAGTTATTGATAGGGATAAAGTTGGTCTTCAAGTCATCTGAAATTGGGAAAAGGTTCAGTATTAGAGAGGACCTAGCAAAAGTAGACTGGGGACAGATGTAAAATAAATCTGACAACTAAAGGAGAGTTAGTAAGAGTTCAGGAACTAGATGTTCTGATAACGATGAAAGTAAAAGCTGGCAAGACTAAGGAACCTTAGCTAACAAAGAATATTGAAGGCTCGATCTGTAATAAAAGGGGGATTAGGACAGGGATAGATGGAACGGGAAGGGAATAGAAGGTAGAGTAGTACATCACAGGAATATAGAACAGTATAGAATAGTACATCACAGGAATATAGAACAGTATAGAATAGTACATCACAGGAATATAGAACAGTATAGAACAGTACATCACAGGAATATGGAACAGTATAGAACAGTACATCACAGGAATATAGAACAGTACAGGAATATAGAACAGTATAGAACAGTACATCACAGGAATATAGAACAGTACATCACAGGAATATGGAACAGTATAGAACAGTACATCACAGGAATATAGAACAGTACAGGAATATAGAACAGTACAGGAATATAGAACAGTATTGAACAGTACATCACAGGAATATAGAACAGTATAGAACAGTACATCACAGGAATATAGAACAGTACAGGAATATAGAACAGTATAAAACAGTACATCACAGGAACGTAGAACAGTACATCACAGGAATATAGAACAGTATAGAACAGTACATCACAGGAACATAGAACAGTATAGAACAGTACATCACAGGAATATAGAACAGTATAGGAATATAGAACAATATAGAACAGTACATCACAGGAATATAGAACAGTACAGGAATATAGAACAGTACAGGAATATAGAACAGTACATCACAGGAACATAGAACAGTACATCACAGGAATATAGAACAGTATAGAACAGTACATCACAGGAATATAGAACAGAACAGGAATATAGAACAGTACATCACAGGAATATAGAACAGTACAGGAATATAGAACAGTATTGAACAGTACATCACAGGAATGTAGAACAGTACATCACAGGAATATAGAACAGTACATCACAGGAACATAGAACAGGAAGAGGCCCTTTGGCCCATGATGTCTGTCCCAAGCACAATTAAAGCAATCATTTCTGCATTATCTATATCCATCACTCCATTTCCTATACATTTACATGTCTGTCTAAACACTCCTTCAATTTCACTATCCTATCTGCTTCAACTACAACTCCTGAGCAATCTAGAGGGTGGAAGAAAGAACTAAGGATAAAAATTAGGAGGGCAACAAGAGTCATGAAATATCCTTGGTGAATGTAACTAAAAACTTTATTTGGCCAAAGATATCCTATAGGAAAATAAGGAGAGAAGAGGTGGCTGTGGAAAAAGTGTGTCAACTTAGGGTCCAAAGGGGCAGTATGAGGGAATGTAGGCAAATCCCAAATCGATTCTGCTCATCTGTACCCACCAAGGAGAAAGGTATGGGGGATAGTGATTCAGGGAGGAATACGTCGATAGATGGGTGCATGTCCCAAGCCAAAATTAAAGGCGTTTCAATTTTTATAGATCTCTCAATTACATTTATTCATCAAGACATTATCTCAGATCCTAATGGCAGATTTTTGTTAATCACTGGGTTACTTTTAATAAAAAGGTTGCTATGGTTAATGTTTATGCTCCGAATGTGGATTATCCTGAATTTTTTAAACACATATTCACTTCCTTTCCTAAATTAAACGAATATATGTTGATAATGGGTGGTGACTTTAATTTACGTTTGAATCCCCTGTTGGACAGGTCTATAGGTAGTCCGGCTTTACCGAATAAGTCAGCTACTCTTATTAACTTTTTTATGTTTGATTCTGGGATTTCAGAAATTTGGAGATTTCTACACCCAAACGATAAAGAATTCTCATTCTTTTCACATGTTCATCATTCTTATTCTCGAATTGACTATTTTTTATTGACTCTCGATTAATCCCATCTGTAGTTGACAGTAATTATGACATTATCGCCATTTCAGATCATTCTCCAATAAAACTTTCTATCAAGTTAATGGATACTTCTTGTACTAATAGACAATGGCAATTTAACCCTATTTTGCTTCAAGACTCGGACTTTGTCAAGTTTATAAAGGAACAGATTGATTTCTTCTTTTGAACTAATACTACGGAAGAAGTTTCCAATGGAACAGTTTGGGATGCTTTTAAAGCTTATATCCGTGGTCAGATTATTTCCTATTCGGCTGGTTTGAAAAGACGTGCTAAGAATGAAATACTTTTGTTGGTTGATAAAATAAAAGAAATCGATAAAAAAAATATGCTATTTCTCCCAGTAAGGAGCTGTACAAACACAGAGTTGAACTTCAATTGGAACATAGCTTATTATTAACATCCTCGATTGAAAATCAATTAATGAGAACTAGAAGTGATTTTTATATTCATAGTGATAAATCAGGTAAATTATTGGCTAATCAATTGAAATTCGCTTCGGTTAAACGTCAAATTACTAAGATTCGCAAACACGATGATACTTTGACAGTTGATCATGATGGGATAAACAAAACCTTTCAAGAATTTTATACCTCTTTATATCACTCTGATTTTCCTCATGATTTTAATATCATGCATGATTTTTTAAGCAAACTGAATTTTCGGAAATTATCACCCAAAGATTACTTATCATTAGAAACTCCTATTACAGAGGAAGAAATAATAACTGCAATCTCATCATTGAATTCTGGTAAAGCACCCGGTCCAGACGGGTTTACAGTGGAATTTTTAAAATTCTTTTCCTCTATTCTCTCTCCGAGGTTGTCTAGAATATTTAAAGAAACAATCAGTTTAGGTAAATTACCACAATCGTTTTATGAAGCCTCTATCTCCTTAATTCTTAAAAAGAATAAAGATCCTACTGATTGTGCATCATACAGACCAATATCTCTTTTGAATGTAGATTCAAAAATTTTAGCAACTAGGTTAGAGAAGGTATTACCTCAAATTATATCTATGGATCAAACCAGATTTATTAAAAATCGTTATTCATCCTTTAATATTAGGAGGTTAATGAATATTGTTTATACCCCTTCACTTATTTCCCCGGAATGTATTATCTCATTAGATGCTGAGAAAGCCTTTGACAGAGTTGAATGGCCTTATTTATTTAGTGTGCTTGAGAAATTCAATTTTAGTTTGACATTTATATCTTGGATTAAATTGTTACTCCCTGGTAGCCTCGGATTGTACTAATAATAAAAGATCTCCCTTTTTTCGTCTATTTCGTGGGACTAGGCAAGGATGCCCTCTTAGTCCTTTACTACTTAATATCGCCCTTGAACCTTTAGTAATTGCTATCCGTGTCTCGCCCAATATTTTTGGTACTACCCGCGGAAACAAAATACATAAATTATCACTATATGCAGATGATTTGTTGTTATACATCTCTAATCCGGAGAAGTCAATTCCTGCTATTCTAGCTTTGTTGGCTCAATTTAGTAATTTTTCTGGCTACAAATTGAATCTTAATAAGAGTGGATTATTTCCCCTAAATAAGCAGGTACCTATTTATGGACGTTTACCATTTAAATTGGTTACTGATTCATTTATATATTTAGGGATAATAATTATGAAAAAGTATAAAGATTTATTTAAAGCTAATTTTTTGCCTTTAATTGATCAGATTAAACTTTTGTTTACTAAATGGTCACCAATTACTTTGTGTTTGATTGGGCGGATTAATGCTATTAAGATGATTATTTTGCCCAAATTTCTATATGTATTTCAATCAGTTCCAATTTTTATCCCAAAATCTTTTTTCGATAATGTTGATTCAAAAATTTCCTCATATATATGGCAGAACAAAAATCTTAGGTTAGGTTAAAGGTATTTACAGAATTCTAAAAAGGAGCGGGGGCTCGCCCTCCCGAATTTTAGATTTTATTAATGGGCAAATAATATTCGATATTTAAAATTTTGGTTACGAGATTTGGATGTATCTTTAAATCCACATTGGGTAAATCTTGAATGTAATTCATTACATGGCTTTTCCTTAGGTTCAGTTTTAGGAACTTCCCTTCCTTTGACTTCTTCTAAATTGTATAAACAAATGAATAATCCAATAGTTAAGCATACTTTACGTATACGGTTTCAATTTTGAAGATTTTTTGGGTTTAATCAATTTATTTTAGCAAGTTCTATTACATCTAATTTCCTTTTTCAACCTTCCATTATGGATCAAGCTTACTTTGATTGGAAAACCAAAGGTATTGTACGTTTTCATGATTTATTTTTGGATAATTGTTTCATGTCTTTTGATCAACTTTCTAATAAATATAACTTACCCAGATCTCACTTTTTTAGATATATACAGATTAGAAACTTTTTAATTACTGTTTCTCCTAATTTTCCACACTCATATCCAATGGATACTTTGGAAAAAATTTTAGATCTAAATCTCTCTCAGAAAAGTGTTGTAGCAATTATATATAATTATGAATTTATGTCCTGATGTTTCCAATAAAATTAAAGCTGATTGGGAAAGAGAACTTAAGATTATTATACCGATTGAAAAATGGTAAAAAATTCTTCAATTGGTTAATTCATCCTCTATATGTGCTAAACATGTGTTGATACAGTTTAAAGTAGTGCACAGGGCTCATATGTCCAAAGATAAACTATCTCGTTATTATTCTTATATTAATCCTATATGTGATAGATGTCATTTTGAGATAGCCTCTTTAACTCACATGTTTTGGTCATGTCCTTTGTTGGAAAAATATTGGAAAGATATTTTTGATATTATTTCAACGGTTTTGAATACAGACTTACAACCTCATCCAATTACTGCTATTTTTGGATAACCAATGATAGACTCAAATTATTTAACTTCTTACAGCACACCGGCTGATGATGATTGCATTTCTTACTTTAATAGCTAGAAGGTCCATTTTGTTGAATTGGAAAGAGATTAACCCTCCTGCTGTATTTCACTGGTTTTCACAAACTATGTTGTGTTTGAATTTGGAAAAAATTAGAAGTGTGGATTATGACCCTTCCATTAAATTTGAAAAAACTTGGAGGCCATTCATTCAGCATTTTCATTTGATGTAATTTGACCATTTCCAAACTTATTTTACTTCTCTGTACTGTTGGTTGAGAGGAACGGAGTCGTCGACACTAAGGTTTTCTTCTCTTCCATTTTTACATTGTTAGAATTGCCCAAGTCTTTTAGTTTAGTTGACTTATTCTGTTTAGTTTAATTTAGTTTTTTTTGGGGGGTGGGGTTTGTTTTTTTTCTATTTTCTTTTCTTTTTCATGATTTTTCTCCAGTTTTTTTTGTCCTGTATTATTCATTGTTATCCTACACGATTGGGAGTTTTGTCAATTTATACTATTTGGTCTTATAACTTCATTTTAAGAACAACAATGTATCTCCAACTATTTGTATTATTGCTATCTTATGTTTATATTTTATGAAACTAATTAAAGGATTGAAAAAGAAAAGAAAGATGGGTGCATGTCACTATAAAGTTGGAGGTAGTGTTAGATGGGACAGAACAAGGAATCCCTGGGGCCAAGGTGTGGATCTATCACAGGGAATTTTCAAATAGTGATTCAGGTTTTAACAATGGATCCACATTTTAATTTATAGAAAATGGAACTCTGATCCTTAGTCAGATGGTGTTAGTTGTATCGAGTTGAATAGATACTCAAATAGGGTGGTTGATAGTTGTAACTGCATATATATGGTTAGTCTTGTTCGCTCATTGCCATCAGTGTTCCACATTAGTTTGGTTGTGAGATAAACTACTGAAGAGTCATGACTGCTTAGTTTGGGTAACCAGGTTTTATAGTTCTGTATGTGTTTCCTCTAATTACAGCTATGATCAGCGGGATCTACTTGTGTGCATTTCTGGCTGTTCTGTCCTCGGGCTGCTTTGGTCGGCTCAGCAGTGGGACTGATGTTGGCCCCGCAGATGGTGAGCTACAGCAAAGTGCACCCATGCACCCAGGGAAGATTCAACAGCCTTACTTCACTGGCCAGGTGAAGCCAGTTCTGAACAGTGAGCAAAAAGCCAGCTTGGGAAGCTTGCTCACTAGATACCTCCAGAGAATCAGGATTGGTGAGTACAACAATTCAACCATAGACAATGATATACTTCATCATTCAACCATTTCTGCCATTTGTTACTGAACTTAATAGGCGAATTATTGAAATTTTTGATGATTTGATTTTGTAGATCAGTAGGTAAAGAAAGCAGGCCTAGGAGACTGAAGGTCTGGAATCTGAAGCACAGAATGATCTGCTGGAGACACCAAGGGGGTCAGACAGCAAGTGTGTGTGGAGGGGGGCTGCGGGATTGGGCAGTCACTGTTTTGGGTTGAGATGCTTTGTCTGCACGGAAAGAGAGAGGGAAAGAACCTGTTATAAAAGAGTGGAGGGAAGGGGTGGAGCAAGAGCTGGCAAGTGATAGATGGATCCACGTGAGGACAGTTGGTAGGCAAGTGGAGGAAAGGACTTCAGATAGTCAGGATGCGCAACCACACCTCCCTTCACAGGGCTGTGTACTGAGTCCTGAGAGTAACCTTTTCCTCAATGTCAACAAGCTGAAGGAGGTGTTATCTACTTCAGGAGAACTCACACCACTCACACCCTCTTTACATCGGCAGCACAGCGGTGCAAACTGAGCAGTTTCAAACTCCTGGGAATGCACAGCTCGCACAACCTCACATGGTCCCAGAGCACATGCTACACAATCAGGAAAGCTCACCAACACCTCTACTTTAAAAGGAGGTTGAAGAGAGCTGGACTGTGCACATTATACTCATGTTCTACAGCTGTGCAGCAGAGAGCATCCTACATCACTGCATGGTGCAGAAACCGCACTACAGCAGACAGGAAAGCTCCACAACAGATAGTCAAAACTGCCCCCATACATCACTGGCACCAGTCTACCAGTCATCAAGGACATAAATGCAGAAACGGGCCAGTAACATCATGAAGATCCCATCTACCCTGCTCATGGACTGTTTCTCCCATTTTCATCAGAGAGGAGGCTACATAGATCCACACCAAGACCACCAGACTCATAAACAGTTACTTTCCCCAAGCAGTAAGGCTAATCAAAACCTCTACCCACCAGCTCACCCTTCCACACCCCAAACGCCGCTGCTTTATCCTTTCCTGTCAGTCACACATTACGTAGAGACACTTCTGTGCCTAGCGTAACTTTATGTGCACACAATCAGTCTATATAAACTGCCAAATGTATTTTTATTTATTGTTGTGTTATTTACCTTATTATGTTTTACTTTGTGTGCAGCATCGGATTCAAAGTAAGAATTATTTGATTCTCCTTTACACTTGTGTAGTGGAAATGACATCAAACAATCTTGAATCTTGAGAATGGGAACAGTGAAAGTGGTTGGATGGAAATGACAAAGGGCTGAAGATGATTGAATGTGATAGGAAAGGAAGGTGGGGCATAGGATCAGATTAGGGAGTTGGGGAATGCAGTGTGAACAGTGAAAGAGGGTACCCTCTGGGAGGAGTGTGTGGACAATGGGCTGATGAAGTGGGTGGAGGATGGGGAAGAAACAGGGCAATAGGCAGACAGGATGAGGAAGGCAGGTGGATCGAATAGCACAGTTCCACTATTCCCAATCACAGAGTCCTGGGCTGAGCAACCCTACTGTTTCTGTTCATCTATGTAAAGAGTATTAAATAGCTTGGACATCATCTCCTACTTTACAGTTCCTTGACAAGATAGGAATCAATAAGCAAACATCGAGGCTGTAACTTAATTGCTTGTTGTTGTTAGCCCCTTCAGGTCTAGATTAGTAAGCTTTATGTTCACAAAACACGACATCCAACTGTGAATGTAGGAGGTATGCAAATCTTGCAGATGATGTGAAAAATCGCTGCTGTTATTGATAGAGGAAGATAATCTTAGGCTACAACATGATACTGCTCAGCTGGTAAGTTACACAGGCAATAGCAGATAGAATTTAATTCTGGTAAGTGTGAAGTGATCTACTTTGGGAGGTCAATAAGGCTAGAAAATATAGAGTGTATAGTCGTCCTTCGGGAGTACTGAGGAACAATGGAACTTTGACATACGTATCCAAAGATCTGTGAATATGTCAGCAAAGGTGGTGAGGAAAGGATATGGAAAGCTTTTCTTCATTAACATGGACCATAGAATATAATAGCAAGGACACTGTGGTGCAATTTTTTAAAATATTGGCTAGACCACATCTGTAATATTGTGTAGAGCTCTGATTACCACACTATGGGAAGAATGTGTTACACTAAAAAGAGGCAGAGGAGATTCACCGGGATGTTGCCTGAGACAGAATGCTTCATTTAATAGGAGACAGACTGGATCAGCTGGCTTTGTTTTCCATGGAGCAGATGAGGCTGAGGGGTGAACCAATAAGGTGCACAACATTCGGAAATGATAGACAGAATGGTTGGTCAGAATCATTTTTTTCCATGGTGAAGGCAATTAAGACAGAAGGCCCTTGGATTTAAGTGAATAGTAAGAGCTTTAGACTGGCTGGTGGAATAGTGGCATCAGTTCCGGACTTCGGAGCGAAGGCTCCCGGGTTCGAATCCAGCTGGCTGCCTTACACGCTTTCCATCCGTGCTGGTTTGAGTGTCAAGCTAGTAACTCAGCCTCGTAAAAATAAAGAAAGCCTGATTTAAAAAACGCCATCATGACGTCATCCCGATGATTCCACTTGGAGTTGAGGGCTTCTTCAGTAAGAGCTTTAAGAGGTTTTGTAAAATAATTTTTTTTCACACAGGTGTTTGCAATTTGGAACTCACAGTCTGAGAAGATGATGGAGTCTCTCACTTGGCAAAGTGAGACTCACTTGGAGTCTCTCACAGACCAAGTGATGATCAATGGGCTTAGTATAGATGGGTTTCTGATGGTTGGCATGTTCATGGTGAGCCAATAGACCTGTTTCTGCCTTGACTATCACTCTGTAACATAACAAGCTGGAGAGGGTGTACACGTTCCAACATCCAATAAAACAATGGCTGATCATAACCCTGCACTAACCCAGATTTCATCATTCAGCTTAATAGCTGTCTCAAATACATTCGGTGACTGAGCCTCCCCAACTCTCCTAGAGTGAGAACTCTAAAGATACACCAGCCACTGGTGAGAGGATTTCCTAATGGCCAACTGTGACCCTGATTCCATCACATTGAAAAAACTTCACATCCACACCCACTCTGTTAAGCCCAATAGGATTTTGTACGTTGCTGAGAGATTGTGGACTTGTTCGGCACATTCTACATGTACCTCTGGTGAAACTGTATTTACTTTGCCTCTTCCCTTATCTTCAATCATCTTTTGTTCCTCCTTGGAATCTCCTGAGTGTTATCCATGTTATCTGTAGTTTTATTCTCCCTCGTCAAAGTCGACTTTAATCTATTAACGTTGTGAGCTTATAGTGCCTATGACTACGCATGCACAGCAATTGATCTGTTTTGCTTTCTCTCCCTTCTGGGACTGCTGGACATGATTAAACTAGGATTTTTTTTTGCCTCTGGAGCAGAGGGTTCTAAAATTATGAGAGGCATAGATAGAAAAGACATCTAGTATCTTTTCCCCAATCAACATGTCCAATATATGCATTATGGCTGAGAGGGGGTAAGTTCAAAGGAGAGGTGCAGGACAATTTTTTTACCTGGAGTATAGTGGCTGCCTGCAACATGCTGCCATAGGAGCAATGGAGGTAAATATGATAGATAGGTACATGAATAGATAATGGAGGGACTTGAACGTTGTGGCGATTAATTTAGTTAGGCATTTAATTACTGGTTTAATTAGTTCAGCACAATACCATGGGCCAAAGCGCCTGTTGCTAGGTTGTACTCTTCTATGTTCTATGCTCAGTCCAGTTGTAGGTGGACTCTGGTATTCTAAGCAACCACTGGGATCTTGTTGCTTGTGAAATTTTAGTCTGGCACATTACTCTGGCTCCTACTAAATGTTATCACCAAATTGCGTAATGAATTCTTCAGTTTCCTGCTCCCGTATGATACTGCCTCAGGAAGTATCCAGCATTCTTCTTTTGATCCTGAATTTTCCATTCCATGAAACCTTGGAAGTCTCAGAAGGATCAGCTGTCAATGAAATGATGCAGGCAGGAGCTATAACTGCAGGTGCTGATGGGTTAGGCATCTCTCATGCAGTAAGGCTGGGAATTTCAAAGGCAAATTCATTCTTCAGTGAGTTTTTCTGGTTAGGAGACTTTGAGATGTCCTTGTGGGAGGGATTTTAACCATCTTGGAGTGTCAATGAGTTCTTGACCAAAGTGGAAGAGCCATGATCCAAGGGTTGACAATATCCCAGGATTAGAGATGCTTACAGGTGAGAAGGTGGCTGCTTGCTTCTTGCAGACATGTAACACCCAGACAAGGGACTTCAGTAAAGAATGATGAACCTTAAAATGATGTGGGCAAGTAGAATCTTTCTCTAAGCATAGAAATTGAAACCCAAAGCCAAATTTGATTAAATATGATTGGGTAAACATTTTATGCTGCCACTTTAACTATGATTATAATAGACTAGAAAAATTGGGTGCAATGTAAGAGGAAAATGGACTAATTGTTATGTGCTAGTATTATTGGTCTGGTACAATGGGTCAGTTCTGTGATCGTAACCTTGCAAGTAATACCAAAATGAACTTTCTCTTTGACCTTGGTGTTCCATTGCCAATTTACAAACTTTCCCCCCAGCCATGCCCTCCAAAGCACTCTAAAAAGCAGGATCTCAATGGGATGGTCAAACGAACTAGGGTCATCCTCTCTGGAACTCATAGGTGATCTGATGAAGGTTTCCAAGATATCAAGGGCAGCTGGTAGAGTGGAAACAATTGAGAGAGCTGGACCAAGAGGACAGAATGTAAAACTGAGCGGTTCACCATTCAGGACCAAGGTTTGGAAACACAACTAAATATTGAGTTGGGGGATGGGGGTTGGGACAGTGAACAGAAATTTGAAATTGTTCCCAGGCCGGTTGTTAACTCCATATCTGTTGAATTTTGTACATTGAGGGTATTCAGGGATTTAGTTTAAAGGAGGGCATAGACACAGACTGAAGTAATCTCATTGAATGGAAGTACAGGCTTGAATGGGTGAAGTGCCTGGGCCCGGTTCCTCTTCTGCTCCAAAATTGCTTGGGGCCTCAGATTAGGTTGAATCATTCTCACCAAATGGTCTGTGTTCTTGGACATCAGAGCCAACATATTTTGGTGTCACTGGGGGACAGGTTCTCCGAGGGAGCACTGGCAGTGTTATGCTGGGACTGGAGGAACTGGAGGTCCCATACACTTTTCTCCTTTTCTGTGCATTTATCACACTTTAAGGGATACATTTTGCAGCCCCCCCACCCACCCACTCGTTTTCCCTCCAATGAGTGTTGGCTCCCAAAGTTTACAGGGTATGAGACATCTGCCTTCAGGCTTAAAGCAGAAGAGCTTAGTCCCAAGTGTGCTCCTGCTGGCACAGGCACAGCTTCTCCAGCCTACAGCGGACTAACCAGGCATTCTTTAAGAGACTTCTGAGGAGCAGGAGCTAAGTGAAGTAGTAAGTGCCCTCCTGACGTCCAAACAGTCGAATGGGCTCGAGTCTGCAGCACCCTCTCGCTCACTAACCTTACACCCTCTGTTCCCCGTTACCACCCTCTCCTCTTCACTTAGCAAACTGAGCACAGACACTAAGTGCTCACTTACATTTCCCAAACTGCACCTGTGGAGAAGTATCATAATGTCAGCAAACGCTCCTGTCTTCTGCACCTTGTAAGAAAGAGTCTCTGCTTTCAACCTCTGCAATAGCCAGGAAACCCAATTTACAAGAGCATGTTTCTAAAGGAAATTAAAATGTCAATCATGTTTATATGGAATGTTACACCATCTTCAAGGTTAATTTGCCATCATTTATCTCTCCCATTGGAAGGACAAAAGAAGTGTTTTGTGCCTGGGGAATAAAATTGCATTTGTACCATCTGGTTAGAAGAAAGTAATTTTTGTTTAATTCCTCAGTAAATCATGAATGTGTTTAGCTAAGATGACAACACATTACTAATCCATCTCGGAATTGTGGTAGCATTCTGGCTGGAAACTTTATAGAGTAAAAAGTTTCTCTCTGCCTAAACTGTGAATATACGAGATGGAAGCAAAAGGATCTGATAGAATATCAAATCTACGTACCCCCACCGCAGTAACCTTGCACTCCTGGTTTAACCTTAAAAGGCTCTGCTTCCATCATCCCTTGAGGAAGAGAGTTACAAAGGCTCACCATTATCTTGAGAGAGAACGTTTGGCCTCATCAGCCTGAAATGAGCAGACCCTTAGAATCTTCGTTCCCTCAGTCGTAGACTCGGTAGAGCTGCTGCCTCACAATGCCAAAGATTAGGGTTCGATTCTGATCTTGGGTGCTGTCTGTGTGGGATGTGCAACTTCTCCCAGTGACCGTGTGGGTTCTCCTGGGCGCTCAGGTTTTCTCCCACATCCTAACGGCGTGTGGCTTGGTGAGTTGGAGACACAACAGAGAGCAGATACCGCAAACTGGAACAACACAAAAAAAACACTGGAGGAACTCAGTGGGAGGCAATGGACAGTCAACATTTTGGGTGCACACAAGATGAAAGATCTCAACCTGAAACATTGATTCTTCAGTTTGCTCCATTGATTGAGTTCCTCCAGCAATTTCTGTATACCTCTAGGTTGGTAGGTGTATTGGCCACTGTATGTTATCCCCATTGTATTGGTGATTATTGGGAATTACGGGAAAGATTGAAGGGAAGAAAGCAAAAGGAAGGCAAAGACAAATGATGATGGAGACAGCAGCCAGAGAACTGGAAATGAATACCCATGAATTGATCCACTTGACCCAAAACAGGAGTGTGTGGGCCACGGCAGTCAAAGCTCAAACTGGGCACAGTACCTGATGATGATGATGATGATGATTGGTGATTGGTAGGAGAATCAAAGAGTTGATAGTCCTTTGATACAGAATAACTGGGGGAATGGGATTGATGGGAATACTCTGAGAGTTGGCACCTACTTAATGGGCTAAGTAGCCTCTTTTCCTGCTGTAAGGGAATGCATGCTTCAAAACCCACAAAAATATCAAATTTAAGGAAAACCTTTCAACTAAAAAAGTTAACATGTTTAAAAACTAATTTGTTCTTGGAACGTCAGGCAGCCTGTTTTGGCAAACTTTGACTATTTCCATTCAAACCTGCATAAGGATTGCAGACAAAATCCATAGCATTAAGCTCAAGGCAGTTAATTCAAAAACCACTTCTGTTTTATAGGCACAGGATTAATACTGAATACAGAAGTGGGATCAGACTTAGAGAGTAAGGATGATGAAAAATATGGATTAGTTACTTGAGCATTGAAGAACTGAGGAGAAAGTCATTTCTAATATTTCTTCAAATAAACTTTGGCTCATGATTGAAAAGGAAAATACTACAGAAGTTATAAATCTGTGAATATAAAGAGAAAGTGCTGGAAATATTCAACAAGTCAGGCAGTATATACGATTTGAGGTCCATTTGCATTCTGATCAAAGTCCTGCTGAAAGGTCATGAACTATGAATTCTGTTCTGTCTACAGATGTTGCCTGACCCATTGAGTATTTCCCAGAACCTTCTGCTTTTACCGCTCATTATTAATTTATCAACAGAGAGTAAACTAGAAATTCATTGCCCAATTCTTGGTACATTCCACTGGAAACAAATGTTCTGAAAATTTGTGGACTTCACTTGCACAGACATTTACAAAGGCCTGGTTTGTCATATAATACATCTTTGCAAACAGCTGGTCTATCTTCCACTGTCAGCCTTCAGGAAAGCTGGCACCTACATGCTTAAACATTTGGGGTCTTGTAAGAACATACAAAATGGGCCTTACAGCCTGCACCCCTCTTCAATATGATCATGGCTGATCTTCACCCTACTATCAAGTTCCGGCACTGACCCCCTTGTCTCTTGATTCACTTAATGAAATCACTTAATTCACTTCTGGCCCTTCAAGCCTCACTGCCCGGCAAACCCCCGCAGCTCTGATATAACCCTACCCTAATCATGGGATGATATACAATGACCAATGAGCCTACTCGGTACATCTTGGGAGTGTGGGAGGAAAGTGGAGCACCTGCGTAAAACCCAGGCATTCCACGGGCAGGACGTATAGAGATGCTTACAGAGGATGCTGGGATTGAACTCTAAATTGAATTGAATTGAATTGAATTTATAACTTACATCCTTCATATACATGAGGAGTAAAAATCCTTGGTTCCTTAAGGTTGTTATAATCAGGGGTAGTAATGCGGACAAGCTCCCACTACCTATTAAATACTCCCAGTGGTGTGCACCTCAAATAGCCTCTGACAACCAAGTCCGGCTCCTGGCCTTCATATGTGGCTTAGCTACTAAGCCCGGTGGAACCGTTTCTACTGATGGGTGAAGGGGCAAAGGCGGGTTACTGGCATCTTAAAACCAGTCGCTTCAGGCGGATGGGGCTCGTCAGAATCAGAATCAGGTTTATTATCACCGGCATGTGCCGTGAAATTTGGTCTCTAAATTTGAGGAAGGACATTCCTGCTACTGAGGGAGTGCAGTGTAGGTTCACAAGGTTAATTCCCGGGATGGCAGGACTGTCATATGTCGAAAGATTGGAGCAACTAGGCTTGTATACTCTGGAATTTAGAAGGCTGAGAGGGGATCTTATTGAAACATATAAGATTATTAAGGGATTGGACACGCTGGAGGCAGGAAGCATGTTCCCGCTGATGGGTGAGTCCAGAACCAGAGGCCACAGTTTAAGAATTAGGGGAAGGCCATTTAGAACGGAGTTGAGGAAAAACTTTTTCACCCAGAGAGTGGTGGATATATGGAATGCTCTGCCCCAGAAGGCTGTGGAGGCCAAGTCTCTGGATGCTTTCAAAAAAGAGATGGATAGAGCTCTTAAAGATAGCGGAATCAAAGGTTATGGGGATGGGGCAGGAACTGGATACTGATTGTGGATGGTCAGCCATGATCACAGTGAATGGCGATGTTGGCTCAAAGGGCCAAATGGCCTACTCCTGCACCTATTGTCTATTGTCTATTGAAATCTGTTAACTTAGCAGCAGCAGTTCAATGCAATACATAATACAGAAGAAAAAGAAAAAAATAATAACAATAAATAAATAAATTACAATATATGCATATTGAATAGATTAAAAATCATGCAAAAACAGAAATAATATATATTTTTAAACTGAGGTAGTGTTCACGGGTTCGATGTCCATTTAGGAATTGGATGGCAGAGGGGAAGAAGCTGTTCCTGAATCGCTGAATGTGTGCCTTCAGGCTTCTATACCTCCTACCTGATGGTAACAGTGAGAAAAGGGCATGTCCTGGGTGCTGGACGTCCTTAATAATTGACACTGCCTTTCTGACACACCACTCCTTGAAGATGTCCTGGGTACTTTGTAGGCTAGTACCCAAGATGGAGCAAACTAAATTTACAACCTTCAGCAGCTTCTTTCAGCCCTGTGCAGTAGCCCCCCTCCCCATACCAGACAGTGAACCAGACAGAGATGCAGCCTGTCAGAATGCTCTAAATGGTACTTCTATAGAAGTTTTTGTTGATAATACCAAATCTCTTCAAACTCCTAATAAAGTCTAGCCACTGTCTTGCCTTCTTTATAACTACATCGGTATGTTGGGACCAGGTTAGGTCCTCAGAGATCTTGACACCCAGGAACTTGAAACTGCTCACTCTCTCCACTTCTGATCCCTCTATGAGGATTGGTATGTGTTCCTTCGTCTTACCCTTCCTGAAGTCCACAATCAGCTCTTTCATCTTACTGATGTACCAAGTTGTTGCTGCAACACCACTCTACTAGTTGGCATATCGCGCTCCTGTACACCCTCAAGTCTCCATCTGTGATTCTACCAAAATTGGTTGTATCATCGGCAAACTTACAGATGGTATTTGAGCTATGCCTAGCCACACAGACATGGGTATAGCGAGAGTAGAGCAGTGGGCTAAGCACACACCCCTGAGGTCAGCAAGGTGGAGATATTATCACCAATCTGCACAAATTGTGGTCTTCCAGTTAGGAAGTCGAGGATCCAATTGCAGAGGGAGGACCCAATTGTCAGCTGTGGTTGGCTGCTCATCTAGGAGAAGGAAAACTCTGATCTCAAACCTCCGCTGCCTAGCAGCTATGCCTACTCACGGGGAAGGCTTTGGGAGTAAACCCCGAAGGAAAAATCTGGAGTTGGAGTCACTAAGGCAGTCCTACACTGAGTTCAGTGCTGACTGGCAGTTCCTGCCAAACTGTACGGGTTCACCAGCAGGGAGAAGAGAGGAAGCTTGCTACATGGGCAACAGCTTGCTCCCTATATCGTACTGCCCTGGCTTGGGCAGTATGCATGGTTGACCCTGACCGATGCAGGCCTCAGTAGCAGAAGAAAAATTCTTACATTATGTCTCTGTCTAAATGTGCAATGTGCAATTTATAGTAATTTATAATAAACAGTATGTACAACAGGACAGTCAATATAACATAGAGATATAATTGTATCAGCATGAATTAATCAGTCTGATGGCCTGGTGGAAGAAGCTGTCCTGGAGCCTGTTGGTCCTGGCTCTTATGCTGCAGTACCGTTTCCCGGATGGTAGCAGCTGGAATAGATTGTGATTGGGGTGATTTGGGTCCCCAGTGATCCTTCGGGCCCTTTTTACACACCCGTCTTTGTAAATATCCTGAATAGTGGGAAGTTCACATCACTTCCCACCACTCTTTGCAGAGTCCTGTGATTAAGGGAGGTACAGTTCCCATGCCAGACAGTGATGCAGCCAGTCAGGATGTACTCAGTTCTGCCCTTGTAGAAAGTTCTTAGGATTTGGGGGCCCGTACCAAACTTCTTCAACCATCTGAGGTGAAAGGGGTGCTGTTGTGCTTTTATCACCACACATCTGGTTTGTACAGACCACGTGAGATCCTCGGTGACGTGTATGTTGAGGAATTTAAAGCTGTTCATCTTCTCAACCCCAGATCCATTGATGTCAATAGGGGTTAGCCTTTCTCCATTCTTCCTGTAGTCCACAGTGAGCTACTTTGTTTTTGCGACATTCAAGGAGAGGTTGTTTTCTTGACACCACTGTGTCAGGGTGATGACTTCTTCTCTGCAGGCTGCCTCATTATTATTTGAGATTAGGCCAATCAATGTAGTGTCGTCAGCAAATTTAATTAGCAGATTAGAGCTGTGGGTGGCGACACAGTCATGGGTATACAGAGAGTAAAGGAGGGGGCTTAGGACACAGCCCTGAGGGGCAACTGTGTTGAGGGGCAGAGGGGCAGAAGTGAGGGAGCCCACTCTTACTGCCTGCCAGCCATCTGACAGGAAGTCCAGGATCCAGCTACACAAGGCAGGGTGAAGGCCGAGGTCTCTGAGCTTCTTGTCGAGCCTGGCACCCACACACCTTTTGGATGTGGGTGGGAACCGGAACATTCTGGGGAAGCCCTGCAGTCACAAGGAGAACATAAACACTCCACACAGAAACACCTAGCAATGATCTTGAACATTTCATGAGGATAGCATCTCATTCTTCTCACCTCAGGAGAGTGTGTGGGCTCTGACTGCTTAATCTCTCCTCACAGGTTAAGTCTGACATCCTGGCGGCACTCTATCCATCTCAATGTTACCCTTCCTTGCATTAGGAGAACACATCTCTGCACAATATTCCAGATGCACTCTCATACCAGGGGCCTATATAGTGCAGGAAGACCCTGGGGGCTTATAAATTGTAGTAAGATCTCACTGTATTGAAGGTCACCATACAATTTGTCTGGCCAACTGTTTGCTGTATCTGCATATTAACTTTGCATGATTTAATACAAAACCACAAAGACTGATCTGAACACATACATCTTCAATCCTTTACGAATTAAAATATATACCAGCTCTCCGTATTTTCTTTCAGACTCAATGATCTCAAATTAACGTCTTTTATTCTTCCTCAGAAATAGTTGGAACTCTCTATTTCCTTCCCCTTATGACTTATAACTAAGATCATTATTTTGAGACAAGGTAAATGAAGCTAAATTCACCAGTAACTCGGAACACCGATTGGTTTAGACTCCCAAAATTCCTCCAGGCTTCAGTTTCCCCGGCATCATGGGAAATCTAGCTCAGCATGTGTTAGCCTCCAGTCCTTCAATGTTTGATTCTGACAATAAATGAAGCGAATTTAGAGTAAGTACAATATCCTGCATATGTAATATTGTCTTTGTCTTTGTCAGGTTCTCTGGGAGCCCTGCAGAAACAGGACCTGCCCCACAGGATAACTGATAGAGATTACATGGGATGGATGGATTTTGGTCGACGCAGTGCTGAAGAATATGAATATTCATCATAAAATATAACTATAACCCAAATGTATCAGATTCTGTACAGAAAATTTAATTTGTGTCACTGTTTAGAATTCTATTTATTATGGTAAATAATGCAAATTGGTTTCTAAGATTGTATAATGCAATATACACACAGGACTTTGCAGATTTGCCTTTAATTCTGGCCAATTTCTTATAAACAGTAATGTTACAAGGCTGAAATAATTTAATTGCTCATCTGTCAATATTTAGTACATCTCAATAAAAGAAGCAAAACAGAAACTATCTATAAAGCTTTGGTAATCTATCATGAACATTGGCCTCTGTTACTCAGTCTCAGCTGTAGACTCCAGGTTTGAGCCTGATCTCTGATCCAGTCTGTGCAGAGTTTACACGTTCCCTTGTGACTGCAGGAATTAGCCTTGGACACATCCCAAATCACAAAGCTGTTCCAGTTGATGCACTCCTCTGTAAATTGCCTGCAGTGTAGGCGTAGAGGGGATTAGGGCTGGTGCCAATACAGGAGATGATTGACATGACATAGACAATACACTACACGGAGGCAAAGGAAAGGGACTGATTCCTGGACTCAGTATGGACCATAGCCTTCAGCCTACCATGAACACACTGACCATTGCACCTATCTACATTAAATTTGCTTACCTACATTTGACCTGCAACCATGTATGTCTTGGTGACCTAAGTGCTCATCCAACTTCTTCTTAAAGTTTATGAGAGCCTCTGTCTCCACTCACCCTCAGGCAGTGTTTTCCAAACTCCAATCGCTACCCCATCCCCCCCCATATCCCCTCTAATCCTTCAGCTGCCCCTGTGACCAAGCGAGTTTGCAGCCTGCCCCAGATCCTATGGGCTATAATCTTCTGGAGTGGATTAGCTATGAAGCTGGTCAAAGGTCCATATCGACAATATCCACTGCACCCCTCTCATCAATGCAGTTAGTTATCACTTCAAAAGATTTGATCCAAGCAGTGAGACTGAGACAAGCTGACTATCCCTAGATACAGCACTCTCTGGCTAAAGAAATTCTCCTCCTCTTTGTTCTGAAGGGACATCCATCTATTCTGAGACTGTGCCCTCACTATAGAAATGATCCTTTAAATATCTATTTTATCTAGGCATTTCAATATTCAATAAGTTTCAATCAGATAAGCCCTCATTCTTCCAAACTCCAGTGAGTACAGACCCAGAGCCATCAAACATACGTTAAACCTTCCTTTCCTATTATTATTCCTGTGAACCTCCTCCAAAGCTAGCACATCTTTTCTTCGATAAGGGGCCAAAACTGCTCACAGTACTCCAAATGCAGTCTGATCAATGAATTACTTTTAAATTTTAGTCCTTTTGAAATGAATGCTAATATTGTATTTGTTTTCCTTACTACCAATTCTGCCTGCAAGCCATCAATTCTGTTATCCGGATCATTGACATACAACGTGAAAGAAATGGTCTCAAAACCAACTACCACAGATCATCATTAGTAACTGGCAGCCAACTCATAAAGGCTCCCTTTATTCCCACTCTTTGCCTCCTGCCAGTCAGCCAACTTAACCAATTTCCCTCGGGATCAATAAAGTATGGCTATGACTATCTCCTGTCCAGGCTAATAACTTCCCTTAATACCATGGGCTCTTACCTTATGTAGCAGCCTCAGGTACAGCACCTTGTCAAAGGTCTTCTGAAGAACCATGTAAACATATCCACTGATTTCCTTTGTCTATCCTGCCTACTATTTCCTCAAAGAATTCCAACAGCTTTATCATGCAAGATTTCCCCTTAAGGAATCCACTCTGGCATCATGTATCAAAGTACCCCAAACCCTCATCCTTAATAATGGACCCTAACATCCTTCCAAACACTGGTCAGTTCAATAGCTTATAATTCCCTATCCTTTGCCTCCGTCGTCTTAAAGGTTCAAAATAGAGGGGCGTCTCTTTAGAACAAAGATGTAGATGAGGTTCTCTAGTCAGAGGGATGATCTGTGGAATTCATTGCCACAGAAGGCTGCGGAGACCATAAGACCATAAGATATAGGAGCACAAGTAGGCCATTTGGCCTGTCGAGTCTGCTCCACCATTCAATCATGTGCTGATCCAATTCCTCCAGTCATCCCCACTCCCCTCCCTTCTCCCCATACTCTTTGGTGCCCTGGCTAATCAAGAACGTATCTATCGCTGCCTTAAATACACCCAATGACTTGCCCTCCGCAGTCGTTCACGGCAACAAATTCCACAGTGTTACCACCCCCTGTCGAAAGTAATTTCTCCACATCTCAGTTCTAAATGGACGTCCTTCAATTCTGAATCGTGCCCTCTCGTCTTCGAATCTCCTACCATGGGAAATAACTCTGCCGTATCTAATCTGTTCAGGCCTTTTAACATTTGGAATGTTTCATTGAGATCCCCTCTCATTCTCCTGAACTGTAGGGAATACAGCCCATGAGCTGCCATACACTTTCCAACATTGTATTTCATTTGCCACTTCTTTGCCCATTCTCTGAAACTATCTAAGTCTCTCTGCAGACTCTCTGTTTCCTCAACACTACCCGCTCCTCCACCTTTCTTTATATTATCAGCAAACTTAGCCACAAATTCATTAATACCATAGTCTATCTAGATGTGTCTGTCACTCCTTTTTATCTCCATTCTGGGGCAGGCAGACCCTCAGCCCCTGGGGGTCAGAGCCGGCTGTGGTCTCGGCTGGACGTGTTGCGGCTCCGACTGTGACTCTTGGTCTCCCGACGTTCCCGACCCCGGCTGTGCTCCTGCTTCCTTTCAGACTCGCGGCCTCGCTCTGCCTCCTTCTCCCGCTCCTTGGCTCATTCCTTGCGCTCTTCTTCTGAGTGTCATTATTAACTAAGACCTGGCGTACTGATAAGATGTAGGTTCATTTACCTCGTCGTCAATTTATTGTGTATGTGGCCTGGTTACACAACAATGCTATTAATAAAAACACTGGAGACGGGAGCTAAGGTTCATGGTTCTTTACTGGTAGAAACTGAACTCGGCACACACGTACAGATCAATACGCGCTTAATAGTGCATGCTCAATTTGCACCTAATAGTGCATTCAATGTCGTGTTACTAAAACATAAGGTAGTCCCCTATTATACTGTAGGCTATACAGTACAACTCCCAATCGAGTGATTGCTCCCGTCCTGTTTCTGACTTTCATCAACACTGACTGAGAGATGATCCCTCCACAATGTCCTCCCTTACTGCAACTGTGCTACTATTCCTGATTAGCAATACCACTCCCTCCACCTCTTTTACCTCCCTTGCTGTCCCTCTTCAAATATCTAAATCTCAGAACATCCATCAGTCAACCCCATCTCTGTCATCATAATGGCCACAATGTTGTAGTTTCATGTATTGATCCATGCTCTAAATTCATCAGCCTGATATTTCTCACATTAATGTAGACATTTTTCAACCCATTTCACACAGAAGGTGGCATTAAGCTGTGTTATTGAACCACTGTGGACACTGAGGTGTGAAATACTTACAATGCTTTCAGTGAGAGGCATTCAGGACTTTGAATGCTGGTGAAGGAATGTGATTTACTTCAGTCAGTATGGTATATGACTTGGAGGGCAACTTCCAAATTCTCCTCAATCTGTCTATCGGTGATATTTCAAAGCTTTTCTTTGCTTTACTCATTTCCTTCTCCTCTTTTCAGTCACCCAGATCTGACATGTTCCCTTTTCTCCTTCTTCAACCATGAAAACTCCTGAATGCACTTTCAATTTCCACCCCACCTAAACCCCTCGCTGTAAGGCATTTGCCATCAATTTAGGGGAAGTTAAAATCCCCCAGAACTATAACCCTATTGTTCTTGCACCTCTCTGTGAGCTGTCTACATATCTGCTCCTTTAACTCCCACTTACTGTTGGATGGTGTCCAGAAAAGTGAAGCTCCATTTCTTATTTCCAAAGTTATCACTTGGCTTCATTGGAAGAGCCTTCCAAGACTTCAAGGGAAGTTGGGCCAATTGTCATAAGCACAAATACCTCAAGCACAGGTGCAATGAAAAATTTATTTGCAGCAGCATAACAGGAAAGAGCAACACATAAAGAACATTTACAAGAAACACATAAATTAAACATAAATTACATACCTACAACTTTACAAGAAAGAATATAGTTAGAAAAATAATGAAGTCTACTTTAGTGCAAAGTGATCAAAATGGGATGTGTTGTTCTGTTTTGTTCAAGAACTGAATATATAAAATTCATGGTGTGGGACTCCTGCCCAATGATAGATGCCTTACATCATCCCTGGACACTGCAGTAATGCTGTCCTTGATCAATATTGTGATTACCTCTCCTCTCTTGCTTCCTGATGCTTCTTCACACCCGAAACTTTATTACCATGGAAAACTGAGCCTGCTTTCAGCCATGTTGATAAAATTGTAGCTGATAAAATTACTGTATTTCCATGTGCTGATTGACACGCTAAGATCAGCAGTCTTGCCTTCAGTGCCCTTGCATTTGAGAATAATGCATTTTAATTTGTCCACCTTATCATGCTCCCATCTACTCGTATATTGGTCTGGTTTGTACTCTATATTTGACAACAGCTTCCCACCTGCCTCTACTACTGCTCTATGGCACATTCCCCTGCCAAATTAGTTTAAGCTTCCCCAACAGCTTGAGCAAACCTCCCTGTAATGATATTGGTCCCCTTCCACTTCAGGTGCACTAGTCTTGCTTCTACAAGTCCCACCTTCACCTGAAGCGGTCCCAATGAAACAAGTATCCAAAGCTCTCTCTTCTGCCTCGACCCTTCAACTACACATTCCTCTGACCTCACGAGCATGTGACACTGGAGGTAACCCAAATAATTACTAGCTTGAAGGTCCTGATCTTCAACAGTCTATTTCACTAAATTCACTTTACAGGGTCTCATCCTTCTTGTTGTTAGTACCAACATGAAGCATGACTGCTGGCTCATCCCCTTTCAGCGTGGCCTGCAGCTCCAAGGAGGCAAGAGACCTTCTGGGGCTCTTGTTCATGGCCATAGAAATGCCTGCCGGCTCCTCTCACCATCGAGACACCAACACTATAGCTCGCCAGTCTTTCCTTCCCCTTGCCATCCAGTAGAGCCATCTGAGGTATCACAGGCTTGGTCCTTGAAGCATCCAACGCGGTGTACCTATTTTTAGAGAGGAAAAACCACAGGAAACCCTCTGACTAGAGAGTCAAAGTGTCAGACAGCACGAATCAGGCCCTCCTGCCCAACTGCCATCCAAGTTGCCTCACTGACCACTTGCCCACATGTGGTCATAACCTTCCAAATGTTTCCATTCCATCTTCCTGTCCAACTGTCTTTTAAAAGTTATTATTGTACCTGCCTCAACCATCTCCTCTGGCAGAGTGCATGGAAGTATCATTCCACAAACACTAGGTGGCCACTTTATTAGACACACCAGTATGTTAATGCACTGTCTAATCAGCTAATCACGTGACAGCAGCTTAAAGCACAAAAGCATACAGACATAGTCTAGAGGTTTAGCTGTTGTTCAGGCATTTATCAGAATTGGGAAGAAATGCGATCTAAGTGACTTTGACTGTTGGTGCCAGGCAGTATGATCTGAGTATCTCAGAAACTGCTGATCTCCTAGGATTTTCAAGCACAACAGTCTCTCAAGTTTATAGAGAATGGTGCAATTTTATAAAAACATCCAGTGAGAGGCAGTTCTGTAGGTGGAAATGCCTTGTTCATGAGAGAGGAGAATGGCCAGACTGGTTCAAGCTGACAGGAAGTTGAGAGTAAATCCAATAACCATGCATTACAGCAGTGGTGTGTAGAAGAGCATCCATGAATGCACAACAGGTTGGAACTTGAAGTGAATGTGTACAGCAGCAGAGGTGCATGGACCTACCCTCAGTCGCCACTTTGCCAGGTACAGAAGGTACCTGTGCCTAACTAAATGGCCATTAGTGTATATTACTTCAACTCATTCTTCCTACCACACTGAATCATCTCATATTTCTCTACCCTAAACTTCTTTTGTCATGTGTCTGCTCATCCCACTGGCCTGTTCATATCCTGCCGTAATCTATCACTGTCATCTTCACAGGTCACAATAGATTTGGAATATTTGCAAATTTAGAAATTATCATCTGCTCCTGCAGGTCTAGGTAATTATAATTTACACAGATTGTTAAAAATGTACCTAAAACTGTCCTTGAAGAAAACCTCTATTCATCTTCCTCCAATCTGAAAAAAACAATTCATCAAATTCATGAATCAACTAGCACAGGGTCTGAGCCTGAAATGTTGACTGTTTATTCATTTCCGTACTTGAGTCCCTCCAACATTCTGAGTGTGTTGCTCTGGATTTCCATCATCCACAAACTCTCATGTTTATAATTCACCACAATCCTCTGTAGGCTGTTACCTTGCCAACTTTGTCTCATTTGCAGCACATTTTTTAACTGTGTTGATATGCCTGTAATGCACCATTTATCAAAAGCCTTTTGGATGTCCATGTAAACCATATCAACTCAAGTGTTCTAATCACTGCCTCAGAGTTAATCACCATCTGCACTCAACAAATCCACATTGGCTTGCCTTACTCATCCATTTTCCTCCTGGTGACCATTAATCCTGTTCCAGATCAATGATTCAAAAACCTTTCTTACAAAGTCCCCGATTGGAATGGCAATTCAAATATGCAGAGTGAAGAAGCTGCGGAGAGCAGTGGACTCAGCCCAATACATCGCAGGCTCATCACTCCCCACCTTCACTAGTATCTACGGCAGGGACTGCCTCAAAGCAACAACAGCCAACATCAATGATCTCCTCCACTCACACCGTGCTATTTCCACAAAGCTACATCAGGCAGAAGGTACAGAAGCCTGATGTCCCACACCACTGGCTTCAAGAACAGCTACTTCCTTTCAACCATTCACTTTTTGAACCTACTGACATAACCCTAGTCACTACGGTTTATCTACGCTCGCATCACCTTGATCACTTTGCACTAAAATGGATTTGGTATTTTTTCAGTTCTATTTGTGTTGTTTGTGTGAGATGAGGGACTCTGGGAGACCTCCCTGACAACTATATCTTCACCCAATCTATTCGGCTGTAACTCCTTGCAAACCTTGCTGGGGAAATTGGGACTGCAGCTGGATAACCTTCGGCTCACGCAGGAGAATGAGGAGGTGATAGGTAGGAACTACAGGGAAGTAGTCACCACTAAACTGCAGGACACCAGTAGTTGGGTCGCTGTCCGGAGAGGGAAAGGTAATTGGCAGGTAGTGCAGAGTGCCCCTCAAATAATGGGTACACTGCCTTAGATACTGTTGGGAGAGGGGGAACCTACCAGGGGAAAGCCACAGTGACCAGGTCTCCGGCACTGAGTCTGGCTCTGGAGCTTAGAAAAGAAGGGGGGAGAAGAGGAGTCAAGTTGTGATAAGGAAATCAAATTCTTAGAAAGGAATGACATATCATCAGATGATGTAGAATACTTGTGGGTAGAGTTACAGAAACTGTAAGAGTAAAAATATCCCGATGGGTCTTTTGAACAAGCCTCCAAACAATATTCAGAATGTGGGTACAACTTACTAGGGCAGTTAGAAAGGCATGTATAAGAAGCAATGTTACAATAGTCATGGGGGATGTCAATATGTAGGTAGAATGGGAAAAGCAGCTTGGTGCTTGGTTTGTAGATGGCTTTTTGAGCAGCTTGTGGTTGAGCCCACTAGAGTAAAGACAGTTCTGGACTGGGTGTTGTGTAATGAACCAGATTAAGGGAAATTAACCAGGGAAAAAAGGGTGAAATAACCCTTAGGGAACAATGATCATAATTAACCTGTAGTTTGAGGGGGGTGTGGGAGCTCTAATCAGATGTATCAGTATTATAGTGGAGTAAAAAGAAACAGTGCATGAGAGAAGAGCTTACCTAAACTGAATGAAAGGGAAACTAGCAAGGATGACAGCAGAACAGCCATGGCTGGAGTTTCTGGAAGCAATTTTGAGAGTGCAGGATAGATACATCCCAAAGAAGCAGAAGTATTCTAAAAGGATGTTGAGACAACTGTGGCTGACAAAGGAAGTCAAGGACGGCATAGAAGCAAAGGAGAGGACATACAATATAGCAAAAGGTTGTAGGAAGCTTTCAAAAGCCAACAGAGGGCAACTAAAAAGGAGAGGAAAGATGAAATATGAAGGTAAGCTAACCAATAATATAAAAGAGTGAAAGAGAGGTGAGAATAGATATCGGACCACTGGAAAATGATACTGGAGAGGTAGTATTAGGGGAAAAAAGGCATGGTGGATGACCTCAGTAAGTATTTTACATCAATCTTCACTGTGCAAGACACCAGCAATATGCCCAAAGTTCAAGAAATGCCGAGATGAAGATGTCCTATTAACTAAGGAGGTGTCATTTGAATCTGCAAAACAGGACGAAATCAGTAGTTGGAGTGTTTGAGGAAGTCAGAAGAGACATTGACAAAAACATGGTGTCTACTAGATGGTGTGCACCCTGAAAGAAACCCTGACAGGAATTACTCCAAAGGCATGCCGAGTGGCAAGAGGAACTGAACATAAAAGAACTCCAAAAAGACTCATCAACATGTGCATCAGAGTCTCTCCGACAACCTCTCTCAGCGATATGCCGAAAGCTTTGGCAACCCCATCCCATAGACATAAAATCCACATTCTTACAAGGAATGGAGTTGTCCTGAGACATTTACATTCAACTCCCAACTGAAGCCGGAAATGAGGGAACACTGGGGAAACTCGAAAAGTGTTTGTATGGTCTAGCAGATGCATCACTCTACTGGTATAAAAACATCAATGAAATAATGTTGAAAACAGGTGGCAAGATGTCACAAGTGGGTCCAACTGATTTTTACTGGCAAGGTTCAGAATATCATGCGATTGGAATACTTGCCTATCGTGTAGATAACTTCATATGGGAGGCTCACAAAACTTTGTCACAACAGTTATCCCTCAGCTAGAGTGAGCTTGTCAGGTTGGGCGGGGGGAGCGTGACAGATTCTGCTGTTTAGGGTAAGACATCCCTGCTGTTGATGAAACAGTACAACTGCACCAAGGAAGCTACATAAGGAATCTCCGGACAATCCGCCGAGAATCCTCACGTGCCCGCCAGCAGGATGCACCCCTCAGTGAAGAAACTCAGATCAAAGAGTCAGATTGTGTGGGTGGCAAGGCCAAGCAGACCTGACATCATGTTTGATACCTGCAACTTGGCATCCAGCACAGGCAATGCCCAGTAAAAACTTTACATGAGGCAAACGAGATAGTGTGGAAAATTCATTCTGCAAAAGTAATCTTGAAGTTTCAACACTTGGGAAAGATGGCTCACTGAGGTTCATGGTCTTCAGTGATAGCTCGCTTAGAAACCTCACTGACAGAGGTACTCGGGGAGGTGGTATTTAATCATAGTAATGGGAGAAGAGGGAAGATTTTCACCTCTCTGTTGGTAATCAAAAAGGATCTGAAGAGCTGTACGTAGTACGCTAGCAGAGGAAACTATTGCAATGTCTGAAGGTATTGTCAGTGCTATTTATCTGGACACACTCTATTCTGAGCTTGTCCATGGTGACCCATAGAAGATCATTCGACAAGTAGCTCGTGTTACAGTCTAATACTCTCTGGTTGATGCCATCAATCCACTAGGTCAGTTGCAGAGAAGAGGCTTCATCTAGAGATAAACAGGATCAGGATACTAATCCAAGCACCAAAAACTCATCAATTGAAATGGTCAAACAGAAAGGAACAGCTGGCTGACAGTCTCACAAAGAAGGGAGCACCAGCTCTTGTGCTGCTGAAGGCCGTTTGGTACCTGAAGCACTGTATCAACATCCAGGGTTAATACAGGGTTAATAACATTTGGTACCTGAAGAACTGTATCAACATCCAGGGTTAATACAGGGTTAATAATATTTGGTACCTAAAGAACTGTATCAACATCTAGGGTTAGAACTAATCCCCATATCCTAAAGGACATTCAAGTGCTGGAATTAATTCCCATATCCTAAATGACCTTTGAGCTGACATATAAAAACTTTTTTTACTTTTTAGTATTCTGAAGACACTAATTAAGGGTAAAGGGAATCTTAGCAAATTAATCATGCCTAACAATTAGAGGTAAAATTAATATATCTAGGCATTTAATTGTTTTAAATATATAAAGAGGATGGGAGATTGCTGAGTTCTGTTCATTTGGGCAAAGCAAACATTTAGCTGGGATGTTCACTTTCCAGGTTATGCATGTGCACCAGGGTGGTGGGGAGAATTGTGGAGTGTATGAATCATGAATGGATAAATTAAAGTTGTTAAAATGAAAGAAAACCTTGTCTTTGTTGTTTGAGCGTTGACAGTGGTAGCAGAGGATGGTTTCCAATGAAAGGATCCCACTGGCATTTGACGAGAGCAAGCCTTACAAAATCTGGAAAAGTGAAATTGAAATATAGACTCGTGTTACGGAGCTTGAGAAGAAGAAACAAGCCCTTGCATTTGTACTGTCACTTTCAGGAAAAGTGCAAGAGACTGGGGTGAGAATTTCAGTGGAGGACTTGAACTAAGGTGGCAGTTGACTTCGCTAATTACTGCTTCTGACTCAGTTTTCTGAAGAAAGAAAAGGGTCGAATTTATAAGGCATATTCATACTTTGACACAATTTCTAGAGGCAATTCTACTTACATGGCTGATTATATTATTGATTTTGAACACAATACAGTCGCATGTGTAAATACAAAATGGAACTTCCAGATGTAGTATTAGTTTTAAATTGCTGGACACTGCTAGTCTAGATTAAGGACAGACAGCTAGTGTTACCTCCCTGCACAGAACTTACCCTTGCACCTGTGAAATCAGCACTGAAGAGGAATTTTGGAGAAAAGGCCCCCAGGACACAGCTGGAATTAGTTTGAGTCAGGAAAGCACATACTTCTCTGAGCAGAAGTGAGAGTGGCAAGCGAAGGTTCCAGAGTGACCAGACGAGGGCATCATTACCTGGCACAAGTGCGGCCAGAGACTGAAATGTGCTGCTTGTCAAAGTATTTAAAGCAAACTACTGTCTGAGCAAGTTAAGCCAACTGAAGAAAATAACAAACTTGAAGATGTAAAAGCATGCCATATAACATTGTTTACAAATGAATCACTTACTAATGCACAAACATCTGATGCAAAGATTGTGATGCTAAAATCTCTAGGATCTGCTGTTATTGTTACGGCATGCATGCACGCACGCAGTGTGGAGAAAAATGGCTTGGAAATTTCACTAATGGAGATACTGGAGGGAGGGGAATGGGGGTAAGAAAACGGCAGCCAAGTGTACTAAGCACGAATGGAGAAAGTAAAATTGTTAAACTGAAATAAGTTCCTGTTTTTGTTGTTTGAATATTAACAAGGGCAGCATTGATGGTGGAGGAAGGGAAACCCTGTTATTTGAAGAAGAGGGACATCTCTGATGTCCTGTAAAGGAAAGCCCCCACCCTGGGAATAGATGCCGTGTAGACAAAGGAGCTGAGAAAAGGGATGAGTATTTTTAGAGGAGGCAGGGTGGGAAGAGGTATCGTCAAGATAACTGTGTGAATTGATAGGTTTGAAAACAATGTCGATTGAAAAAGAGCTTTCACCAGCGGCCAATCCAGACATCAGAAGTTTGGAGAGGAGAGGACTTCAATCAGATCCACTGCCCCAAGATAAAAATGCAGCAGCAGATGGCAGCAGAGAAAAAGAGCTTTGACCAGCGACCACTCTGCGTTTGGGATTGATTCGTAAGAGCAAATTATAGGAAGGCTGCAGGAAGCACAGCGGCCATTGTTGGAGTGGACATATTCAGAGTGGTGATCTTGAGGCTTTAACTCTTTGAGGTTTCATCAAGGAGAGGCTTCACACAGAGAAAGCAAAGGAAAGAAAAGCTCAAACAACAGGAATTCTGCAGATGCTGGAAATTCAAGCAACACACATCAAAGTTGCTGGTGAACGCAGCAGGCCAGGCAGCATCTCTAGGAAGAGGTGCAGTCGACGTTTCAGGCAGAGATCCTTCGTCAAGTCTTTTTCCTTCTCTTTATATCTGCTCAACTAGGACAGTAGAACTGTCAGGCATGATAGCTGAATGCTCCTGTTGCAGGATGTGGAAAGGGAGGGAAGTTGGCTAGTGTCCCTGACCACCACAACTGCAAGAAGTACATCCAGCTGCATTAAGGAGTTTTTAGATTATATTAGATTAGATTATGAGGTCACGTAGTCCTCTTTTATTGTCATTTAGTAATGCATGCATTAAGAAATGATACAATGTTCCTCCATTTTGATATCACAGAAACACAAGACAGACCAAGACTGAAAAACTGACAAAAACCACATAATTATAACATAGTTACAACAGTGCAAGCAATACTGTAATTTGATAGAAGAACAAACCATGGGCACCGTAAAAAAAAAAGTCTCAAAGTCTCTCGAAATTTCCAACATCTCACGCAGACAGTAGAAGGAAGAAAACTCTCTCTGCCATGAGCTTCCAGCTCCGCAAACTTGCCGATGCAGCATCCTGGAAGCACCCGACCACAGTCCGGCTCTGAGTCCGTCCAAAAACTTCGAGCCTCCGACCAACCCTCCGACACCGAGCACCGAGCACCATCTCTGCCGAGCGCTTCAACCCCAACCCCGGCCGCCAGCAACAGGCAAAGCCAAGGATTTGGGGCCTTCCCTCCGGAGATTCTCGATTGCCGGAGCTGGAACTGGAAATGGATGAACTCCAGATCATTTGGGAGGCTGAGGGGATGGTAGATATGACATATAGTTAAACCCAAGGTGCAGGACACAGGAAACTGGGTGACAGTCAGGAAGAGGAAAGGGGTTAAGGAGCCAGTGAAGAGCACCCCTGAGGCCAACCCCTCAACCTTAGATGCTGTCGAGGGGTTGACCTAACAGAGGAAAGTCATGGTGGTCAGGTCTCTGGCACTTAGTCTGCCTCTGTGACTCAGAAGGGAATGGGGCAAAAGATGCATGCTGTGGTGATAGGGGAATAGACAGGAGGTTTTGGGGGCAAAAATGAGATTCCCAGATGCAATGCTTCTCCTCAAAAATATGTACTCCATTTTGAGTACTGTTGATGGGGCCAACCTATCTGAGGGAAGCAATAGCGGCCATGCCTCTGGCACCGAGTCTGTCCCTGTGGCTCAGAAAGGTAGGGAACGGAAGAGGATGGCAGGAGTAATAGGGATATGGATTGTTAGGGGGACAGATAACCAATTCTGTGGACGTGAAAAAGAAACATGGATGGTAGCTTGACTGTCAGGTGCAAGAATCCATGATACTTCTGAACGTGTTCACAATATACCGTGTGACGAAAGAAGGTTACAAAAGTACACATAGACTAAGATGTTAACTGTCCTGTGCTAGCACCAGTGGGATCAACAGTTGATCTGCCACCTGTCTTCAGGAGAGAGAGATAAGTAAGACAATGGAGCAGCATTTGGAAATGTTAATGAAGAGACGAGAGAGTTTAACGGAGGAGACACCGGTCTGAGTATTGTCAAGACCGGCTCCTTTTGAACCCTGAACTTTTTGAAGTGTGATGGACAGGCGATACCCCAGCAGGGGGATAAAAAGGGGCAGGTTCGCTAAGACAACACACACGACACCACGAGGTAATGAGACCCTGGAAGTGGTGTGCCCCCCCCCCACAAGTCGGTGGGAGTTTTGGAGGTCTGGTTGCGGGACCAGCCATAGACGCAAAGGGTGGACAGATACGGTCAGCGGGAACCTGGTGTGTGTCCGCCCTTGCCTGGGTGCCGGGTTCACCGCTGAAGAACGATCGTGTCTGGAACGGAGGGGTCACAGTCGGTGACCTCAGAAGACATTACAAAGGGCTCGCCCGAAAGCTGACTGCGAGGAATATCGAAGGTCTGTTTGGAATCCGATCTGAATATTCATTCGTTCTCTCTCTCTCCCCCCCACCCGCCCCCAACGGCACAACAGTGATTACTGTGAACTGAACTGAACTTTGCGTCACTTGAAACTGGTCATTTACCCCTAGACGGCGATAGAGCTTGATTGATCCTATTATCCTAGTTCTGTGTACATGTGTGTTTATTCATTGCTAACCTGTTGCATTTATATCCTTACTATTAGAGTACTGTGTTGCTTATTTCTTTAATAAAACTTTCTTAGCTCCAGTAATCCAGACTCCAAATGAGTGGTCCATTTCTGCTGGTTTGGCAACCCAGTTACGGGGTATGTAACATAAGTGGGGTTCTCGTCCGCGATTTCGAACGCTAAATTTGGGACGGGGTAAATTGATTGGGTTAAAATTCCTGAAAGAAAGAAAAGACAAACAGCAGAAATGGAGGTTGAGGAATTTATAAAGGCGCCGACCTTGGAGGCATTAAAGGATGCCAGGAAAGCGGAATTGGCAGCTGTGGCCAAACGGTTAAATCTTGTTAAGGGGAAGTCGACAATGAGGAGAGAGGAGATACACAGAGCTATCGTAGAGCACTATGTATCTAAAGGTGTGTTTCCCCAAGGGGAGCTGGAGGTGGTATCAATGGGAAAACCTGGTGGAGACGTAGTACAGGTGCAGCTTGAAAAACTGAGACTCGAGCACGAGTTCCGGGTACGGCAGCTAGGACACGAAGAGAAACAGAGGGAAAGGGAATTCGAGCTGGAGAGGTTAAAGATGATGGCAGAGCAGGGGCCCATGCCGAACCAAGGTGGAGGGTTCAGGGCGACCCAGGAGGTTAGGCTGGTTCCCCCATTTGACGATACCAATGTGGATCAGTACTTTCTCCATTTCGAAAAAGTTGCTGCAAGTCAGGACTGGCCGAGGGATAAGTGGGCTGTTTTGCTTCAGGGCGTACTTAAAGGGAAAGCCCAGCAAGCTTACTCAGCTTTGTCTGTGGAAGATGCCCAGAGGTATGAGGTGGTGAAAGAGGCCATCCTCAGGATTTATGAGTTGGTCCCGGAGGCATACCGACAGAGGTTCCGAAATGCGAGGAAGCAGTGGGACCGCACGTATTTAGAGTTTGCCCGTGAGATGCAGACATATTGTGAGCGTTGGTGCGTCTCGAAAGGGGTAGATGGGGATTATGACAGACTGCTACAGCTGATCCTGATTGAGCAGTTTTAAGGTTGTGTCCCTGATGGTATGAGACCCTACCTAGATGAGAAAGAGGCAGCCACGTTAGCCGCAACTGCTAAGTTAGCGGATGAGTACGCGTTGACGCATAAAATGAAGTTTGCCCCGAGTAAAGGCTACCAGAAGGGTAGTCAGGACGGCGGGGAGAGTTCGCCGGAAAAGTCAGTAAGTAAGCCGGGGACTAGTGAGAAGGATAAGGTAGACCAGGAGCAGAGTGGTAGGAAGTCTCCTGGGGTCGTCTGTTATAATTGTGGGAAAGTCGGACACTTTGCGTCCAGGTGCTTTGCCACAAAGAAGGAGACGGGGAAAGGAAAAACGGCGATTTTGACTGGCTGTATCGAGCTGGTAAATGAACCGCTAGGAGAGGACAGGTCTGCCAAAGTTCAGGAAGGGCGCCAGAGGTTTATCTCGGCCGGATTGGTGTCGGTGAAGGAGGTTAAAACCAGTTCCAGTGCGGATCTGGAGAGACACGGGAGCGTGTCAGTCATTGATACTGAAGAGTGTATTAGAGTTTAGCTCAGAGACCCAGACTGGGGAGGTCAGGGTCAAAGGTATTGGGGAAGGGACAGAAGCAGTGCCTTTGCACCAGGTACACCTACAAAGCGACTTGGTCTCTGGACTAGTCACGATCGGGGTGAGGCCCGAATTACCGATGAAAGGCGTGGAAGTCTTGCTCAGTAATGACCTCGCCGGGGGAATTGTGTTCACGGCAGTGAGATTGACAGGTCAGCCTGCCAGCATTGAGGCCCCGCCCATGGACTCACAGGTTCATCCTGTTTGCGCAGTGACTCGCTGTATGTCCAGAGAGACTGCTGAGACGTTTCTACCAGCCTTGTACGAGGAGGGGGTAGAAAGTGAAAAGAAGGAGCATAATGAAACAGGAGGAAGTGGGGAAATTAAGGTAGATCTATCATTAGAAAAGAAGGACTTTATACAGGCACAGGAGCGAGACGAGGAAACAGCTCTCTCTGAAGCAGGATTACAAAGAGGGCCAGTAGGCTATTGTGTGGAGGAGGGAGTGCTAAGGAAGAAAGGGAGACCAAGTACCGTACCTGCAGATGAGGAATGGGGGATGGTGCCAAAAATTTATAGGGATGAGATTCTTAACCTGTCCCACAAGATACCCCTCGGTGGACATTTTGGGGGGAGGGAAACAGTCGGCGGAATCATGAAAGAGGTTTACTGGTTGCACAGGAGGAAGGATGTTATTGACTATTGCAGACGTGAGTTAAAACAGTTAGAGGCTATTAACATGTTAAAAGCCCACCACGGTCAGAGAACAGATCTAGCTGGTGATATCATGAAAATTAATGAGGCCAAGCTGCCACCTGATAAGGGGAGGACCCATTTTGAAAAGATAGGTGTGGTGCCGACCAGATGGGAGATGTCTATTGTGTTGACCCTGTTTTGCTGATAAGGTCTCTCACCTAACCCCCGAACAAAGCGGGCCAATGGGAAGGCTAATTAACTGGCACGCGTACGTAGGTCTAGATGTCCCGAGGCGATGCAAAGAGCTGGGACATGGGGCTGTTGTCGCATCAGGTCAACCTAGTGAGCAACACCCCTATAGAATGATTAATTCAGTGACAAACGGGCTAAGGAACACAGAAGTGTATATTGGCGATGTAATACGGCTGAATGAAGCCAGCTTGATAGCGAACCTTGAAAAAACTGAGCTCGGCCACGCGAAGGTCACTTATCTGGGAATTGTGGTAACACAGGGGCAGCTGGCAGCGGTCTATCTCTGACATCCCAACCCCGACGGACAAGAGGGCCCTCAGAAGGCTCTTGGAGTACTGGTGGGGTACTGTAGGAAGTCTTGCAATAACTCTGTGGTTACTACCCCTCCCCTCCTACTAAGCCCTTGCGAGAGAAAACTAAGTCGGGATGGGACGACCCTTGTTATCGTGGTCTGGGATGAAACCCAATGAGAGGTTACACTGATCACAATTCATCAGTGTTTTCGGCCACTATGAAGTTTGCTAAGTTGGAGCCTGGTTTAGAGGATTATTAAAATAACACATATAAAAGGAATGGAAAGTGTGATTGCTGACTGTCTGTCCAGGTGCTGACAACTTAAAATTCTCTGTATTAGCCAAATAGCTGTTGAAGATGTATATTTGTATGTATCTAATAATGTATTCATGCTTATAATTTTTACCTTGGTAAAAATTCTTAAAGGGGAGGGGTGTGACGAAAGAGGGTGACAAAAGTACACATAGACTAAGATGTTAACTGTCCTGCGCTATCACCAGTGGGATCATCAGTTGATCTGCCACCTGTCTTCAGGAGAGAGAGGTAAGTAAGACAATGGAGCAGCATTTGGAAATGTTAATGAAGAGACGAGAGAGTTTAACGGAAGGAGACACCGGTCTGAGTATTGTCAAGACCGGCTCCTTTTGAACCCTGAACTGTTTGAAGTGTGATGGACAGGCGATACCCCAGCAGGGGGATAAAAAGGGGCAGGTTCGCTAAGACAACACACACGACACCACGAGGTAATGAGACCCTGGAAGTGGTGTGCCCCCCCCCCACAAGTCGGTGGGAGTTTTGGAGGTCTGGTTGCGGGACCAGCCATAGACGCAAAGGGTGGACAGATACGGTCGGCGGGAACCTGGTGTGTGTCCGCCTTTGCCTGGGTGCCGGGTTCACCGCTGAAGAACGAGCGTGTCTGGAACGGAGGGGTCACAGTCGGTGACCTCAGAAGACATTACAAAGGGCTCGCCCGAAAGCTGACTGCGAGGAATATCGAAGGTCTGTTTGGAATCCGATTTGAATATTCATTCGTTCTCTCTCTCCCCCCACCCGCCCCCAATGGCACAACAGTGATTACTGTGAACTGAACTGAACTTTGCGTCACTTGAAACTGGTCATTTACCCCTAGACGGCGATAGAGCTTGATTGATCCTATTATCCTAGTTCTGTGTACATGTGTGTTTATTCATTGCTAACCTGTTGCATTTATATCCTTACTATTAGAGTACTGTGTTGCTTATTTCTTTAATAAAACTTTCTTAGTTCCAGTAATCCAGACTCCAACTGAGTGGTCCATTTCTGCTGGTTTGGCAACCCAGTTACGGGGTACGTAACAACTGAAATTGGGACTTCCGGGTCATAAAGGGAATGGCGGCGTAAGGAAAAGGTCTCTCAACAAAAAAGAAGGTAAACTGCCCCAAAATCGAAATTAGACAAATACTTAATATTGTATAACTCTATTAATAAAAGGGGCAAGGATGATGTCTAAGAACAAGATTAAAAAGTCCGCTCCGAAGGCTGATAAACATAAAGAGACGCAGAAAGGCGACGGGCCTAGCTCCCCCACGGCAAGCCAGGACGGAGATAATGAGGGGGAATCGGTGACTCTGTCTTTGATTCTCGGAGAGATTCACGACTTCTGACAAGATAATAACAAACAGCTGGAAGATATTAAAGGAGAAATAGTAAAAACTAACTCGAGGATAGATGAAGCCGAAGCGAGGATTGTAGGAATTAAGGAGAAGCTACAAAATGCAGAGGAAGTGATAGCAGAAATGCTGAAGCTGCAAGACCAGCTCCAGTGGAAACTAATAGATCAAGAAGGCCGCTCGAGAAGGGAAAATGTGAGGATTTACGGAGTTCCCGAAGGAACTGAAGGTAAACCCGGATTGATGATTCCCTTTTTGGAGAAGCTGCTTACAGAGAACCTTGAAATACCAGACGCAAAAGACCGACAGATAGAAAGGGCTCACCGCGCGTTGGCACCACAGCCTCTGGCAGGTGCCCAGCCCAGATCGATTCTGGTCAGATTGCTCAGTTACAGAACGAAGGAAGAGGTGCTTAAAAGGGCATGGCAAGAGAAAGGTTTCATGTGGAACAACTGTAAAATCAGTTTAGACCACGATTATGCACCGGGGATCCTTGCCAGATGGAAGGAATATGCAGAAACATGGAGGGTCCTGAAGGAAAACAACATCAGATTCCAGACCCTGTATCCAGCTCGGCTGAAAGACTTTTACGACAAAGGGACAAAAACTTACGCTACGACGGAGGAGGCAACGTCGGACCTGGTGGACCGGGGACTACCTATTAAATTTATCACCCAACCGGAGTCGCTACTGGAGAGGATTCGGCAGAAGTCGTGGCAGTTAGTGGGGCGAGGTCGCTCCACACGAACCAGAGTGTCAAACTACAAGGAAAAACTGCAAATATTCAGACGCGAATGTACAGAGAGTACAGATTAATTAAGAGAAATGACTGAAAAGAGTAAATCGGACTTAAAGGTAAAATGAAAACTGGTAGCTGAAAATAAACTAGACAGACTAACTTGAATGATAGCAATATGGTCGAGACATAAATAGGAGAAAATTCTCTATGATTATTCACACTGTGGAAGGCTCTCTGACACAGGGTGAAGATAAAGGTTTTCCCTCTGATCTGAGGCGGGTCGGTGCTCAGGCCTCACTGTGGGAAGTCGGGAAAAATTTTCAAATGTTGCACGTTCAAAAATGTCTAGGGTGTGGTTATATGTTTTGGTTTACCGTTGAGAAGGGATTGCTTACTGTTAGGTTAGAAAAGTTTCTACTAGAGAAAAATGCAAATTGAACTGGTAAAAATAATTTCCTATAATGTTAATGGGGTTTTGAATCCAATTAAAAGAAATAAGATTATGTCTAAATTGAAAAAAGAGAGGGCACAAATAGCTTTCCTCCAGGAAACACATATGAGCCAATCTGAACATGGAAAATTAAAAAGAATAGGCTTTAAGCATGTATTTTATTCATCATATAAATTGAGCCACAAAAGAGGGGTAGCTACTTTAATATCAAGTACTCTTAATTACGAACATATTTCAGAGACTAAAGACAAAGATGGACGATTTGTAAAAATCACAGGAAGAATAGAAGGTACAGAAATAACATTGCTGAATGTTTATGCTCCTCCAGGTTGTGAATGGTCATTCTATAGACACATTTTTGACCTAATGGTCAGTTCTCAAGGGGTAGTAATCTGTGGAGGGGATTTTAATATTAGGTTAAATGCTGCATTAGATTCTTCAAGAATAGTCACTCAGAATAAACCTCTGACTCGGAAAATGAATTTATTGATGGAGGAGTTGGGAATTATAGATGTGTGGAGGGAATTACACCCCACTAGTAAAGATTATACACATTATTCTTTCCCTCATTCAGCCTATTCAAGGATAGACTATTTCTTTATCTTTAATACAGATAGACTCAGGATAAAAAACTGTAATATTGCAACAATTGATCTGTCGGATCATAGCCCAGTCTCTATGTCTCTGATCCTGGAAAGGAAAATGAGGAAGACACTATGGAGGTTAAATTCACATATACTCAATAATAATATACATATACTTAGTAATATCTGTAAAGTGTAATTGGTAAAACGTACTGCGTGTGCTGCCTGATGATTGATGTTTGAAACCAACCCAACCTTCCATTTCCTCAGCCACGTCATTTATAAAAATCACAAAGAGCAGAAGACCCAGAACAGATCCTTGTGAGACACCACTTGACACCAATCTCCAGGCAGAATATACTCCACGTACAACTACTCTCTTCTTTCTATGTGCAAGCTAATTCTGAATCCGCACAGCACAGACAAAATGGTGAAGAGTCTCAGCCCAAAATGTCAACTGTACTTTTTTCCATAGATGCTGCCTGCCCTGCTGAGTTCCACCAGCATTTTGTATGTGTTGCTTGGATTTCCAGCATCTGCAGATTTTTTCTTGTTTGTATCTGAATCCACACAGCCAAGCTTCCCTGGGTGCCATGCCTCCTGACCCTCTGAATGAGCCTGCCATGGAAACTTTATCAAACACCACATCCACTGCACCACCTTCATCAGTGCGCTGTGTCACATCCTCAAAGAATTCAGTAAGGCTTATGAGATATGACCTGCTTCTCACAAAGCCATGCTGTCTATCCCTTGTCAGACTACGTTTCTCTAAATATTCATAAATCCTGTCTCTAAGAATCCTTTCCAATTACTTGCCCACCACTGAAGTAAAACTCACTGGTCTATAATTCCTAAGGATATATCTATTACCTTGCTTGAAGAAAGCAATAACATTTTCCACCCTCCAGTCTTCTGATGGTACTCCTGTGGTCAATGAAGATGCAAAGATCATCACTAAAGGTGCAGCAATCTCTTCCCTTGCTTCCCGTAGTAACTTATCAACTTGTTTTCACAGTTGTTAAGGTCCTTCTCACTGGTGAATACTGAAGCAATGTGTTCATTAAGGACCTCCCCTACCTCCTCCAACTCCAGGCACATTTCCTCTATTATCCCTGGTCCTACCCTCACTCTGGCTATTCTCCTATTCTTCATATATCTGTAGAACACCTTAAGGTTTTCTTTAATTCTACTTGCCAAGACCTTCTGCTGCCCTCTTCTAGCCCTCCTAAGTTCTGACTACCCTGCAACCCTTTAGAACCCTATCTGATCCTTGCTTCATAAACCTTTCTTCTTTTTGATTAGGTGTTCCACATCTGCTGTCAACCATGGTTCATCACCCTACCATCCTTTTCCTATCTCAATGGGATAAAATTAACCAGGGCCCCTAACAAGTGCTCCTTAACAAACTCCACATTTCTGTTGCACATTTTCTTGAGTAGTTCCATTCTCAATCTATACTCCCAGTTTCTGTCCTATAGTTCTCTCTTCCCCCAATTGAATACTTTTCCATACCATCTGCTCTGATCCCTCTCCAAGGCTATAGTAAAGGACAGAAGTTCTAGTAACTGTCTCCAAAACGCTCTCCCATGGAGAGATTTGAAACCTGACCTGGTTTATTGCCTATCACCAAATCCAATATGGACTTTCATCTCTTCCGTGTGCCCACATATTGAATCAGAAATCCTTCCTGGACACACCCAACAAATCCCAGCCCATCCAAAACTTTTACACTAAGGAGGTGCCAATCAGTATTCAGGAAGTTGAAGACCCCTTGACAACAACCAAAATCTACCTCCTGATGTGTTCCTCAGTGTCTCTGTTGTTATTGGACAGTCCCAATAGGAATACTCCCAACTGGACAATACAACCAGAATTCTCCCAATGGGAATACTCCCAACTGGACAATACAACCGGAATACTCCCAATGGGAATGCTCCCAACTGGACAATACAACCAGAATACTCCCAATGGGAATGCTCCCAACTGGACAATACAACCGGAATACTCCTAATGGGAATACTCCCAAATGGACAATACAACTGGAATACTCCCAATGGGAATACTCCCAACTGGACAACACAACTGGAATACTCCCAAACGGACAACACAACTGGAATACTCCCAATAGAGTGACTGCTCCCTTCTTGTTTCAGACCTCTACCCACACCGATTCAGCAGACAATTCTTCCACAACATCCTCCCCTTTTTGCAACTATGATACTATCCCTGATTAGCAATGTCATTCTCCCACCTCTTTTTATTACCCCCCCCCCCCCGGTTTCTTTTAAATCATCTAAACCTCAGCAGCCATTCCTGCCCTTGTGACAGTCAAATCTCCCGAATGGCCACTTCATAGTTCCGTGTACTGACCTATAATCTTCAATATCTTTGGTCCTGATAGTTCTTGCATTAAAATACACACATCAGAGCCCATCATACTGACTGCAATTTTGCCCTATCAACAGTCTATCCTTCCTCACAGACTCCCTATACAGAACAGATGTAAACCAACTGCCCTATTCTCTCACCTATCAGTCTGGCTCCCATCCACCTGCCAAGCTAGTTTAAACCCTCCCCAAAAGCTCGAACAAATCTGCCCAAGGATACTGGTAGCCTTCAAGTTCAGGTGTAACCCACACTTTTTGTCCAAGTCATACCTTCCCGAGAAGAGATCCCAATGACCATAATTCTGAAACCCTGCCTGCTGCGCTGATAGCTCAGCCACACATTCATTTGCCAAATCATTCTATTCTTACCCTCACTGCTATGTGGCATGGGCAGCAATCCAGAGATTGCTATGCTTGAAGTCTTGCTTTCCAGCTTTCTACTTAGCACCCTATATTCTGTCTTAAAGTCCTTATCCCTTTTCCTACCTATGTCGCTGGTACCAATATGTGCCATGATTTCAGGCTGTTCCCCCTCCTCTTTAGAACGCTGTGGACACGATCTGAGACACCCCTGACCCTGGCACCTGGGAGGCAACATACCGTCCAGGTGTCTTTTTCACTTCTTCAGAATCTCCCCTCTGCGCCTCCACTTCAAAGTTCAAAGTAAATTTTATTATCATATATGTCACCATATACAATCCTGGGATTCATTTTCCTGTGGGCGTACTCAACAAATCTATAGAATAGTAACTATAACAGGATTAATGAAAGATCAAGTAGGGCAAAGAAGACAACAAACTGTACAGATACAAATATAAATAAATAGCAATAAACAACAAGAGCATGAAATAACAGAATAAAGAGTCCTTAAAGTGAGATAATCGGTTGTGGGAACATCTCAATAGATGAGTGTAGTTATGCTGTTTGTTCAAGAGCCTGATGGTTATGGGGTAGTAACTATTCTTGAACCAGGTAGTGCAAGTCCTGAGGCATTTAACCCTTCTACCTGATGGCAGCAGCAAGAAAAGAGCTTGGGTGGTGGGAGTCTCTGATGATGGATGCTGCTTTCCTGCAATAGTGTTTCATGGAGATGTGCTCAGTGGTGAGGGGGACTCAATGGCTGTGTTCAGAAGTTTATGAAGATTCGGCATGACATCTAAAACTTTGACAAGTTATAGATCTGCAGTGGATAGTATATTGACTGGCTGGTACAGGAACACTAGTGCCCTTGAATGGAAAATCCTGCAAAAAGTCGTGGATACAGCCCAGTTCATCACGGATAAAACCCTCCCAACCATTGAGCACATCTACATGGAGTGCTGTCGCAGGAAAACAGGTACTCCCACCAGCCAGGTCATGTCCTCTTGTCACTGCTGCCATCAGGGGGAAGGTATAGGAGCCTCAGGACCCACACTGTCGGGTTCAGGAACGGTTGTCAACCCTGAGTCATCAGGCCCTTGAACCACAGGGGATAAATTCAGTTAACATCACCTGCCCCATCACTGTGGGAACAACCTATCCCTCTCAAGATCTCTTCATCTCATCTTCTTAATGTTTATTTCTTATTTATTAGTATTTCATTTTGTTCTTTCTTTTTATATTTGTCCAGTTTCTTGTCTTCTGTACACTGGTTGTCTGCCCTGCTGGAGTGGTCATTCATTGATTGTATTGTGGTTATTGGATTTGTTGGGTATGCCTTCAAGAAAATGAATCTCAGGGTTGTATATGGTGATATATATGGACTTTGATAATAAACTTACTTTGAAGTTTGGCTTTAACCCTTGAATCCCCCATCACCACAGCATTCCTTTTCTCCCTCTTTCACTCTGAGCCACAGAGCTGGACTCAGTGCCAGAGGCCTGGCTGCTACAGCTTTCCCCTGGTAGGTCATTTGTGCACCCCCCACCCCAACAACGTTATTACTGAGTGGAACTGCACGGGCCTCTGCACTGACTGCCTGTTCCACTTTTCTCTCCTGACAGTAACTCAACTACCTGCCTCCTGCAGCTCTCGTTACCACTTCTTCATTTTCCTGTAGAAACCAAAGGTCATCGAGCTGCACCTCCAGTTCCCTTGGTAAGCAGCCGCAGCAGGATACACTTCATGCAGATGTAGTTACTGTGGAGATTGAATGTCTCCCTGAATTTCTGCATCTGACATAAAGAACACCCCATTGATCCTGACCCATTCTCACTGAACTAGACACTAATTCACAAGTACAGAAAAGAAATCTCACCAAAAACTTACCTAAAGTCATCACCTCTTCAAACTTGAGTCTCTTGAGCCAATTGCCTGATAAATTGTGATGATTGACATTCACCAAAAAGTTCCTAAAGGCCCTTTTAAAATCTCATGCTGGCTAACCAAAACAAGCGGCCGCTGTGATGACCCAACTTGTTGAAAAGTGAGAGAGAAAGCAGGTGAGAAGATCGGTTCGAAGCAGGGAGACATTAAAAGTGTTTGCAAAGACTCCCACCATCAAATTTGCACGGGATCTAAGGGTGAACCACTGGGGCCAGAGGCTTTCTGCAGGTTCACTTCCAGAAGCTGATCTAAGTGACTGTGGGTTCAGGTCACTAAAGGCGGTCGGAGTGGGTGCTGACATACCAATCCAATCCGTGGAGGGAGATGGACAATCAAAGTTTTTGTGAAAAGATCCTTCGTTGGGATATTAACTCCTTCCAGTTGACATGCTTTTTTTAGCATGTCGCACCAGACAGTCAGCCATTCTTGTCTGGTGCGTGGTGTCAGGATTGGTCTCCTTTCGGATTAACCGGGTCACGATATCAACGTTCCTGACTCAACCCTTGTTTTTTATGAGGCCGAGCGGCCAGCTTGACGCTCAACCCGGCATGGATGGAAAGCATGGTCGGTAGTGGCCGGACCTGGATTCGAACTCGGAAGCCTTCGCTCCGGAGTCTGGCGCTGATGCCATTGCGCCACCAGCCGGCCACTATTTGACATGCTGACTGTTTGAGACATTTCCACTTTGCACGATCCGCAGTATCGTCCTTTCACGGTCTCCTCAGCTGGTTCTGTGCTTGCTGCAGCTGCACAGCACTGATATATCAAAGCCCCTCGTGATGGAAAAGTCTGAGATCCAATGGGAAATGCCAAACTCGATGCAAAGCCAACTCACAGACAGACAGCCGAGGTGGGGTGGGGGGGGGCGTGGATTGATTCGAGATGTTTTAGTGCCTGGAGCACTGTCTGCAGTGGGTGCACCAAACTTCAGCCAGTACAGTGGGTCTAGTTGACAGAACCACTGCCTCACAGCAAGAGGGACAGTACTGAATACTTATATTTCCAAGGTTATGATGATTTAGAAAAGATAGAAAGGGACGTGAAATTGAGAGGGCAGGGAATGGGTGGGTGGGGGTGTGTGTTGTACTATTAACCAGAAACAATGTCACCACTGCACACAGAGGGGACATAATGGAGAGCTCATCCGCTGAGCCTGTGGGTAGAACTCAAAAATAAGAAAGATGCAATGATTCTGATGGGATTATTCTACAGATCGCTCAGTGGTCACAGGGAAATTGAGGAACAGATATCCAGGCAAATTAGAGAAAGTTGCAAAAACAGCAGCATTGTTTTTGCAGGTGACTTCAACTTCTCCACATAGACTGGGACCTCCTCAGTGCAGAGGTTTAAATGAAGCAGAACTTGCTAGGTGCATCCAGGAGGATTTCTAAAACCACTATGTAGAAAATACAGCAATAGGAGGTGCCATGATGGACCTGCTGTTGGGAAATGAGCCTGGCCAGGCAACTGACCTTTCAGTGCAAGAGCCATTACAGAATAGTGATCACAGCTCCTTAAGGTAACTGTAGATAAGAATAAATGTGATCTTGTAGGAGACAATAGACAATAGGTGCAGGAGTAGGCCATTCGGCCCTTCGAGCCAGCACCACCATTCACTGTGATCATGGCTGATCATCCACAATCAGTACCCCGTTCCTGCCTTCTCCCCATATCCCTTCACTCTGCTATCTTTAAGAGCTCCATCTAACTCTTCTTTGAAAGAATCCAGAGAATTAGCCTCCACTGCCCTCTGAGGCAGAGCATTCCACAGATCCACAACTCTCTGGGTGAAAAAGTTTTTCCTCAACTCCGTTCTAACTGTGGCCTCTGGTTCTGGACTCCCCCAACATCGGGAACATGTTTCCTGCCTCTAGCTGTCATGGTTCCGTTTGGTTGTTCCCCTTTAACGCCCCTTTCTCCCTGGTTATGCCCTAATTACAGCCATTAGATTTCCAATTGCTGCTAGTTTACTTAATTACAGTACACCTGGTTTGCATCAGAGACTGTGAAATAAGTACGATGGCGTCACTACACAGGTTGCCAGTTTGTTGGTCTATTCTTGTGTGATACTTCGTTCTCTCGTCCGTTTAGAACCGTTAGTTCTAAGTTTAGTTCCAAGTTCTGCTCTAGTTTCAAGATAGTCCCTGTAGATCCCATCTCCTTGTCAAGTTTCCTCCGGTTTGCTGTTCTACGTTCACGTCTACACCAGCATCCCCAACTCAGTCGACATGCTGGTGTCCTGCACTTGGGTTTTCCTCAGTTGCCCCATGCTACACTAGCGTGTCCAATCCCTTAATAATCTTATATGTTTCAATCAGATCCCCTCTCATCCTTCTAAATTTCAGTGTATACAACCCCAGTTGCTCCAATCTTTCAACATGACAGTCCCACCATCCTAGGAATTAACCTCGTGAACTTACGCTGCACTCCCTCAATAGCAAGAATGTCCTTCCTCAAATTTGGAGACCAAAACTGCACACAATATTCCAGGTGTGATCTCACCAGGGCCCTGTACAACTGCAGAAGGACCTTTTTGCTCTTACAGTCAATTCCCCTTGTTATGAAGGCCAGCATGCCATTAGCTTTCTTCACTGCCTGCTGTACCTGCATGCTTACTTCCAGTGACTGATGAACAAGGACACCAAGATCTTGTTGTACTTCCCCTTTTCCTAACTTGACACCATTCAGATAGTGATCTGTCTTCCTGTTCTTGCCACCAAAGTGGATAACCTCACACTTATCCACATTAAACTGCATCTGCCATGCATCTGTCCACTCACCCAACCTGTCCAAGTCACCCTGCATTCTCATAACACCCTCCTCACATTTCACACTGCCACGCAGCTTTGTGTCATCTGCAAATTTGCTAATGTTACTTTTAATCCCTTCATCTAAATCATTAATGTATATTGTAAATAACTGCGGTCCCAGCACCGAGCCTTGCGGTACCCCACTAGTCACCGCCTGCCATTCTGAAAGGGACCCATTAATCCCTACTCTTTGTTTCCTGTCTGCCAATCAATTTTCCATCCATGTCAGTACCCTACCCCCAATACCATGTGCTCCAACTTTGCCCACTAATCTCCTATGTGGAACCTTTTCAAAGGCTTTCTGAAAGTCCAGGTACACGATATCCACTGGCTCTACCTTGTCCATTTTCATAGTTACATCCTCAAAAAATTCCAGAAGATTAGTCAAGCATGATTTCCCCTTCGTAAATCCATGCTGACTCGGACCTATCCTGTTACTGCTATCCAAATGTGCCGCTATTACATCCTTTATAATTGACTCCAGCATCTTCCCCACCACTGATGTCAGGCTAACCGGTCTATAATTCCCTGTTTTCTCTCTCCCTCCATTGGAGCATTGTACAAGAGTATTAGGCAGGAACTAGGAAGTTAATTGGGAACAGCTGTTTGTGGACAAGTCCACACCTGACATGTTGAGGGTATTTAAAGACCAACTGCACAGAGCACAGGACAGGTGTGTTCCAGTCTGCAGGAAGGACAAGGGTGGCTTATTTATTTAGAGATAAAATATGGAACAGGCCTGGCAAGCCACACCACTCAGCTACCCACCTGTTTAACCCTAGGCTACAATTGGGACAATTTACAATGGCCAATTAACCTACTAACCGGCACATCTTTGGACTGTGGGAGGAAACCAGAGCACCTGGATGAAATCCATGTGCTCGTAGGAAGGACGTACAAACTTCTTACAGACTGCATTGAAGTTGAACTTTGAACTCCAACGTCCCAAGCTGTAGTAGCATCATGCAAACTGCTACGCTAATGTGGCACTCTGAGGTAATGAGATAAGGGAACCTGGGATGGTGAAAGAGGTGGTAAATTTTGTTAAGAATAATGAGTAAGATATAGGAAGCTAAAATCAAGCTAAAAAGGAAATCAAAAAGGGAACTAAGAGACCTAAAAGGGGTCTTAAAAAGTCCATGGCAAGTAATATTAAAGAGAATTCCAAGTCATTTTGTATATACATCAAGAGCAAAAGGATAACAATGAAAAAAGTAGGACATTCAGGGATAAAGGAGGGCATTTGCTTGGTTACAGAGAGAGGCAGGAGATGAGATTGCTGGGTCCTTGACAAAGATCTCCATGGCCTCTCTAACCACAGATGAGGTCCTAAGAGTACTGCTGAGTAACTAATACCGTTCTTTTATTTGTGACGGGAAAACAGGATAATCCTAAAAACTATAAACTGGTGAGACTCATGCTGGTAGCAGGGAAGCTACTGGAAACAATTCTTAGGGATAGGACTTGTGAACATTTGGGAAACTAAGACCTAATTAAGGACAGTCAGCATGGATTTGTGCATGGCAAGCAGAGACTTACTAATTGGATTGAGTCTTTTGAGGATGTAATGATGGTAAAGCTGTGAATGTCGTTGCCATAGATTTTAGTAAAGTGCTTGACAAAGTCTCTCATGGTAGGCTCAACCAAAAAATTAACATGCGTAGCATCCATATTGAATTGGCCATTTGGAATCTTCCATCATTTCCTTTGTTGAATCAGCAATGAAGCTGGAACAGCTTTAGCCATGATACCGAGAGAGCTCACCCTGATCAGCTGTGTCAAGGTTGGTTTGTACTTGGTCAAAGTTCTGAATAGCATTCCAATGCAACAATTACTTCTACCAGGAGGAAACACACCCTTTCACGTGGTTAAGGCATCCCGAGTCCTTTCATTGGAGTATCAGAGAGAGCTCGGAAGGGGAGAGACCTTGAATAAAGCAGACAATTTAAAATCAAGTTAGTGTTGAAGCAGGAGCCAGTTTAGGTCAGTGGCCACATGGGGAGGGACAGAATGGATGATATAGAATAGTATAAAGTTCTGTCATCTGTGTGAGTCACCACAGCTATGAAAGACACTGGCTCACAGCTCCAATGACCCGCGTTCAATCCTAACGTCGGGTCCTGTCTTGTGTGGAGTTTGCATGTTCTCCATGTTGGTGTGGGTTTCCCTTGGTGCTACGTGTCAAAGACGTATGGGTCAGTTGCTATAAATTGCACCCAATGTGTACAAGAGTGCAAATGGGTGCTCCTGCTCAGCATGGACTCCATGAGCCAAAGGGCCAGTTTCCCACATGTATGACTCTGTAAGTACACACGGATGGAGTTGCCAACCAATTATCTTCTTTGTGTGTGCAAATAGCAAAGGAAGTAATGGTGGAGGCTGGTAACAAGTGCCTGGTGATAGAGTGCCCTCTGCTGGTTTCCTCACTAGCACTGCACTTCAGCAAGATACACTGACTAAAGTGGACCTTTGTAATTAACTGTTCAACTTTAAAAGTCAGCCCTAATGCTGGGAAAGAACACTTTATGTGACAAAAATATTAAAAGGAATTTGCACGGGGTTGGTAAAGTTAAAATAAAATTCCATTATTAACTTAACTTGGGGATCAGATCAGAGACAGTTGTGGATCTTACAGCAAGGTCTGTACACCATCGCAGACTTCAAAGCTAAATGCAGTGGTGTTTCCAACATCGCTGCCTCTTTCCCAAATTATCTGAATCTATTCGATGTCACCAACACCAACACTAAGTCCTCGAGGAGAATTGCAAAAGCAACCTGCACCTTGGTCATCGCTGAGGCTGAGGTACGCAGGTGTATTCAATGAGTGGACTGTCGAAAGGCTGTGGGACCGGATGGCATCCCAGGGCAAGTACTCAGGATGTGTGTGGCACAACTGGCAGGTGTCTTTACAGACATTTGTATCCCTCACTCTCCCAGTGAATGCCAGCTCAGCACCGGACTTCCGATCGAAGGTTCCAAGTTCGAATCCAGCCGGCTCCCTTGCACGCTTTCCATCCGTGCTGGGTTGAGCGTCGAGCTAGCAACTCAGGCTCATAAAAATAAGAAAGCCCACTAAAAAAAACGGTGTCCTGATGACTCCACTCAGAGTTAAGGGCTTTCTTCTTCTTCTTCTTCTTCACTCTCTGAGTGTAGAGTGCCCACATCCACCATTGTTCTTGTACCTCAAAAGACTAAAGTAACATGACTGAAGGTTGGCGTCCTGTCACACTCACCTCAATAATAAGCAAATGCTTTGAGAAGCTGGATAAGGACTACATCTGCAGCTTGCTACCACCCACACTGGATCCCCTACAATTCGCCTACTGACCGACAGATGATGCATTAGCCACTGCTCTACACGCTGTCCTTACACACCTGGGAAAGAAGGATGCTTATGTGAGAATGCTGTTCTTGGACTACAGTTCAGCATTCAACATCATAATTCCCTTCAGGCTTGACAAGAAGCTCAGATTCCTTGGCCTTCACCCTGCCTTGCGTAGCTGGTTCCTGGACTTCCTGTCAAATCGCCGGAAGGTGGTAAGAGAGGGATCCCTGACCTCTGCCCCCCTGATCCTCAACACAGGTGCCCCTCAGGGCTGTGTCCTAAGCCCCCTCCTTTACTCGCTATATATCCATGACTGTGTCACCACCCACAGCTCCAATTTGCTGATTAAATTTGCTGACGATACTGCATTGATTGGCCTAATCTCAAATAATAATGAGGCAGCCTACAGAGAAGTCATCACCCTGACACAGTGGTGTCAAGAAAACAACCTCTCCCTCAGTGTCACAAGAACAAAGGAGCTGGCTGTGGAGTACAGGAAGAATGGAGACAGGCTAACCCCTATTGACATCAATGGATCTGGGGTTGAGGGGGTGAACAGCTTTAAGTACCTCAGCATACACATCACCGAGGATCTCACGTGGTCTGTACATACCGGCTGTGTGGTGAAAAGGCACAACAGCGCCTCTTTCACTCAGATGGTTGAGGAAGTTCAGTATGGGCCCCCAAATCCTAAGAACTTTCTACAGGGGCACAATTGAGAGCATCCTGACTGGCTGCATCACTGCCTGGTATGGGAGCTGTCATCATCATCATCATCAGGTGCCATGCCCAGTCTGAGCTTTAACTGCCGTGGCCCACACACTCCTCTTCCGGGTCAAGTGGATCAAATCATTGGTATTCATTTCCAGTTCTCTGGCTGCTGTCTCCATCATCATTTGTCTTTGTCTTCCTCTTGCTTTCATCCCTTCAATCTTTCCCATAATTACCGTGCTTTCTAACTCCTCTTTCCTAATCACATGTCCAATGAAGTTACGTTGCCTTTTCATGATCTCATACATTATTTCTCTTTTTGTTTTTGCTCTATTCATGACATCCTCATCAGATATTCATTTCATCCATGATATTCTTTGCATCCTCCTCAAAAACCACATCTCTGCTGCTACAATTCGTTTCCTCATATTGTCCAACATTCTGAGTCATATAACATAACTGGATAAATGTATCATTTCAGTACTCTGAGGCGGGTTGTCATGCCTAGTTTAGTGTTGGTCATTATACTCTTCATTCTCATAAAGGTGTCTTTTGCCATCCCTACTCTTCTTTTGATGTCCATGTCGCACCTGCCATCTGATGTCACCCAGCTTCCTAAGTAGCAAAAGTTCTGTACTTGTTTTATGTCTTCCCCGTTTATTCTCAGCCTGCAGATAGGATTCTCCTTCTTTTTGGGTATCACCATACATTCTGTCTTTCTGCAATTGATAGATAGACCCATTTTTGCACTTTCTTCAACAATTATATCAATTAAATTTTGTAGTTCTTCCTCCGTACTTGCAATTAACACAGCATCATCTGCATATCTGAAATTATTGATGTTTTCACCGCCAACTTTGATTCCCAAGATGTCTCTTATTTTTTGTAATATTGTTTCACTGTACACATTAAACAAATCAGGGGAGAAAACACACTCTTGTCAAACGCCTGTCTTGATTTTCGTAAACTGACTCACTTCTCCATCTATTCTTACAGCGGCAGTTTGTTCCCAGTACAGATTTCTGACTAGGCGGAGGTCTTTCGATCTAGAGTTTCCTGTAATATTTCAAATAACTTATTGTGTTTCACTTTATCAAATGCTTCTGTGTAGTCAATAAAACAAACAAATCTTTTTGCACTTGAATAGCTCGTTCTGATAGTATCCTTAACATCAATATCGCGTTTCTTGTACCTTTGTCTTTCACAAAACCACATTGTTCTTTACCTATTTCAGCTTGTATCTTACCTCTAGCTCTTGTCATCAAAATTCTTAGAAGTATCTTGGTGATATGACTCATTAAACTTATGTTCCTATGTAATTCACATTCTATTGCTCCAGGTTTCTTAGGAAGAGTGATAAATACTGATTTTTTCATCTCTTCTGATATTATTCCAGTCTCATAAATGTCATTGATTAAATCAGTAAGTTTTTCAATTCCATAATCTTCAAGGGTGATAATTTGTTCTATTACTAATTCATCAGGACCTGCTACCTTTCCTTTCTTCATCTTATTTATTGCATTACGAACTTCAGATTTTAAAATACTTGGACCTTCAATGTTTTTCTTAATTTCTGGCTTTTCACCTCGATCGTCTTCAAACAATTCCTGAATATACTCAGTCTATCTGTTCATAATCTCATCTTTTTCCATGATAATGGTACCGTCCTTTGAAAATCCACCTGAAGAACAGAGGAGCTTTTTACCAGTGATATTCTTGATTTGTTGATGTAACTTTTTTGGATCAGTAAGAGGGATTCTTTCTATTTGCTCACATTGTATTTGAAAGCAAATCCAATAGAATATAAGTCCTTAGATAAAAAAAAAGTTGAATGCTTATGTCAAAAAGCCAAAGAACAAGGGTTAAACCAGGAACGTGAGCAAATAGAAAGAATCCCTACGGGAGCTGTACCTCCCTTAATCACAGGACTCTGCAGAGAGTGGTGCAGACAGCCCAGCGCGTCTGTAGTTGTGAACTTCCCATGATTCAGGACATTTACAAAGACGGGTGTGTAAAAAGGGCCCGAAGGATCATTGGGGACCCAAGTCACCCCAACCACAAACTGTTCCAACTGCTACCTTCGGGGAAACGGTACGGCAGCTTAAAAGCCAGGACTAACAGTCTCTGGGACAGCTTCTTCCACCAGGCCATCAGTCTGCTCACCCTTTCAAATGCTGATCCCCCCGCCCCTACTCTTCTCCCCTTCCTGAATCCCAAATCCATTGCCAGGCCTTGCTGATGTGCTGTTCTAGACAAATCATCATAAAGGAGGGAGATTGAAGATCCGGCAGAGTGGTGCCACAACAACAACCTCTCACTCAATGTCGGAAAGACCAGACTGATTATTGACTTCGGGAGGAGGAAACCAGAGGTTCATGAGCCAGTCCTCATCGGAGGGTCAGAGATGGAGAGAGTCAGCAACTCAGTGTTATTGATTCGGAGCAATATCCTGGGCCCAGCATGGAAGTATAATTATGAAGAAAGCATGGCAGTGCCTTTACTTCTTTACAAGTTTGTGAAGATTCAGTATGACATCTAAAACTTTGACAAACTTCTATCGATGTATAGTGGAGAGTATATTGATTGGCTGCATCACTGCCTAATATGGAAACACCAATGTCCTTGAATGGAAAATCTAGCAAAAGTAGTGGATACGTCAAGCTCCATCATAGGTAAAGCTCTCCCCACCATTGAGGACATCAACAGGAAAGCAGCATCCATCATCAGGGACCCCCAACACCCAGGACATGCTCTCTTCTCACTGCTGCCATCAGGAAGGTGATACCGGAGCTTCAGGACTCACCCCACCAAGTTCAGGAACAGTTATTACCCCTCAACCATCAGGCTCTTGAACCTAAGTTTAGCTCACCTTCAGTTGCCCCATCATTGAAATGTTCCCCACAAACCATGGACTCACTTTCAGGGACACTTCAGCTCATGCTCTCGATATTTATTGTTCATTTATTTACTATTATTATTTCTCTCTTTTTGTCTTTTGCACAGTGGTTGAATACCCCAGTTGGTGAGGTCTTTCTTTGATTCTATTATGGTTATTATTCTATTATGGATTTATTGAATATGCCCACAAGAAAATGGATCTCGGGGTTGTATATCATGATGTACATCTACTTTGAACTTTGGTATTGTTGTGGCACCACTCAGCCAGTGACCTATCTCTCTCCTGTAGACCTGCACGTCTCCTTCTGAGATTTTACCAACAACAGCTGTGTTGGCAAATTTATAGATAGTGTTTGAGCTGTGCTTAACCACCTGCTCATGAGTGTGGTGAGAGTGGAACAGTGGGCTGAGCTTGCATTCTTGAAAAGACCTGTGTTGATTGTCAGCGGGGAGAAGATATTGTTACTGACCTAGACTGATCATGGTGTTGTGTACCATTCAGCTAGTTCTAATATACAGTCACAGACTATAACAAACTCAGAGTGGATCAAATTCTAACTATATTTATTACATGCAAGGGAAAGTTTACCTCATTATGTTAAGTCTTTGGTAGGTCATTTCAATCTTACAGCATAAAAGGGGTTGAGCTCATTGGGAGGTAGCATTTATGATGTTAGGTTTCTCCTTGTAGGAAGCATCTCTTCATAGCATGCAGACCCTGCCACAGCAGTCATGCATCCAATTCTGACTCTAGCTTCACTTGGAGTTGCCTTTTTGCTCTCATAATGGCTCTCCACAGGTCAGACCAGGACCTCCTGTAGAATATTGGATCGCCAGTCTTGAACAGCACTGACCTGGCCCTCAGCAGACTGTGAATCTCCTGGTTCATTCACAGCTTCTGGTTTGGGAAGACTTAGTATGTTCCTGAAAGTACACACTCATCCACACAGACCTTGCTAAAGTCAGAGACAACCAATGCATTTTCACTCAGATCCAAAGATGAATTCCTGAAAATGGTCCAGTCCACCTATTCAAAGCAGTCCTGTAAGCACTCCTCTGCCTCTCCTGACCATACCTTCATGGTCCTCACCAGTGGCGCTGCAGTCCTCAGTCTTTGCCTGTACATCAGAATTAGAAATACAGCCAGGCAACGTCTTGCCAAATTGTGGGCACAGGATGACACAAGCAGTGTTCTTGACAATGGTGTAACAGACACAAGGCACAGTCCAGACTGCTGTCTGTCCTGTTACTTATTACTGTTCTACAAGATCATTGACGATTGAAGAACAGTATCATTGACCATAGCTCCACTGGCAACACACTCAACTCTGAGCTGTCGTTACTGTACTGAGGGAGTGCAGCAGAGGTGTCCTGCTGCCTTTGTGAGGAGACATTCGCTTTTCAAATTAACATAGAAGTTCCATGGTATGATCTCAATGAAAAGCAGAAAATTTATTCTGGAATCTATGTCAGTTCTTGCATCACTAACACAGATCTTTTGTTCTAATTATACAAATATTTGTGGAACCCTGTCATGCTGAGTTTGAGACATTGTTAGAGTGTCACACCTACCATATAATTCCCAGATCATTACATAGCGATGGGAGCGATAGAAATGCAACCGTTTCTTTAGATTTTTCTGTAAAAGTACTTCTGTACTGGACAGATGGCGCTGTAGAGATCCAAATTTTGGAAAGCTTTTGATTCAGTCCCACATGTGAGGATAGTTTATCAAATTAAAGACATGGGATTGGAGACAATACATGTCATGGACTGAGAATTGATTGATAAAGAAGCAGAGAATAGGAACGTATACATCTATTTACAGAAGACAAACTGTGACAAAGCTTGGCTCCCAGCTCTTCATAATGCACATTCTGGAGAAGAGAAACTGATTGTTACATCTCCCGGTTTGCAGATGACACAATGCTGGAGGAAAATACAAGCTTTGAGGAGGGTGTAAAGAAGCTCCATTGTGACTTAGACAAGTTGGGTAAGTGGGTGATTGCATGGCAGATAAATCTGAATATGGCTTATTTTCACTGTCTTGTATGATGTGAAATTTATTGTTTTCTGGCAGCAGTTCAGTGCAAAGACAAAATTACAATAAATTACAAAATTAATAATAGTGCAAAATGAGGAATCATGAGGTGATTTTCATGGATTGTTCTGAAATCTGATGACGAGGGGGAAGAAGCTGAGTGTGGGCCTTCAAACTCCGATACCTCCTCCCTGATGGTAATAATGGGAAATGGCATGCCCTGGGTCCCTGGGAAGCTGCTTGCGTGAGGCACGACCTCTTGAAGATTTCCTTGATGGTCATAGATTGTGCCTGTGAAGGAGCTGACTGACCTACAACCCTCTGTGACTTGTGATCCTGTGCATTGGAGCCTCCGGACCAGGCTGTAATGTAACCAGTCAAAATACTCTCCCCTGTATATCTACAGAAACTTAATGTGGATAAATGTGAGGTTTCCCCTTGTACACACAGAAAGACCGATTACCTGAATGTGATAATCTGGGAGGAGAGGGGCAAAAAGACACAGATGCCCTTGTACACCAGTTACTGAAAGCAAGCTCCAAGTATACCGAGCAGTTAGTAAGGCAAATTGATGAAGGCATACGATGCATTGGCCTTCATCAATAGTGGAATTGAATTTAGGAGCCGAGAGGTAATGTTGCAGCTATAAAGGACCCTGGTCAGACCCCACTTGGAGCACTATGCTCAGTTCTGGTCACCTCACTACAGGAAGGATGTGGAAACCATAGAAAGGGTGCAGAGGAGATTTACAAGGATGTTGCCTGGATTGCGGAGCATGCCTTATGAGAATAGGTTGAGTGAACTCAACCTTTTCTCCTTGGAGCGACGAAGGATGGGAGGTGACCTGATAGAGGTGTATAAGATGATGAGAGGCATTGATCGTGTGGATCGTCAGAGGCTTTTTCCCAGGGCTGAAATGGCTGCCACAAGAAGGCACAGTTTTAAGGTGCTTGGAAGTAGGTACAGGGGAGATGTCAGGGGTAAGTTTTTTACTCAGAGAGTGGTGAGTGTGTGGAATGGGCTGCTGGCAACGGTGGTGGATGCGGATACGATAGGGTCTTTTAAGAGACTTTTGGATAGGTACATGGAGCTTAGAAAAATAGAGGGCTATGGGTAAGCCTAGTAATTTCTAAGGTAAGGACATGTCCGGCACAGCTTTTTGGGCCAAAGGGCCTGTATTGTGCTGTAGGTTTTCTATGTTATGTTCTATGTTTTTATGTTTCAAATTTTGAAGAAGTAACCAAGAAGATTGAGAAGGCCAAGGCAGTAGACATTGTTTTCTTGAACTTTGACAAGGTCCCACATAGGAGGCTGGTCCAGAAGGTGAGATAATGAGATCTGGGGTACACTAGTCAATTGGATACAGAATTGTCTTGGTACAAGGAGTCAAAGAGTGGTTATGGAGGGTTCTTTTTCAGATTGTGACCAATGGTGTGCTACGGGGATCGGTGCTCCAACCCTGGTGTTTATCATATATATTGATGATAATGTAGATGGCATGATTAGTAAGTTTGCAGATGATACCAAATTATTGGTATAGAAGGACATAGAACAGTAGAGGCCCCTTGGCCCATGATGTTGTACCACCTTTTAATTTGCTCCAAGATCAATCTAATCCTTCCCTCCCACATAACCCTCCATTTTTCTTTCATCCACGTACCTATCCAAGTTTCTTTTAAATGTCCCCAGTGTATCTGCCTCTACCACCTCCCATGACGGCATGACACTCTCTGTAAGAAAATCTACCTCTGATATCCCTCGATACTATCCTCTAAGAAGGTTGTCTAAAGTTAAACACAATCTAAAGTGTAATCTGTGTGTGGAGGGTTTTGAGTAAGTACCTACATAAATAGGTCATGTCTGTATTTACTTAGGAGAAGGGCATGAAGGAGAATGAATTCAGAAAGGGGTATATGGATGATCTGAAGCCGGTTAGTATTTAGGAGGTGGTGTTAAATGTTTTGGGATACATAAGAGTATATGAGCTTCCTGGACTTGATAAGATGTACTGCAAATCGCTATGTGGTACAAGATAATTAATAAATGGGGCCCTCATGGAGAAGTTTGTATATATATTAACCATAGGTGATGTATCAGAAGACTAGAGGCTTGCTAATGGTGTTCCTTTAGTAATAATATAGTATTTTATATTAATATTAATAACCGTGTACCCAAGTGAGGGGCAGTGGGCACCTGCAGTGTTGTCCAACTGAAGGCCAGTGGTCACCTACATTGCTGGCCAATTGAAGGGCAGCGGTCACTTGTATTGTTGGCAACTGAAGGGCAGTGTTCAGCTACATTATTGTCCAACTGAAGGCCCGTAGTCACTTGCATTATTGTCTAACTGTAGGGCAGTGTTCAGCTGCATTATTGCCAACCGAAGGGCAGCGGTCAGCTGTATTGTTGGCAACTGAAGGGCAGTGTTCAGCTGCAGTGTTGGCCAAGTAAAGGGCAGCGGTCACCTGTATTGTTGTCCAACTGTAGGGTAGTGGTTATCTGTATTGTTGGCAACTGAAGGGCAGTGTTCAGCTGCATTATTGTTGGCAACTGAAGGGCAGTGGTCAGCTGCAGTGTTGGCCAGGTGAAGGGCAGTGGTCACCTGTATTGTTGTCCAACTGTAGGGTAGTGGTCATCTGTATTGTTGGCCAACTGAAGGGTGCCAGTCACATGTATTGTTGGCCAACTGAAGGGCAATGGTCAGCTGTTATGTTGGCCAACTGAAGGGCTACGGTCACCTGCAGCGCTGGCTGCATCAAACCCTTCACTGAATACAAACTCTGTTCCTCTCTATTAGCCAAACGTCCTCTACTCACCATCATCATTCCCCAACAGGTCATACCAGGCAGGGCTGTAGACACGTCTTGTCACAAGTAACTTTGTGACGACAAACCAAGTTACCAGAAGATTGATGCTGATGAGAGAGATAAGAGAGACAATGGAGAAACATTCAAAATGCTAATAAGAGAGAAGAGAGAAATTAACGAGAAAGAAATACAATTCAGAATATTGGCAGACCGGTTGCTTTGAACCTGAACTGTTTGAAGTTTGATGGGCAGGCGATACCCCAGCAGGGGGATAAAAAGAACAGGTTCACTAAGGCATGACACACCATGAGATCACGAGATAACGAGACCCTGGAAGAGCGGTGTGCCCCCACAAGTTGGTGGAAGTTGGAGGTCTGGTTCGAGGGAATCGACTATAGACGCACAGGATGAAAAGGTACGATCGGCGGGAACCTGGTGTGTGTGTCTGCCCTTGCCTGGGTGCCGGGTTCACCACGGAAGAACGATCGTATCTGGAACGGAGCGGTCACAGTCGGTGACCACAGAAGACATAAAAGGGTTCGCCTGAAAGCTAACTGCGAAGAACATCAAAGGTCTGTTTGAATCAAAATTTGCATTCTCTCTCTCTCTCTCTCCAACGGCACAACAACGATTACTGCGAACTGTTCTAAGCTGAACTGAACTCTGCGTCACTTAAGACTGATCATTTTACCCCTACACTGCGATAGAGCTTGGTTGATTCCTGTTACCCTAGTTCTGCGTACACGTGTGTATTATCATTGCTAACCTGTTGCATTTACATCCTTACGATTAGAGTACTGTGTTACTTATTTCTTTAATAAAACTTTATTAGTTTCTGTTAAACCAGACTCCAACTAAGTGTCCATTTCTGCTGGTTTGGCAACCCAGTTACGGGGTATGCACACAAAGAGATTCCCAATGCCATAGAGTACGAGTTGTACAGCATTCATCCAAACACATCCGTCTACACTAACCCTATTTGCCTCCAGTAGGGCTGAATCCTTCCACACCTTGCCTAATTAAGGTGTGTATAAATGTAAATTAAATGTAGTGATTGTATCTGACTCTGTCACCTCTGGCAGTATGTTGCAGATATCAAGCACTCTGTGTTTAAAGAAACCCCTCAAAATCACCTTTAAAACTCTTTCTTCTTACCTTAAATCCATGTCCTCTTTCTTTGATACCCTGCCAAGTGGAGAAGATGCTGACCATCTACACCTCTCTTTCTGGCCATCCTCAGTCTGCTCGAGTCCAGGGGGAGGAAGCCCAGCCGATCCAGTTTCTCCCCATAAGTAAAGTTCTCCAATCCAGGCAACATCCTGGATGAATTACCTCAGGGAAGCAGCAGCGACTGCACCTCTCGCACTGGGTCTGGCCCTGTGGCTCAGAAGGCTAGGGAACTGAAGAGGAGGGCAGGAGTTATGGAGGACTCAATGGTCAGGGGAACAGATAGGTGATCCTGTGGACGTGAAAAGGAAACACAGACGCCAGGTTCTGAGATGTTTCTGGATGCGTCCACAATATCCTGAAAAGGGAGGGTGAGCAGCCAGAAGTCGTGGTGGTACATATTGGTAACAATGACATAGGAAGGAAAATAGAGGAGCACCTGAAAAAAAGAATATAGGGAGTTAGGAAGGATGCTAAGAAGCAGGACCTCAAGGGTAGTAATATCAGGATTGCTGCCTCTACCATGCGACAGTGAGGATTGAAATTGAATGAGGTGGCAGATAAATGCACGGCTGAAGAATTGGTGCAGGGGACAGCGAATCAGATTTGTGGGTAATTGGGACTTCTTCAGGGACAGGTATGACTTGAACAAAAGGAACAGGATGCACTTGAATCCAATCTTGCAGGCAGGCTTACCAGAGTTGTTGTGAGTGGTTTAAACTAATGTGGAAGAAGGATGAGAACCAGGATGACAGAGCTGAGGATGAGCCAGCGGGTTTACAAGTAGATGATGGGTGTAACATGAATATAAGGAAGGACAAGCCAATGACTGGGTACAAATGCAGACAAAGCAAAGAGTTAAATTGTCCTGCAGAGGCAAAATACAAAGGGCAAAGAATGCAGGACTGAAGGTGCTGTATTTAAATGCATGTAGCATTCAAAATAAGGTGGACGAAGTCACGCCGCAATTAGAGATTGGTTGGTAAGACGTTGTGGGCATCACAGAGTCGTAGCTGAAAGGCGGCCATAGTTGGGAGCTTAACATCAAAGGATAAACTTTGTATTGAAAGGACAGGCGGGAAGGCATAGGGAATGGTGTGGCTCTGTAGGTAAGAGATGGAGTTACATCTTGAGATAGAGGTGACATAGGGTCAGAGAATGTTGAATATTTGTGGGTGGAGTTCAGAAATTGCAAGGGTAAAGAAACCATTATGGGAATCATATATAGGCCTCCAAATAGTAGACAAGGTGTGGGGTTGAGATTGCAGAGGGAGCTGGAAAAGGCTTGTAATAAGGGCAATGACACAATTGGAAAGGGGGGGGACTTCAGTATGCAATGGAATTGAGAAAATCAGGTTGGTTTTAGATCACAAGAGAGGGAATTTGTTGAATACCTCTGAGATGGCTTTTTAGAGCAGCTTGTGTTTGAGCCTACTTGGGGAAAGGCTAGCTTAGACTGGGTGTTGTGTAATAACCCAGATCTTACTAGGGAGCTTAATGTAAAGGAGTCCTTAGGAGACAATGATCATAGTATGATTAAAGTCATACTGCAATTTGAGAGGGAGAAGCATAACTCACATGTGTCAGTATCGCAATGGAATAAAGGGAATTACAGAGATATGAGAGAGGAGCTTTGCCCAGGTGGATTACAGAAGGATACTGGCAGAACAGAGGTGGCCAAAGTTTCTGGGAATAGTTCACAAGCACAGGATAGATATGTCCCACAAAGGAAGTTCTCAAATGACATCTTAGGCAACCGTGCCTGACAAGGGACTGCATAAAAGCCAAGGAAAGGACATATAAGGTAGCAAAATTGAGTGGGTAGTTGGATGATTCAGAACCTTTTAAAATCCAGCAAAAGGCAACTAAAAATGTGATAAGAATAGAAAAGATGAAATATCAGGGCAAGCTAGCCAATAATATAAAGCAGGAGATTAAAAGTTTTTCAGTTATATGAAGAGTAAAAGGGAGGTGAGAGTTGATATTGGACCACTGGAAAATGATGCTGGTTCGGTAGCAATGGGGGACAAGAAATGGCAGATGAACTTAATGAGTACTTTGCATTTGTCTTCACTGTGAAAAACACTAGCTGTGTGCCAGAGGTCTGTGAATGTCAGGGAGCAGGAGTGAGTGCCATTGCTATTACAAAAGAAAAAGCACTAGCAAACTCAGACGTCTTAACAACACACACAAAATGCTGGAGGAACTCAGCAGGCCAGGCAGCATCCATGGAAAAGAAAACAATCAACATTTTGGGCCAAGACCCTTCGGCAGGACTGGAGAAAAAAAAGCTGAAGAGTAGAATTAAAAGGTGGAGAGGAGGGGAGAGAGAAACACAAGGTGGGAGGTGAAACCTGAAGGGGGAAGGATGAAGCAAAGACCTGGGAAGTTGATTGGTGAAAGAAACGGAAGGCCATGGAAGAAAGTGGGTGGGGGCGGGTGGCGGAGCACCAGAGGGAGGCAATGGATGGGCAAGGAGATATGGTGAGAGAGGGAAAGGAGATACGGTGAGAGAGGGAAAGGAGATACGGTGAGAGAGGGAAAGGAGATATGGTGAGAGAGGGAAAGGGGGATTGGAAATGGACAGGCAAGGAGATACCGTGAGAGAGGGAAAGGAGATACAGTGAGAGAGGGAAAGGAGATACAGTGAGAGAGGGAAAGGAGATATGGTGAAGAGGGGAAGGGGAATTGGAAATGGACGGGCAAGGAGATACGGTGAGAGGGGGAAAGGGGGATGGGAAATGGTGGGGGGGGCATCACCAGAAGTTCAAGAAATCGAGGGGCATTAACAGAAGTTAGAGAAGTCAATGTTCATGCCATCAGGTTGGAGGATACCCAGATAGAATATAAGTGTTGTTCCTCCAACCTGAGTGTTGCTTCATCATGACAGTAGAGGAGGCCATGGATAGACATATCGGAATGGAAATGTAAAGTGGAAGTAAAATGGGTGGCCATTGGGAGATGCCGCTTTTTCTGGCAGACGGAGCATAGGTGCTCGGTGAAACGGTCTCCCAATCTACAATGGGTCTCACCGATATACAGGAAGCCACACCGGAAGCACCAGATTCTGTATATGACCCCAACAGACTCACGGGTGAAGTGTTGCCTCACATGGAAGGACTGTTTAGGGCCCTGGACAGTTGTGAGGGAGGGAGGAGGTGTAGGGGCAGGTGTAGCACTTGTTCCACTTGCAAGGGTAAGTGCCTGGAGGGAGACCAGTGGGGAGGGATGAATGGACAAGGCAGTCACGTAGGGAGCAATCTCTGTGGAAAGCAGAGGGAGGGGGAAGATGAGCTCGGTTGTGGGATCCTGTTGGAGATGGCGGAAGTTCTGAAGAATTGTGTGCTGGACACGGAAGCTGGTGGGGTGGTAGGTGAGGACAAGAGGAACCCTTTCCCTGGAAGGGTGGCGGGAGGATGGGGTAAGAGCAGACGTGTGAAATGGAAGAGATGCGGTTGAGGGGAGCATTGATGGTGGAGAACGGGAAGCCCCTTTCTTTGAAAAAGGAGGACAACACCTTCATTCTAGAATGAAAAGCCTCATCCTGAGAGCAGATGTGACGGAGACAGAGAAATTGAGAGAAGGGGATGGTATTTTTAAAAGTAACAGGGTGGGAAGAGGTATAGTCCAAGTAGCTGTGAGAATCCATGGGTTTATAATAGACATCCGTAGATAAGCTGTCTCCAGAGATAGAGACAGTGAGATTGAGAAAGTGGAGGGAGGTGTCGGAAATGGATCAGGTAAATTTGAGGGCAGGGTAGAAGTCGGAGGCAAAGCTGACAAAGTCAACAAGCTCTATATGGATGCAGGAAGCAGCACCAATGCAGTCGTCGATGAAGCCAAGGTAAAGTGGGACGGTCAGCAATGATGGCTTAGAACATAGACTGTTCCACATAGCCGACAAAAAGCTGTGACCCATACAGGTGCCCGTGGCTACCCCTTTTGTTTGAAGGAAGTGGGAGGAACCAAAGCAGAAATTATTTAGAGTGAGGACAAGTTCTGCTAGGCGGAGGAGAGTGGTGATGGAGGGGAACTGGTTAGGTCTGGTGTCCAGAAAGAAACTGAAAGCTTTGAGACCTCTCTGGTGTGGGGTGGAGGTGTATAGGGACTGGACATCCATAGAAAAAATAAGATGATGGGGGCATCCCAACAACACTCCCACCTTCAGCATTTCCCAACCCCTTTTTCCTCTTCCACCTTACCTTCTTGCCCACCCAGCGCCTCCCTCTGGTGCTCCTCCCCACTTTGTTTTCTGACATGGCCCTCTGTCTCTTTCACCAATCAATTTCTCAGCTCTTTACTTCATCCCTCCCCCTTCAGGTATCACCTATCACCTTGTGTTTATTTCTCCCCATTTTTCACTTTTTAAATCTATTCTTCAGCATTTTTTCTCCAGTCCTACTGAAGGGTTTCAGTCTGAAACATTGACTGTGCTCTTCCATGGATGCTGTCTGGCTTGCTGAGTTCCTCCAGCATTTTGTGTGTGTTGCTTCGATTTCCAGCATCTGCAGATTTTCTCTTATTTGTCAGAGTTAAGTCACCTGGACCAGATGGAGTACATCCCAGAGAGAGGTTGCTGAAGAGATAACTGGGCATTGGTCATGATCTTTCAAGAATCTCTTGATTCTGGATGGTCCCGGGGGACTGGAAGATTGCAAATGACACTCCACTCTTTAAGAAGAGAGGAGGGAAAAGGAAGAAAATTATAGGCAAGATAGCCTAACCTCAGTGGTTGGGAAAGTGTTGGAGTCTAATACAGGTTTCCCCCGCCATCTGAAGGTAGAGCGCTCCTATGAAACGGTTCATAAGCCGAAACGTCGTGAAGTGAAGAAGCAATTTCCATTTTTTTATATGAGAAAATTTTGTGAGCATTCGCAGACCCAAAAATAACCTACCAAATCATACCAAATAACATATAAAACCTAAAATAACAGTAATATATAGTAAAAGCAGGAATGATATGATAAATGCACAGCCTATATAAAATAGAAACAATGGACGTATAGTGTAGTGTCACTTCCTGGAATCAGGTAGACAGCGCCGAGCACACTGATGATGGTGTGTTAGACTGAGTCGTCGCAGGTTGGGGTGGTGCAGTGGCCCCCACCCTCCAGGCCACCAACCGATACCGATCCGCAAAGCGAACGTTCGAAAAGCAAGGGACACTTGTATTAAGGATGAGGATTCAAGGTACTTGGAGACTAATGATAAATTAAGTCAAAGTCAGCATGGTTTCTGTAAGGGAAATTTTGCCAGACAAATCTGTTAGAGTTCTTTGATGAAGTAACAAGCAGGGTGGACAAAGGGGAGGCAGTGGATGTCATTTACTTCAGAAGGCGTTTGATAAGGTGCCACACATGAGGCTACTTAACAAGATAAAATCCTATGGTGTTGCTGGAAAGATACTGGCATGGATAACGGAATGTCCAGCAGGCAGGAGACAGCGAGTGGGAATAAAAGGGGCCTTTTCTGGTTGTCTGCCGGTGACTAGTGGTGTTCCTCAGGGGTCAGTATTGGGACTGCTGCTTTCCACATTGTCAATGATTTAGATAATGGACCTGATGGCTTTGTCACAAAGTTTGCGGATGAGGGGTAGGTTGTGCTGAGGAAGCAATGCGATTGCAGCAGAACTTAGACGAACCAGGAGAATGGGCAAAAAAGCAGCAGATGAATACAATATCAGGAAATGTATGATAATACATTTCGGTAAAAGGAACAATAGTGCAGAATATTATCTAAATGGGGAGAAGATTCAAACATCAAAGTTGCAGAGGGACCTAGGAGTCTTCGTGCAAGACTCCCAGAAGGTTAATTTACAGGTTGAGTCTGTGGCGAAGAAGGCAAATACAATGTTGCCATTTATTTCAAAGGGAATAGAATATAAAAGCAAGGAGATAAGGCACTAGTCAGGCTGTACTTGGAGAATTGTCAATAGTTTTGGGCCCCATATCTCCGAAAGGATGTGTTATCATTGGAGAGAGCCCAGAGGAGATTCACAAGGATGATTCCAGGAATGAAGGGGTTAACATATGAGGAGTGTTTGGCAGCTTTGGGCCTGTACTCACTGGAATTTTGAAGAATGCAGGGCAATCTCATTGAAACCTACTGAATGTTGAAAGGACTAGGTAGAGGGGATGTGGAGAAGATGCTTCCTGGTTGAGGATATTCAGAACTAGAGGGCACAGCCTCAAAGTTGAAGGGTGACCTTTTAGAACAGAGGTAAGGAAGAATTTTTTAAACCAGAGAGTCGGAAATCTGTGGATTGCTCTGCCACAGACTGCAGTGGAAGCCAAGTCCATGCGTATATTTAAGGCAGACATTGATAGTTTCCTGATCAGTCAGGGCATCAAAGGGAATGGTGAGAAGGCAGGTGAATGGGGTTGAATAGGATCTGGGATCAGCCATAATGGAATTGTGGAGGAGACTCGATGGTTTGAATGGCCTAATTTTGTTCCTATGTTTTGCAGAGAATCTCCTCTGCACTCTCCAGCATGACGGCATCCTTCCTATAGTGCAGTGACCAGATCTGCATGCCATGCTCCAAGTGCAGCTTAATTAAAGTTTTGCAAAGTTGAAAGACAAGTGCAGACTCTTAGCTACTATGCTCCGAGCATGCTACATGTTCTTTACCATACCACTGTTGCCAATTCCAGGGAACTATCGACTTGAACCCCAGGTCTCTCCATTCATCAGTATTCCTTAATGCCCAGACATTCACCTGGAGTATTGTGTGCAGTTTTGGTCCCCTAATCTGAGGAAAGACATCCTTGCCATAGAGGGAGTACAAAGAAGGTTCACCAGATTGATTCCTGGGGTGGCAGGACTTTCATATGAAGAAAGACTGGATCGACTAGGGCTTGTACTCGTTGGAATTTAGAAGATTGAGGGGGGATCTGATTGAAACGTATAAAATCCTAAAGGGATTGGACAGGCTAGATGCAGGAAGATTGTTCCCGATGTTGGGGAAGTCCAGAACAAGGGGCCACAGTTTGAGGATAAAGGGGAAGCCTTTTAGGACCGAGATTAGGAAAAACTTCTTCACACAGAGAGTGGTGAATCTGTGGAATTCTCTGCCACAGGAAACAGTTGAGGCCAGTTCATTGGCTATATTTAAGAGGGAGTTAGATATGGCCCTTGTGGCTACGGGGGTCAGGGGGTATGGAGGGAAGGCTGGGGCGGTGTTCTGAGTTGGATGATCAGCCATGATCATAATAAATGGCGGTGCAGACTCGAAGGGCCGAATGGCCTACTCCTGCACCTATTTTCTATGTTTCTATGTATATGTTCTATCCTCTTTTGGCATCCAAAGTGTATCACTTTGCACTGGTCATAATTAAATTCCATTTGTTAATGTCCACCCCAACTTTATATCTTATCCACATCCTGACACAACCTTAGACAACCTTCACATTATTCTTAACACTACTAAATTTTGCGACATTTGCAAATTTACTTACTAGGCCTCCTACATTCACATCCAAGTTGTTAGCACACAGTACATCTTAAACAATAAATGTCCTAATTCCTGCAGCTTGCCACTGGTCAGCAATTCCAATAAAAATAAAGCAAGCTTCCTCCACAAGCCTCTGCTTCATCTTGCACGACTGTGGACTTGTCTCTGACTGTGCTGCTTGGCAGGTTTTTGTTCACTGTCAGGTATAATTTATGTTCTGCATGCTTTCTGAACCTCTGTGCTGCAAGCTTTTCATTGTACCAGTACCTCACCATGTGCACTTATGCATGCCACAAGAAACTCGACTGTACTTTTAGGATCCAATTGGATCTGATGTGACTTTACATTCTTAAGACTACCATGTGGGACCTTGTCAAATGACCAGGTAAACAACATCTCCCACCCTGCCTTGATCAACCTTTTAGTTACTTCCTCAAAAAACTCAATGAATTAGTGAGGCAGCATTTCACCTGCAGAAAACCACATTGACTATTCTCGAGCAGCCCCTGCCATTCCAAATGTACATAAATCTTATCCTGTTGGATTATCCAGCAATTTCCCTTCTGCTGATGTATGGCCCACTGGCCTGTAGTTACCCAGCTTATCCCTGCAGACCTTCTGACTGATAGCATTAGCTATCCCCCAGTCTTCTGATACCTTATCTGTGGCTAATAAAGTAGCAAAAATCTTCCCCAGGGAACCAGTTATTTCTTCTCTCATTTCCAATGGCAATTTGGGATAGATCTTATCAAGTTCTAGGAACTTATAAACTCTTACGCATTTCAAAACATTTAATTTCAAAACCTGCATCCAAATACCCATCTGAATTCATTCTCCTCCACATCTTTGAATAGTAAAGGCATCTGTTAGTCTTGCGAGACCATGGATCTGCGCCTGGAAAGTCTTCACTCTCCAGGGCGCAGGCCTGGGCAAGGTTGTATGGAAGACCAGCAGTTGCCCATATTGCAAGTCTCCCCTCTCCACGACACCGATGTTGTCCAAGGGAAGGGGACTAGGACCCATACAGCTTGGCACCAGTGTCGTCACAGAGCAATGAGTGATTAAGTGCCTTGCTCAAGGACGCAACACGTTGCCTCAGCTGGGGCTCAAACTCACGACCTTCAGGTCACTAGTTCAATGCCTTAACCACTTGGCCACGTGCCATCTTTGAATACAGATCTGAAATATTCCTTTTGAAATGAGAGAAAGCTCCCTGCAGTTTTCTACCTATACCACTTCTAGCTTTATATACATCAATCATGATCCCTTTTACTCTACAGACCGAACCAAACCAGCTTCTCAGAACTGAATGGCTCCATCTCAGGCAACATCCTGGCAAATTTCCTCAGCACTCTCTCCAGCACTATCACATCTCTCCTGTAGCGTGGCGACCAGAACTGTAGGCAATGGTCCTGCTGAGGTCTCTCCAACGTTTTGTAAAGCTTGGAATATGATCTTGCTACTATTGTATTCAGTGTCTTGACTTATGAAGTTCAGTATTCCATCTGCTTTCCTAACCACATTGTCAACTGTGTTGCTGCCTTCAAGAATCCATGAATGTATTCCAAAATCAGTCAGTTCCTCAGTACCTCCCAATCATTCATGGTGATTGCTCTACAGAAGCATTAGGCTTACAATTTCAACTTTGAAGTTCTCTCTTACACTATTGAAATCAGTCTCCACCCATTTCCAGATCTTAACTTGAAGACCAGCCGTATCCTTTTTCATAACTACTTTGAGATCTACCAAATGATAGCCACAGTTCCAAAAATATTGCACTGCCAACATTTTCACCACCTGCCTAGTTTCATTTTCCAAAGTGTCTCAAAAATTCGCTTGAACCCACTTACCAAATTCTACCCCATCTAAACCCTTAGGACTAAGGTAATCCCATTCAACATTGGGAAAGTTACAATCTCCCACTGCTATAACACTATTACTTTTAAACTTTCCATTTCTGCTTCTGTAATTCTCACTGGTTGATGGGAGTCCTACAGTATAAGCTCAGCAAAGTGATTGTCCTTCTCTTATTTCTAGTTCTACTCATATGGCCTAATGAGACAATAACCAGAATATCCTCTTAAAGTACTGTCATAATGTTCTCCCTAATTAGTTGTGCAATTCCCCCTCCTCAATGGCGTACACCATCACATAGGAAATGTCTATATCCACACATTAAGCTGCCAGTCTTGCCCTTTGCTCATCTATATTTCCTCATTATGATAATGGGTTTTAAAGATTTTTCAATTTCTGAATATTCCCAAGTCATCAGCGATTGTTGCAATGTACTACCTTTGCCTAGCATTCAACTGGCTCAAATCAAAATCTAATTTCTCTTTATGTGCAGTGTCCATTTATCTTGGGTTCTTATACCTATGGACATGTTCCACTCTGATTTTTCAAAATCAGTATATCTATGGGATTATTGGTGGTGCCTTGATAATTTAAACAGTTGTCTCTCCGCCATCATATTTCTCAAGGTGAAGTACAAGTATTTGGACAAGGGTGACAACACATGCACACAAGATGGCATAATCTTGTTGTCGCTCGGCATGCAGTGTCACACTTCAATTCTTTAAACCCCACCCATAATAAAAAGGTTCACGATTATCTGTACTGTCAAATATGGAAACAATGTAACATTAGAGAAACTGAATTAGGAAATGCTACAGAGGATTGATTTGCTATTTTTGTAGGGAGTTTATGAGGAAGGGTAGGCAGATGATAGAGGAATGATGCACACAGCCGCACAGGTTTGGGATGTGTCTATTTTAATGCAACGAGTATCATGACAAAGCGGATGAGCTCAGAGCGTGGACCAATACATGAAACTATGATGTTGTGCCCTTTACAGAGACTTGGATGACTCAGGGTCAGGATTGGCTGCTGAGTGTGCCAGGCTTCAGATGTTTCAAAACAGACAGGGAGGCAGGCAAAAGAGGTGGGGGAGCGGCACTGCTAATCAGGGATAGTGTCACGACTACAGAAAAGGAGGAAGTTATGGAGGGATTGTTTACTGAGTCATTGTGGGTGGAAATCAGAAGCAGGAAGGGAGCAATAACTCCACTGGGTGTTTTATAGACCCCCCCCCCAATAGTAACAGAGATATCAAGGAGCAGATAGGGAGGCAGATTCTGGAATGCTGCAATAATAATAGTTGTTGTGATGGGTGATTTTAACTTTCCTAATATTAACTGGCACCTCCTTAGAGCAAGGGGTTTAGATGGGGTGGAGTTTGTTGGGTGTGTTCAGGAAGGTTTCCTGATGCACTGTGTAGATAAGCCAACCAGAAGAGAGGCTGTACTTGATCTGGGATTGGCAAATGAACCTGGTCAGGTGTCAGATCTCTCGGTGGGAGAGCATTTTGGAGGTAGTGATCACAACTCTATCTCCTTAACAATAGCACTGGAGAGGGATATGAGCAGGCAATTTGGGAAAACACTTAACTGGGGAGGGGGAAATATGATGCTATTAGGCAGGAACTTGGGAGTATAAATTAGAAGCAAATGTTCTCGGGAAATGCATGACAAAAATGTGGCAAAGATTCAGGGAACATTTGCATAGCATTCTGCATAGGTACATTCCATTGAGGCAGGGAAAAGATGTTTGGATAAAAGAACCATGGTGTACAAAGGATGTAGAAAATCTAGTTAAGAAGAAAAGCTTATGAAAGGTTCAAGAAACTCAGTACTCTTAGAGCTTTAGAAAATTACAAGGGTGCCAAGGAAGAAGCTCAAGAATGAAATTAGGGGAGCTGGAAGGGGCCATGAAAAGGCCTTGGTGAGCAGGATTATGGAAAACCCCGAGGCATTCGTCAAGTATGTGAAAAGCAAGAGCATGAGCTGTGTGAGAATAGGACCAATCAGGAGTGAGGATGGAAACGTGTGCATGGGGTTGGAGGAGGTAGCGGAGGTACTTAATGAATACTTTGCTTCAGTATTCACCAGGGAAAAGGACCTTGGCAATTGTGGGGATGACATACAGCAGACTGAAACACTTGAGTGTATAGACATTAAGAAAGAGAATGTGCTGGAGCTTGGTAAGGTATTAAGTTAAATAAGTCACTGGGACTGGACAAGATATATCCCAGGTTACTGTGGGAAGTAAGAGAGGAGATTGCTGAGCCTCTATAGCGATGATCTTTGCATCTTCAATAGGGATGGGAGAAGGAGGTTGAAAATGTTGTTCCCTTGTTCAAGAAAGAGAGTAGAGATAACCCAGGAAATTATAGACCAGTGAGTCTTACTTCAGTGTTGGGCAAGTTGTTGGAGAAGATCTTGAGAGGCAAGATTTATGAGCATTTGGTGAAACTTAATCTGATTAGGGATAGTCAACCTGGCTTTGTCAAGGGCAGGTCTTGTCTTAAAAACCTGATTGAACTCTTTGAGGAAAACAGATTGATGAAGGTAGAGCAGTGGATATGGATTTCAATAAGGCATTTGATAAGGTTCCCCATGCGAGTCTTATTCAGCAATTAAGGAGGCATGGGATCCAAGGAGACCTTGCTTTGTGGATCCAGAATTGTCCTGCCTACAGAGGCGAAGGGTGGATGTGTATGGATTGTATTCTGCATGGAGGATGGTAACCAGTGGTGTTCTGCAGGGATCTGTTCCAGGACAGAAAACCTCTTTGTGATTTTTATAAATAATCTGGATGATGAAGTAGAAGGGTGGATTAGTAAGTTTGCTGATGACACAAAAGTTGGCGGTGTTGTGGATAGTCTGGAGAATGCTCAGAGGTTATAGTGGGACATTGATAGGATGCAGAACTGGGCTGAGAAGTGGCAGATGGAGTTCAACCCAAGTAAATGTAGGTCAAATTTGAAGACAGAATATAATATTAATGGTAAAACACTTGGCAGTGTGGAGGATCAAGATCTTGGGGTCCATGTCGATAGGACACTCAAAGCTGCTGTGCAGGTTGACAGTGCTGTTAAGAAGATATATGGTGTGTTGGCCTTCATCAACCGCGAGATTGAGTTCAAGAGCTCTGAGGTAATGTTACAGCTATATAGACCTTGGTTAGACCCCACTTGGAGTACTATTTTCAGTTTGGGTCACCTCATTACAGGAGGGATGTGGATACTATAGAAAGAGTGCAGAGGAGATTTACAAGGATGTTGCCTTGACTGGAGAGCATGCCTTATGAGAATAGGCCTTTTCTCCTTGGAGTGATGGAGAATGAGAGGTGACTTGATATAGGTGTATAAGATAATGAGAGGCATTGATTGTGTGGATAGTCAGAGGCTTTTTCCCGGGGTTGAAATGGCTAACATGAGAGGACATAATTTTAAGCTGCTTGGAAGTAGGTACAGGGAGATGTCAGAGGTAAGTTTTTCACACAGAGAGTGGTGGGTGTGTGGAATGCACTGCCAGAGAAGGTGATAGAGGCGGATACAACAGGGTCTTTTAAGAGACTCTAAGATAGGTACATGGAGCTTAGAAAAAGAGAGGGCTATGCGCTAAGGAAATTGTAGGCAGTTTCTAGAGCAGGTTATATGGTCGGCACAACTGTGGGCCAAAGAGCCTGTATGTGCTGTAGATTTCTATGTTTCTTTTTTTTTGATTTGCAAAGCAGCTCAATTTGGAAGCAAATGTTTGTCAACTTAAGAACTGAACTTGAAAATTTTGAAAGAGACAGGATCAAAGCAGAAAAGTCATAACAATGAGGTTCTGAAACACTGGAATTCCATTCCTGAAACTTTTGACTGTCTGAAAAATCTTGCAATGGCAATATTAACAATATTTTCATTGATATATTCATGCGAGTCACAGTTTTCAGTGATAAATTTGGTCAAGTCTAACTATAGGAGCAGACTTACTGATGAAACTATTACTACATCCATAGCTCTCAAAACAACTAATACAAGCCAGATAGAAAATATTTGTCATCGCTAGTGCAGCAACAGTAGTTTCACTGAGAGTAAAGTTTGTTTATATTCCTTTCCTTGATCTTCTATCAATATGCATCAAAGCTTAAAGTTTCATGATCTGCTTGTTTTATATATAAGGTACAATAACAGTAATATTCAGGAATGATATTATTTTTCAGTTGTCTTTTTTAAAAATAATATTAATGTTTTTAAAAACGATTTTCTATAATACTTAATTTATTTCAATATATGTTATACTTTTAGTAAAACAAGACACATAAGTAAGCAACAGGGCTCATACTTTTTCCTTTAAAAAGTACATAATTATTGTTACTCACTCATTAATTAGTCATAACCTCTGTTCAAAATTACCATGATACACAAGGACATTTTTTTTAAAGTTCTCTCCAATTTCAACATGGTCTCAAAAATGTTTAACATCCATGATCTAGGATCTATTCTTCAGCTCACTGAGTGTTCTCAAATCCATGTTGCCTTACTTGAAACAAATCACATTTACACTCACTGTGGTGACCCAATATCACCCAACAAACACCATCCAGGGAGAGCCAATGTTTGCCTTTCTTATCATATTCAATGGAGCTTCCGTCCAAGCATCAGGTGATGGCCAAGTTATCAGATGCAGTTCCTGTAAAATGTTCATAGCAGGGGCCCAGACCATTCCACTTAACTGCACCATTCCCAAGTTAATCTTCAAATTCAGAGTGGATGTTATCAGTAAGTTATAGATAAATTGAAGCTATTCAAATTACATTTTGGAAAACTTTCCATTTGGTAGAATAACTTGTCTGCTTATGATTGAATGATCCCACCTATGTCAATTCTAAATCCTGACAGTCCAGTCCCATCTCTTCTAAAATATCCTGACATCAGATATTGCAGTAGAGTCAGGTGCAATAGTGCCTTCACTGGATAAGTGTACGGACAAGAAAGGTTTACAGGGATATGAATGAAACAGGACCAGCTCAGTTATGCAAAATGGTCGGTTGTCAATGAATTGGGCTGAAAGACCAATTTCCATGCTGCATAACTCTACAACCCTGCATTATTCTGTTCTTTACCCAAGACTTTTCACATGCCCAGTCTCACACCCTGGTACCACTGCTTTTTTACACCAGTGCCACACACTCACAGCTGTTTCAGTCTTTCCACTGTTCTCTGTCCCTCAATGTCCTCTTTCATCCCTCATCATTTCACGATACGGTGAGAGTAGGCCCTTCCGGCCCTTCGAGTACGCCGCCCCAGCAACCCTTCAAAATCCCCATTAACCCTAACCTGTCACAGGAAAATTTACAATGACCAATTAACCCTAACCTGTCACAGGACAAGTTACAATGACCAATTAACCTTTCCAGTATGACTTTGGGCTATGGGAGGAAACTGGAGCACCCAGGGAAACCCATGTATTCCACAGGGAACACATACAAACTCCATACAGACGCCACGGGAATCGAACTCTGAACTCCGGAATCACTCCTTATAGAAACATAGAAAACCTACAGCACAAAGCTGTGCCGAACATGTCCTTCTTCGATAAAGTAACAAGTAGACTGGAGAAAGGAGAGGCAGTGGATGTCATTTAATTGGATTTTCAGAAGGCATTTGATAAGGTGCCACACATGAGGCTGCTTAGCAAGATAAAATCTTATGGTATTACAGGAAAGGTACTGGCATGGATAGAGGAAGGGCTGACAGGCAGGAGGCAGTGAGTAGGAATAAAAAGGGCCTTTTCTGGTTGGCTGCCAGTGACTAGTTGTGTTACTCAGGGGTCAGTATTGGGACCATTACTTTTCACGTTGTTTGTCAATGATTTAGATCATGGAATTGTAGCAAAGTTTGAAGATGATATGAAGATAGATGGAGGGGTTGGTAGTGCTGAGGAAGCAATATGATTGCAGCAGGACTTAGGCACATGGGAAGAATGGGCAAAAAAGTGACAGATGTTATGGTGTCAGGAAATGAAATGTATGACAATGCATTTTGGTAAAAGGAACAATTTTGCATACTGTAGTCTAAATGGGGAGAAGTTTCAAACATCAGAGATGCAGAGGGTTCTTTGGAGTCCTCATGCAAGACACCCAGAAGGCTGATTTACAGTCTGTGGTAAAGAAGGCAAATGCAGTGTTGGCATTTATTTCAAGGGGAATAGAATATGAAAGCAAGGAGATAATGCTGAGCCTTTATAAGACACTGGTCAGTCTGCACTTGGCGAATATTGTCAACAGTTTTGGGTCCCTTATCACAGGAAAGATGTGTTGTCATTGGAGAGAGTTCAGAGGAGGTCACCGGTTAGCACATTCCTTGAATTTTTAATTAGTGCTTTGTCATAATCTGTTTTGAACCTACAATTATCCTTGTTTCACCCCATAATTATCACCTTTAGAATCTGTCCCCTTTAGCAATGTCCCCTTGGATCCCATGCCTCCTTACTTTCTCAATAAGCCTTGCATGGGGTACCCTGTCAAATGCCTTGCTGAAATCCATATACACTACATCTACTGCTCTACCTTCATCAATGTGTTTAGTCACATCCTCAAAAAATTCATTCAGGCTCGTAAGACACAACCTGCCTTTCACAAACCCATGCTGGCTATTCCCAATCATATTATGCTTCTACAAATGCTCATAAATCCTGCCTCTCAGGATCTTCACCATCATCTTACCAACCACTGAAGTAAGACTCACTGGTCTGTAATTTCCTGGGCTATCTCTACTCCCTTTCTGGAACAAGGGAACAACATCCGCAACCCTCCAAACCTCTGGACCATCTCCCATCCCCATTGATGATGTAAAGATCATCTCCAGAGTCTCAGCAATCTCCTCCCTCGCATCCCACAGTTGCCTGGGGTATATCTCGTCCGGTCCTGGTGACTTATCCAACTTGATGCTTTCCAAAAGCTCCAGTACATCCTCTTTCTTAACGTCTATATGCTTAAGCTTTTCAGTCCGCTGTAAGTCATCCCTACAATCGCCAAAATCCATTTCCGTAGTGAATATTGAAGCAAAGTATTTATTAAGTACCTCTGCTATCTCCTCCGGTTCCATACACACTTTCCCACTGTCACACTTGATAGGTCCTATTCTCTCATGTCTTATCCTCTTGCTCTTCACATACTTGTAGAATGCCTTGGGGTTTTCATTAATCCTGCCCACCAAGGCCTTCTCATAGCCACTTCTGGCTCTCCTAATTTCTTTCTTAAGCCTCTTCCTGCTGGCTTTATAATCCTCTAGATCTCTATCATTACCTACTTTTTTTTAACCTCTTGTAAGCTCTTTTGACTAGATTTACAACAGCCTTTATACACCACAGTTCCTGTACCCTACCATCCTTTCCCTGTCTCATTGGAACATACCCATGCAGAACTCCACACAAATATCCCCTGATCATTTGTGATATTTCTTCCATACGTTTCCCTGAGAACATCTGTTCCCAATTTATGCTTCCAAGTTCCTGCCTCATAGTTCCCCTTACTCCAATTAAACGTTTCCCTAACTTGTCTGTTCCTATCTTTCTCCAATGCTATGGTAAAGGAGATAGAATTGTGATCACAATCTCCAAAATGCTCTCCCACTGAGAGACCTGACACCTGACCAGGTTCATTTCCCAATACCAGATCAAGTACAGCCTCTCCTCTTGTAGGCTTATCTACATAGTGTGTCAAGAAACCTTCCTGAACACACCTAACAAACTCAACCCCATCTAAACCCCTTGCTCTAAGGACATGCCAATCGATATTTGGGAAATTAATATCTCCCACCACGACAACCCTGTTATTATTACACCTTTCCAGAATCCGTCTCCCTGTCTGGTCCTCGATATCCCTGTTACTATTGGGTGGCCGATAAAAAACACCCAGCAGAGTTATTGACCCCTTCCTGTTTTTCACTTCCACCCACAGAAACTCCATAGACATAAATCCCTCCATGTCTCCCTCCTTTTCTGCAGCCGTGACACTATCTCTGATCAACAGTGCCACACCCCCACCTCTTTTGCCTCCCTCCCTGTCCTTTCTGAAACATCTAAGGCCTGGCACTCGAAGTAACCATTCCTGCCCATGAGCCATCCAAGTCTCTGTAATGGCCACAACATCATAGCTCCAAGTACTGATCCACGCTCTAAGCTCATACGTTTTGTTCATAATACTCCTTGCATTAAAATAGACACATCTCAAACCACCGGTCTGAGCGCGTTCCTTCTCTATCACCTGCCTATCCTCCCTCTCACACTGTCTCCAAGCTTTCTCTATTTGTGAGCCAACCGCCTCTTCCTCTGTTTCTTCTGTTTGGTTCCCACCCCCAGGAATCCTAGTTTAAATTCTCCCAGTAGCCTTAGCAAATCTCCCCGCCAGGATATTGGTTCCCCTCGGATTCAAGTGCATCCCGTCCTTCTTGTACAGGTCACACCTGCCCCAAAAGAGGTCCCAATGATCCAGAAGTCTGAATCCTTGCCCCCTGCTCCAATCCCTCAGCCACACATTTATCCTCCACCTCACTCTATTCCTACACTCACTCTCATATGGCAGTTGACTACCATCCTGAGATAACTACCTTTGTGGTCCTGCTTCTCAATTTCCTTCCTGTAGTCTGCTTTCAGGACCTCCTCCCCTTTCCTACCTATGTTGTTGGTACCAATATGTACCACGACTTCTGGCCCTTCTCCTTCCCACTTCAGGACATCGTTGTTGCGATCAAAAACATCCCGGACCCTGGCACCTGGGCGGCCACCATTGTTGGAGGGAAATTGTTTAGGGTAGTGGATGGGATTCTGATCAAGTTAGATTCCCTATCCTGGATGGAGCTGAATTCCTGGAGAGTTATTTGAGCTACACCTATTCACACAGGTGGAGAGTATTCCATCACTCCGCTGACTTGTTCCTTGTGTTGGTGAAAGGCTTGTGGAGCCAAGAAGGCAGCCACTTACTGCAGAATGTTTTGTTCATATTACCACATTATTCATCTTTGCCATCCCTACTGTAAACATTCTTTATGGTAAAACATTTCTTCTGGAGCCTCATGCGACTAAAAGGCAAACAGACTTCATAAACAGTCATCAGAACTGTGATAAATGTATAATTATGCATCAAAATATTTGATAATTATAAAATTGCATATTGACTTTGTCAAATATGTTAAGGCATAACTTCATAAAATGTGAATGTAGCTTGATAACCCAAATTAACTTGCCGGTTTGTACACCCTCCCCATAGTTTCTTATCCCCTTTCTTTGCAGTCCTGAGAAAGGGTCTCAACAAGAAACTGGTTATGATTTGATGCCCACCGTAAAGTCTCTTCGAGGTCTGCCCATTGCAGCTTAAATCATCTCTTCAACAGGAATTCATTGAGATACTCCTTCACTATTCCCTTTCTGTGGTCTCTGCTACTCTCCCACTCTGTGGACACGTATCTCCAGAATTTTGCCACAGACGTTCCCTGACCTGCTGAGCACCTCCAGCATTTTGTGTTTGTTAACCCAAATTTTTAAATACTTTATGCAACCAGTTCAGGAGCTCACTAGAAGGTCAAGAATGATCATTGAACAGATTGTAAAATACATCATCAAGCACCCAAGACTTGCTCTCATCTCTTCTTCGATTTAGCAGGCTGCTTAACTTGGCTCTGCATCACATCCCATCTCAGTGCACTTGCTTCCATGTGATATTGCAGGACTCGGTACCTGGCAGCACACTTGGAGAAAGGGCTGCCAACGTTCATCACATTGCTGTTTAAGGGTGCTCAAATGCAAATCAGCTGACAAGTTTCACATTTATATAGACAGCATATTCTCAGGACTTTCATGAAGAAGGTGGAGATTGAGGGTCAGTCCAAAGTAAGGGCCAGATTAGCGTCCTTCCATTTATGTTTTAATCATTTCAGTATGCTGAAAACACTCAGTTTTCAGTTCCTGTTTTAAAGAGCACTAGCCGTTTGTTGATTACAAAGAAATGAAATATTTTTGAATGGAGTTACAGTCACACAGGACAGAGGCAAGCTCCCCAGCCCACCATGCCCATGCTAACCATCAGCTACCTCATTTCCCAGCAATAATCTACTATACCTTGGCGATTCAAGTGCATGTCTCGGTTCTCTTAAATTCTCCTCCAGACTGCAACACCCTATGGTGAAAAAAATTCCTCCTCATCTCCTCTCCAAGCCTCTTTACTCCCCACTTGAAACCCAGTTTTAATATTTATTCCTGGTGAGATGGCGGCATGTGCCAATGCAGTGGCTTCCCAGGGGACAACCAAAGGTGTTCTTTTCTTTGTAAAATTCTACTCCAGCAAAATCAGGTACTGCAAAGCTACTCCATTAATGAGCTGTTGATTGTTCTGAGTAGCTGGACTGGTGCTGGTGTCAGTGGTGGAGCTGGCAGAACTGTCAAAGTGGTGGAAGGAGATGGCCGGGATATCGGAGGAGTCTGTTTGTGCTCAGAGTTGTCCTGGCTGCAGACCCTGTTGCTGCCCGCTACCTGGAAGCATGGGAGCTGGTGCAGTATAACTGTGGGAGATTGTCTCCAACATTTCACTTGTGATTGCAAGACAGTGATTATGTAAGTTGCTGCAGGCCTGTTACCCTTGTCTGGTGGAGGGACAAATGACATGGGAGCTGTGTAGCCTCAGATATAGTGAGAACCAGGCCTCAAGCCTCGAGATTGCCTGCTGCTGCGGACCAGGTGACGCGGAAGCACTACAGCGTGGTTGAGCTCAGCCTCGCCCATTGGTATTGTCCTCCCATATTTGAGCAATGAAATTACAGGTTGGATTGTGTGTGTCTGTACACTGCCGGGAAGCTGTACCATCGATTGCTGGACATTGTCACTCAGGGTCTTGGACTATATAAGTTTTTTTTGAGTGAATATGCTTCTTTGCTCTATATTTTGAATAATATTGCTCACTACTTTTGAATGTTTGCTTGCTATTTTGAATGTTTGGCATCTTGGCCTTAGAGAAATGCTGTCTCATTCAGCTGTATCTATATATGGTTTGGATGATAATTAAACTTCATTATATAGTGCTATGCAATATTGCTGCTATGTTAAATCCCATCCAGTGCAATCCCACTTTCTCTTCATTTCCCATGTCCTACTGTCCAATACCATTTTCCTCACCCCTACAACCTTTATGATCAAATTCAGGTCCAATCCTACTCCCTCCTTATTCCCTTCAATATCCCAATTAAAGCAAATAATGCAGCATTGCGACGAATATAGGAGCACTGTAACATGCTAGCAGCCCAAACCACTTCACCGAGTACCTCTCCAATCTCCTCACATTTTTCTTTATCTAACCATCTATTTCTTTCTCCCTCATTAAATATATCTGGACCATTCAGAACTACTTCTCCCTCAATGATCTACGTTGTCAATATTCTCTGGCTTCCCTGTGCCCATCCTATCAAGATTTTGTTCTTTCTGGACAGGTATAGCTCATTATTTAATTTCTACCCCCTTCAACCAGAATCAAAGATCACTCTTGTTGTATTTCAGTGGAAAATGAGCATACAACCAAGTGGTTTACACTGATTTATTTCAGCTTTTCAGTAGACAAATAGATGTTGCAACTTCTCACACATTATATCCCAATTTTCTAAGTGTTAAAGTGTTCTTATGTCTGCATGTTTACACTGATAGGTGGAGAAATTCCCTTTCAAGTTGTATTTGACTTGGCATTTCTTCCTTCAATGGACTGATTGATACATGATACACAGAACAATTTGTTATCCTCATACATTCACAAATGAGTTGTCCTCTGGATTAATGGCAACTTATATTACCAGCAATGTGCAAACACATTGTATAAAACTGAATCAAAATATCAGTATTTACTTAAAACTTTGCACAATATGAAATAGTGAGGCATTTAAAACCCATGCAGTAATTGCCAGTTTCAAAGATGTACATTGTAGATGGAGCCTCGGACAGCAGTCCCTTCTGTCTGCAAGATGTAAAAAGGTGTCTGCAGATGGTGCACAATTTATGTGCTGAAAACGTATCTAAAACTAACAGTGCTGATGAGAATTAGTTTTTAAAGGTACCCAACATCCCCTGTGTACCTATTCAAGTAAATACACAAGTCACACAAACACTGGATTTTGTTATATTTACGAGTACTAATCTTAATCCATCTCTCACATCTACAGACTATCATTGCTACCATCCTTCAAACAAGGAACTCATAGTATCGGAAAGTAGGGCTGGCAAAACAACATTTCAAGTTAATAACAAAACCATATGCTTTAAAAATGAAATGAGTTAATCTCTCCTTAAAATACAGTGCATTGATTAAAATGATTTTGTCTGTTTTGCTGAATGTCCATAACAACTGCACAATTACATGGCAATGGGCAGCTTCAATCGTACAAAGCAGCTCCAATTCTCTGATTGTACTGTGTGATCAAGTTGTTAAGGAAGTACAGTGCAAAATTTGATCAACCTGTCTTGATTAAAAGGTTATTTGAAAATATTCATTTCAATGTGAGTGCACGTCTTAAATCGGAAAACTTCCCTAATATATACAAACAGTATGTATAGATAGGATCTTAAATTAAATTAGATGCTTACACTGAAGTTAGGGCCATAAATCTATGTACATATTATACAAAGTTTGTTCTAATCCTAAGAGGCACTAAGTCAATGTGTCAAACACTGAGAGTGAATATAATAGTAACGGCTCAATCCTTTCATTGCCGGTCAGTCTGATTAGGTAACTTCGCTCCCATTAGAATTCCTGAAGCCATTGAAGCAGGTCCTTTCATCTGCATGCTGGCTCCCACCATGGTGGGAAAGCTACGGTTCCGCCGGATGCCAGTGTTTAGCTGGAGTCCTCCAATTGCACTTCGGACCACTTGTGGGCAGCCTAATGCAAGGCCATCACCAGCCACAGCGCCCTGGGCAAAAGCAGTCATTGAACCTTGGCCCCTATTGAGAAGGGGTCCCTGATCCTCGCTCATTGAGGAATCTTGCACGGGTGTTACACCGGGCTGCATGACTTTGGCAATTCCGAGCCTCTTCACCTTGTCAACCAAGTTGATTCTGGAGATGCTGACGTCTGTCTGGCTCTCAGTGTGCTTTGTTAGCCTGTCACCTCTCATCTCTTTCAGCATGGTACTAGCTGGTTTGGAGGCCAGGAAAGTGTCAGAGTGACTACAAGAGCCTTTGAATTCGGGCGAGGGGCACATGGGATGCAGTGGAGAATTAGGAGGGGTGGATGGTAGATTTGTTGGCCTGGGAGTGTAGAGGTTATTGCTGGTGCTGAAGCCCATTCTGCCCCAGCTCAGTGGGTTGTACACAGCTGCAGAGATTCCTCGCTCCTTCAGCAACCTCACCAGCCCCAGGGAGGTGCTCATGGTGGTAGTTGCTTCCCGTAGGTTAGTGAAGGACTCTGCCAAGCTCAGGCGACGGGGAGTGCATGGGGTGCCAACTGGAGTCGATTTCAGGTTACCCAAATTCCCACAGGCTGCGGCAAGTGCAGAGCCAAGGCTGGGAAAAGAGAGAACAGAATCATAATCAAAAAGGGTTTTCACAGTTCTGAAGCAAGTAGCTGAAAAAGGCAGTTCCTGTAACATGCACCACTCAACAATAACATCTCAGTTTTTTAAAATTAGTGCATAGGACTTTTAAATTCCTCAAAATTAAATGTAGCAATCACCTCAGCAAACCAGATTAATCTCAAAACTACACATAGCGAAACAGCTTAAAGAATTACCTGTACTGTGGGCTGGCTTCACTCAGAAGAGAGTAACTACAAGACAGCACTTCTGACAGATGTTAGAAACCAGAGCGTGTAACGACACAAGAAAGCAAATCACAGATTTCAATGCAGCCTCAGAAGTGAAGATGAATTTGAGAGAGAAGTATTTCAAGGGAAAGGAAACTGCTCAGGGCCGATTTGTAACATTTATCCCAACTAATGGTAATTAGCTGCAACTGTGGACTCTCAGCAGTTCGATCATGGGGGGTGGGTGCGGGCTGGAGGCTGAGATGATGCAAGATCTTTGTATGGTGGGAGAGAATAGGAGTGGAAACAGAACAGAAAAAAACAGACTGGCTCAGTAAGACAGTAGAATATTTAATTTTGTCATTTCGAATTTAAGGGTGATGATCAGGTGATTTGCTGCTTCGCAAGGTTTATGAAAAGCAAAAAAAAAGCTCTTTCACTAATCGATAAACCTCAAAACTTGAGTGAGTGGGGAAGTTTTGAGCAACAAGGTACCATTTAGAAATCACTACTAGAACAAGTATATTTCTTAGGGATGGATGCAGCTGCAGGATTCATAATTACAAACGACTAGCTGGCAGTAATTGTTAATTAAAGGATAGAAATCGAAGAATTAAAGCAAAGCCACCTATGGGAAGTACCCTTATATGTGGTGTAAATGTGCTCTATAACAGATCCAAGTCCTTGGCAACAAATTCTAATTTAACAAGCCTCAATTATCACTTCTAAAAGGACAAAAGGATCTTAGCATAATTCTACCAGATGAAGTCATGAGGTTAGTGAGTCTGAGGTATATATAAATCTCTATTGTTAGCTCCAAGCTAATGGGCAATAGTGCTGGATAGTGCTTTTGGGAGCTTGCACTATTAACCAAGTCAGAGTGTTTAAATCCTACTACTGCAACTGTGGAACATGCAATCGGTTAGTAAAATATCAGGAATTAAAAAAGCAAGTCTCATAAATTGCAATTATGAAACAACCAAATTGTTGTGAAGCCCAAACTAGTTTACTAATGCCCTTCAGAGGAGAAGGAAATCTGCTGAGCTGCCCTGGCCTATACTGCCTGTGAATCCAGACTCGCAGCAATGTGATTGAAGGTTCACTAACACCTGAACAATCCCAAAGGAATTAAGTCAGTATCAGATTTATTATCAGAAGTTTATAGGACATGAATTTTCAAGTACGTGCCAAATAAAGTTAAGAGTGGAAAATAACTTGATTCAGGGCTTTGCTTCCTTAAAACAAAATCTGCACTAGAAAATAAAATTGAAATGAAAAAAGATACCTTGAGTTCACTGTCAATACTGTGGGAATTATCAACATTCCAACAGTAATTATTGCCACTTGCTTACTGTGCTACTGCAAACCATAAGGAGAAAGAATGATTAAAAGTTCAGTTGTAACCCCCAAAACAAAGCAAAAATAAAGTTAAAAATGAATTGAAGAACTGATTTCTTAACTATTTTCAATATAATATTCCATTTTTATGTGATGACAAAAATCTTATAAAACGTGAGCTTTTTTTTAGGCTCTTGGACATTGAATTGATCAAAGCAATGGAGTATCTGAGCAAAGGAATGGAACATTTGGAAATGTGGTTGTTTGGTGCTAACGTCAAGCATTATAGAACTAATCATCCAAACCCACAAATCCCACTCTAGCAACAGGGGAATCAAATTTGGTCTGTTAACTGGAATAATTTAAGAAAAGCTGCTATCAAGAGCAGCAAACTCAGAACCGGCTGAGAGTCATTAAAATATACCAACTGTTTGACAAACTTCTTCCAGAGACAAAAACATATCTGGCCCATGTGATCCTTAGCTACACAATGAGAAGGCAGCTGACAACCACCTTCCTGGAGGGTGCTATTGACAGGCAATAAATGCTGGCTTTTGTCACAAAGTCCAGGTTAGGCTTGCATCGTAAAACAAACACTCATCTAAATCCTCTGCTCAAGTACATAATCATACCAATCTTAGATTGATAATTTGAATTTGCAACTATTGCTTCTCTGAGAAAGACCTCTAAATTTACACCATCTTCGAAGAAAACATTTCATATTCAGTCAATATCACTGGGGAAAAATATACCAGTGTCCAAATCAACTTGAAACTAACTTTTGGAAGTTGAAGGGAACATTCACTGGGCAAGGATAATAATGGTCTCTACGGTTGTTTCCAAATGTCAAAACATCAACAATTTCATAAAATTCTACAACTACAAAGAAAAATTATTCCCAGCAATTCCATGCTTTGCCAATTAACAAATAAAAGAATCTGATTGGCATCTGGTTGAGGGTGAACATGCAACTAGAAATATCAAAGAAATAAGCTGGTGGAGGAACTCAGCCGGTCAGGCAATCCAGATGAAATATTGTCACCCAAAACATCAACTGTCTATTTCCCTCCACAGATACAGAGCAACCTGCTGAGTTCCTCCAGCATCTTGTTCTTTGCTTCAGGTTCCAACATCAGAAATCTGAGCAAGATGATCAACCAGACTATATGGGTCTCATGCTATTGGAGTTTGATTGATGTTCTGTCAAACTGTGGGCTAACAAACAAAGAGCAGTGAGTATTCTGGAGTTCTGTGCCATCAGCATCTTCAAAGAATTGGGAATATTTTTATGGAGCTTTTCTGCATAATATTAAATGGTTGAGGTAAATTATAAAACTGTGTACTCTGTCTGTAGTCTGTGCAAGATGAAGCAAAGATTTTTTCCCTGTACCATTGCTTTCTTATGTTTTTATTTTAATTAAAGTTAGTTTAATTAATTAGTGGAAAAAGCACCCATGTGCCAGATTAGTGCAAGTAATCGTAAATTATCCGCATCTGTCACTTGGATGCACTGTTAACCAGGTACTCGCAAAGCTAGCTCAGCAAAGAGCTACATTCAATGGACAGAGACTCACATCCAGTTCTTCCAGTTTCTTATGGCCAATGGTTTTCAGACATCAGCTCTGTATCACAAACTAACCACGTAACAAAACCTTGTTGAACAGCAAGCAACTACAGTTAGCTGGAACAGGATTAGACGTAGTTGAATACTATTTGGTTAAATTTGCTAAACCATTCACATTCCAGCATTCCTCTTATCTAGTCTGGCCAGGTCAGCTTTGGACACTGGCTGGTACCTCACCCCAATGGTCAATCTTTGCCCTGTAATTCCTCAGGCACGATGACAAAGTGCAATTCCGTCATCCACATTCTCTGACCTGTGGGAAACCATTTGCTGTTAAGAGCTGTTCATTGCATTTTACATCAACCAGTTTTGTGGTTCAAAGACAAAAAGAGTTTTAACCTGAAGCATAGGATAGGTTTTTCCATCTTGTTCTATATCAAGCTAAAAAGTCTAATTTGATAAATTTTGGTCTGCAACAGAATTCCTGGACAAAGATGTGAACTCTGTAATTTATTAATGTCAGATGACTGAAGTAGACCAAATCATAAAGGAAATCATAATCTAATCTAATAAAAAAAAATGGGCTTGTTCTTTAGAATTCAATTCCAGGTTTTAAATGTTCATACAGTTCTTAAAACAAAAAAGCTTCCATAAGGTTTGAAGTTCTCATCCCCCCTTAATTTCTGTGTCAAACAAATCAGAAGCAACAACGATTAATAAAATTTATATTTTACTCATCTGTGCCAAAGTTATCGGAACTCAAGTCAGGTGGACAGATTTTCAATTTGAATGGTATCCTTAGTACTGAGGGTAGATCTGGACAGTCACAGTGAGGTACAAAAAAAGTTAAGAGCTTACTAAGCCAAATAAATATAATCTACTTTCTTTGCACTTCACACATTCACCCTGTTGTTTCTCATTCCACCTGACTTTGCTTCTCTCATTCAAACTTGACCAACAGTAGCAACATTACATGAGGGAGACAAGAGACTAACACCACAGCATCCCCACGTCACTAGAAAACAGCAACAATAAATTGTTCCACTCCAAGTGTACCCAGAGGGAATGAGATAGGGATAGACTGAAATTGGCTTATCACTCCACTGCTCTGTCTAGACAGAGTCTGCACTTACCTCGAAGTGACTTGTGTGAGTTCATCAGTGGGGTGAAGGATACGGCAAGTAGTGAAGGTGAAGGTGGAGCTGGTGTGTGACATACATTTACCGGGATAGTGAACTGAAGAAAAGGAGAGAGAGGAAAGAACAGCAAAAAACACACTTATCAGTAGCAATTGCAGCAATTCAGAAAAGCCAAGAATCAGTTCCTGATGAAGTGCTAGACTCCAGCCCTTTCCAACTGCAGTCCAAACTCCTGTGCCAAAATGTCTGGTAATCTTAAACCACATTAATCTTATCATCGATTTTTTGCAACCTTGGATTTTTTTTTCCTGAAGGATTTATGGTCTGCCTGGGTTGGAAAGGGTGAGGAGCAATCATTTTAAAAATTCATTTTATTTATTTGAGACATCAAACCAATAGGCATGAAACAGCAGGGAAGTTTGATTACTACACTGGAACCAGGTTGAAGCTAATTAAATTACACCCCGATTACATTATTTCACCCAACAAAAATCAGCTCCAGGGTTCATGCACAAAAGAGATAGAACTCCCCCATAACCCACACCTGAGTGCTGACAGACAGTGAAAGAAAATGGAGCAGACGACACATGAAATGGGAACACAAGAAAATAGTGCAAAGACACAATGGATTGAATATTTGGGGAAGCAGGGACTGTGAAATTGAAATAATATTAATAATAACCAACGACTAATAAGAGTAAGGTCTGGGTGGCCTCACCCCACAGCACCTTCCAGTCTCAACCCTGGAGCACTGGGAGCACCTCTGAGTCCCAGCACCGGGGGCAGCTTTACAGAATGACACCTGAACCTAATTAAAAGGAGAAATTACACAAGCTAGGAATTTATGTTAAGGGTTAATTTGACTCAGGTTTTTATGATGTGAAAATGATATTGTTCAGAGAAATTATTTCTATTCATTTTTATTTGTTAATTTAGCAATACAACGCGGTTTTGGCCCTTCAAGCCACGTCACCCCAGCAACCCCCAACAACCTCGATTTAACCCTAACCTAATCATGAGGTAATTTACAATAATCAATTAACTTACCCAGCATGTCTTTGGACTGTGGGAGGAAACCAGAGCCCTCGGGGGAAACCAAAGTATTCCATGAGGAGCACATACAGACTGCCCTGCAATTGCACTCTGAGCTCCAACACCCCTGGCTGTATTATCATTGTACTAGTCAGTACAGTACATGGTGTCCTGGATGGACAAATCCAGACAAGAGAGGCAGTCTAAATGCTGGAGCCACACTCTTAGAAATGTGGTTCAGAAACTTCAGACACATAGTGGATGGCAAAGGTTCAGAACTCACTTTTATGAGAACCAATTGCTAAATCTGAGGTTTAGCAAATTTTAGTTAACCAGAGACAGTGAGGAATAACAGGAAAATATTGGTGTACAGAGTTGGTCTGACATCATCTCAACAATGGAATAGACTCCAGTGGTTTTCTCCTGTTCCTTACTCACAATAGAATTTGTTATAAAGTTATAACAATTGCTATAATTTTTTGCTCATTTATAGGATTAACTCAAACTGTTTTTTTTAGATAAAGTTCATTTAGTGATAAATGCCTTTCAATCATGCTATGGAAAGACTACAAGGGAGAGCAAATGATTACAGGTTAGAGTAATGCAAGTCAGCGTGTGGCTAAATTACATAGCCCAGGTACAATTCCAAGATATGTCAGTCTTACTTAGAGCAGTACTGGAAAGATCCCCAGGCTGTGAGTGGGGGAGGAAGTGGGTAAGACATTAGATCCGTACACTAATGCAGCCACTCAAAGTCAGTGCCTTCAGCTTATCAGAAGGTAAATGAGAGGAGAAGCGTAACACAGCTTCTGGGAAGTGCCTTCAAAATTATTACACTCTTCTGCTACTTACCACACCAAAAGATCTCTTAAAATGTCAAACACATAGATTACAATAATGCGATGGTAAGTCATCCACTGTTGAGCACGGCAGTGAAATCATTATTCTTGTGACAAACTCCTAAATTCAAGCATAAAGCTTAAAATGTAGTTGCACATTGAGAGCATCCTGTCTGGCTGCATCACTGCCGGGTATGGGAACTGTACCTCTCTTAATCACAGGACTCTGCAGAGAGTGGTGCGGACAGCCCAGCACATCTGTAGTTGTGAACTTCCCGTGATTCAGGACATTTACCAGGACAGGTGTGTAAAAAGGGCCCGTAGAATCATTGGGGACCCAAGTCACCCCAACCACAATCTATTCCAGCTGCTACCATCCAGGAAACGGTACCACAGCATAAAAGCCAGGACCAACAGGCTCCAGGACAGCTTCTTCCACCAGGGCATCAGACAGATGAACTCATGCTGATTTATTACATTGACTGTTCTATTTATTATAAATAATAAATTACTATGATTGTACATGGCACATTTAGATAGAGACGTAACGTAAAGATATTTACTCATGTATGTGAAGGATGTAAGAAATAAAGTCAATTCAATTCAATTAACCAACTGAATGGACAAAGCATATCATTTGAAGACTAAGTGTAGAACAATATCAAGTGACAAGTAAAAAATTGGTTTGCCCTTGGCATTCCAGTACCCAAAATGAGAACAGAGAATGCTAGAAACACTCAGTAAGTCAGGCAGAAACCAGGGAGAGAAGCAGAGTGAATTGTTTTTCTCTCAATGGGAGCTGCCTGATCTACTGAGTACTTCCAGTATTTATGTCAGATATCCATCGAGTGTAGTCTTATGCTTTTGCTCTTGAAGTCCGTTAATCCACAATGCTTAAACAAAGGCCACTGAATAGGCACCACGTGTAGATCCTAGGGATAGTTATTAATTGAGAGATTCGCATTTCATTCTATATAGGAGATGCAAGCATGTCCTAGTTTCAGGCATCAGCTAGTCTCCAAACAGACACAACCTTCTAAGCCAAGAGCTCCCAACCTTCTTTTATGCGATGGACCATTAAGCAAGGGGTCTCCCGCTCTAAGCTGAGTTACCACACTCTGAACTCACGATTCATTACTGACCTACCTAAAGTTCACCCCTACCTAAAGCTACCTACGACTGAAGACATACCCAGCAAATATCCCAATCCACCCCACAGTGAAAAACTAATCTGATCAAAAAACCAGAGGTAGGTGATCAAGGCAAAATGTAAATGAATTTGTGCTTCTGAAGAGGTCCAAATGAGCACTTTAAACAAGGAAAGTGGAGAGGCATTTCCAGTTGAAACATGGTTTCTCAGCTAACATTACTGTTTAAATCAGAAGCAATCCTGACCACAAATCATTTAACAAGACATGACAGTGGATCTGACATAATTCAATGTGAACCAAACATTTAGCGTCCTGTCAAATGGAAATCTCACGTGACAGGAGATGCTGCCTCACCAGAAGCCTCATCCCCTTCGGTTGACTCCTGCGGCTCCGCTGCGTTTGGTTGACACTGCATCACTAACGTCTCGCTGCGTGATACTGGCACTTTTGTATTCGACCTCTCACCTGAGGTCTCCCTGTGCTGCACCGGGGTTGAGGTAGCGAGCCCCCGGAAAGAACGGGCACCTGGCTCATCTTCCTCATAGTCTGTCAAGTGGTACACTTGCTCAGTATCCAGCTCCAGTGGTCTGAAGCCCTTGGTAACAACACCTGGCCGGGGGTCCAAAATCCCTCCTAGGTTTGGCTGGGCCAGTTGCTGCCAATGGTGCAAGGTCGCTGAACCTGTTAAAATTCATCAAACATAATGCCACATGAGATTGCTGTTAAAAATTAATTACAAATCAGCAGAATAATTAATCTATCAATAATTGAAAGCAACAATAGTTAACAATGCAATGGTAACATGCATTCATACTAATTATACTTGAGACTGTAATTGTCAAGTAGAACAGTTTTTAGTTCATTCTCAGGGTCTAGGCATTGCCCATTCCTTGTTGTCCTTGCGAAGGTGGGAGTGAGCTGCCTTGAAATGTTACTATCCTTCTGATCACGGTGTTTACTTTTTACAGAGCTGTTTACTTTTGGATCTGTTAGTTGAGTAACAATGTCATTTTAAGCATGTGGTGTGGGTTGTGGTAAAATATAAGAGATGTGTAAATCAAATTTACATAAAATTTTCCTTTGCAAACAGAAATCTTTAGTCCCTGAAAACCATACTATTAGAGTCCGTGTCAGGCATTTTTCCACCTCTGGATGCAGCAGGCAAGTAATGTGCAAGTCTGAAAAGAATATAAATCCACCCTCAACCTTACACCCATTTGCTGCTCTTTTCGTGGTGACTGTCACTGTAGTATCCTTCCTTCCCCATGAGTGCCAAAGGAATGCTGGTGTCTCACACAAATATTCAACCCTCTGACGTGAACCTGAGCATTTCCACTGACAGCTGTAACCAACAGGATAACAATGGGGAGTGGGAGTCCTTGCTCAAAAAGCACACACATTGCAGCACTTTGATTTCTGTTGCGGCACAGCAGGCTAAGTCAGGATAAAACAGGGAAAGAACTTGTGGCTTTACTGCTGTGGTGGGTTGATACGTACCAAAGTTATGTATTCAACATCCAAAAAATCCATCATAAAGTTCAACAGGTACCAGTGAAAAATACTTTACACATTAGCAGTGGGCAACCATGTAATTCTTAATGTGATTGCAGTTGAATTGGTAACATGAAGTCATTTTGGCAATTGTTGCTATATTTATTGCTGTAATGATTATTATTATTGACACTGTGAGCTACAGGCAAGGGATTTCACTGCACCCTGGTGTTCATCGCACTAAACTAATCCGAATCTAACCCAGAATTGTGCGGACATTGGGGAGGGTTCAAAGGAGGAGCACGAAATGATTCAGTGATTGAAAGGGTTGTCATATGAAGAATGTTTGATGGCTCTGGGCCTATACTTACTGGATATTCAAAACAATGAAGGGAGGGGGGTTTCATTGAAGCTTATTGAATGTTGAAAGGCCTCAATAGAGTGGATGTGGAGAGGATGCTTCCGATAGTGGGGGAGTCTAAGACCAGAGATCATAGCCTCAGAATAGAGGAACATCCTTTTAGAATGAAGATGAGGAGGAACTTGTTTAGCCAGAGGATGGTGAATCTGTGGAATTCATTGCCACAGTCGGCAGTGGAGGCCAGGTCGTTGGGTATATTTAAGGAAGAGGTTGACAGATTTTTGATTAGTCAGGGCATTAAGAGATACAGGGAGAAGGTAGGAGATTAGGGCTGAGAGGGAAAATGGATCAGCCATGATGAAATGGCCGAGCAGGTTCAATGGGCCAAATGGCCTAATTCTGATCCTCTATCTTACAGTTTTAGGAAATAGTATTTTGCCAACTGTTATCATTTATAAATTAGCTCTCAGTAATCAGAATTCATGTTTACATCATAGGCTCAAGAAATTCTGCTGACGTTTGAAATCCAGAGCAACACACACAAAAATGCTGGAGAAACTGAAGCTGTTACTTCCTCTCCATATATGCTGCCTGATCTGATGTGTGGGTGGGTGCATGTGTTCATGTTCAAATCTTCCACTGCAAAGGAAAATCAGTCCCTCAAAACAACGTAGGTTATGGTCATCATTATAAATAACTAATGAGTTTTCACATGAACAACGGACACAAGTTGGCCCTATTAAGGTACATCGTGGGGGCAATTTGTCATTTGTGTTTTAGTTTTGCAATGTGATTTTAGTAAAGAATAAAAAGTTCAAGGTTTACGACCAGAAGCCAATGATAAAGAACAAAACAAATGGAGAAGAAAAATGAAAACTCCGACAGAAACCGATGCAGAAGCAGAAATGAAAGGAAATCCTTATATGAAACAAGAACAATGAATTAGGGATATCATGCTTCACATCTGAAAGGTAATTGAAAAAGGTGAAGCAAATTAAACTAAGTTGTTTCTCTAATAATATTAAAGGTAGTTTATGAAATAAATAAGCTGATTATTTAGATGCCAGAAGGAAATTAAATTGAAAAACTGGTCTGGACTAAGATGCAGAATATTCCTTCATATTTCATCTAACATGGACTAAATTTCCTTTCCCATTTATGAACTTGATAGTCTGTTAGTGAGGAGCACAACTGCTATTTTAACAAAATGGCAATGACAATTTCATTAACATGACAATGCTTACTCCCTGGCTCAGTATGAAAGACAAGGATGTAAAGAGGATATTGCCTCACATCACCTTCCAAGGGCTTTACAATTTGTAGTTTCTCTGGCAGGTATGAGCGGCTGCAGAAAGACATCCCTGAAAAGCCGGTGAAATCGGAGATCCCAGAGAGGTTGGTGCCCAGGGACATAATGCTTTCTGTGGGTGTGGCAGAGCCACCTGACAGTTCCCCTTTCTCCGCCAGCTCCTGCAACTTCCTCTCACGCTCGTCCTCAAAAAACTTCCTTTCACACAGGTAGTTCTCCCTGCGGAGGGACAGGCGCCGGAGAGCTGCTTGCAGATCCCTGGAGCCCGGCGTCCCCGGCTGGCCCAGCTTCTTGTGGCTATCTTCACCCCTGCAAATGGAAGAGTAAAGCAAAACCACCAGAATCAGTACTTATGCAGGCACTCGAGCCAGCATCTGCTGGAAGACCCAAACCGCTTGTTGGAACTCTACACTGTCAGAGGGGTGACTTTTCCGATAAGACGCTATCATTTTTTGGGGAAGAGATATTAGGGGCTTGTTCAAGCCTTGTGTATTCTCAAACAGCATTTCCAAACACAGATTATGTGTGGATGGAAGTTTCAACAAAGGCACTGCAGCCAGAAAGCCACGTGGCACCAACAGTCCAATCAAAATCTGTACCACCAGGAGCGCGGTGTGGGGAATAGCATCACCCCTTGCGCTGACATGAACTGCTCCAGCAGCCAGAGTGACTCCAATTAATGCAGAACAACTCTGAAATGCAATCATTAAGTTTTACTCTCAGAAACAAAGACAATTTCTCAGTGGAGTTAAAAGAGTGTTCTGCAATGGAATCTTTGAAGAGGTTTCAGTAATGGTGCCATGTAACTGCTGGATTGTCATACACTAATGAACATTATCCACCGACATCCTTCAATGGTTTAACCCTGCTAACCTTGCCAGCAGTGCCCACATCCCGTATATGCAGAAATGAAAAATAAATCTTCCGGAATAAACAGTAATCTGGTTCTTTCTTCAAAATTATTTTAATGGAAATGATAACATCAAGGTCAGAGCTCACTTATATATTATATTACCTTCCAGCACACCAGCTGGCCTTCTGCCACTGAGATCTTTCCCCGAAGTCCTCTCTCTCCACTTATTATCCTTTAAACTATTTTCTTTCACTCTTTGATCAACTCCCTTCTACTTCTCACACCACCCTTGCAAACTTACAGCAGCCAAGGTCAGGACTGAACCTGAGTTGCGGGAACTGTGAGGCAACAGCACTGGCTGCTGCACTGGTGCGCCTCCTTACCCAATGTCAGATGATTCCGTCTCCAGGATAATGCTGTTGGTCTTGTTATCAATGATAATGTTGCTGACGTCACTTCCGTAGTAGCTGGACCGTGGTGTGCTGATACAGCTGGAGAAGGCAGAGTTCATTCCCGAGGATTGGTTTGACCCTGGGATGTTCAATGGAGATGGACCTTGTGACCTCTGCTTCACAACTTGGTTCACCGTGCGCACCGTCTCAAACACTCGCTTCTGCTGATGCCTGGAGGAAAGGGTCAAGAAACACACTTTTTCAAACACTGGTAGCAGATGGGTATGACGGCAGGACTTGCATCATGATAAACAGTGCAGTCATCGAGCATCAAGATAAGGTTATTCTAAAATTTCACTATCATTACTTGTATCTGTGCACATTAGCAACAAAAGAAATAAGAGCAAGAGCTACCATTCTGCCTGAGCACCAACTCTGATATTCATCAAAATTGTGCCTGATCTTCTGAAGCCAGACAATCTTCTAGCACCATATCCAGTTGCAAGAAAAGTTTGTGAGCCCTTTGCAATTACCTGGTTTTCTGAATTAATTACGCATAAATTGTGATCTGATCTTCATCTAAGTCACAAAAATAGTCAAACACAATCTGTCTAAACTAATAACACACAAACAATTGCACTTCTCGTCAATACTGAGTACGCCATTTAAACAATCACAGTCTGGGTTCGAAAAAGTACGTGAACCTCTGGGATAATGCCTTCAACAAAAGCTAATTGGAGTCAGGTGTTCTAATCAATGAGTTGCAATTGGAGATGTGGGTTGTAGAGGTGCCCTGCCCTATAAAAGGGACACAAAGTCAGGTAACTGACAGAACCTGCTCTTCTCAAGAAAGATCCGTGTATGTACACCACGCCTCAATCAAAACAACTTTCAGAGGATCTTAGAAGAAGAATTGCAGAGATGCATGAAGCTGGAAAAGTCTACCAAAGCATTTCTAAACACCTGAATGTTCATCAGTCCACAGTAAGAGAACTTGTCTACAAATGGAGGAAATTCAGTACGGTTGCTACTCTCCCTAGGAGTGGGCATCCTGCAAAGACCACACCATGAGCAGAACGTGCAATGCTGAAGGAAGTGAAAAAGAGCCCAAGGGTAACAGCAGAAGACCTGCAGAAAACTCTGGAACTTTCTAACGCCTTGGTTCGTGTGTCCACTATAAGAAAAATACTGAACAAGAATACTGTTCATGGAAGGACACATGACAGAAACCGCTGCTCTCCAAAATAAAATACTGCTACACATCTCAAGTTTGCAAAAGACCTCCTGGATGTTCCACGACGCTTCTGGGACAATATTCTGTGGACAGACAAAACAAAAGTTGAAATATTTGGCAGAGATGCAGACCTCTATGTTTGGAGGAAAAAGGACACTCCACACCAACACCAAAACCTCGTCCCAACTGGGAAGCATGGAAGAAGCACCATGGTTTGGGGCTGCTTTGTTGCCTCAGGGCCTGGACAGCTTGCAGTTGTTGCGGGAACAATGAATTCAGAATTGTATCAAGACACTTTACAGGAGAATGTCAGGGTAGCAGTCTGTCGACTGAAGCTTAATAGCAGTTGGATGATGCAACAAGACAATGATCCGAAACACAAGAGTAAATCAACAACAGAAAGGTTTAAAAAGAAGAAAATCTCTATTTTGGAATGGCCAAGTCAAAGTCCAGACCTTAACCCAATTCAGATGCTGTGGCGTGACCTGACGAGGGTTGTTCATGCAAGGTATCCCAGAAATATTGTTGAACTGAAAGAGTTTCGTCTGGAGAAATGGTCTAAAATTCCTTCTCACCATTGAGCAAGTCTGATCAGCAGCTGCAGGAAACGTTTGGTGGGGATCATTGCTGCTAAAAGAGGTTCTACCAGTTATTAAATACAAGGGTTCACATAATTTTTCTAGCCTGGACTGTGAATGATTAAATAATGTGTTCAATAAAGGCTTGAAAAGTACAATTGTTTGTGTGTTATTAGTTTAGGCAGATTGTGCCTATCTATTATTGTAACTTAGATAAAGATCAGACCACATGTTATAAGTAATTAATGCCTAAAACCAGGTAATTGCAAAGGGTTCACAAACCTTTTCTTGCAACTCTATATCCCTCGATCTCAAGATCAGTGGTCTGCCTTGAATCAGGTTCAATCACTGACCCTCCACAGTTCTCTGCTCCTCCAGTCCTGGACTCTGCAGTCAGTACTTTGCAAAGTGCTAAGATCATCAAAATATTATATAAACATTCTATTTTTTGCCTATAAAAGGGGCAGATAACTCAGTCATAAACACAGTAACTGCAAGGATACAGTTGCACTTCACACACAGATTTCTGTAACAAAATTAAAAAGCAGTTCACTTCAATATTTCTACCAGAACATAACCAGGCATCTAATATATTTAAAGCTGAACATATTTTAATTGCGCTCTCTGGTTTAAACAAGTTTCATTCATTACATAGTAAAGGATTGAAGAAACTCCAGCAAATCAGTGACCCACGTGCACAGTTCATATACACAGATACCTCCATATACACCTCTATTTTGAAATAAAAATCTGGAACTCTTTTATAATGCTCCCAAAACAGAACAAAATGGCTTTGTTGAAATTAGAAATTGCTCCAGGCCCTATGTTCAAAGCATTTTCTTTTCCAGCTGCACAAAAGATTTTTCTTTGCACAGAACAGAGAAAATGAATGCTGTTTCACCCAACTGTTTATCATCAGTACAGAGTTTGTGCTTGATGTACACTGGGTTTTGCTACAATGCCTCATTCTGCTTTCACGTCTGTCTGCACTCGCCCATCTTCCTCCGTCCTACAAGCTGTCTAGACCTCTGCATTATTCTGAATCTGGCTTTCTACCCACTAACACTCTCCCAAACTGCCCTCCCTCTTTCTTAAGGACTCGGGTATCTGCTGTGATACCTCTTCCTGTGTTAGTGTTATTCAAAATGTCTTGGCTCATGTCATGAAAGTGGATGTTCTGGCTAAAATCCTGCTCTGTTTTTGAACAACAGTTGGTTTGAATATTCAGACATTTTTATACACAAACCAATGTCCACTTTGCAATGCAACATTCCTAAAGCTGACCTGAAATACAACCAGTGTAATGGTGCAGAGGCCACAGATTTGGAAGTCCTTGTAACAGTTTGGAAGCACAAGAAAAACAGGTGGCGTGCAATTTCAGCTTTGGGGGCAAAAAGAAATCCGTCCCATGCTACAATAAAAATTGGGTTGCTTATAGGATTCCTCAATGCTCTGGCAAAAGATATAACTTCAAAAGAACCAGTGCAATGCCACAAAATATCACAGATACTCCTTCCTTTTGACAAATAGCCTGCAAAATATTCTAGGAGCTGTATCATATTGCAATTGAATACAACTTAACAATGCACAGATCCATTTTTAGCTTGCTGGGGTAAAGTAGGCAGATCCTTGGTATATATAAAATATATTCCATTTTAAACTTTTAGACATTCCCATACTGCTATATCAAATGTAAATTAGCATTGGCCTAACATAGTTAGTGGTGGGTTGAGCATTATTTCAATACACATTTTGGCAACGTCTGTCCAAACTCTAAGATTCAGTTCTCCAATTCTGGCTTCCTGATCATCTTCAACTTAGCCAATTCACCACTGACATCCTCGCATTCAGCTGTCAAGACCCCAAACTCTGGAGTCCTCACCCTTTGAAACTGCTAATATACCCCTGACTAATTCTCTGTACATGCTCAGCATCAACACTTACTTGATAACAGCACCGAGAAGCTTCCTGGGGCATTCTGGCTATATTAAACATTATGTTTTAATTGAACCTTGTATTCAATTACAGCGTTTAATAAATTATGCAAATTTTCTTGGCATTTACAGGACCTACTTTTGTTCCTGGGCAGGTGTTAGATCCATTTGGAGCTCCTTACGCATTGACCCTTCAATTTCAGCTGCTAGGGAATCCTGGTTAAAATAAAACACGAAAAAAGCATCACTTTTCAGCAAGCACCAGTTACAAATGTTTTAGTTTATCTTGGGCAAGCAGCAATTCCTGGGCTAACTTCCTTTGTGTTCTTCAGAAAGTGATAACGAAAACTAGGGCGCCCAGTTCATCTCCCTCCCCAGAGGTCCACTCTCAGACAGTCCCTTGCATGTTATGTTTTAAGGTTCAAGGAGTTCTGACCCAGTGCAGAGAGCATGGTTGACCATGCTTCAACCATTGCAGTGGTTGAAGGCTGTTAACATTGGAGATCCATGGACCTCTGTACACAATCGGTTAGCTATTGCAACATTTATTAGACAGATTAATAATGAAATAGATCTAAATACATAATAAAGCTATCATAAAGAAAAGCTTGCAAATGATACAAATTTGGCTGAAATGTGACAGACTGTGGGAAGATCAAGATGATATAGTCAGTAGAGCAGAGAACAGAAAATGGAACTTAATCCAAAAAGTATGAAGTGATGGAAAGGAGATGTGTGGCAAGAGGATATTGAATGGAGGATCCAAGGGTCTTTGGGGTGTATGTCCTCTGATCTTGCAATGTAGCAAGATAAGTAGATCTTTCCTTCATTAGCTAAAGTATAGAATATTAGGGCAGGGAGGTTATGCTGGAACTGATATTGCGTAGTACTGTCACCACACCTCAGGATAACATGATTACACATGACAGCATGTAGAGGAGGTCAGCATAGATGTTGCTAGCAATGGAAGACTGAGGCTGAGAGTGAAGACTGAATTGGACAGGGCCGCATGTGGAGATGGCACAGATTGTTGCTAGTTTGTTTTACCAAAGGGAAGAGGCCGAGAGAGTGGTAGCGGCGTGGTGTGCTGTTCGGCATGGTTTTATTTCTCAGGTTCTTGATTTCCTCTTGTGCTTCGTGCAGCATTTCCATACATTCTGCGTATTTATCCTCCAGCTCCCGCAGCTGCAGATAAAAACATACACACCCTCAGGATACACCATCACTGGGGAAAAACACACAGCCTGGCCTTCATGCATTTCAAGAATTGAACATAAATTTTCGGCAAATCATGTTTTGGGGGCACACTATCTTCTACTTCACCCGCCAGGTGGATGGAAACGGTCACTTGGCTCTTACAGCAGCCCTGATACTCAATATGACCAAACCCTTTAATATCAGTTTCCCAATAAACATCCACAGCTTAAAATCTACTTTCCTACTCAGTATGCCCAATCTCAAATCCACTTCCCAGTCAATATCCTTGTCCTCAATGCTAATTTTCCCATCCAAATTCCCAACTGCTCAGTTCCAAAAGTCAAACCCTTGGGTATCCATAGATCCCTGTAACAGAGAACTTCAAAAGTTCACAGCTTAGTAACAGAGTTCTCATCTTGGTCCTCAATGGGCTAACCTTTATCCCACAGTCATCTTCCTGAGAACACAGCCTGTCACCAACATTCCTGTTTAAGCTATCTCCAGAATAAATGGATCTGCTCTTGACCTTAAATTAGATGGTTACTACTTGTCCAACTACCTTCCAGATTTTCAGCACACATCAGTCAAGGGTTAATCAGCTTCATGGAGTTCAAGTCCAGCGACAGATGAACACTTACCTCGGCTGTGAGCTGTCGTTGAGCATCTTTAGCTGCATTCAGATGTTGAGTAAGTTCTTCATTTTCCACTCCATACTACAGAAAATACAAAACTATTTAGTAATATCATCACCAAAATAACCGTATTAGTTAGTTAACCTGTGCCTCCAGTCTCAGAGCTGGCATGTCTTTTCTCTTCTTACAATGCATCATTCCTTCAGAATGTATTACAAGCGAGTTACAAAGTGACCAGAGATGTTCAGTGGACAAGGGAGTCCTGAAGCTGCGATGGTGGAACCTCTCTCATGAATGTATCTATTTTGGTAGAGAACAACAGAACTTCCTGTGTCCCCTTCAAATCCAGTCTCAGAGTAGTATAGCTGGCTCACTTAAGCATCACAATGCCCCCTTGCTGTTACATTGAATCCATCCGGTTAGTACCAATTGGTAGAAATATGACAAGTTCTATATTGTGACTTGGCATATTTCTATATTTCCTTTGTATTGTATGAGGAGGCCACCTCTGCCCATCACTGGTTCTCTCCAGATTCCAATCAACACCCCCAGATTACACACCAAGGGAAATATATAATAGCCACTTAAATCTACTGCCCCACGTGTTTAGCACAAGAAGGGGAATGGGGACAGCCTGAGAAAACCAACATGGCCACATGATTATCAGTTATTAATCCTGTTTCTCAGAAGACAACCTTGGAAGCTACAACTTACATTTTTATTGCTCAAAAACTTATTATTTGATAACAGGTTATATGATTAGGTGTCTTCTTAAAGATAAATAAATTTGCCCTGCTACAGGAAATTATATTCCATAATACTTTAAGTAACAGGAAACAGATCTGCTAATGTCATGGCTTCCCTTGATGCCAAGGCAAAACAATGGAGCTTAATAACATTACTCATTTTGCCAATGTCCTGTATGCATACAACTCCCAAGCTCCCGGTAAATTCCTGTCAAAGGAGAGATTGATTGTTACAGACAGGCTCCAGATGACAGCATCTTGTTGGTAATTAGGATACATTATTCAATTTTCTGTCACTAGCTAAAAATTACAATCAGAATCTGGGTTAAAATTACTGGCATATGTCGTGAAATTTTTTGTTATGCGTCAGCAGTACAGTGCAATACATAATTAAAACTAAATTACTATATATAAAATAAAAAGTTAAATAACTTGTGCAAAAAGAGGAAAAAGTGGTGAGGTAGTGTTCATGAGTTCAATATCCATTCAGAAATCTGATAGCTGATGGGTACCATGTCAACCATCATTATATTGTGAAACTGACAATAACTTTGGGATTTCTGTACAAGCACGGCTTAAAGCAGAAATCTTGAAGATAGTGCCCACGATTCAGCTTCCACCACAGGCAGTGCTGCTCGAGCCTTCACTACTGGAATTGAAACAAATCACTTGAACTGAATTAAGTCACCTCACTCTGAAGATATGAGATCATCCCTCATGAGATGCAATCAAAGTTTTAATATCATATAAAGTCATATTTGCTGCTTAGCAGACTTTAGTGGCCTAAATAAAGCTAATTTCATTTGCAAATTCCAGTTCTGACAGAACACTGCTCACAGAATTTCTCTTGATGTTCATTTTACAAACTCTATTTCAAGTTCTGCTTAAAATGTGCATTAAAAATCATGTTCTTTCCTTTCTGGGTTGCTTCTCAACCCACCAATGACATCACTACCACTGGGCACCTGATAACAACCAGTATAAGATGTCAATGTCAGAGAGACCTGAGATCTTTGTGGGAAACTTTTTTCAAACATCAACAAGCACACCCACAAGAAGCAAATTCCTCACCATTAAATGAAAATTGCCTGACTCCATCTACCATCACTTTCAGAGCTCTCACCTTGGATGTTAAGGCCCAAGTAGGCCGGGAGGCAGCCCCCCTTCAAGTGACTATGCCCTACAGTGTGATACAAAGAAATAACTCTTTAGTTCCAGCACTGAAAGGGCTGCAGACTAAGACCCGGCAGTGGAATAAGTCCAAGAAGCACATTCACACAACGGGCCAAATATCTATTTAGAAGCTGCAAGTTTCAATGATTCATACATTCTAAACACAAAATCAGGGTTTTACGGACAGAGATGACCCATACCATAAGGCAGCCATGACTAGAAGCAATTACAATCAATCACCAGAGGAACAAAATCTGCTGGAAGAACCCAGCAGGTCCAGCAGCGTCTGTCGGGTGGGGGAGGGCGAGGAGGGGGGTCCAGCAGCGTCTGTCGGGCCGGGGAGGGGGGTCCAGCAGCGTCTGTTGGGTGGGGGAGGGCGAGGGGAGGGGTCCAGCAGCGTCTGTCCGGTGGGAGAGGGTGAGGGGGGGAGGGGTCCAGCAGCGTCTGTTGGGTGGGGGAGGGCGAGGGGGGGTCCAGCAGCGTCTGTCGGGTGGGGGAGGGCGAGGGGGGGGGTCCAGCAGCGTCTGTTGGGTGGGGGAGGGCGAGGGGGGGTCCAGCAGCGTCTGTCCGGTGGGGGGGGGGGGGGGTCAGCAGCATCTGTCGGGTGGGGGAGGGCGAGGGGGGGTCCAGCAACGTCTGTCCGGCTGGGGGGGGGGGGGGGGGTCCAGCAGCATCTGTCGGGTGGGGGAGGGATTGAACAATTGAGGTTTTGGGTCAAAACCCTTGATTGCGAAATGTCAACAACTCCTTTCCTCCCACAGATGCTGCCTCGCCCACTGAGTTCCTCCAGCAGATTGTTTGTTGATCCAGATTCCAGTATGAGCGGTCTCCAGTGTCACTTACTGCCTTGGTCTTCCTCTGAAGATCGACTATTTGAGAGAGCAGATGCGTAATTTCTTCTTGCTGACGTGCTGCATCTTCTGTCTTCTTTGCCAGTTCCTCGGCCAAGTTAACCAGCTGTACATTTGCATCTCCTGGAGGGTAAGAAGGGAAAGATTAATTGTACCTGTTCAACAAGTTTGATTCAAACAGGAATGTGGTGGGAATAATGAAAGAATGCTGCACATAAAAGCCTCAGGATGCTTGGGAAGCCACACTTGCCTGTCCATTCTAACCCCAGCTAACAGCCTACCCCAGACCTCCAAAGAAGCCATCCATGTCATGTGAAGTGCTTTGCTTTGCTATGGGAAGGACACTTCGATTACTTCACTGCTAACCATCCAAAAGTAAATAAAGCTGAAAGGAAGTGTGAACTTCAACAATCTGCAGTCATTAGAAATATGTCACATTAATATTGTCAAATAAAAATGCAAGTGAACTTGGTACTGAGTAACATACCATTAGTGAAGTCTCCATTACTGCCCAGTCCCAGGGAGTACAATGTGATGGTGATTGTTAAAGAAAGGAAGAAGGAATCTCAAATGTCAGATTATGAAAGAAAATAGTCAATTCATGGAACACCATGTACCAAGCCATATAAACGCAGGATTCTCCATACATTTGACATGGCAAGTATATCATTTCTAATCCAGTTCTGGACACACAGTTTCACTCATTGCAGCAGATCAGTACATGTAGAGGGAGTTCAACAGGTGGTTGATCTTCACAAGGCAATCTTGTCAGCATCAACTTACTGATTTCACACTTCCTCATGACACTGAAGATCATGAGAACATCTAAGATCATGCTGGTTCTCCACTTAAAGAGTTATAGAGAGTCACACAGGCATGCAGCATAGAAATTGGCACTTCGGCCCAACTAGAACACACTGACCAAGATTTACATTGAAACTATTCCTACCAGCCTGTGTGTGACCCCTATCCTTCTTAACCTTTCCTATCCAAGTACCTTTAAAATATTGTTAATGTGCCTGCCTTAACCACTTCCTCTGGTGTTTCATTCCATATACTGACCACCTTCCAGATGAAAAGGTTTCCCCTCAGGTTCCTATAAAATTTCTTTCCTCTCACCTTAGCTTATGGTCTTGATTCCACAACACTGAGGAAAAGACTGTTCACATTGACCTCTTCTATTCTTGTAATTTTATACAAATCTATAAGATCACCTGTCAATATCCTATATTCCAATGAGATAAGTCCTAAACTGCTCAAGCTCTCTTCAAAACTCAGTTTCTTGAGCCCCAGCAACATCCTCATAAACTTCCTTTGCACTCTTTCTTGCTCAGTAACACAGTGACCAAAATAGAACACAATATTCCAGATTTGGCCTCCCAATAGTCACTGAGTCACTGTTCCTTCCACACTGGCCACACAGTAACTGATATGTTCCCATGCAAATAGCTTTTTTAGCCACATAGCCCGCAATTTCTTTTGTATAAAGTTTTATTGAAGTGCCATACAGTTTTCAGGCCACGTAAACATTCCCCACTCAGATCAATGACTGATCCACACAGCTGTTAGCTAAATTACAGGGAATATTGCAATGAGTCATAGATATTACAGAGTCATAAATCTATTATATAACTGCAACATACACTTCTCTCTTAATTCCCTACCATCTTTTCTCTCCCACATGACCTCTAGCACCCCTGTATTAGAGACAATTTACAGTGGCCATTCAACCCCAACCTGATCATCTTTGGGACGTGGGAGGAAACAGACCACTGGAGTAAAACCATGTAGCCACAGAAGGAACATGCAAGCTCCACACAGACAGAATGAGAAGTCCAGATTGAACCCAGGTGGTTGTGAGGCAACATCTCTAGCAACTACACCACTGTCCCAGCACAAGAATCCATCATTCTTCTACATCGAGGCAAATGATGGGCTTCCTTTCAGAGGAAATGAAGCTTCACTGAATTTGCAAAAGTAACAATGGACCTCACATCACAGTGCTCTGGGTACTAGAGAACCAATTCATATTTTGTAAAGATAAAAAGCTTATTTTGCTGTTAGACAAAGACAATGTTACTCAAACAAGATATACAACATAGAAACAGCCATCTAGTGCAACTAATCTATTGTGACCTGTGTCTACAAGTCTGACCCTCTATTCCCTCCCCCATTCCCACCAGGCTTGCTCAGGCTTTTCTTAAATGCTTTGGCAATGTTTGCTTTTATCTCCAATGTAGGAGGAAATTCCACATTCTGACTAGTCTTTGAATAAAGGAGCTTCCACTGAATTCCCTTGTTGATTGTCTGACTGGATGATCTCTGCTTAAACCATTCCTTGCAAGTGAAAATGGTCTCTCTTCCCTAGATCCTACATTGATGGAATCCATCCAGGCTGGGATGAACATAGCACAGTTCTCACAGGAACAGACCCTTTACCTCAAGATATCTGTGCCAAGCACATTGTCAATTTAAACTGCGCATGGTCTATATCCCTCCATTCCCTGCCTGTTCATGTATCTATCTAATTGTCTCTTAATGAAGATTTATTTACTTCCCAATTTTAAAGTAATCACATTACTCATGTCCTCCCAAGTATCATCTCCTAGTAGATACTATAGGCAAACATTACATGGGGGGGGAGGGAGAGGGGAGAATAGCTGCATCTGAATCTTTAAACAGCTCCAGGGTACACTATAGTATGTCCCTGTGGCTTCTACAGGGTACAAACTCTGTAGAACATGCCCTCCGATCACCCACATTCAAAAACAAATGCTAAATGTTTTGGCTTCAAACCAGCAAAGAAAATCATCCAGAAGAGATTCAGTGGGCTGATCTCTGGGATGAGGGGGCTGTCTTATCACTCACAGCTCTATATTCTTTATGAGTCAGAAGAATGAAAGGTGGTCTTATTGAAACGTGCAAGAACCTGAGGGGGTGGGGCAGGGTAGATCGCAAAATGTTTCCATAAGGTTGGAGTTCAAACAAGAGTCATATTTATAACATAACAGGGTAGCCATTTAAAACTAAAGTGCACAGAACTTCTTACAGCAAGTACCACATTCTCTACCTCAGGGGTTATGGAGGCTAGATCAGCAGGGGTTCAGAGTAAGCAGATCATTTTTTGAACAATCATGAAAATGTAGGCTATGGGGAACTAACAAAGAAAAGGCAATGAGGTAAGTGGGCCAAGATCACATTGATAGTAGTGTGAGCTTGAGGGGCCGAGTGGTCTACTCCATCTCCTGTGTTGTTTTGTTTTCTCATGCAGGGCTGAGGAAAGTTGTAGTAGCAGAAGAGCTACCAACAGATAAAGCATCAAACAGGGGCCTTGCCTGCGTTAACAATGGTTCACATAGGATCCTGTAGATTTATTATAAAGCAGGGGCTCTTGTAAGTAAACTGATGCTCGTCCAGAGTACCGTAGCCAGTCTCTCCAGGAAATTCTGACGCCTTCACTCCCCTCGGTAGTACCTCTGAGAAATGCACAAAACACCAAGTCTCACAAATGCAAGCTGATCGTCTGTTCTCAAGATATTGCTTGACCATGTGGCTGGGGTGAACGCAAAGGGATCAAATAAGGACGCCATCTCCATTGCTCTCCACATCGCACTGGAACACTTGGAGCTTAAGGACACCTTTGCCAGAATGTTTTTTTATTGACTACAGTTCTGCCTTCAACACCATAACCACCAAGTTGATCGCTAAACTACACATACATCAATTTGTAATGGGATTCTGGACTTGCTTGCCAATCACACCCAGACAGTCAGACTAAGCAAGTCTCTCTCTTCTCTCTTCAGTTATCCATCGAAATCCGATGACGACGTCCACTCCTTTAATGGTGAGATCTTTAATGACTATACAGTCCTATCCTGGACCCACAAGCTCTATTGCAGGTGGGACGTGTATATGTGGTAGCCATATATACACCATGGCAACCATGGCTGCATTTCTCCTGGCTCTCTTCTGCTGTCTTCTGGTTGTTCTTTCCATCTCCAGAATACGAACCCCGTCCCTACACAGCTGCCGCCAAGTGGAACGGTCAGCAGCAACCTCCTCCAGGTCCTCGGGTCTGATCTTGCACTTCCTTAAAGCATTCTTCATCTGATCCTTATAGCGCTTCTTCAGCCTTCCAGCTGAGCGTCGACCATGACGTCGCTGGCTGTATATATAACACTCCGCGGGTTAGCCGACATGGGGGCATCCTTATCACCTGCCCCAGCCACTGCAGCTGACGCTGGGTGATCATGGCCTCAATACTCCTGCAGTTGGTCTTTACAAGTATTTCAGTGTGAGGCACCCACTCACGGCAGGTAATTCCCAGGATACGCTGGAGACAGCTTATGTGGAAACGCTCCAAGGACTTGATGTGACGGCTGTAGGTTACCTAAGCTTCACAGCTATAAAGGAGGGTGGTGACACAGACCGCTTGGTATACGGCGACCTTTGTGGAGGGATGAAGGCTCCTGTTCTGAAAGACTCTACGCCGAAGTCTCCCAAAGGCAGCTGATGCCTGTTTAATGCGGCTCTGGATGTCGTTGTCAATGCCGCTATCCTCAGAGAGAATGCTCCCCAGATATTTCAAAGATGGCACTACTGACAGCTTTTCATCACCAACAGTGAAGTAGAGTGGGTGGGACACTGGTACTCCACTGGCAAACCACTTCTGTCTTGGTGGTATTGACAGTCAGCCCCATCCTGCTGTATGTTCTCACTGCCACAGCAAGGACAGTCTGAAGATCCTCCAGAGTATGGGCCACAACAGCACAGTCGTCTGCATACTGCAGCTCCAGGACCCGCTCTGTACGGAGTTTGGTGGTTGCGTGGAGCCTCCTGATGTCAAAGAAATTGCCAACTAATCTGACATCCACTGCCACACCACTGCTGTCTTCAGTCTCGTTGTGGAGAGGCTTGGTAACACACAAGACGAAGCTGTTAAAGAGCACTGGTGCTACCACACACCCCTGCCTCACCCCTGTGCGTACAAGGAAGGGCTCGGACTCTTGTCCTCCTGTGGTCACCCGAGCAGTCATCCCAACGTGGAACTGGCGGAGGATGTTAACAAATTTATTGGGATAGCCAAACCTGAGGAGGTCATCCCATAACAGCTTCCTTGCACAGTGTCGAATGTTTTGGAGAGGTCGACAAGGGCCATAAACAGGTCCTGATGTTGCTCCTGGCACTTTTCCTAAAGCTGCTGGGTTGTAAAGATCATGTCGATCGTGCTCCTGTTCTTCCTAAATCCACACTGCGATTCAGGCAGCATTGACTCGGTGATGTTGCTGATGAGTCTCTGAAGCATCACCTTAGCCAGGACCTTTCCAGCAACAGAAAGGAGTGATGTGCCCCTACTATTGCCACAGATGGCCTTGTCACCCTTGTTCTTATAAATGACAATGATGTTTGCATTTCTCCATTGCTGTGGGATGTTCTCATCAGTCCAGGCCTTGGTGATGTACTGGTAGAGGGTGCACATACACACGTACCCTCCGTTCTTCAGTAACTCAGCAGGGATATTGTCAGTGCCAGGGGACTTGGTGTTCTTAAGGGAATGGACAGCTGATAGAACCTCCTGGAAGGTTGGTGGTAGACTGAGGTCATGGATAGGAGGAAGTTCAGGCAGTTTGTCCAGGATGGTAGGGTCTGCTTCAGAGTCCTGATGAAGCAGGGTGTTAAAATGCAGCCCACCTCAGCAGAATGGTATTCTGATTCTTCAGAAGTGTTAGACCATCTGCTGTTTTCAGGGGAGTAACACATCGATTTATTGGGCCGTAGGTGGTTTTGACAGGATTGTAAAATTTATGCATGTCATTATTATCAGCAAAGGACTGGATGTCATGTGCCTTTTCAGCCCACCACTCATTTTGTATGGCCCGTATTGCCTTTTGCACTTTCCTCCGAGCTGCCTGCCAATGCTGCCTGATGCTGGTGGATGAAGGGTTGTCTAAAGTTGCCCGGTATGCTTTGTGCATGTCCTTAAGCAAGTTGTGGATGGTGTCTGAGTTATCATCAAACCAGTCTCGGTGGTTCCTGCTCTCATGGCCAATGGATTGGGCTGCTGCCACATAGAGCACAGAGCTGATATAGGTCCATTGTTGTTCCATGGTATTTTCTGAGCTCAGACAAGGCTCCAGCTCTCTTAGTTTCTCAGCTAGGATGCGTCAAAACTCACTTCTTGCTTCTGGATTTCTCAGGTGGTTGCAATTTAGCCGCTTTTTATTGGGTTTTTGCAGCCACAAGGGGGGACGCACTTTCATATGGAGCTTGGCCACAATCATACGGTGGCCAGTCCAGCACTTTGCACCTCTCATGGCACGGGTGATAAGAACATCCTTGATGTGACTACGTCTCACAATGATGAAGTCAATCATGTGCCAACGTTTGGAGTGAGGGTGCATCCACGAGATCTTACATTTTGCCTTCTGCTGGAAGATGGTGTTAGTTATGGTAAGGTTATACTCAGAGCAAAGAGTAAGTGGTCTCATGCCATTTGCATTCACCTTGCCAATACCATGCCTACCTAGCGCTCCACTCCATATCCTGTTGTTCTGTTCCACCCTGGTGTTGAAGTCCCCAAGCAAAAGGATCTTATCATTCTTAGGGATCCGGCAAAGAGCTTCATCCAATATCTGATAAAAGCAAGTATGCAAGTACACATCAACCTGTCTGACGCTGAACAATGTTGCACTGCAGGGATGTGTACTGAGCCACTCCTTGACACTCTTTTCACCCAGGACTGTGCCCCTGCCAATGCCACCAACTCCAGCGTCAAACTTGCAGACAGCACTGCAGTGATTAGATTAATTACAAATAACAATGAGGTGCAGAAGCTGTCTGAATGGTGCAAAACCATAACCTTTCACTCAATATGGAAAAAAAACAAATAAATGCTAATCGATTTCAGGAAATCAAGAAGGTATGAACAAGATCCACCACTCCTTAGCAGTGAAGCAGCAGAAATGGTTCTTGGGAGTGAAGATCACAGAGGAGCTCTGTTGGACTGGGCAGCAGCTATACTATCTTAGGAATTTAAAGAGAGCATATCTCCTCTAAAAGCTGCTGATAAACCTTTATCGATGTGTAATTGAGAGCTTACTGACCTACTGCATGATTGTATGGTACACTAGCTGCTACAAGATCAACCAATGAGCACTTCAACAAGTGATCAGGACTGCACAAAAGATTATTAGGAAAACCTACCAGATATGGAAACAATTTTGTGATAGACTCATCCCAGAGCCCAGTAATCACCTGTCCAATCTCCAACTATCCAGCAGGAGATAAGGAAACATTTCTGCATGGACATTCAGACTGAAAAACCTCCTTTCTCCCCAGGGCTGTCATTAAACTGAACAATGTCCCTCACCCACCCGCAGTCTATAGTCACTATGGGCAGTCTCTAAGTGCAATACATGAGCATAATTCTTGATGCTATTTTATATTGAATCATTGTACTCCATAACTGGACATGTACAATACTTGAATGGAGCAGCCACTGTTTCTTATAATTAATTTAGAGTTGTTTGTTTTTAATTCAGTTATAACTTGGATGTCATTCTAAATAACTCAGGCGACATTTTAAATTTTGTCATTGTGCTTTTAGTAAGTGAATTGCCAGTGTGTTGTCCTGCTCTGAATGGTGCAGCACTGCAATCTTGCTGTCCTCAGTGATGACAGTAGAGCTCTAATTAACTCCTGGGATCGCTGGAGAAATAGAAGTCCTTCAGACATTTTAACCACCAACCCAAAGTCAGTGGCGCGACTGGTTTTGGAACATGAAGCATTTAATAATATCTAATACTCAAGAGAGGATGATACTTCCATTTAAAATCATTAACCTTACAAGCTCATCAGGCTGACTATAACATACTTAGCTCCTTCACACAGTCATTCACAAGTTGCTGTTCCTTCTCTTCATATGAAATGGTTTCAGTCTGCAGATGGCATGTCTGTGGAACCAGACAAAAATGCGTTACGTTACAAACAGGTAATACCGTCCTGAATATTCAGTTAAGAATAACACACAACAAAACAACCAACAGTCACTTTACATTGACAAGGGGTGAGGGGGATGAACATTGTAGCCATAGTCATAGTCATACTTTATTGATCCCAAGGGAAATTGATTTACTAGAATGTTACCTGGGTTTCAGCACCTAAGTTAAAGAGAAAGGTTGAACAAGTTGGTTCTTTATTCTTTGGAATGTAGAAGGTTGAGGGGGGACTTGATAGAGGTATTTAAAATTATGAGGGGGATTGAAAGAGTCGACGTGGATAGGCTTTTTCCATTGAGAATGGGAAGATTCAAACAAGAGGACATGAGTTGAGAGTTAAAGGGCAAAAGTTTAGGGGTAACATGAGGGGGAACTTCTTTACTCAGAGTGGTAGCTGTGTGGAATGAGCTTCCAGTAGAAGTGGTTGAGGCAGGTTCAATGTTGTTGTTTAAAGTTAAATTGGATAGATATATGGACAGGGAAGGAATGGAGGGTTATGGGCTGAGTGCAGGTCGGTGGGACTAGGTGAGAGTAAGAGTTCGGCATGGACTAGAAGGGCTGAGATGGCCTGTTTCTGTGCTGTAATTGTTATTATATGGTTATATGTCACAGCTCAGTACAACTACTGGATCTGTGGAGATGGTACTGGAATGGTAACTGGGGAAAGATCCCTGAAGAAGACAAGTCTTAATGGTCTGTATTGGTGAAGAAGACGAAAAGGTAGAGATCCAGAGAGGCAGTGGAAGGGGATCAGGACAGAACAGGGAATTATGAGGATCATTAAGGAGATGAGTGAATGGAGAAGGAGATAGAGAGGGGAGACTAAGGAGAGGTGGTTAGGAGGAAGAGTCAGAGAAACTGAAAGAGTGAGGAAGACTGTCTGAGGAGAAACTGTTGGCAAGATATGACCAACCTTACATAATGGAGAGAATTCAACAAATGAAGTATTTATACTCTGATTTATAACAGTAACCTAAAGGAAGAAATCATTTCACCCACCTCTGTTCTTAAAACAACATTTTCCTCTTCCAGATCCTTCAGCTTCTTTTGAAGAGAATCCAGGTGAAAGTAATTCTGTACAGATGGAGCAGATTCATTCCGCCGCAACCTGAGGACAATAAGATCAAACTGATGCATTCTAACCAAGGATTTTTTTAGGATGGAGACGTAACAACACGAAATTAACAGTGATACATTTCCAAGTCCAGATTGTGCCTGAGTTGGAGGGGAGCTCCTGGGCGGTGGTATCCATGCACTGCTGCCCCTTTCACTTGTTTAAAGCCATACAGCAGCACTGTCAAATCTAACTTTGCAGCAGTTTCTTGTTTAAAACACTACAATTGCATGGTTATGCCAGCTGTACTATGTACAATACAGCAACGAGGTATCTTGTGATTTTACAGTGGGAGTTAATCCATTCTTCTATTCCAACAGTAAGGCATTCAAGACCACTCCCTAGGTCAGTCTGATTTTATTATGTTTACATCTCAACATAGCATGTGTATGAGGCAAGTTGTCTGTGAGAACACTTCAGTGTATTGTGAGGGGTCTGGAGTTTCAATATTGGCCAGACATAGTGAAATCTACCAATCCTTCCCAGAGGGACACCAGTAAGTCAGATGGGATTTCAGTAATTATGTCTGGGTCACTACCAAGAACAGCTGTTCATTCAGATTCAATCCATTAATTGATACCCCAGATGTCAGAGTGGGGTTTGATCCCATCAGACCAAGAGCTTGGATTATTATTCCAGCATCCCACTACAACATGTTGCCCAGTGGATTAGAACACTCACGGTGTGGAGGAAGTCGAACCACTCTCACTTTCTTCTGCTGCGTTAGTGTAGAACTGCAGTAGTTCATCTTTCATGGACAGCTCATGACGTAGCTGAGAAACCTGTGGGTGAGATCAGGGTGGGGAGGGGAGGGTTAACAATTAGAACAAATAGAACACACACACGGTGCTGCGATTTGTCTGTCTATTTAAATGCACAACCTTGCCTTCCTGGCGTTTACTCCAGGATGCTCTGTGCATGCTTATAAATTCAACATTACAGGTTTTAGTACCAGTTTAAAGTATGTAACAGCCATCCCAACCCAAGTGGGAGAAAAGTTGTGAGCAGTAAAGAAAGATGAGGGAGTTTATACAAAGCTTTATAATCCACATTGTGACTATTAAAATAGGAATTGTTGTAGCACTTAGTTCTGAGGCAGCATGGAGCACCACTCCATCAGTGCCTCAACAAACATTCTTCAGTGCCAAACACTTATCATCAGGCAGGTCTATAATGTACTGCTGTTCTGCCATCAAAGAGGTCTTGTTTTATCCAGGATGCTCTGAGATTTAAAAGCAGCACAAGTTCATTAAACGATACTGGTCCTTGTGTAATAATAACCTTACAGGTTGGATCTTGCAGACTAATGTGTTGGATATGAACGCAGTCACTGGCATTGAACTATTTATACAGTAGTACATCTGGGACTTACACATACAGGCCTTCACAATTCACAGACCAGAGACAGATGGCACCACATCTATCAGTACACTCAACCACTGGATTCCACAGCAGCAGAGTTCAGCCTGGCTGAGATTCCCCAGAACCTGCACGGGCTCTGGGTGCAGAGCCTGAACGAATCCTTTGAGGATTGTAGGGTCACAAACACAAGAGAATCTGCAGGGCCATTCTGAGTCAGAAGAGAACCACCCTCTGTTTCCACATTTCTATCAAATGTTTAACATGTTAATAGCTTACTTTTTATGTCAGAGACATTCAAAAACTACTGCAAGGTCACCAGGGCATTACAACCAATGAAGTAAGTGGGGCTGTTACTTCTCCATGCTACCTCAGTCTGACCTATACACCTCTTCCTCTCCTGCTGCTTTCATCACAACTCCTTTCCATCTCCTCGGATTTTGCAGATGCACTCACCACGCCAATGCCATGCATCATTCACTACCTTGCAGTGAAGTACATGCTTCTATCAATGGGCACAAGCACCCAGCACTGCAAACCCCAATCTCAGTGGTCCCTGGCAGTCACAGAGACACCAGGAGGAGATGCTGCAAATCTGAGTGAAAAGTCTTCAACCCAAGTGTTAAATCTACTGCTCTTCCACAGATGCTGACTCATCTGCTGAGTGTTTTTAACGTTCCCTGTACCTACTGTCTATATTGCTGTCTCCTTTTCACTGATGCCACATTGCTTTATTCCTTGTCCTTCCCTGGTTCAGAACAATATCATGCGGTAGCATAAAACAAACTGCTGGAGGAAGGACGTGGGCCCGGTGCGTACGTGGAAGCAGGCAGAGGGATGCTTGACATTTCAGGTTATTGCATCAGGACAGAAAGTGGAGAGCAGGGATTCACAACCTGGGGTCCATGGACGCCTTGTTCAATGGTATTGGTCCATGGCATAAAACCTGCTGGGAACCCCTGCTCTAGAGTATACAGTTGAAGTCAGAAGTTTACATACAGCTGAGCCAAATACATTTAAATTCAGTTTTTCACAATTCCTGACATTTAATCCTAGAAAACATTCCCAGTCTTAGGTCAGTTAGGATCACTACTTTATTTTAACAATGTGAAATGTCAGAATAATAGTAGAGAGAATGATTTATTTCAGCTTTTATTTCTTTCATCATTTTCCCAGTGGGTCAAAAGTTTACATACGCTTTGATAGTATTTAGTAACATTGCCTTTAAATTGCTTAAATTGGGTCAAACGTTTCGGATAGCCTTCCACAAGCTTCTCACAGTAAGTTGCTGGAATTTTGTTCCATTCCTCCAGACAGAACTGGTGTAACTGAGTCAGGTTTGTAGGCCTCCTTGCTCGCACACACTTTTTCAGTTCTGCCCACAAATTTTCTATCGGACTGAGGTCAGGGCTTTGTGATGGCCACTCCATTACCTTGACTTTGTTGTCCTTAAGCAATTTTGCCACAACTTTGGAGATATGCTTGGGGTCATTGTCCATTTGGAAGACCCATTTGTGACCGAGTTTTAACTTCCTGGCTGATGTCTTGAGATGTTGCTTCAATATATCCACATAGTTTTCCTTCCTCATGATGCCATCTATTTTGTGAAGTGCACCAGTCCCTCCTGCAGCAAAGCACCCCCACAACATGATGCTGCCACCCCCATGCTTCACAGTTGGGATGGTGTTCTTCAGCTTGCAAGCCTCACTCTTTCTCCTCCAAACATCACGCTGGCCATTATGGCCAAACAGTTCAATTTTTGTTTCGTCATACCAGAGGACATTTCTCCAGAAAGTAAGATCTTTGTCCCCATGTGCACTTGCAAACTGTAGTCTGGCTTTTTTAAGGCAGCTTTGGAGCAGTGGCTTCTTCCTTGCTGAGCAGCCTTTCAGGTTATGTCGATATAGGCGCAAGCATGAGGAAATCTGCAGATGTTAGAATTTCAAGCAACACACATAAAAGTTGCTGTTTATGTATGTTGATATAGGACTCATTTTACTGTGAATATAGATACTTGTCTACCTGTTTCCTCCAGCATCTTCACAAGGTCCTTTGCTGTTGTTCTGGGATTGATTTGCACTTTTCGCGCCAAAGTATGTTCATCTCTAGGAGACAGAATGCGTCTTTTTCCTGAGCAGTATGATGGCTGCGTGGTCCCATGGTGTTTACACTTGCGTACTATTGTTTGTACAGATGAACGTCGTACCTTCAGGCGTTTGGAAATTGCTCCCAAGGATGAACCAGACTTGTGGAGATCCATAATTTTTTTTTTCTGAGGTCTTGGCTGATTTATTTTCTATGTTTCTATGTTTCTTTTCATTTTGTTTGTAAACTTCTGACCCACTGGAATTGTGATATAGTCAATTAAAAGTGAAATAATCTGTCTGTAAACAATTGTTGGAAAAATTACTCGTGTCACGCACAAAGTAGATGTTCTCAACGTCTTGCCGAGACTATAGTTTGCTGGTATGAAATCTGTGGAGTGGTTAAACAATGAGTTTTAATGACTTCAACCTAAGTGTATGTAAACTTCTGACTTCAACTGTATTTACCAGTGTAAAAAATGGAGAGGGAGGAGTGAGTCAAGAGCTTGCGGGTTATAGGCATGTCCACTGAGTGGGGGGCGGGGGGAGAGATGATGGACAGATGGAGCATGGTGGAGGGAACAGTAGAGTTTGCAGACAGCAGCTGGTGGGTTAAAGGTGGAAACACATAACAGTGGAGAGAGGGGTAGGTGGGGACAGGTGAGGTGGGGAAAGGGGTAGATGGGGACAGGTGAGGTGGAGAGGGGTAGATGGGGACAGGTGAGGTGGAGAAAGGGTAGTAGATGGGGACAGGTGAGGTGGAGAAGGGGTAGATGGGGACAGATGAGGTGGAGAAAGGGGTAGGTGGGGGCGGGTGAGGTGGAGAAAGGGGTAGATGGGGACAGGTGAGGTGGGGAAAGGGGTAGATGGGGACAGGTGAGGTGGAGAAAGGGGTAGATGGGGACAGGTGAGGTGGAGAAAGGGGTAGATGGGGACAGGTGAGGTGGGGAAAGGGGTAGATGGGGACAGGTGAGGTGGGGAAAGGGGTAGTAGATGGGGACAGGTGAGGTGGAGGAGAGGGTGGCAGTGGAGATGGGGTATAGCAGATGAGTAGTGGAGACAATGAAATGCAGGTACTGGAATCTGACACATTAGATTACACCCAATCTGATTGGACAGGCATATGAACAGGCAGTGAATGGAGAGACATGGATCATTGCAGGCTGATACGCAGTTTAAATTAGCATCAAGGTCAATACAACATCATGGGCGAAAGGACCTGTTCCTGTACTGTCTGGTTCAATGCTTTACATTCTGTAAGTCAGGAAGGTGATGAGTGGAAGGTGATCAGGCAGATGAGAGAGATAATGGACAGATGAGATCACTGGGGAAGAGGAACGTAAGTCAGTAAGGTGATGAGTGGAAGGTGGTCAGGCACCTGAAAAAATAGTGGACAGGTGGGATCACTGGGGAAGAGGTCAGGACACAAGGGTAGAATTGGGCCATTTGAGTCTGCTCCACCATTCCATCATGGCTGATTTATTATCACGCTCTACACCCTGTCAGTTCAGCTTGCGAGTGACAGGAAGATGGAAGAAGGTGAGCAAGTGAAATGGAACTTGATTGGAGCAGAAAGAGAGAAAAAAACAGGCAGAGTGAGTTTTCTAAAAAGGGAAAATTCAATGTTCATCTCACTGGGCTGCAGACTACCAGGCAGGATACGTGCTGTTGTCCTAGTTTGCACCTGGCCTCACCCTGGCTGAGGAGAAAGCAGAGGTCATACAGTCATGAGAGCGGAAGCAGAGTAGCCTGCAGCTAGGGGCCGGGATTGTCCTTGTGAGGCAGGTGCCCAGTCTGCTCCTGGACTCACTGATACAGAGGGAACAGTACAGGGAGCAGTGAACGCAGTATTAGAGGTTGAAGATGGTGTACCTGGATCTCTGATTCACTTTGAAGGGCTGCTTAGGTTGCTGAATAGTGGTGAGGAAGGTGGTGTTACATCTCCAGTGGATGAGGGTTAGGTGGAGGGGTGAAGAGGGATGACTGGTTCACGGAGTCACGGGGAGAGAAAAGCAGAAAGGGATGGTGAAGGAGAAGATTGACATGACGACATTCTGTTGTAACTGGTGGAAATGTCAACACATGATTTGTTGGACGCAGAGGCTGGTGCGATGAAAGGTGAGGAGCAAATTCTATCCCTGCTCTGTAAGGGGGAGTGAGAGAAGTGTGGGAAATAGAGAAGATGCGGATAAGAGCTTCGTTGACAGCAGCAGAGGGGAAGCTACATTTCCCAAAAAAAGGACACTTCTGATATCCTAGAGTGGAAAGCCTTGTCTTGAGAGTAGATATAGTCATAGTCATACTTTATTGATCCCGGGGGAAATTGGTTAATTTGTTAAATTGGTTAATTGGAAATATGGTGGGGACTGAGAGACAGTGATGACATTCTTACAGGAGACTGGGTGGGAGGAGATGTAGTTGAGGTAGATGTGGGAATCCATGGCTTTGCTTATCTCCAGGGGTAGACAGACAGAGATTCGTAAAAGGGAGAGAAATATCAAAAATGTTCAAGCAAAATTGAGGGTTGGGTGGAAGTTCTAAATAAATGAATAAATATAGTTCATAGCAAAGGTGACAAAAATTGATGAGCTCTGCGTGTGTAACAGGCAGCACCAATAGTCGTTGATGAAAGCACAGGGGAGGGGGTGTAGAGAGGTTTCGAACAAAGACTGTTCCATGTAGCCAACTAAAAGACAAGCATTAACAGGAGCCCATATGAATACCAATGACTATACTTTTATCTGTAGAAAGCATATCATGCATTCTTAGGAATATCTCCACCAGTTCTGGGTACAGAGCACATGCTATAATCACTCTTTCTTTGCCAACTCACAACATACCCAGCAATTCTCCCCAACTCCCTCTCTATCTACGGGATACTGCTCGCTTTTCCTTCACAGTTTGCTACTGGCTGGATGGATACTTCCTCAGCTGCGAAGCTTTGGTCAAGCATGCTATATTGACAGTGAACTGACACAACAACGTATTCAAAGTCAGACAACACAGTGCATATACTGTAGCTATTAAAAAGTACACTCACACCTACTAGATATAAACCCCACATTCGATGAGGAAGTGTACTCCATCAATTTGAACATTCTTCCAAGCAGCCAGTGGATATAAGCTCAAGGCACCCAGACTCACCTCCTCTCTGGCATGCTCCACCTGCTCTTCAAGGTGCTCATTTTTCTCAGTTAGTGACTTGTTCTTCTTCAGCAATGACTGGCCAATTCGTGCCGCCAGTTCCAGGTCCCGTTCTTTCTGCATAAGGGATTGGAAGCACTTAATGAAATTGGAACCAAAGCAGAGGGAAAGTATGGAGTGAATCAAGAATAATTCCATCCAGTTCCTCCATACTGCCATTCAGTGATGGTTGTGATGGATCACGTCCAATCTGGAGCCTGCCCTCAATGCCCAACTCTCGCATCAATCCCTGACCTTTCTCCACACCTCACCTTCCTCCCCTGGCTCTGTGAGATTGCTTGATCCACAGGCTTGGACTCCACAGCCATTCCATGAAGCAAAGACAATGGTAACTATATCTCAGAATGCCCGACCCTCTGACAGCTCAACACTGCCAAAAGAGTTGTTAACTTTCACAACTCCAAAAATTAGAGAACTATACTAACATTTCTGAAAAGGGCTAAATCAAAAACTGTCTAAAACATAAAGAAAGCACAAGTAGGTTTTTTGTGTACACAGTGATTTGTGTTCCTGGTGGCAACTGGAAGTCCCCAAAACATCCCCAAATTTCCCAGCATCGCCAGTTCACTCATCCAAGAACAGAAATCTGGGCCCTCTTTCCAGAGTGAATCAGTGTCAAATGGTGTCCCAGTGCCCTTTTGGACAAGAACACTGTCACAGAAAGAGAGAGGGGCGAACACCTCCAGTATCCAACAACAGCACTGGTTCATCAAATTATCTCTCATTGACAACACTAATGCTTGTGGGAATATACTGTGCGCAAATTGGCAGCTATATTCGATACATTAGGTACTTCTCTGACTGAAGGGAACAGTGAGTCAAATGGAGTGCACATTCTACTTTCCCAATATGAAATACATCAACACACCAGTGCACAAAACAAAATTACTACCTAACACTTAGAACATATTTTTGTGAGTTGCCTTCAGAGCCTCATTTCCACAGATACTCTCCTACACAAGTATTCCCTCTGTTTCCCCTACCAAACCCTCTCTGCCCTTAAAACACACTTCCTTTCACACTTTCCCAGTTCTAAGGTTGCAGCCTGAAATATTAACACACTCTCCAGAGATGCTGCCTGTGTTTTTGTTTTGAAACTAACACCAATTCATTGGTTCAGTAATGTTGAGAAATAGGTGACAACCGTCAAAGATATTCCTGAAGTAATCTCATTGCATTTTATTTAAATGACAAATAAGGCTAACACCCTAAGATACTGCACTGCAAATCAAACAAGAATTCACAGCAAAATAATCTGATGCCATAAACCCTTGGCTCAGAGGCAACAATATTGTGTCAGGAACACCCATTAACATCTGCGCCAAAAACACACTGTCTGTTACATCGGCCACTGTCTGTTACTATGTACAAAGTTTGTCCATGGTTACCAATCTATTGTTTTCTGGTGTTGGTCACAGACTGACCTTTGAGTAACAGATTAATGGTGTTCTCCTGAATCAGTTACACAATCCATTAGTTATCCAAGTCAGTTATAGTTGTGCATCGAAACAAAGCTCTGTGTGGGAAAACGTGCCCATACATCAGGCCTTGGCATTTAACTATGTAAGTGTATGCAATGGTCTGTATAACATCTTCAGTGGGTGGGAGCAGGCAGAGAGGGTAGATGAATGAGGTGTTGCCAAGCAGAAAGAGAAGTCTTTCCCATACATAACTTTCTAGAGAGAACACTGTGTTGTATCACTGAGAAAACAAGGAACAGAAGCAGAAAATGTTCAGCTGTCAGGTAGCATCCGAGGAAAGAAACACAATTAACCTGTAAAATCAAAGATCCATCATCAGATCTGGGAACGATATAAACAAGGTGTTTTTAAATTCCAGGGAAGTGAGAGAGGAGTGGATGGGACAATGGGAATCTCTCTGATAGGGTGAGCCCAGTGCTATCTTGGTAATATACTAGTTATCAAGCCATCTAGTTGAATAAACTTAGTGGAATAAACAGAAGTGTCACTCCCTATCACATAAACACAAGAGATTCTGCAGAAGCTGGAAATCCAGAGCAACACACACAAATTTCTGGAGGAAGTTGGGTGGCATCAATGGAGGGAAATAAACAGTTGATGTTCCCGGCTGAGACCCTTCATCAGGATTGGAAAGAAAGGGGACAGAAGCCAATATTTTCCCATTCAACCAGAGGATGCAACATCTACCTTCTAACCTCTTCCTTTCCCACAGTCTAAGGACCTGATTCATCTTTCCGGGTGAAACACTGATTCACTTGCACTTCTCCCAACCAACTACATTGCAGGGGATGCTCAGAAAGTGATCTCTTCCATAGTAAGGGAACCAAAGGCAGAAGGGTGACTACATTCAACAGTTACAGCTAATTCAGTCTCTGTATAAGGAATGTCAGTTCTGCTGTGGATTATCCATCTGTAATATTAACCCAATCGCTGTATCAAACATTGGTTAAGCCACAGTTGGAGTATTGTGTGCGGTTCTGGTTATCACATTAGAAGGAGGGTGTGAAAGCATGGGAGAAAGTGAAGAAGTGGCTTACCGCATTGCCTAGATTAGAGAGTATTACTATAGAGAGAGGTTGAACAAACTTGGATTGTTTTTTCTGAAGCATCAGAGCCTAAGAGGTGACTTGTTAGAAAAATGTGAAATTATGAGAGGCATAGATACAATAGATGGTCGAGAATATTTATCAAGACATAAAAGTCAAATACTTGAGGGCATAACTTTAAGGTGAGAGGGGGAAAGTTTAAAGAAGATTAGTGGGCAAGTTTACTTTTATACAGAGAGTGGCTGAAACAGGATGTCAGGGGTGGTGATGGAAGAGGCTGAGATGGTGGCATTAAGAGGAATTTACGGATGTGCAGTGGAGACTATATTGACTGGCTGCATAGCAGCCTGGTATGGAAACACCAATGCCCTTGAATGGAAAATCCTACAAAAAGTAGTGGATATTGCCCAGTCCACAATTGGTAAAGCCCTCCCAGCTACCTAGTACATCTCTATGAAACATCCTTGCAGGAAAGCAGTATCCACTGTCAGGGACCACCCCACCGCCCCCCACCCCTCCACCACCCACGACATGCTCTTTTCTCACTGCTGTCATTTGGAAGGTGGCACAGGAGCCTCTGGACTCACACTACCAGGTTCAGGAACAGTTATTACCCTCAACTATCCGGCTCTTGAACCAAAGGGGATAGTTTCACTCAACCTCATTTGCCCATCTTTGAAATGTTCCCACAATCAATGGAAACGCTTTCAGGGGCTCTTCATCTCATGTTCTCAATATTTATTGCTTATTTATTAATTACTATTTTTCCTTTCTTTTTATATTTGCACAATTTGTTGTCTTGTGCACTCTGGTTGAAAGCCCAAGTTGGGGGGTCTTTCAGTGATTCTGTTGTGGTTATTATTCTATGGATTTATTAAGTATGCCCACAAGAAAATGAACAGGGTTGTATATAGTGACGTCTATGTACTTCTAATAAATTTACTTTAAAACTTTGAAATTCCACAACAACTAATAAAGCTTTCAAGCTCAAACTATGCAAAAGAATGCACAACTTCTACATTGGCGCTTGTGTCATGAATCCTACTTGGTTACTATCTTGTCTAATTACAGGCTACCTTATTTTGGCTAGCTTGTTGTTTGTTGATGCATAGACACAGTAGAATTTTGCTATCTGTGTCACAGGTCAGTGTAATAGCAACCCTATCATGCCCCCAAAGATCCATCAAAGACCAAAACAGAAGCAGGGAGCCCACTCCATACATAATTCACAAGATGATGTACATTTCCAACCGTCCAAGCCAGCCACTCCAAGTCCAAATTCCCATGTGTTTCCAGATGTAGGATGTCAACCCTAAAAGATAACCGTGAATTTACCTCCATAGATGCTGCTTAACCCGCTGACACCATGTGGTTGGTAGGATCTTAGACGGTGACAAGGAGGCATACAGGAGTGAGGTAGATCAGTTAGTTGAGTAGTGTTGCAATATACTCGCACTCAACATCAGCAAGACCAAGAAATTGATAGTGGAATTCAGGAAGAGAATGTTGGGAGAACACACATTAATCTTTACTGTGTCTTTAACAGTGGAAAGAGAGGTCCGCTTCAGGTTCCTGCTCTCAATATCTCACAGGATCTACCCTAGGCCCAACATACTGATGCAATCATGAAAAACACACATCAGTGGCTCTATTTTCATTTGGAGTTTGAGCAGATTTGGTATGTCACCAAAGACTTAAATTTATAGCTGGATGGTGGGGAGCATTTTGACTGGTTGCATCACTGCTTGGTGGAAGCTCTAAAGCACAGCTCCTTACCAAGTCCTGTTCATCACACAATATCCAATCCAGAATTCTACAAATTCCTTCTCGAGATCCAGCACCAACCTGATTTTTGCAATCTACCTGCATACTGAAATCCCCTATGACTATTGTAACATTGCCCTTATTATATGCCTTTTCTATCTCCTGTTGTAATTTATATCCCACATTCTGGCTATTGTTCAGGGTCCCATCTGGTTCTTTTTACACTTGCTGTTTTTAAACTATACCCACAAGGATTCTATATTCTCCAATTCCACGTCAGCTCCTTCGAAGGATATGATTTCATTATTTTACCAGCAGAGCCACCTCACTTCTTCTACCTGCCTGCCTGTCCTTTCAATACAGCGTGTATCCTTGGATGTTAAGCTCCCGACTATGATCTTCTTTCAGCCATGACTCAGTCATGCATACATCATTCCAGCCGATCTTTAAATGCACTGCAAGTCAGGTTATTCTGTACATTGTGCATTCGAACGCAACACTTTCAATCCTGCATTCAACACAGTTTTTAATTTTATCCGCCTGTTTCACTTCAACTCACTCCACTTATTCATCTATACTTTCATCCTATTCCTGTCCTGACAGGTACATGGTACTGGGAGTAATCCAGGGATTACTACCTTGGGGGTTCTTCTCTTCCCTAACTCCTTATACTCACTGTGCAGGACCTCTTCCCTCTTTCTACCTGTGCCATCCGTGCCAATGTGCCAACTCCACACTTGATTGTCATTGAGAACATCTCGGTTTGGAGACTGAAGTCCCAGAGCACAAGCCTATATTTCTGGATAATTTATTTTAAAATGAGATTTAATTGTTGATTAATAAATCTGCAACCTTGCAACACAACACAGTAGAAACCAATCATAACAGCACTTCAGTTAATGAAGTTTAACAAAAACACTTGCCTCTTCCAGCAGACGTGTCACGGCATCTATATCATTGTATGTTTTAGTCATCTGGCCCACTCGTTCTGCGCACAGGACTGCAAAAGGAGAGAGGTAAGCTATGAACATCAGCATTAGCACATGCATGCATCACCTGTTCCCATTCACTGTCACAGGTTCAAAGGGTGGAAGCTTAATTGTCTTCAACTTATTGAATTAAGCTAAAGTAAACCAAACAAAATGAATCATTCACAGATTATTTTAAAAACAAATACACATAATGAATTCATTACAAATTGAATTATTTGCTCTCATGAAAAGGAAGTAAATACCACTGGTTCAGTCAGCCAATAGAAATGAGTTGGACACACACCAGATGTATAACCACAGCCAAGCAAAACAGGGCTGTCTGGGTGGTAATACAGCTGTAATGAACCAGCTTGAATCGAATCCTGGATGCTGTCAGTGCAGAGTTTGTTTACATGCACTTAACTGCTCAAGTTTCCTCTGGGTGCTCCCGTTTTCTCCCATAGCACCAAGTCAGGCTGGTGGGTTAATTGGCTACAGTGAGTTACCCCTCGTGTAGGTGAGTGGCAGGAAAATCAAGGATTACAGTCTTGTGTGAGAGAATAGTTTGTGGGTGATGGGGTGATCCTGATGGGGTGGCTCAGAAAACGAACGTCATATGTCACGGGAAAAGAAAAGAATGAAATTGAAGGGTGTGAAATAGAAAATAAGCACCATTAACAACAGGGGTATACTGCTTTAAGAGGAAATAAAAACAATTTTGCATTACCTCCTGTATATTTTGGCTTTCTAAATTCAGGAATTAATACAAATGAAGCTCCTTTAACCATAGGAAGCAGTATAGTGCAGGTTGATCAAACTAAGGGGCAAGGTGTGGGAAGGCTTTTATCTGCCAGGGGAGTTAAACACCCTGACTGGGTGGATTTGGATAGCATGCTTCTGGAAGATTTCAGAACTTGGGATTACTTCTTACAAATAAGGGGTCACCCACTTAAGAAAGAAAAAAGGAAACTTTCTGCCAGCTTCTTCTGGAACTTTTTATCTCAAAGGAGGAAACCAACACAGTCACAGGGCGAACATACAAACTCCATTCAGACAGCAGAGGGAAATGAGCGTGGGTCACTGGTACTGTAAGGAGTTGTGCTAACCACTGTGCCGCCCAATTCCCATAGATAGGAGTGTCAAGCCGAAATTACAGTAGATCAGTTCTGACTTCTCTAAATGATGGAGTAAGCTTGAAGGGCCCAGTGGCTGGGTCCAGCTACTAACCCATATGGTAACTTGTTTGATAGAAAATGCAGAGATTCCTTAGTCCGCTTTGTAAAGGGAAGCATGAAAGTAAGAGCTCCAACATGCACAGTTCAACATGTTGATTAATAATGCAATTGCCACATCTATATGTGGTTCCAGGGTGGTGGAATCAAGATATGTCTCTACCAAAGGAGGTGTAGGGTGCTCCTTCCCTCTGCTAGCCTGCAGGTCACCCTTGGGCAAGGAGTAGCACAAGCCTAGCCCCCACCCCCCGGTCAGGGTCACGTGCAGCTGTGGGAGCAGGTGGTGGATGTTCGTACGAGCAGCCGGTACGTATCACAAGTCCTGGTCATGTGACCACTGACGCCAGGCAGACAATCTCTAAAGAGCAACACATACAAACTGCTGCAGGAACTCATCAGGCCAGGCAGCATCTGTGGAAAAGAGTAAACAGTTGACATTCTCTGTTTCTGAATCTCAGGAGTATTGATAATGGCTGGAGTCACCCATCTTTTAAAGACACTGCCCAGAAAGGAGGCAATGACAACCACCTCTTTAGAAAAGTTTGCAAAGATCATGGTCATGACGGGAAGCACACCATTCAACCTGCCAAGTTCATGCCAACCGTCAAGGGCGGCACGGTTGTGTAGTGGTCAGCAGTACCAGCAACCCAGGTTCAATTCCCGCGCGGTCTCTAAGGAGTTTGCACGTCGTTCCCATGGCCGCGTGGGTGTCCTCCGGTACCACCTATCCCACGCCGTTCCCATGGCCGCGTGGGTGTCCTCCGGTAGCACCTATCCCACGCCGTTCCCATGGCCGCGTGGGTGTCCTCCGGTACCACCTATCCCACGCCGTTCCCATGGCCGCGTGGGTGTCCTCCGGTACCACCTATCCCACGTCGTTCCCATGGCCGCGTGGGTGTCCTCCGGTACCACCTATCGCACGTCGTTCCCATGGCCGCGTGGGTGTCCTCCGGTACCACCTATCCCACGTCGTTCCCATGGCCGCGTGGGTGTCCTCCAGGCACTCTGATAGGCTGATCGATCATTGTAAACTGTCCCGTGACTGGGCTCATGTTAAACCAGGGGACTGCTGGGCAGCGTGGCATCTCAATAAATACATAAACATACATCAATCCCGGTTCATTTCCCCACATACACATCAGTTCTACTCTTCTATAGAGAATGGACAATTTACAGCAGCCAATTTACTTGTCATCCCATACATCTTGTAGTGGGAGAAAATTAGAACACAGGGACATGTAAAGCAGTGCAACGGATCAGGTGATTGTAGAGAGAAAAAACCGAAAAGACAATCGAACCAAATCTGATCCCATCAGAGAGAACAAATTAGCTGAAATTGATGCCGAACCAGAGAAATTCTAATATGCCCACAGAAAATGAGGTGCTGAGTTTCATTATAACAGGAAGATGCAGGACGACATGCTGAGACTGTCAAAATAGGAGGGAGTTGGAGAATTCAGGTGACTTCTTGTTCCATTCTCTGCTCATTCGTACCCTCCTTTTCCCAATTCTGACTAAGGCTCTTCAAACCGAAACCCTGAAATTTTCACTTTCCACCAGATTCTGCCTAATCTGCTATTTCCAGCTTCTTTAATATAAATTACAGATATTCCATTCTGTTTGTTGACTGTTGTAACAACTTAATAGACTTATCTGAGCATGAAAATCCTGTCTTCTAAATTTAAATCTGTGCCAGGCTAAGCTCTCATTTTAATTGGATGAACAGGTCTTGATAGGACAATTTCGTATTTCATTGACCTACTTCCAGGCTGCATTCTGCCTCAGAATACTGTGTGAAAATAGGTTAGCAAATAGTAAATGTCCGCATTAGAAACCTTCTTATTCAAAGTCAAAGAGCAACACTACCCTTCAATTAGAAGATATACATATCTCTCTATTTTCATCAATCCTTCATTCAGCAAACAAGACACTAAAAATCACATGAAGAATTTCACTGAAATTGATCTGAAATACAGCTGAAAGTAAAAGCTGTTTCCACATTTAATTTGACTAAACATATAACTATGGAGTAGAAGCACAAGCATCTGGTCCCTGCAGCCTGTTCACCATTTGGTTAAGATCATGGTCCACCTGACTGCAACTTCAATTAGGTATTCCTATTTACCGCCAGTAAACTGGAGGTGAAAAATTAAGAATAGATGAACTCTGCTTTAAATATCTTCAGAAGATTCTCTTCATGAAGGCCAGTGGAAGTAGAGCTCCAAAGACTTGTGACACTTAGAGAAAACATTTCTTCTCCTCTGTGTTAAACAGATGTCCTAGACGGTTCAGATGGCACCAATAATGGCAAGTCTTTCTGTGCAGCTCCTATGGGAATCATCAAATATTCCCATTTAGGGCTACAACAAGTGAAATCCACAATCACAGCCACGGGAACTCCAGTAAGCGCATCATTTTAAAATGTTTTAAAAAATCCACTGATACTCAAAATTGAATCCTGGACGACAGACACGATTCACGAGTGCAGTTCTCCTTTAAGAAAATGGAGGTTTCTACCTTCTTGAAAAGGACAACGATCATATCGGTGCCCAAGAAAAGCAGGGCAAGTTGTCTCAATCATTATTGCCCAGTTGCACTCAAATCAACTGTGATGAAGTGCTTTGAAAGGTTGGTTATGGACAGAATCAACTCCTCCCTAAGTGAACCTGCTACAATTTGCCTATTGCCACCACAGTGGATGCAGTCTCACTGGCTCTCCACTCGGCCCTGAATCACATGCATCAGGCCATACTCGCATCAGGCCGCTGTTTATTGATTACAGCTCAGTGTTCAACACAATCATACCCTCAGTTCTAATTATCAAGCTCCTAAACCTGGGCCTCTGCACCTTCCTCTGCAACTGGATCCTTCACTTTCTTACCAGGAGACCAGAGTCAGTGCAGATCAGAAAGAGCATCTCCTCCTCACTGATAACCAAGACTGGCACACCTCAAGGATGTGTGCTTAAGCTCACTGCTCTACTCTCTCTGTGCCCATGATGGTTTGGATAAGCACAGCTCAAACACCATCTACAAATTTGCCAACAACACAACTATTGTTGGTACAATTTTAGATGGTGATGAAGAGGCGTACAAGAGTGAGATAGATCAGTTGCTTGAGTGGTATCTCAACAGTACTGTTACACTCAATGTTTGTAAGACCAAGGAATTAATAATGTACTTCAGGAAAGGGAAGCTGCAAGAACACTCACCAGTCCTCACTGAGGGATCAGTGGTTTCAAGTTCCTGGGTATCAAATACCTCTGAAGATCTTTCCTAGGTTCAACATATTGATGCAACTACAAAGAAGGCACGTCAGCAGCTATATTTCATTCGAAATTTGAGGAGACTTGATATGTCATCAAAAACTCTCGCAAATTTCTACAGGTGTAAGATGGAGAGAACCCTAACTGGTTACAGCGCCGTCAGATATGGAGGGGCCACTGCACAGGATTGGTTTGCTACAGAAAGTTGTATACTCAGTCAACTCCATCATAGGCACTAGCCTCCCAGCATTGAGGACACCTTCAAAGGTCAATGCCTCAAAATCGAGGCATCCATCCATCATTAAGGACCCCTATCATCTAGGACATGCCTCCTTCTCATTGCTACCATCAAGGAGGAGGTACAGGAGCCCGAAGACACCCACTCAATGTTTCAGAAAAAGCTCCTTCTCCTCCGCCATCAAATTTCTGAATGGACAATGAATTCATGAACTATTCTTTTGCTCTCTTTTTCACACAACTTATTTAATTTATATACTATATATATTACATTTTGTAGTGTAATTTGTATTTTTATTATTACATATTGCAATGTTCTGCTGCCTCAAAACAATAAATTTCATGACATATTCCAGTGATATTAAACCTGATTCTAATTCCTCTTACTTCTAAACAATGAATCCTGGTTCTGGATTCTCCAGAGTAAACACCATCCCCAAAGTTTCTTTTGTTTCATCCAAGCTCCTTCTTACTCATCCAAACTCTAACAGAAACAAATGCCCTGGCCAACATTTCTTTGTGATTATCCACCTACATCATACGTCAATTGAGGAAACATTCTCTTATCTGCTTCCAACATCTTAAGCAGACCAGTGCTGCATACAAGACTCCAAATTTAGTATCACCAATTTGCGACGTAACCAAAGCATAACAACCCCTCTCCTACATTGAATTACCCAGGATCGGTCCATTAGCTTTGGTTTCCACTTGGAACACCTATATTCTTGCCTTTTGCAAATCATACTCCTGCAACACCCAGACCTTTCTACATCTCAGAGTTCTACAATCTCTATTTCAATAACTTAACTATTTTTCCTAACAAAGTGGACAAATTCAAATTTTTCACATGGCCACATCTTTGCCTATTCAATATCCCTATGTAACCTCCATGAGTTCCCTTTAGAACTTTTGTTCCTGCCTATCCTGGAGTTACCAGTAGATGTAGCAATCATACTTCTGGTGCATTCATCCAAGTCACTTATACAAATCAAAAAAGCAGGGATCCCTGTAGCACACCATTTATTGCATCTTACCAACCAGCAAAAGTCCATTTATGCCTACAATCTAGTTCCTCTTAATCACCATTCTTCCACTTGCACCAGTATGTGACTTCTTAATGGCAAGAGCTCTCATTTGACATTACAGCTCACCTTATCCCCTCTGGAATTCCACGTATCACACACCTACCAGTTCCCTTAACTCACTGCATTGATTATTTCAAAGATTAACGCTGCGAACTGTGCAGTTTATTAAGTGATAAGGAGATTCCTGTATATGTCAAGATGGGTTGTTTAAAGGACTTAAAGACGCATTTACACAGAACAGCCACATCAGAGTTTGAAAATGGGGGTTTAATCTGAGTTCGGGTATCATGGATCATTGGACTTGTTCCTGTGTTACACTGTTCTAGATGAGAAATCGAAAACATTTTCCCCAATTGTCATTTACATCCAAATAAAGAACTTTTTAAGATTGCATCCAGCTTTAAATGATTTCCTTTCTATTAACTGGTGTGAATTAAGAATCACTCTCTCTGAATATCTGAAACGGACAGCCATGACATATCCACTTCTTCAATTCCATTTTTCCATCTAATCCTAACATCTCTGATTTTAGCATTGAAAATATTAATCATTTGTGAGCAATAATTATCTCACACTGTAGAAATGTACAGGCATTAACAATCCAGGTGATTTCAGATGATAAGAGTACAAAAGGGTTTCCTTGGTATCTGCCTGATTCCTTCAAAAGTTTGAGGACAACAGTGTTGCAAATCACAAAGCAGTAAATGAAGTGTGGCTCAAGGGATCTAAACTACACTGATTCAAATATCTCTACACCTTCTTATAAATTTACAGAGCTTGAAATTCAATCAGCTCTTGCTTCCAATTATAATAGATTGTAGCTGTAGTGTTAAGAACACCTAAGATCCTAAACTTTAATTCATTCATTAATCCTTAACATTCATCCATTTGGGTTAGGCTACATTCATGGTACGGGTGTGGAAAGAGGTAAAAGTATCCAGGAAATAAAGTCACAAAACCTAAAGGGAGAATGAAGGTGGTGTTTCAATAAAACTCCTTCACAAAGCAACACTCTTCACAAGAAATTTGCACCACAGAACCCTGAGAAACAATAACATTTCAGATAGCATTTCATGGGAAGTAGAGGTTAAGGCACGGCTTAAAATACAAAGTTCAAAGTAAATTTTATTATCACAGCACTTGTATACAATCCTGAAATTAATCTTCCTGTGGACATACTCAAATCTATAGAATAACAACTATAACAAAATCAATGAAAGACCAGAGTGCAGAAGACACCAGATTGTCAATACAAAAAGAAGGTATAATAATAACAAATAAATAAGCAGTAAGTATTGAGAACACCAGATGAAGAGTCTTTGAAAGTTGAGTCCATAGGTTGTGGGAACATTTCAATAATGGGGCAAGTGAAGTTGAGTGAAATTATCCTCTTTGGTTGAAGAGCCTGATGGCTGAGGAGTAATAACTGTTCTTGAATCTGGTGGTGTGAGTCCCAAGGTACTTGTACCTTCTTTCTGATGGCAATAGAGAGAAGAGAAGCATGTCCTGGGTGGTGGAGATCCCTGATGATGGATACTGCTTTGCTGCAACAGCGTTTCATGTTGATGTGCTCAATGGTGGGGGGATCTTTACCGGCGATGAACCAGGCTGGATCCACTACTTTTTGTAAGATTTTCCATTCAACATCATTGGGGTTTCCACACTAAGCTGTGACGTACCCAGTCAATATACTCTCCACCGCACATCTATAGAAGTTTGCCAAAGTTTGAGTTGAAATGCCAAATCTCCACAAGCTCCTAAGGAAGTAGAGCCAATGCCATGGTTTCTTTGTAATTGCACTTATGAGCTGAGCCCAGCACAAGTCCTCCAAAATAATAACACCTAGGAATTTAAATTTGCTAACCCTCTCCATCTCTAATGCTCCAATGGGGACTGGCTCATGGACCTCTGGTTTCCTTGTCCTGAAGTCTATAATCAGGTCCTTGGTCCTACTGATATAGTGAGAGGTTATTGTTATGACACCACTCAGCCAGATTTTCAATCTCCCTTCTTTATGCTGATTCATCACTACCTTTGATTTGGCCCACGACAGTGGTGTGATCAGCAAACTTGAATATGGCACTGGAGCTGTGCTCAGCCAATCAGTTATCGGTGTAAAGCGAGTAGCGCAGTGGACTAAGCACACAGTGTTGTAGTGCACCTGTGCTGGTGGAGATCATGGAGGAGATGTCCTTGCCAATTGAACTGACTAGGGTCTGCACGTGAGCAAATCCAGGATCCAACTGCACAAGGAAGTATTGAGGCCAAGGTACTGGAGTTTTGAGGTGTTGATGGTATTGTATACTGAGCTATAGTTGATAAAGAACACCCTGATATATGCACCTTTGCTGTCTAGATGTTCCAAGGTTGAGTGAAGAGTCAGTGGGATGGCATCTGCCGTGGACCAGTTGCTCTGGTAAGCAAATCGGAGCAGACCCAAGTCACTCCTCAGACTGGAGTTAACATGTTCCATCACCAACTTCATCAGCGTGGATGTAAGTGCCACGGGACGCTCGTCATTGAGGCAGGTCACCGCGGTCTTCGTAGGCGCCCGTATGATTGAAGGCTACTTGAAGCAGGTGAAGAGTTTAAAAGATTTCAGTGAACACACTAGCCAGTTGATGAGCCCAGATCTTTAGTATGTGGCCAGGTACCTATCTGGGCCGGATACTGTTTGTGGGATGCTTAGCTGTGTTAGCCATCAGGTGAGAGAAATGACAAAGACACAAGAAGTGAGAATGATCACCCAAAGTTAGGTCACGCAAGAAGAAAGAAACACAGATACACGCACAGCACAAAGAACAGCGTCGCACTAACCACTATTGGGGCTCCTACGGTAACGTAGTGATGCACACGGCGCTATTACAGCTCGAGGTGTTCTGGAGTTCAATTCCGGTCCCATTCTGCAAGCAGTCTCTGTCCTCCTGTGGAATGTGAGAGTTTTCTCCGGGTCCTCCTGTTTCTTCCCACTGTCCAAAGATCCACTGGCTAGGTTAATTGGTTATTGTAAATCGTTAGTGATTAGATTAGGGATAATTGGGGGTTGCAGGGGCAGCATAGCTCGAAGGGTCAAAAGGATCTGCTCCCTGCTGTAACTCTAAATGAATAAAGAACATCTCTTGTCCAACAGAAGTATGAAACAGTGACAAGAGTCAACCATTCATCCCTTTATAAGCTGTCTGTTCTTCACCAGACTGCTTTTTTCCATTCCACCCAGTTCCCACATTCCTCACTTCCCTCAGTGTCCAAGAATTTAGCACAGCCAGGTCTCCCTGTCAAGTCTTTATTCTTTTTCATGAAGACTTTGCATTTTCACAGTATGGTATAAGTGTATGTATAAAATGTGTAATTTAGATTTTGGGTAACACACAAAATGCTGTGGAAGCTCAGGTCAGGCAGCACTCTCTGGAGGGGAATAAACAGTCGACAATTCGGGTTGAGACCTTTCATCAGAACTCAAGAAAGGTCTCGGCCCAAAACATAGACTGTTTATCCTCCTCCATAGATGCTGCCTGACCTGCTCAGTTCTTCCAGCTTCTTGTGTGTATTGCTCTGGATTTCCAGCATCTGCAAAATCTATTGTTTATATTTTATGTGTTACCTGGATTTACATACTTGTGATCTTGCTGTAAGCAAATTATTCATTGTATACACACCTCACTGTACCAATGCACGTGACAACAAGTTCGACCTGCAGCCACACTTAATCCTTCTCCGTTTAGCAAATATTATGTTTAAAATATATTTTATTTTTTATAAAAATAATCCCAGATATACTCTTTCATCTTTTTGTGCAATGTTCTTCTGTAAACCTGTTTGCCTTACCAGTTTTGTCCACCAAGACACTCGGCTACACCCTGCCACCCTCCCACTCTCCCGCCCCCACCTTTTATAACTCATTACCATGGATTTTATTTCAGAATGTTAAAAATCTGCTGAGAACTAGCAGACAAAGAACAAGTAGTCAACAGCTCTCATGTTACAGGTGATCCATTACTGATATCTACCCTGACCAGGAAAGAGCAAATTCAAACACTGAAACCAGTTGGGAATGGATCAAATTTCTTAAAAGTTATTACCTTTCTGAAATGAGCCCAGGTCCCAGCAGGAAGCTCAAATCATGTTAATAAAAAGCTGTAGATGGAAACTCACACCTGGCCCGCCCTGGTTGATAGATTCAGTCCAAATGGCTCCAAACAATATTGTTTGTATGATTAATATCACATGCAAAAAGCCCAAGATATTCAAACTGCAATATCCAAATAAGATAAAGCCCTGCACAACTAAATCAGATGAAACAAGCCAAAGGTTTTTTTTTAGTTAATCTGCAATCTTCACTGTCGGGGAGGGGAATGGGAAAGGATGGGGGTGGGGTGGTAGTGATGGCTTTGTTTCATTTGGTGCAGCCTCCCTTTCCTCTCCAGTATTTGTAATTGATGGTTAAAGTTCAGCAGAATCTCCCTGGCACCACACCTCACAAGCAGCTTAACTGCATGCCCCATCTGTGGTCTGTCGGCTAAGTTTTCAGAACCTCTCACTTTCCTGAAGCCAGAATGGTAGTAGTGATAAATTGCATTTATATACTGTAGACTTATTGCTGTAATACATCTCTTAGCTATCAAACAGCATTTCAAACCAATACACAAGCAGATGCCCAATACTCCTAACTTCAAAAACATATTAGAGAAGGTAACTATAGAGGGGTAATAAACTGTCTCAAGTCACATACTAAACACACAATCTTATTCTGTGGAGTACTGGAAATGAGAGATGACTTTTGGGAGTTTTACAGAATCATGAGGGCTTAGATAAACTGAATGGTAGCAGACTTTTCCCCAGGGTAGGGAGTCCAGAACTAGGAGGCATAGATTTAGTGTGAGAGGGGAAAGATTTAAAACAGACAAGAGGTAACTTTTCAACAGATGTTGAGTATATGCAACTAGCTGCCAGAGGAAATGGTTGAGGCACGTACAATAGTATCATTTAAGAAGCATTTGGATAGGCACATGGAAGGGCAGGGCGTAGAGGAATACAGATCAAATGCAGGAAAATGAGACTGCATAGATGGTTGACATAGATTAGTTGGACCAAACAACATTATTATGCGTATGGATCTATACCTCTAATGCATTACATGTGCATTCAAACTCATTCTCAGATTCAGAGCTCAGCTCGCATTCAAAGATTAACTGCACATTTTGCACCTTCAGTTGAATCTCGTTCTTCAGCACTCACCACCCAATCTATTTATTTGCACAGATGATGATTATGCACTACACGTGGCAACAGGAGGGTCTGATAAATTCTTCAGCAGCCCATTGCTCCTGCAAGATATTATGTGTACAACCTGCTACAGTAATGCCTCGATATGGGGTAGAAATGACCCTGTGAAATGAGCTTGGCATTCTCCGATTGTCACAGAACTATACTACACTGACGCCAAAACCTCTCAATGCAAAGTTAAACTAATGAGGAGCAGAAGTAAGCCACTTAGACACACAAACCTGTACCATCATTAAATATAATCTTTTGATAATCTGACTTTGCACACACATCTACTCATGATTAGTGTAGATCGATACAACAGGTGGTATGTACCTGACAGGCCGAAGAGCTTGTTTCTGTGTCGTATGATTTTCACCCTTCCCCCCCCTTTTTAGCTGCAATCTATTTATCTGTCCTAAAAATATTAAAAGACCCAAGCCATGTGGACAAAAAATTGTACCTCATCTGATTCTTACCTTTAAACAGAGTACAGCAGAGTTTTACTTCACCACTTGTAACTTATGTATAATTTGTGGTCTGTGTGTTGTCTGTACCTACAGTACATGGCTGCATGCTGCTGCAAGATTTTCATTGTACTTGTACTTCACTCTACGTCTGCACATGTCAATAAACTTGACGATTTACTGCAAACACATCAGCACCTTTAATTTAGCAGGCCAGTTCCATATATGGTCTCCGCAATGCCTTATACAAGTGAATTTCAACACCCTTGCAACAATGTGCAACACACTATTAATTTTCTTTGTAGCTGCTAACTAGCCTTTTCTAAGTTAAGCACAATGGTCAAGTGTTGTGGAGCACAGAAACAGGCAGATCCAAACTGTTGCCCCCATTTACATTAATCATTTAGAAGAGAAAATTTGCAACACACACAAACTGCTGGAGGAACTCAGCAGGCCAGGCAGCATCTATGGAAAAGAGTATAGTAGATGTTTCGGGCCAAGACTCTTCAGCAGGACAAGAGAAAAAAGATGATGAGTAGAGTTGAAAGGAGGGGAAAGCGAAATGGAAAAGATGTGGTCGAGGGCAGCACTGACGGTAGAAGAAGGGAAGCCCCTTTCTTTGAAGAAGGAAAACATCCCCTTTGTTCTGGAATGGAAAGCCTCATCCCAAGAGCAGCTCTGCATGTCTGCACTTACCCCATCCTCCATCCTCCAGGGGTAAGAGGAGTGTCCTCACTTACCACCTCACCAGCATCTGCATCCATCACCAATTCTCCTTAACTTCCTCCACCTCCAGCAAGATTCCACCAGCAAGCACATCTCCCCCCAACTCCACTTTCTATATTCCACAGGGATCGCTCTCTACTTGACTCCCCTGTCCATTCATCCCTTCCCACTGATCTCCCTCCTGACACTTATCCTTGCAAGCAGAACAAGAGCTACACCTGCCCCTACACCTCCTCCCTCACTACCATTCAGGGCCCGAAACACTTCTTCCAGGTGAGGCAACACTTCACTGGTGAGTCTGTTGGGTCATCCACTGTATCCACTGCTCCTGGTGTGACCTCTTGAACATCGGTGAGACCCAACATAGACTGGGAGACCGCATCGCCGAGCATCTAAGCTCTGTCCGCAAGGGGATCTCCCAGTGGCCACCCATTTTAATTCCACTTTCCATTCCGACATGTCTGTCTAAGGCCTCCTCTACTGCTGCGATGAGGCCACACTCAAGATGGAGGAGCAAAACCTTATACTCCGTCTGGGTAGCCTCCAACCTGACGGCATGAACTTCGAATTCTTGAACTTCCAGTAATACCCCCCCGCCCCCGCTTCTTTATTCCTGATCCCTTTTCCCTCTCTCACCTTATCTTCCTGCCTGCCCATCGCCTCCCTTGGCTGCTCCTCCCCCCTCCCCCCCGTCCGCTCCTATTAGATTCCCCCTTCTCCAGCCCTGTATCTCTTTCACCAATCAACTTCCCAGCTCTTTACTTCACCCCTCCCCCTCCCAGTTTCACCTGTCACCTTGTGTTTCTTCCTCTCCTCCCCCCACCTTCTAACTCTGACACCTCATCGTTTTTTCTCAACCACATCTCTTCCATTTCGCTCCCCCCCCCAACCTTTAAACTCTACTCCACATCTTTTTTTCTCCAGTCCTGCTGCATGGTCCTGGCCTGAAATGTTGACTGTACTCTTTTCCATAAATGCTGCCAGGCCTGCTGAGTTCCACCAGCATTTTGTGTGTGTGTGTTACATTAATCATTTACCAACATTCTGTATGTTGCTTTCAGTGTCCTGGCTTCAAGTTTTTGCCGAGCTATTTCTTTACATCATGAACAGTAGCTGCCACTATCACCTTTTCAAACCACCAACCACTTTCTCTGTGAAAGAAATTCCCCTCAGATCCCATTTAAATCTGCTCTCTTCAACCTTCTCATCTTTGACAACCCCACCATGGGAAAGATATTTTTGCTGTTTACCACGCTTATTCTACCCAATGTGTTTTGCATCTCTACCAGGTCACCCTCTCAACTCCAGGGAAAACAAAACCACTCTTGTCAAATTTCTCCTTTTACCTGTAATGCCCCAATCCAGGTAACATCCTGGCAGATCTCCTCTGCACCCTGTCCAGTACAACTACACCCCACATAATAAAATGGTGACTGGAAATGCAAGCAGTACTCCTGGTGTCACCTAACCAATGTGTTCTAAAGCTGTAACATGGCATCCCAGCTCTTATATTCTGTGCCATAGCCACGGAGAGAAAGCATCCTACTTATGCTTCCTTCACCATTTGATCGACACGTGCTACCACTTTCAGGGATATAGGCACAGGAGTTACCAAATAAAGTGGCCACTGAGTCTATGACCATAGTCTTCTGCTGCTGTAGCCCATCCACTTCCAAGGATCAGCGTGGTGTGCATTCAGAGATGCTCTTCTGCCCAGCGTGGATATTTAAGTTACCATTACCTATCTGTCAGCGACATGCCTGGGTGTAGCGGTTTCCATGGGTGGGGGGGGGCAACCAAAGGTGCTATTGTCTTATTTAAATACATTCTTTATGATTATAAGACCATGCTGGACATTAAGAACTTAAAATACTGCAGGTCTACCCCTTCAGGGAGTTACTCCTGTCAGAAAACCTGAAGGACACGGACTTGGTGCGGACCGTGATGCTGCCTGCAACGGAGAGGTGTCAGTGCACAAAGGAGTCTAACAGCAAGTGATCATCCGAGTCAATTTTCTGTGATCGCAAGACCCTGTTTGACATTGGTGGTGTGGAATGTTGCAATTCCAATTTATTGGTCTATTGGCAAACAGTAGCGGCAGACATATGGGTGGTGGTGGAGGGGGGGGTGGATATTGCACGGACTCAGTCACAGTGAGTACTAGGCCTCAGGCAGCGGTGTTGCCTGTTAACAGCCGTTGGGGGGAGGCATCGGAGCTTGTCGCTCCACCAGAGTGCCCCCCCCATTGTTTGCTCAACAGAAGGTGAGCTGTATTGTGTTCAAGAGCAGACTGCTGCAACGTTCAAGGACTTGGATTACATTTATTTTGTATGACTGTAATTTATTGCTATCTTGTTGGTGAAGAACATGGCGCCAGCAAACAATGCGACCAAAGGCGACATCCTTCAGGCAGTTCATGAAACTGCTTCTTTTACTTCTTTCAAGTACAATTCAGCTATAATCGGAACCTGTGATTTACATTTTGATGGTGTGTTTTTGAGCCGATTGAGCGATCTGATGCTTTGTTGTCTTCGAGGAGCCTTGCGGAAGTCAAATCCAGATAAAGTCACTCAGAGACCGTATAAGTACAAACTCTTTATTCAAAGCACCCAGGGCTTATTCAGTAAGTCGCTCATACAGGAACAGTCAATTACTGTTTCTGTTCGGTCCACCAACTAACTAACAATTCCCCTTACAAAATGGATATATACATTCAGATACCCCCACACAAGACAGGCTGGAGCCAAACATATCTACATGACAGTCCCAAAAGACAAATTACAGGATAGGCATAATGGCTCACATACACAAAACAAACTGGAGCTGTCTTATCTCTGCGCATGACTGCACAAGGACCCTGAAACACTAGCTGGCTAACTTCGACACAAAATATTGTTCAGCATTGAATAGCAAAATTAGCACATCTGTTAATCATCATCAAGGTTTCTTGCAGAAAAAAGACTGCTATGTTTAACTAACCGTGTTAACCCTTTACATACTTTATCAGTCTGGTAAGGTTTCAAGCGAAAAGTGCAGCCTGGAGCCAGGGTTGGGTGGGGGGTGCTTACACATGCCTATGATCGACTCTGTTTACCCCATAAGACACAGAAGCAGAATTAGGCCATTCAGCCAATCGTGTCTCCGTCATTCCATCATGGCTGCTCCCAAATCCCACTCAACCCCAAACATGAGAAAATCTGCAGATGCTGGAAATTCAAGCAACACACACAAAATGCTGATGGAACGCAGCAGGCCAGGCAGCATCCATAGGAAGAAGGACAATCAACGTTTTGGGTCGAGACCCTTCGTCAGGACTAACTGAAAGAAGAGATAGTAAGAGATTTGAAAGTGGGAGGGGGAGGGGAGACCGGAAATGATAGGAGAAGACAGGAGGGGGAGGGATGGAGCCAAGAGCTGGGAAGTTGATCAGTAAAAGGGATACAAGACTGGAGAAGGGGGAGTATCATAGGACGGTACAACCCCAAACACCTCTCTTCTCGCCATATCCTTTGATGCCTGACCGATCAGGAAACGATCAACTTCTGCCTTAAATATACCCACAGACTTGGCCTCCACCGCAGTCTGTGGTAGAGCATTCCAGATTTACTACTCTCCGGGTAAAAAAAATTCCTCTTCACCTCAGTTCTAAAGGGTTGCCCCCTCAATTTTGAGGCTGTACCCCTAGTTATGGATACCCCCATGATTGGAAACATCCTCTCCACATCTACCCTATCTAGTCCTTTCAGCACTCGGTAGGCTTCATAGAAACACAGAAAACCTACAGCACAATACAGGCCCTTCGGCCCACAATGCTGTGCCGAACATGTACTTACTTTAGAAATTACCTCGGGTTACCTGCAGCCCTCTGTTTTTCATCCGGTCCTAGAGACTTATCCAACTTAATGCTTTCCAAAAGCTCCAGCACATCCTCTTTCTTAATATCTATATGCTCAAGCTTTTTAATCCGCTGTAAGTCATCCCTACAATCGCCGAGATCCTTTTCCATAGTGAATACTGAAGCACCTCTGCTATCTCCTCTAGTTCCGTACACACTTTTCCACTGTCAAACTCGATTGGTCCTATTCTCTCACTTTTGATAATAAATGTACTTTGAATATATGCTTGTATTTTATATGTGATATACTGTATGTGCCTCGGGCTGTGTGTGACTGTTGGTACTGTGATTTGTAAGTTTACCCCAAAGTAATGCTGTTTCATTTGGCCGTATTCAGGGGTATTGAAGGACAATTAAACAAACTTGAACTGTCAGTTTGAACCAGTCTAGCCATTCTCCTCTGACCTCTCTCATTAACAAGGCACTTTTGCCCACACAGCTGCCATTCACTGTATTTTTTTGTTTTTCACACCATTCTCTGTAAACTCTGGAGAATGTTGTGCGCGATAATCCCAGGAGATGAGCAGTTTCTACGATACTCAAACAGTCTGGCACCAACAATCACTCCATGGTCAAAGTAATTCAGATCACATTTCTTTCCCTTTCTGACCGAACCTCTTGACCATCTCTGCGTGCACTGAGTTGCTGCCACATGACTGGTCAGTTAGATATTTGCATTAATGAGCACATGTGCAGGTGTACCTAACAGAGTGGCAGCTGAGAATACATACAAGGTCATTCGATTCATCAACACGTCCCAGGGCCTTTCTATTTACTATCTGTGTCCAGCCTTTATTTGTCTTCGCAAAATGCCTTACTTCATTTTGTCAATGTTAAATTCCATCTACTAATGTTTCACCCAACTGACTTATCAAATCCTGACATAACCTTAGCCACCTTCCTTCTTATCTACAATGCCACCAATTATATCAGTAAACTTACGAATCACATCTCCTACATTCACAACCAAGCCATTCGAAACATAAAAACATAGAAAACCTACAGCACAAATACATGCCCTTCGGTTCACAATGCTGTGCCAAACATGTACTTACTTTAGAAAATATATAGAGTTATCCATTGCCCTCTATTTTTCGAAGTTCCATGTACCTATCCAGGAGTCTCTTAAAAGACCCTATCATATCCACTTCCACCACCGTTGCCGGCAGCCCATTCCACGCACTCACCACTCTCTGTGTAAAAAACATACCCCTGATATCTCCTCTGTACCTACTTCCAAGCACCTTAAAACTGTGCCCTCTCATGTTAGCCATTTCAGCCCTGGGAAAAAGCCTCTGACTATCCACACGATCAATGCCTCTCATCATCTTATACACCTCTATCAGGTCATCTCTCATCCTCCATCGCTCCAAGGAGAAAAGGCCAAGTTCACTCAAGCTATTCTCATAGGACAAGCTCCCCAATCCAGGCAACATCCTTGTAAGTCTCCTCTGCACCCTTTCTATAGATTCCACTTCCTTCCTGTAGTGAGGTGACCAGAACTGAGCACAGTACTCCAAGTGGGGCCTGACCAGGGTCCTATACAGCTGCAACATTACCTCTCAGCTCTTGAACTCAATCCCACAGTTGATGAAGGCCAATACACCGTATCATTTCTTAACCACACAGTCAACCTGAGCAGCAGCTTTGAGTGTCCTATGATCTCGGACCCCAAGATCCCTCTGATCCTCCACACTGCCAAGAGTCTTACTACTAATACTATATTCTGCCATCATATTTGACCTACCAAAATGAACCACCTCACATTTATCTGGGTTGAACTCCATCTGCCACTCCTCAGCCCAGTTTTGCATCCTATTGATGCCCCGCTATAACCTCTGACAGCCCTCCACATTATCCACAACACCCTCAACCTTTGTGTCATCAACAAATTTACTAACACATCCCTCCACTTCCTCATCCAGGTCATTCATAAAAATCACGAAGAGTAAGGGTTCCAGAACAGATCCCTGAGGCACACCACTAGTCACCAACCTCCATGCAGAATATGACCTGTCTATAACCACTCTTTGCCTTCTTGTGCCAGCCGGTTCTGGATCCACAAAGCAAGGTCCCTTTGGATCCCATGCCTCCTTACTTTCTCAACAAGCCTTGCATGGGGTACCTTGTCAAATGCCTTGCTGAAATCCATATACACCACATCTACTGCTCTACCTTCATCAATGTGTTTAGTCACATCCTCAAAAAGTTCAATCAGGCTCTTAACACATGACCTGCCTTTGAGAAAGCTATGCTAACTATTCCTAACCATATTCTGCCTCTCCAAATGTTCATAAATCCTGCCTCTCAGGATCTTTTCCATCAACTTATCAACCACTGAAGTAAGACCATCAAATGTTAATTTATAATCACAAAATCACAAACATCAACGGAGCCAGCACCTATACCTCATGTTCTCAGTGTTATATTAATTAATTTATTATTATTTGGGTTTTTATTTGGATTTGCAGTTTGTCCTATTTTGCACATTGGCTGCACAGTTTGATGGTTGGTTAAGAAGGCAAGTGGCATTCTTGTCTTTATTAGTCCCGGCATCAAGTTCAAAAGTCCAGAAGTTACGTTGCAGCTTTTTAAATCTCGAGTTAGTCCACACCTGGAGTACTGAAATCAGTTCTGGTCGACCTATAGGAAGGACATTGAGGTTTTGGAGAGGGTGTAGCGGAGGTTTACCAGGATGTTGCCTGAATTAAAGAGCATGTGTAAAAACAAGAGGTGGACAAACTTGGGATGTTTTCTCTGAAACAGCAGAGGCTGAGGGGAGATCTGATAGAGGTTTAAAAGATTATGAGTAGACAGATAGTATCTTTTTCCCCAGGGATGACAAGTCTAGTACTGAAGGGCATACATTTAAGGTGACTGAGTGCAAGTTCAAAGGAGATATGAGGGGCAAGTTGCTGTGTGTGTGTGTGTGTGTGTGTGTGTGTGTGTGTGTGTGTGTGTGTGTGTGTGTTTTATACACGGAGAGCGGTGGGTGCCTGAAACATAATGCCTAGGATGTTGGGAGAGGCAGAAACACTGGGGACCTTACAGGGCAAGCAGATAGGCACACGAATGTGAGGAAATGGAGGAATATGGACATTGTGTCGGCAGAAGGAATTAATTTAGTTGATTACTAATGTAAATGGTTTGGCACAACATTTTGGGCGAAGGGCCTGTTCCTGTGCTGTACTCCAGTTCAAGCTTCTGCAGCACTAGATTGGGAAATTGATGCATCTTAATCAGGCATCAAAGCACTACAAGATCAGCAATCTTTCACAGCCAGCAAGCCCTGATATCTCTAAGAGCTGCCTGCCATGAAATATTTCACTGGTTAATTATTCACTGTTTTACTTTGCTTGTTTCCATAGTAACCTCCGGTTTCATTCATGGCACTGATTGGCAGTTCAGCTGTAAGAGTGGCCAAAGACTACTTCAAGTGCAAACAGACAGAGCAAGAGAAATTCCAGTGGCTGTTAGTGGGGATTAATGTCATTTTGTTACACACTCCCTACCTGTACCTTTAAATTCAATGCAACCTCATGCAATACAGCCCATTAAATTGCAGTCACCGCTATCATGTATGTCATTAACCATCTTAAGCTCAATGAGAGCTAATTTTGGCGCTGTACAAATTCTTATTTAAATGATAACTGGCAAAATCACTTGGCACCATTGAAAACAACTTTTTCAGATTAGTTTTCTATCAAAGTTCAAAGTACATTTAAATTGAAGTATGTTTACTATGTACAAACATACCACCTTGGTACATATTGGCACCAGTGACATACGTCGGAAAAGCAATGAGGTCTTGAAGAGAGAATTTAGGGAGTTAGGTAGAAAACTGAAAAGCGGAACCTCCAGGGTAAAGCAGACCGCTGCCTGTGCTATGGGCCAACGAGGGTGAGAATAGGATGATTTGGCAGATGAATGTGTGGCTGGGGAAGTGGTGCGGGGGGGGGGGAAGGGTTCAGATTTCTGGATCATTGGGATCTCTTCTGGGGAAGGTACGACTTGTACAAAAGGGCTGGGTTACACCTGAACCTGAGGGGGACCAATATCCTTGCAGGCAGGTTTTCTAGAGCTGTTGAGGAGGGTTTAAACTAATTTGGCAGGGAGATTGGAACTAGAGTGATAGGGCTGAAGATAGAGCTATTGGTTTACAAGCAGAGGTTGTGCGTAATGAGACTGTCAGGAAGCACAACCTGATGATAGGACAAAATTGCAGTCTGTGGAATGAGCTGTATAGTGAAAGAGGGACAAAATTGAAAAGGATGACGGATACAGGACTGTAGGTGTTATATTTGAATGTACACAGTATACAAAATAAGGAAGCACAGTTAATGACTGGCAGGTATGAAATGGTGGCATTAGTCATGGCTCTGTTGGTAAAAAATGAAAACAAATCCTTAAAAAGAGGTGACATAGTATTGGAAGGTAAAAAGACCATGATGGAAGTTATATACGGTAACCAGGATGTGGACTACAAGTATCAACGGGAGACAGAAAAGCCATGTCAAAAGGGGACTATTACAATATTCATGGGGGATTTCGATATGCAAGCAGAATTCATAAAATTCCTACTAACTAGATAGCCTTTTAGGGCAGCTTGTGGTTGAGGTCAATAGGCTATTCTGGATTGGGTGTAGTGTATTAAACTGAATTTGAGGAAGAAGCTCAAGGTAAAGGAACCCTTAGGAAGCAGTGATCATAATATGATAGAGTTCACCCTGCAGGTTGAGAGGGAGAAGCTAAAGTCAGATGTATCAACATTACAGCGGAATAAAGAGAGAACCTAGCCTAATTGATTAGAAAACAACACTGGCCAGGACAACAGCAGACAGCTGGAGTTCTTGGAAGCAATTTGGAAGGCACAGGATAGTTACATGCCAAAGAAGAAATACTCTAAATGTAAGATGAAGCAACTATGGCTAATATGGGAAGTGAAAACCAAGATAAAAGCAAAAGAAAGGGTATATAATAAAACAAAAATTAGAGGGAAATTAGAGGGAAGTTAGAGGATTGGGAAACTTATAAACCAACAAAAGGCAACTTTAAAAAAAAGGGGAAAAGGTGAAATATGAATGTAAGCTAGCCAATAATATGAAAGAGGATACCAAAAGTATTGAGTAAAAAGGAAGCAACAGTGGGAATCAGACACCTGGCAAATGATGCTGGTGAGGTAATGGGGGAACAAGGAAACAGTGGATGAAAGCAATAAGTATTTTGCATCTGTCTTCACTGTGGAAGACACTAGCAGTAAGCTGGGGGTTCGAGTGTGTCAAAATGTAGAGGGGAGCACAGTTGCTATTACTAGAGAGAAAGGGCTTAGGAAAACTGAAAGGTCTGAAGGTAGATTAGTCACCTGGACCAGATGGATTAGAACCCCAGGATTCTGAAAGAGGCATTAGTAATGATCTTTCAAGAATTACTAGATTCTGGAATGGTTCCTGAGGACTGGAAAATTGTAAATGTCACTCCACTCTTCAAAGAAGAGAGGGAGGCAGAAGAAAGGAAATTATAAGCTAGTTAGCCTAACCTCAGTGGCTGACAAGCTGTTGAAATCGATTGTTAAGGTTATGATTTTGGAGAACTTGGAGGCACATGGTAAAATAGGGCAAAGTCAGCATGGTTTCCTCAAGGGAAAATCTCGCCTAAAAAATCTGTTGGAATTCTTTAAGAAAATAACAAGTAGGACAGACGAAGGAGAATCGGTAGATGATGTGTACAGAAGGTACCACCCGAGGCTGCTTAACAAGATAACAGCCCATGGTATTACAGGAAAGGTACTAGCATGGGTAGAGCATTGGCTGATTGGCAGGAGGCAAAGCGTGGGAATGAAAGGATCCTTTTCAGGTTGGCTGCTGTGTCTAGTGGTGCTCTGCAGGGCTGGTGTTGGGACTGCTTCTTTTCCACATGGTATGTCAGTGAACTGATGGACTTGTGGCCAGGTTTGTGATCAGTATGAAGACAGGTGGAAGGGCAGGTAGTGTTGAGGAAGCTGGGAGAGTGCAGGTGGACTTAAGACAGATTAGGAGAATGGGCAAAGAAGTAGCAAATAGAATACAGTGTCCAGAAGTATATGGTCATGCACTTAGGCAGAAGACAAAAAGCATAGACTATTTTCTAAATGGGAAGCAAATTCAAAAAACAGAAGTGCAAAGGGACTTGGGAGTCCTCCTGCTGGATCCTCTAAGGTTTATTTGCAGGTTGAGTCTGTGGTGAGGAAAGCAAATGCAATGTTATTTCAAGAGGGCTAGCGTATAAAAGGATGTAATGCTGAGGATTTGTAAGGCATTGCTGAGGTTTCACTTGGAATACTGGGAGCAGTTTTGGGTCCCTTATTTTAGAAAGGATGTGCTGACATTGGAGAGGGTTCAGAGGAGGGTCATGAGAATGACTCTGAGAATGAAAGGTTTACCATATGAGGAGCGATTAATAGCTCTGGGCCAGTACTCACTGGAGTTCAGAAGAACAACAGGGGAGCTCACTCAAACCTATCCAATGGTGAAAGGTGGAGACAGAGTGGATGCGGACAGTGGAGGAGTCTCAGGCCAGAGGGTACAGCCTCAGAATAAGCAACGGAGATCAGGAGGAATTTCTTTAGCCAGAGAGTGGTGAATCTGTGGAATTCATTGCCACAGGCGACTGTGGAGGCCAGGTCATTGGATATACTTAAGGCAGAGGTTGACAAGTTCTTGAATTATCAGGGCTTGAAAGGTTACGGGGAGAAGGCAGGAGAATGAAGTTGAGAGAGAAATGGATCAAGCATGATGAAATGGTGGAGCAGACTCAATTGGCTGACTGGCCTCATTTTGCTCCTGAGTCATTTGGTCTTATGGTTTTAAAATTCACCTTCTTTCAGCAGTCATAAAAACTAAACCCAACAGAATCCATTAAAAAAGACAATCAAACACAAAAAGAACAAATCGTAGAAGCTATAAAAAGTCAACAAAGAACACTCAGAACAGAAGTTCACAAAAGTGAGCCCACAGCCAAGAAGCCAATTCACCGCTGCAGGACATCCAGGAGTTTGTTAATTGCAGACCACAGCCTCAGTCAACGCAGAGATAGGTAAACCTTGTACAGCAACGAACTGAACACCAGCCCATCTCTCACCTCCGTCCTGACACCCAGACCCTTTCAATCAGGTCCTGCGCTTAAATCAGCCAAACGAAGCTAATGATGCAGTCACTGCACCAGTCACTGAATCAAGACCAATCAGATCACCGAGATTGTACCAAAAAAACACTGCAAGGAAATGAAACCTGATAGGTTAACCACATTTACTTTTTAATGTGCAAAATAAGATTTTCTTAACTTTCTATTATAAACATAAACACATTATATCCAATTGCAATGTTTACTACGTGTATATGTGCACACACGCACGCACACACACACACACACACACCAGTAATCTGATGACTCCCACCAAGCCATAAATTACTCCAGCAGTGATGACTCAGATTTTGAATGAAAATACAACTCCCTGTGCACATTGGACAGCACACTAACTTCACCATTATACACTTGTATTACGAAGCAAGCTCTTAGTGAGCACTGTGACCAACAAATCACCCCAAGCAATGTTAATAGTGCAGCAGAAGCAGGAGACTACCCAGTTAACACAGAGAGTGGACTTCCTTCAATTTGGTGCTAGACATCAACACTTCAAACCACTGGATGAAAAACAAGCAGCCAAAGGCTTGAAAGTTCTGAAAATGCTTTCCCACTCTGCCAGTGCTGAACAAGAAATGTGTAATCACTGTCAGGTCTGCCCAGGCAGTCACCTTCCAATCTCCACTCAGCTAACAGGAAACTCCTGCCTCTCGTTTCCAACTCACCTCCTGCAGCCTGTTTAAATCCAGCTCTCATCCACAGCTTTAGTTCACTTGTCAAACCAGCCAGCCTAATTCAGTTGCTGCCTTGTTGATATGGCATAGAATAGGCCCTTCGAGCCATGGCGCCCTGCAGTCCCTCAGTTTAATCCTAGCCCAATCTACAATTTACAATAACCAATTAACCTACATCTTTGGACCATGGGAGGAAACTGTTGCACCCAGAGAAAACCCTCTCAGTCACAAGGAGAATGTTAAAACTCCTTACAGGCTGCGTTGGGAATTGAACCCGGATCGTCTGCAGTGTAAAGTGTTGTGCTAACCAGTAATCTAATGTGCTTTCTGGTTGTTAGCATCTGTTCTTCCTTATTTTGTGTGACCCCACGTGACTTGTTATTTTGAAGTTTATTTTTAAAGTTTTTGCTCACCACGAAGCCATCTCCACTGCTCTGTGCTTGGGTCAAAGCAACTCTACATTACCTGACACTGACTTTTTATGGATAACTCTGCCAACATTCCTTTGCCGAAGTTGACATCAGTTCACTTTTGTACCATCTGCCACTTCTTTGCCCGTTCTCCTAATCTGCCTGTCCTTCTATAGTCTCTCTATTTCCTCAAAGCTACCTGCTCCTCCAGCTATCTTCATATTGTCTGCGAACTATGCAACAAAGCCATCCATTCCAACATCCAAATCATTGACATATAATGTAAAAAGAATCAGTCCCAACGCAGACCACTGTGGAACACCACTGGTCACCGGCAGCCAACCAGAAAAGTCTCCCTTTATTCCTACTCTTTACCTCCTGCTAATCAGCCACTGCTTCATCCATCTGAGAATCCTGTAATATTATGGGCTCGTAGCTTGTTAGCAGCCTCACATGTGGCACCTTGTCAAAGGCCTTCTGAAAATCCAAGTGCACAACGTCAACTGATTCTCCTTTGTCTATCCCGTTTGTTGTTTTTTCAAAGAATTCCAACAGATTTGTCAGGCAAGATTTTCCCTCAAAGAAACCATGCTGACTACAGCCTATTTTATCATGTGCCTCCAAGCACCCCAGAACCACTTTCTTAACGATCAACTTCAACATTTTCCCAACAACTGAGGTCAGACTAACTGGCTTATAATTTCCTTTCTTCTGCCTCTCTCCCTCCTTGAAGAGTGGAGTGGCATTTGCAAATTTTCCAGTCTTCTGGAACCATTCCAGAATCTAGTGATTTTGAAAGATTGTTACTAATGCCTCCACAATCTCTACATTACCTTTCAGAACCCTGGGGTGTACATCATCTGGTCCAGGTGGCCTTCAGACCTTTCATTTTCCCCAGTGCCTTCTCTCTAGTAATGGTAACTTCACACACGTCATGACCCCTGACCACCTGGAACTTCCACCAGGCTAATGTCTTCCACAGTGAAGACTGATGCAAAATACTTATTCAGTTTGTCCTCCATTTCCTTGTCCCCCATTACTACCTCTCCAGCATCGTTTTCCAGCAGACTTAAATCCGTTCTCACTTCTCTTTTACACTTTATGTATCTGAGTAAAACTTTTGGTGTCCCCTTTAATATTACTGGCTAGCTTTTGATACAACATAGATTCTTAGACATTAAGCTTCCAGCTATAATCTTCTTCCAGCCACAATTCAGTGATGCCTACAACATCATACTTGCCAATCTGTGACTGTGCTACAAGTTCACAGACCTTATTCCGTATACTTTGCGTATTCAAATATAACACCTTTAGTCCCGTATTCACCCTTTTCGATTTTGTCTGCCTTTTACATTGCAACTCATCTGGTTTGCTCCTTGCTAGGAGTCTTTCCACACATTGCCCCTGTTTGTAAACCAACCACCTCATCCTCAGCACTACCACTCCGGTTCCCATTCCCCTGCCAAATTAGTTTAAACCCACCCAAATAACTCCAGCCAACCTGCCCGCAACGATATTGGAGCCCCCTGGGTTCAGGTGCAACCCACCCTTTGTGTACAGGTCAGATTCCCCAGAAGAGATCCCAATGACCCATAAAATCTGAACCCCTCCCCCTGCTCAGCCACACATTCACTTGCCAAATCAACCTATTCTTATATTCTTAACTGGTGCGTGGCATAGGCAGCAACCCAGAGATTTACTACCCTGGAGGTCCTGTTTCTCAGCTTTCTACCTGGCTCCCTAAGATCTCTCATCCAGACCTCCTCAGCTTGTCTACCTATGCCATTGGTGCCAATACGTACCAAGACTTCTCGCCCTTTGAGAATGCCATGGACTCGATTCAAGACATCCCTGACCCTGGCACCAGGGAAGCAACATACCATCCGGATGTCTCTTTTGTGCCCACCGAACCTCGTCTCTGTTCATCCGACTGAGGAATCTCCTATCAACACTACAGTCCTCTTCACCCCTCTGCTCTTCTGAGCTTCGATGTAGTCACATTGTCAGTGTTTCAAGTTACAACACTGTTACAAATTGTAACAATAAACACAGAATAGAAGTCAGTAGCTCATTGTTAATAAACAGATAGCCTGCTGAACACTGATGCTGTTTAAGTTTAAAAGTTTACAAAATGTTTAAGGTTTTTCTTATTGTACTGTATTTCATTATAGCCTTCAATTAATAAATAAAATTAATAGTACCCGATTTTTCAATTTTTATTCTAAACATTCCTGGTATGTGTATTACAAAAAAGAGCATTTAAAGTGCTGCTCAGTTTCCAGGCCATGTAAAAATTTTCTGCTCAGAGCAACGGATGGTCCGTACAGCTGTAAAACAACTAGAGGAATGTTGCTGAGGAATTTTTACAAAAGAAGGCAGAGCGGAGTGATGACGGCGCTAAACGGCAACTCCTTCGCTTGCATCTTCAGAAACAGCTCTACTTCCATCTTTAATATCTTTATTTTTCCCTTTCAGGGTTCTTTTGAAGACCCAAACCTGGAGTTACATGCTGACTACGGTTCTTTGGAAGGAATGGGACCTGCTCTCAGGGTTTCATAACTGGTCGTTGTTGTTCGGCATGCCAAGGGCTCCGGAGACGGGCAGATCGAGGGTCGGTGTCATGACAGGAGACCCATGTGTTGTCAGGGGAGTTGGAATATCTGTGGCTGTGTGCCCAGAGACTCACGATCGTTGGGCACAGAGCTTGAAAAAAGCGACGTTGCGGACTTTTAACAGTGGAAACCAGTGAGTTGTTTGTTATGTCTCCCCGCTCACTGGGAGAAAGAACCTGTGGTATGTCGAATACCACGTGAAACACGAAGTCTCTGGGGTACTGCAAGTCTGTGTCTTTGCCTACGCTTGAGCGCTCGGTGGCAGTGCCGATGCTTGTTTTGCCGGTGGGGGGAGGAGGGATTGTTGCTTGCTGCCACTTACGCGCGGGAAGGAAGAGCTGGGTGGGGGGGGGGTCACTTTAGGGTTCTAACATTTGACTGTTGTTCATTCTTTGGGGCACTCCTCTGTTTTCGTGGATGGTTGCGAAGAAACAGCATTTCAGGATGTATATTGTATACATTTCTCTGACATCAATTTGCACCTTTGAAATCTTTGGATAGGATTTATGCATATTTAGAAAGGCACGGCCTGCTCAGGGACAATCAGCGTGACTTTATGTAGGCAGGTTGATTGAGGTTACAGACTTGATTGAGGGCTTTTTGAGGATGTGACAAAGCAGTTTACGCTCCATGCAGATCTTCTGAATAGCGGGAAGGACTTTGCCTGTGATGGACTGAGCTATATCCACTAATTTCTCCAGTATTTTCCAATCCTGGGCGTCTGTGCTTCCAGGCAAGGCATTGTTGCAATCACTTAGGATGCTCTCCCACTGGACAGCTATAGAAGTTTATCACATTTTTTGGTGACATGCCTAATCTACACAAACCTCCAAGAAAGTAAAAGCCCTGTCATGCCTCCTTTGTGATGGCACCTACTTGTTAAACCTAAAGCAGATCCTCTGATATGAAGATGCAAAGGAATTTAAAGCTACTGACCCTCCAATACCCTCATGAGGACTGGCTCATGGACCTCTGGCTTCTTCCTCCTGTAGTCAATAATTAGCTCTTTGGCTTTGCTGATGTTGACTTAAGGATGTTGTTGTCGAACTACTCCATGCAGATTTTCCACCTCTCTCCTAAATGCTGATTTGTCACCACCTTTGACGCGGCCAGCCACAGTGGTTTTGTCCACAAACTTAAATACGGCATCATACAAAGCTCACAGCCTTGTGGTGCATATGTGCTGATGGTGAGTGTGGAGGAGATACTCTTGCCAATCCATACTGACAAGGGTCTGCCAGTCAGGAAATCGAGGATCCAGTTGCACAAGGAAAGTCCTTAATGATGGATGCCACCTGCCAATGAAATGACATTGTGACTGCAGGCAAATCTCCAAAATCTCAGAGCACTTCATCACAGTGAATACAAGGGCTACTGGATGACAGTCACTGAAGCAGGTCACCATGTTCTTCTTGGATACTGGTATGGTGAAGCTTGCTTGAAGCAGGTAGATACCTCAATCTGCCAAAACGTGAGATTGAAAATGTCCATAAACACACTAGCCAGTTGATTAAAACAAGTCTTCAGTACTAGCCGGGTACATTGTCTGGGCCAGATGCTTTCCATGGATTCACCCTCCTGAGTGATGCTCTGACGTTGGCCTCAGAGACTGAAATCACAGGGTCGTCAGTAGCTGTGAGGACTGGTGAAGGAGCCTCTGTGTTTTGTCATTCAAAGTGAGCATAAAAGGCATCGAGCTCCTCTGCAATTCATGTCATTTATGTTACTTGGTTTTGCTATGTAGGGGGTGATAGCATTCAAGCCATTACAGTTGTTGGGCAACCCTCTGTGATTTGTTTAGTCCGAAATTGCCACTCCACTTATCAGATGGCTTTCCAGAGATCATACCTGGGCCTTATTTTCCTGGATCACCAGTCCTGAACGCCACTGATTTAGCTCCCAGCAGATTCAAATCTCTTGGTTCATCCAGGGATTCTGATTGGGGAGGTCTCTGAATGATTTTGTGGGCACACACTTATCCACAATTGTGGCGTACTCATTCAGGGCCTCTGATGAGTCTTTGAAACTGGCCCGTCCACCAATTCAAAGCAGTCCCACAGCTGCTCCTCTGTCACCCATGACCACCTCTTCGTTGTCCTTGCCTCTGACGTCTTGCTCTTCAGTCACCGCCCGAACGTAGGTGGAGGACGACAGCCAGATAGCCAAATTTCCCAAAGTGTAGTTGAGAGCTGAGACAGTGTGCATTCTTGATGATCACGATTGAACGTGTTGGGTCTTCTGCTGCAGAGGCGGATGTGCTGATGATAGTTGGGCAGATTAGCTTCAAGCTCATCTGTTTGAAGTCCCCAGCAAGGAGGTGAAAATTGTCAGAGTAGGCCGTTTCTTGTGCATTGACTGCAAGTTTGACATCTGCCTTTGGTGGCATGTAAACTGCAGTCAGGATCACAGCAGAGAACTCTCTCGGTAACTAGAATGGTGAGCACTTAATCATTATATGTTTTTTTAATTTATTCATTTATGGGATGCGGGCATCGCCAGCTCAGCCAGCATTTATTGCCCATCTCAAGCTGCCCTTGAGAAGGTGGTGATGAGCTGCCTTCTTGAACTGCGGCTGTCCCTGAGGTGTTGGTACACCCACACTGCTGTCAGGGAGGGAATTCCATGATTTTGAGCCAATGACAATGAAGGAACGAGGATTATGCTTGGGAGAACAAGAGTGAGACAAGACCGTGGCAAGTTTATAATGAAGCAGACGCTACTGCTTCCATCCTTTAGATGCTGCCAACTGGGAACTGCTCGGTGCCCAGGGTGTGGCACTGAGTTCCAATGTCACTGAACCAAATACACAGCCATACCTTTCACTGCTTTGATCTGGCATTCACAATGCTCCATGTTCCACTAAGGTTACCCCTTGTAAGCACGATCAATGCCAGAAAACCCACACTAATTGAGAGTATTCAGTAGGAACACAAAATTCGAAGCAGATATGCTCCCAAATCTAACTGGTATTCACCTTGAAATAAGATTCCGAGGGTTTTCTTTTCTTTAAACAAACAAAAGATTGATCTTTATTCCTGCAGCTGACACAGCATTTTATTCTCCGTACTGCCCCATTCTGGAGCTGACAAATATAATGGCATTTGTTAGCAGTAAGACTCCATATACCGTAAGATTTGGCGATGTCATTTCCCATGATCTTAAACCAGTTATTGCATCTACATGAATAACACCAGTCTGCTGAAATCAAAGGCTCAAAGGTTATAGGAGGCCGTGAATTTCCAAAAGCCCTATCAATGTCCCAATGCTTTATAGCAGATTAAGTATTTATTTAAGTGTAGTCAGGGCTGCGTGACCAAAAGGTAACAGCCCATATACTTGGAGCAAGCTCCCCACAGCAATGTAATGACCTGTCTTTTTGACCTTGCCAGACATGAACGAAGAGTGGCCTCAGGATAGCAGAGAGCTCTTTAAACTAATGTAAGAAAGGTGGAGCCTTGACTAACCAATTCTCTCAACTATACGTCACACACGAGGAGACCTCCATGCTCAGAACCTGTCTCCTTGGCAACACAGTGCGACTCAGTGGTGTGGGTGGCATGGATAGTGGCTGATAGACTGTTTATTTCTTTGCTGTTGGTTAGCAGGCCATACATCAGTCATGACATTTGAAAAATTATGTTCTTCACTGGTCGTGCAAGCACCTGGGATATTCTTATGTCGTAGAAGATGCAAATGAAAGGCAAGTCTTCCTGCTGGAACTTCTTCCCAATATACTTATCCTGACACAGAGGTATTTGGCTGTAAAAGTTCTGTGTCAAACATATACAAAAAAAAATACACAACATTTTTAAATGCTGAGGTAATCCAGGTACTGAATAAATAGCATCTTAGAAACACTCCCAAATCAGGAAGTAGCATTACTGATCACTGGCACGACTTGCACGTAGTAAACAACAGAAGGGAACGGCTCTCTTACTGGGACACCAGACAGCAAATGGAATGAATAGCGACCGCAGTAACCAGTCCAAGTCCCACTCTTTGAAACCACTCAGTTAAATTCGGATAGAAGTGTGGTAACTAACAATTACCTTAAAGTTGCTGAATTATTGTTTAAGAATTCCTCAGGTTCTATAAGAAATACTGTCAGCGGTGAGAGAAAAACAGAATTAAATATACAAATGCATGATTTGTAGAACTAGCCAACTCTCATACAGAGAGGGTAAGATGTCTAATGCACTGGAATTGGATATCAGGTACTGCAGATTTGATGAAAGATGAAGCACCTCAGTACAAGAGACCACTGTAGGTCAGAGTGGAATAGAATGGTGAATTACTGTAACATTAATATGAAGTTTAAGGTTGCTCCTGGAGAGCAAGCACAGCTCTTCTGCAAAGCAATCAGCCAATCTGTGTCTGTTTTCCAGTGTTCAGGAGGCTATATTGCGAATGAATGCAGCACACTAGATTTAAAGAACTGCAAATGAATCACTGCTTCAGAATTAGTGATACACACAGGATCCATAAAATCAAAGTTTGATATTTGCATCAGAAATACAAATTTTATCATCAGGGTGGAGGTGCTGGTAACAGAATACAGGGTAGGATTGGCGTAAAAATTACTTGATAACACTATCTTATTTTATGGAGCAATAGAGTTCACTTCGGGCAGATAGAGCTCATCAGCCGTGGTTGGCAGCTCATCTGGAAGGAAAACACTGATATTACACCTCCTCTGCCTTGTGGCTATACCCACTCATGGGGAAGAGTTCGGGACTGAACCCCAAGGAAAAAATCCACAGCTGGAGACCCTAAGGCCGTCCTAGGTCAAGTTCAACACTGACTGGCAACTGCTGCGGTGCTGCTGGTGACAAACTGTACTCAGACTGTGCCATTCCTTTGGGTTCATCAGATGCGTGGAGCTTGCTACATGGGCAACAGCTCGCTCTCCATATTGTACGGTCCTGGCTTGCGTATCTAGACTGCTGGGATGCAACATGTTCGACCCTGACCGACAGAGGCCTCTCTTAGAGCCATACAACTCAGAAACAGACCCCTCAGCCCAAAACACATCCATGCCAACCAAGGTTCTTAAGTAAGATCATCCCATTTGCTTTCAATTGATCCAAATTTCCCAAATACCTTCCTATCAACATAGCTGCCATGTCTTTTAGATATTGTTATTGTACATGCTCGACCACTCGCTGACACCTCATTCAGTACACCTGACGAAGAAGCTACCCCAAGGTCCTGTTTGAATCTTTTGCCTCTGACCTTAAACCTTTATGCTCTGCTTTGTTACAAAGATACTTATGATTGCTGAAAGCAAATTCACCTGTAACAAGAGACACTAAAGACTGCAGTTGCCAGAATCTGGAGCACCACACAACCTGCTGGAGGGACTCAACAGGTTGAGCAGCATCTGTGGGAGAAAAGGAATTGCCAACAATTCCTTAAGACAAAGAGCAGAATTTGGCCATTTGGCTGCTTTATTTTCCTTCTCAACCCCATTCTCATACATACACAAGGTATGAGTGCCATAAAAAATGTGTTTTTGCAGCAGCAGCAACACAGCACATTACAAGAGAAGGGCAAACACAAGTTAACATGAAGAACATGCAAACAGCGGAGGAATTCAGCGGGTCAGGCAGAATTTATTGAGGGAAATGACAGACGATGCAAGAATCTTCATCTAACTGATGACATCTGTAAACTCCCGTGATTCCATAAATTAACATCAACTTAAATCGACATAAGTTACAACTTAGACATAACGACACTGTGGCGAGATGAAAAGATAGTCTGCGGCACCTGAAGGAACTGAGAGATACTGTACCTTCCTCAAGCACCAGCCACTGCGTGTTCAGGTGATCCCGGAGGCTGCAGCTTTGCTCCGCTTCATCATCTGCTCCGCTGCTGCTTTCCAGGTCGTCATCGAGACACTCATCCCTGCCGCGGCCATGCTGGAGCGCATCGGGGAGCTGCCGGGCCGGGAGCCTTGCTGTCATGCCCCACGCCCGCCCGCCGGTACCGAGCCCATGTTGAGGGAACGCCGAAGTGTCCGGGCACCAAGATTGACAGGTGGATCCGGGCCGGCCCACTGACAGCTGCGGGGGCCGCGCCAGCTCCCCTCTCCTCCCGTTACACCACTTCATCAACAAACCGACCCTCGGGCAAGGACCCAGCAAATAATCCCACTCTTGACTTTAGAATGTAGCTTCCTAAAAGCTGCGTGATCCCGTAATGTGCAGCGGGACCAGAGAGGTGTCACAGTGCACCCCTGCAAATGCAGATGATTGGCACCGCCTGAATGCCATGGGAACCTCCCGGGACACGTCAATCAAAGCTGCAAATTTACTGTCTGCACCTCCCACACCAGGCAGTTAACAGGTACCGCAACAATTTACTGTTCTCCCAAATATAATGACATACTTATTGTTAGCAAACTTATTTAACGCTGCACCATCAAAAATAATAAAAAGAAAATGCAAGAAACATTCGGGTCAAACTGCATCTGCGAGAAGAAAAAGTCAACTTTGTCAGAAGAGTGAAGAAGCTTGTTCAGCTGCAGGGAGGGTGACTCTGATGAAGTTAAACTGGGAAGAGTAAGGTGATGATTGTAAACAAGGTTATGTGGACAAAGAGTGAAATGGGAGCAGTTGGGCGAGAATATGAAGAACGTAGGAGTTCTGACTGAAAGGCGGAGCATTTACCGTGGTGAGTTCGGGGAGGAGTACGAGCATAATCTGAAGCAAGGTCAGTCATAGGGTATACAGTGCTGGTAAATCCCCAGGGCCAGATCAGATCAATCTTAGCTTGCTATGGGAAGCAAGCAAGAATGTTTCTATACCCTAGGTAATTTGTAAGGTAAGGACATGTTTGGCACAGCTTTGTGGGCCGAAGGGCCTGTATTGTGCTGTAGGTTTTCTATGAGATAACTGGGCCCTGATGAGATTTTTGCATCTGTTCGCCACAGTTCAGGTAGCAGAAAATTGGAGGATATCTAATGATGTTTCTTCATTTAAGAATGTCAGTTATCTACAGGCCACTGAGCCTTCCATTGGTGGTAGGGAAGTTAACGAAGAAAATTATTGGGGTGGTACAGTAGTATGGTGGTTAGCACAAGGCTTCACAGTACCAGCAACCCAGGTTCAATTCCCACTGCTGCCTGTTCTCCCCATGACCATGTGGATCTCCTCTGGGTGCTCTGGTTTCCTCCCACTGTCAGTGGGTAGGTTAATTGGTCATTGTAAATTGTCCCATGATCAGGCAAGGGTTAAATTGGGGTGTTGTTGGGCAGCACAACTCAAAGGGCCAGAAGGGTCTATTCTGCGCTGTATCTCAATAAAAATAAATGAATAAAATGCTAAGGGCAGGAGTTATGTTCATTTGAAATTGCTGGGGCTGACTAGGGGTAGTCCACATAGAAACCCTTTTCACCATTCAGATTGAGAGTTTTTTCAGGAAGTAATTGAGTAGAGTTGTAGATGGGAGTAGGCAGTTTAAATGGCTCAACACAGACTAGATGGGCCAAAGGGCCTGTTTCTGTGCTATACTTTTCTATGACTCTATGACCTACGTGGACTTCAGTCAGACACTTGCCAACATCCCGTATTGATAGCTGGTACAAAAAGGTTACGGGGGTATGAATGCTATCCAGAATATGCTACCAGAAGTGCTGGTGGAATCAGATATAACACTGCATTCAGACAGAAACACCAACAGGCAGAGTATGGAAGGAAACAGTGCTTATCGAGAGAAACACACACAAAGCAGGTCAGGCAGCATCTATGGAGCGGAATGAAGAGTTGATGTTTCAGACTGAGAAGCTTCATCAGGACTGGAAGGGAAGGGGGGAGAAGGTGGGGTGAGGGGAAGGAGTACAACAAGTTGGCAGGTGATAGGTGAAACTAAGTAAGTGGGAAGGTGAGTAGGTGGGGGAGGAAGAATGAAGTAAGAAGCTGAGAGGTGATAGGTGGAAGAGGTAAAGGACTGAAGGAGGAATCTTATAGGAGAGGACAGTGGACCATGCAAGAGTGGGAAGGAGGAGGGGCACCAGAGGGAGGTGATGAAGAGAAGGGGTTAAAGGTTAAACAGAATGAGAATGGAAAGAGAGAGGAGGCGGCAAGAGAAAAATTAACTGAAGTTCAAGAAATCAACGTTCATGCCATCTGGCTGAAGGCTATCCAGATAGAAAATGAGTTGTTGTCCTCCAATCTGACACTGGCCCCATCATGACCACAGAGGTGCCACAAACTGACATGTCAGGATGGGAAGTAGAATTAAAATGAATAGCCACAGGGAAATCCTGCCTTCTGTGCCATATGGAGCGAAGCTGGTCCCACTATCTACATTGGTTCTCACCAATGTACAGGAGGCTCCAACTGGAGTACCAGATATGGTAGATGACCCAAACAGACTTTAAGGTGAAGTGTTGCCTCACCTGGAAAGATTGTATGGGGCTCTGAATGGTGAAGGAGAACTATGGGCAGGTGTAGCACTTGTCACGCTTAGAGTGAAAAGTGCCATGAGGGGAGAGACAAATGGACAAGGGAGTCACATAGAGAATGATCCCTATGGTACGCAGAAAGTGGTGGTGGTGGTAGGGGGAATGCTTTGAGTAGTACGATTCTAATGAAGATGGAGGAAGTTATGGAGAATGGTGTGCCGAATGTGGAGTCTTGTGGGATTGTAGACAAGGACAGGGGTTGTTGTGGTAGCAAAATGGGGTGAGAGTGGATGTGTGGGAAATGGAGGAGATACAGATGAGAGCAGCATCAATGGGAGAGGGAGGAAACTTCCATTCTTTGACTAAGGAGGAAATCTCAGATGTTCTGAATGGAAACCCTCATCCTTAAAACAGATGTGCTGGAGATGAAGAAAGAATACAAGTGACATGGTGGGAAAAGGTGTAATCAGATAGCTTAGAGTCATTTGGTTTATAAAAGCTATCAGTAGACAATCTGTCACCAGAGATGGAGACAGAGAGATTGAGAAAGGGGAGAGAGGTATCAGAGATGAACCAATAAATTTGAGGGCAGTGTGGAAGTTGGAGGCAAAGTTGATGAAATTGACAATCTCAGCAAGGATGATGGAATCAGCACCAATGCCATTGTCAATGTAGAATACAAGGTGTTGGAGAGTGTAACCTGTATCAGCTTGGAACATGGACTGCTTCACATAGCCCACTACAAGGCAGGCATAGCTGGGGCAATGGGGGCACTACAATGCTGTACACATTGGCCCCAGCAACGCCTGCCTTGTACTGGGCTATGTAAAACAGTCCATGTTCCAAGCCTATACCTTGAGTTTGGAGAAAGAGGAAGGAGCCAGAAGAGAAATTGTTGAGGGTGAGAACCCATTCAACAATATGGAAGGAGGTGGTGGTGGAAGGGAAATTGTTAGGTTTGAGAAGAAGTGGAGAATTCTAAAGCCTTCCTGATGAGGGAGAGAAGTGCATAGGACTGGACACCCATAATAAGAATGTGACGATTAGGGAACTGAAAGTGATTAAAGAGATCGAGGGTGTGTAAAGTGTCATGGATGGAGATAGGAAGGGACTGAACCAAGGGGGACAAAATGGTGTCAAGATATGTGGACATGAGTTCAGTGGGGTAGGAGTGGTAGAACCTATGTGCCTTGTGGATCTTGTTTAGGAGGCAGAAACAAGCACTGCAGAGTAGGGGAACAATGAGATTGGTGGTAGTGGATGGGAGATCTCCAGATTCGATGAGGCTGGTGATGGAGTGCGAGACAATGGCCTGATGCTCTTTAGTGGTGTTCTGTTCAAGGAATAAGTAAGAGGAGGTGCTTGAGAGTTCCAGGGGAGCCTCAGAGAGCTAAAGGTCAGTTTGCCAGACTCCAACAGCATACCCCTTGTGTGCAGGCTAGATGGTGAAGTTGGGATTAGTGCAGAGATTAGAGGGCAGTGGGTTCAAAGGGTGGGGTTTGAATAGGTCACAAGTCACGGGGCACAGTTTTGTGTTCTATTTCTTTATAACTGTATAACAACCACCAAAGCCAAGACCTTCACCACTGATAGGAACAATAACAGCAAGTGGGTGGGAAAACCATGGCAAGTGGGAATAGTGTAAGTATGGGCATGATGGGCCGAAAGGCCCATTTCTGTGCTGTAAAATGCAATGACTCGAAGCTTAAGGCACATGGCCTCCATGGCAAGTTGGCCAATTGGATCCAAAGTTGTCTTGGGAAGAGAAGGTACTGGTTAGACCTCACTTGGACTACTGAGTGCAGTTCTTGTTGCCACATTTTAGGAAGGATGCTCTTGCAAGAAGAGAGTGTAGAGGAGATTCTATTGTTAGAGTGGTTAGGCTTTTGCTCAGGAGGTTTAGGCAAGAAGAGCCAAAGGCTTTAGGTAAGTTTCTATCTTCCTTTGTCCATTTATACATAGTGCAGTTAGGACGGGTTCAGGGCCAGTGGTATGTTCTCACTGAGAAGTGGGGCCTGATAATTATATCTGCATACGGTGCATCCAGCTACAGCTCCTAACAAACCGCACTAGGGAACTGGAACAGCAGCTGGATGCCGTTTGGTTCATATGGGAGAATGAGGAAGTGATAGATAGGAGCTACAGGGAGATAGTAACGCCTAAGCTACAGGCAGGTAGCTGGGTCGCTGTCATGAGAGGGAAAAGTAACAGGCAGGTAGTGCACAATACTCCTGTGGCCATTCCCCTCAAGAACAGAAATACCACCTTGGATACTGTTTGGACGAGCTACCAGGGGAATCTGCTGTGACCAGGTCTCTGGCATTGAGTCTGGCCTCATGGCTCAGAAGGAAACAATTGCAGTAGTGATAAGGAATTCCATAGTTAGAGGAGCAAATTGAAAATTCTGTGGGTGAAAAAGAGATTGTATGTTGCCTTCCAGATGCCAGGATCCGGATTGTGGTACATATTGGTACCAGCAACACAGGTAGGAAAAGGGATGGGGTTCTGAAGAGTGATATAGGGAGTTAGGTAGAAAGCTGAAGGACAGGACCTCCCAGGCAGTAATCTCTGAATTGCTACCTGTACCATGTGCCAGTGAGGATAAGAATAGGATGATTGTGGCTGAGGAATTGAGGCAGGAGGTAGGGTTTCAGATTTCTGAAACATTGGGATCTCTTCTGTACAATATTTTTTGAGAGGGATCAATAACCTTGAAAGCAGGTTTGCTAGAGCTGTTGGGAAAGACTTGAACTAATTAGGCAGGGGGATGGGAACCAGAATGATAAAGCAGAGGATGGGGCATTTGGCATGCAAATAGATACAGAGTGCAGTGAGGAAGAACAGGCAAATGATCGGGCAAAATTACAGTCAGTGTGATTTAGTGTCCCTTTAAATTAAACAACAAATTTAACAGTTTTGAAAACTGAGGATAAAGTAAAAGGGGAAGAGAGTACAGGAGATGTTACAAAAGTCTCCTGAATAAATAGAAAGATAAAATGTTTAGAAAGGGATAAGCTTTTAACTTCCAGTAACATGGCGGCAAAATCAAAAGGGCAATGGATAGAGGACTGAAGATGTTATATCTGAATGCACGCAGTATACAGAATAAAGTAGATGACTTTGTCGCACATTTAGAAATTGGCAAGTATGATATTGTGAGGATCACAGAGTTGTGGCTGAAAGAACATCATAGAAAGGAGCTTAACATCCAAGAATATACATTGTATCAAAAAGACAGGCAGATAGGCAGAGGGGGTGGAGTGACTGTTGATTAAAAAAAAGTAACTGAAATCCTTAGAAAGAGGTGACAGAAGATCAGAAAATGTAGAGTCCTTGCAGGTAATGTTAAGAAACTGCAAGGGTAAAAAGACCCTGATGGGGTTTATATATAAAGGCCTCTGAACCATAGCTAGGGTGTGGGGTACAAATTACAAAAGGAGACAGAAAAGGCCTGTAAAAAGAGTAATGTGACAAAAGTCATGAGGGATTTCAATGTGCAGCTAGATTGGGAAAATCAGGTTGCTGGATCTCAAGAGAAGAAATTTGTAAAATGCTAATAAGATAACTTTATAAGAGCAGCTTGTGGTTGAGCCCACTAGGGAGAAGGCAATTTTGGATTGGGTACATGTAATGAACCAGATTTGAACAGGGAGTTTAAAGTCAAAGAATCCTTCAGAGGCCATGATCATAATACAATGGACTTCACCCTGCAGTTTGAGAGGGAGAAGCTAAAGTCAGATTTATCAGTATTACAGTGGAGAAAAGGGAGATACAAAGGTGTGCTGTCCAAAATTGATTGGAAGGGGGAACTAGCACGGATGATAGCAGAACAGCAATGGCTGGAGTTTCTGGGAGCAATTCAGAAGACACAGGATAGATACGTCCCAACAATAAGTATTCTAAAGGGAGGATGAGGCAACCATGGCTGACAAAGGAAGTCAAAGAGAGCACATAAGCAAATTAAAGGGAATGAAATATAGCAAAAAACAGTGGGAGAGCTAGAGGATTGGGAAGCTTTTTAAGACCAACAGAATGCAAATAAAAAGCCAGAAAGAGAGAAAAGATGAAATATGAATGTAGGCTAGCCGATAATACAAAAGAGGATACCAAACGTTTTTCAGCTATATAAAGAGTAAAAGAGTTATGAGAGTGTATATCTGAACACTGGAAAATCATGCTGGAGAGGTAGTAATGGGGGACAACGAAATGGCAGACAAACTCAACAAGTAGTTGCATCAGTCTTCAGTGTGGAAGATGCCAGGAGAATGCCAGAAATTCAAGACTGTCAGGGGGCAAAAATGAGTGCAGTTGTTATTACTAAGGAGCTGGTGATGGGGAAGTGCTGTGTATTTAATATGAGTAATATTGTAAATATATTATTTGATTAAGCATTCTTTGTTTAATCAATTCATTATGGGTTATATGTCAAAGTACATTAATAGCATGTCATCACAACATCACGTTATATGTGCGCACCTCAGTTAAAGTAAAAACTAAACTCAGAAGCATACACAATATCTCCCAGCTCAGTGTTTTTCTTTCAATTAATTTTATGTTTTGACTTAGAAAATATAAGACAAGGCTGAAAGATCTGAAAGTAGACAAATCACCTGGATCAGATGGCGTACATTATAGAATTCCAGAGGACTGGAAAATTGCTCCACCCTTTAAGAAGGGAGGGAGGCAAAAGATAGGAAATTATAGCTCAGTTAACCTGACTCTAGTAGTTGGAAAGATGTTGGAGTCCACTACTAAGGATGAAGTTCTGGGCTACTGGAGGCATATATCGAAATAGGCCACAGTCAGCATGGTTTTCTTAAGGGAAAATCTTGCTTGACAAATCTGTTGGAATTCTTTGAGAAAATAATAGGCAGGATAAACGGCTTGAGTAGCTGGCCACACAGTGGGTAACAAATGTATCCCAAATGAGCTGCCAAGTGTTAGGACTGGTCAGTCACTGGAAAGACACTGAAGCTGGTGATATAGAAGTCTTTATTCACCACAACAAGCAGGCATCATTCTGGAGACACTCTCGGTAGAGGCTCACAAACCCAAAGGTACATCACAATTTTATATCCTTAAGACCAAAGGTAACAGTAGGTTCAATAGTTACAATGAATCGTTTACTTCAATATTTTGAGTTGACAATGCTTCTTTTGAATTACATATCGACAATGAGAGACACCTAAAATTAATGTAGCCTGGGCTGTCTATGGGTAGACAAATATCCTCTATAGACAAAAGACTATTGATTGCCTATACCTGTGACGATGTTTGATTTGCTATATGACAACATCAATCTGGTCTGCCAGCTTGAACTCAAGTCACAATGGTGCAAATAACTTAGCCCATATTGCATATGATGTAAGCCCATTAACACAACCCCATTGTCTTAATATTTGGCTGTGGCATATGCAAACACCTCACGGTCACCACTTTGCAAACCATATATCTTAAGATAATATTGTAAGAGTATGTTTTTAACTTCAGTCTACTGCTTACAATTTACAATCCACGTGAAGAACTGAAGATTGGCTCTTGCCTGGATTAATATCTGCTACATTCACACAACTCCAGAATACACCCTAACAGGATGGCTTTTTTCACATTATATGTAAATGTTTTGATGATTGAATTGATGACTTTGTGGCCAAGATTGAAGATGATACAAAGATAGGTGGAGGGGCAGGTAGTGTTGAAGAAGCAAGGAGCCTGCAAAAGGAATATAGTGTAGTGAAGTGAATGGCCATACACCTTGGTAGAAGGGATAGAAGCATAGACTATTGGCTAAATGGAGAGCAAATTCAGAAATCAGAGGTGGACAGGGACTTGGGAATCCTCACGCAGGATTCTGTAATGGTCATCTTGCAGCTTGAGTTGTTAGTATTCATCCTGAGAGGACTAGAATATAAAAGCAAAGGTGTAAAGCCGGGGCTTTTTAAGGCAGACTCTACAGAGTATTGTGAGCAGTTTTGGGCCCTGTATCGAAGAAAGGATGTGCTAACATTGGAGAGAGTCCAGAGGAGGTTCACGAGAACCATCCGGGGAATGAACAGGTTAACGTATGAAGAGTGTTTGATGGCTTTGGGTCTATATACACTGGAGTTTAGAAGAATGGGTGGGGGGGGGGAATCTCAGTGAAACTTATTGAATACTAAAAGCTCTAGATAGAGTGGATACAGATAGGATGTCCCTTTACAACAGAGTTGAGGAAGAATTTCTTTAGTCAGAAGGTGGGAAATCATTTCCACAGGCAACTGTGGAGGACACATCATTGGGTATTATAGGTTGATAGATTCTTGATTAGTCAGGGCATTAAAGGTTTCAGGGAAAAGCTGGAGAATGGGGTTGAGATAATTAGCCATGATGGAATGACAGAGCAGACTCGATGAGCCGAATGGCTTAATTCAGTGCCAATGTCTCACCGTCTTATAAGGAAACAAGATTATGAGGGGCAAAGATAGGGTAGATAGTTGGAAGCTCTTTCATAGATAGGCAACACAGTCAGCATGGAAATGATGGACCAAATGGCCTGCTTCAGTTCAGTACAACTCCATTACATTTTTTCCAACATCTGCAGTTTGTTTTATTTTTACCTAATGGTTTAACATTACTGCCTTTAATGCTTTTCCTTTGCAAAAATCTCTGAAAATGATCTGCATCCCAACCTCTTAACAGTCTTTTCTGGACCTGTCCATCCAGGACTCTGCCCTTGCCATAGAACCATCCAATCAGGATTGTACTCCTGCCAGAGAACCTGTCCAATCAAGATTGTACTCCTTGTTGTAGTGTGGATGAAATCACCACAGAAACAGAGTCATTGGTAGATACAAAGCAGCTTCTTTATTCGATACAACAAGCTACAGCAGGTATCTACATACTGAGATGCTTTCTGCAGAAAGGTCTGCTAGCTAAATGTGGGCTCGATATTTATACGCTAAACACAAAGGCAATCTCTACTTAAAAGTTATAGACAATACTTAGACAATGCTTCCTTTTGAAGCTACATATAAACATCATACCTTCGGATTTCATCCTTTCCTTCTGACGCCAACATGTCTGGGTTGGTATCCACAGCCTTTAGGAATGTGAGTTCAGTCTACAATACATTTATTTGGCATTTCCCGTGCTAACATAGAAGACAATTAATATTTGTAATGTATAGGTGATACTGCCTTCAAAACTACAGCATCAGGTCAAACTACCAGAAGTATCTGGTATTCACACCTTTTAGGAAGACCATTGTGGTGGACTCAATCCACAGTCCTTTGTCAAACAGTTAAAATAGAAGTCTGGTGGCCAAAGTCATTTAAGTGTAAACAAATCATCTACCCAAAAGAAATCCACTCTAACACTCCTGCCAAGGACCTGTCCAATCAGGATTGTATTCCTGCCACAGGACCTATCCAATCAGGATTGTTTTCCTGCCATAGAACTTGTCCAATCAGGATTGTTTCCCTGCCACAGGACCTGTCCAACCAGGATTATATCCCTGCCACAGGACCTGTCCAATCAGGATTGTATCAATGGACAATAGGTGCAGGAGTAGGCCCTTCAGCCCTTCGAGCCAGCACCACCATTCACTGTGATCATGGCTGATCATCCACAATCAGTACCCTTTTCCTGCCTTCTCCCCATATCCCTTGACTCCACTATCTTTAAGAGCTCTATCTAACTCTTACTTGAAAGAATCCAGAGAATTGGTCTCCACTGCCTTCTGAGGCAGAGCAGTCCACAGAACCACAACCCTCTGTGTGAAAAAGTTTTTCCTCAACTCTGTTCTAAATGGTCTACCCCTTATTCTTAAACTGTGGCCTCTGGTTCTGGACTCCCCCAACATCGAGAACATGTTTCCTGCCTCTAGCATCTCCAATCCCTTAACAATCTTATAATGCTTTTCATTATAAAGCATTTTTATAATGCTTTTATAATCTTGTATCCCTGCCACAGGACTTGTCCAGTCAGCACTCTGCCCTTGCCATAGAACTATCCAACCAGGACTGTACCATCAAATTGGTAACAGCTCTTATCAGTCACTCATGTGACAGAAGTAATCAACCCCTCGTCCTTCTGCACACAATTGTTCACCACAGCCAGTTCTGTTCTTTTCATCCAGGTAAAGCCAAAGAATGCCCAGCATCAGCTCCCTATCCTGTTCCTGTCTGTCCCTGCAGAACAACCACAAAGAACATATCTAATCCTAACTCTGACCACGGCAACGTGAAAGCAGTTACTGGTTTCCACATAACTGCTATCCACCCTGTCACATTATCACCTTCAGATCCAACAATGCCAACACCTTGATTCAACAGCAAAAATGACGGCCAAGTAATCAGTACTGGCAATGTTAAGAGCAGGTAGTTAAGACTCTCCTTTTTAGGAGGTATTCAGTTCATAACAAAGATTGTGATGCAGAACTCTTCAGTTGATTGGATGATAGCGGTTTGAAGGTTTAAAGAAGTGTAACACCATCAGAACAAAGCAACCTGGAAACAAAGTCAAGATAAATTGGACCAGAGCCATTTATTTTCTGTATTTATTTACCAGTTTGATGATGGGATCAGGTGTACTTTAGCAACTTCTGTTCATGAATCAAAGACAGGTGGGGTTGTAAGTTGTTGGCGAGGGATTACAGACTGGTTAAGTAAGTGGGGGAAAAGTTGGTAAATGGAGTGTAATGTGGGAACACGTTTGTCCACTTTAGAAGGAAGAAAGAAAATGTAAATCATTTAAATGGAGTGAGACTTTGAAGGACTTCATTTTGTGGGAAAATGGATAGGCATGACTTGTTTTCCTGGAATAAGGGAGTCTGAGGGGTGACTGAATAGAAGCATGTAAGATTATAAGGGTCACAGACAGTCAGAATCTTTCCCCAGAGTAGGAGATTCAAAAACAAGAGGGCATAGTTTTAAGGTATGAGGTAGGAGTTTTAAAAACAGACCTGAGGGTAAAGTTTTAATTTAAGTAATTAATAACTGGAAATGCTACCAGAGAAAGTAGTGGAATCAGATACAATCAGTATTGTAAGAGCTATTTACACAGATATTTCAATAAGCAGGTAAAGTCTTAATTCAGGCAAATTGGATTAGGGTAGGTGGGCAAAATTGTCAGCATGGACATGGTGATTTGAAGGCCCCCTTTCTGAGATCTATTTCTCAATGACTCAATAACACCTATCAAAGTCAACATGTTTACCACTGAAGGATCACAAGACCAATGAGCACATGGGAAAACCACAACCTCCATCTCTCCCCACCATCTCTGGAACCAGTACGGTAAACGTTCACTGTACTCCCTCAATGGTATGTATAACCATTTTGCAGACCATTAGACCAAAACTATTCACAATAGTCCTGATACACACTCACCAAGACCCTATATAATGGCAGTAGGATATAGGATCATATGGCCATTAGATATAGGAGCTGAATTAGTCCAGTTAGCCCATTGAATCTACACCACTAGTTCATCACAGCTGACCATTTCCCTCTCAGCATCAATCTTCTGCCTTCTCCCCATATCCCTTCATTTTCTGAATAATCAAGAATCTATGAACCTCTTCTTTAAATATACGCAATGAGTTGGCCTCCACAGCCACCTGTGGCAATGAATTCCAGATTCCACACACTCTGGCTAAAGAAATCACTTATCAACTCCATTCTAAATGGATGTCCCTCTATTCTGAGGCAGTGATCTGTGATCTTAGAACCCCTGACCATAGGAAACATCCTCTCCATCAAGGCCTTGGAACATTCGATAGGTTTCAATGAGATCTCCCTCATTCTTCTGAATTCCAGTGAGTATAGGCCCAGAGCCATCAAATGCTCCTCATACACCAAGCCATTCAATCCTGGAATTATTTTCGTGAACTTCCTTTGAACCCTCTCGAATGTCACACCTTTTCTTCGGTAACTGCTCACAATACTCCAAGTGAGGCCTCACCAGTGCCTTATAAAACCCCAACATTACATCCTTGCTTTATATACTAGCCCTCTCAAAATTAATGCTAACATTGCATTTGCCTTATTCACAACTGACTCAACGTGCAAATTAATCTTTAGGAAATCCTGCACAAGGCTTCCAAGTCCCTTTGCACCATGGATTTTAGAATTTTCTCACCATTAGAAAATAGTCTACACTTTTATTTCTTCTACCAAAGTGCATGACCATACACTTCCCAACCCGGTATTACATCTGCCATCTCTTTGCCCATTCTCCTAACCTCTCCAAGTTGTTCTGTAGCCTTTCTACTTCCTCAACATTACCTGCCCCTCCACCTATCTTCATATCGCCTGTAAACTTGGCCACAAAGACATCAATTCCATCATCCAAATCATTGACATTAGGGTAAAAAGCAGTCCCAACACAGGCCCCTGTGGAACACCACCAGTACTCACAGCCAGCTAGAAAAAAAGCTCCCTTTATTCCCACTCTTTTCCTCTTTCCGATCAGCCAATGTCCTATCCCTGCTAGTATCTTTACTGTAATACCACGGGCTTGCAATGTTAAACAGCCTCATATATTCACCTTGTCAAAGGCCTTCTGAAAATCCAAGTACACAACATCCACCAATTCTTCTTTGTTTATCCTGCTTGTTATTTCTTCCAAGAATTCCAATAGGTTTGTAAGGCAAGATATTCCCTTACGGAAACCATGCAACACATCTTCCCAACCACTAAGGTCAGACTAACTGGTCTATAGTTTTTTTTCTTCTGCTTCTCTCCCTCCTTGAAGAGTGGAGTGACATTTGCAATGTTTCAGTCCCCTGGAACCATGCCAGAATCCATTGATGCTTGAAAGATCATGACTAATGCCTCCACAATCTCTTTAGCCACTTCTTTCAGAACCCTAGGGTGTAGACTTATCTACCTTCAGACCTTTCAGTTTCCCAAGCACCTGCTCCCCAGTAATAGCAAATGTACTCACTTCCACCCCCCCAAACTTCCGAAATGCTGCTAGTGTCTTCCACAGGGAAGAATGCTGCAGAATACTTATTCAGTTTGTCCGCCATCTCCTTCTCCCCCACTATTATCTCTCCAGCACCATTTTCCAGTGGTCTGTTATCTATTCCCACCTCCCTTTTACAACTAATATATCTGAAAATACCTTTGGAATCCTCTTCAATATTGTTGGCTAATTTACTTCCATATTCATCCTTTCCTTCTTTATGACTTATTCAGTTGTCTTCTGCTTTTTAAAATCTTCCCAATTACCCCAAACTTCCAACTAATTTTTGCTGTATTATATGCCCTCTTTGTCTTTCATATTGGCTTGACAGTTGCATTGACTGATGATGGTGCAAAATTGCAGTCAATGGGATGAGATGCAACTTAAAATCAAGAAAGGTGAATACAGGACTAAAGGTGTTATATTTGAATACACGCAGAATACTCAATAGTGCAGATGAACTTGTAGCACAGTTGCAGATTGGCATGTATGATATTGAGGTCATTACAGAATCATGGCTGAAAAAAGATTACAGCTGGGAGTTTAACATCCAACAATACACATGTATTGAAAGGACAGGCAGGTAGGCAGAGGGGTTGGTAAAAGATAATGAAATCAAATCATTAGAAAGGGATGACATAGGTCTGAAAGATGTAGGATTGTTGTGGATAGAGTTAAGAAACTGCAAGGGTAAAAAGACCCTGATGAGAGTTATATACAGACCTCCAAGAGGTAGTAAAGATGTGGTCTACAAATTACAATCGGAGATAGAAAATGCATTCCAAAAGGGCAATGTTATGATAATCATCGGAGATTTAAAAATGCGGGTTAATTTGGAAAATCAGGTTGGTGCTGGATCCCAAGTAGGTGAATTTGTAGGAAGTGACTATGAGATGGCTTTTTAGAGCAACTAGTGGTAGAGCCCACAAGGGGATCAGGTATTCTGGACTGGGTGTTGGGCAATGATTCATAATTTGTTAGGGAGCCTAAGGTGAAGGAACCCTAAGGGGCTCAGTGATTATCATTTAATAGAATTCACTCTGCAATTTGAGAAGGAGAAGCTAAGTCAGATGTATCAGTATTACAGTAGAGAAAAGGTTATTACAGAGGCACAAGAGTGGAGCTGGCCAAAACTGATTGGAGGGAAACACTAGCAGGGATGACAGCAGAGCAACAATGGTTGGAGTTTCCAGGAACAATTTGGAAGGCACAGGATAGATACAAGTATTCTAAAGGCATAATGATGCAACTGTGATTGACAAGAGAATTCAAGCCAACATAAAAGACAAAGAGGGCTTATAATAGAGCAAAAATTAGTTGGAAGCTTGCGGTGATTGGGAAGCTTTTAAAAAAAAACACAACAGAAGCAGTCCCACTACACACTGCCTCTGTTTGTATAACAACTACCACATCCTCAGCACCATCATTCCGGTTCCCATCCCCCTGCCAAATTAGGTTAAACCCTCCCGAACAGCTCTTTAGGTGAAGTGAGGAAATTTATTCACTCCTATGTTCAAGTCCACTCGTAATGAAATTACCCTACAATTTGCCCTTTTAGTCACTAACTGCAGCTGCATGTTGACCTTCACCAACTTCACCAAGAAACATAATATGAGGAGAAGACACATTAGAGAAAACATTTAATCAGCTCAGGGCAGCAGCAACATAGTTAGCAGGTCAACGCCTGACAGCTTCAGTGACTTGGGTTCAATCCTGGTCTCTGGTGCTATCTATGGAGCTGACAGATTCTTCATGATTATAGAGATTGTGTTTTGCCCATATCCCAAAATTCTAAATTTTTGTAAGCAATCATAAACTGCCCCCAGGGAGGGTCAGAAGCATGTGCAGAGAATATAATAGGATTTATGTAGGATTGACATAGGGTTGATATGGACTTGATGGGCCTGTTTCATTCTGTGTGACTCCAAGACTTTAATGCAATGCAATCTCAAAACCTTAGTTCCTAATATTGGAGCAGAAATATAACACATCTCATCGACAAGTGTCTATTCCTCACCAGAGCCTTCAATTCACTTTAAGGGTTTGTCTAATCAGTGGAGAACATTAGGAGTGAACTTTACAACTTGTAATTTCCAACAACTCTACTTGTAATTTAGAACTGAAATATAAAATATAATCAACTGATAAAATGGAATTTTAAGATTTTAGAAACAGCATAGGATGGTTCTACGTTCCATACTTACCCAGGAAAATGGGTCTTTTCTGTCACCTCTTAATAAAATGAAGTGTATTAAACAGGTACTATTACTTATGTAAGATCCACATATATCAGGTATATCTATGTCAGGATGCATGTTTGAACATCACAATTTGTTCAAATATTTTAAGCATTATAGTGCAAAAACACAAGTAACGTCAGCAATGCTTTAAAAATCAATTTTCCATTATTAAGGCAAAACAACATTGTGTTGAACAGAATTAATACCCAATTTATACCCTTACAGCCAGCAATTAAATGATTCAGCAATAATGCATCCCACAAAACAGTTTATAAAGACATTTGTGTCCTTACTCCTGAACACCCTGGATAACGTCACATGAGATAGTGTTGCATCAGAACCAGACAGAATGTTGGGAACAGACGGGTCTGTGACGAACATCCTGAGGGTCTACCATTCCGTCATTTTCCCTCAGTTACAATACCAATGTGTTAAACAGGCATGAAGTCTAAATTACAACCAAATTGCAAAAATAAAACCTCATCAATTTAATTTTATTGGAGCCATTTTGCTGGTTAATTGAAATAATTCTTTAACAGGCACTTTGATAAAAAAGATTTTCCACACATTATGCACGTGGTAATATATACAGTAATATATACAGAAAGCAAATAATTTACAATACTTCCCATGCCACAATGAAATAAAGATATCTTTAACTAGTTCTGGTATAGTATTAGGCTTTGAGTCCCTTTTGGTATTTGTATAATTTGTTTTGCAGTTTTATTCAATTAAATTAAGATGAGAGATTTTTTTCTGTGAAATGGTGTACAAAGCACTTTGCCTAATTTATATTATTTTGCCTTCTTTTATTCTACATCTTGCTCTGTTCTCAGGAACCTAACTTACATTATGCAAGACTTTGAAATTCAGCTCTCAATTTCAGTAACCATATTTTCACACACAATGCAGACAAAACTACATTATAATCTTTGGCACAAATGCCACTGATTCTCACCAGCACACAGGCATCTGCTAAGCCTGACGCCCTGTTAAAACTGAACCAGCTCACTGATGAATCCAGCAGCTAAGCTACTCACTGCACTGAATGCAGCTGTGCAAGACTCCCTTCTCCTACACCCACTGCAGCCTTTAATAGAACCGGAACAAACACGAAAGCATAATTACCATCAGCACACTCTTCATAGTACCAGTCAAGCTCGTAATAGTCTTCTTTCACAAACCTCTGCATGCTTAATGCCCTTCAAGAAAGGTCCAGCTATTTTACATGTTGAGTAGAAGAGAGGCTTAACTAGGCCAGTCTACCAGAGCTGCACTGGGAGGCAGCAAGGGGAGAACAGGAGATGCCAAGTGATCAGCACATAGTCAAATGGTACCATGTAAAAAAAAGGGAGAGGCAGAGAAAGAGATGCTCAAGCAACAATTTTAGACAGGAAGGGAGGGGTTAGAAGAATTGCATTTGTCTGTCAGGAACTCCAGCCACAGACAGAGCAGTAAATGCCTTTAATTGAGGGGTACTGATGGGAGTTTGAGAAACACCCTATCAGCTTGAATCAGTCTGCTTCATCCTGCTTGCGTCAGAGACGCACACCACTGCCGAGCTGTAACTGCCTGGCTGAAAGCAAGCCATCTCATTTATAGCTGCTTTCCAAAGAAACCTGTACAGAGATGATGCAGGGGAAATGTAGACATCTTCCTCCACCTTTACAATGTGCAAGGCAATGAATGTATTAAAAGATTCACCTTTACACAACTCTCATGGAATGGAAATGAAATGTCAACACTGAGGGTCGCTGGAAACGGCAAGTACAGATACAGTTTTCTTCCTTCATACTCTCACGAGAGCGGGAAATCTTTCTCCCATTTACATTAACATATGGTCAACCATCCTGTTTATTCTGTTAATAGTACTGTTACACAAGTTCGTTTTCTTATGGTCAAAATTCTATGTATTATGTTAATAGTACTGTTATACAAGTTCCCAGAGCTGTCCTGTGAAGTAGATCTCGACCATTAGCTCCGAGCCAGAACATTAACTCCCTGTGCAGCTGGGTATTTCCAGCATTCTGTCTTGTTTCATATTTTCAGTACCTTGCCTTTGCACAATGAATAGAGAACAGACAACATACAATATATAACATAGAACAGTATGGTACAGCACAAGAACAGGCCCTTCGGCCTACAATGATGTGCCAAACCAATTAAATTAATAATCTAACCTTCAGGTTAATTGTCATTAACTATATACATATATATAAAACATATATAACCATACAATGTATACAGATACGTTGTCTCATTTCTCCGAACCAGGGTGCAAAGCACAGTAGTACACGTAACACATGATAACTTATGAAGGTAAGGATAAAATCTACAGATGAGTCACACATAGATAACAAACTAAAATACACTAATATTAAATATTGTAACGTACAGAACAGATTAAACAGTGACACTTTGTATACAATGCAGCAGGGAGTTCAGAAGCCTAATGGCCTGGCCAACTAAACTAATCTCTTCTGCCTACACATGTCCATATCCTTCCATTTTCCTCACACTCATGTGCCTATCTGTATGTCTCTTAAAATTCCCTAACGTATCTGCCTCTACCACCACCCCAGCGGTGCATTACAGACACACATTGTGTAAAAATGTACCCCTTCTCACCTTACATGCACTGTCTGATCTATCCACCTGCCTCTCATAACCTTATAAACCTCGATTAGATCTCCCCTCAGCCCTTGCCACTCCAGAGAAAACAATCCAGGTTTGTTCAACCTCTTGTTATAACTCATGCCCGCTAACCTAGGCAGCATCCTGGTAAACCTCTTCTGCACTCTCGCCAAACTCTCGATATTCTTCCTATATGCAATACTCCAGATGCTGCCTAACTAGAATTTGATAAAGCTGCAACGTCCTGACTTTAAACTCAATGTCTTGATTAATAAAGGCAAGCACCTTATTAATCCACGGAGCCACTTTCAGGAAACTATGAAGTTGGACCCCAAGATCCCTCTACTTATCAACACTGTTAAGGATCTTGCCCTTTACAATGTACTGTCTCTTTACATTTGACCTAGCAAGGTGTAGCACTTCACATTTGGCCGGGTTAAATTTCATCCACCAGTTCTCCGCCCATATCTGCAATTGATCTATATTCTGTTGTATTCTTTTTCAGTCTGCTATGGCATCCACAACACCACCAATCTTCACATCATCTGCAGACTTACTAACCCACCTATCTACATTTTCATCCAGGTTATTTATATATATCACAAACAGCAGAGGTTCCAGTAAAGATCCTTGCAGAACACCACTAATCACAGACCTCCAACTAGAATAAGTCCATTTGACTACACTCATCTGTCTCCTGTAGGCAAGCCAGTTCTGAACCCAAAAGGCAAAGTCATTATGGATCCCATGCACCGTCTTCAATCTCTCACATCACCTCATCAAAAAACTACATCAAGTTGGTAAGACACAAATTGCCCCATACACAGCTATGCTGACTCCCCTTAATAAGGCCATGGTTTTCTAAATGTTCATGAATCCTATTTCTAAGAATACTCTCCAGTAACTTCGCTACTGACTAGAGAATTCCCTACTGTCCTGAGACTGACTAATCTATAGTTTGCAGGATTATTGCTTGCTCCTTTTAATGGAACAACATTAGGTACTCAACACAAAAAAATTGGTCAAGGTCCCAAAAGTCTCATCTCTTGCCTCCCAATAGCCTGGGGATTCATCCACCATGAAGCTCTTTAAGAGACTCAACACTATCTCTTCCTTTACCTCGAAATGCTCTAGCGTATTACTACATCCAGCACTGATCACCCTATCCTCCACATCCTCCTCCTTGGTAAACACTGATCTAGGCACTCATTAAGGACCTTGCCCACATTCTCCAAAATGTTGCCGCCTTTACCCTTGAGTAGTCCTACTCTCTCCCGAGTTATCCTCTTGCCCTTGATGTATGCATAGGTTGCATTGGGATTCTCCTTAATCCTGTTTTTCATGGCCCCTCCTGGCTTTCCTAATTCCACCTCAATACTCTTGAAAAAACCCAAAACTACTTCCTCCTTTACCTGGAAATGCCCTAGCATATTACTACACTCAGCACTGACCTCCCTATCCTCCACATCCTTCTCCTTGGTAAATACTGATCTTAGTACTCATTAAGGACCTCACCCACATCTCCCATTTATCCTTGAGTGGCCCTTCCCTCTTCCTAATTATCCTCTGCTCTTGATGTATGTATAGAATGCCTTGGGATTCTCTTTAATCCTACTGGCTAGGGATATTTCATGGCCCCTCCGAATTTTCCTAATTTCCTTCTTGAGTTTGTTTCTAATTTCTTTAAAAGCCTCTAGGGCTCGGTTTGATTCTAGCTTCCTAAGCTTTATCCTTTTTCGTCTTTAAATTCATCACCCTCCTGAGTTCCAAGCTTCCTTTACTTTGCCATCCTTGCCCTTCCTTCTGAATGGAACATACCTGTCCGGTACTTTGTGCAGTTGGTCTTTAAACACCCTCCACATGGAGGGTTACACATGGTGGCATTGGCTGTATCTTCTACATTACCACTGTGGCCATGGAACCAAAGTGTATCATGGGTTTTAAAAGGACACAGGAACGTACTGAAAGGCATTATGGAAATTCAAGTCTGTTTTTCAGCTCATTTAATACCTGCAGGGCTGTGAATTGATGAGGCAGCTCACAAGTGAGAGTGAGGGGCAGTCCCTCAGGAAGTATTGACACAGCAGGGAATGGAACCTGAGAACTCAAATAGTCCTCGAAGCACCTCACCAGATGATCAGCTGGTTCTGCTTCTGGCTTCTTCTGGATGTGGGTGATGTGTACGTAGAATTACTGCCACCCACCCACCCCATCAGTGTTGCTCCTTCATCTCCTCTTTGCTGAAATCCTTCAGCCAATTGTGTTCATCTGCTCCATTCCTCCACCTATTTCCCTGCAAATGATTCTCTCTCGGGTGTCCATCAACTCCCTTTACCATTAGCCTACCCCATGGGGTAATTTTGTTGGCGCGTGGCCAAGTGGTTAAGGCGTTCATCTGGTGCTTTGAAGGTCGCTAGTTCGAGCCTTGGCTGAGGCAGCGTGTATGTCCTTGAGCAAGGCACTTAACCACACATTGCTCTGCGACGACACCAGTGCCAAGCTGGTCCTAATGGTACCTGGTAACCTGGTACTGGTCCTAATGCCCTTCCCTTGGACAACATCGGTGGTGTGGAAAGGGGAGACTTGCAGCATGGGCAACTGCCGGTCTTCCATACAACCTTGCCCAGGCCTGCGCCCTGGAAACCTTCCAAGGCGCAAATCCATGGTCTCATGAGACTAATGGATGCCTATATGGGATAATTTACAGTGGCCAATTAACTTACCAGTGTGTCTCACCATAGCTACAGTCTTCCCCTCGTTTATGAAAGCCAAACTTAGGATACATTCAGAAATGAATGAACTCCCGTAAAATTATTAAATTCAAAAGTCTGATGCATGCACAGTTTACTCCTGCAAATGGTAGAACCAGTTTCCTCTCTCTCTCTCTCTCTCTCTCCACTTTCAGTAACTTTTCTTTCTTTATCAGTCTCATGTACTTTGGATGCCACTCATTGCAAGGCTGCAGAGGTATGGTTACCATATTGGGTGATTGTTGACCACTTTCTGACCTGTGGTTAAAATTGACTTCAGGATGTCTGTAACATCACAACCTGCTTGTTCCTGGGCAGTGGCCTGTAAATGCTTTCCTCAGTGCTTCAGCACAGTGAATAATGAAGTGACTCACAACAGTGTAGAAAGAACTTCAATGTGCTTTCTAGGTAAATGCCGCACCTCAGATCATTGAAAGGTACTGATAAACTTATCCATTACCAGGCACATAAAGGACCAGATAAAATTACTTGAGTGAGAGCCAGTAAGAGCAGCACCCACGGTGTAGTTTCTCGTACTTTGATTGCAGCCACACCCTGTTACTAAGGGTAATTTTCCATTCACAGCAATTACTTGATCCTTCATCAAACCTTAATGCTTCAGCGTTCACAAAAAATATCAAAAGCGAAAGATGCATTATGCTTGCATCACACATTCCGGAGGGAGGAGTTGATGGCGGCGCGACACAGCGCGCGCGGCCTCTCTGGTAAATGATATCTGTATTCGTTAAGTAGGATGCCGTGCACAATCCTGATTTGATGGAGACAGACAGATGTGAGAAGCACGGAGGAACATCTGGAGAAACTTCTGAAATGCCTGCTTCGCTGCCGCTGCTACTGTGCAATCGAGAATCTCCAGAGATGAAGGCCCTGAATGCTCGGCTTTGCCTATTGCTTGGCAGCCGGAACTGAGGTCGAGGTCAAGGTCGAAGCGCTGCTGTTGTTTGCTTTTATTGTTTGCACGATTAGTATTTTTTTCCTCCCTCTTTCTCTGCGCATTGGGTGTTCATATTCTTTTAAATTGGATTCTTTTGGATTTCTAACTCGAGGCTGTCTGTAAGCAGACGAGCCTCAAGGTGGTATAGTTCAGTGGTCCCCAACCACCGGGCTGCAAAGCAAGTGCTACCGGGCCACGAGGAAACGATATGATTTGGCAATATGAAACGATATGAGTCAGCTGCACCTTTCCTCATTCCCTGTCATGCACTGTTGAACTTGAACACCACCTCCCACCCACCGGTCGGCCGGTCCGCAAGAATATCGTCAATATTATGTGGGGAGTGGTGTGTAATGGGACACACTGGAGGTTATGTGGGGAGTGATGTGTAATGGGACACACTGGAGGTTATGTGGGGAGTGATGTGTAATGGGACACACTGGAGGTTATGTGGGGAGTGGTGTGTAATGGGACACACTGGAGGTTATGTGGGGAGTGGTGTGTAATGGGACACACTGGAGGTTATGTGGGGAGTGATGTGTAATGGGACACACTGGAGGTTATGTGGGGAGTGGTGTGTAATGGGACACACTGGAGTAGAGGTGGGGAGTGGTGTGTATTGGGAGACTACCCCCATCCCTTTGCCCAGAGAGCGTGGGGTATGGAGCTTACTGCCTAAGAGGATGACAGACAGAGAGCCTCCCCACTGTTAAATAGTTCCTGATCACAGGTCTACAGAGCCAGTAGAACCTAGCCAGGAGACTTTTTGCAACCAGCAAGGACAACAAATTGTCTCTTTTAGTGTTTGTGATTTGAAAAGCTGAAGGTGATTTAGTACTTTAATAAGTACAATTTCATGTATGACATCTGATCATGGGAGGTCACTAGCAGCAGCCAAATGGACAAATGCCCCGATCCTTCAACTCAGACACAGCCACAGCGCCCCGATCCTTCAACCCAGCTACAGACACAATGCCCTGATCCTTCAACCCAGCCACAGACACGATGCCCCGATCCTTCAACCCAGACACAGCCACAATGCCCCGATCCTTCAACCCAGACACAGCGCCCCGATCCTTCAACCCAGACACTACCACGATGCCCCGATCCTTCAACCCAGACACAGGCACAGCCACAATGCCCCGATCCTTCAACCCAGCCACAGACACAATGCCCCGATCCTTCAACCCAGACACAGGCACAGCCACAATGCCCCGATCCTTCAACCCAGCCACAGACACAATGCCCCGATCCTTCAACCCAGACACAGGCACAGCCACAATGCCCCGATCCTTCAACCCAGCCACAGACACAATGCCCCGCTCCTTCAACCCAGACACAGGCACAGCCACAATGCCCCGATCCTTCAACCCAGCCACAGACACAATGCCCCGATCCTTCAACCCAGACACAGTGCCCCGATCCTTCAACCCAGACACAGTGCCCCGATCCTTCAACCCAGACACAGTGCCCCGATCCTTCAACCCAGCCACAGACACAATGCCCCGATCCTTCAACCCAGCCACAGACACAATGCCCCGATCCTTCAACCCAGACACAGGCACAGCCACGATGCCCCGATCCTTCAACCCAGACACTACCACGATGCCCCGATCCTTCAACCCCGACACAGACACAATGCCCCGATCCTTCAACCCAGACACAGGCACAGACACAATGCCCCGATCCTTCAACCCAGACACTATGCCCCAATCCTTCAACCCAGCCACAGACACAATGCCCCGATCCTTCAACCCAGACACAGGCACAGCCACAGCCACAATGCCCCGATCCTTCAACCCAGACACTACCACGATGCCCCGATCCTTCAACCCCGACACAGACACAATGCCCCGATCCTTCAACCCAGACACAGGCACTGGCTAGTTTTCCTAATATTTCAGGCCACTAAACCTGAGCTCCAAAGTTTTCACATTACCCAAATGGGGAAAACCAGCTGAGAAAACAATCAGAATCTTAAATGATCAGATAATTACTTCAGCACCCCAGTCTTGGGAAGTACTGGCTATGCAAATGGTTGGTGAGGTGTGGACTCATTTTGATTGGGATTAGCCACTTGTGAAATTTAATAAGGGTTTTCATCAACCATCAAGTTCCTGATCAAAACATAAGCCTAATGCCTTGGTCTGTTCAAATTCTCTTTGATGAAGGGAAATGTTGGCTCTGTGACATACAAACCTGTGGTAACTCCGAAGAGCCAATCAGCTATTTACTCTAGCTAGTGAAAGTGCAGGCGAGACTTTGTAAGGACACAAACTCCATTTCGAACAGCCAGAGCATTTCTCAACAGCCTGAAATATAAAAGCTTAGACACGAACAAATGCAAATAAACACTCTCCTAATCAGCTCAGAATTTTGCTTGGCAAAACCAATGTTCTGTTCACTAACTCCCTTATCACTGCAACTTCCTGAGGTCGGCTGCAAAATCTATTTCCAGACAAGAGCCACGTTCACCATGCCAGCCAGGGTGCCGTCCTGAGCCCTAAATCTCTGGTCCAAGTGCTCACCTCACTTGCCCCAGCTTCTACAGACAGACTGTCCACGCCCAGGCCTGGGCCGTTTCCTGATACATTCTCACCAGATTCTATTCACAGCAGTGCTGTTAGCTAGACCTCTCTCAACAGAGACTGCAGCATTGATTCACTTTATCACTGATTCCAGTCGCCCGTCATACCAAGATGGACATCGTGCAATATTATGCAAGGTACCAACGTAGAGGAAAACATATTCACACAATAACAAAAAGGCCCAAGAGAATGGAAGGCCAGACTCTGCCTTCTCCCCGTTCCCATGGATGCCACGTTACCACACGTGGACACATACAGAGTCTGAATCCTGCATCTTTCCATCCATCAACTGCATATAAAGTTCAAAGCAAATTTATTAACAAAGTACATGTATGTTACCATATACTACCCCGAGATTCATGCTGTTACAGGCATTCACAGTAAATACGAAGCACTCCAATGACTCTCAACAGGAAAAAGTAAACAAACTCTGGAACACAAACATGAGGAAATCTGCAGATGCTGGAAATTCAAGCAACACACACAAAAAATGCTGGTGAACACAGCAGGCCAGGCAGCATCTATAGGAAGAGGTACAGTCGACATTTCAGGCCGGGACCCTTCATCAGGACTAACTGAAAGAAGAGATAGTAAGAGATTTGAAAGGGGGAGGGGGAGGGGGAGATCTGAAATGATAGGAGAAGACAGGAGGGGGAGAGGAGGCGTTTGAGAGCAGAGATGATGGTGGAGGAAGGGAAGCCCCTTTCTTTAAAAAAGGAGTACATCTCCCTCATCCTGGAATGAAAAGGCTCATCCTGAGAGCAGATGCGGCAGAGATGGAGGAATTGCAAGAAGGGTATGGCATTTTTTCAAGAGACAGGGTGAGAAGAGGAATAGTCCAGGCAGCTGTGAGAGTCCATAGGCTTATAGTAGACATCAACTCGGGGGGGGGGGTCAGGGAGAACGACTCATGGGGGGGGGGGGAGGTCAGGAAGAACAACTCCGAGGAGGTCAGGGAGAACGACTCCTGGGGGAGGGGGTCAGGGAGAATGACTCGGGGGGATGGGGGAGAGAACGAGTCCAGGGTGGTGGGTCAGGGGGGCGGGGAGAGAGACTCTGGCGGGTGGGGGGTGTGGAGAACAACTCTGGCTGTTGTTGTGGAAGATGTGAGAATTCTGGGAGACCTGCAGCCTCCCAGGTAACCACACCTGCACCAAGAGCACCAGGACACTGCCCCAGAGAACGTGTTACAGAACTGGAGCTGCCACTCGACGACATTTGGTCGCTATGGGATACTGGGGAAATGATAGGTAGGAGCTACACTAGGTAGTCGCCCTTAGGTTGGAGGAGTGATGTAAATGGGTGACTGAAGGAAGGGAATTGGCAGTCAGAGCAGGGAGCCCCAGAGGTCATTCCCTCAATACTAAGCATACTGTTTTGGAATTGTTGAGGGGCACAATCTACTTGAGGGAGGCAATCTCTGGCTTGGATTTTCATAAAACCTTTGACAATGTGCCACACATGAGCCCATGGATAAAGCACTGGCTGATTGGTAGGAGGCAAAAAATGGAAATAAAGAGAGCCTATTCGGCTGGCTGACAGTCACAAGTGTCTGTGTTGGGACCACTCGTTTTTTGCATTATACGTCAAATATTTGGATGACAGAATAGATGGCTTTGTAGCCAATTTTGTGGACGATACGAAGATAGGTGGAGGGGCAGGTAGTGTTGAATAAGCTGGGAGGCTACAGAAGGACTTGGACAGATGAGGAGAATGGGCCAAGAAGTTGCAGATGAAGTGTTGGGAATTTTATGGTCATTTAAATTGGTAGAAGTAGTAAAAGTGTAATCTATTTTCTAAATCAAGAGAAAATTCGAAAATCTGAGACACAAAGGGACTTGGGAGTCTTTGTGCAGGATTCGCTGGAGGCTAATTTGCAGTCAGTTGTGAGGAAGGCCAATATAATGTTAGCATTCACTTCGAGAGGACTAGAATATAAAAGCAAGGATGTAATGTTGAGGCTTAGAAGGCACAGGTAAAGCCTCACTTGGAGTATTGTGAGCAGATTTGTATACCTCATCTCAGAAAGAATGTGCTGAGATTGGAGAGTATTCGGAGGAGGTTCATGAGAATGATTCTGGGAATGAAAGGGTTACCAATATGAGGATGAGGAACAGTTGATGGATCTGGGCCTGTACTCCCTGGAATTCAGAAGAATGGGGGGGGGACATTGAAACCAATCTAATATTGAAAGGGCTTGATAGAGTGGAGATAATGTTTCCTATATGGGGAGTCTTGGACCAGAGGGTACAGCCTCAGAATAGAGGGAGGTCCATTTTGAACAGAGAAGAGGAGGAATTTCTTTAGCTAGAGAGTGGTTAATCCATGGAATACTCTGCCACGGGCAGTTGTGGAGGCCAAGTCACTGAGAGTACTTATGGCAGAATTTGATAGGTTCTTGATTAGTCAGGGCATGAGGGGTTACAAGGTGGAGACAGGATATTGGGGTTGAAAGGGAAATGGATCAGTCATGATGAAATGGCACAGCAGACTCGATGGACCAAATGGCCTACTTCTGCTCCTATATCCTATAGTCTTATTGCCTTAAGTTAGAGGAGTAGACATAACGTTTTGTGGATGCGATGCAGACACCCAGATGATACATTGCCTCTTGGGTGCCAGGATCAGGAATGCCCTGGATTAGCTTCACAGCATTCTAAAGGGGGAGGGTGAGCAGCAAGAAGTCGTGGTACATTATCGGCATCAATGGCATAGATCAAAAAAATGAGGTGGTCCTGAGGAGAGAATTCGGGGAGTTAGGTAGAAAGTTGAAAACGGGACCTCCAGGTTGGTAAACTCTGGATCACTGCCTGTGACACGCATTAGTGACGGCAAGAATGGGACAATTTGTCAGATGAGTGTGTGGCTGAAGAACTGGTGCAGAGGGAAGGGTTTCAGATTTCTAGATTGTTGGGATCTCTTTTCAGGAAGGTATGACCTGAACACAAGGGAAGCTGAAGAGGTCATAATGAAGGACAAGAAAATGGCAAACTAACTAAATAAGCAATCTTCACTGTGGAAGACAATAGCAGTGTGCCAGATTTTTGTGAGTGTTAGGGGGCAAAAGTGAGCACAATGGCTGTTACTTGGGAAACTGAAAGCTCTGAAGTTACACGAGTCAACTGGACCAGATGGACTATACCCCAGGGTTCAGAAAGGGGTAGCTGATGAAATTGTGGAGGCATTATAAATGATCTTTTAAGAATCAATAGGTTCTGGAGGTCTGGAAAATTACAAACATCACTCCAAAGAGGGAGAGAGGCAGATGAAATGAAATTATAGGCCAGTTAGCCTAACCTCAGTGGTTGGGAAGATATTGGAGTCAATTGTTAAGGATATGACTTTGGGGAGCTTAGGGACACATGATGAAATAAATTGAAGTCAGCATGGTTTCCTTTAGGGAAAATCTTGCCTGACAAATCTGTTAGAATTCTTTGAAGAAATAATGAGTGGGATAGAAAAAGGAGAATCGGTGAATGCTGTATATCTGGATTTTAAGAATGCCTTTGACAAAGTGTTGCACATGTGGCTGCTTATCTAGATAAGAGACCCTGGCAATACAGGAAAGAAACTAGAGCATTGGCTGATTAACAGGAGGCACAGAGTGGGAATACAGTAAGCCTTTTCTGATTGGCCTCAATAGAGTTGATGTGGAGAGGATGTTTCCTATGGTGGGGATTCTACAAGCAGAGGACACAGCCTCAGAATATTGGGACATCCATTTAGAACAGAGATGAGAAGGTGTTTCTTTAGCCAAATGTTCGTGAATCTGTGGAATTCATTGCCACAGGTGGCTGTGGAGGCTAACTCATTGGGTGTACTTCAACAGAGACTCTTGATAAATCAGGGTGTAAGGAGTTATGGGAGAATGGTGTTGAGAGGGAAATGCATCAGCCATGATCAAATGGCGAAGCAGACTTAATGGGCCAAATGGGCTAATTCTGCTCCTTTATCTTCTGGTCTTATGACCCATGTCAAACCCCCCAGCAGCAAAAAATTCCACTTTGTGTTGCAGATTGGAAATAAAATAAAACTTCTATTTGTTTACTTGAAAAGGACAAAGATCATTTACAGAAAAAGATCAAACTAAATCTCCTGCTAAATAATGGCTCTGAGGTATCATCTGATACCAAGTCCATACTTAGAACAACCTTCCTGCATGAAGAGCACGAGGTGGAGATTGCACCACTGTATCTCCTGCTGAACAATGTAAAGCAGTGAAATATCTTAATCTGCCCAGCTCTCAATTTTTTTTTTTATTCCTGGCTTGTTCACAGTTCAATCAGCTGTACTTATATTGTCTCAATCTGAAACATTTTAACTTCAGACCACAAGATACAAGAGCAGAATTAGGCCATTTGGCCCATCGAGTCTGCTTGCCATTTCATCATTTCTGATCCAATGTTCCTCTTAGCCTCAATCTCGTACCTTCTCCTCATATCCCTTCATGCCTTGACCAATCAAGAATCTATCAACCTCTCCCTTACCTATACATAAAGACTTGGCCTCCACAACTGCCTGTGGCAACAAATTCCACAGATTTGCCACTCTCTGGCTAAAGAAATTCCTTGTCTCCATTTTAAAAGGATGCTCTGCTACTCTGAAGCTGTGTCCTCTGGTTTTAGACTCTCCGACCGAAGGAAACATCCTCTCCACTTCCACTCTATCAAGGCAATTTCACCATTCCATAGGTTTCAATGAGGCCCCCCATCATTATTCTGAATTCTAGTGAATACAGGACCAGAGCCATCAAGCACTCTTCATATGACGAGTCTTTCCATCCTGGACCATGGTCATGAACTTCCTTTGAAGCCTCTCCAGTTCCAGCACAACTGACTGTAAAAGCTTTTACAGATATGTAAAAAGGAAAAGACTGGTAAAGACAAATGTAGGTCCCCTACAGACAGAAACAGGTGAATTGATTATGGGGAGCAAGGACATGGCAGACCAATTGAATAATTACTTTGGTTCTGTCTTCACTAAGGAGGACATAAATAATCTTCCAGAAATAGTAGGGGACAGAGGGTCCAGTGAGATGGAGGAACTGAGCGAAATACATGTTAGTAGGGAAGTGGTGTTAGGTAAATTGAAGGGATTAAAGGCAGATAAATCCCTAGGGCCAGATGGCCTGCATCCCAGAGTGCTTAAGGAAGTAGCCCAAGAAATAGTGGATGCATTAGTGATAATTTTTCAAAACTCGTTAGATTCTGGACTAGTTCCTGAGGATTGGAGGGTGGCTAATGTAACCCCACTTTTTAAAAAAGGAGGGAGAGAGAAACCGGGGAATTACAGACCGGTTAGCCTAACGTCGGTGGTGGGGAAACTGCTAGAGTCAGTTATCAAAGATGTGATAACAGCACATTTGGAAAGCGGCGAAATCATCGGACAAAGTCAGCATGGATTTGTGAAAGGAAAATCATGTCTGACGAATCTCATAGAATTTTTTGAGGATGTAACTAGTAGAGTGGATAGGGGAGAACCAGTGGATGTGGTATATTTGGATTTTCAGAAGGCTTTTGACAAGGTCCCACACAGGAGATTAGTGTGCAAACTTAAAGCACACGGTATTGGGGGTAAGGTATTGATGTGGATAGAGAATTGGTTAGCAGACAGGAAGCAAAGAGTGGGAATAAGCGGGACCTTTTCAGAATGGCAGGCAGTGACTAGTGGGGTACCGCAAGGCTCAGTGCTGGGACCCCAGTTGTTTACAATATATATTAATGACTTGGATGAGGGAATTAAATGCAGCATCTCCAAGTTTGCGGATGACACGAAGCTGGGTGGCAGTGTTAGCTGTGAGGAGGATGCTAAGAGGATGCAGAGTGACTTGGATAGGTTGGGTGAGTGGGCAAATTCATGGCAGATGCAATTTAATGTGGATAAATGTGAAGTTATCCACTTTGGTGGCAAAAATAGGAAAACAGATTATTATTTGAATGGTGGCCGATTAGGAAAAGGGGAGGTGCAACGAGACCTGGGCGTCATTATACACCAGTCATTGAAAGTGGGCATGCAGGTACAGCAGGCGGTGAAAAAGGCGAATGGTATGCTGGCACTTATAGCGAGAGGATTCGAGTACAGGAGCAGGGAGGTACTACTGCAGTTGTACAAGGCCTTGGTGAGACCACACCTGGAGTATTGTGTGCAGTTTTGGTCCCCTAATCTGAGGAAAGACATCCTTGCCATAGAGGGAGTACAAAGAAGGTTCACCAGATTGATTCCTGGGATGGCAGGACTTTCATATGAAGAAAGACTGGATGAACTGGGCTTGTACTCGTTGGAATTTAGAAGATTGAGGGGGGATCTGATTGAAACGTATAAAATCCTAAAGGGATTGGACAGGCTAGATACAGGAAGATTGTTCCCGATGTTGGGGAAGTCCAGAACGAGGGGTCACAGTTTGAGGATAAAGGGGAAGCCTTTTAGGACCGAGATTAGGAAAAACTTCTTCACACAGAGAGTGGTGAATCTGTGGAATTCTCTGCCACAGGAAACAGTTGAGGCCAGTTCATTGGCTATATTTAAGAGGGAGTTAGATATGGCCCTTGTGGCTACGGGGATCAGGGGGTATGGAGGGAAGGCTGGTGCAGGGTTCTGAGTTGGATGATCAGCCATGATCATAATAAATGGCGGTGCAGGCTCGAAGGGCCGAATGGCCTACTCCTGCACCTATTTTCTATGTTTCTATGTTTCTTAAGGCTCCAAGTGAGCCTCACCAGTGCTTTATAAGTCTAACATTTCATCCTTGCTTTTATATTCTAGTCCTCTTGAAATGAATGCTAACATTGCATTTGCCTTCCTCACCACAGACTCAACCTGCAAATTAACCTTCAGGGAAATCTGCACAAGGACTCCCAAGACCCTTTGCGCCTCAGTTTTTGTATTTTCTCTTCATTTGGAAAATAATCAAACTTTTCATTTCTTCTACGAAAGTACATGACATGCACTTCTTGAGACTGTATTCCATCTGCCACTTCCTTGTTCATTCTCCTAAGCTATCTAAGTCCTTCTGTAGCCTCTCTACTTACTCAAAACTACTTGCCCCTCTGCTTATTTTCATATCGTCTGCAGACTTTACAATAAAGCCATCAATTCCATCATCCAATTCATTGACATTTGATACTAAAATCCAGTATTAAAGATACAAATTAGCTTTAATGGTCATGTGTGCAACACAGTCCAAGGATGTGCTGGGAGCAGCCCACAAGTGTTGCCTTGCTTCTGGTGCCAAGATACCATGCCCTGGCAAGATTCTGATACAATTTTCTATTTAACTTTGTTATTTTTAAAAGAAGTTCTCCGTAAAGAGTCCTTGATGGTATATGCTGCAGAGAGAGCACAGTGCATGGAGTGAACAAGAGGTCCATCACATCTCCCACCAAATAATAATGACCCTCTCTTGTAATGTCAGCTGTGGCTCAGTGAACACCTCACCTCAGAGTCTGGTCAGCTCGGGCGCAGGACTGAGGGAGCCGAGCACAGGAGTAGCAATCATCTTTGGATGAGGTTTTACAATTATGCTCAGACTATCTGCTGGAGGTGAGGGCTGGGGAATCAAACTATTTCATGTGTTCAGAACAAGTAGCTCCTTAGTCATTGTGAGATAAAGGATGAACGATTCACGAGTCGAAACAAGTTGTGAATTAACATCCCTTTGGTTTTGTTTTACTACTGTCAATATGATCAATAGATAAGAATTTAGATCATTAAACACATATACCATATTGAAGCATTGCCCAAATTCCTTGTGTGCACAATACTTCAGTACAAAATGCCAATCAGTTACACTTGGGGTTAAATGCAATTCAGCCAGAAGAAGTCAATTTCTAGTAGAAAAACAGATTTTCGCAGTGCTTGACAGTGCAGTGATCAATGAAACAGGGCAATCTGCTCACAGCAAGCACAAACAGGGAGGGGAATATGGTAAGGTACCTTATCTTTAGGATGTGCACTAAGGGATAAATATCTACCTGATATTACATTGAAGTGTTTGTTTGTCCACTGTGCAGAGCTCCGTCAGTAATACAGCAGAGTACAATTCGATGACCAACCTGCCCAGACAATTCGATGATCAACCCGTCAAGTATAGAATTGGTGTCAATGGATCTTTAATGGCCAGCATGATTCAGTAACCTGAAAGGTCTGTTTCCATTCATCCTCTCCCAGCACCCCGCCCCCCCCAACTCTGCTTTTACTTTTATTCTTAATCATAATTACTATCCTGGAATCTGCATTTTATTAAGTGGCCATACAAGACCATCGCATGAACAGACAGGCCTAGGGGTCCAAGTCAATAGTTCCCTGAAAGTGACAATATAGTTGGTTGGGTGGTGAAGGCGGCAGATGGCATACTTGCCTTTTTGGTCAGGGCAGAGAATATCAAAGTTGGGAGGTTACGTTGTAACTTTACAAAATACTGGTTAGACTTCATGTGTGCAGTTCTAGTCACTACATTGGAAGAAAAATGTGATTACCCTGGAGTAAATGCAAAGGAGATTCACCAGGATGTTATCTTGTTTGAAGAACTTCAGTTATGGGAAGTGATTGGGAAGGCTGGGACTGTTTTCCCTGAAGTGAAGGAGGGGTATCTCATAGAAGTATCCGGGGCATATTCAAGGAGCAGGGCCTCAAAAGGGCGGCATCAATCATTAAGGACCCTCATCAGCCAGGACCTGCCCTCTTCTCATTGTTACCATTAGGAAGGAGATCCAGAAACCTGAAGGCACATACTCAACAAATCAGGAACAGCTTGCCTCTACCATCTGATTTCTGAATGGACATTGAACCCATAAACACTACCTACTACATTTTAAATTTTTTTGCACCACTATTTAATTTAACTCTTTAATATGTATATATTCATACTGTAATTTAATTTTTTTTCTTTATATGTATTGTACTGCTGCCGCAAATTTAACAAATTTCAAGACATATGCCAGTGATATTAAACCTGATTCTGAAGATTATGAAAGACACAGGTAGCGTTGAGGTCAGGATATTTTTGCCAAGGTACAAGTATCAAGGAGGGTGTAGGTTTAAGGTGAGAGGAGGAAGTTTTAAGAGGGTCTGTGGAGTAAGTTTTTCCCACACAGATGGAGACAGGGACTACTTCTGTGCTGCACAACTCTGCCACTCAAGGATACCAGTGGCTCTGGTTTGGACTTGCCTGCTGTAATAATGGGAAATTGCCAGCTTTCACTGTTGTCACTCAGGGAATCAACACCAACCTTCAGTGCTCTCAGGTGCAAAATTAGAAGCAGAAATTGGCTTTGCTGACAGTGATAACATGTGACCTTGCTGGACATGTTGCATCTACACTCAGCTACAATTTTGTACAATCTATTCTCTCAGCAAAAGCCAGGGAAATTTTAAGCCTTCGAATGAAATATTGCAATATTTACAAAGTCATACTTAATCATAATTATTGGAAAACGTCTGACCTTTAGATTCCAATTTTCCATGATTATTTCAAAATGTCCATATTTCTTTTAATGGGTGTGCAGAATTTGCATGTCTCAACTTTCAAATTAATTGCTGATAAAGGATGTCTTAAAAAGAAACAAAGTTAGAAGAGTTTTTCTTTGTCCCTGCTTTGCAGACGATGAGAATTCTTCATTCTGATTGACTGGAGGAAATAGGGGCACCCAATTATATCTATTTTTGGTTGCCCTGGTAGCCAAAAAGGTAGTGGGCAGCAACTAACATTGGGCAAGCAACATCCCACTTCATCTTTGCAAATGGCTTTTGTTGTGTGTTGAATATTTCAGTTATATTGTAAATATATTGTCTGATTAAGCATTATTGTTCATTTAAGTAATTCCCCATAGGTTATGTAAAAATACATAAATTGCATACATCATGGTGCTACCATGTAATATCTACACAACTCACTTAAAGTAAAGAACAAACTAAGACTCACATCTCTTGGCTGTCTTGTTTCCCTTTGAATTAGTTTATTGTTTAAAAGTTAGAAAATATAACGGTGGCAAATAGGATATGTTAATCACCAATCCACACAGGCTGTGGTCTTGTTCACACACACACACACACACACACACACACACACACACACACAAGACAGCGACTATACTTCATTAGGAATTGGAGAGATTTGGTATTTCAACAAAAACACACAAAAACTTCTATAGATGCACCATGGAGAACATTCTGATAGGCTGCATCACTGTCTGGTATTGGTGGGGGGTGCAGTGGCGGGCTACTGCCCAGGACCAACAGAAGCTGCAGAGGGCTGTAAATTTAGTCGGCTCCGTCTTAGGTACTAGTCTACAAAGTACACGGGACACTTCAAGGAGCGATGTTTCAGAAAAGCAGCGTCCATTATTAAGGATCCCTATCACCCGGAACATGCTCTTTTCTCACTGTTACTATCAGGTAGGAGGTATAGAAGCCTGAAGCCACACACTCAGCGATTCAGGAACAGCCTCTTCCCTTCTGCCATCCGATTCCTAAATGAACATTGAACCCTTGAACGCCTCCTCATTTTTTAAAATTATATTTTTGTTTTTTGCATGATTTTTAATCTATTGAATATACGTATACTGTAATAAATTGATTTATTTCTTCTATATTATGTATTGCATTGAACTGCTGCTGCTAAGTTAACAAATTTCACGACACATGCTGGTGATAATAAATCTGATTTTGATATAGGTAAAGATATATATATATATATATACATACACACACACACACACACAAAAACGCATGTAATTCAGTTTTTTGTTCTCTCTCTATTATTATGTATTTCACTGAACTGCTGCCACAAAGTTAAGAAATCTCAGAGAGAATGCAGAGAGAGGGGGGGGAGGGAAAGATGTGCTTAGTGGTGGGATCCCGTTGGAGGTGGCGGAAGTTACGGAGAATAATATGTTGGACCCGGAGGCTGGTGGGGTGGTAGGTGAAGACCAGGGGAACCCTATTCCTAGTGGGGTGGCGGGAGGATGGAGTGAGAGCAGATGTACGTGAAATGGGGAAGATGCGTTTAAGAGCAGAGTTGATAGTGGAGGAAGGGAAGCCCCTTTCTTTAAAAAAGGAAGACATCTCCCTCGTCCTAGAATGAAAAGCCTCATCCTGAGAGCAGATGCGGCGGAGACGGAGGAATTGCGAGAAGGGGATGGCGTTTTTGCAAGAGACAGGGTGAGAAGAGGAATAGTCCAGATAGCTGTGAGAGTCAGTAGGCTTATAGTAGACATCAGTGGATAAGCTGTCTCCAGAGACAGAGACAGAAAGATCTAGAAAGGGGAGGGAGATGTTGGAAATGGACCAGGTAAATTTGAGGGCAGGGTGAAAGTTGGAGGGAAAGTTAATAAAGTCAACGAGTTCTGCATGCGTGCAGGAAGCAGTGCCAATGCAGTCGTTGATGTAGCGAAGGAAAAGTGGGGGACAGATACCAGAATAGGCACAGAACATAGATTGTTCCACAAACCCAACAAAAAGGCAGGCATAGCTAGGACCCATACGGGTGCCCATAGCTACACCTTTAGTTTGGAGGAAGTGGGAGGAGCCAAAGGAGAAATTATTAAGAGTAAGGACTAATTCCGCTAGACGGAGCAGAGTGGTGGTAGAGGGGAACTGATTAGGTCTGGAATCCAAAAAGAAGCGGAGAGCTTTGAGACCTTCCTGATGGGGGATGGAAGTATATAAGGACTGGACATCCATGATGAAAATAAAGCGGTGGGGGCCAGGGAACTTAAAATCATCGAAAAGTTTAAGAGCGTGAGAAGTGTCACGAACATAGGTCGGAAGGGATTGAACAAGGGGTGATAAAGCAGTGTCGAGGTATGCAGAAATGAGTTCGGTGGGGCAGGAGCAAGCTGAGACAATAGGTCGGCCAGGACAGGCAGGTTTGTGGATCTTGGGTAGGAGGTAGAAACGGGAAGTGTGGGGTGTGGAAACTATAAGGTTGGTAGCAGTGGATGGGAGATCCCCTGAGCGGATAAAGTCGGTGATGGTGTGGGAGACAATGGCCTGGTGCTCCTTAGTGGGGTCACGATCGAGGGGTAAATACTAGGAGGTATCCACGAGTTGTCGCTGTGCCTCGGCAAGGTAGAGGTCAGTATGCCAGACTACAACAGCACCCCCCTTATCGGCGGGTTTAATAATAAGGTTAGGATTAGTGCGGAGGGAGTGGAGAGCAGAGCATTCCGAAGGAGTGAGGTTGGAATGGGGACAAGGTGCGGTGAAGTCGAGATGGTTGATGTCCCATCGGCAGTTAGCGATAAAGAGATCCAGAGCAGGCAGAAGACCAGAGCGGGGTGTCCATGAAGAAGAAGAGGGTTGAAGACGGGAGAAGGGGTCATCGGTGGGGGTGGAAGAGTCCTTGCCGAAGAAGTAGGCTCGGAAACGGAGACGGCGGAAGAAAAGTTCCGCATCGTGGCGAACACGGAACTCGCTGAGGTGTGGGCGAAGGGGGACAAAGGTGAGGCCCTTACTGAGAACAGAGCGTTCTGCCTCCGACAGTTGAAGGTCGGAGGGGATGGTAAAGACCCGGCACGGATGAGAGCTGGGATCAGAGGGGGGAGGGGGGAGGCTGGGGGTGTCAGTGGAGAGGGGAGGGTTGGGATGAGAGGAAGATGGTGCCTCCGAGGGCCCAGGAGCTGACGGTGGGATCTAAGGAAGACGGGGCTGCGGAGTGGTGGTGGGGGAAGGGGAGACGGGAGTCACAACAGCAGCACCTGAAGACCCGGCCTGGAGTTCAAGACTGGAGTCGCAGTTGGTGGTTGCGCAATCGCTGTGAAGGTGTCCATGGTCGTTGCTGGAGTCCGGTTTTGAATATGCCCTGAGGTGTTGGAGCCGGCGAGATCAATGGCAGAGGCAATCTGAAGTTCATGCCTGCTAGTTTCATGGTCAGCAGGCTCTGGAGTCCGTAGATGTAGGATCTTGCAATCTTTGCCTAACCTGACAAAGTCAAAAAAACGGCGATTGCAGGCGTGAATCCGACAGAGGATGAAATAACGGGTAGGACCATTACAGACGGTGAAGAAAGTGTCCCGAAGATGTGGAAGGGTCTGGGATAGGGACACCAAGTACCTCCTTATGGCGGAGAGAGTCGCCTTCAGAGCTTGACGGGAGAAGCGGCGAGAGGCAGAGTCAATAAAATGTGAGTACCTGGGATCCTCAGAAGGTCCAAATTGAGAGGCTTGGAAACGAATCCTAAAGCCAACTGGAGTAAGTTGGCGACGGAGGCACGTTCCAAGAAAGGATATATGGCTGTGATAGCGAGTCTGAGTCAAAGTGTGGTCGAAAAGTTGAAGAGCCGAAGAAATTACAGATGGGGAGCAGTGAGAGATGGTTTCACTGAACTCCCGTCGAAGAGAGGATCTAAACTTCTTCGGTGTAGGCATCACCGGAAGAGCCTCTTCCAAAGAGGTCACTTGATTTCCCCCCCCCACGTATTACCTGAACATGATAAAAGGGGGCCATTTGACCCAACTCTACCCAGCCCTCAGACCACCCGGCCAGTTTCACTCCCCAGGGTATACCTTGTGCAAACTGCCCAGGGACAGGAACAAAAGCCATACTGAACCTGTAACTGAGCAGTAGTGGCTGAGCACTCTGTGTTTTTTCTTATTTTTGCGTTTCTACCTTGCAACTTTTTGTTCGACACCAGGGCAGTGTCAAAAACCACCTCTTCACAAAATCTGACCCGGGATTTCAAGCTTCCTTTAATATCTGGACATCAAGCTTCAGTGCAGCAAAACACCAAACACATTGTAAACAGCAAAAGTATATGTGAAATTAAATCTTGGAGCAAAGTGGGTGTGGAGCATACAGAAACCAACCTGACATTGCAGAGACTTTCAGAGACTGGTTTGAATTGAGACATACACATATTTCACCTGGGCTGCCCATACATAGTCTTCAACAGCATGTTCCCAGTGCTGCAGAAAACCACCAAACCACAAATCATTGGCACTGCTCATTCAACAACCTTCATATCAAACATTGGCAAATATTGATTAGATGAAAGATGCAAAGCTCAATACTATGAAAGTTCAAAGTTCAAAGCAAATTTATTATCAAGGTACACCTATGTCACCATATACAACCCTGAGATTCAGAATCAGAATCAGGTTTAATATCACTGGCATACGTCATGAAATTTGTTAACACAGCTGCAGCAGTACAATGTAATACATGATAATATAGAAAAATAAATAAGTAAATCAATTACAGTATATATATATATATATATATATATATATATATATATATATGTATACTAAACTGTTAACTGCAAAAACAGAACTAATCTAAAGAAGTGAGGTAGTGTTCATGGATTCAATGTCCATTAGGAATCAGATGGCAGAGGGGCAGAAGCTGTTCCTGAATCACTGAGTGTCTTTCTTCAGGCTTCTGTACCTCCTACCTAATGGTAACAGTTAAAAGAGGACATGCTCTGGGTGATGGGGATCCTTAAAAACGGACGCCACCTTTCTGAGGCACCACTCCTTGAAGATGTTTTGGATACTGCATGATGCAGCCTGTCAGAATGCTCTCTATTGTACTTCTGTAGAAGTTTCGGAGTGTTTTAGGTGACAAACCAAATTTTCTCAAATTTCTCATGAAATATAGCCGCTGTTTTGCCTTCTTTTTCTCAGGACACATGCCGGTGATAATAAACCCGATTCTGATTCTGAAATGTCTGGAACACGCAGCAGAACCTCCAGTTTCCACATTTTTACTCGTGCCGAGTTGAAGCAGAAAATGGCCAGAAGTGTTCCTGATAGCCCCCACTGCAGCCTCACACACTGTCGATGTGTTGAGAACTCTTCCCAAGGAATGGTGTTCCAGGACACTTGGTCAGTGACAATAGACGACAGTTTGTTGGGGAGCAGTTTCAGTCATCCCTAAAATCTGATTGGAATAAGACATTACATTTGCATCATACCACCCAGCTACAAATGGCTGGAAAGGTTTATCCAGAGTCTAAAGAACACACTGTGAGCAAAGTCAGTAGAACACACTATACTGACACTGACCCAGACGCTCACCACTTTCCACCCTGCATATCGCAATGCAGCACACTCCACAACCAACAACACACCAGCTGTGTTGTTCCTGGGCCATCTCTTGCCCTCATGCTTGGATCTCATCAAACCGATCTCAGGAGGATTGTGCAGGAACTGAGGGCTCCTCAAACAAGGAGGTTCGATGTTTCACTCCTGGACAAGCAGTCCTGGTGAGGGACTACAGAGGTGATCAAAAGTAGGTACTGGGAAAGATGAAGGACAGAACTGAAGCACTGTCCTACACAGTGGAGATTGCATCTGATGTCATCTGAAGACGACATATTGATCAGTTGAGGAGAGCAGAATCAATTGTTAAGAAGAAAGGTGGATATAGCTCTCAGAACCACTTTCTGCAGTCTCAGAACCACCACCACAGGAGGCCCCAGAATCTGAGAGTGTTTCACTGCCACAAGTCTCACCTGACAAGCAGAATGATCCCCCTTGTCAGAAAAGACATTATCCCACAAGAGTAAGAAATCCTCCACACTGATTAAATCTTCAGGCCTGAATGCGACAATTTAAAATGTCCTATGCTGTGAATGTCTGTATATAGCAGTTGAATTATATAGTATACTGTGTATATAGTTAAGATGCATTCTCTATTGAGTTGTAGTTTATAGCTAAGCAGGGAGGAGTGATGTGTGTTTAATATTTTAGTAATATTGTAAATATATTGTTTCATTACGCCTCCTTGTTCACGATGATGGTGTCACAGTGATCGATTGTGTTGGTTCCTCGGGTTTTACAGGTGACAAGTTGATGACGATGATTTCTGGTTTCCTGCAGTGATTAGGAAGGCAGTAGGATGCACTGTCTCATGACCGTTGATCATGGTGCACAGCTCCTCCAGTTCCAGCTAGATGCTTGCCGGGGTGAAATGGTGGAACTTCCTCCGCAGACAGAATGGATGACATTTGACCACCAAATGTTCCAGAACTACCACATTTGTGTATCACAATGATTTAATCATGAAGCAAACACTGCCTTTAGCCGATGTTGCTGTCTGATCCATGGTGAAGCCCTCAGGCTGGGGTGATGCAGCAACACATTCGACCGGAACCTCACTAATCACCCTCCATGTTCTTTCCACCACCAGTACTCAGTGGCTACAACGTGTACCACCTACAAAATGCATTGGTTACTGACAGCACTGTCAACATATGATCTCCACAAGAACGGCAGCCACAGGCACAATTCCACCAAATCACATCTTGGCCTGACTTGGAGCTATATCACCCCTGCATCTAACTTCTGGAATTCCCTTCCCAAAAGCATTGAGTGAGCACCTTCACCAGAAGGCTGTAGTGTTACAAGGCACTAGCTCACCAATTCTTTCTCATGGGCAATAAACTCTGGCTTCATCAGTAATGTCCAGAGCGCAGAAAAAAATAATTAAATATTGTTGAAAATTCAACACCTACACCAAGGATGTCAATGTGCAACTAAAACTATCACTACAGTGCACAACTGAATGAGATCTGGTCTTTGAAATTCCTGATCATCTGGTGAGATATTCAAGCATATTCTAAACTTGCTTAGTCTCCACAGTTGTGGTAGCTTGCTAAGCCTCCAACATTACACCAGTGGCTACGCTTCAAACATTCCTCATTTTGCGGATTCAAAAGAGGAAGATGCCAGAGATCAATTGTTTTTACTTTCAGTAACAAGGGAGGATATTTTTAGTAAAAAAGTAGAATTTGATACACTGAACTTGTTGACTCACTCATGGACGCTTCACAGTTTGAATCTGTGAACAATCGTTTAGGTATTGATGATAATTAGAAGTTTCAAAGCATAAAGAACATCATTGCTAGGACACAAGCAGAGTGCAGATCATAAGGTATTGCAGTTGGCTTAGTGAATCCAGGCAACCTACAGCTTATACTGTTGCTGAGTCTCTCCTATTAACACCATAGGCATATTTCTGAGTTCCACACGCCCTCATTGCCAAGGAACAAGTCTGAATTTAACAGCCTTACAAAGCATTGAGTCCAGCCACAGAATGAATGAATAGTCAGTGACCAATTACACCATCTATCTTGAGAATGGAGGGCAACTTCCTTGGTGACTTTGCTTCTGGAATCAACACACACCTGCTCTTTCACACCCTGACACAGGGTCCTGTGTGCCAAGATATACAAATCAACATCAGCAAAACAAGTCAAGAAGGTGATAGTCAAGATATTTTCCTCCATAAATGCTGCTAGCTCTATTGTTCCTCCAGCATTGTACAGTTGAAGTCAGAAGTTTACATACAGCTTAGCCAATTTTGTACATTTAAACTCAGTTTTTCACAATTCCTGACATTTGATCCTAGAATAGCCTTCCACAAGCTTCCCACAGTAAGTTGCTGGAATTTTGTTCCATTCCTCCAGACAGAACTGGTGTAACTGAGTCAGGTTTGTAGGCCTCCTTGCTCGCACACACTCTTTCAGTTCTGCCCACAAATTTTCTATCGGATTGACGTCAGGGCTTTGTGATGGCCACTCCAATACCTTGACCTTGTTGTCCTTAAGCAATTTTGCCACAGTTTTGGAGGTATGCTTGGGGTCATTGTCCATTTGGAAGACCCATTTGTGACCGAGCTTTAACTTCCTGGCTGATGTCTTGAGATGTTGCTTCAATATATCCACATAATTTTCCTTCCTCATGATGCCATCTATTTTGTGAAGTGCACCAGTCCCTCCTGCAGCAAAGCCCCCTGACAACATGATGTTGCCACCTCCATGCTTCACGGTTGGGATGGTGTTCTTCAGCTTGCAAGCCTCACCCTTTTTCCTCCAAACATAACGATGGTCATTATGGCCAAACAGTTCGATTTTTGTTTCATCAGACCAGAGGGCATTTCTCCAAAAAGTAAGATCTTTGTCCCCATGTGCACTTGCAAACTGTAGTCTGGCTTTTTTATGGCGGTTTTGGAGCAGTGGCTTCTTCCTTGCTGAGCAGCCTTTCAGGTTATGTCGATATAGGGCTCGTTTTACTGTGGATATAGATACTTGTCTACCTGTTTCCTCCAGCATCTTCACAAGGTCCTTTGCTGTAGTTCTGGGATTGATTTGCACTTTTCACGCCAAAGTACGTTCATCTCTAGGAGATAGAATGCGTCTCCTTCCTGAGCGGTATGACGGCTGCGTGGTCCCATGGTGTTTATACTTGCGTACTATTGTTTGTACAGATGAACGTCGTACCTTTAGGCATTTGGAATTTGCTCCCAAGGATGAACCAGACTTGACATCATTTTTTAACCTCAATCCAATAGAAAATTTGTGGGCAGAACTGAAAAAGTGTGTGCGAGCAAGGAGGCCTGCAAACCTGATTCAGTTACACCAGTTCTGACTGGAGGAATGGAACAAAATTCCAGCAACTTACTGTGAGAGGTTTGTGGGAGGCTACCCAAAACGTTTGACCCAAGTTGAACAATTTAAAGGCAATGCTACTAAATACTAACAAAGTGTATGAAAACTTTTTATCCACTGGGAAAGTGATGAAAGAAATAAAACTGAAATAAATCATTCTCTCTACTATTATTCTGACATTTCACATTCTTAAAATAGTGATCCTAACTGACTTAAGACAGGGAATGTTTTCTCGGATTAAATGTCAGGAATTGTGAAAAACTGAGTTTAAATGTATTTGATTGAGGTGTATGTAAACTTCTGACTTCAACTGTATATGTGTTGAAGATTTGCAGCATCTGCAGAATCCCTTGTGTTTACACAGAAAGTGATGTCGGCACATCCAGAAACAGACCCTTCAGCCTCCAAAGTGCCTCATGTGAATGATGCATGTGTGATATCCAAAGCAGACTGCAAAGCTCTCAAATGTCAAATAAACCAGATGGAAGCAGGCATTACTTTCAGTGTAAACAATCTCCTTTGCAATTAATCGACATAACTTGTTCTATGACCATTGACAACTATAGCCAGTGATCAACAGTTACTGTAAGTCTGTTGGAATCCTGCCACTGTCAACCCTACAGCACAGTCCACAACATGGAGCGAGCAGCCTGCCCTCCCCAGCCCCAACGATAACTTTACCTCCACTGTAAGTGGGTTAGGAGGTTCAAACTGTGCTGCTTCTTGCTGTAGAGTTGTCTCATCAGAATCAAAGGGGAGCTTAACTGCAGGAAATATTAACATTGTTTCATTCTCCAAGGCATTAACCACTCTTGAGAATTTCTAGCTTCCCTTTATAGTTCTGATTTTCAGCAGGCACAAGGCTTTGTTTTTTTTTGTGGTACCTCACAGTCTCCAAAGAGGTCACACACATCAAAGTTGCTGGTGAACGCAGCAGGCCAGGCAGCATCTCTAGGAAGAGGTGCAGTCGACATTTCAGGCCGAGACCCTTCGTCAGGACTAACTGAAGGAAGAGTGAGTAAGGGATTTAAAAGTTGGAGGGGGAGGGGGAGATCCAAAATGATAGGAGAAGACAGGAGGGGGAGGGATAGAGCCAAGAGCTGGACAGGTGATTGGCAAAAGGGATAAGAGAGGATCATGGGACAGGAGGTCCAGGAAGAAAGACAAGGGGGGGGGGGACCCAGAGGATGGGCAAGAGGTATATTCAGAGGGACAGAGGGAGAAAAAGGAGAGTGAGAGAAAGAATGTGTGCATAAAAATGAGTAACAGATGGGGTACGAGGGGGAGGTGGGGCCTTAGTGGAAGTTAGAGAAGTCGATGTTCATGCCATCAGGTTGGAGGCTACCCAGACGGAATATAAGGTGTTGTTCCTCCAACCTGAGTGTGGCTTCATCTTTACAGTAGAGGAGGCCTTGAATAGACATGTCAGAATGAGAATGGGATGTGGAATTAAAATGTGTGGCCACTGGGAGATCCTGCTTCCTCTGGCGGACAGAGCGTAGATGTTCAGCAAAGCGGTCTCCCAGTCTGCGTCGGGTCTCGCCAATATATAAAAGGCCACATCGGGAGCACCGGACGCAGTATATCACCCCAGTCGACTCACAGGTGAAGTGTTGCCTCACCTGGAAGGACTGTTTGGGGCCCTGAATGGTGGTAAGGGAGGAAGTGTAAGGGCATGTGTAGCACTTGTTCCGCTTACACGGATAAGTGCCGGGAGGGAGATCAGTGGGGAGGGATGGGGGGAACGAATGGACAAGGGAGTTGTGTAGGGAGCGATCCCTGCGGAATGCAGAAAGATGGGGGGAGGGAAAGATGTGCTTAGTGGTGGGATCCCGTTGGAGGTGGCGGAAGTTACGGAGAATAATATGTTGGACCCGGAGGCTGGTGGGGTGGTAGGTGAGGACCAGGGGAACCCTATTCCTAGTGGGGTGGCGGGAGGATGGAGTGAGAGCAGATGTACGTGAAATGGGGAAGATGCGTTAAAGAGCAGAGTTGATAGTGGAGGAAGGGAAGCCCCTTTCTTTAAAAAAGGAAGACATCTCCCTCGTTCTAGAATGAAAAGCCTCATCCTGAGAGCAGATGCGGCGGAGACGGAGGAATTGCGAGAAGGGGATGGCGTTTTTGCAAGAGACAGGGTGAGAAGAGGAATAGTCCAGATAGCTGTGAGAGTCAGTAGGCTTATAGTAGACATCAGTGGATAAGCTGTCTCCAGAGACAGAGACAGAAAGATCTAGAAAGGGGAGGGAGATGTCGGAAATGGACCAGGTAAATTTGAGGGCAGGGTGAAAGTTGGAGGGAAAGTTAATAAAGTCAACGAGTTCTGCATGCGTGCAGGAAGCAGCGCCAATGCAGTCGTTGATGTAGCGAAGGAAAAGTGGGGGACAGATACCAGAATAGGCACAGAACATAGATTGTTCCACAAACCCAACAAAAAGGCAGGCATAGCTAGGACCCATACGGGTGCCCATAGCTACACCTTTAGTTTGGAGGAAGTGGGAGGAGCCAAAGGAGAAATTATTAAGAGTAAGGACTAATTCCACTAGATGGAGCAGAGTGGTGGTAGAGGGGAACTGATTAGGTCTGGAATCCAAAAAGAAGCGGAGAGCTTTGAGACCTTCCTGATGGGGGATGGAAGTATATAAGGACTGGACATCCATGGTGAAAATAAAGCGGTGGGAGCCAGGGAACTTAAAATCATCGAAAAGTTTAAGAGCATGAGAAGTGTCACGAACATAGGTCGGAAGGGATTGAACAAGGGGTGATAAAGCAGTGTCGAGGTATGCAGAAATGAGTTCGGTGGGGCAGGAGCAAGCTGAGACAATAGGTCGGTCAGGACAGGCAGGTTTGTGGATCTTGGGTAGGAGGTAGAAGCGGGAAGTGTGGGGTGTGGGAACTATAAGGTTGGTAGCAGTGGATGGGAGATCCCCTGAGCGGATAAAGTCGGTGATGGTGTGGGAGACAATGGCCTGGTGCTCCTTAGTGGGGTCACGATCGAGGGGTAAATACTAGGAGGTATCCACGAGTTGTCGCTGTGCCTCGGCAAGGTAGAGGTCAGTATGCCAGACTACAACAGCACCCCCCTTATCGAGGGGTTTAATAATAAGGTTAGGATTAGTGAGGAGGGAGTGGAGAGCAGAGCATTCCGAAGGAGTGAGGTTGGAATGGGGACAAGGTGCGGTGAAGTCGAGACGGTTGATGTCCCGTCGGCAGTTAGCGATAAAGAGATCCAGAGCAGGCAGAAGACCAGAGCGGGGTGTCCATGAAGAAGAAGAGGGTTGAAGACGGGAGAAGGGGTCATCGGTGGGGGTGGAAGAGTCCTTGCCGAAGAAGTAGGCTCGGAAATGGAGACGGCGGAAGAAAAGTTCCACATCGTGGCGAACACGGAACTCGCTGAGGTGTGGGCGAAGGGGGACAAAGGTGAGGCCCTTACTGAGGACAGAGCGTTCTGCCTCCGACAGTTGAAGGTCGGAGGGGATGGTAAAGACCCGGCATGGATGAGAGCTGGGATCAGAGGGGGGAGGGGGGAGGCTGGGGGTGTCAATGGAGAGGGGAGGGTTGGGGTGAGAGGAAGATGGAGCCTCTGAGGGCCCAGGAGTTGACGGTGGGATCTGAGGAAGACGGGGCTGCAGAGTGGTGGTGGGGGAAGGGGAGACGGGAGTCACAACAGCAGCACGTGAAGACCCGGCCTGGAGTTCAAGGCTGGAGTCGCAGTTGGTGGTTGCGCAATCGCTGTGAAGGTGTCCATGGTCGTTGCTGGAGTCCGGTTTTGAATGTGCCCTGAGGTGTTGGAGCCAGCGAGATCAATGGCAGAGGCAATCTGAAGTTCATGCCTGCTAGTTTCATGGTCAGCAGGCTCTGGAGTCCGTAGATGTAGGATCTTGCAATCTTTGCCTAACATGACAAAGTCAAAAAAACGGCGATTGCAGGCGTGAATCCGACGGAGGATGAAATAACAGGTAGGACCATTACAGACGGCGAAGAAAGTGTCCCGAAGGTGTGGAAGGGTCTGGGATAGGGACACCAAGTACCTCCTCATGGCGGAGAGAGTCGCCTTCAGAGCTTGACGGGAGAAGCGGCGAGAGGCAGAGTCAATAAAATGTGAGTACCTGGGATCCTCAGAAGGTCCAAATTGAGAGGCTTGGAAACGAATCCTAAAGCCAACTGGAGTAAGTTGGCGACGGAGGCACGTTCCAAGAAAGGATATATGGCTGTGATAGCGAGTCTGAGTAAAAGTGTGGTCGAAAAGTTGAAGAGCCGAAGAAATTACAGGTGGGGAGCAGTGAGAGATGGTTTCACTGAACTCCTGTCGAAGAGAGGATCTAAACTTCTTCAGTGTAGGCATCACCGGAAGAGCCTCTTCCAAAGAGGTCACTTGATTTCCCCCCCCCCCCCCACGTATTACCTGAACATGATAAAAGGGGGCCATTTGACCCAACTCTACCCAGCCCTCAGACCACCCAGCCAGTTTCACTCCCCAGGGTATACCTTGTGCAAACTGCCCAGGGACAGGAACAAAAGCCATACTGAACCTGTAACTGAGCAGTAGTGGCTGAGCACTCTGTGTTTTTTCTTATTTTTGCGTTTCTACCTTGCAACTTTTTGTTCGACACCAGGGCAGTGTCAAAAACCACCTCTTCACAAAATCTGACCCGGGATTTCAAGCTTCCTTTAATATCTGGACATCAAGCTTCAGTGCAGCAAAACACCAAACACATTGTAAACAGCAAAAGTATATGTGAAATTAAATCTTGGAGCAAAGTTGGTGTGGAGCATACAGAAACCAACCTGACTTTGCTGAGACTTTCAGAGACTGGTTTGAATTGAGACATACACATATTTCATCTGGGCTGCCCATACATAGTCTTCAACAGCATGTTCCCAGTGCTGCAGAAAACCACCAAACCACAAATCATTGGCACTGCTCATTCAACAACCTTCATATCAAACATTGGCAAATATTGATTAGATGAAGGATGCAAAGCTCAATACTATGAAAGTTCAAAGTTCAAAGCAAATTTATTATCAAGGTACACCTATGTCACCATATACAACCCTGAGATTCAGAATCAGAATCAGGTTTAATATCACTGGCATACGTCATGAAATTTGTTAACACAGCTGCAGCAGTACAATGTAATACATGATAATATAGAAAAATAAATAAGTAAATCAATTACAGTATATATATATATGTATACTAAACTGTTAACTGCAAAAACAGAACTAATCTAAAGAAGTGAGGTAGTGTTCATGGGTTCAATGTCCATTAGGAATCAGATGGCAGAGGGGCAGAAGCTGTTCCTGAATCACTGAGTGTCTTTCTTCAGGCTTCTGTACCTCCTACCTAATGGTAACAGTTAAAAGAGGGCATGCTCTGGGTGATGGGGGTCCTTAAAAACGGACGCCGCCTTTCTGAGGCACCATTCCTTGAAGATGTTTTGGATACTGCATGATGCAGCCTGTCAGAATGCTCTCTATTGTACTTCTGTAGAAGTTTCGGAGTGTTTTAGGTGACAAACCAAATTTTCTCAAATTTCTCATGAAATATAGCCGCTGTTTTGCCTTCTTTATAGCTGCATCGATATGTTGGGACCAGGTTAGATCCTCAGAGATCTTGACACCCAGGAACTTGAAATTGCTAACTCTCTCCATTTCTGATTCCTCTGATTTTGGCTCACGTTCCCTCGTCTTACCCTCACTGAATTCCACAATCAGCTCTTTGGTCTCACTGACATTGAGTGTAAGGTTGTTGCCATGATACCACTCAACTAGCTGGTGTATCTCACTCCTGTATGCTAACTTGTCTCCATCTAACATTTTGCCAACAACGGTTATATCATCAGCAAATTTATAGATGGTATTTGAGCTACACCTGGCCACACAGTCATGGGTATAGAGAGAGTAGAGCAGTGGGCTAAGCACACACCCCTGAGGTGCACCAGTGTTGATTGTCAGCGAGGAGGAGATGTTATCACCAATCCACACAGAATGTGGTCTTCTGGTTAGGAAGTCGAGGATCCATTTGTAGAGGGAGGTACAGAGGCCCTGGTTCTGTAGCTTATCAATCAGGATTGTGGGAATGATGGTGATAAATGCTGAGCTATAGTCAATAAACAGCATCCTGAAGTAGGTGTTTGTGTTGTCCGGGTGATCTAAGGCATGTGAAGAGCCATTGAGATTGTGTCTGTCGTTGGCCTATTGTGGCGATTGGCAAATAGCAGTGGGTTCAGGTCCTTGCTGAGGCAGGAGTTCAGGCTAGTCATGACCAACCTCTTAAAGCATTTCATCACCTAAGATGTGAGTGCTACGGGATGATGGTCATTAAGGCAGCTCACGCTACTCTTCTTGGGCACTGGTATAATTGCTGCCCTTTTGAAACAGGTGGGGACTCCCAAACATAGCACTGACAGGTTGAAAATTCCTCATACTCATTTTCTTACTGGCATACTCAGTAAATGAATAAAACAATCAATGAAAGACCTCTCCAACCAGGGCGTCCATCTAACCTGTGTGCATCGGACAACAGACTGTGCAAATACAAAAGTAATCATAGACAGATGAACAAATAAGCAAACAAACAAATAAACAATAAATACCAAGAACCTCCTTTACTCCCTGTGTCGCCACCTACAGCTCCAATCTGCTAATTAAATTTGCCGACAACACCACATGGATTGGCCTAATCTCAAACAATAACGAGGTGGCCGACAGGGAAGACGTCATCTGTCTGACACAGTGGTGTCAAGAAAACAACCTCTTCCTCAATGTCACATAAATAAAGGAGCTGGTTGTGGATTACAGGAGGAATGGAGACAGGCTAACTCCAATTGACATCAATGGATCTGGGGTCGAGAGGGTAAATAGTTTTAAGTTGAGGAAGTTTGGTATGGGCCCCCAAATCCTAAGAACTTTCTACAGGGGCACAATTGAGAGCATCCTGTCTGGCTGCATCACTGCCTGTTATGGGAACTGTACCTCTCTCAATCACAGGATTCTGCAGAAAATGGTGCGGACAGCCCAGTGCATCTGTAGATGTGAATTTCCCATCATTCAGGACAGTTACAAAGACAGGTGTGTAAAAAGGATCTGTAGGATCATTGGAGACCCGAGTCACCCCAACCACAAACTATTCCAGCTGCTACCATCCAGGAAACGGTACCGCAGCATAAAAGCCAGGACCAACTGGCTCCGGGACAGCTTCTTCCACCAAGCCATCAGACCGATGAATTCACGCTGATTTGAGTATATTTCTATATTACATTGACTGTGCCATTTATTATAAAATTATATATTACTATGATCGCACATTGCATATTTAGACGGAGACATAACATAAAGATTTTTACTCATGTATGTGAAAGATGTATGAAATAAAGTCAATTCAATTCAATTCATGAGATGAAGAGCCCTCGAAAATGAATACAAGAGAGGTGATTATCTCAGTTATTCTTAAAGAGGGTAAAGATAAACTAGGATGTGGTAATTACCGGCCAATCAGTGTTCTTAATTTGGACTACAAATTATTTACATCTATATTAGCTGGTAGACTGGAAAAGCTTCTACCTGGCCTCATCCACTTAAACCAGACTGGATTCATTCAGCAAAGACAAACTCAGGACAACAGAAGGAGAACTTTACACATACTAGAACAGGTTATTAAGAACGGGACAGAGACAATGGTAGTGGGATTAGACGCTGAGAAAGCTTTTGATTCAGTTAGTTGGGTGTTCTTATACAGAGTTTTAGGAAGATTCCGCTTTCAAGAAAATTTTACTAAAGTACTCGACTTTATATGACAGCCCTACAGCTCAAATTAAGATAAATGGGGACCTCTCTCTTTTATTTTAGAGACAGGAATAAGAGAGGAATGCCCAATTTCTCCTCTCCTCTCCTTTTTGCACTATACATTGAACGTCTTGCCAACTAATAAGACAGAGCAAAATTGTAAAAGGTATCAAGGTGGCAGGGATTGAACAGAAGGTGGCGCTATTTGCGGATGACGTTTTAGTCTATTTGAGTGAACCAGAAAAATCATTTATAGGATTGTTTACACTGTTGGATGAGTTTGGGAAAATATCAGGTTATAAAATTAATGTAAAGAAAATGCAGGTTTTGTCCTTAAATTATACAGCATCCAAAAAACTGCAGGATACATATCATCTTAAGTGGGAAGCTAAATCATTAAAATATTTAGGAATAACCCTGCCAAAAGATCTTTCAACATTGTCACAGGTAAATTATGGGCCATTAATTTCAGAGATAAAAGCAGATATACGTAGGTGGAATCTTATCCCCTTTTTAAGTTTAAATTCAAGGATAAATACCATAAAAATGAATATTCTCCCTCGGTTACTTTACCTTTTCCAGACTTCACCTGTGGAGGTGGACGAGAATCAATTCAGGGAATGGGACAAATGGATTTCCTGCTTTATCTGGCAAGGAAAGAAACCTAGAATCCGATTTAACACCTTACAGTTAGGAAAGGAAGGAGGAGGTATGGCACTTCCTTGTTTGAGAAATTATTTTTATGATTCACAGATAACCCCTCTGTTATATTGGTGTAATAGGGAATATAAGGCTAAATGGAAGGAAATAGAATTTGGATTGATTGACAGTTTTCCTCTACAGGCCTCAATAGCTGACAAAGGATTGATGGCCCAATTGGAAAAGATTAAAAACAGCTGAATAAATCTCACATTAAAAGTATGGCAGAAGGAGGCTAATTCATGTGGAATCAATAACATGTTAAAACTTTTCAGATGGTGTGCTTATGATACTGAATTTCTTCCCAGCACAGGAGATAAAAGATTTGAACTGTGGATAAAGAAAGGTCTTACAACCTACCTCTCATTCACACATAAAAGTGTATTACAAAGTTTTCAATCCCTGCAGGACAAACATGGCCTAGAACACAATGACTTTTATAGGTACCTTCAAGTATGACATCAGGTTAACCAGAGTTTTAGATATACAGACTTATCAACAGTAGAATTAGAATTTTTCAAGATTCTGAATTCAGCTTACAGTTCAATACCAAGTAAATCAATTTCTCAATTATATAATGCCCTCTCTCATGCCAAAAATGAAAACACATTTTATATTAAAGAGAAGTAGGAGAAAGAAGCTGGGTTGGTACTTTCTTTCAGAGGAGGCTTGGGGGAAAATATGCAGCTTTCGGTGGTCTTCGACTAACTCTTTGACTTGGAGAGAACATTGTTAGAAAAATACTATAAAATACTTCATGACCCCATACCAGGAAAAATATAAAGACACAAACGTGGCATGTTGGAGAAGGTGTGGCTCCAAGGAGGCAAATCATTTCCATATTTTTTGGGATTGCCCTAAATTAAGTTTATATTGGGAAAGTATTCACAGAAGATTAGTTAAGGTATTTAAGACTCAGATACCTCTGAACTTTGAGACTCTCTACTTGGGGCATGTATTATTTTTGGAACAGAAGAAAGATATAAATCTGCTGCAGGCCCTTTTAGCAGCAAGTAAGAAATCAATCACCAGAAAATGGTTAAATCCAACATCACCTACATTAGAAGATTGGCATGAAATCATTTTGGAAATATTTAAAATGGAAAGGATGACCTACTCTTTGAGAATTCAAAAGGGAAAATTTTATCAAATTTGGAATAAATGGATTGAATTTATAACCCCAGAGCGAGCAGACTTTAGATGACTCTCCTAATGATTTATACTGTTTATCTCACCAACATAGTAATAGTGTTAACGTAAGCACCCTTGACTCGAATGTTTACTGTTCTTTTTTTTGGAAAATGTGGAACTAATACAAGAAAAGATCTGGGGAAATTTTGGACCAGAAGAGATACATGGAAATTAGTATTCAACCACTATTATTAATATTTTTGATAACTATTATCATTATTTAGTTTAACAGAGTTGAATTACAATTGCACATAAACATCTATTTGAGTGCCTGATTATTTTCTATATTATCTCAATGCGCACTTGTGAATGTACAAATTAATATAGATTTACTCACATAAAAAATGGAACAGGTTATATATGTTTAAAAAAAAGTTTATGTATTACTTGTGAATACCTTATCCAAATAAAAATAAAATTAAAAAAAAGAAGATGAATACACAAGTTGTGGAAACACTTCAATGATGGGACAAGTTGTGTGGTTCGAAAGCCTGATAGTTGAAGGCTAATAACCATTCTTGAACCTGGTGGTGAGAGTCCTGAGGCTCCTGTACCTTCTTCCTGAAGGCAGCAGTGAGAAGAGAGCATGGCCTGGGTTTTGGGGGTCCCTGATGATGGACATCACAAGCTGCGTGAAAAATGTCACAGATGGTTGTATCTCACCTCTGCTCCCAAGCAAGCTGCTTCTTCAAGAACTCGGTTTACATAATACAGAAGATAAATGGAAAGTGAACAGCTGGATGATACAAGTGACTGTGGGTAATGATCAAGGCAACACTGTCCCCAACTGTTGAGAGAGTATGCTTGCAGTTAGAGTCTGACACATCTACTGCAGGCAGGTGAGAGTGTCTTTGAAAATAAAAATCCTAGCCTGTCAGCCAAGCCTTACACGCTGCAGGCAGGTTAAATTGCTTCATCCAGAGAACTACTAATCCCAAAGGACATTATACGTGTTGTCCAAATGAAACAAATATGTTCAGTTCAAAAGATCACAACATTTCTTTAAACCAATAACCAGTGAAAGGAAATGTATTTGTTGAACCACTGGTAACATTGCTAACATTTTCTATACGTACATCCAATTTGTAGAAAACAGCAGCATTTTCAAATAAGCAAAACCTAACATTTTTACTACTTTCTATAAAAAGCAAAGGAAAAGGGGTGGCACAGTAGCAAACTGTTAGCACAATGTGTCACAATACAGGCGACCTGGGTTCAATTCCCACGCTGTAGGAGTTTTGTATGTTCTCCCTGGGATTGCATCGGGTTTCTCCCAATTCCCACGCTACAGGGAGTTTGTATGTTCTCCCTGGGACCGCATGGGGGTTCTCCCAATTCCCACGCTATAGGGGGTGTGTCTGTTCTCCCTGGGACTGCATGGGGTTTCTCCCAATTCTCACGCTATAGGGAGTGTGTATGTTCTCCCTGGGACTGCATGGGGGTTCTCCCAATGCTCCAGTGTTGTCCCACAGCCCTGCCAGTTGGTCATTATAAACTGTCCCGTGATTAGACTAGAATTAAATCTGGGGATACTGGGTGGTACAGCTCAGAGGGCCAGAAAGGCCAACTCCGCACTGTATCTCAATTTTTTTTAATGTTATAACTTATTAGGAGGCTGGTATCATCTCACAGCACTCAAGTTCAATCTGGTGGTGTTTGCACGGAGCTTGCACATTCTCCCTGTGACCATTTGGGATTCCCTCAGGTGCCCCAATTTTCTTTCCCATTCTAAGGGCGCACAGGTTGGTGGGCTAATTAAGCACCGTAAATTGCCCCCAGTGTGGAGAATGGGGAAGTGGATAGACAGACTGGCTTACTGTTAGATAATTGGGGAGACAAGAATGACAAGGATGGAGTGAGATTATTATTGATACACTTTTTGGAAAATGACCAGTTAAGTAGCTTCAGATCCTTTTTGTTATGTCTTTAATATGCAGTTTACTAAACCCCACTAAGTTCAGTACAAAGGCTGAATACCTGACGAACAACACATAGGAAACCCCAAAGATGTTTGATTTGATTTACATGCCCAACACCCCCTGCCAGCTTTCAGTTTCCCACAAGAATGAGATTTCTCCCAAATCTTACAAGGTAAATGCCATCAACCACTTACGCATGTATTTTAGTGTCTCTTCTATTTGTTCATTGGTGAGGTCGATATTAACATCTGGAGATATGAGGGGTGTATGAAGCCAGTCGTCATAATCATAACCATAAATTGTATCAGCTCTTAGCTTGTAATGAGGCAGCTGTTCTTCCAGGAGACTGATGATTTCAACTTCCGGAAGGTTGGTACTGTTGCACACATCTGATGGAGAAAGCAAAAGGGGAGTGTTATTTCAGGAGGCTTTGGAAATAACCTAGGATATGGGTAGGGGCAGGCCTCTTTGCCCTGAATCTACCCTGGCATTTCCTTGGCTGCTAGTTGTGAAGTCCCAGTGTTTGTTGCTGGCCTTAAAGAAAGTTGTAAACATCTCCTGATTTCTGTGGTCCCACCACTGCCCTCCTGAAGTAGTTCTTGTCAAGAAACAGTTAGAGAGATCCTCAAACTGCTTCAGCAGCCAAATACATGAAAGAAATCCCCCAGAATCCAAAATCAGGCAGGAAAAAGAGAAAAACATTTCATTAATATTTTTAAAGCATGCAAATTATAGATGGAGCCAAGCATACAGTACCTAAATACAAATCAGATATACTTGACATGATCCATGAGATAAGAAGGGAACTAGGCAGTGTAGCACCTGCTAGCAACATGAGTGGATTTACCACCTCCGCACCAGCTTCAATGGTACAGGACAAGAGCTGCAAACTCAAGCAGAGTGGACATGGATAGTTGCCTGTCCTGGGCCCAGCACATAGGAAAGCACTTTACTTTCCAAAGAGGGTAAGGGGATTCAGCACATCAGCGAAAACACTAACAAACTCCTGCAGATGTACTGTTGAAAGTATCCTGAAGAGTTGCATCATGAACTGGAATGGCAATTCAAAAACATAGAAACGCAAGAAACAGCAGAGTGTAGTACTGGGGTAGAGTTGACATCATCAGCATCTCTCTCCTCATCTACGTGAGGAGGACGACATCCATCATCAAAGATCCCCACCATCCAGCCCATGCCATCTCACGGCTAACTTCCAGCAGGAGGTACAAAAGCCTGAAGTCACACACCACTAAATTCAAGAACAGCTACATTCCTTCAACCATCCAGTTCTTGAACTAAAAGCACAACACTCATCACATATCATTACAGCAGCAGTGTGACCACTTCGGTCATTTGGCACAACAGTGGACGGTTTCATTCTGATTGTGTTCTTTCTTGTAAAACATATTATGAACAGTAATTTTGTTAAATTGTGCTTATCTTGTGAATGCTGCTGATCTGATGCTATGTGTGTGACGCTGTTGCATGTAATTTTTCTTTGGAACCTGTCAATTTGACTTTGATATCATGAACCTGAGTGCATGAGGAAGGCTTTCAACAAGGGAGATAAATCAACAAGATTAGAGCACATGGGACTGGGATAATATGTCAGAAGCAGAAGAAAGCCCGTATTCAGGGCTGTGGCACTGAGTCTGGCTTCATAACTCAGAAGGGAAGTGGGGGGGGGGTGGCAAGCTGTAGTGATAGGGGATTCATCAGTTAGGGTAGGGGGACAGACAGGAGACTCTGTGGATGATGGTACATTGCCTCCCAAGTACCCAGGTCACAGACATCTTGGATTGAGACCATAGCATTCTTAAGCAGGAGGGTGAGCAGCCAAACATCATGGTTCATGTCAGTACCAATGACACAGGTAGGTCCGACAAAATGAGTTCAGCGAGTTAGCTGACAGGACCTCCAGGATTGTGATCTCAGGAATGCTACCCGTGCCACATGCTAGTGATGTCAGAAATAGGAAGTTAATACAGCTTAGCATGTGGCAAAGGGTGCTGGAAAGGCTTGAGATTTTTGGATAATTGGGCTCTCCTTCAGGGAAGGTGTGGACTGTACAGACGGAATGGTATGCACCCGAACAGGAGGAGAACCATCATCCTTGAGTGAAGATTTGCTCATGCTGCTCCAGCAGGTTTGAACTAGAGTTGCGGCGGGGGGTGGGGGGGGGGGAGGCGGGAACCAGAGTGCCAGGGCAAGAAGTGCAGTGTCTGTGGGGAAAGATGTCATTAAGCCTACACACAAAGACAGAAATCTAAATGATAAGCACGGTAGGGTTAATGTTCTGAGTTGTGTCTATTTCAATGCAAGGAGTATTGTAAGTACGGCAGATCAGCTTAGAGCATGGATGAGCGTGTGGAATTATGACATTGTGGCCTGGTTGCAGGAGGAGCAGGACAGGTAGCCCACTGTTTATTCATTTCCATAGATGTTGCCTGACCTGCCGAGTTCCTCCAGCATTTTCAGTCTTTTGTTTTGGATTTCCAGCATCTGCAGAAATACTTGTGTTTATCGCTGTTACGGGAGTCTGTTGTTTTAGACATGATACAGCAGAGTGGATGGGGTGGATGGGGTGGGAGGGGTATTACTAAAATGTGATGGAAATGCTCAGACAGAACAGCCTAGAGGCCTGGACAGCTCATCTACTGATGCTATATGAGTAAAGCTGAAGACTAAGAAAGCTATGACCATGTTAATAGGATTATATTGTAGGCCACTCAAGTCAGCAGAATTAACAGGAACTAATTTAGATAGCAGACGTTTGCAAGAAATGTAAGAACGAATATGATAGTAGGTGATTTGAACTTTCAACATGTTAACTAGGACTCCCATACTATAAAAGGGATAGATGGGAGAGAGTTTGTCAAATATGTTCAGAAAAGTTTCCTTAATTAATATATAGAGGTCCCAGCTAGAGATAGTGGGACATTGGATCTCTGATTGGGAAATGAGACAGGGCAGATGACAGGAGTGTGTGTTAGGTAACACTTTTGCATCTAGTGATCATAATTCCATTAGTGTCAAGATAATTATGGAGAAGGATAGGTCCAGTTCTCAGGTTGAGATTCTAAATAGGAGAAAGGTCAATTTTGATGACATCAGAAAGGATCTGGATAGTGGATTGGGATGGATTGTTTTCTGGAAAAGGTGTACTTGGTAAGAGGGGGGCTCTTAAAAGTGAAGTTTTGAGAGTACTGAGATTGCATGTTCCCCTCAGAATAAAAGGCAAGGATAATAGGTTTAAGGAACCTTGGCTTTCAAGAAATATTAAGAAAAAGAAGGTGGTGTATAACAGGTTTTGGCCGCAAGGAACAAATGAGGTACTTGAAGAATATAAGAAATTTAAGAAAACGCTTAAGAAAGAAACCGTGGTGTACAAAGTCTGTTGTAAATCTAGTCAAGAAGAACTTACGAAAGGTGATTGTAGGGATGACTTGCAGCGGACTGAAAAGCTTGAGCATGTAGATATTCAGAAAAAGGATGTACTGGAGCTTTTAGAAAGCATCAAGTTGGATAAGTCACCGGGACCGGACAGGATGTAACAAGGGAGGAGACTGCTGAGCCTCTGGCGATGATTTTTGCATCATCAATGAGGACAGGAGAGGTTCCGGAGGATTGGAGTGTTGCAGATGTTGTTCCCTTATTTGAGAAAGGGAGTAAGGATAGCCCAGGAAATTACAGACCAGTGCGTCTTACTTCAGTGGTTGGTAAGTTGATGAAGAAGATCCTGAGAGACAGGCTTTATGAACATTTGGAGAGGCATAATATGATTAGGAATAGACAGCATGGCGTAGTCAAAGGCAGGTTGTGTCTAATGAGCCTGACTGAATTTTTTGAGGATGTGACTAAACATATTGATGAAGGTAGAGACGTAGGTGTAGTGTATATGGATTTTAGCAAGGCATTTCACAAGGTACCCCATGTAAGGCTTGTTGAGAAAGTAAGGAGGCATGGGATAAAAGGGGACATTGCTCTTTGTGGATCCAGAACTGGCTTGCCCACAGAAGGCAAGGTATGGTTGTAAACGGGTCATATTCTGCATGGAGGCCGGTGACCAGTGGTGTGCCTCAGGGATCTGTTCTGGCACTCCTTCTCTTTGTGATTTTTATAAATGACCTGGATAAGGAAGTGGAGGGATGGGTTAGTAAATTTAGAAAACCTACAGCACAATACAGGCCCTTTGGCCCACAAAGTTGTGCCGAACATGTCCCTACCTTAGAAATTACAAGGCTTTCCTATAGCCCTCTATTTTTCTAAGCTCCATGTACCTATCCAAAAGTCTCTTAAAAGACCCTATCGTATTCACCTCCACCACCGTTGCCGGCAGCCCATTCCACACACTCACCACTCTCTGAGTAAAAAACTTACCCCTGACATCTCTTCTATATCTACTCCCAAGCACCTTAAATCTGTGTCTTCTTGTGGCAACCATTTCAGCACTGGGAAAAAGCCTCTGACTATCCACATGATCAGTGCCTCTCATCATCTTATACACCTCTATCAGATCACCTCTCATCCTCCGTCGCTCCAAGGAGAAAAGGCCAAGTTCACTCAACTTATTCTCATAAGGCATGCTCCCCAATCCAGGCAACATCCTTGTAAATCTCCTCTGCACCCTTTCTATGGCTTCCACATCCTTCCTGTAGTGAGGCGACCAGAACTGAGCACAGTACTCCAAGTGGGGTCTGACCAGGGTCCTATATAGTTGCAACATTACCTCTCGGTTCCTAAATTCAATTCCACGATTGATGAAGGCCAATACACTGTAGGTCTTCTTAACCACAGAGCCAACTTGCACAACTGCTTTGAGTGTCCTATGGACTCGGACCCCAAGATCCCTCTGATCCTCCACACTGCCAAGAGTCTTACCATTAATACTATATTCTGCCATCATAACTGACCTACCAAAATGAACCACTTTACACTTCTCTGGGCTGAACTCCATCTGCCACTTCTCAGCCCAGTTTTGCATCCTATCAATGTCCCGCTGTAACCTCTGACAGCCCTCCACACTTTTCACAACACCCCAACCTTTGTGTCATCAGCAAATTTACTAACCCATCCCTCCACTTCCTCATCCAGGTCATTTATAAAAATCACGAAGAGTAAGGGTCCCAGAACAGATCCCTGAGGCACACCACTGGTCACCGACCTCCATGCAGAATATAACATGTGTACAACCACTCTTTGCCTTCTGTGGGCAAGCCAGTTCTGGATCCACAAAGCAATGTCTCCTTGGATCCCATGCCTCCTTACTTTCTCAACAAGCCTTGCACGGAGCACCTTATCAAATGCCTGGCTGAAATCCTACTTCAGGGGTAGGCAACCTACGGCCTGCAGGCCAGATTTGGCCCGCGAGCGATTTTTCCTTATTCTAAGTGTTTCACGCGACCACACTGATGGACATGCATGGCGCCTTGTTACACTGGCCCCAGGTTCCGTTTTGTTCCAAACCAAACACTGGTATACAGGTGTCCCCCGCTTTTCGAACATTCACTTTACGAAACCTCACTGTTACGAAAGACCTACATTAGTACCCTGTTTTCGCTTTCAGAAGGTGTTTTCACTGTTACGAAGAAAGGCAGCGTGCGATAAAAGGAAGCGCGCACCCCGAGCAGCCGCTCTCCCCCGGATTCCGAACGGCATTGCTTAAACACGTTGCATTGAGCAGCCGTTAGCAAGATGAGTTCTAAGGTGTCGGAAAAGTCTGAAGGAGTGAGGGTGTTACACTTAGTGTAAAATTAGACATAATTAAGCGTTTCGATCGTGGTGAACGAAGCAAGGACAAAGTGAGTTTGGCTTGTGGAAGTTGACAAAGATGATGTTGAAGAGGCTTTGGCATCCCATGACCAAGAACTGATAGATGAAGAGCTGATGCAATTGGAAGAGGAAAGGATAACAATCGAAACCGAATGCAGAAAGTGAAGCAACTGCGTGAGATTTTTGCTGCAATGATAAAGTACGACTTTAATTTTGAAAGGGTACATAGGTTTAGGGGATATTTGCAGGATGGTTTGAGTGCTTACAAAGAACTGTGTGATAGAAAAATGCGTGAGGCTCAGCAGTCAAACAAGCCTTCCACATCAGCCACAGCAGACGACGAACCTTGACCTTTGACATCGAGGCAGGCAGTCATAGGAGAAGATGAGCTGCCTGCCCTGATCGACGATGAGATGACACCCCCGTGTCCCACCACCCCAGTGGTCCCAACCCCCGGGCCCTGGACAGATACTGTACCGATTCGCAGAGAACGCAGCGGTAGCTGGGAGGCACACAGAATATCTTTAAGAAAAAGCCGAAATAAACATGCTAATTAATTAGGTGCCGCCTAGCACGTAATTGTCGGCCTAGATCAGAGGCGATGCAATCGGCAATCGCCTCTGCTCTGCGCTGACATTTATGTGTCGGACAGCACCTAATTAATTAGCATGTTTATTTCGGCTTTTTTTTAATGATGTGCCTTGTGCCTCCCGGCTACCACCGCGTTCTTCGCAGCAATGTATCGGGTCGGCGGCCTGGAGGGTGGGGGCCACTGCACCACCCAGCCTGCGACGACTCAGTCTAACACACCATCATCAGTGTGTCAGTGTGCTCTGCGCTGTCTTCCCAATTCCGGTAAGTGATACTACACTGTACATACATTATTCCTACTTTATATAGGCTGTGTATTTTTACGTGTTATTTGGTAGATTTGGCAGCTTCACAGTTTAAAGGTTACTGGAGGGAGTGTTTATGCCAACAGCGCTTGCGTGAGGTTTTCTGCCGAGAGCGCTTGCGTGAGATCTTCACTACGGAGATCTGTGCAGGCAATCGTTGTAGAGAAGTATTTCTACTTTATATAGGCTGTGTATCTATATCATATCATTCCTGCTTTTACTATATGTTACTGTTATTTTAGGTTTTATGTGTTATTTGGCATGATTTGGTAGATTATCTTTGGGTCTGCAAACGCTCACAAAATTTTCTCAGATAAATAGATTGTAATTGCTTCTTCGCTTTACGACATTTCGGCTTATGAACCGTTTCAAAGGAACGCTCTACTTTCGGATGGCGGGGGAAACCTGTGTACAAATGACGGGAAGGCAGACTACCTTATTAATATGTATTAGATACTCTCTGTGCATTCGCCGGTTTTCAATGAGATCGTTCAAATTTGTAAACAGAAACAGTGTCACTGTGTTTTAACAAGAAATTCACGCTAAATATCCAGATATTTACATGTGCTACGATACTTGTTGAATAACTCGCGTTTCGAAATAAAATCAAAGAAAAAAATTCCAATGGCAATGAATACAAAATGCAGGAAGGTAGACACTGAGTGCCGAAATTTCCAAGACTCTTGGACACTAAATTACTTCTTCATCGAGCAAGCTGGGAAACCAGTTTGTATCATTTGCCTAGAAAATGTTGCTGTGAAGAAGGTAGCAAATATCAGGCAACATTACGAGATCCGCCATAGTGGAAATTTTAACAAGTTTACTCGGCAAGCAAGGAAAGATGAAGTTGAGCAAATGAAGGCTAGTTTCAGAAAACAAACGTCAATTTTTGCCAAGAAAAGCAGAGAAAACGAAGGAAATACCCATGCCAGCTACGAAGTCTCAAAACATATTGCAGAAAAGATGAAACCTTTTACAGATGGAGAGTTTGTCAAAGAATGTTTACTGGCAGTGGTGGATATTGTTTGTTCTGAAAAGAAATCTTTATTTGCATCTATCAGCCTGTCAGCAAGAACGATCACACGGTGAGTTAAGAAATGTCAGCAGATGTTAAATGTTGTTTAAGGGATGCCTGCAACGAATTGCAATTTTTTTCAATTGTGCTTGATGATTGCTCAGACTTGAGAGACACTGCTCAACTTGCAAGGAGTGACCTCAACTTTCAATGCATCATGTATCATGGTCATATGTTATATGTTTAAAGATTCTTTGTGTCCTTTTAATAGATTCAAAAGATGCCTTGATTGAAATAAATTGCAACTAAACTGAGTTAATTGATTACTAATTGGCATCCTTGGTAAAGCACAAATGATTTTCTAGCATGCGTTATTCATTAATTTGAGGCAAAACATAACTAGATGTATTTAAATGGATAATTCCCATATTTCAAGTTTTTTATGGCATTTATCTGGCCCACCGTCCGCTCATTAATACGTGATCCAGCCCAGAGAGGCAAAAAGATTGCTGACCCCTGCACTACATCTACTGCTCTTCCTTCATCAATGTGTTTAGACACATCCTCAAAAAATTCAATCAGGCTCGTAAGGCACGGCCTGCCCTTGACAAAGCCATGCTGACTATTCCAGATCATATTATACCTCTCCAAATGTTCAGAAATCTTGCCTCTCAGGATCTTCTCTGTCATCTTACCAATCACTGAGCTAAGACTCACTGGTTCAGCCACTTGGCATTCAGGATGAGGTAGTAAGTTGAATTCAACATTGGCTTCATGTGAGAAACCAGAGAGTGGTGTAAGATGGTTGCCTCTGACTGGAGACCTGTGACTAGTGGTTTGCCACAGGGATTAGTCCTTTGTTGTTCGTCATCTACATCAGTGATCTGGATGATAATGAGGTAAGGAGGATCAGCAAATTTTTGAAGTGGACAGCAAAGAAGAATATCAAAGTTTGTGGCAGGATCTGACCAGCTGGAAAAATATCAAGTGGAATTTAATGCACATTAAATGTGAGGATGAAACAGGGTGGGTCTGACACAGTATGGCACTGTATGAGGAGTGTGATCGAGCAGAGGGATCTGAGAGTACGAATCCATAATTCCTTGGAAGTGGTACCACAGGTAGACCTTTTGACACATATGCCTGTATACATCAAAGTATTGCATAAAAGACCAAAAGATAGAGGAACAGAATTAGGCCATTTAGCCCATCGAGTCTGCTCCATTTCATCATAACTGATCCAAGTTTCCTCTCAGCTCCAACTTCTTGCCTTCTCCCTGTATCCCAACATACCCTAACCACTCAAGGATCTATCAACCTCTGCCTTAAATATACATAAAGACCTGGCCTCCACCGCTGCCTGTCGCAAAGAATTCTGCAGATTCACTACTCTACAACAGTTCAGGTGGTATGTTAAAGTTGTATAAGACATTGGTGAGGCCTAACTTAGACCATTTTGTGTAGTTTTAGTCACTTATGTACAGGAAAGAAATGAATAAGATTGAGAGAGTACAGACGAAATTTACAAGGTGCCGAGATTTGAGGACCTCAGCTCTCAGGAAAGCTTCAATAGTATAGGATTTGATCCCCTTAACCCGAAGAGAAAGAGAGGAGATTTGGAAGAGGTATACAAAATTTTAAGGGATATAGATAGGGTAAATGTAAGTTGACTTTTTCCAGAGGTTGGGTGAGTCTAGCATTAGAGGTCATAGGTTAAGAATGAAAGTTGAAATGCCTAAAGGGAACATAAGGGGGAACCTGTTCACTCAGATGGTGGTGAGAAATGGCAGGAGCAGTGGTGCATGCAGGTTTGATTTCAAATGTAGGAGATGTTTAAATAAGTACTTGGACGAGGGGGACATGGATGGCTGTGATCCAGCTGCAGGTCAATGGGACTTGGCAGAATAATAGTTCAGCATGGCCCGTTTCTGAGTCATACTCTAAGAGTTCTGGTTCATATTGAAAATTGGTGACTGGGCACAATGAAAGTGATACCAATGACATTGGCAGGAAAAGGGAAGAGGTCCTGAAAACAGACAACAAGGAGATAGGAAGGAAGTTGAGAAGCAGGACGACAAAGGTAGTAATCTCGGGATTACTGCCTGTGCCATGTGACAGTGAGTATAGGAACAGACTGAGGTGGAGGATAAACGCATGGCTGAGGAATTGGAGCAGGGGGCAGGGATTCAGATTTCTGGATCACTGGGACCTCTTCTGGGGCAGGTGTGACCTGTACAAAAAGGATGGGTTGCACTTGAATCCAAGGGGGACCAACATCCTGGTGGAGACGTTTGCTAAGGCTATCGGGGAGAGTTTAATCTAGAATTGCTGGGGGGTGGGAACCAAACTGAAGAGACGGAGGAAGAGGCAGTTGGCTCACAAATAGAAAAAGCTTGGAGACAACGTGTGAGGGAGGATAGGCAGGTATAGAGAAGGGACGCGCTCAGACCAACAGCTTGAGATGTGTCTATTTTAACGCAAGGAGTATTGTGAACAAAGCAGATGAGCTCAGAGCATGGATCAGTACTTGGAGCTATGATGTCGTGGCCATTACAGAGACTTGGATGGCTCGGGGCAAATGGCTACTTCAAGTGCCGGGTTTTAGATGTTTCAGAAAGGACAGGGAAGGGGGCAAAAGAGGTGGGGGTGTAACACTGTTAATCAGAGATAGTGTCACAGCTGCAGAAAAGGTGGATGTCATGGAGGGATTGTCTACAGAGTCGCTGTGGGTGGAGGTGAGGAACAGGAAGGGGTCAATAACTTTACTGGGTGTTTTTCTTTATAGGCCACTTAATAGTAACAGGGTTACCAAGGAGCAGATAGGGAAACAGATCCCGGAAAGGTGTAATAATAAGAGCTGTCGTGATGGGTGATTTTAATTTCCCAAATATCGATTGGCATCTCCCTAAAGCAAGGGGTTTAGATGGGATGAAGTTTGTTAGGTGTGTTTAGGAAGGTTTCTTGGCACAATATGCAGATAAGTCTACAAGAGGAGAGGTGGTACTGATCTGGTATTGGGAAATGAACCTGGTCAGGGGTCAGGTCTCTCAGTGGGAGAGCATTTTGGAGATAGTGATCATAATTCTGTCTCCTTTACGATAGCATTGGAGAGAGATCGGAACAGACAAGTTAGAAAAGTGTTTAATTGGAGTAAGGGGAATTACGAGGCTAACAGGCAGGAACTTGGAAGCTTAAATTGGGAACATAATCTCAGAGAAAGGTACAGAAGAAATGTGGCAAATGTTCAGGGAGGATATTTGTGTGGAGTTCTGCATAGGTACGTTCCAATGAGGCAGGGAAGTTATTGTCGGGTACAGGAACCGTGGTGTACAAAGGCTGTAATAAATCCAGTCAAGAAGAAAAGAAAAGCTTACAAAAGGTTCAGAGAGCTTGGTAATGTTAGAGATCTAGAAGATTATAAGGCTAACAGGAAGGAGCTTAAGAAGGAAATTAGGAGAGCCAGAAGGGGCCATGAGAAGGCCTTGGCAGGCAGGATTAAGGAAAACCCCAAGGCATTCTACAAGTATGTGAAGAGCAAGAGGATAAGTCATGAGAGAATAGGACCTATCAAGTGTGACAGTGGGAAAGTGTGTATGGAACCGGAGGAAATAGCAGAGGTACTTAATGAATACCTTACTTCAGTATTCACTATGGAAAAGGATCTTGGTGATTGTCGTGATGACTTGCAGCGGACTGAAAAGCTTGAGCATGTAGATATTAAGAAAGAGGATGTGCTGGAGCTTTTGGAAAGCATCAAGTTGGGTAAGTCGCCGGGACCGGATGAGATGTACCCCAGGTTACTGTGGGAGGCGAGGGAGGAGATTGCTGAGCCCCTGGTGATGATCTTTGCATCACCAATGAGGACGGGAGAGGTTCCGGAGGATTGAAAGGTTGCGGATATTGTTCGCTTATTTGAGAAAGGGAGTAGAGATAGCCCAGGAAATTATACACCAAGGAGTCTTACTTCAGTGGTTGGTAAGTTGATGGAGGAGATCCTGAGAGGGAGGACTTATGAACATTTGGAGAGGTACAATATGATTTGGAATAGTCAGCATGGCTTTGTCAAGGGCAGGTCGTGCCTTACGAGCCTGATAGAATTTTTTGAGGATGTGATTAAACAGATTGATGAAGGTAGAGCAGTAGATGTGGTGTATATGGATTTCAGCAAGGTATTTGACAAGGTACCCCAAGCAAGGCTTATTGAGAAAGTAAGGAGGCATAGGATCCTAGGGGACATTGCTTTGTGGATCCAGAACTGGCTTGCCCACAGAAGGCAAACAGTGGTTGTAGACAGGTCATATTCTGCATGGAGGCTGGTGACCAGTGGTGTGCCTCAGGGATCTGTTCTGGGACCCCTATTCTTCGTGATTTTTATAAATGACCTGGATGAGAAAGTGGAGGGATGGATTAGTAAACTTGCTGGTGACACAAATGTTGGAGGTGTTGTGGAAAGTGTGGAGGGCTGTCAGAGGTTACAGCGGGACATTGATAGGAACTGGGCTGCGAAGTGGCAGATGGAGTTCATTTTGGTAGGTCAAATATGATGGCAGAATATAGCATTAATGGTAAGACTCTTGGCAGTGTGGAGGATCAGAGGGATCTTGGGGTCCGAGTCAATAGGACACTCAAAGCTGCTACGCAGGTTGGCTCTGTGGTTAGGAAGGCATATGGAGCATTGGCCTTCATTAATTGTAGGATTGAGTTTGAGAGCCGAGAGGTAATGTTGTAGCTGTATAGGACCCTGCTCAGACCCCACTTGGAGTACTGTGCCCAGTTCTGGTCGCCTCACTATAGGAAGAATGTGGAAACCACAGAAAGGGTTCAGAGGAGATTTACAAGGATGTTGCCTGGATTGGGGAGCATGCCTTATGAGAATAGGTTGAGTCAATTCTGTCTTTTCTCCTTGGAGCAACGGAGGACGAGAGGTGACCTGATAGAGGTGTATAAGATGATGAGAGGCATTGATCGTGTGGATAGACAGAGGCTTTTTCCCCAGGGCTGAATTGGCTAGCACCAGAGGGCACAGTTTTAAGGTGCTTGGAAGTAGGTACAGAGGAGATGTCAGGGGTAAGTTTTTTACGCAGAGAGTGGTGAGTGAGTGGAATGGGCCGCCGGCAATGGTGGCGAAGGTGGAAATGATAGGGTATTTTAAGAGACTCCTGGATGGATACATGGAGCTTAGAAAAATAGAGGGTTGTGGGTAAGCCTAGGTAGTTCTAAGGAAAGGAGATGTTCAGCACAGCTTTGTGGGCCAAAGGGCCGGTATTGTGCTGTAGGTTTTCTTTGTTTCTATGTTTCCAACACAACCGATCAACAAATGATACAATAGCGTCCTTACACACCTGGAGAAAAGGGATGCTTATACGAGAATGCTGCTCTTGGACTACAGTTCAGCATTCAACACCATAATTCCCTCTAGGATCAACAAGAAGCTTCACGATCTCGAACTTCACCCTGCCTTGTTTAGCTGGATCCTGGACTTCCCGTCAGATTGCTGGTAGATAGTAAGAGTGGTCTCCCTCACCTTGGCCCCTCTGACTCTCAACACAGATGCCCCTCAGGGCTGTGTACTAAGCCCACTCCTTTACTCTCTGTATACCCATGACTGTGTCCCACCCCCAGCTCCAACCTGCTAATTAAATTTGCTGATGAAACTATGCAGATTGGCCCAATCTCAAATAATAATGAGGCAGCCCTTTTGAATATTTGGTGCCCTTATTTACAAAAGATAAGATGGCATATTTAGTTGCTCCGATGATAAAGATGTTGGTCCCTTGGGGAAAGTAATAAATAAATATACTAAATTTATTTTGAATCCCATGGAGCATGTGGAAACCTTCCAATATCCAGGCAGCTCTTCTTTCTTTTTCTCTTTCTTTTTTCTTTTTTTTTTCAGGTAGGGGTATATATCAAGGAGAAGGGTTAAGGGGAGGGGGGAGGGTATATATTATCATTCTATGTGATCACTTTGAAAACTCAATAAAAATTATATTTAAAAAAAAATAATGAGGCAGCCTACAGAGAAGAAGTCATCACCCTGACACAGTGGTCTCAAGAAAACAACCTCTCCCTCAATGTGGCAAAAACAAAGGAGCAGGTTGTGGATTACAGGAGGAATAGGGACAGGCTAACCCCTATTGACATCAATGGACCTGAGGTTGAGAGGGTGAACAGCTTTAAATTCCTCAGCATACACATCACCGAGGTTCTCATGTGGTCTGTACACACCAGCTGTGTGGTGAAAAAGCACAACAGGGCCTCTTTCATCTCAGACAGATGAAAAAGTTTGCTACGGGCTACCAAATACTAAGAACTTTCTAGAAAGGCACAACTGAGAGCATCCTGACTGGCTGCATCACTGTCTGGTATGGGAACTGTACCTCCCTCAATCGCAGGTCTCTACAGAGAGTGTTGCAGAAAACCCGGCGCATCTATAGATGTGAATTGCCCACTGTTCAGGACATTTACAGAGAAAAGTGTGCAGAAAGGATCATTGGGAACCCGAGTCACCACAACCACAAACTGTTGCAGCTGCTACCATCCGGGAAACGGTACTATAGCATAAGAGCCAGGACCAACAGGTTCCGGGACAGCTTCTTCTACCAGACATTGACTAATTTATGCTGATACAATTGTATTTCTATGTTATATTGACTGTCCTGTTCTACATACTATTATAAATTACTATAAATTGCACATTTAGACGGAGACATAATGTAAAGATTTTTACGCATGTATATGAAGGATGTAAGAAATAAAGTCAATTCCATTCAATTCAGGAAAAATGCTATTAAGCTGGAAGGTATGCACAAGAGATTTAAAATGTTGTCAGGACTGAGATATGGAAAGAGATGGACAGGAGCCAGGAGAATAAGGAATGATCTGACAGTGGAGTATAAAGTTCCAAGGGGAATAGATAGAGTCAATGCACATAGTACTTTTCCAAGGGTTGGGGAATAAAGAACTAGAGGGCAGATTTCATGTGAGAGGGGGAAAGATTTGATAGGAACCCAGGGGATAACCTTTCATCACACAAAAGGTGATCAGAATAAGTAATAACCTGCCAGAGAAAGTGGTTGAGACAGGTACAGCAACAACATAGAAAGGGAACATGGTCAGGTACAACAACATACAAAGGGAACGTGGACAGGTACAACAACATACAAAGGGAACGTGGACAGTTACAACAACATACAAAGGGAACGTGGACAGGTACAACAACATACAAAGGGAACGTGGACAGGTACAACAACATACAAAGGGAACGTGGGCAGGTGCACAGATCGGGAAAGTTTTTAGGGATATGGATTAAACACTAGAAACAGGAGCAGGTGAGTTGGGAATCGTGGTCGGCCTGAATCAGTTGGGTGAAAGGCTCTATTTCTGTACTGTACGCCTCTAGGCAAACAAAAGGGCTTCGACCTTGGGTGTCAACGCAAGAGATTGCGCAGGTTGAAATCTCGCACAACGCAACATCTGGTGGGACATAGCAAGTCAGGCAGCTAGTATGGAGGGAAGAGAACAGTTGATGTTTTGGGCTAAGATCCTCCCCGAGTGGACAAGTGGGAGTGGGAGATGTACACTGCTATGTGGAGTCTAGGTGTCAGAAGCTGGAATCACTGCTGGGCAGTAAACTGTTAGCTTTGTACCAAATCAAATTTTGATCTGCCAGCAAACTGTTTTCTTCAGATAGCTAAAGGCTTTTTAATTGGAGGTTCTGGGGAATCTTAGCAATGCACTCAGTGAGTAACCATCCACTGTGCACTATATTTGGAAATGCAAAACTTCAGAATTCTTAGATAGAAAAAATGCTTCCAGCAGTCTGAAATGGACCATTTTAGACTACAGGGAACAAGACAATCTTAGTGATGAAGGAGAAAGTAGGGAAGATCAAAAGCGAAGTGTGGGCCATTCAGCTCACCCTCCAAGACTGCCTGAGCATTAAATGAAACCAGCATTATGGATTTCGGCATCTACATCACATTAAATCTCAAAATGCCCAGATGAAGGAGGTCTACTCAGAATGCCAATGGTTTAAAGACCTGTTTGCACCATCAACCTTTAGATGAAATTGCTGACACATTTGGAAAACAATTGGGAAAAGGAACAAGAATACTCCTTTAGCCTTTTGCCAAACTGCACAAAGCAGGAGAATTCCCGCAAGGACCGCTGAAATTGGTACAGAGAATTCCCGCAAGAACCGCTGAAATTGGTACAGAGAATTCCCGCAAGGACCACTGAAATTGGTACAGAGAATTCCCGCAAGGACCGCTGAAACTGGTACAGAGAATTCCCGCAAGGACCGCTGAAATTGGTACATTCAATGCACCATCAGGAGAGGAGATGCAAACTGCACAAAGCATGAGAATTCCCGCAAGGACCGCTGAAATTGGTACAGAGAATTCCCGCAAGGACCGCTGAAATTGGTACAGAGAATTCCCGCAAGAACCACTGAAATTGGTACATTCAATGCACCATCAGGAGAGGAGATGCAAACTGAGCATGCTCAGGGAGGACAGACACTAGGAGAGCTTAGAGATCTTGCCTGTATGTCCAACTACAGCTCAACCTGTTTCAGCCGGGAAGGCATTGAGAGTCCATACTACAAGCTAAAAATAGCATCTTGGAACTTGGAGAAAAATTTCCCAATGAAGGGTCGCTATTCAAAATGCCAACTATCCATTTCCCTTCTTAGAATGCTGCCTGACCCACAAATTTCCTGCTGCACCTTGTTTGTTGATCCAGATTCCAGCATCTGCAGACTTTTATGTTTTCGTATCGGAATTTGTTGACTTCAGTAATATGGTTGAATGTATTATGAAAAATAATTGCCAACTGTGTTCAATTTATAAAGTAATATTAAAGCTAGCTCTCATACACTTCAACTACCAACTTTATAAACTACTCTTGCAGAAATACTTCCAACACATCTCTTTGTAAGTATTTCCTCTCAACCTTCCCACGTCAAGTTCTGGTCATCTCACTATAGGAATGACGTTGGAGCTTCAGAGAGGATGCAGAGGGCATTTACCAGGATGTTTTCTGGAAGAGAGCATGACCAATGAGAAATGGTTGAGCAAGCTTGGGCTTTCTCTTTACAGCAAAGAAAGACGAAAGGTGCCTTGATAGAAGTATACAATTTGATAAGATGTATAGATAGTGTGGATAGCCAAAGACTTTTCCCAGGGCTGAAATAGCTAATACTAGGGTGGATAATTTTAAGGTGATTGGAGGAAAGTAAAGGGTGGATGTCAGAGATGAATTCTTTACACACAGAATGGTGAGTGCATAGGGGCATTTAAAAAACTCATAGATAGGCACAAAGAAGATAGAAAAATAGAGACTGGTGTAGGAGGAAGGGGTTTGATTGATCTTAGTTTGTTAAAAGGCCAGCACAACATTGTGGGCCAAAGCCCCTGCACTGTTTTATATTCTATATTCTGAAGTTACCCAAAAGATTCCAAATCAGGGCATAAACTTGTTAAACAAAAGTTAGGTCATATAATTTTGAAAGTCAAATTCAGTTAGGTCAGAGAAAATACATTGAACACCTGTCAATACACTAACTGAAGCAATAAACAGATTTTATTTGCTCAATGGCAATTATGCAAAACCATAAAGCCACGATACACTGTTTAAAATGTACCAGTACTTCCCTGCCTCTTTCATAAGGTAAATGATCAGTCAATTAAACATGGACATTCCAAAACACTCAGACACGTGAGGTTGTTGCTAAGTCGAGTTGTGGCCAAATGTTGGAAAAATGTCCAAGGTCAGATCTAAATTGCATTAGTTACCTAAGAGTAACTAAAATATTGTGCAACTGTACTTGTAGGATTAATAGCCTTTTTACAAGAAGAACATCCTCTCAGCCAGTTTTTAAACTACGACAGTGGACATGCTTTTTGAGTGAATTTGTCAATGGGATATGCAGTGACCCAGGTAGCCAAGCTAAAATCTGTGGATTCCTCAGTACCTATTCCCTGCCGGAAAAGGAATGCACAGCATTGCTGTAGTTCTGTGAAAGGCATAGTGATCAGGGTTCCCAATGCCACTCTCTGCTTTGCTAACAAGGAGCTCTTTCTTGGCCACTAGCAATTCATTTCTGAATGTTCTACTGCTGCCACCATTCCCATTGGAGCAGATCTAAACACCATACCTTCTCATTATGTTGACCATTGGTGGTACTGCCCCACCTTTTTACCTCCCACCCCTCTCAGATATCAAGCTGACACTTTGGGAATCATTGCAGGAGACTTTAACCAGACTAGCTTGATGTCAGCAAAACCAAAGAGCCGACTATCGACTACGCGAGGAAGAAGCCAGAAGTACATGTCTTTAGGTGAACCAAGGTGGGGAGGGTCAGTAGCATTAAATTCCTCAGTGTTAACGTATTAGGAGATCTTCAGCATGTGCTGGGCACAGCCCATTTCATCACAAGCAATGCTCTCCCCACCACAGAGTAAAACTGCCACCAGAAAGCAACATCCATCCAAATCCCCCACCATCCAAGCAATGAACAGTGCCCTCTTCGCTACCACCATCGGGCAGGAAGTTCTAAAACCACCCGGTTCAGGGACATTTACTACCCTACAACCATCAGGTCCCTGGACCAGCGTGGATGAATTCATTCACCACAACTCTGAACTGATTCTATGACCTACAAGCTCACTTTCAAGGACTCTTTACAGGTCATGTTCTCAGTATTATTTTTATTTGCAGTTTTCATAAAACTCCTGGCATAAAGGCAAAGTCCAAGGACTGCAACGCCAGAGGTGAGAACCCTGAAGGTACGGACAAGGGAGGTGGAAGGTTAGACTACATTCAAGGATTTATCTTCAGGTCTAAATGAATATGCCACGGCCATCAGCCACTGCATTAAAACCCGCGTGGATGAGTGTGTTCCGCGAACATACTGAGTCTTCCCAAACCAGAGACCCTGGCTAAACCAGGAGATTCACAGTCTGCTGGCTAGATCTGTGGTGTTCAAGACTGGTGATGCAAAATCACATTTCACATCACTGAAGTCGGCGATAATAAATCTGATTCTTCCACCTCAGCCATTTCAGAGGCAAGTTACACCACAACACAATGGCACAGAGCTGCACAAGTAAATAGTTGGCCATTTCACCAGATCATTTTACAGGATGAAAGGCAAGAGAGAAAGAGCAGAGATTTAGAAAGGAAGCTGGGGCTTCAGGAGCTGATGGTATAGCCGTCAATGGGAGGGGCATTCAGCAAACATGGAAGGATGGCAAGCAGAAACAGAAATTGATCTTGGGGCTGGAGGCAGAGTTTACAGAGATGGGCGAGGCCCAGAGACATGGAGGGGTGCTTCATTGCCGTAGGGAGTCAGAGAAATGGAAAGCATAAGGACTGGGGAGTTAGAAAGACAGGGAGAGTGTGGGAACGATTGGGGATGTTAAAGATTGCAGGATGTATGAGTTGGAGGAAGTTACAGAGCTCTTAAGGGTGTGGGGGTTCGAGGGTGCTACAGAGATATGGAGGGGTGTGGGACCAGAGGATCTAAAGGCAGAGAGGACATTGGGTAACTCGAAAAGATACATTTTAAAAAAAAATTTTGGTATTATTATTTACCTCCGAAAGGACCATAACCTTGTTGAGGTTGGAGGCTTGTGTGCCTCAATGACCCAGAGAGCTATGCCAGGTGAAGTCAAGGCTTTGTGCTCTGGCTCTTGGAAGGGTCACCCTCAACCATGCCAAACAGGTCAAAGGGTAGTCGCCAGACTAAGAGTGGTCTGCTGGTCCTGTAGGTTCGGAGGTTCAGCTCAGGGCTAACAACCCTGACTGGTCAAACAAAACTGTTGTGGAAACAAGAATGAAGGATCCTTCTACATCTGTGTGTGACGGTATTCCTGAGTCTCCACCCAGGACTTGCATGGCTGACAGAAGTGAAAACCGAGAGGAAGCTACTGGCATGTTGTGGGAAGCCCTGAACACTAAGGAGATGGGGGACCCTCATTGCTGCCCTAAACGCAGCAGGCGGAACAGGCAGTAAGTTATTATTAAACAAGAGTCTCTGTAGGTCAATAACCACAATATTGATGGGCCAAGTGGATATAGGCTGATTTAGGACATTGCGTACAACTTTTGACTGCTCAATTCATTTGAAAGAGCTCCGTAAATACAATTTTTTCAAATGCAGACACAGACAACTAAGTTCAAGTGAAAGTTTAATTGTCATTCAACCATATATGAATATCCATGAACACAGCCAAATAAAACAGTGTTACTCCAGGGCCAAGGTGCAAAACGCAGTACCAACACACAGTACAAAACACATGAAAGATATCAGTAAAATACAGTTACACAAAAGAAAATATAATCCAAGACCCTTAGTGCAGTCAAACACAATACAGCTTGTCTTATGCCAAGCAAACACTGGCGGGCAGCACTACCTCAGATTGAACACGGCACCATACTGCCTGTGGTAGAATGCACCGGCTCTGATGCCCCTCTCCTGGGCCTAGTCCTCACTACGACACAGTTCCCCCACCATCCACCAACAAATCAGTGAATCGGACTTGCAGCATTCCACATTAACAATGCCCAACAGGGTCTTGCGATCACAAGAACAGTGACTAAGACCATCACTCACTGTTAGACTGCACAGTGCCATCGCCCACAGACTCCTGAAACACCTCTTTAACGCAGGCAGGAGCATGAGCCGCACCAACTTCAGTCCCTTCAGCATCTCTGCCCACGAGCAACTCGCTGATGGGGGAGGGAGGCCTGCAGTACTTTACAGTACCCAGCAGGGTCTTGCAATTGTAAAAAGTTAAAAAGAAACAGTAACACCTTTGGTTGACCCTGAAGAAGCCACTGTGATCGAACACACAATCTTAACACATTATACAACACAAGATCATAAGACATAGGAACAGAATTAGGTCATTTGTCCCATTGACACTGCTCCACCATTCCATCATGGCTGATTTATTATTCCTCTCAACCCCCTTCTCCTGCCTTCTCCCCGTAACCTTTGCTACCCCGAGTAATCAGGAATCTATCAACCTCCCCTTTAAGTAAACCCAATGACGGCCTCCACAGCTGCCTGTGGCAATGAATTCCACAGATTCACCACCCTCTGGCTAAAGAAAATTCTCATCTCAATTTTTATCATCTATATAAATAACTTAGTTAAGGATGTATAACACACGGTTAGTAAGTTTGCAAATGACACTGAGATGGGTGGTGTAGTGAGCAGAGAAGGTTATTGAAAATTGCAGTGGTGTACCATCATAAATCCTCAAAAGGCTACACAACCAGATGCAAGATGCATTTCTACCTCATGAAATGGCAGCTCAGCCCTGCTCTACCGCTCAGGGTAAGTTGGGAATCTCGGCTCTGGTGCTGAGTCACACTAGGAATGGAAATACTAACACCAAAGGAGCGCTGCCACACAATGTTCTTGTTCACATAACTCAACAATGTGCACCATCAGCACAATGCCAGCGACAGCAAGCTTGGCCAGAACTGAATATATATTCAATGTGGGAGCACTACTTTAACCAGTTTAATTTGATACACACATAGATCCTTCAAATCCCTTTGCTAAACACCAATTGCTGGACAAAATGAACTAAAACTCAAAACAGACTTCAAAAGACAAGGCAACTACATTGTGTACAAAACAGCAAGATCTTTCTCAACCAATTTCAAATTTGCTTCCACAGAAGATTTTCACAAAACCTTGAATTCAGAAGCTCAGGACAAACATCCTTTGCTCAGACTGATAAATTTAATGGCTGGACTGGATTACAAAAATTACTGAGTCTTTATTTTTTTTCTTCCCAGTGCTCTTGAAATTCCATTTTCAGAGATGCTGCTTCAAAATAGTGTCTTGGAAAAAGGCAAGGGAACAAAGTAGGCTGGATCTAGCAATGCCCACAGTGGTCAGCACATGGTGGATCAATTCCCTGACTGTATAAAAACCACAAACAAAGCTGATGCTTCCTTTTCCCACCTGTCTATCACATAGCATTGGCTCCTCCAGCTTCCATTAGCTGCCTTAGTCAATGCCGTCTTTAAATAAACCAATTACAATTGTGATTAGAGCAAAGCTTTGTAGGTGAGTTACCTTTGCACTCATGGTTTATAACTAACATTTTTGTAATCTAAACATTATCAGCACAGCCTGCAGTTGTTAACCCATCCCAAATATGCCAGAGAAGGTGAAGTGAGACACCTTCTTGAACTGGTGTAGTGTTTCTGCTGAAGGTCCTCCCACAGTCCTGTTGGGGAGGGAGTGAGGGAGTTCAAGATCCTGAACCAGCGATGACGAAAAACTGGCCATATGTTACTAAGTTTGGATGCTGCGCGACTTGGAGCGGAATGAAGAGGTGGTGGTCGTGTTCCCTGCCCTTGATGCCTTTGTCCTCCTTGATGGCGGAGGTTGCAAGTTTGGGAGAAGCAGTTGAAATAGCCTGGGCAAGTTACTGAAGTAAATTTTAAGATGGTACGCACAGCAGCCACTGTGTGCTGGTGGGGAGGGTTGGAGAACAGGCAGGGAGAGGCGAGGTGCTGAATATTTGCATTAGGCGATGAGCTGCTAGTCACATGAGTTGGTTTGTCATGGATGACACAGAGTTTCCTGAGAGCTGATGATGTTCTTGGAAAGTAGGAAGTATGCTCCATCATAGGCATTAGATTCCATCGTATTCAGGTCATTGGCAAGGACAAGTCATCTTCAGAAAGGCAGCATCCATCATTAAAGACCTCCATCACCCAGGATATGCCCTCTTCTCATTGCTACCATCAGGAAGGAAGTACAGAAGCCTGAAGGCACACACAATGATTGAGGAACAGCTTCTTCCCTCTGCCGTCTGATCTCCCGATGGACACTACCTCACTAATTTTTATTTCATACTTTTTGCACTATTTAACTTAATTATTATACATGCATGTGTATATATTAAATATATCGTAATTCACAGTTTTCTTTTTTTCCCCAAAAATGTAATGCATTATACTGCTGCTGCAAAGTTAACAAACTTCACGGCATATCCCAGTGATATTGAGGTGCTACATTTTGGTAGGACTAATCAAAATAGAACATACATGGTAAATGGTAGGGCATTGAAGAATGCTGTAGAACAGAGGGATCTAAGAATAAAAGTGCATAGTTCCCTGAAGGTGGAATCTCATGTGGATAGGATGGTGAAGAAAGCTTTTGGTATGCTGGCCTTGAGAATGGGGGAGATTCAAACAAGAGGACATGAGTTGAGAGTTAAAGGGCAAAAGTTTAGGGGTAACATGAGAAGGAACTTCTTTACTCAGAGAGTGGTAGCTGTGTGGAACGAGCTTCCAGCAGAAGTGGTTGAGGCAGGTTCGATGTTGTTGTTTAAAGTTAAATTGGATAAATATATGGACAGGAAAGGAATGGAGGGTTATGGGCTGAGTGCAGGTCGGTGGGACTAGGTGAGAGTAAGAGTTCGGCACAGACTAGGAGGGCCAAGATGGCCTGTTTCCGTGCTGTAATTGTTATATGGTTATATTAAAGCTGATTCTGATTCTGAGTATTTCAGACTCCTTCCCTGGATTGGTTACATGAAATGGCTTGGGTGTCTTTGACCTGCTCCTGAAGCCTTGAAGGTGGTTCACTGAGTTTCTGATCAGAATGGTGATGGTAGAGGACTGACCAATATTTGTTCAGGGTAAATGGTGATGGTAGGGGACTGAGCAATATTTGTTCAGGGTAAATGGTGACGGTAGGGGACTGAGCAATATTTGTTCAGGGTAAATGGTGATGGTAGGGGACTGAGCAATATTTGTTCAGGGTAAATGGTGATGACGCTTCCGTGCCATGGATGCTTACAGCCCAGCCCACCCCTGAACCCTGCCTCACTCTTACTCTCACGCAGCCTGAAATGTCCTGTTTGCTCATTTCCATAGATGCTGCCTGGCCTGCTGAGTTCCTCCAGCATGTTGTGTGGGTTGCTTTGGACTTCCAGTATCTGCAGAATTTCTCTTGCTTATGATTCACTCTTGCAAGGGCTGCTTTGATTGCTAGGTTTGAACACTGTGTAACCATCAGCAACACCCCTACTACTAACCTTACTGGGGAGGAAGGTAACACAGCTGAGGCAGCTGAAGATGCTCAGGCCTGGTGCACTGCCCTGAGGAACTCCTGAAACTAGAACATCACTGTCTCTGACAGCTACTCAACATCACTGCCTTCGTCATGCAATGTACGACTCCAAGCAATGAAATGTTTTCATTTGACACCAATTGACCCTAAGTTAAACATGATGTGAAACTGGAAAATAAGTCTAAACACAGCTTATTGGCAGCTGAAAAAAAACTTTTCCCTGCTCCATATCTTTTAGGCACATGGCTGGAGGCTACCAGAGGGCTCGGAACAGAGCTGAAGAGCAACAAAGCTGGAAAACTTTCAGCTTCATTACTAGATTTAGTGGGAAGTCATTCAACCTCCAGAGGTTCACTTAGGCATGAGCTGATCCCAACTTCATTCACCTATTTCAATGCTCCTTAATAATGATACCCAACATAAACTTTACCTACATCAGTACAAAATTTCAATCGATTCTCACATCTCAACAATCTGAAGAGAAGAAGTTTCACACGTCTTGAGATGAAGTGCTGCCCAATTTCATTCTGAATAATAACAGCCCTGATTTAAGGTCCTCTGCCCTTTGGTCTAGATGCTCCTAGAAAAGTGTCTACAGTTAGAGAGGGAGAAGGGAAGGTGAGGCCACAGAGGGTGGGGATACAACACCTGAGCTTAGTCAGGGGAGTGAGAGGTGCAGCCAGACAACAGGAGGGCATTTCTCAAGCAGGAAATGCAGCCAAGAAAATAATCACCCCAGAGGAGGATAGGTGGATAGCATGGAGGAACTGGGCAGAATGGCACATGTTCTAACCACTGGGAAACAGAGAGTGAACCATGTCCTGCAGACAAACTGAAGAGCGAGAACAGGGAGGATTGAATGAAATTTAAGCGATTACAATAAAGGCTTACCTGATGGCACACAAATGTGTACAGACATAGAGGCAGCTCAGGCAGATCCACAAATGCACTTTATCAGAAAATACCAAGTCCCCTAGCTTTGCTTCTTCACTCACAGAATGCCTGAAATGACCCAGCTCCACACACACTGCTGAAATTGCACAATTTTATTAACAGGAATGCCTCACCAGTGTCGTCAGTGGATGTCCAAAGTCAAATGTGAAAGGGGCCAGTTCTTGTTCATTCGCAAACAAGAATCACACACAAAACCCCCGTAGGAACCACCAAGCAGTTTGACAAACATTGCACGTTTCCATCCAGCTGAGTGAAGCACGGAAACTGAAACTGTACACTTGTCTGACTGTATATCTATAAACTAGATGGGAAAACCAAAGTTCACAGTTCATCAGTGGAGAAACACACCACGGAACAAAGGTAGAATTCTGCCAGATAAGTTCACTCCCCACTAAAACACTAACTGTGCAATCAAGTAAATCACTAAGCAATAAGCTCACTACTTAATATACTTTACCTAACTTTTTGTAATATTACAGTAAGGGCACAGGCTCCTCAGCACAAGTCTATGTTGACAGCAATGTTTTTCCTGTTAGTTCAAACTTCCTGTGTCCTTTCCCCTCCATGAACCTGCCCACATGCATCAACCATTTCATCTGCAAACCATTTCATATACTCTCCACCCCCTGCATGTCAGAATTGTCTTTCAGGACCCTGTTAAATCTTCCCTCTTGCACCCTAATTTTGGACTCCATTACTCTGGGAAAGATTTAGCTGCCTGCCATAGCTATGCCTCTCATTCAAACATTTCTATAAGGTTACCCCTCATTCTCATAAGGTTCGAGGAAAGAAGACTGAACCTGACCAACCTCAAGCGAATTAGTCTGGCAGCACCTATCCACGCGGCAACGTAATCAGGGACAGTTCACTTCACTGGTACACACAGCACCCACGCCCCTCGCAGACACAGGGTTCAGAGAAACTGGTACACACAGCACCCACGCCCCTCGCAGACACAGGGTTCAGAGAAACTGGTACACACAGCACCCACGCCCCTCGCAGACAGACACAAGGTTCAAAGAAACTGGTACACACAGCACCCACGCCCCTCGCAGACAGATACAGGGTTCAGAGAAACTGGTACACACAGCACCCATGCCCCTCGCAGGCACAGGGTTCAGAGAAACTGGTACACACAGCACCCACGCCCCTCGCAGACAGACACAAGGTTCAGACACTGATACACAGCACCCACGCCCCTCGCAGGCACAGGGTTCAGAGAAATTGGTACACACAGCACCCACGCCCCTCGCAGACACAGGGTTCAGAGAAACTGGTACACACAACACCCACGCCCCTCGCAGACAGACACAAGATTCAGAGAAACTGGTACACAGCACCCACGCCCCTCGCAGACAGACACAGGGTTCAGACACTGATACACAGCACCCACGCCCCTCGCAGGCACAGGGTTCAGAGAAACTGGTACACACAGCACCCATGCCCCTCGCAGACAGACACAGGGTTCAGAGAAACTGGTACATACATCACCCATGCCCCTCGCAGACACAGGGTTCAGAGAAACTGGTACACACAGCACCCACGCCCCTCGCAGACACAGGGTTCAGAGAAACTGGTACACACAGCACCCACGCCCCTCGCAGACACAGGGTTCAGAGAAACTGGTACACACAGCACCCATGCCCCTCGCAGACAGACACAAGGTTCAAAGAAACTGGTACACACAGCACCCACGCCCCTCGCAGACAGATACAGGGTTCAGAGAAACTGGTACACACAGCACCCATGCCCCTCGCAGGCACAGGGTTCAGAGAAACTGGTACACACAGCACCCACGCCCCTCGCAAACAGACACAGGGTTCAGACACTGATACACAGCACCCACGCCCCTCGCAGGCAGACACAGGGTTCAGACACTGATACACAGCACCCACGCCCCTCGCAGGCAGGCACAGGGTTCAGAGAAACTGGTACACACAGCACCCACGCCCCTCGCAAACAGACACAAGATTCAGAGAAACTCGTACACACAGCACCCACGCCCCTCGCAGACAGACACAGGGTTCAGAGAAACTGGTACACAGCACCCACGCCCCTCGCAGACACAGGGTTCAGAGAAAGTGGTACACACAACACCCACGCCCCTCGCAAACAGACACAAGATTCAGAGAAACTCGTACACACAGCACCCACGCCCCTCGCAGACAGACACAGGGTTCAGAGAAACTGGTACACAGCACCCGCGCCCCTCGCAGACACAGGGTTCAGAGAAAGTGGTACACACAACACCCACGCCCCTCGCAAACAGACACAAGATTCAGAGAAACTCGTACACACAGCACCCACGCCCCTCGCAGACAGACACAGGGTTCAGAGAAACTGGTACACAGCACCCACGCCCCTCGCAGACACAGGGTTCAGAGAAACTAGTACACACATCACCCATGCCCCTCGCAGACAGACACAGGGTTCAGAGAAACTGGTACACACAGCACCCACGCCCCTTGCAGACAGACACAGGATTCAGAGAAACTGGTACACACAACACCCATGCCCCTCACAGACAGACACAGGGTTCAGAGAAATTGGTACATACAGCACCCACGCCCCTCGCAGACAGACACAGGGTTCAGACACTGATACACAGCACCCACGCCCCTCGCAGACAGGCACAAGGTTCAGAGAAACTGGTACACACAGCACCCACGCCCCTGGCAGACACAGGGTTCAGAAACTGATACACAGCATCCATGCCCCTCGCAGGCACAGGGTTCAGAGAAACTGGTACACACAACACCCACGCCCCTCGCAAACACAGGGTTCAGGGAAACTGATACACAGCACCCACGCCCCTCGCAGACACAGGGTTCAGAGAAATTGGTACACACAGCACCCACGCCTCTCGCAGACAGACACAGGGTTCAGAGAAACTGGTACACACAGCACCCATGCCCATTGCAGACACAGGGTTCAGAAACTGATACACAGCACCCACACTCCTCGCAGACAGACACAGGGTTCAGAGAAAGTGGTACACACATCACCCACGCCCCTCTCAGACAGACACAGGGTTCAGAGAAGCTGAGCCCTTCCCCATTGGGCTCGCCAGCTGCCAGGGATGTTGAAAACCTATTCTGACTGGTTTAATTAATTGAAAGAATAATCAGTTTAACTAAAGACATTGGCCAACACTGCAGGATAATCCAAATGGTTGCAACGTTTGCCTGACCTGGTTCTGGCCAAGGGTCAGTGACAGGAGATGTTGTTCATGCTCCCCGCCCAAAGGTCAGAGGTGAGGTGCCCTGCTTGCCTGACGTGCACACGCTGGTAGTGGTGATCGATCTCGGTGCAGGGTGTGTCTGCTCCAGGGGAGCTGCAGTTTGTACCCACCAGGTGGTGTTGTTGGCTAGCTAGTTGAACCAAGAGTACATTTGGGACAGAGGGGAATCCTGGTGCCACCTTTCTAGTGGATCAGGGTGATGTGGGAGAAGGGGAGGTGCAGCGAAGTCAAGATGGCGCTAAACAGCAAATCCTTTGCTTGCATCTTCGCAAATAGCTCTATTTCTATCTTTAATATTTCTTCTTCCTTTTCAAGTTTCTTTTGGAGACCCTGACGTGGAGTTACATTCTGACTTTGGTTCTTTGTGGGAATGGGGCCTGCTCTCAGGGCCTTGCGGCTGGCTGCTTTTTGATATCCCAAGGATGCAGCCTGGAGGACTGGTGCGTCTTCAGGGTTCCGGATTATCATGGTTCTGGAGACATGCTGATCCTAAACCTGTGCCCTGACTGAGCTGTCGCGGGAGAACATGAAACATCGGGAGCAGTGGGTTAGCTGCCAGGGGGTTGTGTGTCCAGAGAGCTGGGCCTTCCTGGGGCAGATTCTCTGGGTGCAGAACTCAGAAAAGCAACGCAACAGACTTTTAACATCGTAAATTAGTGAGTTGTTTGTTATGTCTCTCCTCTCGCTGTGAAAATAGGGACACCTCTTTTTCCCTTTCTAGGGGGAGAGACAGAGAGCCTGTGCTATATCAAATTACCGGGTGAACGAGTAGTCTTTGGGGTACTGCAAGTCTGTGTCTTTATTGATGCTTTGCTGCACACTTGAGAGCTCGGTGGAGGGCACTGATGCTTTTTTGCTGGTGTGTGGGGGGGGGGTCGTTGCCTTGTTACTGCTTGTGTGTGGGAGGGGGAGCTGAAGAGGGAGCTTTGGGATTCTGATGTTTTAACTGTCATTCATTATTTGGGGCACTCTTTTTTTGTGGATGTTTGCAAAGAAAAGGAATTTCAGGATGTGTATTGTATACATTTCTCTGACATTAACTGAAAGGGGGAGGATTAGAGGGATGTTACACCTCCTCTGATGGCGTGGGGAGGGCAGCGATCGTACCTCCAAAGGTGTACGAGGTACAGCGGGATAAGCAGGCCCACAAATCTATACAGCTGGCTTCAATAAATGAAACTGTGCTGTAGAAATTGGGGCAGATTTTCTTCTGTTATCATCCCTTCCACTTTGGTTTCCTTATTCTCATCCCGTTCAAACCAAAATCTCTCAGGGTTTCAGACACTAGCAGGTTCTGAGGACCTGCATCAAGTGGCTGGTAGGGAGGCAACCCCACACAGGTAAAATCAAGATGGAGAAAGTATTCTGAGCATTAAGGTTGTAACAGAGGGCTCATTATTGACCCTAGATGAGTTCACTTTGTGCAGAGTATCACTGGTATTAAGCATTTCAGTGAGAAGAGAGCTGTGCTTCTCTCTCATCTCCCAGTCAATAGATTGTGGGCTACGAAGACCTAACCGCTGAGTTCCAGAGTGACCATCCAGTGCGATGCTGACGGAAAGTCGCACTGTCTGCAGAATGAGTTAAGACACAGTGGCCCTGCCTGGCTTCTGAGATGGACATCACAGACCCCGAGACATTCCCTGCACCAGCACTCATCTCGAATCGGTGCCAGTGGAAGAAATCCCCGCTCGCTGGAGCACCAACAAGCTCTATAATGTCAGAAGAGTCATCTCCAGAATGAAAGGTAGAAACTGACCCATCAACTTGACCAGGTGCACATCAGCAATCTCCTGACACTATTTCCCACTGCCTGTCCTCTCCAGTGTCCATCTCCAGGCCAAGTCACCTATAGCTTATAGCAGCTTGCTCTGCATAAATTGGCCACTGTGTTGACAGTTTGCAGCAGTAACTGTACAGGTTAAAATATTCTGCACATAGAGTTTGTGAAAAGATCAAAGAACATGTTTCTTCTCTTAAAATCCTCCATTTGTACCAAATCCAAAACTGATGTAAACAGTCACAAAGCTGGGCAATTTCTCAAAGTCTGCACTGTATATAACCTAATACGACAAGACCTATTTTATCCAGAAAGTAACTACCACACGCATTTGACATGGCGTGAGATTGACCTGTGATGTCCCACCACATCCAGGCTACTACAGAGATAAAACTGATAAAACAAAGAGGACAGCCTCCTGTTTGAGAGCCAGCATTAACTCACCCTCCGACAACTCACAGTTTTGCTCAGGTTCTGGCAGAATTCCACTCCTCTGAATTGTTCATAACCCAGACAACTCAGAAGTTGAAAACGTGGCTGTGAAACAAGTTCCTATATAGTAGAAAATGCCTGTGGTCCCAAAACAAATCAATACCGCCAGTCTTCCAAACACTTATTTATATGTATGGGTTGTCTGAAAATTGAGCATGTAAGACCATAAAACATAAGGTATAGGAGCAGAATTAGGCCATTTGGCCCATCGTATCTGCTCTGTTATTTAATCATGGCTGATCCAATTTTCCTCTCAGCCCCATATCCTGCCTTCTCCCTTCATGCCCAGACCAATCAACCTCTGCCTAAAATATACATAAAGACTTGGCCTTCACAGCTGCCTGTGGCAAAGTGCTCCTCTCCCTTTTTCTTTCTTCCATGGCCTTCTGTTCTCTCCTGTCGGACTCCCCCTTCTCCAGCCCTGTATCTCTTTCACTAATCAACTTCCCAGCTCTTTACTTCACCCTTCCCCCTCCCAATTTCATCCATCACCTTGTGTTTCTCCCTGCCCTCCCTCCACTGTAAAATCTACTCATTTTCTTTCTCCAGCCCTGCTGAAGGGTCTTTGCCCGAAATGTTGACCGTACTTTTTCCCCATAGATGCTGGCTGGCTTGCTGAGTTCCTCCAGCGTTCTGGGTGTGTTGCTTAGATTTCCAGCATCTTCAGATTTTCTCTCGTTTGACACTAAACATACAGACAGCCAGGAAAACTTTAAAACATAGACTACTGCATTAGGGTAGGGTTAGACTACTGCATGCTACTGAAGGAGTTTCGTTCCTAGAAAACTATGCACAGTGCAATTTTCTGTAATGCAAAGCTACTCTGTATGCAGAGCAGCTCTGTGGCCACTTCCCTCAATAATAAGTACATCACTTTGGATACTCTTGAGGAGAATGACCTACCGGGGGAGGCGGCAGCAACCCAAACCTCTGGCACCGAGGCTCAAAAAGGAAGTGGGAAGAACAGGAGAGCAGTAGTGACAGAGGATTCCATAATTAGAGGAGCAGAAAGCTGATTCTGTGGAATGAGAGACCCAGATGGTATGTTGTCTCTCAGGTGTCAGCGTCAGGGATGTCTCAGATTGGGTCCATGGTGCTCGGGGGGGGGGGGGGGGAGCGCGAGCATCTGGAAGTTGAGGTACATATTGTTACCAATGAAAAGGGAGAGCAGTAATATTGGGATTTAGGCAGTAAGCTGAAAAGTAGGACCTCCAAAGCAATAATCTCTGGATTGCTCTGTGCCATGTGCCACTGAGGGTACGAATAGGATGTTTTGGCAGGTGAATGTGTGGCCGAGGAATTGGTGCAGGCAGCAGAGTTTCAAATTTCTGGATCATTGCGAAGAATGACCTGTACAAAACAATGCGTAACACTTGAACTCGTGGGGGACCAATATCCTTGCAGGCTGTTGGGGAGGATTTAAACTAACTTGGTAGGGGATGGGAACTGGAGTGATAGGGCTGAGGATGGGGCAGTTGGCATACAAGTTGATGCAATGTGTAGTGAGACTGTGTGGAAGAAGAGGCAGATCAAAGGGCAAGATTGCAGTCAATGGGGTGAGGCAGGTGCAACAGGGGGTTGAAATCGATAAGAGAAATGAAGGTGTTATATTTTAACGGATGCAGTATATGGAATAAGATAGATAATCTTGTGGCGCAGTTAGAGACTGGCAGTAATGATGCTGTGGGCAACTCCGAGTTATAGTTAAAAGATCATAGCTGGGAGCTTAGCATCAAAAGGAAAGGCAGGTTGGCTGATGGGGTGGGGAGGCTCTGTTGACTAAAAGTGAACTCAAATCCTTATAAATGTAGGGTTCTCAGTAATATTAACTGCTAACTGCTAATAATGAAATGGCTTCTCTGTAGAGTTAAAATGAAATAGCTTCTCTGTAATGTTAACTGATGAGGTAAGGTTCTCTGTAGCAGCATGTTTGAGCTATAATTAGTGATAACAGGACTTGCATTCATTTGCCAACCAATGGAAGAGATGTTATTCTTTCTGTCTGTGTGAAAGCTGTTAGTTTGCGCGGACTTGGGGGGTTTCAGCGAGGAAGAATGAAGAGGAAGGATGTGCTGGATGCGCTCTGGTAGACCACCATGTTTGGTCTCAGGCAGCGGGTCGAGGAGGTCGGAGGGGATCGAATGGTGGAGAGAAGACTCCGTTAATTGAGCTCCAAGGGTTGTGCATGAATTCGTTGAACTCTGATAAGTTTGGTGCCTTTTTCTTTCCCTTTTGTATTTGTATCTCTATTAACCACAGTCACATTAAGATTTATAAAGTGTAATCAGTTAATCGTACCTTGTGTGCTATCTGATATTTTATGTGTGAGTTTGTACTGGGGTGCATTACACAGCATCTACACAAACGTGAGACACGGTTTGGCAGGCGGACGGGGTTTCCCCTAGACAAACATGAGTCGATAGCCCTAAGCATTACATAAAGAAATGACTTATGATCAGAAGGTATAGAGTCATTGAGGGTAGAGTTAAGGAACTGCAAGGTAAAAAGACCCTGATGGGAGTTATATACTGGCCTCTGAATGGGAGACAGAAAAGGCATGAACAAAGGGAAATGTTACAATCATGGGAGTATTAAAAAGTGTAGAGACAATTTGTAGAATACCTATGCCTTTTAGAGCAGCTTGTGGTTGAGCCCCCAAGGGGATCAGCTATTCTGAATAGCAAAGCAACTAAAAAGGCTATAAAGAGCAAAGATGAAATATGAAGGTAGGCTAACCAAGAATGTAAAACAGGATAGGAAAAGATTTCTCAGATATGTAAAGAGTGAAAAAGATTGACAAGAGTGGATATCAGAGCACAGGAAAATCACACTGGGGGGTAATATTGGGGGACAAAGAAATGGCGAAAGAACTCAGTAAGTATTTTGCATCAGTCTTCACAGTGGAAGACACTAGCAATATGCCAGAAGTGCAAGTGTGTCAGGAGGCAGAAGTGAGTGTAGTTGCTATTACTGAGGAGAAGTGCTTGGGAAGCTGAAAGGTCTGAAGGTAGATGAGTCACCTGGACCTGATGGACTACACCCCAGGGTTCTGAAAGAGGTAACTGAAAATATCGTGGATTCATAAGTATTGATCCTTAAAGAATCACTAGACTTCAGAACACTGGAAAATTGCAAATGTCACTCCACTCTTCAAGAAGTGAGAGAGGCAAAAGAAAGGAAATTATAGACCAGTTAGCCTGACTTCAGTGGTTGGAAAAATAATGGAGTCTATTATTAAGGATTTGGTTTCGGGGTATTTGGAGTGACATGATAAAATAGGCTAATGTCACCAGAGTTTTCTAATGGAGAAATCTTGACCTGAAATCTTTTGGAATTCTTTGAGAGGGTAACAGGCAGTGGATGTTGTTCATTTGGACTTCTAGAAATCCTTGGACAACAGGCTGCTAATGAGGCTGCTTAACAAGATCAGAGCCCATAGTATTACAGGAAAGGTACTAGTGTGGATAGAAGATTGGTTGACTGGTAAGAGACAAAGAGTGGGAATAAAAGGGACTTTTTTCTGATTGGCTGACAGTGACTAGAGATGTGTCACAGAGGCCAGTATTGGGACAGTTTCTTTTCACGTTGTACAATATGTCAATAATTTGAATGAAGGAATTGTTGGCCTTGTGGCCAAGTTTGCAGACGATACAAAGATAGTGTTGAGAAAGTAGAGAGTATACAGTAGAACTTAGTCAAATTGAGGAAATGGGCAAAGAAATGATTGATTTAATATAGTGTAGGGAAGTGCACGGGCATGCACTTTGGCAGAAGGAATAATGGCATGGACTATTTTCGAAACTGAGAGAAAATTCATAAAAAAACAAAGGGGAAAGGGACTTGGGAGTCCTCATGCAGGATTGTCTAAAGGTAGGTTGAGTCAGTGGTGAGGAAGGCAAATGTAATGCTAACACTCATTTCAAGAGGACTAGAAAACAAAAGCAAGGATATACTGCTGAGGCTTTACAAGGTATTGGTCAGACCATCCTTGGAGTATTAAGAGCAGTTTTGGGCCCATTATCTAAGAAACAATATGCTGGCTTTTGGAAGAGTCCAGAGGATGATCATGAGAATGATTCTGGGAATGAAGGGGTCAACACATGAAGAGTGCTTGGTAGCTCTGGGACTGCACACTCTGGAGTTCAGAAGAATGAGGGAAGATCGCATTGCAACCTATGGAGCATTGAAAGGTCTGGATAAAGTATATGTGGTGAGGATATTTCCTATAGTGGAGGTATCTAGAACCAGATAGACACTCATTTAGAACAGAGATGATGAAAAATTACTTTAGCCAGACGGTGGTGAATCTGTGGAACTAATTGCCACAGACAGCTGTGGAGGCCAAGTCATTGGGCATATTTAAGGCGGAGGCTGATAGGCTCTTGATTAATCAGGGTGTCAAAGGTTACAAGGAGAAGGCAGGAGAATAGGGTTGAGGGGAATAATAAATCAGTCATGATGGAGTGTTAGAGCAAACTCGATGGACCAAATAGCTTAATTCTGCTCCTATGTCTTATGGTCAGCTGCAAGTGACATGAAGGTAACATCCACTTATAAATGACAAATATATACCTTTAGAAATTGTAAAGATTGATAACTATCTGCCTGAGAAATCTAAAGATAAAGGTTGAATTTATTTGTCATAAGTGCATTGAAATTCTGTGAAATGTGTTTTTTCCATCAAACTAAATTAATGTGGGTTGTGCTAAGCTGTCCACAATTGTCACCGTGCTTCCGACACAAAAACAGCATGCCCAAAACTCACTAACCCTGGTTGTACACCTTTCGAAGGTGGGAAGAAACTGGAGCACTTGGAAGAAACCTACATGGTAAAGGGAAGAAGGTACAAACTTTTTATAGACCACAGTAGGAATTGATCTTACAGCAGCCGTTGCAAAGTGACTGCACTAATTATTATGTTGTCATGCTGCCCCAGCACAGTAATTATGTACAAAAGCTGAAATTAATACTTCAATTTTAGATACAGCTGTTGTTGGCATCCATAGTTTATTGACTTCATGTAAACTAGCATGAGAAGTTATGTCTATTCATAAATCCCCTCTCAACATTCTGTAAGATGATGGGTGCGATGTTCAGGAAATTCACAGATTCATCTGCAAACTTTACTACATAAGCAAATCTTTCAGAGGACGGTAAGAGCCAAGTTGGTCACTTACTTGAGGGAGAGGTGGTGCGAGGTTTAAAAAGAGTTTGGGCCCTTTCGGGATTTTTTGGCAGCCTTCAATCATCACCAGCACTTGCTTGTGGGAGAGGTGGAGCCAAGTTTTAAAAGAACCCAAGGCCTTTCAGGACCTTTTGATGGCTTTCAGTTGTATCAATACTAGGCACTTGGCAAAAGCCAATAAAAAGAAGCAAAGCAGCCATTGTGGGAGTGTGCCGATGTTGGAGTGATCAGGCTTTGGCTCAAGAGATGTAGCTGACAGGAACTGAAAGCTCTAAGCAAGTTCATCTTATTTTTTTTCTTTTCCTTGTCTACCCGTACAAAGCTGGTACGGAAAGAATGAGTCAGGGTTAGTGGAATGGCATGTCCTTCACAAGAGATGAGGGAACTCTGGGAGACCTGCAGTCACCCTGATAACTACACCTGTACAAGGTGCATCCAGCTACATGTTAAGGAAAGGTTGCTGCCCGTGGATGGCCTTCAGCTTGCACAGGAAACTGAGTGGGTGATAAATAGGAGGTAAATTGCAGGGCGCAGGTAGCTGGGTGATTGTCAGGAGATGGAAAGGGAATAGGCAGCCAGTGCCAAGTACTCCTGTGGCCATTCCCCTAACTAATAAGTATACCATGTTGGACACTGGTTGGGGGGTGATGACCTACCAGGCAAAAGCCGCAGCAACCAGGTCTGGCTGTGGCGCTCAGAAGGGAAGGGGGATGAAGGGGAGTCAGTTGTGATAGAGAATTCCAGAGCTCCACAGAGGGGCAGACAGGAGATTCTGTGGACACGAGCCAAACTCCCAAATGGTATGCGGCTTCCCAGGTGCCACGGTCAGGGATTTTTCAGATCAGGTCCACAGCATTTTAAAGGATGAACAGCGGCTAGTGTTTACAGGGAAAATTCAGAATGCACAGGATAAACAGGTTGCAAAGATGAAGACGTATTCTAAAGGGAGAATGAGGGAACTGGGGCTCACAAAGGAAGAAAAAGAAAAAGAGGGTATATCATAGAGCAAAAAATAGTGGGAAGGTAGATGATTAGGAAGCTTTTAAAAACTGACAGTTGCTAACTAAAAATGCTATAAAGAGAGCAAAAATGATATATGAAGGCAAGTTATGCAATAATATGAAACAGGGTACATAAAGATTTTTCAGATACATAGAGTAAAAGAGAGACAAGAGTGAATATTGGAGGCTGGAAAATTACGCCAGCGGGGTAGTATTCTGAGACAAAGAAATCACAGACAAATTCAGTAAGTATTTTGCATCGGCCTTCACATACAAGCCTCTGAACAGTAGCCAGAATGGAGGCTACAAATTACAAAAGGAGATAGAAACGGCAGGTGAAAAGGTCGATTTCACAATAGTCATGGGGAATTTCAAAATGCAGATAGATTGGGAAAATCAGGTTGGTGCTGAATCCCAAGAGAGGAAATTTGTAGACTACCTGCAAGATGGCTTCTTAGAGTAGCATGTGGTTGAGATCACTAGGGGAAAGGCAATTCTAGATTGGATATTGTGTAATGAACCAGATTTGACAAGGGAGCTTAAGGTAAAGGGAGCCTTAGGAGCCAGTAATCATCATATAGAATTCACCCTGCAGTTTGAGAGGGAGAAGCTACAATCATATGTATCAGAATTACTTTGGAGATAAGCAAATTACAGAGGCATGAAGGAGAAGTTGACAAAAGCTGATTGGAAGGTGACTCTAGCAGGGATCATGGCAGAGCAACAATGGTTAGAGTTTCTGGGAGCAATTAGAAACGCACAAGATAGATACAGCGCAAAGAAGAAAACATAATTTAAAGGGAGAATGAGACAACTGTGGCTGACACAGCATAAAAACTAAAGAGAGGGCATATAATGTAACAAAAATCTGTGGGAAGCTTTTAAAAACAAATAAAATGCAACTAAAAAACCAATAAGGAGAGAAAAGATGAACTATGAAGGCAAGCTATAAAACAATATAAAAGTGGATACCAAAAGTTTTTTCAGACATACTGTATAAAGAGTAAAAAAGAGGCAAGAGTGGATATCAGACCACAGGAAAATGATGCTGGAGAGGTAGTAATGGGCGACAAAGAAATGGCAGACAAACTCATTAAGTATTTTGTTTCAAAAGGACCAGAATATGAAGCAAGAATGTAATGCTGAGGCTGTATAAGGCATCGGTCAGACCATACATGGAATACTGAGCCATTTTGGGCCTCGTATCCAAGAAAAGGTGTGCTGGCATTGGAGAGTATCCAGAGGAGGCTCACGAGAATGATTTGGGAATGTAAGGGTTAATGTTTGAGGAGTATTTGATTGCTCTAGAACTGTACTTGCTGGAGTTTAGAAGAATGGGGGGGGGGATCTTACTGCAACCTATTGAATTTTAAAAGGCTGAGGTGGAGTGAACGTAGAGAAGATATTACCTTTAGCGGGGGAGTCCAGGAGGAGAGGGCACAGCCTCATAACTGGACGTCCATTTAGAGCAAAGAGGAGGAGGAATTTTTTATCCAGAGAGTGCTAAATCTGTGGAATTCCTTGCCACAAACAACTACAGAAGTCAACTCATTGGTTATAATTAAAGCAGATGTTGATAAGTTCTGATTAGTAATGGTAAGGGTGTCCAAGGTTATGAGGAGAAATCAGGAAAATCAGGTTGAGAGGGATAATAAATCAGCCATGAAAAGAATTCCAGATTTCTGGGCCATGTGGCCTAATTCTACTCCCATGACTTATGGTCTAAGAAGAAAGGAGAACTTAGTCTCCATCTCTGAAGACTCAATGGGCCATATGGTCGAATTCTACTCCTATGTCTTATGGTCTGAGAAAAAAGGAGAACTTAGTCTCCATCTCTGAAGACTCAATGGACCATATGGTCTAATTCTACTCCTATGTCCTATGGCCTGAGAAAAACGGAGAACTCTGAAGCCTGTCTGTTCTATACTGAGATGAAAAAGGGAATATTGCAAATGTGCTCCTGAACTAGGTGATTCCAGGGTGAACATGAAGGACATGAATGCTCACACAGTAATGATGCTCAGGTCAGGAAGGGAGTGGTGAACCCATAAACCTGCTGCTTGTGGCCTGTTCAGTGCACGAGGCCATGGAGGAAAGGTCATGGAGGGATTGGGTGATTAACTGCAGGTCAGCAGTGGAGAGTCAGTGATAGAGCAAGTTGCGTACAAGAAACCCGAGATCAAGACCCGTGTCTGTTTACTCTCTTGGCTATTCCGCGACAGGAAGGGGTGGTCACCTTCCGATTGTGAGTGCAAAGCTCGAGAAGTGGTTCGGTCCTCTGTCACGAGCACAAAGACCACAACAGTTTGCATTACTGTGACACGAAATGTCAGTGACATACCAGTAATGGTGCAGGCATCCTTGTGCTCCTCACTGCAGGCAGCATCTTCCGGCTCTCCTGCCTCCCTCACGTAGAGCACCTCATGGGTGCCTGCGTCACAGGCGGGCAATGGGCAATCCGACAGCTCCGGGGCAGACAGGGTGTCAGCCGAGATGTTTCCACTGAGGGCTGCGGTGTCCAGTTTGGCAAGTTTCACCGGGTCCAATAGATGGCCATCGGCAGGCTGATTGCTGAACCCTGGATCAGGCCCTGGGGAAATCAATTCGGGAACCACACCAGTTCCAGTATCCTTGGCACACCTGAAATGATAAAGCACACACCATCACACTCCAGACCCTCACTCCCAGACCCAATATTACTCTCCAGACCCAATATCACTTTCCAGGCCCACCATCACTCACCAGACCCTCACTCCCAGACACACCATCACTCTCCAGACCCTCACTCCCAGACACACCATCACGCTCCAGACCCTCACTCCCAGACTCACCCATCACTCTCCAGACCCTCACTCCCAGACTCACCCATCACTCTCCAGACTCACCATCACTCTCCAGACCCTCACTTCTCAGACACACCATCACTCTCCAGACTCTCACTCCCAGACCCACCACTCTCCAGACCCACCCATCACTCACCAGACCCTCACTCCCAGACACACCATCACTCTCCAGACCCTCACTCCCAGAGTCACCCATCACTCTCCAGACCCTCACTCCCAGACTCACCCATCACTCTCCAGACCCTCACTCCCAGACACACCATCACTCTCCAGACTCACCCATCACTCTCCAGACTCTCACTCCCAGACCCACCACTCTCCAGACCCTCACTCCCAGACTCACCCACCACTCTCCAGACCCACCCATCACTCACCAGACCCTCACTCCCAGACACACCATCACTCTCCAGACCCTCACTCCCAGAGTCACCCATCACTCTCCAGACCCTCACTCCCAGACTCACCCATCACTCTCCAGACCCTCACTCCCAGACACACCATCACTCTCCAGACTCACCCATCACTCTCCAGACTCTCACTCCCAGACCCACCACTCTCCAGACCCTCACTCCCAGACTCACCCATCACTCTCCAGACCCTCACTCCCAGACACACCCATCACTCTCCAGACCCTCACTCCCAGACACACCATCACTCTCCAGACTCTCACTCCCAGACACACCATCACTCTCCAGACCCTCACTCCCAGACTCATCCATCACTCTCCAGACGCTCACTCCCAGACTCACCCATCACTCTCCAGACTCACCATCACTTTCCAGACTCACCATCACTTTCCAGACCCACCATCACTCTCCAGACCCTCACTCCCAGACACACCATCACTCTCCAGACCCTCACTCCCAGAGTCACCCATCACTCTCCAGACCCTCACTCCCAGACTCACCCATCACTCTCCAGACCCTCACTCCCAGACACACCATCACTCTCCAGACTCACCCATCACTCTCCAGACTCTCACTCCCAGACCCACCACTCTCCAGACCCTCACTCCCAGACTCACCCACCACTCTCCAGACCCACCCATCACTCACCAGACCCTCACTCCCAGACACACCATCACTCTCCAGACCCTCACTCCCAGAGTCACCCATCACTCTCCAGACTCTCACTCCCAGACACACCATCACTCTCCAGACGCTCACTCCCAGACTCACCCATCACTCTCCAGACTCACCATCACTTTCCAGACTCACCATCACTTTCCAGACCCACCATCACTCTCCAGACCCTCACTCCCAGACCCACCATCACTCTCCAGACCCTCACTCCCAGACCCACCACTCTCAGACTCACCCATCACTCTCTAGACTCTCACTCCCAGACCCACCACTCTCCAGACCCTCACTCCCAGACTGACCCATCACTCTCCAGACCCTTACTCCCAGACACACCATCACTCTCCAGACTCACCCATCACTCTCCAGACTCTCACTCCCAGACCCACCACTTTCCAGACCCTCACTCCCAGACTCACCCATCACTCTCCAGACTCACCCATCACTCTCCAGACTCACCCATCACTCTCCAGACTCTCACTCCCAGACCCACCACTCTCCAGACCCTCACTCCCAGACTCACCCATCACTCTCCAGACTCACCCATCACTCTCCAGACTCTCACTCCCAGACCCACCACTTTCCAGACCCTCACTCCCAGACTCACCCATCACTCTCCAGACTCTCACTCCCAGACACACCATCACTCTCCAGACGCTCACTCCCAGACTCACCCATCACTCTCCAGACTCACCATCACTTTCCAGACTCACCATCACTTTCCAGACCCACCATCACTCTCCAGACCCTCACTCCCAGACCCACCATCACTCTCCAGACCCTCACTCCCAGACCCACCACTCTCAGACTCACCCATCACTCTCTAGACTCTCACTCCCAGACCCACCACTCTCCAGACCCTCACTCCCAGACTGACCCATCACTCTCCAGACTCACCCATCACTCTCCAGACTCTCACTCCCAGACCCACCACTTTCCAGACCCTCACTCCCAGACTCACCCATCACTCTCCAGACTCACCCATCACTCTCCAGACTCACCCATCACTCTCCAGACTCTCACTCCCAGACCCACCACTCTCCAGACCCTCACTCCCAGACTCACCCATCACTCTCCAGACCCTCACTCCCAGACTCATCCATCACTCTCCAGACCCTCACTTCTCAGACTCACCCATCACTTTCCAGATCCTCACTTCCCAGACACACCATCACTCCCAGACTCACCATCTCTCTCAAGACCCTCACTCCCAGACACACCCATCACTCTCCAGACCCTCACTCCCAGACCCACCATCACTCTCCAGACCCTCACTCCCAGACCCACCACTCTCAGACCCACCATCACTCTCCAGACCCTCACTCCCAGACCCACCACTCTCAGACTCACCCATCACTCTCCAGACCCTCACTCCCAGACTCACCCATCACTCTCCAGACCCTCACTCCCAGACTCACCCATCACTCTCCAGACGCTCACTCCCAGACTCACCATTACTCTCCAGACCCTCACTGCCAGACTTACCCATCACTCTCCAGACCCTCACTCCCAGACTCACCCATCACTCTCCAGACTCACCATCACTTTCCAGACCCACCATCACTCTCCAGACCCTCACTTCTCAGACACACCCATCACTCTCAAGACCCTCAATCCCAGACTCACCCATCACTTTCCAACCCTCACTTCCCAGACACACCATCACTCCCAGACTCACCATCTCTCTCAAGACCCTCACTCCCAGACACACCCATCACTCTCCAGACCCTCATTCCCAGACACATCATCACTCTCCAGACCCTCACTCCCAGACACACCATCACTCTCCAGACCCTCACTCCCAGAGACACCCATCACTCTCCAGACCCTCACTCCCAGACTCACCCATCGCTCTCCAGACCCTCACTCCCAGGCACACCATCACTCTCCAGACCCTCACTCCCAGACACACCATCACTCTCCAGACCCTCACTCCCAGACACACCATCACTCTCCAGACCCTCACTCCCAGACACACCATCACTCTCCAGACCCTCACTCCCAGACTCACCCATCGCTCTCCAGACCCTCACTCCCAGGCACACCATCACTCTCCAGACCCTCACTCCCAGACACACCATCACTCTCCAGACCCTCACTCCCAGACTCACCCATCGCTCTCCAGACCCTCACTCCCAGGCACACCATCACTCTCCAGACCCTCACTCCCAGACACACCATCACTCTCCAGACCCTCACTCCCAGACTCACCCATCACTCTCCAGACCCTCACTCCCAGACTCACCCATCACTCTCCAGACCCTCACTCCCAGACACACCCATCACTCTCCAGACTCACCATCACTCTCCAGACCCTCACTTCTCAGACACACCATCACTCTCCAGACCCTCACTCCCAGACTCACCCATCACTCTCCAGACCCTCACTCCCAGACACACCCATCACTCTCCAGACCCTCACTCCCAGAAACACCCATCACTCTCCAGACCCTCACTCCCAGACCCACCATCACTCTCCAGACCCTCACTCCCAGACCCACCACTCTCAGACTCACCCATCACTCTCTAGACTCTCACTCCCAGACCCACCACTCTCCAGACCCTCACTCCCAGACTGACCCATCACTCTCCAGACCCTTACTCCGACACACCATCACTCTCCAGACTCACCCATCACTCTCCAGACTCTCACTCCCAGACCCACCACTTTCCAGACCCTCACTCCCAGACTCACCCATCACTCTCCAGACTCACCCATCACTCTCCAGACTCACCCATCACTCTCCAGACTCACCCACCACTCTCCAGACCCTCACTCCCAGACTCATCCATCACTCTCCAGACCCTCACTTCTCAGACTCACCCATCACTTTCCAGATCCTCACTTCCCAGACACACCATCACTCCCAGACTCACCATCTCTCTCAAGACCCTCACTCCCAGACACACCCATCACTCTCCAGACCCTCACTCCCAGACCCACCATCACTCTCCAGACCCTCACTCCCAGACCCACCACTCTCAGACCCACCATCACTCTCCAGACCCTCCACTCTCAGACTCACCCATCACTCTCCAGACCCTCACTCCCAGACCCACCACTCTCAGACTCACCCATCACTCTCCAGACCCTCACTCCCAGACACACCATCACGCTCCAGACCCTCACTGCCAGACTCACCCATCACTCTCCAGACCCTCACTCCCAGACTCACCCATCACTCTCCAGACTCACCATCACTTTCCAGACCCACCATCACTCTCCAGACCCTCACTTCTCAGACACACCCATCACTCTCAAGACCCTCAATCCCAGACTCACCCATCACTTTCCGACCCTCACTTCCCAGACACACCATCACTCCCAGACTCACCATCTCTCTCAAGACCCTCACTCCCAGACACACCCATCACTCTCCGGACCCTCACTCCCAGACTCACCCATCACTCTCCAGACTCACCATCACTTTCCAGACCCACCATCACTCTCCAGACCCTCACTTCTCAGACACACTCATCACTCTCCAGACCCTCAATCCCAGACTCACCCATCACTTTCCGACCCTCACTTCCCAGACACACCATCACTCCCAGACTCACCATCTCTCTCAAGACCCTCACTCCCAGACACACCCATCACTCTCCAGACCCTCATTCCCAGACACACCACTCTCCAGACCCTCACTCCCAGACACACCATCACTCTCCAGACCCTCACTCCCAGACACACCATCACTCTCCAGACCCTCACTCCCAGAGACACCCATCACTCTCCAGACCCTCACTCCCAGACTCACCCATCGCTCTCCAGACCCTCACTCCCAGGCACACCATCACTCTCCAGACCCTCACTCCCAGACACACCATCACTCTCCAGACCCTCACTCCCAGACTCACCCATCACTCTCCAGACCCTCACTCCCAGACACACCATCACTCTCCAGACCCTCACTCCCAGACACACCATCACTCTCCAGACCCTCACTCCCAGACTCACCCATCACTCTCCAGACCCTCACTCCCAGACTCACCCATCACTCTCCAGACTCACCATCACTCTCCAGACCCTCACTTCTCAGACACACCATCACTCTCCAGACCCTCACTCCCAGACACACCATCACTCTCCAGACCCTCACTCCCAGACTCACCCATCACTCTCCAGACCCTCATTCCCAGACACATCATCATGCTCTGGAGCTTCCCTCTCATGATAAAGACCTGATCTATCCCATGATAAATTGGATCCTGGATTTCCTCATTTGTAGTCCCCAGTCAGTTCGGCAAAACCATCTCCTCCACAATCTTCATCAGCACAAGTACACCACAGGACTGTATGTTCGGCCGTCTGTTCTACTCGCTATATACCTATGACTGTGTGGCTAAGCACAGCTCCAGCACCACATTCAAGTGTGCTGATGACCCCATGTTGAGGGCCAAATCAAAGGCGGTGATGAATCAGTATACATGAGGAAGACTTCAGGAGAGAAACGAGAGGTCTATGAATCATGGAAAGATGACAGGTGGAGAGGGTCAGTAATTTTAAATTCCTGGGTTTCACTATCTCAGAGGACCTGTCCTGGACCCATCATGCAAGTGTGAATGCAAAGAAGGCATGACAGCGCCTCTAGTTCTTTAGGAATCTGCGGACATTCGGCATGAGATCAGAAGTTTTGACAAACTTCTACAGATGTGGTGGAAAGTGTGCTGACTGGCTGCATTATGGCCTTGTATGGGAACACCAATGCCTTTGAACAGAAAATCCAACAAAATGTAGTGGATTCAGCCCAGTACATCACGAGTAAAACCCTCCCAACTAGCATCCATCATCAAAAGTCCTCACCACACAGGCCATGCTCTTTTCTCGCTGCTGCCATCAAGCAGAAGGTACAAGTACCTCAGGACTCACACAACCATGTTCAAGGACAGTTATTATCTCTCAACGATCAGGCTCTTGAACAAAAGAGGATAACTACACTCATCTACTGAGATGTTTCCACAGCAAATTATCTCACTTTAAGGACTCTTTTATCTTGCTATTTCATGCTCTTGTACCTATTGTTAATTATTTATATTTGCATTTGTACAGCCTGTTGTTCATTGATCCTGCTTATCGTTACGATTCTGTAGATTTGTTGAGTATGCCCAGAGGAAAAAGAACCTCAGGGCCGTATGTGGTGGCACATGTACTCTGACAATACATTTACCTTGAACTTAAAGACCTAACTAACAGATATGTCAGTTAAATGACCAAAGACTGATTACACTGCAAAACTCTGCTCCAATATGGAAAGGTTAGGCTTTTGTTGACCTCTTGCCCTTAAAATTTGTCGAAGACCTCGGGATACCTGGCAGCTCTTTTCCACAACATAAAACAGAGCACAAGAGCAGGCCCTTATAAACACCTAACTCAATTAATCCCTATTGTGCCGAGGGGTTGCGCAGTGCAAATGATTGTCTGGGACGTTTTTCTTGTGATTCCACAATGTCCCTATCCCTCCATTCTCTGCACATCCCTGTGCCTATCCAGGAGGCTCGAGAATGTCTCTATCGTATTCGCGGCACATTGTAAACGCCAACCATTCTTCAAAAGAAAATCTGCCTTGCCCAGCTGCTTTGAAATTAACCCCTCTCACCTTAAATGTGTGCCTACTCACAACACGCTGGAGGAACTCAGCAGGTGGGGCAGCATCCGTGGAAACGATCAGTCAACGTTTCGGGCCAGAACCCCTGTCAGGACTGTAGATGGAAGGGGCAGAGACCCTACAAAGAAGGTGGGGGGAGGGTGCCCGACCTGCTGAGTTCCTCCAGCGTGTTGTGAGGGTTGCTTTGACCCCAGCATCTGCAGAGTATTTTGTGTTAAATGTGTGCCCTCTGGCTTTAAACACTTTGAACCGTGGGAATAAGGAACTGGCTGTTTACTCTGTACCTCTCATTGCCCAGAGGAAACAACCAAAGTTTGTTCAACCTTTCCTTATAGTACGTGCATTCTAACCCAGGCAGCATCCTGGTAAAACTCCACACCCTCACTAAAGCCTTCACCTTCTTCATGGCAAACAGAACTCAATGCAATACTTGTACACCAGGTACAATCCAACCAGATTTCCATAAGGCAGCAAAATAACTTCCTGACTCTTGAACTCAGAATCTCGACGAATAGAAGAAAGTATGCCATACACCTTCTTTATAACATAATTAAGGTAGCCATCTTCAGGGAACTATTGACTTGAACCCCATGTTCACTCTGCACAGGGTCTTGCTAGTAACAGTGTACTGTCTCTTATCATTTGATCTCTCAAAGTGCAACAACTCATATTTGGCAGATTAAACTCTATCTGCCAGATCTCTGCCCATACCAGAGGTCCCAGTACGATGCCTGTGGAACACTACCTTTCATTGACCTCCAGCCACAGTAAGTCCCAGTGATCACTAACCCTGTGCTCTATGGGCAAGCCAGTTCTGAATCCGAACAGCCAACACACCATGAATCCCATACATCATTATCTTCTGGATGAGCCTCCCATAAAGGGCCTTGTCAAACTTCTTACTAAACTCCACATAGACAACATCCACAGCTTAACTTTCAATCACGTTCCAAAACTCCATCAACTCCAAAACTGTTCCCACATATTGGAATGTGATGAAAAATAATTTTTAGAATGTAGCAAGAAAGACAAGAATGTAATATTTTGAGCTTTCAGAAGAATTTCATGGTTATATTAGCAAGCTAAATCACTTGGGATAGGACATAATAGTCATTTGTTGAGAGACAGAAAACGTACAGTAGGGACGGGTAGACTGTAGCAGCAGAAAGCCATGAATACACTCAGTGGCCACTTTATTAGGTACAGGAGGTACCTAACAATGTGGCATGAATATACATGGAACCAATAGACAATAGACCTTACTGCAAAATGTCTCAATCATCTGATAAAATTGTTGAGACATTTTGCTCCCGTAACGTGGAGCTTTGCTGGGACTGCTGTGTACAACCTGGCCTCCTCACTAAAGGAGGGGTGTACTTGTGATGAAGGACGTGCAGTAACCGATTCCTGGGATGTCATTTTAGAAGAGAATAAGCAAATGGACCGATTCTCCCTGGAGTTTAGAAGAAGAGAAGGTCATCCAATTAATAATTATATTCTTCATGACAACAGGGAAGACCCTCTTTTGTCATGGTCAGAACCACTAGTCACAGGTTCACAATAAGGGGTCAGTCACTGAGGGCAAATGGGGTGAAATTTTAGCACCAAGAGGCAGTAGATCTTTGGAATTCCCTGCCCAGGAGTGTTGTGGAGGTGCTGAGGCTGAGCACCTCCAAGACAGTATCAAAAAATCTACTTCCAGAAGGAAATCGACAGTTGTGGGATTAGTACAGAAACATTATACTGGAGTGTAAAAAATTAGCTGAGATCTTACTGAATGCTGAAGTAGTCTTGAAAGGCCCAATGGCCTCTTCCTGCTCTTATATTTTAGCTCACAACAAATTTAAGTCTGACACACTTCCCCAGTGAGGCAACTTGTGTTTAAACAGTATCAGAAGTCACTGCTTACCGTAGAAATAACAGCCCATTATGTTGTTAAATTCAGACTATTGCCCAAGGTTTCTCAATATGTACCTGAAGCAACAAGTGTTAGGTAGACTGAGATTAAAGTCAATCATCCATGTGCATCATCACCAGCATGGCAAGAACGCTACAGGTTAAGTAAAAATTCTTCTGTGTAAGCTTCCGTTTCACTTCTCCTCAACTGCAAGAGCTACTAGTAATCACAGTTATCCAAGGTGGTAATTATGCACAAGCAAGACAACAAAACACATATAATTACAGCAGGGTCATTAGCCAAATGTGACTAATGGTAGGCTTTATGTGATGATATTTGATGTATCTGTCACTTCCACGAAGAGCCCGTGTCAGATCCATGTATGGTAATACCATGGAATGTTTCCACGCAAGTCACACACTGGAACTTTAACGGCACGTCCAAGTGTGGCAACGATCCACAAGGCAGTTCTTTGAGATAGAAATACCAAACTGCATTCTGGCTCTGTGATCCGCCACCTTGTTGGTGTGCAAAGAGGGTAGAAGTGACTCAAAAATCCTCAACTGAACAAGTTGAATCTCATCTTACTTGGAAAACTGTACTGCATCTGAATCAGGAAGTTTCAGATCTTCCTGTTAAACTACTCAAACATAACATTGCACAAGGGTGAAATCTGTAACCTATATTTAAACATCACTGCGTAACTGTTCCATTGCTGAAGATCACAAGATTGGCATGAGTCTAAGTGTCAGCTCACTCTATGTGCTCTGACTATCTTTCCAACACGCACAACTTAGCACGCGTCATCAGGTTGCAGTGTGTGCCCCCCGGCAGAAACCCAAACTCATTGATCCAGCCTGCTCTCAGGAAGGCAGTACAGCTACCCTAGACTACAAGAGGTCATTAGCCCCAGTGCCCTCAGAGAACACTTCTCAAACAACATAGCGCAAGCATTTAGAATCTCGGGGAAGTACAAGCCTGGTCTCCCCATTGGCAAACGACAGACTGGATCCTGAGATGTTGCAATTACCCAGGGAAGAAATAAAGCAGACTTAAGCATTTTGTATGAATGAGGGGAGATCTCATTGAAAAGATTTTTCTTAAACAGAGCTTGATAGGATGTATATGCAGTTGATATTTCACCCAGCTGGGGCGTCTAGAAACAGCAATTTGGGATAGATGGGAAGAAGTTCCTTCGCCCAAAATCTGGTGAATGTTTGACATTATTTTCTCTGAAGGCTGTGTTAACACATTTCAAGAGTATATTTAAGTCAGTCAGAGTGACTCAGGGAACTGAAAGATGTAGATGACTGGGAAAAAGTGGTATTGAGGAAGATCAACCATGACAGAGCTGATATAAAGAGTAAAATGGCCTGGTTCACATCTCACATTCTTGCCTACCTGTGACTGAGCTAATTTAAAATCTATGCTGCTACCTTGAGGATATGAGCACTTCATCAATTAATCTATACACCACAATAACATTATTTGCCTCATTACATCACAAAGGTCTACCTGAACAGATGCTGGTGACCCTTTTACCACTGCACCATAGAGAGCATCTTAACATACTGCATCTCTGCGTGGTATCTCAGTTGTACAGCAGCTGACAGGAAAGCACTTCAGCGGGTCGTCTCTGGTGCACAGAAGATCATCAGGACACAGCTCCCAGCCCTGGAGGACACCTACAGCCCTCACTGCGTAAGTAAAGCTACAAGCATCTGTAAGGACAGTACACACCTATGCAATCATCTGTTTGAACTTCTTCCATCTGGCAGATGTTATAAGATTTTCTATGCCCGCACTTCCAGACTGAAAAATAGTTTTTCCCCAGAGCTATAATTGCTCTGAACCAATCGATCAAGCATCATCTATAAATTGTTATATTGCTACTTTAATACTGGTTTTATGGCTGTCATGCACCTGAGTTGCGTTTTCGTACGGCTGGACATTGCTGGTTACTTGATTTTATTTATTGTTTATTTATTTTATTTGTTGTTTTATAGCATTGAGTATGAGAGTTGCAAACTCATTTTCGTTGTATTGGTGCATGACGAATTGTACTATGCAATGGCAATAAAGATATTTCAATTTCAAAAGTTGCATTTGAACAAAATTTGCCTTAAACTGGCTTTCTGCTATTAATGTACACTTGTCCAAGTAACCAATACCTGCATCTTTGATTATTTCTTGAACTTCCTCTACGTGGTCTGTGTAACAGGGTTGACCCCTAGACTATTAATTCCACAAAGATGTAACAGTTGCTAATTTCCAATCTTCATACACCATCCTACCTAAACCCCTCAATAAATAATACGTCCATTTGGTACTTGCAGCAGATCATGAGCAACCACCAAATAATTCAAATGATCTCATTGCTCCACACCCTGTACCTTCAACATTACACAGGGCAGGCAGGCACACAGCAATATCAACCACTGTTGCATAATCATGCTCAACTAACTTATTCAGATTCATTCTGAATATTCTTGCCTTTTTATTCCCTACTGTTGAAGGAAACAAGATGACTCCTCTCCCCACACAAATATCAGTGTATTATTTCAAAGGTTCATTTATCAAAGCATGTATCTATATACAACTCTGAAATACATCTTCTCTAGATAGCCATGAAAAAAGAAAAAGCATGAAAGTTGTTCAGAGAGAAACATCAAACCTATCCCCCCACTTCCCCGCACAAATAAGAATGGTATCTCAATCATCAACCCCCAACAAAACTCTCCCCAGCACAAAACAGAACAGGAATATCGACACCCCCCAAAAAACAACCCTTCCCCACGCAAAAAAAACTAATACAACATCAACCCCTAAACCCCCTCCCCTCACAGAACAAAACGGAAAAGAAATGGGCGATAAGAAACACAGAATATAACAGCCAGTAGTCCACAGTCCATAAACGCAATAGTCCAATCCATAAGCACAGAACCACAATACCATTCTCGAATATCACCAGCATTCATCAGAAGAGAGGGACACTGCACGAGGCAGAGAGGCCTACACACCGGCCACAATGAGCCACACAGCAAAAGACCAGACTCCTTTCTCTCGGAGCAATCAAAAGGAAGGCAGTCGGCACTGAACTTTCATTCGCCTTCCTCGTTCGCCTCAATGCTTTAATCAGTGATTAATGGATGCTTTAACCAGTTAAATAGAGTCAAACATTGGTTAGTGCCCCATCCTAAAGTTTCTTCACATCGAGGTTGTATGGGTATCCACTTGCTTCCTGGAATCTCCTTGGAAACAGCAAAGCACTGGATCACTCAATCGATCTCCAAACTGTAAACTACAGGTTCTAACAGTCCCAAAAATACAATTAAGGTGAAATACAAATGTAAAAAGAGTAAAAAAAAGACATTGTTGTGAGTTATACGGAAGATGTCGACCAAAGCAGCATTGTACGTTGGTACCATCTTGACTGGAATATATTATTTAGCTTTGTTTCTAACCTTGGATCTTTACAACTTGTGTATTACTGCTACCTGCCAGCTTGTACTCCTGCCCTTCTCCCCACCTTCTAAGTCTAGCTTCTTCCCCTTTCATTTCCAGTCCTGCTAAAGGGTCTTGGCTCGAATTTTCCAACTGTTTATTCCCCTCCACAGATACTGCCTAACTTGGTGAACTCCTCCAGCACTTCACTTTGTTCTCTATCAGGGCAAGCATACCATAGGGCTTTACCATCCTATCGACTACCGCAGCCCCTTTCAGGGAGCTATGGACGTGGGCCTCAGGGACCTTCTGAACATGTAATCAAGTGAAGACCATCCCAAGGCAGCAGTGGGCAACACAGAGGGAGATATGACAGGGATTGACAGCAGAATGGTGCTGAGATGAACAGACCAAAAATAACCATGACCATCTAGGTAATAGTTCAAGTACAAGACAAGGGCCTGTACAGGAGGTCACAAAATACACGTGGAGCACCAGCCCTTTAAACAGCACAGTCTCAGAATTGGAGCAGCTGGTTCGTGTGGCTTTTCACAACCACTGAGGTTGATCATCAGAATGGCAGTAAATCCTGGGCAAAGATCTACTGCTGAGATCACATGGAGCCAGAAAGAAGTTTCCGGTCCAGTAAAAGAACATACTGAACCATGTGGGGAGTGTAGTTTCCTGATGAGAGGTCACAATCCCACAGATGGGTGAGGTTGGTCTGCTTCAAGTTGAGTAGATTTTCAAAAAGGCACATTCTGTTTCAGAATTAACTGGCTTTTGTCACTGAATAGCAAGAATATCTGAAAGAAGCCTGACATCCCTCAAGCATTTTGTCAACCAAGTTATATTGGCAAAGATTTCACAGAACACCCTGTATTAGTTATTTAAGAAACCACTACTTTTCCAACCAAACACCTGAATTCTGAAACAGAGAAGACTTGGCTTGTACGCCGCAGATGGGAGTGTAAAAATCTGAGTACTGAGTGAGTTCTGGACTGTTAGAATGTTATCTATCAAATGAAATGTTGTGTGTCATTTAGGTGGACCTCAAAGATGGGACTATTCGGAAAGGGTTTCCCCAATAGTTAAGAACATTAAAACAGAAAATTAGTTTAATTTGTATTCTTGAATTCCACATTCTACTCTGACATATCAGATTGTGCCCTGCTGTACTGTTACTGTGAGGTCCAATGCAAGTTTGAAGAACACCAGCTCATCTCCTGTCTGGACAGGTTGCGGCCTGCAGCACTCACTCCTGAATTCTACGACTTTGAACAACTTCATTTCTCTGTCTCTATCAGTCATCCATCTGTGACATTAGCTCAGCTTGTTCACTTCTTGCTTTTATTTGGGAGCGGAGGACATGTTCAGTCTGATCTGCCTGGCACGTCTTCCTGCTCTGCATTTCACAAATTCCACTTTCTTTTCAGGCCAAGAGACTGTAGATTTATGAATCTGGAGCAACGATTTCATTGGGCTGAGTGGCATCCATAGGAGGAAAGGAAGTTTTGACATTTTGGATCAAAACCTTTACCTCCTATAAATGCTGCTTGAAGCTGAGTTAATCCAAAGATGGTTTGATGTCTCACATTAGTCCATATTCTCACCCACTAACTGACCACATTCACTCATTGACCAGATAATCTTGTTTACAGCTCATCCCCATGGTCACCCCAGTTTCCAAGACATTCCACAAGAACCTCCCCACAGTATCCCTTGTTGCCTTCTCAATTCAAACTGAAACATTAACTCAGTTTCTCTTTCCACAGGCATAACTGACCTGCTGTATCCAGAATTGTCTGCTTTTATTTAACATTAAATCAGACTTTTGATCATCAGATTATCATCTCTGGGAGGCTACTGTGCCCAAGCAGACCCCACATCTCTTAGGTTAATTGGCTGGAAGGATTAACAACTTAGTCAATACGTCCATTTGGGACTTCCCAGCAGATCATGAACAACCACCAAGTATTCCAGATGATCTCACTGCTCCACACCCTGTACCTCCAACATTACACAGGGCAGGAAGGCGGGCAGCAAAGTCAACCACTGTTGCATAATCACGCTCAACTAATTTATTCGATTCATCCTGAATATTCTTGCCTTCTTATTCTCCACTGTTGAAGGAAACAAGATAACGATTCCTCTCCCCACACAAACATCAGTGTATTATTTAGCATTTCTTCTACTCTTGGACCTTTACAACTTGTGTATCACCATGAACAGTTACTATCACCTGCAGCTTGTACTCCCACCCCAGCCCTCAACTTCCTATTCTGGCCCCTTCCCCTTCCTTTCCTGCTCTGATGAAGGGTCTCAGACTGAAATGTCAACCGTTTATCCCCATCCGTAAATACTGTCTGATTTGGTAAGTTCCTCCAATAATTTGTGTGTTACTCAAGATTTTCAGCATCTACAAAATTTTATGTTTACCAGCTGCTCAGCGTGGGCCACCAATTATTTCTAGCCTTTGTTTCTGCCAGCACCATCAAATCATACAGCTCTCCAATATTCTACAATCTGCTGGAGTATTCCAGTCATATTTCAGCCTTTCAGCTGAGACGGTACACAGCAGAGACCTGGGTTCCAGCCCCGTCCGTGTAGAGTTTACATATTCTCCCCAAAACCCAGTGGGTATGTTTCCTTTCGAGATTCCATTTTCTACATGTCTCAGAGACAAGGGCATTGGTTGTTTCGGTGGATGCTGCATGTTTCTCCTTTAGTGTAGGTGAATGGCAGAACATGGGGAAAGTTAATGGGAATGTGGGGAGCAAAAAAAAAATAAGATTGGGGCAAGAATAGTGTAAGATAGGCTTGACAGGCTAAAGTGCTGCCTTCCCCTATCACTCTGGCACGTCCCACTTTTTGCAAGGTTCTCAAAAGTTCCTTCATCTGTAAAATTATCTTATTTAAGTGAATAATTTTTATTTGAGCATACCATCTCTGACCCACAAGATTCAGACAGGTCGACTGGGTTTTCACTTAGTGCAAATGTGGCAGTTTTTCAGGCTGATGTACACAAAATAAATCCACTTCCAGAAGTAATTATGATTACCACCCAAAATTCAAAGTTACAACGTTGACAAACTATCATCCCTCCAAAAACCCCTTGGGAGCTCACAGTTCAGAGCAAAATCCAGGGCTTACTGTCAATCACTTCTTGCTCCTGCATAGTAGACGTTAATGCTGCAACCAGCACGTCAATGATTTAATGTGTTTCCATGTGAACTGTTTACAGGGCAAAAACATTTGTCCTGACAGCACGATCTATGACATCAGCAGCTGCAGCACAACCCCAATATTATGTGTTCTCTCTACACACCTCACTCTTACCCACCTCCCTCTCCAAAAACTCACTTTGTCAGTAAGGCAGCAATTCCATCCTTGCAAGATAAAAATTATACAAAAATATTTTTGAAAACATATCTACTTTTTATTTAATAACTTGGTACCTGGCCTTTTAACCTAACTGATGTTTACAGTCTGTTTTGCTTTCTGTCATTCATTTCCAAGTCTATCTGAAAGGAGAGCGAAGGGCTCACAATTCTGGGGCTGTTTATATCACCCGATCTCACTGGCACAATCTACCGATCAAACAAGCCCAACGGATGGAAGGAGCATAGTTCCACCGTCACTCCCAGAAGCCATGCATTTGTCCCTTTGGTCCAGAGCCCCACAGAGTGAAGTTCCACTCTTACCCTTCTAACCATCAGCAATCATTCCACAATTAACGCTCACTGATCTCACGCCTGGGATCAGTTCAGGCACCAACCTCAGATGCCATGCTCTCCAGTCCAGCCCACTGACCGTGGCTTAATTCGCCAGTCCAGTCCAGCCCACTGACTGTGGTGTTTCTCTCCAGCCAGTCCAGCCCACTGACCTTGTGTGTTTCTCTCCAGTCAGTCCAGCCCACTGACCGTGGTGTTTCTCTCCAGTCCAGTCCACTGACCGTGGTGTTTCTCTCCAGCCAGTCCAGCCCACTGACCTTGTGTGTTTCTCTCCAGTCAGTCCAGCCCACTGACCGTGGTGTTTCTCTCCAGTCAGTTCAGCCCACTGACCTTGTGTGTTTCTCTCCAGTCCCACTGACCGTGGCGTTTCTCTCCAGTCAGTTCAGCCCACTGACCGTGGTGTTTCTCTCCAGCCAGTCCAGCCCACTGACCGTGGTGTTGCTCTCCAGTCCAGCCCACTGACCGTGGCGTTTCTCTCCAGTCCAGCCCACTGACCGTGGCTTAATTCCCCAGTCCAGTCCAGCCCACTGACCGTGGCGTTTCTCTCCAGTCAGTCCAGCCCACTGACCGTGGTGTTTCTCTCCAGCCAGTCCAGCCCACTGACCGTGGCGTTTCTCTCCAGTCAGTCTAGCCCACTGACCATGGTGTTTCTCTCCAGCCAATCCAGCCCACTGACTGTGGTGTTTCTCTCCAGCCGGTCCTAGAGTTCATATCTCTTGGGCTTTAGAAACACTGAAGATCCAGAGGGGACGTGGTGGGAGGATGTTTCCTCTTGTGGGAGAATTTAGATCTCGGGGTCACTGCACAATAGGCAGAAACATGCGGATATTTGAAACTCTGTCTCACAAAGGTTAGTGGAAAGTTATGGGGTGAAAGGTTATTGAGAATGGGAGGAAACGTTGAGCTGACCATGATGTTGTTATATTAGTGGAACAGGGGTGGAGCTGAGTGGCTACTCCTCCGTTTAATTCAGATGCCCTTATTTATTTACTTATTTTTATTGAGATACAACTCGACCCTTCGGGCTGCACTGCCCAACTCTCCCCAAAGTAACCCTCGCCTAATCACAGGACCACTTACAATCTGTAATTCACCTACCAACTGGTATGTCTTTGGTCTGAGGGATAAAACCAGGGCACCCAGAGGAAACCCACAGTTAAAAACCCCTTACAGACAGCAGTGGCAATTGTATCAGGGTCATAGTACTGTAGCACGTTGTGCTAATCACCACGTTACCGTACCACCAGGAATTGTATCTGGTTGTTGGTATTATAACATGTTGTGTTAATCACTACATTACTATACCACCAGGAATAGTATCCAGTTGTTGGTACCATAACACGTTGTGCTAATCTACACATTACCGTACCACCAGGAATTGTATCCGGTTGTTGGTATTGTAACACGTTGTGCTAATCTCTACGTTACTGTACCACCAGGAACTGTATCTGGTTGTTGGTATTGTAACACGTTGTGCTAATCTCTACATTACTGTACTGCCGGGAATTGTATCCAGGTTGTTGGTACTGTAATGTGCTGTGCTAATCACTAGGTTACCATATATAAATTACAATAAGAAATTTATACTAAAATATTAAATAGGTAGTATAAAAAGAGAGCAAAAATATTGAGGTGTTCATTGGTTCACTGTTCTTTCAGAAATCTGATGGCAGAGTGGAAGAAGCTGTTCCTGGAAGATTCAGTGTGTCTCTTTAGGCTCCTATAACTCCTCCTCGATGGTAGCAATGAGAAGACAATTACAGATGGATGCCAGCTCTTTGAGGTATCACCTTTTACCACTCAGACATCCTACATGTCTACGCTACCAGCCCCCAGTCTTCCTCCAGGCATCCTTCCACCTCCACCTTCCCCACAGAATGACCATCTACATCACCTCGCAGCATATACCCCAGGTTAGACAAGCCAATGAGTGTGATCTGTGCAGCCTGCATGGGTCAGACGTCACCGCAAAACAGCACAACCACATCCCCTTGTCACCCGCATCTCAAGTTGGAGCGGTTAGCAACAGAGCAATACAGAACACTTCACCCCGTGGACAGCTACAAAACTGGCGCTAAAATTCTTACTAATTAACCAGTTGCTGGGTAATAATTAGTACTCAGAGGCAATAGCCATGCAATAGGATCTAATGCTGCAATGTCAGACACCTTTAAGCAAGTTTAATGTTTCAGTAACCTCAGCAGTGAAACTCAAGGTGCCTGTGGTACATGCAACATGACATTTTATTTATTATTAAAGAGTTAAACAGCATTTTAAAGTGACTTTGCTATTTTGAACATCAAAGCTATTAAAGGGACGATATAAATGGATGCCATTAACTTTCTCGCATGGATACAATACCACACTGACAACAATTACACATAGTGTAACTAAGGCTGTGTGGGCAATGAATTCCATTCCCAATCCTCAGGCAACACTGTATTTCTAAGAAACACGCTCAGCAGGTCACCATTCACTCAGCAGCCACTTTACTCCACACACCTGCTTATTGATGCAATCAGCCAATCCTGTGGCAGCAACTCAATGCATAAAAGCATGCAGGCATGGTCAAGAGGTTCAGACCAAACATCAGAATGGAGAAGAATTGTGATCTAACTGACTATGAACGTGGAACTATTGTTGATTCAAAATGGCAGGATGGAACAGCTCAGGAGGTACCCAGTAATTTGGCCACTGATTCTCAGCAACAATGTTATTGTAATGTGGTTACGTGCACAGTTTTGATTTGACTGATGATCAGAGTTCAGAAACAAAAGGGGACAGATACTCTGGTAGGGCTGTATTATACACCACACCTCCAAAAGTCAGTGGGAACTTGAAGTGCAGGAGGCATGTATAAAAATTGCTCTTAGTTGTAATAAATCTCCCACAGTTACACCGGAGATTTTCATTCTTCCGGTACTTACTGGACTATCCAGCGTGTTAATGATCTGTGTAGGGTGAAATTTGTGAAATGTGTCCAGGGAAGTTTTCTGAGTCAATATGAGGACTCCAAATTCTATATGGACTCTTTCAGTAAGATGGCAGCATGTGTGAATGCAGTGGCCACTCAGGGGCCAACCAAAGATGCTTTTCTCTTTATGAAATTCGTGTTTTTAAAATCGAAACAGAATTCTACTCCAGGAACATTGGGTACTGCAGGGTTACTCCATCAGTGAGCTGCTTGTTGAAGGAGTAGCTGGAATGGGTCTGCGGCGGAGTCAACCAAGGTTGGGACGGTGGAGAAGGCGCTGGCCGAGGTGGCCAGGATATTGCAGAAGGAGCTGGCGGGCATATTGGGAGGAACTGACCTGGCTGCAGACAGTGTTGCTGCCTGCTATTCGAAATCATCGGAGTTGGTGCAGTATAAGCGTGGAAGATTGTCGCAGACATTTCACTTGCAATCGCAGCACGCTGTTGGACAGTGATTATGTAAGCGGCCATAGGCCTGTTACCCTTGTCTGGTGAAGGGACAGATGATATGGAACCTGTGTAGCCTTGGTTAGAGCGCGAACTAGGCCTCAAGCCTCAGGCTTGTATGCTGCTGCAGACCAGGTGAGAAGATGCAGAAGCATTACAGCATGACGTCTACGCAGAGCTGGGCCTGGCCTCTCCCCTCCCATCAGTCTCCCGTGTTCAAGCAGTGGACTGTCAGGCCGGATTGCATACGTCTGTGCACTACCGGGGGCACTGTACCATCGATTGCTGGACATTGCTGCTCAGGGTCTTGGACCTATAAAAAGTATTCATCCCCCCTCCCCCCCCCCCAAGAAGCTTTCATCTTTTATTGTTTTACAACATTGAATCACAGCTGATTTAATTTGGCTCTTTTGACACTGATCAACAGAAAAAGACTTTAGTGTCAAAGTGAAAATGCAGTCATCTAAATATAAAACACAAAATAATTGATTCCATAAGTATTCACCCCCCCCCCCTTTAATATGACACACCAAATCATCACTGGTGCGGCCAAATGGTTCTAGAAGTCACATAATTAGTTAAATAGAGATCTGTTTTTGAAGACCTGTGTGCATTCAAGGTGCTTCAATTGATTGTAGTAAAAATACACCTGTATCTGGAAGGTCCAACTGCTGGTGAGTCAGTTTCCTGGTAAAACCTACACCATGAAGACAAAAGAACACTCCAAGCAACTCTGTGAAAAGGTTATTGAAAAGCGCAAGTCAAGAGATGGAAATTTCCAAGTCCCTGAATATCGCTTGGAGTACAGGTAAGCCAATCGTCAAGAAATGGGAAGAATCTGGCACAGCTGTAAATCTGCCTAGAGCAGGCTGTTCTCAAAACTGAGTGACCATGCAAGAAGGGGACTATTAAGAGAGGCCAACAGCAGACCTATGACAACTCTGGAGGGTTACAAACTTCAATGGCTGAGATGGGAAAGACTGCGCAAACAATAACTGTTGCCCAGGTGCTTCTCAGCACTCGCAGCTGTATGGGAGTGTGGCACAGAGAAAGCCACTGTTACAAAATACTTATACGAAACCTCTGTTAGAGTTTGCCAGAAGGCATGTGGGAGACTCTGAAGTCAGCTGGAAGAAGGTTCTATGGTCTGATGAAACCAAAGTTGAGTTTTTTGGCCGTTAAACTAAACGCTATGTTTGGCATGAGCCAAACACCACACATCATCAAAAACACACCATCCCTACCATGAAATATGGTGGTGGTTGTATCATGCTGTGGGGATGCTTCACTGCAGCAGGTCCTGGAAGATTTGTGAAGGTGGAGGGTAAAATGAATGCAACACAATACAGGGAAATCCTGGAGGAAAACCTGATGCAGTCTGCAAGAGAACTGCGACTTGGGAGAAGATCTGTTTTTCAACAAGACAACAACCCCAAACATAAAGCCAAAGGTACAGAGGAATGGCTTAAAAACAGTGAAGTTAATATCCTACAGTGGCCAAGTCAGAGTCCAGACCTCAATCCAATTGAGAATTTGTGGCTGGATTTGAAAATGGCTGTTCACTCGTAATCTCCATGCAATCTGACAGAGCTTGAGCAGTTTTGTAAAGAAGAATGGGGAAAGATTGCGGTGTCCAGATGTGCAAAGCTGATAGAAACTTATCCACACAGACTCAAGGCTGTAATTGCTGCCAAAGGTGCATTTATTAAATACTGACTTGAAGGGGGTGAATACTTACGCAATCAATTATTTTGTGTTTTATATTTGTAATTAATTTAGATCACCTTGCAGAGATCTGTTTTCACTTGGACACAAAAGAGTATTTTTCTGTTGATCAGTGTCAAAAAAGCCAAATTAAATCCACTGTGACTCAATGTTGTAAAACAATAAAACGTGACAACTTCCAAGGGGGTTTGGATACTTTTATAGGCACTGTATACATGATGGGTTTTTTATCCAAGTGAATATGCTTCTTTGCTCACTATTTTGTATCATGTTACTCACTATTTTTGAAGGCTTGCTTGCTATTTTGAATGCTTTGCCTTTTGGACTCAGAGGAACGCTGTCTTGTTGAGCTGTATCTAAATATGGTTGAATGATAGTCACACTTGATTTGATATTCTAGTTGGGAGGATGCAATGCTGGACCTCCTCGTAGGGAAGGAGACAGGCAAGCAATGGAAAGTGCCGTCAGAGAGCACCTAGGCTCCAGTGACAATAATTCTATAAGTTATAAGATCGTGAAGGAAAAGGATACAACAGATCCACAAGTTAGTGTCCTTAACTTGGGTGAACTTCCACCCCCTTGGAAGTATGCATGCTTTACTGTTTGACAACATTGAGTCACAGTGGAGTTAATTTGGCAGGGTCCAGCAGATCAAGGCACTCTGCTCCTTCTGGACTACAATCCGCCCCCTTAATTTTCCTTTGGAAGGTGTGCTTTTGAACCATCTGAGCAATCTAGTATTTTCGTAGTCTCCTGAAAGATTTGGCAAACTGGACTCTTGGGAATGCGGGTATGGCAGCAGCCAGCGCTGGGCCAGATTAAAAAACGAACTGACATTTAGCCACTTTAAGTGCCAAGCCAGTCAAATTAAAAAGATTAAGGTGCCGAGGCCAAGTGTTTGGTTCACCTCTCCGTGTCAGCCAAGGACCTCCACCTGAGACTGTCCCGACTGCCTGGGGGGTCTGACCCACCTCCTTCCTGTCACCGCTACCATCGGCAGGGCAGGTAGTCCACACCTCCAAGGTTTAGGAGCAGCTTTTGCTCTGAGGCCGCCAGGCGCCTGGACTGGCTTCACTTGCCTCAGCAGTGGACTGGCTCACCAACTCTTGACTCACTCTGCGGGACTCTACAGTTTCTGCTCTGAGTGCTACCTGTTTAGTTTTATTGTCTGCATGATTTGAGTGGGGTTTTTCATGGATTCTATTGTGTTGCTTTGTGGCTGCTTGTAAGAAGATGAATCTCAAGGTTTTGTATAACATAAATACTTTGATAACAAACTTACTCTGAACTTCAGTACTGGAGGGCCTGAGTTAAGGGAGAACCTGGCCAGACCAAGTCTTTATTTCTTGGAACATAGAATGAGGAATAACCTGGTGTTTAAAATTAGGAGATGTATTATTAGATTGATGGTCACAGGCTTTCCCCAGGGTAAGCAAATCCAAAGCTCAGGGGTACAGACAGGGTGAGAGGGCAAAGGGTCTCGAAAAGCAGCTTTTCTATGCAGAGGGTGATGAGTACGTAGAACAAATTAATTGAGGCAGATTCAATAGCATCATTTAAGAAGCACCTTTGCACAGGTAGTTAGAGGTTAGAGGGATATGGACCAAACGCGAATACCTGAGTGGCTGAAGTGTCTCAGAAAGTGTTGAATTCCTCCAAAATTCCACATGACTGTAATAGTTCAAAGTTTATAGATAGACAGTTGGTATCTTTTTCCAGGAGTCAAAATGTCTAACACTCGAGAGCGTGTGTTTAAGATGATGGGGGCATGTTCAAAGGAGATTGAATTGACTTTATTTCTTACATCAGGGGTCCCCAACCTTTTTTGCACTGCGGACTGGTTTAATATTGACAATATTCTTGCGGACTGGTCGACCCGGGGGGGGGGGGGGGGGGGGGCTAGCGTTGACAACGGACAAGATTGGCAGTCAACTACGTTATGTTTACCCCTAGAAAGACTACAATGACCATGAAACCTTGCGCGGGCACCAGTGCCCATTTTTTTCTGCAAATCTTTTTTGGCGATTCTGTTCAGGGTGGCAGGGCGGTGTTAATCACGACCAGAATATAGGTGATAAGTGGCTAATACACTCAATTTCGTTTCTAAAAGGGTTTATCTAATGAATTTAATCAGCGCATATTTTCCTCGCATGAATATAGTGATACGTCAATTATCAGGGGAGCTTGAAGTAAGTGTTGAACGAACTTCCAGTAGAAGTGGTAGAGGCAGGTTCAATATTATCATCTAAAGAAAAATTAGATAGGTATATGGACAGGAAAGGAATGGAGGGTTATGGGCTGAGTGCAAGTCAGTGGAACTAGGTGAGAATAGCATTTGGCACGGACTAGAAGGGCCAGGATGGCCTGTTTCTATGCTGTAATTGTTATATGGTTATATAAGTCACTTATAAGTCAATAGCATCATAACATTTTAAGTAACGTTTGGATATTAAACACACAGCACATATTTTCCCCGTATGAACATATAAAATCATTGCAACACACCAATATTGCTGAATCAGTGGGAGCCCTGGGCTTGTTTTCCTGCAACAAGACGGTCCCATCGAGGGGTGATGGGAGACAGTGATACTCGAACGGGGTTCCTTATGTCCAGTCTATTCCGCAATTTAGTTTTTGTTGGTTCATTGCAGAGATAAGTTGGAAATGGGAGCAGCATTTTCAGTGCTTTCGTGGCTATCTCAGGATATTTAGCCTTGACTTTGATCCAGAATGCCAGCAGAGATGCTATGTTAAACGTACTTTTCAGCCCTCTGTCATTTGCAAGCTTGAGGAGTTGATCTCCTTCCCGCGCTGACGTGGATGACGTGCGGGTAATGACCTCGCGTGCGTTCAAACTCAACAGTGCGTGACAGGGAATGAGGAAAGGTGCAGCTGACTCATACAGGTGTCCCCCGCTTTTCGAACGTTCGCTTTACGAAACCTCACTGTTACGAAAGACCTACATTAGTACCCTGTTTTCGCTTTCAGAAGATGTTTTCACTGTTACGAAAAAAAATCAGCGCGCGCTCCGAGCAGCCGCTCTCCCCTGGATTCGGAACGGCATTGCTTAAACACGTGCCTGTGAGCAGCCGTTAGCAAGATGAGTTCTATGGTGTCGGAAAAGCCTAAAAGAGCTCATAAGGGTGTTACGGTAAAACTAGACATAATTAAGCATTTCGATCGTGTTGAACGAAGTAAGGACAACGTGAGTTTGGCTTGTGGAAGTTGACAAAGATGATGTTGAAGAGGTTTTGGCATCCCATGACCAAGAACTGATAGATGAAGAGCTGATGCAATTGGAAGAGGAAAGGACAACAACCGAAACCGAATGCAGTAGCAAAATGAACGTGAAGCAACTGCATGAGATTTTTGCTGCAATGATAAAGTACGACTTTAATTTTGAAAGGGTACGTAGGCTTAGGAGATATTTGCAGCATGGTTTGAGTCCTTACAAAGAACTGTGTGATAGAAAAATGCGCGAGGCTCAGCAGTCAAGCAAGCCTTCCACATCAGCCACAGCAGACAACGAACCTCGACCTTTGACATCGAGGCAGACAGTCATAGGAGAAGATGAGCTGCCTGCTCTAATGGAAACAGACGATGAGATGACACCCCAGTGTCCCACCACACCAACACGGAGAATGCAGCAGCAGCAGCCGGGAGGCACACAGCACATCTTTAAGAAAAAAGCCGAAATAAACATGCTAATTAATTAGGTGCTGCCCCAGACGTAAATGTCGGCCCAGATCAAAGGCAATGCAGTCGGCAATCGGCACTGATCTGGGCCGACAATTACGTGCCAGGCAGCACCTAATTAATTAGCATGTTTATTTCGGCTTTTTTCTTAAAGATGTGCTGGGTGCCTCCCGGCTACCACTGCACCCCTGCATGCTTCGCGGTTCGGTATGTGTCGGCAGCCTGGAGGGTGGGAGGCCACTGCACCACCCGAACTCCTCCGACTCAGCCTAACAGACGATCATCAGTTTGTTCAGTGCTGTCCCAATTCCGGTAAGTAATACTACACTGTATATATATTATTTCTACTTTATATCGGCTGTGTAGTTTTATGTGTTATTTGGTATGATTTGGCAGCTTCATAGCTTAAAGGTTACTGGAGAGCTTGCACCGTGTTTTTGCCAACAGCACTTGCGTGAGATTTTCGCTACGGAGATCTGTGCCGGTAATGATTGTGGAAAAGTATTTCTACTTTATATAGGCTGTGTATTTATCATATCATTCCTGCTTTTACTATATGTTACTGTTATTTTAGGTTTTAAGTGTTATTTGGCATGATTTGGTAGGTTATTTTTGGGTCTGCGAACTCACAAATTTTTCCCATATAAATAAATGGTAATTGTTTCTTCGCTTAACGACATTTCGGCTTATGAACCCTTTCATAGGAACGCTCTACCTTTGGATGGCGGGGGAAACCTGTATCGCCAAATCATATCGTTTCCTTGCCCGGTAGCACATGCTTTGCGGCCCGGTGGTTGGGGACCACTGTCTTACATCCTTCACATACACGGGTAAAAATCTTTGTTACATCTCCATCTAAATGTGCAATCACAGTAAATTTATAATAATTTACAATAAGTAGGACGGTCAATGTCATGTAGAGTACACTCAAATCAGCGTGAGTTCATCAGTCTGATAGCCTGGTGGAAGAAGCTGTCCCGGAGCCTGTTGGTCCTGGTTTTTATGCTGCGGTACCGTTTCCTGGATGGTAGCAGCTGGAATAGATTGTGGTTGTGATGACTTGGGTCCCCAGTGATGCTATGGACCCTTTCTACACACCTGTCCTTGTAAATGTCCTGAATCATGGGAAGTTCACAACTACAGATGTGCTGGGCTGTCCACACCACTCTCTGCAGAGTCCTGTGATTAAGGGAGGTACAGTTCCCATACCCGGCAGTGATGCAGCCAGTCAGGATGCTCTCAGTTGTGCCCCTGTAGAAAGTTCGTAGGATTTGGGGGCCCATATCAAACGTCCTCAACCGTCTGAGGTGAAAGAGGTGCTGTTGTGCCTTTTTCACCACACAGCCAGTATGTATAGACCATGTGAGAGCCTCAGTGATGTGGATGCCGAGGAATGTGAAGCTGCTTACCCTCTCAACCCCAGATCCACTGATGTCAATAGGGGTTAGCCGGTCTCCATTCCTCCTGTAATCCACAACCAGCTCCTTTGTTTTTGCGACATTGAGGGAGAGGTTGTTTTCTTGACACCACTGTGTCAAAGAGATGACTTCTTCCCTGTAGGCCACCTCGTTATTGTTTGAGATAAGGCCAATCAATGTAGCATCCTCAGCAAATTTAATTTAGCAGATTAGAGCTGTGGGTGGTGACACAGTCATGGGTATACAGGGAGTAATGGAGGGGACCTAGTACACAGCCCTGATGGGCTTCCTGTGTTGAGGGTCAGAGGGGTGGAGGTGAGGGAGCCCACTCTTACCACCTGCCAGCGATCTGACAGGAAGTCCAGGATCCAGATGCACAAGGCAGGGTGAAGGCCGAGGTCTCTGAGTTTCTTGTCGAGCCTGGAGGGAATTATGGTGTTGAATGCTGAACTGTAGTCCAAGAACAGCATTCTCACAGAAGCATCCCTCTTCTCCAGGTGTGTAAGGACAGCATGTAGAGCTGTGGCTATTGCATCATCTGTCAATCAGTTGTGTCAGAAGACGAATTGTAAGGGGTCCAGTGTGGGTGGTAGCAAGCTGCAGATGTAGTCCTTGACCAGCCTCTCAAAGCATTTGCTTATTATTGAGGTGAGTGTGACAGGACGCCAGTCGTTCAGGCATGTTACCTTGGTCTTTTTTGGTACAGGGACAATGGTGGATAATTTGAAGCAGGAGGGCAGTCTACACTGGGAGAGGGAGAGACTAAAAATGTCCGTAAACATACCTGCCAGTTGCGCTGTGCACATCCTGAGTACTCGCCCTGGGACGCTGTCCGGTCCCGCAGCCTTGTGACTGTCCACTCGTTGGAAACACCTGCGTACCTCAGCCTCAGAGATCAGCAGGTTGCGGTGGCTTTCCTCAGAGGCTCAGAGTTAGCAACATCGAACTGAGCATAAAAGCGATTGAGCTCATCTGGGAGCGAGGCCGCGATGTTGGCAGCACCACTACGTTTAGATTTGAAGTCTGCGATGAGCAAGTAGGGATTTTTCTTAAATTTTGTTACCCCATTCCCCACCACTCCGGAGACAGCAGTGGGTGATTGGAAACACAGCACAGAAAAAGGCCCTTTGGCCCATCTAGTCCATGCCACAATCATTTTAACTGCCTATTCCCAAAGACCTGCACCAAGACCATAGCCTTCCATATCCCTGCTATCAATATGCATATCCAAACTTCTCTTAAATAGTGAAATCGAGCTGACATGGACAACTTGTGCTGCCAGCTTGCTCCACACTCTCACGACCCTCTGAGTAAAGAAGTTTCCCCTCTTGTTCCCCTTAAACTTCACACCTTTCACCCTTAAGCCATGACCTGTGGTTGTAGTTCTACTCAACCTCAGTGGAGAAAGCCTGCCTGCATTTACCCTATCATAATCTTGGCTACCTCTATCAAATCTCCTCTCAATCTTCCACGTTCTAAAGAATACAGTGCTAACTTATTCAATCTTTCCTTATAACTCAGGTTCTCCAGACCCAGCAACATCCTCGTACATTTTCTCTGCACTCTGTCATCCTTGTTTATATCTTTCCTGTAGGTAGGTGACCAAAACTGCACACAATACACCAAATTAGGTCTCACCAGCATCTTGCACAACTTCAACATAACATCCCATCTCCTATACTCAATATTTTGATTTATGAAGGCCAATGTGCCTTTTCAATATTCACATGAATATGCACAGACTGGAGGACTGCAGGGTGCCACGGTAGCGTAGTGTTCGTGCAACGATATCACAGCTCAGAGCTCAATTCTAGCATCATCTGTAAGGAATCTGAACGCATACCCCATGGAACACATGGGTTTTCTCCATGTGCTCTGGTTTCCTCCCACATTCCAAAGCCACACCAGTTAGTGGGTTAATTGGTCATTATGAATTGTCCCGTGATTAGGCGAGGGTTAAATCGGGGGTTGCTGGATAGCACGGCTGGAAGGGCCAGAATAACCTGTTCTGCACTGTGTCTCAATAAATATGATCCAAGTGCAGAAGTGGTCAGGTATCATTAGCTTAATTAGTTGGGCACAAACAACGTTGTAGGCTGAAGAACCTGTTCCTGTACTGTATTATTTTCAAATCAACAAGGTTGGCTACATCTATTTGATAGAAATTATTTCTATAAATAACTGTACCTTTTGAAATGATTAGTTTTAGCAGATCCGGGATATGAACGAAGGAAAGGGTCTCAGCCCAAAACGTCGACTGTACTCTTTTCCATAGTTGCTGCCTGACCTGCTGAGTTCCTCCAGCATTTTGTGTGTGTTGCTCAGTATGTTGGACCCAGGATAGATCCAGGAACTTGAAACTGCTCACCCTTTCCACTGCTGAGCCCCCGATGAGTGGTGTGTGTTCCCTGACTTCCCTGTCCTGCAGTCAATTCCTTGGTCCTGCTGACGATGAGCACAAAGGTTGTTGTTGCAACGCCACTCAACCAGCCGATCTACTCACTCCTGTACTCCAAATTCAACCAACAACATTCCATCCGGGCCCCCAAGTGAGGGAAAGGCATCTAGGGGGTGCGCCCGGGACGCCGGGATCCACTGCTAAACCCTCCCGAGGTGGCGTGGGCCCATCAGCGAAACACTGAGGAAAGAGACTGCCCACTTGATAACCCAGAGGATGCCAGCACTCACTTGGCCACCCCACGGCGTCCAGGCAGCACGTCCCAAGGAGTGCAAATAAGGGATATTAACATCTAGTCCTACGTAACATACCGGAAATAGACAGATTTATAGATGGCATTTGAGCGGTGGCCAGCCACTCAGTCACAGGTGTAGAGAGAGTAGAGGAGTGAGCGAAGCACACGTCCCGGAGATGCACTAGTGTTGATTGTCAGCAAGGAGGAGATGCTATTTCCGACCCATGCTGACTGATCTCCCTGCAAAGAAGTCAGACCCAACTGCAGAGGGAGGTGCGGAGCCCAGGTTTTGGAACTTGTTGATTAGAACTGAGGGTATGAATGTGTTGAAGGGCGAGCTGTTATCAACGAACAGCAGCTGATGCAGGTTTTGCTGTTGTCCAGGGGATCGAAGGTTGGATGGAGGATCAGTGAGATCGCACCTACCTGTGGTGATAGGCAAATTACAGTGGGTCCAGTTCTTTGCTTAGGCAGGAATTGATTCTGGCTAAGACCAATTCTCAAAGCACATCACCTCAGTAGATACGAGTGCCACTGGGTGATAGTCATTGAGGCAACTATAGTCACTGGGCTTGATCTAGCCCTCAGCAGACTCTGGGTTCATCCATGGCTTTTCATCTGGGTATGTCTGCTATGTTCGAGGGACACACTCATCCACACAGGCCTTGATGAAGTCGATGACAACTGCGGCGTATTCACTCAGACTCGAAGACAAATCCCTGAATATTGTCCAGTGCACCGATTCAAAACAGTCCTGTAAGCACTCCTCCACCTCCCTCGACCAAATGTTCTAGTGGTGCTGTTGTCTTCTGTCTCTGCCCATACAGCCAGGTGAGTATGGGTGTGGGATAGTGGTATAACAATGGTGAAGTGTGTTGGCTCCTCTGGTTGGTGGTAGTTGATCAGAGACTTCTTCAAGCTGGCCTGACTGAAGTCTCCTGCAATGATAGGGTTGGCATCAGGGTGTGCAGTTCTGTGCCTGCTGATCACATCGCTCAGCTCCTCTACAGCCTGCCTGATGTTGGCCTGAGGTGGGATATACGTGACCAGAATGACGCCAGAAAACTCTCTGAGCAGGTAAAGTAGATGACACTCCACGGATGTTCCAGGCTGGATAAACAGAACTGAGACGGAACTGTCACGTTTGTGCACCATGATGAGTTAGTCATAAAGCAGACTTCACTCGTCTGCTTTTAAGTGACTGAGCTGCCCTGCCTTTGCAGAGAATGGTAAATTCATCATGTGTTGTATCTGAAATGGCGGAGGATAGCCACGGTTCTGTGAAGTACAGCTCACAGTAGTCGCTGATGTCCCTCGGGTACTGTAATCTTGCTCAGAGGTCTTTAATTTTATTTTCCCGAGACTGTAGGTTCACCAGCAGGATAGTCGGGAATAGGGGTCTAAAGCCTCTGCATTTCAATCGTAACTGTACTGTACACCAGCAGGACAACCCTGCTTCGGTTTTCTTAAAGGGGATCTATACTTGCAACTCGGGTCTACCATCTGAGGTTTGCAATTTTGAGTATCAATAAATTTTGAAACTCCTTAAAACGATGCTGCTAACTGAAGTACACATGGCTGTGACTGTGGATTCCTGCCGTAGTATTCCAAAAGGGCAATATTTAATGTGCCAGCTGAGCTGCAGGCAACAGTTGGCACTTAACAGCCCTATTTTTCAATTATATATTCTCATTGCAATTTAGTTTATAGCTTTCTTACTATGTACTGCTGCTGCAAAGCGACAGATTTCACGATGCATGCCAGAGCAATTACATCTGATTCTGATTCAATGCCTCGGTTCTCCATGAATTTCCCCATCTTTAAATAACTGACAAGCGCATGCTGCCACAGGCTCGTGCTAGCTGGTCATTCTTCAGAATGAGAGATTTCTCATATCCTTCAGCAAAACAGTCAGTCCAGCTGGGACTGTGGACATCATTTTAAACACTCTATCCCTCCCTCCTCTACTAATGCACAAGTGTGAACCATCAATAAAATGCACGAGTGACTCGTCCAGTTTATTCCAAATCCATTACTCCTACCAGCTGGATGGAAGGCCAATGACAAAAGGAAACCACCAACATCTCCAGGAAATGTATGACCGCCACTTCATCACAGCCAGGTCGAAATCCCATACTGTGAATGAACCTCCGCTACAGCTGTTCAACGCAGAGCATCTAATGGGAAAATGCAGCATCCATATTTCACAAATGGTAAACAAAGTAAAGTAAAATGTGTCTGACAGCAGTGATCATTATTTAAAATAAAGTTTTCCTGTATTAGTTAAACTTTCCTGAGTAACAAGTAATTTAAGCAGGTGGAAATATTTTAGCTTGAATCTGCACTAAATCAAAACATGAAAACCTCAGATTGAAAGTGGGAGAGGTTAAAAACGCCTGCAAATACCTCTGCCAGCTGATCTGCTCAGGATCAAAGGACATGGACACCATCTGGGCCAAATGCCTTCCATGGGTTCATTCTCTGAAAGACTGACCTTATGTCCATAAAAGTGTCTGTGGGTTCAGGTGCATTGGAGACTGTCAGGGTGGGTGGTGACATTCCAATCCCCTGTGTTCAAAATGTGCACCGAATACAATAAGCTCAGGAGGTGATGCACTTGTCAGCAATGCTGACTGGCGTTCTTTCATAACATGTAACCCCTGCCACAACTGACTGCTGGTCCGAGACTCGATTTTGGACTGGTATCATCTTTTGACATCACTGATAGCTTTGTGGAAGCCATATCTCGATCTCTTGTAAAGGTCAGGGTCACCTGATTCGAACACTGCAGTCATAGAACCTAGAAAACAATACAGGCCCTTCGGCCCACAAAGCTGTGCTGAACATGTCCTTACCTTAGAACTACCTAGGCTTACCCATAGCCCTCTATTTTTCTAAGCTCCATGTACCTATCAGGGACTCTTAAAAGACTCTATCGTTTCTGCCCCCACCACCACCGCCAGCAGCCCATTCCACGCACTCACCACTCTGCGTAAAAAACTTACCCCTGACATCTCCTCTGTACATACTTCCAAGCACTTTAAAACTGTGCCCTCTCATGCTAGCAACTTCAGCCCTGGGAAAAAGCCTCTGACTATCCACACAATCAATGCCCCTCATTATCTTGTCCTCAACTTCTGTAGTGAGTGGATCTTCCAGTTCATCAATGTTTTCATTTTGATTATCCTCGATGGCACACAGCCCTCAACATGCTTGCTGAGGGTAGTGATATTCTCATCTTTGCTGCTTCCCTGTGCACTGACTGAAAAGTAGTCATGAAGTTATACAACTTTCTGTACTGGATCCTCAAGTTTTGGCTTCTGTTTGTACGGAGGGAGAATTCCAGAAGAGGGGCAATGTTCCTCTTCATATCAATGGTGTTGAGGTCAAGAGGATTGAGAGTTTCAAATTCCTAGGACTGAATATCACCATTAACCTGCCCTGGTGTAACCACGCTGATAATATAACCAAAAATGGTCACCAGCACCTCAACTTCCTCAGGAAACCAATTCTTATCAATTGATAAATCTTCAGAGAGCATCTGAAGATGCATTATAGCAAATGCATTATAGCAACTGCTCTATCCAAGATTGCCATAAACTGAAGGACTTAGACAGATTAGGAGAATGGGCAGAGAAGTGACAGATGGAACACAGTGCTGGAAAGTGTATGGTCATGCACTGAATGTATATTTAAGGCAGTGGTTGATCACTTCTTGATTGGTCGTGGCATGAGGGGATATGAGGAGACGGCAAGAGATTGGGGCCGAAAGGAAAAATGGATCGGGAATGATGAAATGGTGGAGCAGGCTTGATGGGCCAGATGGCCTCATTCTGCTTCTGTGTCTTCTGGTCTAAACTGAACAGATGTAGACAAAGCTCAGCATGTCATGAAACCAGCCTCCCTTCTACAGACTCTGTCCAAACTCCTTTCCTCCTCAGTCGAGCAGCCAGTGTAATCAAAGACCCCATCCACCCCAGACGTCCTCTCTTCTCACCTCCCATTGGACAGAAGATACATAAGGATGAAAGCATGTACCCCCAGGCTCAAGCAAAATTTCTGTGCCACTGTTATCAGTCTACTGAATGTTTATATAGTACAATACACAAACTCTTGACCTCACTATCTACCTCATTGTGATCTAGCACCTTCCCCTCTACCTGCACCGCATTTTCTCTCTGCTTTATTCTGCATTCTGTTATTGTTTAACCTTGTACTAAGTCAATGCTCTATGTAATTAATTGATCTGCATGGATGGTGAACAAGACAAGATTTTCACCGTACCTCTGTGGCAATAAATCAATTTACCCAGAATATTCTCCATTACTGAACTACACCGCCCTCAGAGAGAGGATTCCAAAGATTCCCCGGCCTCAGGGCGGTGCTACGGAGCTTGGGCAGCTGGACCATTAGTTACACAGAAATAGCTAGAACAGGTCACCCAATTACTGTCACAATGTTCTTTTATGGAATCTGATTACCCAATACATTTTCCACAAAGCTATCAGTGGCTGAAACATCAGAAACACTTTATTGGCGTTGAAGTGCTTTGGGAATTAGATAAATGCAAGTCAATTTAGTCTCCCCTTTGGGATGATACACATCTACTAGAAACCAAGAAATTGTCTCTGGAGCATAAACAAGGGAAAAAAAAATCATAGAAAAGTGCTGCTGGAACAGTACTGCTTAAAGACCAGAGAAAATTTTGTGACCTTTATTCATTCAACTTTCTACAGAAATTCAGTAACATTAACGCTGTGCTGTTCAACATTTCTGTCCCAGGAAATGGAACAGTTTAAACACACACCCAATCCGAAATACTTTCCGGAGAGCTAAACATTACTCACTGCCTTAAGGCAATATAGTTCACTGCTCATTTCACCCTGCCTCACAGGTCCCAAATATACATGCTCAGATTGCTGGAAACAAAAAGGTAATTGTACTTCTGTGACCTTGACAGTGGTGTACTGTACAAGGTCAGCAAAGCATTCTGAAACACTGCACTCTTTGGCATTTCTCCGTGGCAATTTTTTAAGCAGTCTATTTTTAAACCTTTTTCACACACTCGATGTCATGAGACCACAGTGCAGCAGCTCCAGTATATCACACACAGGTGCTGAAAGGGCCGGCCAATGGGAAGGACCTGAGCCACCCAACAACTGAGCTTGGCTTTGTTGGAACACAAGCCGATTAAGGCCAGTCAGCGACTTCAGCTCTGGCATACTGCGAATTTATAACCAATTCCACACACGTCTTTACCCAAAATTCCTTAACAAAACATTAACTGATCCAGCAATCATTACCATTTGCCTGTAGAGATGCTGAACTTTCATTATCCTTCATGCCTAGAAGTATTGCTTAACTTTACTCAGGAAGGGTCTGGCTTTCATATTTAGAGCCTGACCCAGGGGATATTTGATGGAGGTTTATAAGATTATGAAAGGCATAGATACAGTAGCTAGATAGCACCTTTTTCCCAGGGTTGGAATGCCTAAAACCAGATGCATTTAAGGTGAGAAGGGGTTAAGTTCAAGGGAGATACAAGGGAGGGTATGTTTTTTAGTACGCAGTGTGGTGGGTGCCTGGAATGCACAGCCTAGGATGCTGGTAGAGGCAGATCCATTAGGGACTTTTAAGATACATTTAGGTAACCACATGAATGTCAGGGAAATGGAAGGATATGGACATTATAGAACCACAGAACATTACAGCACAGAAACAGGCTTTTTGGCCCTTCTTGGCTGTGCCAAACCATTTTCTGCCTAGTCCCACTGACCTGCACCTGGACCATATCCCTCCTTGCACCTCTCATCCATGTACCTGTCCAAGTTTTTCTTAAATGTTAGAAGTGAGCCCGCATTTACCACTTCGTCTGGCAGCTCATTCCACACTCCCATCACTCTCTGTGTGAAGAAACCCCCCACTAATGTTCCCTTTAAACTTTTCCCCCTTCACCCTTAACCCATGTCCTCTGGTTTTTTTTCTCCCCTAGCCTCAGTGGAAAAAGCCTGCTTGCATTCACTCTATCTATACCCATCATAATTTTATATACCTCTATCAAATCTCCAATCACTCTTCTAAGCTCCAGGGAATAAAGTCCTAACCTATTCAACCTCTCTCTGTAACTCAGTTTCTCAAGTCCCGGCAACATCCTTGTAAACCTGTATGCAGGCAAAAGGGATTAATTGAGTTGGCCATTTGATAACTAATTTAATTGGCTCAGCACGACATTGGGGTCTGAAGGATTTGTCCCTGTACTGTACTGTTCTATGTTCTTTCTACAGAGGGATTGCAATGAATATTTACTAAACTGGTTTCAGGGATGGCAGCATTAGTCTCTGCAGGGAGATTCAGTAGGCTGGAACCGTAATTCCTGGGAGTTAGAGGGAATGAGACATCTCAATGTACTCAATGCAATCTCAACTGCACACTAATATCAATTACTGATTTATCCTCTAAATTCTAATTTATTAAATATATTTAAAAGCATTGAAGTAAATGATTTAATCTCAAAGTAGAGTCAAATCTGTCTGAGTAGATCATTTCTCCAAAATAAAATTAATATCTAATATCAGAAAGTCAAAGTTTTTATAGATGTGTGTTGATTAAAAATTCTTAAATAGGAGCTCACAGATCCCATGAGATTCATGGGGAAGTTTCCATGGGGGGGGTCGTCCATGGACACCTCATAGCGGGCCTCTGTTTATGTCTACCTGCCTTTCAACGGGGACCAAGCTCCAGCGTTTGCTCCTCCCTCATCCTGTTGCCATGGAGATTCAGCCCTGTCACCCTCATTGGTCACGACTTTCAATTTCAAATTCCTCACCCCATGCATCAGTTACACATCCCTCCACCATCGGAAGCATCTACAGGAGTTACTGCCTCAAGATAAACAACCATCACCATACAGACCATGCCATCTTCTCACAGCAATCACCAGGCAGGGGGTACTGAAGCCTGAAGTCCCACACCACCAGGTTGAAGAACACTTCCCTTCAACCATTCAGTTCTTGAACCAATCTGCACAACCCTAATTACCTCAGCACATCAGCACCACGACAACTTCGCACTACAATGGTGGTGAATAATGATAACTGTGTGACCTTTCTTTTAAAAATCATGTATAACTATACGTCTGTATTTAAAGTTTTTTTTTAAATGATGCTGCTGCAAAGTAAGTTTTTCATTGTACCTGAACTTCTGCATGTGACAACGAAGTTGACTTTGACTTATCACTCCGCAACCTGTGGGTAACACTGATGGCACTGTGTAGTTAAATTTCCTTTAGTATAAAATTTGTAGCTCTTGTCTATTTTCTCTCGGCAAAATAATTTGTTTCACCGACCATTCACTTACTCTCAACTGATTTGGGCTCAGCAACCAGCTCCTGCATGCCCCAAGCGCAGGGACCAGCATGGCCTGTCTGGGTTCCTGCCAAACAAACAAGGACTAACAGTTAGGGCACAAGATGCAAGCTGGAATCTTTGTAACACAACACAGAGCTCGCAGCAAAGGTCAGCTTTAGACTGATATTCAACATGCTTGCTTTGCTTCTAATGCAGAACACAACCTACCAATGTTTCCCAGCATCACAAAGCACAAAGATAAAGGAATTCACCATGATCAAAATTTATTCCCAGTGTAGTTTTCATCCCAGAGCAAAAAGCAACCTCAGATATCACCAATTAAACATGATACATTACTGCCACAGAAAGTTTTAAACTGGAACAAAGAATTAATTACTTGGTAATTTAACAAAATAAAACAGACAAAATGCCAATTTCATCTCTCAGGTCAAATGAAAACTCAAGCTCAATGAAACCTACAACAGGAGGACAAATTCATTCCAGCTGCTGCTTGATGACCTGATTTAATTGTCATGACTTTTCACATCAACCAATGATCAATAGAGGCAACATTACACTCCACTGCATGCATCAGATAACAGACAGCAGTACACCCGATCCAGCACCTTTTTCCTAAACTGGGAGATAAAAATAATTTAATAAGAATTCATTGTGTTCACAACCAAATTAGCAGTCACTGAAACCACTGCAGCATTTTCTGATAGCTTGAAACAATTCCATGTCACTTCTGAACATACAAATGAGCCTATAATGTGACCCGTGTAGATGTGCATTGGAGGTAGTTTTATTTACAATAGGTTCTCAACTCCCAATGAACTGAATGAGTGAGGAAATATATTTTTCCATGCAGTTGATTGACAGGACATGGGCATCACTGGAATGGTCATCTTTTACTGCCCATTCCTATTTGCCCCATGTGATGAATCAATTACTCAAAATAACTTGATACAACAGAATGAATGGGGAAATCCAAAACTTCTGAAATGCCTTAGAAATCGCTCAGTTGTATCACGTTATTTTGATTTCTAAGGCATTTCAGAAGTTAGTTAACAGCCAAGTTTAGTGTCACATACAACAGACACTTATTTAAGGTTATCCACAAAACAGATTTTAGATCAGTGTCATACAGCAAAAGAGCATGGATACAGGCCTTTGGTTCCAGCCAGTCCTTGCCCACAGTAGTGCCCACCCTTTAAGTCCCACCCCTCGATGTACCTATCCAAGTGCTTCCTAAATGATACTATTGTACCTGCTTCACTCACTTCTCCTGACAGCTCATTCCATACCTCTGTGTGGGTAAAGGTGCTCTTTGGGCCCTTTTTAAACCTTTCCCTTCTCACCCTAAATCTATACCTCAAAGTTTTGGACTCCCCTACCCTGGTGAAAAGACTCTATAAAATTATTTATTTAGATACAGCACAGAGTAGGCCCTACTGGCCTTTGAGCCACACTGCCTAGGAATTCCCCATTTCAATCCCAGCCAAATCACGGGCCAATTCACAGTGAACAATTAACCTACCAACTGTAGGAAACCAGAGCAGCCGCACAAAACCCACACAGTCAAGGGGAGAACATACAAACTCCTTAGAGGCAGTGGCAGGAGTTAAACCTGGTTGCTAGTGGCTGTGAAGTGTTGCGCTGACCACTACGCTACAAAATTAAGTCATCATAATCTTAAACATTTCGATAAGGTCACCCTTCATTCTCCCACGCTCCAAGGCACAAACACCTAGCCGAGACAACTTCAATCCTGCAAGTCTTGCCATCACTGTTATTTATACTTACACTTTATAATTCAGTTTTTAAAATGTTAATGAAAATTTCAATTAACCAAACGCAGCTTGGGATTTTATCCTGCCTCTGTGGATCAGCTGTCTAGTTCTGTGAACTGCTGTCCCAGTAATTTCATCATTATCCTGCTCTTATCAATAAATGGTATATTAGCTCTCTCATTCTAACCAAGTTCTCTACTTTACAGGTAGATAGGGTATTTAAGAAAGCTTATGGGGTGTTAGCTTTCATAAGTCGAGGGATAGAGTTTAAGAGTCGTGATGTAATGATGCAGCTCTATAAAACACTGGTTAGGCCACACTTGGAGTACTGTGTCCAGTTCTGGTCACCTCACTATAAGAAGGATGTGGAAGCATTAGAAAGGGTACAGAGGAGATTTACCAGGATGCTGCCTGGTTTAGAGAGTATGCATTATGATCAGAGATTAAGGGAGCTAGGGCTTTACTCTTTGGAGAGAAGGAGGATGAGAGGAGACATGATAGAGGTGTACAAGATAATAAGAGGAATAGATAGAGTGGATAGCCAGCGCCTCTTCCCCAGGGCACCACTGCTCAATACAAGAGGACATGGCTTTAAGGTAAGGGGTGGGAAGTTCAAGGGGGATATTAGAGGAAGGTTTTTTACTCAGAGAGTGGTTGGTGCGTGGAATGCACTGCCTGAGTCAGTGGTGGAGGCAGATACACTAGTGAAATTTAAGAGACTACTAGACAGGTATATGAAGGAATTTAAGGTGGGGGGGTTATAGGGAGGCAGGGTTTAAGGGTCGGCACAACATTGTGGGCCGAAGGGCCTGTACTGTGCTGTACTATTCTATGTTCGATGTTTAAATTGTCCAGACGTTCAACTCTTAAGAGGTTTTAACTTACAAAACACTGATAAGAAATGGCACCTTTCAACAGCTTAAATGAACTATCCGAACGGCATGGGATTTATTCACAGTAATCGAAGAAAACTGTGTTGGGTAAGTTGCAACTGTATTTCCAAACCTGACTGACACGCACACAGTTCTCTCTGCTACCCTCTCCTCTCTTCAAGCTGAAGATTTCTTTTCCTCTTACATTACACTGAATCACCCTCTGTTTCCAGTTGAGTGGGCACTCATACTTTTTCCTAGATCTTCGCCAGGCTACACATGACAGCTTCCTAGAATGTGGAATTGCTAAATATTGGGCAAGTAACCAAGGCCGAACTTGGCTGGCCCATTTCAATTCCAAAGGTGGTCATTTCTGAAACAGAAAGTGGTAGTTTTTTTATGTTGTTAGGTTATAGCTGATGGTCAGAGTAACACAGCACAGAAACAGGTTGTTTGGTCCATCAAGTCCAAACAAACCATCAACCATCCTTTCACATTAATCCTGTCTTTAATCCCAGAATTTTTACCACTTCAATTGCAGGGATCACCAAATTAAATTTCCAATTACATAAAATTAATAAGATGTTTTTTTTCTGAATTGCCTGAGTCTTTTTTTGCTGTTGTGACCCATGTTAAAAGGAAAGACTTCAGCACTGACCAAACACCCTAGTATTTGGGGCAATTTTCAAAGTCCAAAGTCAAAATAAATGATCAAACTGCATACATGTCCGATCTGTTACACTGAGATTCATCTTCTTGCAGGCATTCACAGTAGTACAAAGAAATCCAATATACTCAGTGAAAAATGACACAGAGACTGACTAAACAACCAATGTACAAAAGGCAAACTGCAAATACAAAGAGAAAATCAATAAATGAGGAAATAAACAAACCTGAGAACACAGGTCCTTGGAAGTGAGTTCATAGGTTGTAGAATCAGTTCAGTGTTGAGGTGAGTGAAGTTACCTGCACTGGTTCAGGAGCCTGATATCTGGAGGATGATAATTGCTCCTGGTCATGGGGGACCCCAGGCTCCTATCGCTCCTTCCTGGTGGCAGCAGTGAGAAAGGAACATGGACTGGGTGACGGGTCCTGGATGATGGACGCTGCTCCTCGTGTATGTACACAATGGTAGGGAGTGTTTTTCCTGTGATAGGCTGGACTGTATGCCTTACTTTTTTGTAGGGTTTTCTGTTTCTGGACATTTGTGTTTCCATGCCAAGCTATGGTGCAAATAGTCACAATACTCTCCACTACGCATCTACAGATGGTTCTCACAGTTTTCGATAACCTGACAAAGCAATGCCTTCTTTGTAATGGCATTTACGAGCTGGTCCCAGAACAAACCCTCTGAAATGATAATGCCAAAGAATTTAAAGACTCACACATCCTCTGTGCATGCAGTATACAGAATAAAGTAGATGATTTTTGTAGTGAAGTTAGAAGATTGGCAGATTGTATCCTGAACATCCAAGGATACAAATTGTATCGAAAGGACAGGCAGGTAGGCAGGTAGGCAGGACAGTGCAGTGAGTGGGGTGACTCTTTCAGTAAAAAATGAAATCAAATCCTTAGAAAGAGATGACATGCGCTCAGAAGATGTAGTATCCCTGTATGGTAGACTTGAGACAACTGCAAGCTATAAAGGCCGATTGGCTCCGATTAGTAAGTGTGTCAAAGATTATGGGGTAAGACAGAGGAATAGGGTTGAGGGATAATAAATCAGCCCTGATTTAATCAGAGTTGACTCAATGGGCCAAATGGCCTAATTCTACTCCCATGTCATATGGTCTTCCTCTAACTCCCTGATGAGTACTGGCTCATGGACCTCCGATTTCTTCCTCCTCTGGTCAATAATCAGCTCTTAGGTGTTGCTAATGTTGCAGGAGGTTCTTCTTCTGGCTCCATTCAACCAGATTTTCAAACTCCCGCCTTTATGCCAACTCATCATCACCTTTGGTTTGGCCAAAACAGTGGTGTTATCAGTAAACTGAAACATGGTATTGGAGCTGTACTTAGCCTCACAGTCACAAGTACAGCAGGCCCTGTGGTGCACCTGTTGTGATGGTGATTGTGCAGGAGATGTTATTGCCAATGCAAACTGATCTGGGTCTGCAAGTGAGGAAATTGAAGATCCACAGTTGCACTAGGAGGTATGAAGGCCTAGGTCTCGAAGCGTATTGATTAGTTTCGAGGGAATGCTGAGCTCTATTCAGTGAAGAGCATCCTGATGTTCCAGAGCTGAGTGAAGAGCCAACAAAATGCAACCTGTTGTTACCCTGTTGTGACAGTAGGCAAACTGAAGTGGATCCAAGTCACTTCTCAGGCAGGAGTTGATCTATTTCATGGCCAACTTCTCAAAGCACTTCATCACATTGGATACAAGTGAGGCTGGACGATAGTCATTGAGGTAAGTTACCATGTGCTTCTTGGGCACCGGTGTGAGTGAAGCAAGTGGTTACCTCAGAACACTTAAGTGTGAGGTTAAAGATGTCAGTAAATACTCCAGCCAGTTGATTAGCAAGTGTCTTCAGTACTCAGTCAGTTACATCCCATGGAACAAATGCTTTCTGTGGGAGCTATGAGAGTTTGTGAAGATACCTTCATGTTCTGTATGTCAAAGCCAGCATAAAAAGCTTTGACCTCATCTGGGATCTCAGTCACAAAGTTGCCTCACTTTATAAAGGAACTGACCACCTGTTCAGGTTCTGTCCTCATCTGTACACCGATAGCAGATGTTTGTAACCATGCTCTTATCACACAATAAACTGCCTGAGAGATTCCAATGAGGAATTCTCTCCTTCCTACACTGTGGTGCAGGACCAGACTGAGCAACAGTAATTCAACATTAAAGTTGCCCAAAACTTGAAATAAAATTAGGCACAGAGGAGATGTCAGGGGTAAGTTTGTTTGTGCGTGGAATGGGCTGCCGGCGACTGTGGTGGAGGCGGATACAATAGGGTCTTTTAAGAGACTCCTGGATAGGGACATGGAGCTTAGAAAAATAGAGGGCTATTGGTAAGCCTAGGTAGTTCTAAGGTAAGGACATGTTTGGCACAGCTTTGTGGGCCGAAGGGCCTGTATTGTGCTGTAGGTTTTCTACGTTTTTATGTTTCTAAAACAAACAAGACTGGTCAGGCAGCACCTGTGTAAAAGCAACAGTGAGTGCTTCAAGCTGAAGACCTTTCTGGTTGGTTAATTTTTCAGCATTCCTTGTTTTTATTCTGGATTCTAATCTCTGCTATACTGACTGCCAACGAGAAGGCAATCAAGTACATTCCTGTAGCCTATCACTAACTGTGTATGGCATATAATTTTCTATCCAAAGAGATGCAGCTCAAAGCAAACAAATTAATCAGCAGCATCTTCTGGACATAAATATTTCAGTCTGGGTCGAAGGCAGCCCAGGTTTCTTCCACCACGCAGTTACACAAGCTCCTTCAGAACTGGCTTTGCAAATGCAACTTCAGTCTAGGTGCTAATGTGTATGGCTTTCAGCAGCAGAAAAATAGTACTAATTCACAACCACACTTCTAAGAAGACCATTAAATGGCTTATATGAGAGCATCCTTCAGAACAGTGAACCCACAGAAAGAGATCCTACGAAAAACATCCAGCCCAGATGGGATACCTGGCCAAGTACTAAAGACCTGTGCTGGTTAACTGGCTGGAGTGATCACTAATATCTCTAACCTCTCATTTCAGCAGTCTGACGTACTCACTCACTTTAAGCAGGCTTCAATTATACCGGTGCCCAAGAAGAACATGGTAACCTGCCTCAATGACTATTGTCCAGTAGCACTTGTACCCACAGTGATAAAGTGTTTTGGATGTTGATGATGAAACATCAACTCCTGCCTGAGGGGCGACTTAGATCCACTCCAACTTGCCAACTGGCACAACAGGCCCACAGGAGGTGTCATCTCATTGGCTGTTCACTCAACTTTGACATCTGGACACAAATGCTTACATCAGGATGCTCTTTATCGACTACAGTTCAGCATTCAATACCATCATCTTTTTGAAACTAATCAAAAAGTTTCAAGACCTTGGTCCGAGTACTCACTTGTGCAATTAAATACTCAATTTCCCAGCACCTCAGATTAGCAATAACATCTCCTCCAAAACCTACATCAGCATAGGTGCACCACAAGGACTCTGCTCTACTGGCTTTATACTTATGACTGTAAGGCTAAGCACAGCTCCATCCCATATTTACGCTCGCTGACAACAGCACTGTCATTGACTGAATCAAAGAAGAATGCTGAAATGCTATTCAGGCAAAGTGAAACCAAGTGACATACAGTACGTGACAAGGCTTCGCTCCCAGATGAGTTCAATGACTCCTTGCTCGCTTTGACCATCAAGACATAGAGGAACCTTCACAAACTCCCACAGCCTGGTATGGAAACACCAATTCCCCGGTACAGAGTAGCCTACAAAAATGTAGTGGATACAGCACAGTCCCTCCCCACCATCGAGCACATATACGCGGAGTGCTGTTGCAGGAAAGCAGCATCCACCACCCAGGCCATGCTCTCTTCTCACTGCTGCCAAAAGGAAGATGGTAGGAGACTCAGGACTCTTACCACCAGGTTCAGGAACAGTTATTATCTCTCAACCATCAGGCTCTTGAACCAAAGGGGATAACTTTACTCAACTTCATTCATTGAACAGCTCCCACAGCTGATGACTCACTTTCAAGACTCATCATCTCATGATCTCGATATTTATTATTATTTTTTTTCTCTCCTTTGTATTTGCACATTTTCGTGCCTTTCGTACATTGGTTGTTTTTCATCCTTTTGGATGTGGTCTTTCATCGATTCTACTGTGTTTCTTCGATTTACTGAGTATGCCCGCAAGAAAATGAATCTCGGGTTTGTATACGGTGACAAATATGTACCTTGACAACAGAGTTACCCTGAAGTTTGAATAGGTTATGGAGAGCGGTTAAGCATATTGGGACCTCTATCTTTGGAACACAGGAGAATTGGTGGTGATTAAAATCATGAGGGGAGTAGACAGGGTCAATGCACCCCACATCAAAGTTGCTGGTGAACGCAGCAGGCCAGGCAGCATCTCTAGGAAGAGGTACAGTTGACGTTTCAGGCCGAGACCCTTCGTCAGGACTAACTGAAGGAAGAGCTAGTAAGAGATTTGAAAGTGGGAGGGGGAGGGGGAGATCCAAAATGATAGGAGAAGACAGGAGCGGGAGGGATGGAGCCAAGAGCTGGACAGGTGATAGACAAAAGGGGATATGAGAGGATCATGGGACAGGAGGCCCAGGGAGAAGGAAAAGGGGAGAGGGGAAAACCAGAGGATGGGCAAGAGGTATAGTGAGAGGGACAGAGGGAGAAAAAGGACAGAGAGAAAAAGAATGTGTGTATGTAAATAAGTAACGGATGGGGTAGAACTTTTATGTGTGTTGCTTGAAATTCCAGCATCTGCAGATTTCCTCGTGTTTGCATTAGGGTCAACACACATAGTCTTTTTCCCAGGGTTGGGAATCAACAACTACAGGACATACATAGGTTTAAAGTGAGGGGAAAAGATTTATTGGGGACCCAAGAGGCATGGATAGGAAAGTTTCAGAAGGATAAGGGCTGAACTTAAGCAAATTGGATTAGCTTAGATAGGAATCTTGATCGGCCTGTACCAGCTTTTCATATCCGCTGCTCCACAGCATTTCTCCAAGTAAGACGCAGATCCATTGTCCAACTAGGAGTGAGCACAGAGCTGGTACAGGAGATACTCCTCAGATCTGATTCCCAGGGCAAGTCCCACATCCCTCATGGTTTTGAACCCATGAATCACCAGAGCTCAGCCCTTTAATACATGACACTGACAGCCTTCTGGGAGAGAGTATCACACACTCTCAGCCCACAGTGAGCAACACTCTCCCTTAACTCAGCCCACAAAAGCCTGAGAGTTGGAGGTATCACTCAAGAGGGTGACAGAACAAAATTTAACACCTTGAAGAAGAGTGCCAGAGTCAGGGTCAGGGTCAAAGAGCAGAGGGAAATGGTCCTTCTGCTCACCCAGGCCAGCACAACCATTCAGCAACTATTTCAGAATCAAAAGATTCAAAGATTCAAGATACAAAGTACATTTGTTATCAAAGTATGTATGTAGTTTACAATCTGAGATTCATCTTGCCCACAGACAGCTACAAAACAGAAAACCATGAAACCCAAAGGTAAACATCAAAACCCCAACGTACAAAAAAAACAAATTGCGCACCAGCAAAAAAAAGTATAAAACATCAAACTAAGTCATCGAACAACTGGCATGAAATTGTTCTTTTGCAGCAGTGGTACATTGCTATACATACAAATAAACTATAATTACAGTAAGTATACATATTTAAAAATTAAATAAGCTGTGGAAGAAGAGAGGTAAAAAGAGGTAGTGTTCATGGGTTCCATGTGCAGTCGGAAGTCTGAGGGCACAGGAGAACTTTGCGACGACTTGCCCCGCTAACATGATGAACTGAATACAGAAGCTTTGGGCCTACTCCGAGCTCCTCCGGGAATTTGGATCTAAGGACTTCATTTGGTTCAAGTTAATGTTGTTATTCCTCACTTCTATTGTCTGCATGACTTGTTTCATCGTTTTCCTCTTTCTCTGAGGGCACTGGAGTTGATCTTATTGTTTTTAAATTGGGTTCTTTCGGGTTCCTTGCTTTGAGACTGCCTGTAAACAAACAATCTCAAGGCTGCTCCCAAAATTTTGAGGGCACGTGTTCAGGCTCTTGTACCTCCTCATTGAAGGTAGCAATGAGAAGGCAGTATGTCCTGAATGATGGCAGTCCATCATGGTGGATGTCACCTTTTTGAGGCATCATCGTTTGAAGGTGTCCTCGCTGCTAGGGAGGCCAGTGCCCATGATGGAACTGGCTAAGTTTACAACGCTCTGCAGCAGCCCCTGATGGGTGAGACATCCAGCTGGAATGCTCTCCACAGTGCATCTGTCGAAATTCTCAAGTGTCGTTGGTGACATACCAAGCACCCTAAAACTCCTATTGAAATATAGCTGCTGCCATTCCGTCTTTGTAATTGCGACAATATATTGGACTCAGTACAGTTCTTCAGAGATGTTGATACCCAGGAATTTTAAACTGCTCACCCTCTCCACTTCTTGATAAGGACTGGTGAGTGTTCTTTCAACCTCCACTTCCTGAAGCCAACGATGAACTCCTTGGCCTTACTGACCATGAGTGCAAGGTTGTTGTTGCAACCCCACTCAACCAGCTGATCTACTCACTCCCGCACGCTTCATCATCACCATCTGAAATTCTGCTAACAATAGTTGTGTTATTGGCAAATTTATATCTGGTATCATTGATGAATTCCAGCATGCCAAATCTTCTTCAATGCCCTGTCTACCTGCAACTTCACTCCCAGATACCTCATGTGATATTCCACCACATTCTCCAGGACCACAACGTTTTTTGTGGAAGTCCTATCCTCATTTATCTCCCCAAAATGCAATACCTTGTACTTATCTGAATTAAACTCCATTTGCCATTCCTCACCCCACTTACCCAGCTGATCAAGATCCCTCTGAATATCCTGATAACCATCTTCACTGCCAACACCACCACCTATGATAGGTAGTGGCACTGCAGTGGGGGTGCTTTTGAGGTCAAGGCCTTCACAGCCCAAAGCACAGGCACTGGCAAAAAAGGAGCCAGGTTCACAATGAGCAAGAGGCCAGAAATAGTAAAGTGTTAGAAGCTCTTGCTCTGGTCGAGATCACAGAGGCAAGGATTGCAAGGCCAGGGATAGAAGTAAAGAAAGCACGTTGGTGAACAGGAAAGCCCATGTTGGTCAGAGTACGGGATAACTGCCTACTCTTCCACAGAAGGCCAAACATTGGAGTAATACGCAATATTTTCCAGCAATAAATTCTTCCAGAGAAAATTATATGATTCCAACCCTATTAGTTGAACAAGGGATGTGTGTCCTGCACTATGAAATCCATGGACTACGTGTTGCTCAAGAGGGAAAGAATTTTCAGATTACACTGTTACTAAAAAAAAACCATTGTGCACTCAGAACATGCATCCTTCTGCAACTTGCGATTACACATTCTTACTCATTTCCACAGAGACAATGGCAGAATCCTCCCCAGTCACTCCAAAAATAGCAACACAGTTTCTAAGAGCTCTGCAGGCAACATGTAACCAAAACAAGTGAGGACAAACTGGCTGATTCTTGAGTTCTTCACTCTCATCCAGTCACAGGCTGGTTTATTGGCATGTGGTTCAGCAACATGCATACTGATAGGAGGGGCAGGCAGCAGCAGAGTGCAGCAGCTATGGGAATAAAGTGTAATGGAAGAGCAGATGCTGGATTTCAGAACCCAAAACAGGATGATGGGAGAGGAACCGTGCCAGTGGGCCCTCGGTCAGGACCAGAAACATCAGAAACTGGCTGTGAAAAGCTGCAGGATGGGCGAGCAGGACAGAGGCAATGTCTGTGATAAGTTGCAGACTGAAAAACAGTTAAAGTAAAAATAGGAGCTGAAGATGGAAAGAAAAAAGGAAACTGAAATAGAGTGGTACAGTCACCTCTGACGAGAGAGAGAAAAAGAAAGATGAAGTCACAGACAACAACTTCTTCCCAAGCTTGGTACCATTTAGATGGTAGCTTTCTGATTGTAAAGTCTGCTCAGCCAGTGGATGAAAGAAACAGCTAGCACACGAATGATAGAAATGAGGTGTATGAGAACTACATATTACAAAGTAGCTATCAATATCATTCAGGGGACCGTTCCTACCTTAACCTGAATAGCTCACGTTAGAATTGTGACTGTTAACAGAGTTCCCACACAGCAGATGATGCCTACGGCCCTGCAGCAAACTCATCATGCCACCTCCCAAATACTTATTCACTTCAGTGTACACAAGCCAGGAGTTTGTAAGCTGGGGAGGAAGGACCCGTAAATTGAGGAATCGATAAGAAACAGCTAACGATTGCAAATGTTGAGAATGTACACAGGCAATCTTGTTTAGAACATTATCAGCAAGATGGTCAATTTTGAGATGGTTTTGCCTTATACTATATGCTTAACTTTATAGCATTAATTCATTTATGAGTGACAATAAGTAGATTCAGAATATTGTATTCTAGGTCATTAAATAATGGTAACAATGTGACAGCAGAACTGTACTGAATGCAGGCAGGTGGAGGAATTAAACATGTAATGCCCTGCTTAAGATTTCTACTGTATGCTGTGAGGTAGTATGCGTTAGCAGTTTTCTGTAAAAGCAGGTCATGCTGGAAAATGTCCTTTGGCTTTGGCTAAGATAAGGGCACGTTGTCCACCTTAGGAATGTGAGTCCAGCTAATCAGGACAGTAGTCTGGTTCGGGGGTCTTTTTGATGGGAGCTGCAAGAGGACAGGAGGAAAGGTGGCTGAGGATGCCACGGGAAGGAGTGTCCCCGTTGTACAAGGTGCTCCGTGTAAAGGAATGGCTCCATGGAGGAAAGGCCAATACTCCAGATTGTTTGAGACAGATTTCAAGCGATATTCAGAATGTAGTGTGTGGTCCACGTACGAGTTAAAACGACAACTTCAAGATGAGCTCCAACTTTATGTGCACATTTAGACTGGTTTAATTGTAATGGGCCCTTTAATTTTCTCTCCTTTTCTTTGTTTTTTTCCTACTAACTGTTTGATAAAGCTGAAATCTGTAAATATACTTCCTTTATAATTTTATACAGAGTATGATATATTATTTCATGCCGACCGACAATGGTGTATGGGCAGTATTTATTCAGCATTCTCTCAAATCAAAGTTTCTTTAATCAGAACATTACAACATTCCTGTTTGTTTGAACCCCAAATCATACCAACCCTAGATGCCTATTAGTTAAGAAAGGCTGAGTCCCATGGTCAATAGTGGGGCCGACGAGCTGTTTCCATACGATCCCGGTGAGGGGGCTACAAACGTTACCACCATCTCCATGGAAACTGGCCTCCGAGTGTGAAGTAAATGTAAAAACCATACAAAGAAACAAAATTTAACACACTACTGACCAAATGCAGCAACAATGAACAAGCAAGGACCTTTTATGAAGTGGCAAATGGTTTAAAATTTACATATCACTGAAGGATAAATCCTATTTAAAACAAATAGAATAAGCAAACCAAAATGAAATGACATTTTTAAAAATTAGATTAGTTAAAGGGGCTAGAGCGACTTTTCCCCTCAGCCAGCCCCTCGATGTCAAGGAGAACTTGTTTGCACTCTGGTTTTATGGGTGCTGAGGTGATCGGTGAGAAGGATGTGTGATCTGCAGACTGACACAGGTGGGGCAAGAAATGTAGAAGGGGGGAGTGAGGTGGCAAGTTCCTTCTGCCATTTTCACTGGGTTTTCATGTGCTCTCAGAGAAACTCAAGCTCCTCCTCCCCCGGGCTAAGGATTCCCAGTAGCTGGTGAAAATGAGTCAAGTCAGAGTCATTCATCCCATCACACCTACCCCTGTAGGCACCAATTTTTGTTATTTCCATCTTCAGACATGATGTACATCTCCAACTGTCCCCAGAACTATTGGGAATATTGTCAAATTATTTCCTCTGACTGCTAGTAATCTCTCACCATGATAAAACACGAGAAGGATGTAATTTTGGAGTCTGGTGTTAGGATGGAAATGACACAGTCTTCTCAGCAGAGACAATGCCAAAGTTGCCTTACATGCTGCCCTGCAGAATTTTATGGAAATACTTTTGGTGGCATCTCCTGTACTTTAAAGTAAACTTGCACCAAGTGGTCTATATCTCAGTACCACAGAGAATGCCAGGGATCACTATTGCCTAGTAGACCACCAGCTTTGTGGAGGGCTTGACATCTCGAGGACAGAAAATCTGGTGAATGAACAATAACCAACTAAATTGTTCAAGAACTCAACTGCAACAGGTGGTTGAAAATTCCAAGAATGAAGTACCTCAAGGACCCAATTGAGAGTGAACTGTAGCAGATGGCATGGTCAAGGAAATAGCACAAGAATAGATTGATATCTGAAATAATTCTCAGTGGACTTCAGGAGAACGGATGGCAGTTCATCATACCATCCAAGATTCTGAAATATTCCAATAGGGTAAATGTCAAAAGGTTAGAAAAGCTGGAACCGAGAGTCAAGTCTGAATCAACTGCAGCTGTTCAGAAGTGAGAGGTGGAGAAAATCAGTGTGAATTCTCGGAATCCTATTCCTCAGGAAGCAGCAAATATTCTATGAATTCACTTCACTGCAGTGCTGGAGTTTAGAGGTGGGGGTGTTTAGCTGCACTGCCATCAAGGATTTTATTCGTATTGCCGCCACACATGCAGGGTGTGTCCCACTGAGTTCAGCTTCATCATCTGTAGCTGACTCAGCTCTTGCAATACATCAAACACCAAGCTACACCCAACATCAGTCATTGTGGGACTGTGCAATGGAGAAAGTTGGAGCAGACTGGATTTCATTCATTGCAGCATAGGAGAAAGAGGGTTGATCTCACAGTGTATCAAATCTTGAGGGGCACAGAGTGAATATACAGTCCGTTCTCCAGAATCATGGACGCAAGCACTAGAGCACAGGTTTTAGGCAAGAGGACAAAGATTTATAGGAACATGAAGCGCAATTATCCCCCCCACGCAAATGGTGGTCAGCATATGCCATGACCTGCCAGAGGAAGTCTGTGTCAAGTATATTAACTACATTTAAGAGGAATATGGACCAGAAAGGTTTAGAGGAATACGGACCAAATGCATGGAATGGGACTAGCTTTTATGGAAATCGTGGTCAGCATGGTCTAATTGGACTGAAGGGCCTGTTTTTAGTGCTTCATTATTACCTTCGTGCTATTAAACATGTTTCACTATGATTCAGCAGCTCAAGAAATCATGCTCATTTCAAAGATTTTTTCCACGATTTTTGACAGCCGTACCGCCCTAGTAGTGCTTATAGGCACCCGTCACTCTCTGCTCTACCCTACACACTTCCTTAAATGCATGCATCAAACATCTTGACCTTAGGACAAAGAAACTGGTTGCATACTTCACCTAACCCTCTCAGTTTTATAAACCTCTATTAGGTCTCCCTTCAGGGAAAACAATCTGAATTTGTCCTAACTCTCCTAATAGCACATGCTCTCTTATCAAGGCGGTATCTGGGTAAGCCTCTTCCACCCTCTCCAAAACCTCTAAATCTTTCTTATAACAGCATGATTAGAATTGAATACAGTATTCCAGAAGCAGCCTAACCAGTGTTTCATGACATTAATGTGGCTTTGAGGTTGTGTTTTTAATTGCACATTAACTTAGATGTTCTGGCTAATCCAGAACAGTCTGATCATGGCCGTTCCTCTTAACACTGATTAGCATTTCCAAGCTGTACCTCAGGGGAAATGTTCCCAGTGACTGAGCCCTATGAATTGGTGCTGATAGATTTTATCCTTGAGCAGGCCATCACTTCTTACATTCACGACAATCTTTCCAAGAACTCCATACATCCTCAAATTCTGCTACAAACCCAATCTCAATCCAGCTCTCAATGTCACAGATGAGTGGAGTCATTGTAGGAAAATGATTTTGTCAATGGGGTCAAAAGCTGTTCGAAAACACTTATGACCAGATACACTCATTGGAAACAAGGTTGCCTAAATCTGTTTACCACTCACCCCTTTGCTCACAATCTAGCTCCAGGCAAGGCAACATTTAAATTCTTCTCTTGTTTTTTCAATTTCATCCTTGGCCTCGCCCCTTTATTTCAATCTCCCAAGCTTCAGATCCTCCATAAATCAAAGCACTTACTTATCCCCATATATAATCTCTCCTCCAGTCCTACAATGTCTTTAGGTGCCAAAGCATCATGCTCTTGAATTCCATTCCTAAACTTCACCCCTTTTTCTCCTCTGCCATTTTCCACTTCTAAATGACTTCCTATAACTTGCCCCCGTAAACCAATGTGATCATCCAGCCAAATACTTTGTGTGATTCACTTGTAATTATTATTTAATAATATTTTGGGAAATTTACAAATCAACACATATTTAGTCCTCATTTTATTTTAAACTGCACAAAAACTTTCTGCCCTTGACTGCATGGATAAATTACTCCTGGTGCTGTAGTTTCCCAAAGATGTACAGGTTGGGGGGTGCGGGGGGAATCAATTGACCACTGTAAACTGCCCTTTGTACGTAGGTTAAATCTGGGGGAGTTGATGGGAATGTGAATAGAATATAGACATGGGATTGATTTAGGGATGGTGAAAATAAGTATTTAATGGTCAGTATAGACCCCATAGGATAAAGGGTCTGTTTCTCTGTGGTATCCCACTAAGAACAGTCCGGAAACTTAATCAGATTGAAGGAAGTGTAGACATGCACAACCGGTGTTACAAGCCTCAGTGAGGAAAGGACAGACGTTATCGCTGCCATGACGAGCTGACAGCTGTCATTTTCAGATGGGACAAGAGCAAAAGGAAGATGAAGGTGATGGCAAACATAATCAACTCTAAAAGTTCTGTTAACATCTAAAATATACTCCTGCAAATAGCACGGCACAACTTAATTTCTTGAATTAATGGATGTGCCTACAGTTACATAATTTGAGGTCAACATCATAATTGCTAAAAAGACTGACTAATTGATTACTTTTGGAAGTAACGATTTGTGACAGAGTTTACAGCAGTTCATCTGTGAGAATGCTGTATTAATGCATTGAAACAATATTTACAGTGGGAAATCTCAGTATGACACGTGACTGTAATCATGTCAAAAATCAGAAACAAATCATCACACATAAGGTAGTTTGAGGACTGACAACCAGCCTGGTTAAAGAGGCAGGTTTTAAGGAACAGTTTAAGAAATGCAAAGAATACTATTGTGTTCTCTGTCTTATTGGGGTTTTTTTTTGCGCTGCATCAGATCCAGAGCAACAATTATTTCATTCTCCTTTACTCTTGTGAACTGGAAATGACATTAAACAACCTTGATTCTTGGTTCTCAGAATAAACCCTCAACATCAGTTCTCAGCCCTCCCTGTCTGAACAATATGTAACATTAATATTGTCCAAATTTGATATTTCACATCAGGGAAAGTTCTCAGTTCCACCTTTATGCCCTTGCCTTACTCATAAGCCAGGAACATCAACCATTATGTTTCCTCTTACATCAGAATTCAATTCCTTCAATAACTGCCTTACATAAATTTCAGCTTGAATATCTTACCAATGTCCACCCTTCTCTCAAGTTTTCTGTCCTACTGAGGGAGCAGAGGTACAGCAGGCAGCAGAATCAGCTCCATCAAGAGGCCATGGGTTCACGTCACACACTAAAACTGCTCTGTCACTGGAAGGGCTCAATGAAGCCCGATCACCCAACAAGGTGCACAAAGATCCATCGCACTTCTTTCAAGAATAAAGTTACCCCCAACATCCTGACAAATGTAACTATCATGATCGGTAAAACATACCATCACTGAAATAATTCATTTGTTGATGAGCACACAATGGATGCTGCAATTCCTGCACGATAGCAGTAACTTCCCTCCAACAGAAGTATTCAGTCAGATGTACCAAAAGGATAAAGACACTGCATAAATCTTGTGCATAAAAAGAGAGACAGTTGTTCTTGTGACCCTTCAGTAGCTCTTCCCAGCAGCATACCGGCTTCATATTCTCAATTCATTCACTCTGTGGTTCATTTTTCCCCTCTCTTCACTCTCAGTACCACCACTAGAGTCTTCGGCTATGAAGCAGTGACCTCGACAAACTAATCCACACGTCCCCTTCGAACCTTGCTCTTACAGTCAAATTTTTTACTAGTTGAAGTGTGCCAAAAGAATTGATAACATGAAACATCATATCGATGTATGAAAGGGAAAATGGAGCTCACCCATTTGATAACCATCTCATTAGCTTAACATCTGCAAACAGATACTGGAAATCAAAGTAATACACACACAATACACCAGTCCTGCTGAAAGGTCTCGACCCAAAATGTCAACTGTTTACTCTTTCCCTTTGATGTCGTCTGGCCTACTGAGTTCCTCCAGCATGTTGTATGCATTGCCCAGCTAACACCTGCCACCATTCAAAGAACTAACAATTGAATCCAGCGTGTTAATTTCACATTTGCAGGAAAAACAATTAGGAGAATGATTTGGGAGAACCATTTCAGTCATTCCAAGAAGGTGCTCCCACATTGCGAGTGGGAAAGTGTGTTCCGGGATTTAGACCCAGCAAAAATCAAGTATTAGACTTATCTTTACAAATCAGTTGGACTAGAAAGAGAATCTGTAGGCAGGTATTCCTCATTCTTCTTGGTGGAAAACATCAGAGGATTAGGAGACGATATCAGACCGAGCACTTGGTAGATACAATATACCATAGCCAGAGTGCATCAATGCAGCAAACTGAGCAGGCTTATTTAACCTGGATGCTTTGAATATTGGGACGTTCCAACTCAACTGTAACCCAAACGGCTCTAGTTTCAAATGTCGTCAGTATCACTGGCTGATCAATTCCAAATAATAGCTTTGGGCCTGTATTCACTGGAGTATAAAAGAATAAGGGAGAGATCTCATTGGAACCTACCTAATTTTGAAAGGCTCAGAGTGGATGTTTCGAGTAATCGAAGAGTCTACGACCAGAGGGCACAGCCTCAGAATAGGATGCCCGTTTAAAACAGAGATGAAGAGAAGTTTCTTCAGCCAGGAAATCATTATCACAGATGGCTTCAAAGGTCAAGTCACGGGGTATATTTAAAGTTGAGGTTGTCAAAGTTCTTGATTAGTAAGGCATCAGAGCTTACTGGGAGAAGGTAGGAGAATGGGCTACCATAGTAGAGTAGTGGTTAGCGCAACGCTATTACAGCTTCGGGCATCAGAGTTTGGAGTTCAGTTCCAGCGTCCTCTGTACATTCTCCCCTTGGAATGTGTGGGTTTTCTCTGGATGCTCCAGTTTCCTCCTACAGGCTAACTGTACCAAGTAGGTTAACTGGCCACTGGAAATTGTCCTGTGGTTAGGTTGATTAGGTTAATTAGGTTGGGGTTGTCAGCAGTTGCTAGACAGCGTGGCTCAAAGGGCCAGAAGGGTCTATTCTGCACTGTATCCCAAAATAAAAAATAGACAAATAGAAGAAAATGGATTTGGGAGGGAAAATAAATCAGCAGGATTGAATAACAGACCAGACTTGATGGGCAGAATGGCCTAATTATGCTCATTTGCCTTATGGCCTTATTATTGCTTGGTGTGAGGAAATGAAGAAATATCTGAGACTCAAGGCTTATATCACTTGAACACAAATTACAAAATTACAAGAACATTAAGCAGAATAAAGATCCGACTATTCCTTGGGATTGATAGGTCTAGAATCCAGATTGTATGTAAGAGATTTAGAACCAAGAGATTTTGAACTTATTCATGAAAGAAATTGGTGATATAAAACTGGCAAATGATACTTGTGTCTTAGCAGGAATTTCATTAAGATGAAGACTACATTGGTATTTGGTTACTGATCAGAAAGCCATGAATAGAAATAAACAACTCCTTCCTTCTCTGGCTGGCAGGCAGGCTGTGACCAGTGGGATCAGTGCTTGGGTCCAACTACTGACCATCTCTAGCAACAATATGAATGAGTGGAGACATTTTGTAGTTTGCAGATAATGCATTCGAAATGGGATCACAGGCACAAAGGAGGATATAAACAAACTGAGTAATGGGCAAAAGCATGGCAGATAGAATATGTGGGAAAACCTAGTTCATCAGTCTGGTTCACAAAACAGAAGAGCAGTTGTTGAATAGTGAAAACTTGGGCAGTATTAATGTTAAAAAGACCAAGATATGCTTATATATACAAACGTTTGTAAATGAACAAAGAGCAACATGTCCCTGTGATTTGACTGTCTTTAGCGCCAAAAGTTTCACACTGATGGCTTTGTGGTAAAGTTTGCGGATGATACAAAGACAGGTGGAGGGGGTAGGTAGTGTTGAAGAAGCAATGTGATTGCAGCAGGACTTAAACAAATTGGAAGAATGGACAAAAAGGTGGCAGACGGAATAGTGTTGGAAAATGTATGATAATGCATTTTGGTAAAAGGAACAATAGTGCAGACTATTACGTAAATGGGGAGACAGTTCAAACATCAGAGGTGCAGAGGAACTTCGGAGTCCTTGTGCAAGACTCCCAGAAGGTTAATTTACATAAAGAAGGCAAATGCAATGTTTGCATTTATTTCAAGGGGAATCAAATATAAAAGCAAAGTGTAAATGCTGAGGCTTTGTAAGACACTAGTTGTCATTGGAGAGTGTGTCCGGGGAAGGCTCACGATGATGATTTCAGGAATGAAGGGGTTAACATGAGGAGCATTTGGCAGCTTTGGGCCTGTACTCACTGGAATTTAGAAGAATGTGGGAGAATCTCATTGAAACTTACCAAATGTTGAAGGGACTAGATAGGGTGGATGTGGAGAGGATGTTTCCTATGGTCAGGGTATCCAGAACTACAAGGCCTCAAAATTGAGAGGTAATCCTTTGGCTAAAAAAATTCCTCCCTACCTCTGTGCTAGAGGGTAGTAAATCTGTGGAATGCTCTGCCCCAGACTGAGGTGGAGGCTAAGTCTGTGGGTATATTTAAGGTGGAAATTGATAGTTTCATGATTGGTCAGGGCATCAAAGGATATGGCAAGAAGGCAGGTGTATGGGGTTGCATGGGATCCATGATGGAATGGCGGACAGACTCGATGGACTGAATGGCCTCATTCTGCTGCTAGGTCTTACCGTCTTATTGTGAATCTTGCCCAAGAGAGACCAAATTATACACAAACATTCAGGTATGGTTTTCAACAAGATGCTACATCAGAAGCAAGTGGATAAATTAAGAGCCCAAGGTACTGGAGAAAATTGGATTGCTTTCTGTGGGACAGCCTGTTTTGAGAGCTGGAATCAATGGGTCTTTTTCAGGCCGGAGCAATGTAACCCAGTGGAGTACCCCAGCGAACGGTTTGTGACCCTCAATTGTTCTCTAAGTTAATAACCTGGAGGAAACAAAATGCAAGGTTTACTAATTTGTTGTTGATACGAACAGAGGTAGAAAGGCTTGTTGTGATGAGAATATTGAGATTGTGTAAAAACCCGGCAAATGGAGTTGTACGTGGTTAAATGGGGTCCATGCACTTCGATAGAGTAAACAAAAGGACACACTAGTGAAATAGAGAGAGACTGCAAATGAGTGAAGTTCAAAGGTACTCCAGTGCACTAATCACAAAGTCAACATACAGTGCTAACAAGGTGTTAGGACGGTAAACAGTCCTGACGAAGGGTCTCGGCCCGAAACGTCAACCGTAGATGCTGCCTGGCCTGCTGAGTTCCACCAGCATTTTGTGCATGTTGCTTGGACATATTCCAGAGACAAGGACAACAAAGAGGTGATCATAGGAGGCTGAGGAATGGCTAAGGGATTACTTTGAATCAGTAGACAGGGCCACGTTCAAGGACGCAGGACATCACAGCTGTCACGTACATTATATAAACAGTCGCAGACAAGTGTGTTCCCACAAAATCATTCAGTCTTCCCTGACTATAACCCCTGGATGAACCATGAGATCTGCAATCTGCTGAGGACCAGATTAGGGGCATTCAGATCTGGCGACCATGTAAGATACAAGAGATATGATCAAGCACATGCTGGAAATCCAAGCAACACACACAAAATGCTGGAGGACCTCAGCAGAAGAGTAACCCAAAGAGTAAACAATCAACATTTCAGGCCGAGATAGGTGATAAAAGGGCTTCATTCCCAGTTCAGCTCAATGCCTTCTACGCTTGCTTCAACCATCAAAACATGGAGGACCATTCAGAAACTCCCACAGCCCCTAATGACTCTGTGATTTCAGTCCATCAGGCCGATGTGACAGCATCTTTCATGGGGGCAACCCCATGGAAAGCATCTGGCCCAGACGGGGTACCTGGCCAAGTACTCAAGACCTGTGCTGTACAACTAGTTGGAGCGTACACCAGTCTCTTTAATTTCTCACTTCAGCAGTCTGAGATACCCAGATGCTTCAAGCAGGCTTCAACTGTACCGATGCCCAAGAAGAACATGGTAACCTGCCTCAGTGACTATTGTCCAGTAGCACTTGCATCCATTATGATGAAGTGCTTTTGAGAGTTTGTGAAGAAACATATCAACTCCTGCCTGAGAAGCAAGTTGGATCCACTTTAATTTGCCTACTAACACAACAGGTCAACAACAGACACCATTTCATTGGCTTTTCACTCAGCTCTGGAACATCTGGAAAGTGAAGATGCATACATCAGGATGCCCTTCACTGAATAGAGCTCAGCATTCAACACTGTCATCCCTCAAAACTAATCAATAAACCTTAAGCACAAGGCTTTAAAATCTCTTTGTGCAACTGGATCCTCAATTTCCTCACTTGCAGACCGCAGGTTTTTATAATTAACAAAATATACTTTATTCAAAAATAAAATTATGTACAATAAACCATTCAATGACTCTCAATCTTTTACAGATGTTTCCGTGTTCTATACATTTCCACACTTTTAGCCACCCACGTGGCACTCTGTTGTTTCATCTTTCCACATCATTGTTGAGGGGTATACTCCCCACCACCTGAGCCCTCCCTCTCCCGCGGAAGAAGAACCCTAAACAGTGGTCCTTCCCCACCGGGCCCTTGCGGTGGCTGCACCGAGTTTCAGTGTGTCCCTCAGCACGTACTCCTGCAGCCAAGAATGTGCCAGTCAGCAGTATTCTCCCACGGACATCTCCATGTGCTGGTAGACCATCAAGTTTCGGGCTGACCAAAGAGCATCTTTCACCGAGTTGTTGATCTGCCAGCAGCACCGGATGTTGGTCTCCGTGTGCGTCCCCGGGAACAGCCCGTAGATCAGAGAGTCCTCTGTTACGCAGCTGCTGGGGATAAAACGTGACACTAGCCCGTCCATCCTCCTCCACACCCTCTCTGCGAACTGACAGTGTGCAAAGAGGTGGGTCACAGACTCCTCCTCACTGCAGTCCTCCCGTGGGCAGCGGGGTGTGGAGGCGACGTCCCGGGCGTACAGCGGGGTCTGACTGGGAGGGCCCCTCTCACCGCCAGCCAGGTGAGGTCCTGGTGCCTGTTGGTGAGGTCTGGCGATGAGGCATTTTGCCAGATGAACTGATGGTCTGCTCAGGGAACCATCCCACTGTGTCCATCACGTCCTTCTCCTGCAGTGCCTGCAGGACATTACGTGCCGACCTCTGCCTGATGGCCCTGTGGTCAAAGGAGTTGACCTGCAAGGACTTTTCTACAAAGGACAGGTATGCCGGCAATGACCAGCTGACTGAGGCATTGCGCGGGAGTGGGGCCAGACGCATCCTTCGTAGCCAGGGCGACAGGTAGAACCTGGGCACATAGTGGTACTTGGTGCCCACATACCTGGGTTCTACACACAACCTGATGCAGCCACGCACGAAGCTGGCCATCAGGGTGAGGGTGACATTGGGGACGTTTTTGCCCCCCTTGTCCAGGGACTCGTGCATGACGGTCCGTCTGACGCACTCCATCCTTGATCCCCAGACGAATCTGAAGACAGCTCGGGTGATTTCCGAGCTGTAGGAGCGGGGGACAGGCCACACCTGCACCAAGTACAGCAGCCCTGAGAGCACCTCACACCTGATGACCAGGTTCTTGCCCATTATCAACAGGGAGCGCCCACCCCACAGTCCCGGTTTCTGTTTCACCTTGGCAGTCCGCTCCTGCCAGTTCTTCCTGCACACCTTGGCCCCTCCGAACCAGATCCCCAACACCTTCACGTGGTCAGACCTGATGGTGAAGGGGACACTGGATCGGTCGGGCCAGTTGCCGAAGAGCATGGCTTCACTCTTCATGCGGTTGACCCTGGCCCCCGACGCTAGCTCAAACTGTTCGCAGATGCTAATCAGCCTAATCAAACTGACCTCAGATCAGAGCAGAAGATGGTGACATCGTCCATGTACAGGGAGGTTTTCACTTGGGTCCCTCCACTGCCTGGCAGCGTCACCCCTCTTATGCCCTCATCCCTCCTGATGGCTTCCGCAAAGGGTTCTATGCAGCAGACAAACGAGACAGGGGAGAGGGGACAGCCCTGTTGGGGAAGCTGTCTGTTTCCCACCCGTTGACCTGGACTGCACTACAGATGTCTGTGTAGAGCAGTCTGATCCAATTCTGGATTCCCTCCCCAAATCCCATTTTGGAGAGCACATCCGCCATGTACATGTGTGATATCCTTTCGAAGGCTTTCTTCTGGTCCAAGCTGACCAGGCAGACGTCCACCCCCCAGTCCTGCACGTAGGCGATGGTGTCCCTCAGCAGCACGAGGCTGTCCGAGATCTTCCTGCCCGGTACAGCACAGGTCTGGTCCGGGTGGATCACCTGTCCCAGAGCAGACTTGACCCTGTTGGTGATAGCCTTGGACAGGCCACATTCAGCAATGAAATGGGCCTCCAATTTCTAATGTCCTCCCTTTCCCCCTTCTGCTTGTAGATGAGGGTGATGTTGCCCTTCCTCATGGACTCTGACATGCTGCTGGCCAGAAGCATAGCGTTGTACACTTCTAGCAGGTCTGGGCCCATCCAGTTCCACAGAGCCGAGTACAACTCAGCCGGTAAGCCGTCGCTTCCGGGAGTCTTACTCGCCACAAAGGAATGGATGGAGCCTGTCAGCTCATTCAGGGTCAGTGGCTGATCCACACTCTCCCGCTTGCCATCGTCTGAGACCTGCGTGATAGATGACAGGAAGTTGCGGAAGGCTGTGGTGTCCGTAGCCTTTCTGTCGTACAGACCGGCATAGAAGGACTTTCAGATCCTCGGTGTGTCTGTCTGCGAGGACGCGACTGAGCCGTCCTCTTCCTTAAGGTTGTGGATCACAGAGCTCCCCCTATGCACCTTTTGGAAGAAGAAGCGTGAGCACATCTCCTCCTGCTCCACGGTTTGGACGCTTGATCGGAAGATGATCTTAGAGGATTCGGCGGCGAGGTGCTGGGCTTGCCGGCCCTTCACCTCTCGCAATTCCTCCCTGACATCCACCCCCTGCCACTGAAGGAGAAGTTGCTGCAACTCTGTCTGGAGTTTACGCAGTTCCCCCTGCTCCTGCCTTGCTTTCTGGATACCCTTGCGGATGAAGAACCTCTTGATGTTCTCCTTGGTGGCTTCCCACCAGTGAACCGGGGAATCAAAGAAGGCTTTCAAGGTTCTCCAACCTGCATACTCCCTCTCTAGTTCCTTGATGTTCTCTGGGGTCAGCAGCTTAACCGCAGTTAGTTCAGATTGGCAACATCTCCTCCACAATCTCCCTCAGCACAGACGTACCACAAGACTTTGTGCTCAGCCTCCCGCTCTACTCGCTTTACACTTATGGCTGTGTGGCTAAGCACAGCTCTAATATCCTATTTAAATTTGCCAACAACACCACTGTCATTGGCTGAATCAAGGGTGATAACAAATCAGCAAATAGGAGAGAATTTGAAAATCTGGCTGAGTGGTGCCACAACAACAACCTCACTCTCAATGTCAGCAAGACCAAGGAGCTGATTATTGTCTTCAGGAGGAGGAAAGCAGAGATTCATGAGCCAGTCCTCCACAGGCGATATCTACAGTGGTGGAGAGGGTCAGCAAGTTTACACTCCCTTGTGTTACCATTTCAGAGGATCTGTTCTGCACGCAAGTGTAATCCCAATGAAAGCAAAGCAGTGCCTCTGCTTCATTACAAGTTTGTGAAAATTCAGCACGTCATCAAAGACTTTGCAAACGTGTACAGATGTGTGATGGAGAGTGTACAGACCTGGTGCATCATGGCCTGGTATGGAAACACCAACACCCTTGAGTAAAAAAAAAATCCTACAAAAAGTAGCGGATATGGCCCAGTCAATCACAGATAAAGCCCCCCTCCACTTTTGAGCACATCTACAAGGAGTGCTGTCACAGGAAAGCAGCATCCATTATTAAAGACCCCCAGCTTCCAGCTCACGCCTTCTTCTCACTACTGCCACCAAGAGGGAGGTAAGGACCCTCAGGATTCTCACTCACAGGTTCAGGAACAGTTATTACCCCTCAACCATCAGGTCTTGAAACAGTGGGAATAATTACACTCAACTTCACTTGGCCCATCACTGAACGGTTCCCACTGAAAATGGACTCACTTTCAAGGATTCTTCATCTCATATCCTCTCTATTTATTACTTATTTATTTATTTATTAGTAGTAGTAATTAGTATTTATTTTTCCGCTTCATTTTGGTATTTGCACAGTTTGTTGTTTCTCCCCCTACATCAGTTGTTATCCACCCTGTTGGGTGCGGTCTTTCATTGATTCTATTGATACTTACTGTGAATGCCCACAAGAAAATGAATCTCAGGGTTGTATATGGTGACATATATGCACTTTGATAATAAATTGACTTTTTACTTTAAAGGTGGCTGGTTATTTAACTTTCAAGTGACACTTCACTCGTTTGTTTCCTGGGATGAAGGCATTTTCTTACAAATACGGATTCAGAGTAAAGGGCCTATAGCGAGTGCTTGTGGAAGAACGAGGGAAGGTCTCGATGAACCACAAGGTAGCGACAGGCATCCAGGGCAGCTTGATACCTTCGTAGAAGAAAAGCACTGGAGGCATTGACTCAAGTTAGCAAATCATCAAGCATTATATTTAGCATAAGCATGAGAAAGTCTGAAGATGCTGGAAATCCAAAGCAACACACACAAAGTAACAGTGGTTAGCACAATGCTTCACAGTACCAGCCTCCCAGGTTGAAATCCCACTAAGGAGTATGTGTGTTCTCCCTGTGACCACGTGGGTTTCCCCTGGGTGCCCCGGTTTCCTCCCACAGTCCAAAGATGTACCAGTTGGTCATGGTAAATTGTCCCGTGATGAGGCTGGGGTTAAATTGGTGGATGCTGGCCTGCGCAGCTCGATGAGCCAGAAGGCCCCGTTCTGCACTGTAACAGAAATGCTGGAGGAACTCAGCAGGTCAGGCAGTATCTACGCATACGGAAATGAAGGGTGAAGACACCAGAATGAAAAAGTGGAGGGAGGCAAAGGAGGACAACTCGGAGATGACAGGTAAAGCCACCTGGGTAGGGCAGATGAAGGGGTGGAGAAGAGGGAATCGGATAGGAGAGGAGAGTGGACCACAGGAGAAAGGGAAGGAGGAGGGGTCCCGGGGGAGGTGGTAGTTAGGTGAGAGGACAGAGTGTGAATTAGAAGAAGAGGGGAGGGAAAGGGAATTATTTTTTCTATTTTTTTTTAAACAAAAGGAAAAATCGACATTCATGCCATCAGGTCGGAGGCTATCCAGGCGTAATGTAAGGTGTTGCTCCTCCATCCTGAGGTCTTGGACAAACACGTCCAAACAGGAATGGGAATCAGAATTAAAGTGTTTGGTAACCAGGAAGTTCCCCTTTTGGCAGATGGAGCATAAGTGTTTGATGAAGCGGTCTTCCAACTTACGACGAGTCACCATCGTAGAGGAGGCCACATCGGGAGCACCAGACACAGTAGTGGCATTCAATAAGGTGCCACACATGAGGTTGCTTAACAAGATAAAATCTTATGGTGTTACAGGAAAGATACTGGCATGGATAGTGGAATGGCTGACAGGCAGGAGGCAGCGAGTGGGAATAAAGGGGGCCTTTTCTGGTTGGCTGCTGTTAACTAGTGGTGTTCCTCAGGAGTCAGTATTGAGACCATTATTTTTCACAGTGCTTGCCAATGTTTTGGATAATGGAATTGATGGCTTTATGGCAAAGTTTACTGATGACACGAAGACAAGTGGAGGCATGGGTAGTGCTGTGGAATCAATGTGATTGCAGCACGACTTAGACAAATTGGAAGAATGGGCAAAAAAGTGTCAGATGGAATACAGTGTTAGGAAACGTATGATAATGCATTTTGGTAAAAGGAACAATAGTGCGGACTATTACCTAAATGGGGAGACTGTTCAAACATCAGAGGTGCAGAAGGACATAGGACTTCCAAAAGGTTAATTTACAAGTTGAGTCTAAGGAAAAGAAAGCAAATGCAATGTTGGCATTTGTTTCAAGGGAATAGAATATAAAGGCAAGGAAATAATGAAGAGCCTTTATAAGACACTAGTCAGGCCGCACTTGGAGTGTTGCCAACAGTTAAGAATGCGGGAGAATCTCATTAAAGCCAACCGAATGTTGAAAGGACTAGATAGGGTGGCTGTGGAGAGGATGCTTCCTATGGTCGGGTTATCCAGAACTAGAGGGCACAGCCTCAAAACTGAGGGGTGACCTTTTAGAACAGAGTTAAGGAGGAATTTTTTTTTAGCCAGAGAGTAGTGAATCTATGGAATTCTCTGCCACAGTCTGCAGTGGAAGTCAAACCCATGCGTATAGTTAAGGTGGAAGTTGATAATTTCCTGATTGGTCAGGGCATCAAAGTATATGGCAAGAAGGCAGATGTCTGGAGCTGAGTGGGTTCCAGGATCCGCCATGATAGAATGGCGGAACAGATGCAATGGGCTGAATGGCCTCATTCTGCTCCTATGTCTTATGGTCTAAAAGACAAACCCAGCAATTTTGCAGGTGAAGTGTTGCCTCACCTGGAAGGACTGATTTGGACCCTGAAAGGAGGTAAAGGTGGAGGTGTATGGGTGCGTGTAGCATTTTGGACGCTTGCAGGGGTAAGTAGGATAAATGTCAGAAGGGTCGGATGAATTATATATTTAGCATGAATTTTGTTCACACTGGCAGCTGCATCCTTGAAATTCTCTGCCCCAAAAATTCATGGGTGCTGAAACTTGAAGTGTATTCTTCTGTTGGACTAAATGATTTTTGGAAACTGGAAAAGGAAGTAGAAACGAGGATCAGGTCAGCACTTTTCCTCCTGAATGATGAGACACGAGGGACTCCTGCACCCACTTCTTCAGTTGTCAGGAATTTTCCAGATCCAATGGAAGATCTCTATCCGCATTTCGTGGCCTCTGCGTAAATGCAAGTGATGTTTATAAGACTGTTTCAAAGATCTGCCGACAAAATGGATCACCAAGGAGAGCACGAGTTGGAATCAGTATTTCATTTTGGCAGCTTCTGGGTCATAAGCCAATTCTAAACTAAGCACTTCATGAGCAGTAATATGACAGTCGGGGGAAAAAAAAACAAGGTAGTCAACAATCAATTCTTTAAGAAACATAAAATTGACTCTTAAGACCGGTTATTACAAATGTGGGTTAAGTGGATTTGCAGCAGGGACAGCAATTACCCTAAAGTTTGGGATAAAGGCATTATACAGAAGAGCCGCCAACCAAGATATCGTAAGCTGTGTGTGGCCGAAGTTTACTATCTCCTGATAATGGGCAATCGCAGATATCACACAATAGACTGCACAGCATCACACTGAAGCAGACTGAGCCCATAACCGCTGCATATGGGAGACAGGACGGACCGTGAAGGGAGCTCACAAGGTTTGTGCAGAGAGGACAACTCTACAATGGGCAAAACCGTCTGTCCTCCCATCACTTTGCAATCTTCTCCAAGCTTTAAGCTAACTTAGTTCCTTGCTTTGCCAGTTCTAACAGGATCTTTCACCTGAATCATCAACTCCACAGATGCTGCCTAACCTGATCAAAATTCCAGCTTTTTTTTAAAACTTCCACATCGATCCAAATTCACATTCACAGATTTACCTTCGCCAAAGCAATTCCTCTTCTGATTTTTCAGCAAACCCCAATTTAAAACAAAGAAAAGACAGCAAGTCTCTCACACATTCTACTCCTATACCCCTCGAATGGGGCAATCAACAACTGGCACCTCGGAAGCAACTTTTGAAAAGCAGGTAAATTAAGCTGTCACATTACAGTGACGTGTCTGGGTTAAATTGTACGGAGCAGTAAACTGCTTTGGGCAATGGGTTGTGGGAGACCGAGTGATGCTATTGTAAACTTTGAAACAAGCCAGCATGGGGTGATATCATCCCTCATGCTGCCCTATTGACAGAACAACATGGTACTACAAACCACATTTAGTTGGTAGTGGATGTTGGTGAACTTCCACGGGGTAATGGACTTCCACTCTGTCGACACCTGTCCAGCAACCTGCACAGTTCAGTCAACAATGAAGAAAACTCCGTGAGCTTTCCCACCTTTCATGTCAGCTCCCTACATCTTTATCCATCCCCCCCCAACACCACCTTACCACCCCATCTCTACTGTACATCTCCCCAACACCACCTTACCACCCCATCTCTACTGTACATCTCCCCCAACACCACCTTACCACCCTATCATCTCTACTGTACATCTCCCCCAACACCACCTTACCACCCCATCTCTACTGTACATCTCCCCCAACACCACCTTACCACCCCATCTCTACTGTACATCTCCCACAACACCACCTTACCACCCCATCTCTCCTGTACATCTCCCCCAACACCACCTTACCACCCCATCTCTACTGTACATCTCCCCCAACACCACCTTACCACCCCATCTCTACTGTACATCTCCCCCAACACCACCTTACCACCCTATCATCTCTACTGTACATCTCCCCCAACACCACCTTACCACCCCATCATCTCTACTGTACATCTCCCCCAACACCAGCTTACCACCCTATCATCTCTACTGTACATCTCCCCAACACCACCTTACCACCCCATCATCTCTACTGTACATCTCCCCAACACCACCCTACCACCCCATCATCTCTACTGTACATCTCCCCCAACACCACCTTACCACACTATCATCTCTACTGTACATCTCCCCCAACACCACCTTACCACCCCATCTCTACTGTACATCTCCCCCAACACCACCTTACCACCCCATCTCTACTGTACATCTCCCCCAACACCACCTTACCACCCCATCATCTCTACTGTACATCTCCCCCAACACCAGCTTACCACCCTATCATCTCTACTGTACATCTCCCCAACACCACCTTACCACCCCATCATCTCTACTGTACATCTCCAACACCACCTTACCACCCTATCATCTCTACTGTACATCTCCCCCAACACCACCTTACCACCCTATCATCTCTACTGTACATCTCCCCCAACACCACCTTACCACCCTATCTCTACTGTACATCTCCCCAACACCACCTTAACACCCCATCATCTCTACTGTACATCTCCCCCAACACCACCTTACCACCCCATCATCTCTACTGTACATCTCCCCCAACACCAGCTTACCACCCTATCATCTCTACTGTACATCTCCCCAACACCACCTTACCACCCCATCATCTCTACTGTACATCTCCCCCAACACCACCTTACCACCCTATCATCTCTATTGTAAATCTCCACCCAAACACCACCTTACCACCCCATCATCTCTACTGTACATCTCCAACACCTTAGCACCCTATCATCTCTACTGTAAATCTCCACCCAAACACCACCTTACTACCCTATCATCTCTACTGTACATCTTCCCAACACCTTACCACCCTATCATCTCTACTGTACATCCCCACCACCTTACCACCCTATGATCTCTACTGCAAATCTCCCCCCAAACACCACCTTACCACCCTATCATCTCTACTGTAAATCTCCCCCCCCAAACACCACCTTACCACCTTATCATCTCTACTGGAAATCTCCCCCCAAATTCCACCTTACCACCCCATCATCTCTACTGTACATCTCCCCAACACCTTACCACCCTATCATCTCTACTGTACATCACCCCCAACACCACCTTACCACCATATCATCTCTATTGTACATCTCCCCCAAAACACCACCTTACCACCCTATCATCTCTACTGTAAATCTCCCCCCAAACACCACTTTACCACCCTATCATCTCTACTGTAAATCTCCCCCCAAACACCACCTTACCACCCTATCATCTCTACTGTACATCTCCCCAACACCTTACCACCCTATCATCTCTACTGTACATCTCCCCCAACACCACCTTACCACCCCATCTCTACTGTACATCTCCCCCAACACCACCTTACCACCCCATCTCTACTGTACATCTCCCACAACACCACCTTACCACCCCATCTCTCCTGTACATCTCCCCCAACACCACCTTACCACCCCATCTCTACTGTACATCTCCCCCAACACCACCTTACCACCCCATCTCTACTGTACATCGCCCCCAACACCACCTTACCACCCTATCATCTCTACTGTACATCTCCCCCAACACCACCTTACCACCCCATCATCTCTACTGTACATCTCCCCCAACACCAGCTTACCACCCTATCATCTCTACTGTACATCTCCCCAACACCACCTTACCACCCCATCATCTCTACTGTACATCTCCCCAACACCACCCTACCACCCCATCATCTCTACTGTACATCTCCCCCAACACCACCTTACCACCCTATCATCTCTACTGTACATCTCCCCCAACACCACCTTACCACCCCATCTCTACTGTACATCTCCCCCAACACCACCTTACCACCCCATCTCTACTGTACATCTCCCCCAACACCACCTTACCACCCCATCATCTCTACTGTACATCTCCCCCAACACCAGCTTACCACCCTATCATCTCTACTGTACATCTCCCCAACACCACCTTACCACCCCATCATCTCTACTGTACATCTCCCCAACACCACCCTACCACCCCATCATCTCTACTGTACATCTCCCCCAACACCACCTTACCACCCTATCATCTCTACTGTACATCTCCCCCAACACCACCTTACCACCCTATCATCTCTACTGTACATCTCCCCCAACACCACCTTACCACCCTATCTCTACTGTACATCTCCCCAACACCACCTTAACACCCCATCATCTCTACTGTACATCTCCCCCAACACCACCTTACCACCCTATCATCTCTACTGTACATCTCCCCCAACACCACCTTATCACCTTATCATCTCATCTCTCCAACACCACCTTAACACCCCAACATCTCTACTGTACATCTCCCCCAACACCTTACCACCCCATCATCTCTACTGTACATCTCCCCCAACACCACCTTACCACCCCATCTCTACTGTACATCTCCCCCAACACCACCTTAACACCCTATCATCTCTACTGTACATCTCCCCCAACACACCACCCCATCATCTCTACTGTACATCTCCAACACCTTAGCACCCTATCATCTCTACTGTACATCTCCCCCAACACCACCTTACCACCCCATCATCTCTACTGTACATCTCCCCCAACACCAGCTTACCACCCTATCATCTCTACTGTACATCTCCCCAACACCACCTTACCACCCCATCATCTCTACTGTACATCTCCCCCAACACCACCTTACCACCCTATCATCTCTATTGTAAATCTCCACCCAAACACCACCTTACCACCCCATCATCTCTACTGTACATCTCCAACACCTTAGCACCCTATCATCTCTACTGTAAATCTCCACCCAAACACCACCTTACTACCCTATCATCTCTACTGTACATCTTCCCAACACCTTACCACCCTATCATCTCTACTGTACATCCCCACCACCTTACCACCCTATGATCTCTACTGCAAATCTCCCCCCAAACACCACCTTACCACCCTATCATCTCTACTGTAAATCTCCCCCCCCCAAACACCACCTTACCACCCTATCATCTCTACTGGAAATCTCCCCCCAAATTCCACCTTACCACCCCATCATCTCTACTGTACATCTCCCCAACACCTTACCACCCTATCATCTCTACTGTACATCACCCCCAACACCACCTTACCACCATATCATCTCTATTGTACATCTCCCCCAAAACACCACCTTACCACCCTATCATCTCTACTGTAAATCTCCCCCCAAACACCACTTTACCACCCTATCATCTCTACTGTAAATCTCCCCCCAAACACCACCTTACCACCCTATCATCTCTACTGTACATCTCCCCAACACCTTACCACCCTATCATCTCTACTGTACATCTCCCCCCAACACCACCTTACCAGCATATCATCTCTATTGTAAATCTCCACCCAAACACCACCTTACCAACCTATCATCTCTACTGTACATCTCCCACCACCTTACCACCCTATCATCTCTACTGTACATCTCCCCAACACCACCTTACACTCTATCTCTACTGTCCATCTCCCAACACAACCTTACCACCCCATCATCTTTACTGTACATCTCCCAACACCTTACCACCCTGTCATCTCTACTGTACAGCAGATTTCCCTAATCTTTCACTTATTGCACTGATATTTCCAGCTCATTCCTCCCTGCATGTACTAATTTCCCACTCCCCAGCTCCTCCTTATTTCCCAATCTTATTCACCTGAAAACCTGAGTACCAGGAGACTGCTCACTTGGACATATCCCCAGTTCAGGGGGCACTGGGTGAAAACATGCCACTCCTGTTTGCTTATGTCAAAGACCTCAGGGCTTGGTCACATGAACATTGTGGTACAGCAGTGTTGAGACTGGATATTGGTCCATATGTCGTTGCCTTTCTACAGGAATTCTGCAGTGTATTTTTGAGGAAAAATCAGCTATTCATCTTTTAATTTTCATACACTCCTTTAAACTAAGGAGCAAATGAAGCTTCAGCGGATCTCTTGGTAGAATAGGACAGCAATATATTACTGACTGTGGGAACTTTGTGTATATTCCTTCCTTCCTTGTTTCCAGTGTAATGGCACTGCTTGTGTCGTTCTGAAAATGGTGTGAGAAGAGTAAATTAGATTTTGAGTATTAGTGGTAGAAGACTGAACTGTCATTGCAGCTATAAATTTCCATAAAAGACATACTCTTCCAAACTTGACTCATCGCTCCAATTCACACTGAGGTTGCAACCAGTGCTGAAGAACCCTTGGAAAAGTATGCTGCAGGAATAGGAGGCTCCCCACGCACACTCAGCCAGTATCTGTTTGTTGAATGTTTAGTTTGTAGCTGTGTAACTTGGGGAGACAAAACAAAGTTCCTGTTGAGTTTGAAGTACTACTGAATGCTTATTGTCATAGTCTTTGTGCCTTAGATGAGTACCTAGTTGTTTTAGATGTTTGGTTGAATGTTTTACTGTCTGTCTGTAAGTAAATGATTAATGTATATACTCGTAATCAGTATTTTCTGACTCACTTACCAAACCCGTGAACTGGCTTCCCAGTAACAGTTGCAAATATGGTTTGCTCTGGATTAAATCAATTGTCAATGCTGCTGATTAATCCACGGCTCTGGAACGAAGCAAACCATTCCAGTCACACAATGCACAGAGGGGAACTGCAGAAGAGAGCCTGCTGTCAACTTGGCAATAAATGAACATTCTTTGAGAAGACTAGAACATAGATACTGTATTGAAGCTCGCTGAACATCCGCAAACTGGCAAGGCCACCCATCTTCAAATAAATAGCCAAACAGGTACGTATCAATGTTCTGTTGTCACTTAGCATCTGTGAAGTGAAGAAGGATGGACAAATGAAATGCACAAAATGAGCTTGGGCTTTTCTCCAGCAGTTTCACATTGTTAACAGACTAAAGATGAAACCTGTGTTGACATTGGGTAGGAACAAGTTGCTACCATTTCTCCTCCCACAGTGACAACAGAATTTGAGGCGTGTGGTACTGCAGGAGTAGCACGACAGAACAGTATGGTGGTGGACAGTGCAATGCATTCCAGCAATTAATATGGGTATGCTGGGCTATAACAAATCACCACATTTACAAATGACTTGGACAATGAGATGGAAAGTTACAGATTCAAGGTTTCCACTGACATTGCAACCCAATCCTTCCACCCATATTACATACTAAAATATTTCTCCCCTCAAGATCACTTACTCAAATTTGTTCCACAGTCAAAAAGCTGTTCCTTCCAGTACTCATTAATTGCCTTTCTCCCTGAGGAATTCATCCTAATTTTTTGTTCTCAGTGGATTGGGACCTTACAGGTACGAGGTGTAATTGGGCTTAATGTTGCATTAAAAGTCACACTTCTCATTGCTGAGTTCATATTGCTGAGGTTTTCAGAGACTGAACAAATAGGCAAAACTGAAATGGATTTCACTTTGAACTTGAAAGACTAAAACAGAGGACCATCTGAGTTACAAGAGTTTCAAGTGGACATTGAAGGCCTTGGCTGGAATAGGGTTCTGCTCTGTTGGTATAATTTCACATCAAGGACATTAAGTAACAGCTAACATTGGCCTTCATTTTCAGGACAGGAGTATACAACGGTACAGTAACTTCTAATTCAAGCTACACAAAGCTTTGAATAAACTATACCGGCAAGTTGCCAGCACTTCTGAGCAATGCCATTCAGAATGGGTATAAACAAGAGAAAATGTGCAGATGCTGGAAATCCAAGCAACGCACATAAAATGCTGGAGGATCTCAGCATGCCAGGACGCATCTATGGAAAAAAGTACAGTTGACGTTTTGGCCTGTGACCCTTTACCAGGATGATAAAGAATGGTTTTAGCAGAAATGCTCCAGAGTATAATGCAGAGTGACACATGACCTTTCCAAGAGTTCACTTGCAAGGAGGTCATGCAAACCAGGTTTGTGATCCCAGGAAAGTACTAAGTTAATAGGTAATTTTTACCTGAATTATCTTATCATTCAGAATCAAATTTATTATCACCGGCCTAAGTCGTGAAATTTGTTAATTTAGCCGTAGCAGTTCAATGGAAGAAAAAATAAATAAGTAAATCAATTACAGTTAATGTATATTGACTGGATTAAAAATGTGCAAAAACAGATGTAATATACATTTAAAAAGTAAGGTAGTGCTCACGAGTTCAATGCCCTTTTAGAAATCGGATGGCAGCTGCTCCTGAATTGCTGAGTGTGTACCTTCAGGCCTCTGTACCTCCTACCTGATGGTAACAGTGAGAAAAGGGCACGCCCTGGGTGCTGGAGGTCCTCAATAATAGACGCTGCCTTTCTGAGACACTGTTCCTTGAAGGTGTCCTGGGTACTTCGTAGGCTAGTACCCAAGGTGAAACCGACTAAATTTACGACCCTCTGCAGCTTCTTTCAGTCCTCTGCAGCAGCCCCCCCGCCATACCAAACAGTGACCTGTCAGAAAGCTCTCCAAGGTACATCTATCGAAGTTCTTGAGTGTTTTTGTTGACATCACTGGTTGTAAAGTTCTCAGGAGCAGAGTTTATTTATTAATTAAATAAATAAATGTGTCTCTCTCTCTTCATACAATCATCGTAAGAGCACATGGTCCATGCAAACTCCTCCAAACAATCCAGTCAATACTATTCTCCCCCAAAACACTGCCTATGATTTACTCTTGCCCATCCAATCCCCCTTCAAAAGCCCAGAATGACTTTGCATCCATCACCTTACAGCCACTCAGCTCAGTATCAGAATTACCCCACTTAATGTGTTTTTCTACAAACCAGGAGTAGAACATCATAACCACACTGAATTCTACAGTGCCACTGTATCTTACTACTCACCATTACACATCATGTCCTTAGCTGGAAATCTGTCTCTCTTGGCTACCCAACCATCTCCTGATGACAACAGCCCCCTTCTCTTTATCCTGTCCAAGTCAGTCATGATCTTGTGCATCCCCATCAGTGTTCTCTCAGGATTTTTCTCCATGTTTCCCAGCAGCATCCAAACTAATAGGTTAACATTTCCAACTGTACATAGCCTGATGTTAATTTAATGATGATCACATATCCCCAAGTTATTGATTTAACTATTTTGTACAGTTACACTGATGGGATTCAGATTCGTTTCTGGACCCACACTGGGGTTGTCGAGCACTGGTGTTGTTTGTCACTCATTCTCAAGCAAGATATGACATCTTGTCGCTGTTGTTGCTGCGTGCATGGAGATGGCCAATTGGAGCAATCTGCAATCAAAAACTGAAAACCCAGCAGCATTAACCACAACCATACCACGTGGTTTGAAACATGCAGGAAATGAGACAAGGCATTTTATTTACAGGGTAACTTGCTTAAAATTTAAAGGCATCAATTATTTCAAAAGGTCAAGAAAATAAAAATCAATCACCAAAATTGGGGAAAAAGCACAAAAAAATGAACAAAACAGTGAGCTCCAAAAAAGGTGTTTCACATTGCAGAATGCGATGCATCACACATTCTGAAAAATTACTTCTTTGTAAGAGAAATGGTGGAAACTCTATTTTGTTCAACTCCGCGCAACTTCCTTTTCACACATTTGTTGGATCTGTCAGTGTTTTGGTCGAGCATATGGTGGTATAAATATTGCAGTATAAATATTGAATCCTCTGTCCTAAACCTGAGTGATTGACTTCTCCTGAAATACATCTTGGCCACCGTTCAAAACAAGTAGCAATTTATTCTGTCCTGTTCTGTGCAATTAATCCATGAATGAAGCTACAAACCAGAAGTACAATGTTATAACCACCCAATTCCACAGTGCCACTGTATGTTACTACCCACCAACACACAGTGGCTCTGACAACCAGCTATTTGTGGCTGTCTCAGAAAAGCAGGCCAGTAAGTACACTGTTGAAAAATAAAGCTTCCTTTGAAAGTAAAATTACATGCAATACTTACTAACACAAGTATCCAGCTTCAAAACATCGATCTCATGCTAATCATAATGAAGTAACCTGTACCCTAAACTCAACATTTTTGTCCAACAGCCTATTATTTAGAAACAATATTTCTAGCCAGGAACAGAACATGGATCCAGCAGTGGCCTTTTAGCCCATTCTGCAAATCCATGCAGTTGTGATCTGAATCCATACAACTGCTATTCCCACCCTGAAATCAGTTCATACTTTTCATATACATTAGCAATGAGGAATTATCAACACATGCTGGGCTCTGCATCAGGAAATGATTCCAAAACACTGCTGAGGCCTAGCACTAATTTTTAAAGCAGGCCTTCACAATTATAGCTACACACAAGCTTCATTCTCTCGACCTACAGCTCAATGCACTGGAATCAATGCCAGAAGAAAATTTATTATCGAATTATGGATATGTCACCATATACCACAATGAGATTTCTTCCCTTGCAAGCATTTACAAGCAAATACAATAGAATTTATGAAAAACTAGGCATAAATTAAGACTTATAAATGCAGTGTACAAAAGACAAACATATATATTTTAATAAAAAAACTGAGTTGTAGAGTCCTTGAAAGTGAGTCTATAGCTTGAGGAATCAGTTCAGGGTTGAAGTGAGTGAAGTTATCGACACTGGTTCAGCAGCCTGACCATCTGAAGTCATTAGAATATTCAACACACAGTCACAGGATCAGCCAGTCAGTCCACCATGCCCATGCTGACCTACGGGCAGTCATCTCTTACTAATTCCATCTCTCACCACCTGGCCCATAAGCTATTACATCAAAATGATTACAGTCCTCATCTAAACACTTCCCAAGTGCTGTCAATAACTGTTTCCACCACTCTCTCCACCACTGTGGCCCAGGTACTCAATTTTCTGGGTGAGAAAGGTTCCCCTCAAATCCCCTCTAGATCTTTTACGCTTTACTCTAAATCTATGTTGTCTGTTTTTATCTACATTTGAAATGGTAAGAAACTTCCATCCATCTATATCCTTCACATTTTATAAACCTCAATAATGTCCCTACCCTAACACCCTCTGCTTCAGGGAGAACAGACACTGCCTCTTGAGTCTCTCAGACACCCCACCTCAGGCAACATGCTGATGAACCTCCTCTGCACCTTCTCCAGTGCTATCATATCTGAGTTGAGTTGTGACCAGAATTACATGCAGTACATGGAGCATTACATAGAGCATAATATCTTTAAGAGTATATTATTAATAACATAATATACTCAGTGCCTTGGCCAGTAATCCATATACCTAAACAAAGCAATAAAGTAAGCCATGACCTCGACAGGCATCACAGCTCAGTGCCATCTTAGCCTGTGGTAACACTTGTGGGCCGCTCCCAGCACACATTAGGTTGTGTTGGTTATTAACACAAACGATGCATTTCACTGTGTTTCGATGTATACGTGATAAATAAGTGAATCTGAATCCGCCCTCAGCGTGTCCATGCCAACTCTCTGTAACAGGAAATCAAACATCTTAGCAGTCTTGCAAATGCTTCGTCACAGACAAAACTCCAGCTGAGGTTGGGTCAGTGCTTTTGAAAGGTTCAACATGACCCTTCTATTTCTGTCCTCTTGCCCTCAAATACAATGAGAAAACCCCAGAGTAATGCACGCCTTATTTCTCAACCTTCCCTGCAACTTTTGATGGCTGCATACTTTTGTCCAAGGTTTCTTTGCAACTTGTAGATTAAAACTTAACACGCTGTAACAAACACAGTGCATGCACATAGCACTTACAGAGAGTGCTATTAAGCCATATTTATTGACCAGAAATGTTTATTTCAAGGATTCCATGAGTTCACAAGCATTAAGCAAGGCATTTGGCTCATTCAATATAAAGTTACATTGCAAATAGCATATATATTTCCTTAGAGCACAGAGACAGGCCCTATAGTCAACTGAGTTTGTGCTGACCATAAAGGACAACATTTTCTTTAAATATACTAATTCTTTTCTTTACCCCCAATCCCCACCTTCCCATAAACTACTCCACCCCTCCCAATTCCACAACTCCCCTACACATTAGGAAGACTATAATAGTGAATTAACAGTTTAATGGGATGTGAAGGAAACCAGAGTTCCTGGGAAAATCCACACAATCAGGGATTGTGCAAACTTCAAATGGACAGCACCAGAATCGGGACTGAAAGCAAGTCTTGAGAGCGGCTCTACCAGCTGTGAAAACTTATCATTTAAGTTTTGTAAAACATTGAATGAATGCTTGAATGTCAAATTGGCTTATGGATTCTCTCTTGGATTCTAACTTATTGCTTATATATAATATTAATGTTCCTTTGCAAGTCCAAAAAATGTTGTGTCCAAAACATTGGTAGACTAGTGAATGAAGAGAAACCATTAAAGCACCTAATTAATTTAATGAGGGTATGCTAAACACTGTGTTGATGGGCATGTGTTGTTTGAATGAAAGAAATCAGGCTGAGTTAATGACTTCAGAACAAAAATTCATGAAGTTTGTCTCATGTTTGCTCTAAGATTGTCAAACTCATATCTATTGGGGTGTCTTTCCTTGGTTTGTTGGACTTTAACCGAGGGCCGGAAATCGTGATCGGTGCCTGGCACCCGGGGTGGTTCCAGGAGTGAATCACAATTTGGAGTTCCCTTGACAACAGTGACAATCAAGTGGTGACTACAAAATCATGAGCCCTGATACCTTTGTGACTTACTACATAGTATATTGAGTGGTTTACTTGTGCTTTCCATTTTATGGGTTCCTAAGATTGTCACAGCCGGGGTGGCAGTGGGAATAAGCTCCCACTACCAATAAAGTGCTCCAAATAGCGTGCTCTCTAACAGCCTCTGACAACCAAGTCCTACTCCTGACCTTCATGTGTGGCTTAGCTACTAGGCCCAGCAGAACTGTTTCTGCTGACAAGAGAAGGGGCAAAGGTGGACCACTGGCACCTCAAAACCAGGTTGGCAGCCCGCCTGGGAGAAGGAAAACTCTGATTTTAAACCTCCACTGCCTTGTGGCCATGCCCACTCGTGGGAAAGGTTGTGGGAGTAAACCCCAGGAAAAAATCCAGAGCCAGGGTCCCCAAGTCAGTTTGATGTTGTTTACAACTTCACTTTGGCAACTCTGCGATGACACTGGTGCCAAGCTGTATTGGCACTTGCCCTTCCCGTGGACTACATCAGTGACGTGGAGAGGGGGAACCCGCTTCATGGGCAACAGCCGGTTCTTCAAATCTTCCCACCCAGGCTTGCGCCCTGGAGAGGACACAGTCCACCAGAGGTGCAAACCCATGATCCCCTGGGATTGATGGCTGCCTACACTGTTTTATGATAATAAATTAAGCTTAATTTACTTTGTTGTGCTTGTACACTGATTACCACATCTCCTGGACTCTGCAAGTGCTTGGGTCTAATCAACCCAGCCTATTACTCTTTGGTGCTGTGAGCAGGGTCCAGGAAAATGTGGAGGCGCACAAGCAGGTCGAGAGATACCATACCCGAGACTTATCAAGTCCTCAGATGGATAGATAACTGTAAGGGTTTTGCAATGCTGACTAATGTTCTGAGTAAAATGGGGTCCTCCTAGATGTTGAGAGGTGTTTGCTGAATTGTCTAATGTTAAACTTCCATGTGTGGTATCACAAAGCCTGTTGCTTTTCCCGCTAACAGAGTCTCTCTGCCTCACATGGGGTGGATTTTTATGACTGTGTTGCAGCAGTTGAGTACTGAAACAGCTGAACTCTGAGGAAAATAAGTGGTTGCAGCACAAGTTGGCCTCTTTGAGTTCTCAAAACGCTGTTTTGAGTGATACACATCATGCTGAACACTCCAGGCCTAAACAAGCTGTTGTGGCTGACATGGATATCTGGTACAATGATGATTCGGCTAGGGACAAAAACAATGTAATCGAAGGTCAATTCTCTATCATGTAAAAGTTAAACAGGAACACGGACTGACTAACAAAATTGGGCTCCATTGTTTGTTCCTCCCACTACTGAAGCCACTATCAGTAACTACACTACCACCGAGTTGCAGGATCTAGACAAAAGGCTGCATCAGCAGTCAAGGAAATCCTTGCCCAGCTGGCTCACACACCTATGGGATTTAGGAGCATCCCAACTGATTTTTTTAATGCGCATGAATTGATTTAGTTATGGTCATTAACAGCTGACCCACTGGTCCTGGCTGAATTGCAAGCTGATCAGGCTGACAGAGCTGAATGCTCCTGTGAGCAGTGTTCATATAATCTGGCTGTGCTTGAACACTCCTGTGAGCAGTGATCATACAGTGTCAAGGAAGTGAAGTTTGTGCAGTGAAAATTACGACTGAGAAGGTGCTCAGGAAGCTTAATGGTCTGAGGGTGGATAAATCTCCTGGACCTGATGGAATGCATCCTCAGGTTCTGAAGGAAGTAGCTGGAGAGATTGCGGAGGCATTAACAATGACCTTTCAAGAATCGATGGATTCTGGCATTGTACCGGATGATTGGAAAATTGTAAATGTTACTTCGCTATTTAAGAAGGGTGGGAGGCAGCAGAAAGGAAACTATAGACCTGTTAGCCTGACATCAGTGGTTGGGAAGTTGTTGGAGTCAATTGTTAGGGATGAGATTACGAAGTACCTGGAGGCACATGACAAGATAGGCCAAATCCAGCATGGTTTCCTGAAAGGAAAATCTTTCCTGACTAACCTACTGCAATTTTTTGAGGAAATTACAAGCAGGGTAGACAAAGGAGATGCAGTAGACACGGTGTACTTGGATTTTCAGAAGGCCTTTGACAAGGTGCCACACATAAGGCCGCTTAGCAAGACAGATTCCATGTAATTGCAAGGGAGTTACGAGAATGGGTGGAGCATTGGCTGATCGGCAGAAAACCAAGAGTTGGAATAAAGGGATCCTTTTCTGGCTGGCTACCAGTTACCAGTGGAGTTCCACAGGGATCAGTGTTGGGACCGCTGCTTTTTACGATGTATGTCAATAACTTGGACTACGGTATTAATGGATTTGTGACTAAATTTGCCAATGATACAAAGATAGGTGGAGGAGCAGGTAGTGTTGAGGAAACAGAGAGCCTGCAGAGAAACTTAGATAGTTTAGGGGGATGGACAAAGAAGTGGCAAATGAAATACAATGTTGGAAAGTGTATGGTCATGCACTTTGGTGGAAGAAATAAACAGGCAGACTATTATTTAGATGGGGAGAGAATTCAAAATGCAGAGATGCAGAGGGACCTGGGAGCCCTTAAGCAGAATACCCTAAAGGTTGACTGCCAGATTGAGTCAATTGTGAAGAAGGCAAATGCACTGTTGGCATTCATTTCTAGAGGTACAGAATATGAGAGCAGAGATGTGATGTTGAGGCTCTATAAGGCATTCGTGAGACCACACTTGGAGTATTGTGTGCAGTTTTGGGTTCCTTATTTTAGAAAGGATATACCGACATTAGAGGGGGTTCAGAGAAGATTCACAAGAATGATTCCAGGAATGAAAGGGTTACCATATGAGGAACGTCTGGCAGCCCTTGGGCTGTATTCCCTGGAGTTCAGGAGAATGGGTGGGGTGGGGGGGGGGAATCTCAAAGAAACATTCCAAATGTTAAAAGGCCTGAACAGATTAGATATGGCAAAGTTATTTCCCATGGTAGGGGAATCTAGGACAAAAGGGTATGACTTCAGGATTGAAGGACGTCCATTTAGAACTGAGATGCAGAGAAATTACTTTAGTCAGAGGGTGGTAAATCTGTGGAATTTGTTGCCACGAGCGGCTGTGGAGACCAAGTCATTGGGTGCATTTAAGGCAGAGATAGATAGGTTCTTGATTAGCCAGGGCATCAAAGGGTATGGGGAGAAAGCAGGGGACTGGGAATGACTGGAAATATTGGCTCAGCCATGATTGAATGGCAGAGCAGACTTGATGGGCTGAATGGCCTACTTCTGCTCCTATATCTTATAGTCTAAGCTGGCTGTGCTTGAACGCTCCTTGTAAGCAGTGGTCATACACAGGGAGTGCTTGAATGCTCCTCTCAGCAGTAGTCATACAAGCTGTCTGTGCTTGCTATCCTACTCCTTTGAATTGGCATGAGTCTCCTGGTCCCTGGAAAACCCCCTTAGAGGCTACTTCATGCCTCCATGAAAAGGCAACACAATTTGCCATTTATAACATCAATATATTTACCGAGCCCAAGCCCATCCCCGTTCCCAATTGATAGAATGGGGACCCTGACCGCAGAGAGACACCTTGCTGGCCCTGTTCGGGTCATCTGAGGGTCAGACTGTTGCAGAGTTTATTCAGCACCACTTGGATGTAGATCAGGAACAGGTGCAGGTTAAGGCTGCTTTAAAATTCCAGCAGCAGCAGGGGTAATCTGAGCACACGATGAATAGAACGAGGAATGCTCCAAAGTAGCCAACAACTTTCCCTCAACAGTCGGTATCAAAGGTCCCCTCGTGCCATCTGAGCAGAAAGGAAATGTTTCTGTCCCTGCTGAAGGCAGGGCTAGGCAAGGAGAAAACTGACAGTATACAAACTGGTGTTTTTTGTGTTATACTGAAAGCACTGTAACCCAGGTGGGTTGCATTCAATAGCCCAGGCAAGAGGACCAGTCGCCCTTCTGACCCTTACACTGGAATGCAATGTCAATCCCAGAGCAGGACTTTCCCCTGTTGTATGCGGACTTTGGCGAACTGAACCTGGATGGTAGGTTACTCAGACTAGGGATATGGCGAGGTCTCTGGGAAACTCATATTTCTGCCGTCCCAGAGGGAGCCCTGTTACCCGTTGGTAATCACATGGTTATAAGTAACGGTGAATTGCCCTGGTGGGCACTGGGGCTGACGTTACCTATTACGTACGAATCTGGATCTATACACAAGGGAGCAAGTGTATATTCTGGGATATGGAGGATGGGTTATGGATGGTATACAAACAAAGGTCCCTTTCATTCAAGGCAGGGGTCTTCCTCGGTGTGACTCCATGCTCATCTCCCAGATACCTGAAAACATTGTGGGAATTTACTTGTTAATGGGAATTTCTATCACAATGTCCTTTGGTAAATTTGCATTTGGTATTAGGAAGATGTCTATTCTGGTTGAAAAGTCAAAATAGGAACCTGTCTTTATACCCTTTCCATCGCATATAGTAGTTGCTAAGCAATATCATCTCCTGAGGGCACAAGGAAATCGATGAGACAGTCTAGTTCCTCCTAAACCTGGGGGTACTTCGTCTAACTTCATCACCTTATAATAACAGTCTTGTTTGGCCAGTTCGGAAACCTGATGGTTCATGGCAAACGACCACTGATTATTGCCAATTAAATTGATCTTCCCCTCCAGTGGCCACAGCTGTTCCAGACATTGTGACCTTGCCTGAAGACATTTCTAGTGACACTGACAGTTCTTATGCTGTTACTGATTTGGCTGATCCTTTCCTCTGCATCCCTGTTGCTGAGCAGTCCCAGCATCCGTTTGTTTTCACATGGAATGGCCTTCAGTACACCTTCACACAGCTTCCACAGGGATCTGTACAGTACATAGTGCTACTTGTGGTGGTACAGGATTTGTGTGAAGGTGTCCTCTCCCAGCACTACTCTACAGCTCACTGTACAGGTGATGTGCTATTGCAGGGATCCTCTGAAGCCCTTAATACTTTCATCGATCACATGCAATTGAGGGGATGGGAAACTAACCCCAGTAAAGTACAGGGACCAGCTATGACTCTCCATTTACTCAGAATACAATGGACTTAGGGCAAAAGGATAATTTCTAAAAAGGTCAGAAATAAGATCCTGGACGTAGCACCCCCAGGACAAAACAAGAAGCCCAATGTTTTGTTGGCCTTTTGGAATACTGGCAAGACTATATACTCCATTTGACTATGCTCCTCCAACCCTTGTACACGGTGACAAGAAATAGAGCAACACAAACAAGATGCTGGCGGAACTCAGCAGGCCGGGCAGCATCTATCGAAAAGAGTCAACAGTCGACATTTCCAGTTGAACCCTCCTCCAGGACTTCAGTCTGTTGACTCTTTTCGGTAGATGCTGCCCGGCCTGCTGAGTTCCACCAGCATCTTGTTTGCGTTGCTTTGGATTTCCAGCATCTGCAGACTTCCTCGTGTTTGCGACAAGAAATAAATTGAGTTTTGTATGGAGCCCGAGCAACAATGAGCTTTTGAGGCTGCAAAGGAGGCTATCGCCATGGCCTTACCCCTGACTCCTCATCAAGGAAGCCTCCCTTTTGCACTGCAACGTTCTACTGAAGATGATGAGGGTGTCAGGAGCCTGTGACAGAAGTATGGAGGAAGGAACATCCCTCTGGATTTCTGGTCCTGAAAGCTTCCCGATTCTACCACCAGATACACTGTGTTTGAGAAACAACTCTTGACAGCTGAGCTTTAATAGAGACTGAAGCACAGACAAGAGATTCTCTCTTCTCCCTCCACCCTGACCTTCCCAGAGTGGGATGGGGTCTCTCTGACACACACACACATAAGGTAGGGCATGCACAACAGAATTTAATTGTCGTGGAAGTGGTATATTTCTGAATGAGCATCAAAATCATTAAAATACATGAACTGGCTGAGTCCTCTCAGGCTACATCATCCACTCCTGAAGCTACTCCAGCTGAAGTCTCACCAGTTGCGTGGGACTTTCCCTTTGATTTACTAACTCCCACTCAGCAGCAGCACACCTGGATCACCAACGGCTCTCCCATATGGAAGAATGGTCATCGTTCTTGGAAGGCTCCTGCCTTTAACCCTTTCACCCAACAAATTCTGATAAGGAAGGTGAGTCAATATGCACAGCTTGTAGCAGTGCGTACTCTCCTGATACGTGAAACTGAAGAAGCCCATATTTGGTCTGATTTTTCAGCTGTTGCTAATGGTCTGGTTTCCCCCAATGGAACCGGCGGTCTTGTACTGTAATGGGACGTCCCTTATAGGAAGCGGAGTTATGGAGGAACATTTAGAGCCAATCACTATGATACCTTGTCGACCCCCATTTGAAAGATGATTCGCCGACGACGCGATTCAACAACATTGCTGACACACTTGCTCGTGTTGACATGTTGACATCCGGCCCCCAGCGTTAAATACCGCTATTCAGTGGGCCCATAAGTCTTCTGGTCATTTGGGGATACAGGGTACTGTGGAGTGGTACAGGCTGTGGGGATTATTCCTTCCCACTGGTGTAGCTCATTCAGCAGTAGGGAATTGTGAGCTATGTTTAGAAACTAAGGACAGACAACTTTTAAAAGGACCCTTGGCTGACATTCAACAAGAGTGTGCTCCTGCTCAGATTCGGCAAATAGATTATGTCCGTCCTTTTCCAGTTCCACTATGGTGGACACTTATTCTGGTATTTTGATGGCAACCCCTACTGTTAAAGCTAATCAGGATGGTACCGTTTAGGGATTAGAACAACGTCTTCTACATATGGGATCCCCTTGAAATTCAATCCGATAATTTTCAGGTTCCAGGGCACAAGGGTGGGCTGTCTCTAATGATGTACACTGAGTCTTCCATCTTCTCTATTATTCTCAGGCTAGTTGTCTAATTTTTTAAAAAATGAATGGCCTATTAAAACAGTAAATTCATTTTTTACTCCTACCAAATCCTTATGAGGGATCCTAGATGAGGGTAGTGCAGTGGATGTGATCTACATGGATTTTAGTAAGGCATTTGACAAGGTTCCACACGGTAGGCTTATTCAGAAAGTCAGAAGGCATGGGATCCAGGGAAGTCTGGCTAGGTGGATTCGGAATTGGCTTGCCTGCAGAAGGCAGAGGGTGGTGATGGAGGGAGTACATTCAGATTGGAGGATTGTGACTAGTGGTGTCCCACAAGGATCTGTTCTGGGACCTCTACTTTTCATGATTTTTATTAACGACCTGGATGTGGGGGTAGAAAGGGTGGGTTGGCAAGTTTGCAGATGACACAAAGGTTGGTGGTGTTGTAGATAGTGCAGAGGATTGTCAAAGATTGCAGAGAGACATTGATAGGATGCAGAAGTGGGCTAAGAAGTGGCAGATGGAGTTCAACCTGGAGAAGTGTGAGGTGGTACAATTTGGAAGGAAAAACTCCAAGGCAGAGTACAAAGTAAATGGCAGGATACTTGGTAGTGTGGAGGAGCAGAGGGATCTCGGGGTATATGTCCACAGATCCCTGAAAGTTGCCTCACAGGTGGATAGGGTAGTTATGAAAGCTAACACCCCATAAGCTTTCTTAAGTCGAGGGATAGTTTAAGAGTCGCGATGTAATGATGCAGCTCTATAAAACTCTGGTTAGGCCACACTTGGAGTACTGTGTCCAATTCTGGTCACCTCACTATAAGAAGGATGTGGAAGCATTGGAAAGGGTACAGAGGAGATTTACCAGGATGCTGCCTGGTTTAGAAAGTATGGATTATGATCAGAGATTAAGGGAGCTAGGGCTTTACTCTTGGAGAGAAGGAGGATGAGAGGAGACATGATAGAGGTGTACAAGATAATAAGAGGAATAGATAGAGTGGATAGCCAGCGCCTCTTTCCCAGGGCACCACTGCTCAATACAAGAGGACATGGCTTTAAGGTAAGGGATGGGAAGTTCAAGGGGGATATTAGAGGAAGGTTTTTTACTCAGAGAGTGGTTGGTGCGTGGAATGCACTGCCTGAGTCAGTGGTGGAAGCAGATACACTAGTGAAGTTTAAGAGACTACTAGACAGGTATATGGAGGAATTTAAGGTGGGGGTTTATATGGGAGGCAGGGTTTGAAGGTTGGCATAACATTGTGGGCTGAAGGGCCTGCACTGTGCTGTACTATTCTATGTTCTATCTATGTTCTATGTTATCTGGATGGTTACGTATCCTTCCCTGAGCTTTGTATTTCAAGAACTTTATAGTCGCCAAACAATTGGTACTAGAATGTACAATCATCACAGTCATATTTGATTCTGCGCTTCACACTCCCTGGATTACAAATATTAAATATTATAAATATTAAAAATAGTTAAATTAGTAAATATTAAAAATTTAAATTATAAATCATAAATAGAAAATAGAAAAATGGGAAATAAGGTAGTGCAAAAAAACCAAGAGGCAGGTCTGGATATTTGGAGGGTACGGCCCAGATCCGGGTCAAGATCCGTTCAGCAGTCTTATCACAGTTGGAAAGAAGCTGTTCCCAAATCTGGCCGTACAAGTCTTCAAGCTCCTGAGCCTTCTCCCAGAGGGAAAAGGGACGAAAAGTGTGTTGGCTGGGTGGGTCGTATCCTTGATTATCCTGGCAGCACTGCTCCGACAGCGTGTGGTGTAAAGTGAGTCCAAGGATGGAAGATTGGTTTGTGTGATGTGCTGCGCCGTGTTCACGATCTTCTGCAGCTTCTTTCGGTTTTGGACAGGACAACTTGCATACCAGGTTGTGATGCACCCTAGAAGAATGCTTTCTACGGTGCATCTATAAAAATTAGTGAGGGTTTTAGGGGACATGCCAAGTTTCTTTTGTTTTCTCAGGAAGTAAAGGTGCTGGTGAACTGCCCCTTGAAAGGAGGTACTCCATTTTTGTTAATGACAAGACACTGTATTCCTATTGTTCCTGATGGCACAACTGAATGTACTGACAGAGAGTTGATTCAGATTTGCAATGAGGGTAAAGTGTCTGTGACATACCCATCTTCCCCTCCAGTGAAGGATGAGATTATAGCTGACTGACAAGGAACTACACACTGGCTGATGGTACAAGGTCAGACCCTGTGTGTGTGTGTGTGTGTGTGTGTGTGTGTGTGACACACACATATATACAAGGGCAAATTGAAAACACTTCTAACTATCTCTCCACCTTTGTTTTTAAAGGTTCCTGCCAGAACATTTCTTCGTTTTGTTTTAATGCTTGTCCTGTGGTTTGTTGGATGTCGGACTTCTATTGAGAACCGACAAGCTGATGATAATTTTGCAATTTGTGAAAATATTATTGTTTTGGTAAAAGATGTACATTATGTGATAGGTGCTAATTGGGGGCCTATAAATCTGAGGGAATGGTGCAAGCCTAGAGTGACTGGTCTCATATATTTCTGTGAAACGAGTGCCAAGTTACTTGTAATTTGATTCCTGCATCCCTGATCACAATGTAGTGTTTGTAAATCTTACTCATTCTGTTTGAATTGTCAACAAAATGGTGTTCGCCCCTGAGGAACAGGGACATACTTTAATGTGAATGTTGAGGTTAATCATTTGATCTGTATAATTTCTCAATTTTAATAATCGTGATATTATTTTTAACCATCTAAGAGATATTAATATATATTCTTCATTTAAGCAGAGGGAAGAACTCTATGTGTCTTTCACCTGCCAGATCTTCAAGGGGTTTAACGTGTTAAATTAAATTTTGTAAACATTGAATGACTATCTGAACAGTTCAAAGTGACAACTAACTCTTTCTGAACCTTTAGCGTGTGTGTTAGTGAGAAATGTTTGTACATATTGAACACTGTTAATGTCTGTAGAATACCTGTTAGTGAATAAATGTCCACTGGTCATTTTGAGAGATGGGTTGAATAATTCTTTCTTAGACTCATACACGATTAACATTAGGATGTCTGTTAATGACTAAATCTCTGTTGGTCACATTGAGAGGGAGGTTGATGGATTCTTTCTTGGATTCAGGCTTATCGCAAACATGCTGTATAATTTTAATGTTTTTTTCTAAGTCCAAACAACGTTATATCCAAACCATTGGTGGACTAATAGATGAAGAGTCACCATTAAATCATCTAATTGATCTATGAAGGTATGGATACTTGTTGTTTGAATGAAATAAACCAGGCCGAGTTAATGGCATAAAAACAAAAGATGAAAGTTTGTCTGTCTCATGCTTCTTCGAAGCTCGTCAATCTCATTTATTGGAGTGTCTTTTCTTGGTTTGTTGGACATCAGCCCAGAGCTGCAAATCCCGATCGGTGCCTGGGACCCAGGGGTGGTTTCACGAGTGAGTTGGAATTTGGGGTTCCTTGACAACAGCAACAATCAAGTGGTGACCAAGAATCGAGAGCCCTAAAATCTGTGTGGAAATCTTAGTGACTTACTACTAGTATTTTGTATAAATTAGGTTCAAGTTACTTTGTTGTGCTTGTATGCTTATTACCACATCTCCTGGACACTCAAATTATTTGGGTCTGATCAACCCAGCCCATTACTGTTCCATCAGCCCAACTCTCTACTTTCTGGAACAACTGTAGCTCCAGCAACTCAAAGCTCAACAGCATCCAGGATAAAGCAGGCCCTCCACCTGCCATCTCACACATTCATTCCCTCCATCACTGGCATCACTCCATCAATAGCACTCCAGTTACCAACCCAGGCTTCTCCAAATCCATCACGCAAACCTGCAACCTCTACCAGTGAAATCTGTTGACTCATCAAACTGGATAGAGAAGCTGTTTTTTTTCAGTTAGTCACACAAAACCTCTGTGACATGTCGTCAATATATCAACTTATACGGTTTGAGAGTGAAACCTTTTCAATTCCTCGTACTGCATCTTGTCCTAACATTTTACCCACTATAATTTTGCATGCTGGCATTCACTCTTAGGTTCTCACCAACTGTGTGTCAGCTCAAGTTGGGAGAGTCCATTCAATGCTCAGAAAAAGCATTTCATGCTCATCAGCCTATTGACCTCTCCTCTATGCAATAGAGTGCTCACCATCAGCCTACCCTCCCCTCTGTGCAATACTGCACTCCCCTTCAGCCTACTTGCAATGCTTGCCTTAATAGGTTGGGTAGAATGTAAGAATCGGGACGTCACATTGTAACGGATCTGGAATACTGCGTGTGCAGTTACAGTCACTACATTGTATGAAGGCCGTGTTTCTGAGGAATGAGTGCAGAGGAAATTCATCAGGATGTTGCTGGGATTGGAGGACTTTATGTGGAGATGTTGAATCAGCTGGGCTTGTTTTGACTGGAGTGAAGGAGGATGACGGAAGCATATGAAATTATGAGGGGGATAGGGGAGATAGTCAGAATATTTTCCATAGCTATATCAAAACAAGAGTGTAAAGGTTTAAGGTGAGAGGAAGGAGTTTTAAAGTGGATTTAGGGGCATTTTTATTAAGATAGCATGGCTGATATTTGGATCGCATTACTGTGCCAAAGGAGGTGGTGTAATCGGATGAGAGGTTAGACAGGCATTTTAATAGCCAAGGCCTAAAAGGGTGTGATCCTATCACAGGCAAATGCGATTGGTGTAGGTTGGCACGGACATTCATTTATTTTGAAATATAGCATGGCATGAACCATTCTGCTCAACAAGCCATACCACCCAGAAACCCACCACAGGATAATTTACAATGACCAATTAACCTACTAACTGGTATGCTTTTGGACTGTGGGAAGAAACCAGAGCACACAGAGGAAACACACGTGGTTATGGAGAGAATGTACCAACTCTTTACAGGCAGTGCCCCGAGCTGAAACAGCGTAGCGCTAAGTGTGATACTATCTTGGTGTCCAGGGTGGGGAGGAGGGCCCATTGTGCACCGGACAACACAATGCTGAGTGGGACGATGGTGAGGAGAGGGGCCCATTGTGCACCGGACAACACAATGCTGAGTGGGATGATGGTGGGGAGAGGGGCCCATTCTACACCGGACAACACAATGCTGAGTGGGACGATGGTGAGGAGAGGGGCCCATTGTGCACCGGACAACACAATGCTGAGTGGGACGATGGTGGGGAGAGGGGCCCATTGTGCACCGGACAACACAATGCTGAGTGGGACGATGGTGGGGAGAGGGGCCCATTCTACACCGGACAACACAATGCTGAGTGGGACGATGGTGAGGAGAGGGGCCCATTCTACACCGGACAACACAATGCTGAGTGGGACGATGGTGAGGAGAGGGGCCCATTCTACACTGGATAACAATGCTGAGTGGGACGATGGTGAGGACAGGGGCCCATTCTACCCTGGATAACATTGCTGACTGAGACGATGGTGAGGAGAGGGACCCATTCTACACTGGATAACAATGCTGAGTGGGACGATGGTGAGGAACTGGATAACAATGCTGAGTGGAACGGTGGTGGGGAGTAAAGGCCCATTCTACACTGGATAACAATGCTGAGTGGGACGATGGTGAGGACAGGGGCCCATTCTACTCTGGATAACATTGCTGAGTGAGACGATGGTGAGGAGAGGGACCCATTCTACACTGGATAACAATGCTGAGTGGGACGATGGTGAGGAACTGGATAACAATGCTGAGTGGAACGGTGGTGGGGAGTAAAGGCCCATTCTACACTGGATAACAATGCTGAGTGGAACGATGGTGAGGAGTGGGGCCCATTCTACACTGGATAACACTATGCTGAATGAGATTACTGCAAGCACAGCCAACCTATGGATCAATATCACAAGATGTGAGTTTGAATCTGACCCAGAAAGAAATCAAGTAATAGCTGAAACGGGAGGGAGGGGGAACTTCTGAAGTCTGAATGTGAAACCCTGAAGCTCCAAGACTTCTGTCAAAAATCACCCCCATTCACTGAGCCCCTTCCACCTAATGTCACTGAAACCTGAACTGGTGTCAATCAGGAATGGACAATAAATACCAGCATCACCAGACACACCCACAAGTGATTAAATCTTAGAAAAATGTAAAGCCTCTGCTAACATCTGTTCTTACATTCTCACTATTATGAGGTCTAGTACAAACTTTTTAATACATAGAAGCGATTTAAATATACAATTTCTTCATTTTTGGATATTTTTCCTTTAGGTGTTTAAGTATTTACTTGGGTGAAGAAAAGAATCCACTTACAAAAAAGGCAAAGCGTCTCTCATACTCAAGTGTGATTATCATCAACAAATACCCACTTAGAAGATGTCCTGAACAAAGCAATAAGGTGCCTACGAAATGAAGTAACATTTTTTCACAAAGGACATTAATGGTGCTACCCGAGGAGGTATCAGGGCCGATGCCGAAACACTTGGTCAATCAATTTTGAGGAAGAAGTTTGTGGGGAGGGGAGATGAATTGGGACAACCAGGAATGGATTTGGGTATGGTAAAAGCCTAAACTGAAGAATACAGAGGAGGTGCAGGAAAGGACAATATGGGGAAGGGGGGTAAATCTGAAAATAATGAAGGGTTGAGATACAGCTGCTGACGGCTACAGCTTACGGTAACGAAATCCTGTTCTGTCTTTAGCGTATAAAACCAGTTCCAGGCAGGTTATCAAGACCACAATGAGAGCCTAAAGTTTGCATCTCATCCCTTCCTGGACCTCCTTTCTGCACACGACCGTGCGGACTTTTGTCTTTCCGCCACCGCCCCTACCCTGTTACAGGCCCCTTGTAGCGGACTGGTAAAGCTCAGTGTGAAACCAACTGAAAGGTCTGGACTTGTCTGCATGGGTCAATTCAACTCCAGAGTCCGACAGAAAATTAACAGTTCCTACTTTTTGGAAGCGCCATTAAACAGAGGTACAAGAAGAACAAATGTCAAAGGTTCGTCGGGGAGGTTGAACATCTAGGAGAATAACCACTGGTGAGATCTGGTTAATCCTAAAATGGCCCCAATAAATTTCAGGACCCGCACTCCGGAGGCAGTATCAGCATCAGCCATAACCGAATATGGACTGTGCAAAGCTGCACATGCCTCGCTCGGTGTTCAGTTACCACCTACCCAGCCCCTGTATAATTAGTAACGGGCAGCCAGCCTCTAGGGAACAGCCCAGCAAGTAATCTAGAACTCACTTCCGCGTAAAGGGGAAATATTGAGCCCCCATTGTGCAAACCTATCCGAACCGGCTCATATCGCCTTTGACAGAGCATAACGTTAAGCACCTTCCCCGGGAGTCTCCGTGCTCCTGCACCCATGTAGCGCCGGGTTTGTTCTAATAATGCCCCTGCTTAAATAAACATTATGCAAAAACACAACCGGCTCTCTAGTTCACCGACTTTGTTGTTTTGCCTCTGCTGACCATTGTTCGCCGCCGGCACCGTGAACACAATCCCCCCAGGCCACACGGGCGGATGAAACCCCCTCAGCACTTACTGCGTGGCTGGCCGATCGGCGGAACGCTTCAGCCCGCTCCGTTGTCCTTCTCGACCTTCCCACCACTCGATTTGAAGCGCCCGCTTTCGCCGGCGCCCAGTTCCTCCCGACAACTCGACTCCGTGCCTGTTTTGGCTCCTTTCCAGCGGCCGCCAGCTCCCAGCACCCGGTTCACAGCATCAGTGCCCGGGAAGAGGATGTGAAAGCCGCCGGCTCATCCCTCCTTTCCACTCCCCGCTCCGTCACTCGCACACAGCCGGCTACACCACGAACGGACACCAGTCCCGGCTTCTCTTCTCCATGCTGCTGTTACTAGGATCCAGTTCCCTGTCAAAGGCGTGGACTGCACTGGGGTTACGTCACCAGCTGGGGGATGGGGAGGGAGCTGTCACACACAGCCCACTCTCCAGCCTCTCGTATTCCCCCCACCCCCACCGGCACTCTTGTACAACTTCTGTACGCTTTTGTTCGTTACTGTGGATCAGGAAGGACGTTTGGCGGAACGGTCTGATGCACAGAACATCAAATTTGCACGTGTTCCCCTTTGAAATGGAGTCCCCAGGCAAGCGTGTGTGTAAACCCAGAGCCGTTACAATAGTGGAAAGAGCTGGTGGTTTGGATGTACAGTACTAGTCCGCACCACTCTTGGCCTACTGTGAAGTTCTATCAGTTCCAGTGTTGGATTGTTTGAGATGTTTTATATGCAGCTGGGAAATAAATGCTAATCAGAGTTGTTGTGTCTTTTGTGTCAGGATACTGAGACAGAGGAAATCAATACTCATGGAGAATGTCCACCTGCAGGGTATCAAGAATTGAATGAAGAAGGGATGTCTTTAAGGACATCTTCAGGGAGCAGTGTCTCAGAAAGGTAGCATCTATTATTAAGCAATCCAGCACCCAGAGCATGCCCTTTTCTCATTGTTACCACCAGGTAGGAGGTACAGAAGCCTGAAGGCACACACTCAGCAATTCAGGAACAGCTTCTTCCCCTCTGCCATCCGATTCCTAAATGGACATTGAACCTTTGGACACTACCTCACTTTTTTAATATACAACATTTCTGTTTTTTAATCTATTCAATATATGTAATTGATTTACTTCTTTATTATTATTTTTATTTTATTTTTTATTATTTTTTTCTCTGCTAGATTATGTATTGTATTGAACTGCTGCTGCTGCTAAGTTAAGAAATTTCACGACACTTGCCGGTGACAATAAACCTGATTCTGAAGAAATGTCACATGATGAGGAAGTCAGACCACAAACTAGCCATTCACCAAACTGACCACTGACAGTACTAACTCACTGAAGCCCACAGCAACCTTCCTATGGTACAATGTGTAAGGATACTATTACCTTCTCTCAATGGTTCAATGCTTCCATTTAATATCAGAAAATGAACAACCTGAAATTCTTACCTTTCACAGACATCCGCAAAACAGAATAAAACCCCCAAAGAATGAATGACTGTAAAAACACTAGTTCCCGAAAGCCCCTCACCTCCCTCCTCCCTCACACAAGCAGCAGCAAAGCATCAATCGTCCCACTCCCACCTGCCTCAACAACAGCATCAGCCCCACCATGCAAGCAACAGCAAAGCCCCAAAGAGACCATGGTGTAGTCCATCAAAAAAAGCTGTTCATCCCAACACTTCGACCTACCACAGGCTCGCTCTCTCAGCACCACATGTATTATTGAGATGTGACCTTCCATTCCAAGATATTTTTCAGGAAACTGGGCATCACCCCCATTGTAGTTAATGACCCCTCATCTGCATCCCCTCCATTTTCCACACTTTGCTCTCACCCCCACTTCCCTCCAAACAGAACAGAGATAGAGTTCCCGTGGGTCACCTGGAAAATAGCAATACTGATGTCAGGCTGCTGTTAATTGATCACAGCTCAGTGTTCAATGCCATCATACCCTCTGTACTAATCAACAAGTTCCAGGACCTGGGCCTTTGTGTTTCACACTGCAAATGGGTCCTTGACTTTCACATCAGGAGAGCACAGTTAGTGCAGATCAGAAATAACATCTCCTCACTGACAATCAACACTGTCACACCTCAAGGATGCATGCTTAGCCCACTACACTGCTTCCTTTACACCCATGACTGTGTGGCTGGGCACAACTCAAATGCCATCGAGAAATTTGCTGATGACACAACTATTGTTGGAGAATTTTAGATGGTGACAATGAGGTTGTGGGAGTGAGAGAGAACAGCTGGTTGAGTGGTGTTGAAACAATAATCTTGCACTCAACCAAGACCTAAGAATTGATTGTGAATTCCAGGAAGGGGAAGTCAAGGGATCACACATCAGTCCTTATCTGGAGATCAGTAATGGAAAGGGTGAGCAGTTTCAAGTTCCTGTGTGTCACCGTCTCTGAAGATCTGTTCTGGGTCCAATTACAAAGATGGCACAACAGCCGCTGTGTTCCATTTAGGTTTGAGGAGACTTTGTATGTCACCAAGGACTCTCGCAAATTTCTTCAGGTGTATGAAGAACATTCTGTTTGCAGCACTGTCCCATCTGGAGGGCCCACCGCACAGGATTATAAAAAACTGCATAAAGTTGCAAACTCAACCATTTCTATCTTAGGCACTGGCCTCCCTGGCGTTAGGGACATCTTCAAAAGGCGATGCCTCAAAAAGACCTCATCTGTCGTTAAAGGTCTCCATCACCCAGAACATGTCCTCTTCTCATCAAGGAAGAGGTACAGGCACCTGAAGGCACACACTCAGTGTTTTAAGAACAACTTCTCCTCCACCGCCATTTGGTTTCTGAATGGACAATGTTCCATCACACAATTTTTTTCTTTTTTTTGGCTCACTTTGTGCACTACTTATGTATTTGATATAGAGTGGATTCCAGTTAACTGGGGCACATCAGGACCAGTACATTTTGATAAAGTGCGGATTCCAGTTAATTGGGGCACATCAGGACCAGTACATTTTGATAAAGTGTGGATTCCAGTTAATTGGGGCACATCAGGACCAGTACATTTTGATAAAGTGTGGATTCCAGTTAATTGGGGCACATCAGGACCAGTACATTTTGATAAAGTGTGGATTCCAGTTAATTGGGGCACATCAGGACCAGTACATTTTGATAAAGTGTGGATTCCAGTTAATTGGGGCACATCAGGACCAGTACATTTTGATAAAGTGTGGATTCCAGTTAATTGGGGCACATCAGGACCAGTACATTTTGGCCCAATTAAGCAGTTGCCTCAATTAGCCCAAGTTGCATGAAAATTGTTAAAAAAGTATAAAAACATGAACTAATTTTAATTGAGTAACAAATTATGTAAATAAAATACAGAACAAATTAGAAGACTACCAATAGACTGCAATATTATAAGACTGTATTAGTTCCTAATAGTTATTGATGGAGGAATTGTATGTTGCTGTGTTCTTCTAAATGAACAAGATCAGCTCAGAAACCTAGTGCAGATAATGGTCTGCCTTCATACAATGATTGAATCTTCCAAATCTTCACTTTCATTACAACATTCAAGATGATTGTCAAATCCTTCAAGTTCTTCGTAATTGCTGAAGTAGTCAAATCATTTCAAATGCACTCCCAGCCATTTCTCGCATCTCCAATCTTCAATGCTTGAAACTGTGATGAACGAAACAGTTCTGAATTGTCTTACTACTTATTTCTTGCCAACTATCAGTAACAAAAATAACTGCTTTTTGAGCACAAACACATGCAACTGACACTATTTCTTTCATTTTCCAATATTTTTATTAAATTATTGGAAGAAGAGAAGATGGTGGCATGATGCAGCGCACAGCAGCCACTCCAGTGATCAATATCTGTTATCTGTCAAGTAGGGTGCCGTGCACGATCCTGATTTGATGGAGGCAGACGTGACAGAACGGAGGAACATCCGGTGAAACTTCTGAAATGCCTGTTTCACTGCCACTTCTGTTGTGTGATCCAGAATCTCTGGAGGGGAAGGCCCCGAGCCCTCGGCTTTGCTCGTTGCTTGGCAGCCGGGGCGGGGTCGACACGCTCAGCAGAGATGGTGCTCGGTGCTCAGTGTCAGAGTCTTGAAGTTTTTGGACGGACTCCGAGTTGGCTGTGGTCGAGTGCTTCCAGGGTGCTGCATCAGCAAGTTTGCGGCGCTGGAGGTTCATGGCAGGGAGAGTTTCTCCCTTCTACCGTCTGCGTGAGATGATGGGGCTATCAGGACTTGAGACCTTTTTTTACCGTGCCCATGGTCTGCTCTTTATCAAATTACGGTATTGCTTTGCACTGTTGTAAATATATGTTATAATTACGTGTTTTTGTCAGTTTTAGTCTTGGTCTGTCTTGTGTTTCCATGATATCATACTGGAGGAACGTTGTATCATTTCTTAATACATGCATTACTAAATGACAATAAACGAGGACTGAGTGTCCTCAATCTAAAAAAATTATAAGATAGCACAAAATGCACTATATATAAAAGTCACACTGATACAATCATGGTATCCCATATTCATAATCAAATAAAATAAACTGAATTATGAAATACAATAATATGGTTAATTATATTATATAAAAAAAAATCTACACCCACTACCAAGACAAAGCTGGTTGGTTAAAAAGAACAAGACAACAAAAAAACAAGAGTACTTTACCATATAGTGTTTTATAATAATGGTCCAGATCTATATTTTAATAACAATAACAATTCAAAGATTTTTAAAATAGTGCAGAAAGGGTCCCCATAGTGTTTGAAAATCTTGATTAGAATCAGAAATCGTACGAGGAATCTTCTCTAAATTTAAATATGACATAACATCGCATAACCATTGAGCATGTGTGGCGGGGGGCAACCTCCTTCCATTTAAGCAAGGTCGCCCTCCGAGCCATAAGAGAAATAATAGCCAGTACCCACAAATGAGGAGGCTCCAAAATTATAGTCTTTCTTCAACAATACCAAATAAGGCAGTCAAAGGATTGGGCTTAAAATTAACTTTAAAAAGTACAGAAAAAGTTTGGAATACATCTTTCCAATATTTTTCAAGGCTCAAACATGACCAAGTCATATGAATTAATGAAGCCTCTCCATTATTACATCTGTCACAGTAAGGAGATATACCTGCAAAAAACGAGAGAGCTTGTCTTTAGACGTATAAGCCCTATGTACCACCTTAAATTGTAGGGGGGAATGACGAGCACATAATGATGAAGAATTAACCATTTTGAAAATAGCCCTCCAGATCTCATCAGACACTGAAGTCTGTAAATCCTTTTCTCAATCTTTTTTTAACTTTGTCTAAAGGAGCCATTCTCAGTCCCAACAACAGACCATAAATATAAGATATTGAGCCATTTTCAAAAGGTTTCAAATTGAAAGTTCCATCTAATATGCTCTTATCTGGGCTGGTAGGAAATATATGTAGTTTAGATCTTAAAAAATCTCTAATCTGTAGATAGCAAAAAAAGTGGATATTTGATAGGTTATATTTCACAGAGCTGCTCAAAAGAACAAAGATCCCCTCCAACAAACGGACCCTGAAATCATTTAATGCCTAATCTATCCCATTCTAAAAAATAGATCGGTCGTAGATGGTTTTAAAAAAAAATTAGAAAAAAATAGGACTAGAAAGGGAAAATCTCAATAAACCGAAATGTTTTCTAAACTGTAGCCAGATCCTCAACGTGTGTTTAACCACCAAACTGTCAGTTAATTTATTTAAAGATAAAGAGGGGATCCAAGAAGAAAAATAATAGAAAATTTTGTAACAGAGTTGGCTTCCAAAACGACCCATATTGGACAATCCTCACGATTAATATAATATAACCAGAATGTAAGATTTCGTATGTTAATTGCCCAATAATATAACCTAAAATTGGGTAGAGCAAGGCCTCCATTATTTTTAATTTTTTGAAGGTGGGCTTTATTTAATCGGGGTTTTCTGTTCTTCCATATATAGGAAGAAAGAATCGAATCTAAAGAATCAAAAATAGACTTAGGAATAAAAACAGGTACAGCTTGAAAAAAGTATATAAATTTAGGTAAAATATTCATTTTAATAGAATTAATTCAACCAATCAATGATAAAGAGAGGGACGACCAATTAGAAAGTATCTTTTTCACATAATTCATTAAGGTTAGAACATTTTCTTTGAATAGATCTCTATAATTCTTAGTGATTGTTACACCCAGATATGTAAATTGTTTTCTTACAATTTTAAAAGGAAGGTTAATATCAGTACCAAATTATTTAAAGTAAACAATTCACTCTCATGTAAATTCAATTTGTATCCTGAAAACCGACTAAAATTAGTCAGTAAAAGAAACTTAGAGGGTAAAGAAGTTGTAACATTAGATATAAAAAGCAATAGGTCATCAGCATAAAGCGAGACTTTATGAATAGTACCTTTCCTTAAGATACTGGTGATATATTTAGACTCTCGAAAGACAATTGCTAAAGGTTCTAATACCAAATCAAAAAGGAAAGAGCTCAACAGACATCCTTGTCTGGTTCCACGTTGGAGTTTAATTGGTTTAGAATCCTGAAAGTTAGTAAGGACCCGAGCAGAGGGAGATAAGTAATTTAATCCAATGAATAAAATTGGGCCCAAAATTAAATTTTTCTAAGGTTTTAAATAGGTAATTCCATTCAACTCGGTCAAAAGCCTTATTCGCATCCAGAGAAATCACACATTCCGATATTTCCTTGGATGGAGAATGCATAACATTTAACAGTCCCTGTGTATTAAAATGGGAATATTGATTTTTAATAAATCCTGCCTGATCATCAGATATTATAGAAGGTATAATATTCGAGTCTACGGGCCAAAACTTTAGATAGGATCTTAGCATCAACCTTGAGTAAAGAGATTGGTCTATATGACGAGCGTTCAGTGGGATTCTTATTCTTTTTAAGAATAAGCGAAATGGAAGCTTCATAAAAAGACTGTGGCAACCTACCCACCTTGAAGGAATCAGTAAGGGTAGAACGTAAATAAGGTATAAGCAATGAAGAAAAAGCCTTATAAAATTCTCCAGAGAATCTGTCAGGTCCTGGAGATTTCCCAGAATGCAATGAACATATAGCCTCAGTGGTTTCCTCCTGAGAAATAGGTTGATCCAACTGCTATCAATTATCAACTGAAAGTCCAGGTATATTTAATTGGTCTAAAAAGTTATTCATTGCAGTATTATCTTTAACAAAATCAGAATTATACAGTTTAGAATAAAATTCTCTGAAAGTGTCATTTATTTGAAAATGGTCAGTTGTCACATCACCATTGGTTTTGCGAATTTCTTTAATTTGCCGTTTAGCTATAAAGGTCTTCAATTGATTAGCCAATAGTTTACCAGTTTTTTCTCCATGTACATAGAATTGGCTTCTATCTTTTTAAAGTTTGACTTTCAATTGGATACTTTATAAGAAGATCATATTTAGTTTTAATTTCAATGCGTCTTTTGTATAGCCTGGTGCCAAAGTGTATTTCTGGTCTAATTGTTTAATTGATTAACTGAATCAGTTCTCTCTATTAGCTTTTTTTCTTAATATATGCAGTATAGGAGATAATTTGTCCTCTAATATATGCCTTAAAAGTATCCCAAATGTTAAGACTAGAAGTCTCTTCCAATGCATTTTCATCAAAAAAAGAGTAATTTGATTCTCCAGAAATTTTAGAGAAAGTCCTTATCAGATAACAAAGTTAAATTAGAATGCCAGGATCTGTTCATAGGAGTGAAACCAGGAAGATTTAAAGATAGAAATACAGGAGAATGGTCAGATACAGCTATTTCTTTATATTCAATGGATCAAACTAGGGAATCATTTGACTATCAATAAAAAAATAATCAATCCTGGTATAGGAATGATGGACATGAGAAAAGAATGAATACTCCTTACCCGCTGGCTGAAAAAAACGCCAGACATTAACAATATCATATTTCATTAAACACTATTTAAAAACTGGAGCAATGCACACAAAATACTGAAGGAACTCAGCAGGTCTGGCAGCACCTATGGAAATGAATAAACAGTTGACCTTTCAGGCTGAGACCTTGCTTCAGGTTTAAAAAACTGTTCACTCTAAACATGGTGTAGTGTTTAATGGCCACATAAGTGCATGCTAGTTATTGTAAATGAAGTGGTCGACTAGTTATTGTTTTTTAAGAATTGTCTCGAATAAGCAGCTGCCCCAATTAACCGATGGTCCAATTAACTGGAATCCACTGTATTTCCCTGTCTCTGTATATCATCACTTTGAGAGAACAATGTACTTGTGCCTAAAGGGCTGTCTTTTCTAAAACATGCAAGTCCTGCCTTATTTTAATTAACTTTGCATTTGTCCATTGTTAAATTTGGTTTGCAATTCAATGGATCACTTCCCCAGTTACAGCACAGAACAACACAGCACAGGAACAGGGTGTCCAGCACACAATGTCTGTGCTGAACACAATGCCAAATTAAACTACATCTGTTGTCTGCATATGATCCATATCCCTCCATTCCTTGCATCTTCACATGCCTGTCTGAAACCCTCTGAAATGCCACTAACATATCTACTTCTACCACTACTCCTGACAACCTGTTGCGGATGCCTACCACCCTCTGACAAAAAAATTGACCTGCACATCCCCTTTAAACTTTCTCCTCTCAAGTGTATGTCCTCTAATATCTGACATTCCTGCCCTGGGAGAAAGATTCTGACCATCAGAAGCCTCATAATTTTACAAACTTCTGTCAGATTTCCCCTCAGCCTCCAGGAGAGGAAAAAGAACAAGTTTATCGAAGTTTATCAAACCTCTCCTAGCTAATACCTACTGCTACAGGAAGCATTCTGGTAAACCGCTTCTGTACCCTTTTCAAAGCCTCTACAATTCTCCCGTACTGGGGCAACAAGGAATGCACACTGCACCCCATGTGCAGCATAACCAAAATTTTATACTGCTGCAATGTGATTTCCTTATTAATATTCAATGCACCAATCAATAAAGACCATATGGTTTTAAAAAATTCATTTACAGGATGTGGGTGTCACTAGCTCAGCCAGCATTTATTGCTCATCCCTAGTTGCCCTTGAGAAGGTGGTGACAAGCTGCCTTCTTGAAACACTGCAGTCCCTGAGGTGTAGGTACACCCACAGTGCTGTTAGCGAGGGAATTCCATGATTTTGACCCAGTGACAATGAAGGAATGGTGAAATGTTTCCAAGTCAGGATGGTGAGTGACTTGGAGGGGCTTTCCAGGTGGTGGTGTTCCCAGGTATCTGCTGTTCTTGTCCTTCTAGATGGTAGTGGTTGTGGGTCTGGAAGGTGCTGCCTTAGGAACTTTGGTGTGTTGTTGCAGTGCATCTTGTAGATAGTACACACTGATGCAACTGTTCGTTGATGGTGAAGGGGTTGTGTGCTTGTGGAAGGGGGAACAATCAAGTGGGCTGTCTTGTACTGGACGGTGTCAAGCATCTTGAGTGTTGATGGAGCTGCACTCATCCTGGAGAGTGGTGAGTATTCCATTACACTCCTGACCTGAGCCTTGTAGATGGTGGACAGGCTTTTGTGGTCAGGAGGTGAATTACACACCACCAGGATTCCTGGCATTTGACCTGCTGTGGTAGCCTCGGTGTTTAAGTGGCTAGACCCGTTCAGTTTCCTGTCAATGATAACCCCCAGGATGTTGATAGTAGGGGATTCAGTGACGGTGATGCCACTGAATGTCAAGGGAAGATGGTTAGAGCCTCTGTTGTTGGAGATGGTCATTGACTGGCACTTGCGTGGCTCAGTTGATACTTGCCACTTGTCAGTCCAAGCCTGGACATTTTCCCAGGTCCTGCTGCACTTGGGTATGAACTGCCTCACTATCTGAGCAGTCATGAATGGTGCAGGACATTGTGCAGTCATCTGCAAACATCCCCACTTCTGACCTTATGAAGAAGGAAGGTCATTAGTGAAGCAGCTGAAGATGGTTGGTCCGAGGACACTTCCCTGAGGAACTCCTGCAGTGATGTCCTGAGGATGAGATAACTGACCTCTAACTATCTTCCTTTGTGTCAGGTATGATTCCAACCAGCAGAGGGTTCCCCCCAATTCCCATTGATTCCATTTTAGCTCGGGCATCTTGATGTCATACTCAGTCAAATGCTGCCTTGATATCGATGACTATCACTCTCACCTCACCTCTGGTAATTAGCTCTTTCGTCCATCTTTGGTCCAAGGCGGTGATGAGATCAGGAGCTGAGTGGCCTTGACGTAACCCAAACTGGGCATCTGTAAGCAAGTTATTGCTGAGTAGGTGCTGCATGATAGCACTGTTGCTGATCCCGTCCATTGCTTTGCTGATGACAGAGTAGGTTGCTAGGGTGGTAATTGGCTGGGTTGGACTTGTCCTGTTTCTTGTCTATAGGGCATAACTAGACAATTTTCCACATTGCAGGATACTGGTGTTGTAGCCATACTATAAGACCATAAGACAAAAGAGCAGAATTAGGCCATTTGGCCCATCGAGCTGCTCTGCCATTCAATCCTCTTCCTCAACCCCAATTCCTATCGATCTCTGTCTTAAGAACACCTAACGACCTGGCCTCCACAGCTGCATGTGGCAACAAATTCCACAAATTCACCACCCTCTGGCTAAAGAAATTTCTCCACATCTGTTTGAATGCATGCCTGTGTCCTGAGGCGGTGCCCTCTTGTCCTAGATTCTTCCCACCAGGGGTAACATCCTTTCCACATCTACTCTGTTTGGGCCTTTCAACATTCGAAAGGTTTCAATGAGACCTCCCCTCATCCTTCTAAATTCCAATGAGTACAGACCCAGAGCCATCAAATGTTCCTCGTGTGATAGCCTTTCAATTCCCCTCCAATGCCAGCACATCTCTTCTAAGAGGACTCCAAAACTGTTCACAATACTCAAGGTGCGGCCTCACCGGTGCCTTATAAAGCCTCAGCATCACATCCCTGCTCTTGTATCCTAGACCTCTTGAAATGAATGCTAACATTGCATTTGCCTTCCTCACCACCAACTCAACCTGCAAGTTAACCTTTAGAGTGTTGTCCCTTTGCATCTTAGATTTTTGGATTTTCTTCCCATTTAGAAAATAGTCCACACATTTATTTCTACTATCAAAGTGTATGACCATGCATTTTCCAACATTGTATTTAATTTGCCACTTTCTTGTCTGTTCTCCTAATCTGTCTAAGTCCTTCTGCATCCAACCTGTTTCCTCAACACTACCTGCCCCTCCACCAATCTTCATATCATCTACAAACTTGGCAACAAAGCCATCTATTTCATCATCAAAATCATTGATATACAGCATAAAAAGAAGTGGTCCCAACACCAACCACTGCAGAACACCACTAGTCACTGGCAGGCAACCACAGAAGGATAGAACATAGAACAGTACAGCACAGTACAGGCCCTTTGGCCCACATTGTTGTGCCGACCCTCAAACCCTGCCTCCCATATAACCCCCCACCTTAAATTCCTCCATCTACCTCTCTAGTAGTCTCTTAAACTTCACTAGTGTATCTGCCTCCACCACTGACTCAGGCAGTGCATTCCACGCACCAACCACTCTCTGAGTAAAAAACCTTCCTCTAATATCCCCCTTGAACTTCCCACCCCTTACCTTAAAGCCATGTCCTCTTGTATTGAGCAGTGGGGCCCTAGGGAAGAGGTGCTGGCTATCCACTATCTATTCCTCTTATTATCTTGTACACCTCTATCATGTCTCCTCTCATCCTCCTTCTCTCCAAAGAGTAAAGCCCTAGCTCCCTTAATCTCGGATCATAATGCATACTCTGTAAACCAGGCAGCATCCTGGTAAATCTCCTCTGTACCCTTTCCAATGCTTCCACATCCTTCCTATAGTGAGGTGACCAGAACTGGACACAGTACTCCAAGTGTGGCCTAACCAGAGTTTTATAGAGCTGCATCATTACATCGCGACTCTTAAACTCTATCCCTCGACTTATGAAAGCTAACACCCCATAAGCTTTCTTAACTACCCTATCCACCTGTGAGGCAACTTTCAGGGATCTGTGGACATGTACTCCCAGATCCCTCTGCTCCTCCACACTACCAAGTATCCTGCCATTTACTTTGTACTCTGCCTTGGAGTTTGTCCTTCCAAAGTGTACCACCTCACACTTCTCTGGGTTGAACTCCATCTGCACTTCTCATCCTATCAATGTCTCTCTGCAATCTTCAACAATCCTCTACACTATCTACAAAACTACCAACCTTTGTGTCATCTGCAAACTTGTCAACCCACCCTTCTACCCCCACATCCAGGTCATTAATAAAAATCACAGAAAGTAGAGGTCCCAGAACAGATCCTGATGGGACACCACTAGTCACAATCTTCCAATCTGAACGTACTTCCTCCACCACCACCCTCTGCCTTCTGGATCCTTTTATTCCCACTCGCTGCCTTCTTCCAATCTGTCATACAAGGGGACGCTGACGGCAGACCCAAATGCAAGACACAAACACTGAAGTACTAGGAACAGGACTTGAGTAGAAAGCTGGGACAAGAACACAGACTTGGGCTAGGACATTGGCTAAGCAAGCGGGACCAGGACAAGGAACTGGGAACTAAGAGCCTGGGCTTGGACTCTGAGCCAGAGACCTGGGTCTTGACTCGGGCTCAGACTCTGGAACTGGGCGAGGCAACAGGGACAGGACGAGAACACGAAGCCTTGACTTGGTGCTCAGGAGCAGCCGAGCCTTGGACTTGGGACAACAGGACCGCAGAACAGAGCCTTGGTAATCTTGGGAGACAGGAACGCAGAACACAGAGCCTTGGTTTTGAGAGGCAGGAACATGGAACACAGACCAGGACCCCTCCTTGGGAACAGGACTTGGGGCTGTGGCTCTACACAGAATGCTGAAGAGGACAAGACAGATCCCAACACTAGGTAGCAGCATGCAGCCAGACCTACCTAGCAAAGGTATGGACACAGAGATAGTTCCCAACACGAGGATAGTCAGTTCCTTATCTTGACAGGGCAAGGCTCCAGACACTGGCTGCGGGGCGAGGCTCCAGAAGGAAGGGGAAAGGAAGGGAAGGGAACAGTCCAGCCTCAGGGTAACGGCAAAGACAGCCTAGCTTACCCAACAGATCCAATCACAGGGTGACAGCCTCCCTTACCCCACAGACACAAGGACAGAATACTGACAGGACAAACCAGCACCCACACTTGAACCCAGGCCCACTTATATTCCCAGCCCCAAGACAAGTATCAGGTGCCTATGATTAAGCCCAACTGAAACAACGGACAGCCAGAAGACCTGGAGTCCGGAGTCCATGGACCGGACTGTGAACTGGAAAGCGGACTTCACGGACCGGACCATGACACAATCAGCCAATGCTCTAACTACGTTAGTAACTTTCCTGTAATATCATGGGCTCTTAACTCGGTAAGCAGCCTCATGTGTGGGTCCTTGTCAAAAGCTTTCTGAAAGTCCAAATATACAACATCAACTACATCCCCTTTATCTATCCTACTTGTAATCTCCTCAGAGAATTCCAACAGGTTCATCTGGTAGGATTTTCCCTGAAGGAAATCATGCTGTCTTTGTCCTATCTTGTCCTGTGTCATTAAGTACTCCATCACCTCGTCCTTATCAATTGACTCCAACATCTTCCTATCCACTGAGGTCAGGCTAACTGGTCTATAAATTTCTTTTCTGCTGCCTTCGTCCTTTCTTAAAGAGTGGAGTAACATTTGCAATTTTCCAGTTGCTGTTAGTTGCTCTCTGTAGATTTTTTAAAAACTTCCCAATCCTTTATCTTCCCACTAAGTTTAGCTTTGTTGTATGCCCTCTCTTTTGTTTTTACATTAGCTTTACTTCCCTTGTCAGCCACGGTTGTACTATTTTGACATTTGAACATTTCTTCATTTTTGGAATACACATGTCCTGCACCTTCCTCATTTTTCCCAGAAACACACGCCATTGCTGCTCTGTTGTCATCCCTGCCAGCAGCTCCTTCCAATTTACTTTGGCCAGTTCCTCTCTCATACCACTGTAATTTCCCTTGCTCCACTGAAATACTGCTACATCAGACTTTACTTTCTCCTTACCAAATTTCAAGGTGAACTCAATCACATTGGGATCACTGGTTCCTAAGGGTTTTTTTTTTATTTTGAGCTCCCGAATTGCCTCCGGCTCATGACATAACACCCAATCCAGTATAGCCGATCCCCTAGTCGGCTCAATGATAAACTGCTTTAAAAAGCCGTCTCTTAGGCATTCAACAAACTCACTCTCTTGAGATCCACTACCAACCTGTTTTCCCCAATCGACCTGCATGTTAAAATCTCTCATGACTTTCATAACATTGCCCTTTTAACAGGCCTTTTATATTTGCTGTTGTAATCTGTGGTCCACCTCCCAGCCACTGTTGGGAGGCCTGTATATAACTGCCATCAACGTCCTTTTACCCTTGCAGTTTCTTAACTCAACCCACAAGGATTTAACATCTTCGATCCTATGTCACATCCTTCTACTGATTTGATGCCATTCTTTACGAGTCGAGCCACTCCTCCCCCTCTGCCTACCTTCCCATCCCTCCGATACAACGTGTAACCAACTACAACCATCCTTCAGCCACGATTCAGTGATGGCCACAACATCACACCTGGCAACGTGTACTATTGCAACAAGATGATCCACTTTATTTTTTATACTTCACGCATTGAGATTCTGGAACAGCTTGGCTAGTGACGAGGCAAGTTCTGGAGCACAAGTCTTCAGGATTATTGCCGGGATTCTGTCTGGGCCCATAGCCTTTGCAGTGTCCAGTGCTTTCAGCCGTTTATTAATATCACGTGGAGTGAATCAGATTGGCTGCATACTGACTTTTGGGATGTTGGGGACTTCTGAGGAGGCCAAACTGGATCATCTACTCAGCATTTCTGACTGAGGATTGTTGCAAATGCCTCAGCCTTACCTTGTTCACAGGGGTGCTGGGCTCCTCTATCATTGAGGATGGGGATATTTGTGGAGTCTCCTCCTCCAGTGAGTTGTTTGATTGTCCACCACCATTCACGGCTGGATGTGCAGGACTACGGAGCTTAGATCTGATCTGTTGGTTGAGGCATCACTTGGCTCTGTCTGTTACTTGCTGCTTATGGTGCCTGGCATGAGAGTAGTCCTGTACTGTGGCTTCACCAGGGAGACACTTCAACACCAGGCATACCTCAATATGTTCTCGGCATACCCTCCTGCACTCTCCGTTGAACCAGGGTTGATTCCCTGGCCTACTGGTAATGTTAACTTTTAGGAATCCTACACAAGGATTCACAAGTCCCTTTGCGTCTCAAATTTTTTGAATTTTCTCTCCATTTAGAAAATGGGCAGTGCTTTTATTTCTTCTACCAAAGTGGATGATCGTATACTTTTCAACTCTATATTCCATCTGCCACTTCTTTGCCCATTCTCCTAATCTGTCAAAATCCTTCTCTCTATTCTTCACTACTAATGCCCCTCCACCTATCTTCATATCATCCACTAACCTTGCAACAAAGCCATCAATTCTGTCATTCAAATCATTGACATATACAATAAAATGAAATTGTCCCAAAACAGACCCTGTGGATCACCACTAGTCACCAGCAGCCAACCAGAAAAGGTTCCCTTTATTCCCACTCTTTGCCTCCTGCCAACCAGCCAATGCTTTATCCCTGCTGGTGTCTTTCCTGTAACACCAGGGGCTTGTAGATTGTTAAGCAGCCTCATTTGTGGCATATTGTGAAAGGCCTTCTGAAAGTACGCAAAATCCACCAATTCTCCTTTATCTATGCTGCTTGTAATTTCTTCAAAGAATTCCAACAGATTTGTCAGGCAAGATTTTCTGACTACAACCTATTTTACCTTGTACCTCCAGGTACCCCAAAACCACATCTTTAAAAGTCAACTTCAACATGTTCCCAACCACTGAGGTCAGAATAACTGGCCTATAATTTCCGTTTTTTCTGCGTCTCTTCCTTCTCGAGGAGTGGAGTGACATTTGTAATTTTCTAGCCCTCTCAAGTCATGCCAGAATCAATTCATTATTAAAAGGTAATTACTAATGCTGCCCCAATCTCTTCAACCAACTCCTTCAGAAACCTGGCATGTATACCATCAGGTCCAGGTGACTTATCAGACCTTTCAAATTCCCTAGAACCTTCTCCCTAGTAATGGCAACTTCACACACTTCTGCCCCCTGACACCTGAAACTTCTAGCATATTGCCAGTCTCTTCCTCAGTGAAGACTGATGCAAAATACTTATTCAGTTCATCCACCATTTCCTTGGTTATCATTACTATCTCTCCAGCATCATTTTTTAGCAGTCCAATATCAACTCTCACATCTTTTTTATACTATAAATACCTGAAGAAACTTTTGGTATCCTCTTTTATATTGGCTAGCTTACCTTCGTATTCCATCTTTTCCTTCTGAATTACTTTTTCAGTTGCCTTCTGTTGGTTTTTAATAGCTTCCCAATCCTTTAAATTCCCACTAATTTTTGCACTATTATATTCCCTCTCTTTGGCTTTTTTTGTTGGCTTTGACCTTTCTTGTCAGCCACAGTTGTGTCATCCTACCTTGAGAATACTTCTTCCTCCTTAGCATACATAGATACAAATTGCTCTCAGAAATTCCAGCCATTGTTGTTCTGCCATCATCCCTGCTAGCGTTCTTTTCTAAATAATTTTGGCTAGCTTCTCTCTCATCCCTCTGTAATTCCCTTTACTCCACTGAAACATCTGGCTTTAGCTTCTCCTTCTTAAATTGCAGGGTGAATTCTATCCTATTATGATCACCGGCTCCTAAGGTTCCTTTACATTAAGCTCTGTGATCAATTCCTGTTCATTGCACTACACACAATCAAGAATAGCTGATCCTCTAGTGGGCTGAACCACAAACTGCTCTAAAAAGACATCTCATAGGCATTCTAGAAATTCTTCCCCTTAGAATCCAGCATCAACCTAATTTTCCCAATCTACCATCGTATTGAAATCCCCCATGACTATTGTAACATTACCCTTCTGCATTTTCTATCTCCCATTGTAATTTGTAGACCACATCTTTACTACCAATAGGAGGTCTGTATATAGTATAACTCTCATCTGAGTATTTTTGTATTTTTACCCCTGCAGTTCCTTAGCGCTATACACACAATTCAACACCTTCTGATCCTATGTCACCTCTATCTATTGATTTGATTTGATTTTTACTAACAGACCCACTCCAACCCCTCTGCCGTCCTGCCTGTCCTTTCAATACAATGTGTATCCTTGGAAGTTAAGCTCCCAAGAGTAATTTTCTTTCAGCCATGATTCAGTGATGCCCATAATGCCATTCATGCCACTCTGTAACTGTGCTAAAAGTTCATCCAACCTTACTCCATGTACATTCAAATATAATATCTTCAGTTCTGTGTTGTTGTTCCTTTTTACGCTTTGTGGTGTATTGGGCAGCATCTTTTGCTGTTCCTTGAGCATTTGACTGTTTTTTACAAGGCCAAGTTGCTGGCTCAATGCTCAACCCAACACAGATGGAAAGCGTGCGAGGAGCCAGCCCGATTTAAACTTGGGACCATTTGCCTCAAAGTCCGTTGATGATGTCACTATACCTCCAGCTGGCTAAAGTCCGGTATTTTCTCTTTCGATTTTGTCTGCCTCTTACATTGAAGCTCATCCTGTTGACTGCAATTCTGCCCTGTCCCAGCCTCTGCTTGCTCGCAGTCTCACTACACACTGCCTCTGTTTGTAAAGCAACTATGTCATTCTCATTCTCAATGGTATCACTCTGGTTTCCATACACCTGCCAAATTAGTTTAAATCCTTCCAAACAGTTCTAGAAAACCTTCCCTCAAGAATATTAGTCCACCTCAGGTTCAGATGCAACCCATCTCCTTTGTCCAGGTTGTACCTTCTCCGAAGAGATCCAAATGATTCATAAATCTGAGCCCCTGCCCCTTGCACCAGTCCCTCAACCACGCATTCACCTGCCAAATCATCCTATTCTTACCCTCATTGGCACGTGGCACAGGCAGCATTCCAAAGGTTACAACCCTGAGTCCTGTTTTTCAGCATTCTTTGCCTCCTGACAATCAGTCAATCTTATATCCATACTAGTATCTTTCCCTTAAGACAATGGGCTCTTATCTTGTTAAGTAGCTTCGTGCAGCCCTTTGTCAAAGGCCTTCTGACAATCCAAGTAAATAACATCCACTGACTCTCCTTTGTCTATCCTGCCTGTTATTTCCTCAAAGAATTCCAACAGATTTGTCAGGCAAGATTTTCTCTCAAGGAAACCATGCTAACTTTATCATGTGCCTTCAAGTACCCCAAAGCTTCATCCTTAATAATGGATTCCAACATCTCCCCAACCTCTGAGGTCAGGTTAAATGACCTAGAGTTTCCTTTCTTCTGCCACCCTCCATTCTTAAAGAGTGGAGTGATATTTGCAATTTCCCAGTCCTCTGGAACTATTTCTGAATTTAGTGATTCTTGAAGGATCATTACTAATACCTCCACAATCTCTACAGCTACCTCTTTCAGAAACCTGGGGTGGGCTGTCGTTCATCTGGTCCAGGTGACTTATCTACCTTCAGACCTTTCAGCTTCCCAAGCACCTTCTCCTTAGTAATAGCAACTACATCACTTCTGCCACCTGACACTCATGAATTTCTGGCATACTCCAAGTGTCTTCCACAGTAAAGACTGACGCAAAATACTTATTGTTTATCCACCATTTTTTGTCCTCCATTGCTACCTCTCCAGCATCATTTTCCAGGGGTCTGATACCCACTTTCACTTCTCTTTTACTCTTTATACATCTGAAAAACTTTTGATATCCTCTTTGATATTTTGGTTAACTTAACTTCATATTTCATCATTTCTTTTCTTATGGATGTTTTCCATTTTAAAAGCTTCTCAATCCTCTACATTATTTTTTGCTATATTACATGCCTGCTCTTTTGCTTTAATGCTGTCTTTGATTTTCCTTGTTACCTATGGTTGCCTCATCCTCCCTTTAGAATATTTCATCATCTTGGCATATATCTATTCCTCACCTTCCAACTTGTCCCCAGAAACTCCAGCCATTGCTGTTCTGCCATCATCCCTGTTAGTGTCCCCTCCCAATCCACTTTGGCCACCTCCTCTCGAGTGCCTCTGTAATTCCCTTTTCTCCACTGTAACTTCATACCGTACACCTGACTTTATCTTCTCCCTTTCAAACTGCAGGGTGAGTTTGATCATATTGGGATTGGGACAGGTTGTTCTCTGGCAAGGATGTGATCGGTAAGTGGGAAGCCTTCAAAGGAGAAATTTTGAGAGTGCAGAGCTTGTATGTTCCTGTCAGGATTAAAGGCAAAGTGAATAGGAATAAGGAACCTTGGTTCTCAAGGGATATTGCAACTCTGATAAAGAAGAAGAGAGAATTGTATGACATGTATAGGAAACAAGGAGTAAATAAGGTGCTTGAGGAGTATAAAAAGTGCAAGAAAATAAAGGAAATCAGGAGGGCTAAAAGAAGACATAACGTTGCCTTGGCAGTCAAAGTGAAGGATAATGCAAAGAGCTTTTACAGGTACATTAAGAATAAAAGGATTGTAAGGGATAAAATTGGTCCTCTTGAAGATCAGGGTGGTCGGCTATGCGCGGAACCAAAAGAAGTGGGGGAGATCTTAAATGGGTTTTTTGTATCTGTATTTACTGAGGAAACCAGCACGAAGTCTATGGAATTAAGGGAAACAAGTAGTGAGATCATGGAAACTGTACAGATTGAAAAGGAGGAGGTGCTTGCTATCTTGAGGCAATTAAAAGTGGATAAATCCCCAGGACCTGACAGGGTACTCACTCGGACCTTGAAGGAGACTAGTGTTGAAATTGCAGGGGCCCTGGCAGATATACTTAAAATGTTGGTGTCTACGGGTGAGGTGCTGGAGGATTGGAGAATGGCTCATGTTGTTCCGTTGTTTAGAAAAGGATTTAAAAGTAATCCGGGAAATTATAGGCCAGTAAGTTTGATGTTGGTAGTGGGTAAGTTATTGGAAGGAGTACTAAGAGACAGAATCTACAAGCATTTGGATAGACAGGGGCTTATTAGGGAGAGTCAACATGGCTTTGTGCATGGTAGGTCATGTTTGACTAATCTATTGGAGTTCTTCGAGGAGGTTACCAGGAAAGTGGATGAAGGGAAGGCAGTGGATGTTGTCTACATGGACTTCAGTAAGGCCTTTGACAAGGTCCCCCATGGGAGATTAGTTAGGAAAATTCACTCGCTAGGTATACATGGAGAGGTGGTAAATTCGATTAGACACTGGCTCAATGGAAGAAGCCAAAGAGTGGTAGTAGAGAATTGCTTCTCAGAGTGGAGGCCTGTGACTAGTGGTGTGCCACAGGGATCAGTGCTGGTCCATTGTTATTTGTCATCTATATCAATGATCTGGATGATAATGTGGTAAACCCGATCAGCAAATTTGCTGATGATACAAAGATTGGAGGTGTAGTGGACAGTGAGGAAGGTTTTCAAAGCTTGCAGAGGGATTTGGACCAGCTGGGAAAATGGGCTGAAAAATGGCAGATGGAGTTTAATACAGACAAGTGTGAGGTATTGCACTTTGGAAGGACAAACCAAGGTAGAACATACAGGGTAAATGGTAAGGCACTGAGGAGTGCAGTAGAACAGAGGGATCTGGGAATACAGATACAAAATTCCCTAAAAGTGGCGTCACAGGCAGCTAGGGTCATAAAGAGACCTTTTGGTACATTGGCCTTTATTAAACAAAGTATTGAGTATAAGAGCTGGAATGTTATGATGAGGTTGTATAAGGCATTGGTGAGGCCAAATCTGGAGTATTGTGTTCAGTTTTGGTCACCAAATTACAGGAAGGATATTAATAAGGTTGAAAGAGTGCAGAGAAGGTTTACAAGGATGTTGCTGGGACTTGAGAAACTCAGTTACAAAGGTTGAATAGGTTAGGACTTTATTCCCTGGAGCATAGAAGAATGAGGGGAGATTTGATAGGGGTATATAAAATTATGATGGGTATAGATAGAGTGAATGCAAGCAGGCTTTTTCCACTGAGGCAAGGGGAGGAAAAAACCAGAGGACATGGGTTAAGGGTGAAGGGGGAAAAGTTTAAAGGGAACATTAGTGGGGGCTTCTTCACACAGAGAGTGGTGGGAGTATGGAATGAGCTGCCAGACGAGGTGGTAAATGCGGGTTCTTTTTTAACATTTAAGAATGAATTGGACAGATTCATGGATGGGAGGTGTATGGAGGGATATGGTCCGTGTGCAGGTCAGTGGGACTAGGCAGAAAATGCTTCGGCACAGCCAAGAAGGGCCAAAAGGCCTGTTTCTGTGTTGTAGTTTTTCTATGGTTCTATATTATGGTTACTGGTTCTGAAAAGCTCCTTTCCCATAGAGGGCTCAACCACATATTGCTTTAAAAAGTCATTCTACAAATTTCCTCTCTTGGGATCCAGCACCAACCTCATTTTCCCAATCTACCTGATATTGAATTCCTTCATGACTATCATAACTTTCAACACCATCATACCCCAGAAACTGGTGGGGTAACCGTCCTCACTGGGTCTCAACACCTCCCTCTACAATTGGATACTGGACTTCTAAAAGTAAGGCCACAGTCAGTCAGTCTGTGTGGGAAGCAATGTCACTGGTCCCATTACTCTGAGCACTGGTACTCTCCAAGGCAGTATACAAAGCCTGCTGCAGTTCACACTGCTGACATATGATTGTACAGCAGGACCCAGCTCAAACCCTGTCATCAGGTTTGCGGATGACACAACAGTGGCTGGACTTATCAAGAAAGATGACAAGACGGAGTATAGAGAGGAAGTGGAGAGACTGGTGAATTGGTGTGAGAAGAACAACCTAAGCCTGAATGTGGAGAAGGCAAAGGAAATCATTGCGGACTTCAGGAAGGTACAGACAAACCATCCCCCTCTGTGAATGCATGGCTGCTCTGCAGAGAGGCTTAAGTTCACCAAGTTCCTCAGAGTTCACATCGTTGATGACCTCACGGAGCTTAGGAGCTGATGGCACCTAACGGCAACTCCATTGTTTCCATCTTTGGAAACAGCTCTATTTCCATCTTTAATATCTCTATTTTTACCTTTCAGGGTTCTTTTGAAAACCCTGACCTGGAGTTACACGCTGACTTCGGTTCTTTGCGGGAATGGGACCCGCTCTCAGGGTCTCACGACTGGCTGTTATTCGATATAACAGGGACATGGCCTAGAAGAGTAACGCGCTTTCAGGGCTCCGGGATTTCGTGGCTCTGGAGGTGGAGGACCCGAGCTCAGTGCCGCCACCTGATGTGCTGTGGGAATACACGGAAAATCGAAAGCAGCAAGCTGGCTCGGAAAAAGTGACGCCACAGACTTTTAACATCATAAATCAATGAGTTGTTTGTTATTCTCCCCTTTCACTGTGAAACAGGGTCACCTCTTTTTCCCTCATTAGGGAGAGAGAGAGAGCCCGTGGTATGTTGAATACTGGGTGAACGAGTAGTCTTTGGGGTACTGCAAGTCTGTGTCTTTATTGATGCTTTGCTGCACGCTTGAGTGCTCGGTGGAGGGCACTGCTTATGCATGGGAGGAGGGGAGCGAGGGGGAACTTTGGGGTTCTAAAATTTAACTGTCATTCATTCTTTGGGGCACTCCTCTTTTTCGTGGATGGTTGCAAAGAAAAAGAATTTCAGGATGTGTATTGTATACATTTCTCTGACATTTAATGTACCTTTGAAACCTTTGAACCTCACCTGGTCCCTTACGATCACCTTCCGAAACAAGAAGGCACAGGAGCGCCTCCACTTCCTCAGAAGATTGAGGCAAGGAAGGTTCCCACCTCAATCTTAACTGCGTTTTAATGGAGCACCATTGAGAGTGCCCTGACACACTGCATCTCCATCTCGATTGGGAGCAGTCGAGCATCGGACCTGAAGTCCAATGTGAGCAGCGTTAGGGGACTCTATAGTTAGAGGGTGAGACAGGTGATTCTGTGGACACAGGAAAGAAACGGGGATGGTAGTTTGCCTCCCAGGTTTCTGATCGAGTCCATGATATCCTGAAGTGGGAAGGAGAACAGCCAGAGGTCGTGGTACATATTGGTACCAACGACATAGGTAGGAAAGGGAAGGAGGTCCTGAAAACAGACTACTGGGAGCTAGGAAGGAAGTTGAGAAGCAGGACCTCAAAGGTAGTAATCTCGGGATTACTGCCTGTGCCATGTGACAGTGAGTTTAGGAATAGAGTGAGGTGGAGGATAAATGAATGGCTGAGGGATTGGAGCAGGGAGCAGGGATTCAGATTTCTGGATCATTGGGACATCTTTTGGGGCAGGTTTGACCTGTACAAAAAGGACAGATTGCACTTGAATCCCAGGGAGACCAATATCCTGGCGGGGTAATTTGCTAAGGTTAATGGGGAGAGTTTAAACTAGAATTGCTGGGGGGTGAGAACCGAACTGATGTGATGGAGGAAAGGGAGGTTGGCTCACAGATAGAGAAAGCTTGGAGACAGGGCGAAAGGGAGGATAGGCAGGTGATAGAGAAGGGACATGCTCAGACCGATGGTTTAAGATGCGTCTGTTTTAATGCGAGGAGTATTATGAACAAAATGGATGAGCTTAGAGCGTGGATCAGTACTTGGAGATATGATGTTGTGGCCATTACAGAGACTTGGATGGCTCAGGGACAGGAATGGCTACTTCAAGTGCCAGGCTTTAGATGTTTCAGAAGGGACAGGGAGGGAGGCAAAAGAGGTGGGGGTGTGGCACTGTTGATCAGAGATAGTGTCATGGCTGCAATAAAGGAGGAAGTCATGGAGGGATTGTCTACAGAGTTTCTGTGGGTGGAAGTTAGGAATAGCAAGGGATCAATAACTCTACTGGGTGTATTTATAGACCACCAAATAGTAGCAGGGACATCGAGGAGCAGATAGGGAGACATATTCTGAAAAGGTGTAATAATAACAGGGTTGTTGTGGTGGGAGATTTTAATTTCCCTAATATTGATTGGCATCTCCCTAGAGTGAGAGGTTTGGATGGGGTGGAGTTTGTTAGGTGTGTTCAGGAAGGTTTCTTGACATAATATGTAGGTAAGCCAACAAGAGGAGAGGCTGTACTTGATCTGCTATTGAGAGATGAATCTGGTCAGGTGTCAGATCTCTCAGTGGGAGAGCATTTTGGAGATAGTGATCACAATTCTATCTCCTTTACCATAGCACTGGAGAGGGATAGGAACAGACAAGTTAGTGAAACATTTAATTGGAGTAAGGGGAAGTCATGATGCTATCAGGCAGGAGCATGGAAGCATAAATTGGAAACAGATGTTCTCAGAGAAACGTATGGAAGAAATGTGGCAAATGTTCAGGGGATATTTGCGTGGGGCTCTGAGTAGTTACGTTCCAATGAAACAGGGAAAGGATGGTAAGGTACAGGAACTGTGGTGTACAAAGGCTGTTGTAAATCTAGTCAAGAAGAAAAGAAGAGCTTATGAAAGGTTCAAAAAACTAGGTAATGACAGAGATCTAGAAGATTATAAGGCTAACAGGAAGGAGCTTAAGAATGAAATTAGGAGAGCCAGAAGGGGCCAAGAAAAGGCCTTGGCGGACAGACCCCAAGGCATTCTACAAGTATATGAAGAGCAAGAGGATAAGACATGAGAGAATAGGACCAATCAAGTTTGACAGTGGGAAAGTCTGTATGGAACCGGAGGAGATGGCAGAGGTACATAATGAATACTTTGCTTCAGTATTCACTACCAAAAAGGATCTTGACAATTGTAGGGATGACTTGTAGCAGACTGAAAAGCTTGAGCATATAGATATTAAGGAAGAGGATGTGCTAGAGCTTTTGGAAAGCATCAAATTGGATAAGCCACTGGGACCGGACGGATGTACCCCAGGCTACAGTGGGATGTGAGGGAGGAGATTGCTGAGCCTCTGGCGATGATCTTTGCATCATCAATGGAGACGGGAGAGGTTCCGGAGGTTTGGAGGGTTGCAGATGTTGTTCCCTTATTCAAGAAAGGGAGTAGAGATAGCCCAGGAAATTATAGACCAGTCTGTCTTACTTCAGTGGTTAGTAAGTTGATGGAGAAGATCCTGAGAGGCAGGATTTATGAACGTTTGGAGAGGCATAATATTGTTAGGAATAGTTAGCATGGTTTTGTCAATGGCAGGTCATTCCTTATGAGCCTGATTGAATTTTTTGAAGATTTCAGAAGGTACCCCATGCAAGGCATATTGAGAAAGTAAGGAGGCATGGGATCCAAGGGGACTTTGCTTTGTGGATCTAGAACTGGCTTTCCCACAGAAGGCAAAGAGTGGTTGTAGATGGGTCATATTTTGCATGAAGGCCGGTGACCAGTGGTGTGCCTCAGGGATCTGTTCTGGGACCCCTACTCTTTGTGATTTTTATAAATGCCCTGGATGAGGAAGTGGAGGGATGTGTTAGTAAATTTGCTGATGACACAAAGGTTGGGGCTGTTGTGGATAGTGTGGAGGGCTGTCAGAGGTTACAGCGGGACATTGATAGGATGCAAAACTGGGCTGAGAAGTTGCAGATGGAGTTCAGCCCAGATGAGTGTGAGGTGGTTAATTTTGGTAAGTCAAATATGATGGCAGAAAATAGCATTAATGGTAAGACTCTTGGCAGTGTGGAGGATCAGAGGGATCTTGGGTTCCGAGTCCATAGGACACTCAAAGCCGCTACACAGGTTGACTCTGTAGTTGGGAAGGCATTCATCAACTGTGGAATTGAGATTAAGAGCCGAGAGATAATGTTACAGCTATATAGGACCCTGGTCAGACCCCACTTGGAGTACTGTGCTCATTTCTGGTCGCCTCACTACAGGAAAGACGTGGAAACCATAGAAAAGGTGCAGAGGAGATTTACAAGGATGTTGCCTGGATTGGGGAGCATTCCTTATGAGAATAGGTTGAGTGAACTTGGCCTTTTCTCCTTGGAATGACGAAGGATGAGAGGTGACCTGATAGAGGTGTACAAGATAATGAGAGGCAGTGATAGTCAGAGGCTTTTTCCTCGGGCTGAAATGGCTCGCATGAGAGGGCATAGATTTAACGTGCTTGGAAGTAGGTACAGAGGATATGTTAGGGGTAAGTTTTTTTACACAGAGAGTGGTGAGTGCGTGGAATGGGCTGCCGGCAGCGGTAGTGGTGGAGGCAGATACGATAGGGTCTTTTAAGAAATTCCTGGATAGGTAGATGGAGCTTAGAAATGTAGAAGGCAATGGGTAAGCCTAGGTAGTTCTCAATTTTCATTTTCATTTTAAAAATCTTTTTATTGATATATAATCTTCTACAGCTATAAAATACACAAGTTCAACTAATTAGTATATATATAATTAATAAAGCTGAAGAAAAAACTCATATACGCTAATGAAAAAAAAATTATATAAAAAAAAAGAAGGAAAAAAGAGAACCCCAACTAACTAAAAAAAACCTACTAACTACCAAAAAAAACCGTTATGAACCAACTCCCGGAGCAATACGTCTTACAATCAATTATATATATAAAAGAGAAAAAAAAACAACAACCGCCAAATCACATTTATATAACATAAAATTGGAAGGAAACCATGTAAATTAATTCAAATTAAATGATAATATTTGGCAAAAGAGCCCCAACTTCTCTCAAAATCAAATCGGGTATCAAAAGTTCTACTTCTACTTTTTTCCAAACTAAGACATAACATTACTTGGGAAAACCATTGAGTTAGTGTAGGAACAGAGCTATCTTTCCACTTCAATAAAATAGCCCTTCTTGCCAACAATGTAATGAATGCAATTACATGTTGGTTTGAAAATGAAATACCCTGAATATGACGTGAAACTATTCCAAATAGAGCAGTCAATGTATTAGGTTGTAAATTAATTTTCAAAGCTTTAGAAATTGTAGAAAATAAAGATTTCAATGAGGGGCATGACCAAAACATATGTGACAAAGTAGCTACTTCATTTTTACATCTATCACAATAATTGTCTATATTAGGGAATATTTTGGATAGCCTCTCCTTTGTTAAATAATAACGGTGAACAATTCTAAACTGAATTAAACAATGATTGGCACATATCAAAGAAGAATTAACCATTTTCAGAACTCGCAACTAATCTTCGTTAACAAAAGTCATATTAATTTCTCTCTCCCAATCTTGTTTAATCTTTAGTGAGAGGTTATCTTTTTGTAGTAAAAATAAATAATAAATTCTACCAATGGAACCTCTCACTAAAGGATTCATATTCAAAATAGTATCCAACAAATCAGATTCTTGCATATATGGAAATGTAGAAACATATTTTTGTAAAAAATGTCTAACCTGAACATATTGCAAGAAATGTGTATGAGAGAGAGAATACTTGCTAATTAACTCTTCAAAAGTCATCACTGGACCATCACTAAATAAATCTGCAAAAGAACAGATCCCCTTATTTCTCCATAAAAGAAAACTGGGATCAGTAGTTGAAGGTTTAAATGGCAAATTTCAAAATACAGGGCTAGACAATTTAAATTGTTTAAAATTAAAAGAGTTGCGAAACTGAAGCCAAATCTGTAAGGACTGTTTAATAACAGGATAGAGATTTAAATTGGGAATTTTAGCAATTTGTAAAGGTAATGGAGCTCCTAAAAATGAAGTTGAATGAAATTGTTTAATAGCTTTTAATTCCAAATCAGTCCAAGCTGGTTTTTGGCTCTTATCAAGCCAATATAGCCAAAAACACAGTTGTCAAATATTAACAGCCCAATAATACAATCTTAAATTAGGGAACGCAAGTCCACGATCTTTTTTGGATTTATGTAAATGAAACTTATTAACTCTTTGTTTTTTTATTATTCCAAATAAAGGACTAAATAGTAGAATCAATTTGATCAAAAAAGTTTTTAGTTAAAAAAAGGTATATTTTGAAAAATATATAAAAATCCAGGTAAAATCATCATTTTCACGGCATGAATACGACCTATTAAAGAATGTGTAAGAGGATTCCATCTAGAAAATAATTGTTTCACAGAGTCCAATAAAGGAACTACATTAGCTTTAAAAAGATCTTTTTTTTTTGTAATGCTAATACCCAAATATTTAAAAGAACTCACAATTCTAAATGGAATATCATTATATATAAAAACAGAAACATTTAAAGGGAACAATTCACTTTTATTTAAATTAGGTTTTTATCCTGAAAATTTTCCAAAATCATTTAATAATTCCAAAAGATTAGTAGTAGATTCTTCAGGATTCGAAATATAAACCAAAAGATTATCTGCATTAAGAGAGTTCTTATGTATGGTCCCATTTATAGAAATACCATGAATGGTTTTAGCTTCACAAATTGTTATAGCCAAAGGCTCCAGTGCGAGATTAAATAATAAAGGACTTAATGAACACCTTTGTCGAGTACCTCGTGAAAGTGAAAAATTATTAGTAATTATGGTAGCGATAGGGTTCTTATAGATCATTTGAATCCAATTATTAAAATTATTACCAAAGCCAAATTTCTCTAATACATTAAACAAATAAGTTAATTCAACTCTATCAAATCCCTTTTCTGCATCCAAAGAAATAACACATTGGGGTGTTTTGGATAATGGTGAATATATAATATTCATCAATCTCCGAACATTAGAAAAAGAATAACAGCCTCTAATACAGCCTGTTTGATCCATAGAGATAACTTTAGATTAAATGTTTTCCAAACGGTTAGCCATTATTTTGGAAAGAATTTTAGCATCCACATTTAATAACGGAATAGGTCTATAAGATGAGCATTCAGTAGGATCTTTATCTTTCTTAAGGATTAAAGAAACAGAAGCTTCATAAAAAGAAGAGGGTAAATTACCTTTCTCAAAAGATTTGTGAAATATTTCCAGAAGGTATGGAGAAAGTAATTTTTCAATTTTTTTGTAAAATCCGACCGAATAACCATCGAGTCCAGAAGCTTTACCTGATTGCATTGATCATATAGCTTTCAGAATTTCAAGTTCAACAATTGGAGCATCAGGGGTCTGTTGATCTTCGGCAGTAATTTGAGGAAATTTAATCTGATATAAAAAAGCCTTCATTTTGGAGGGATCTGCAGGAAACTGAGATTTATAAAGATCGGAATAAAAATCCTGAAAAATATTATTAATGTCTTTATAATTACTTACTATATCTCCATTATCTTTACGAATCTTTAAAATTTGTCTTTTAGCTCCAGCAGCCCTTATTTCGGAAGCTAAGAGCCTATTATTTTTATCCCCAAAAATATAAAACTGACTTTTTAATTTAAGCGAATATCCTTCAATAGGATAAGTTAATAATAAATTATATCATGATTGTAATTCCACTCTTCTTTGAAACAACATTTGGAAAGATTGCATTGTTATTATCTAAATCTTTAATTTGTTTAGCAATTTTATCTAATTCCATTCTTGTCTGTTTCTTCAACTTAGCTAAACAAGAAATAATCTAACCAGGTAAATAAGCTTTTAATGTATCCAAAATTACTAATTTTGATGTTTCCTGTATTATTAAAGAGAAAAAGCTCCTTTATCTGAGTTTCAATAAACTGAACAAAATCTGAACTTTGTAACAAATGTTCTGGAAAACGCCAAGGTGGTCTTGTAGGTAGTTCTAAGGTAAATACATGTTCAGCACAGCCCTGTGGGCCCAAGGGCTTGTATTGTGCTGTAGGTTTCCTATGTTTCTATGTTTCTAACAGTTGAGACAATCACAGGGGTCTCCCTACCATCCATCGGGGATACTTATCAGGAGCACTGCATAGCAGGGACCTTTGTATTATTAAGGATCCCACCCATCCATCTAGCATCTCTTTGACTTTCTACCATCAGGCAGGAGACTATGAGGCATGAAAAAGAACGGTCAGGATGAGAAACAGTCTTTTCCCCAAAGCCATTCGGCTTGTGGACTCCTGCCTGTTCGTATTTGAAGTTTCACTGGTTAATCTGTTCCCTACCTTGCAATATTTAATACTAATAACTAGTTTGTTATTTATGGGTGGTTCATCTGTAGATTTTATCCTTACCTTCGTAAGTTATTGTGTGTTATGTGCTTTACAGCCTGGTTTGAAGAAACATCTCATTTCCATATACATTATGCGGTTATATATTGTGACGAGAATACACATAGATTAGGATGTTAGCTGTCCTGTGCTGGCACCAGTGGTATCAGCAGTTGGTCTGCCACCTGTCCTCAGGAGAAAGGGAGATAAGGAAAACAATGGAGCAGCATTTGGAGATGTTAATGAAGGGACGGGAGAGTTTAACGGAGGGAGAACTGTCAAGATGGGCTCCCCCTTTGAACCCTGAACTGTTTGAAGTGATGGACAGGCGATACCCCAGCAGGGGGATAAAAAGGGACAGGTTCGCTAAGGCAAGAGACACACGACACCCCGAGGTAACGAGACCCTGGAAGCGGTGCATCTCCCACAAGTCGGTGGGAAGTTTTGGAAGGCTGATTGCGGGACCAAGCCATAGACGCACAGGGTGGAAAGGCACGATCAGCAGGAACCTGGTGTGTGTCCGCCCTTGCCTGGGTGCCAGGTTCACCGCAAAGAAACGATCATATCTGGAAACGGAGGAGTCACGGTAGGTGACCTCAGAAGACATCACAAAGGGCTCGCCCGAAAGCTGACTGTGAAGAATATCGAAGGTCTGTGTGGAAGCCGTTTGAATATTCATTCGTTTTGCTCTCTCTCTCCTTCCCCCCACTCTCCATCTCCCACGGCAGTGATTACTGTGAACTGAACTGAATTCAATTGAACTGAACTTTGCGTGACTTTGAAACTGGTCATTTACCCCTAGACGACGATAGAGCTTGATTGATCCTGTTATCCTAATTCTGTGCACATGTGTGTTTATCATTGCTGAACTGTTGCATTTATTATCCGTTTGATTAGAGTACTGCGTTGCTTGTTTCTTTAATAAAACTTTCTTAGTTCTAGTAATCCAGACTCCAACTGAGTGATCCATTTCTGCTGGTTTGGCAACCCAGTTACGGGGTACGTAACATAAGTGGGGTGCTCGTCCGCGATTTTGAACGCTAAATTTGGGACGGAGTAAATTGATTGGGTTAAAATTCCTGAAAGAAAGAAAAGACAAACAGCAGAAATGGAGGTTGAGGAATTTATAAAGGCGCTGACCTTGGAGGCATTAGAGGATGCCAGGAAAGCGGAATTGGTAGCTGTGGCCAAACAGTTGAATCTTGCTAAGGGGAAGTCGACAATGAGGAGAGAGGAGATACACAGAGCTATTGTAGAGCACTATCTATCTAAAGGTGTGTTTCCCCAAGGCGAGCTGGGGGTGGTGTCTATTGAAAAACCTGCTGGAGACGCGGTACAGGTGCAGCTTGAAAAACTGAGACTCGAGCACGAGTTCCGGGTACGGCAATTAGAAAACGAAGAGAAGCAGCTAGAAAGGCAGGAGAGAGAGTTAGAAAGGCCGGAGAAAGAGAAAGAGTTAGAAAGGCAGGAGAGAGAGAGAGAGAGACAGTTGGAGCGAGAGGAGAAACAGAGGGAAAGGGAATTTGAGCTGGAGAAGTTAAAGATAAGGGCAGAGCAGGGGCCCGTGCTGAACCAAGGTGGAGGGTTCCGGGCGACCCAGGAGGTTAGGCTGGTTCCCCCATTTGACGATACCGACGTGGATCGGTACTTCCTCCATTTCGAAAAAGTTGCTACAAGTCAGGACTGGCCGAGGGATAAGTGGGCTGTTTTGCTTCAGAGTGTAATGAAAGGGAAAGCCCAACAAGCTTACTCAGCTTTGTCCGCGGAAGATGCCCGGAGGTATGACGTGGTGAAAGAGGCCATCCTCAGGATTTATGAGTTGGTCCCGGAGGCATACCGGCAGAGGTTCCGAAATGCGAGGAAGCAGTGGGACCGCACGTATTTAGAGTTTGCCCGTGAGATGCAGACATATTGTGAGCGTTGGTGCGCCTCGAAGAGGGTAGAAGGGGATTATGACAGACTGCTGCAGCTGATCCTGATTGAGCAGTTTAAAGGTTGTGTCCCTGAGGGTATGAGACCCTACCTCGATGAGAAAGAGGCAGCCACGTTAGCCGCAACTGCTAAGTTAGCGGATGAGTATGCGTTGACACATAAAATGAAGTTTGCCCCGAGTAAAGGCTACCAGAAGGGTAGTCAGGACGGCGGGGAGAGTTCGCCGGAAAAGTCAGAAAGTAAGCCGGGGACTAGTGAGAAGGATATGGTAGACCGGGAGCAGTCTGGTAGGAAGTCTCCTGGGGTCGTCCGTTATAATTGCGTGAAAGTCGGACACTTTGCTTCCAGGTGTTTTGCCCCAAAGAAGGAGACGGGAAAAGGAAAAACGGCGATTTTGACTGGCTGTATCGAGCTGGTAAACGAACCGCTAGGAGAGGAAAGGTCTGCCAAAGTACAGGAAGGGCGCGAGAGGTTTATCTCGGCCGGATTGGTGTCGGTGAAGGAGGGGTTAAAACCAGTTCCAGTGCGGATCTGGAGAGACACGGGAGCGTGTCAGTCACTAATACTGAAGAGTGTATTAGAGTTTAGCTCAGAGACCCAGACTGGGGAGGTCAAGGTCAAAGGTGTTGGGGAAGAGACAGAGGCCGTCCCTTTGCACCAGATACACTTACAAAGCAACCTGGTCTCTGGACTAGTCACGATCGGGGTGAGTCCCGAATTACCGATAAAAGGCGTGGAAGTCTTGCTCGGTAATGACCTCACCGGGGGAATCGTGTTCCCAGCCGTGAGATTGACAGGTCAGCCTGCCAGCATTGAGGCCCCGCCCATGGACTCACAGGTTCATCACGGGACTGCGGCAGTAAATTTAGCTGAGACGTTTCTGCCAGCCTTGTATGAGAAGGGGGTAGAAAGTGAAAAGAAGGAGTGTAGTGAAATAAGAGGTAGTGAGGGAGCTGAGACAGACTTAGCATTAGCCAGGAAAGAATTTGTGCAGGTGCAGGAGCAAAACGAGGGGCCGATGGTTTTGGCAGAGACAGCTCCCTCTGACACAGAATTAACAAGGGAACCAGTAGACTATTGTGTGGAGGAGGAAGTGCTAAGGAAGAAAGGGAGACCAAGTACCGTACCCGCAGATGAGGAATGGGGGGTGGTGCAAAAGAGTTATGGGGATGAGATTTTTAACCTGGCCCACAAGATACCCCCCGGTGGACATTTTGAGGTGCTGGAGGAAACAGTTGGTGGAATCATGAAAGAGGTTTACCGGCTGCACAGGAGGAAGGATGTTATTGATTATGGCCGACGCGAACTGAGACGGTCACAGGCTTTTGATATGCTAACAAACCTAGTCGGTGTTAGCGCGGAAATCAATGAAGCTAGGGTCTCCCTGATAAGAGAAAAAAACCATTTTGAAAAGATGAGTATGGTATTGACCAGATGGGAGAAGGCTATTGTTTTGGCCAGCTCGCTGATAAGGTCTCTCCCTTAATCCCCGAACAAAGCAACTCTTTAGGAGAAGTAATTAAACAACTCGCACACGTGTGTTTGATTGTCCCGAGGCGATGCAAAGAACTGGGACGTTGGGTGGTGTCGTTACGCTAGGCTAGCCTAGCGAGCAACAATCCTATAGAATGAGTAATTCAGTGACGAAAGGGCTGTGTAATGACGATGTCATACGGCTGTCTGAAGCCAGCTTGATAGTGAACCCTGAAAAAAATGAGTTCGGCCACACGAAGGTCACTTACCTGGGAATTGTGGTGACACAGGGGCAGCTGGCAGCGATGCAAGCTAAAGTGCGGGCTATCTCTGACATCCCAACCCCGACAGACAAGAGGACCCTCAGAAGGCTCTTGGAGATGGTGGGGTACTGTAGGAAGTCTTGCAATAACTCTGCGGTTACTACCCCTCCCCCTCCTACTAAGCCCTTGCGATAGAAAACTAAGTCGGGATGGGACGACCCTTGTTATTGTGGTCCGGGACAAAACCAAATGAGAGGTTACATTGATCACAATTCATCAGTGTTTTTGGCCACTATGAAGTTTGCTAAGTTGGAGCCTGGTCTAAGGGATTATTAATAACACATATAAAAGGAACAGACAATGTGATGGCTGACTGTCTGTCAGGTGTTGACAACTTCAAATTCGCTGTATTAGCCAAATAGCTGATAAAGATGTGTATTTGTGGTATCAAATAATGTATTCATGTTTGTAATTTTTACCCCGGTAAAAACCCTTAAAGGTGGGAGGTGTGACGAGAATACACATAGATTAGGATGTTAGCTGGCCTGGACTAGCACCAGTGGGATCAGCAGTTGGTCTGCCATCTGTCTTCAGGAGAAAGAGAAATAAGGAAAACAATGGAGCAGCATTTGGAGATGTTAATGAAGGGATGGGAGAGTTTAACGGAAGGAGAGCTGTCAAGATCGGCTCCCCCTTTGAACCCTGAACTGTTTGAAGTGATGGACAGGCGATACCCCAGCAGGGGGATAAAAAGGGACAGGTTCGCTAAGGCAAGACGCACACGACACCACGAGGTAACGAGACCCTGGAAGCGGTGCGCCTCCCATAAGTCGGTGGGAAGTTTTGGAAGGCTGATTGCGGGACCAAGCCATAGACGCACAGGGTGGAAAGGCACGATCAGCGGGAACCTGGTGTGTGTCTGCCCTTGCCTGGGTGCCCGGTTCACCGCAGAGAAACGATCGTATCTGGAAACGGAGGGGTCACAGTCGGTGACCTCAGAAGACATCACAAAGGACTCGCCCGAAAGCTGACTGCAAAGAGTATCGAAGGTCTGTGTGGAAGTCGTTTGAATATTCATTCGTTTTGCTCTCTCTCTCCTTGCCCTACTGTCCATCTCCCACGGCAGTGATTACTGCGAACTGAACTGAATTCAATTGAACTGAACTTTGCGTCACTTTGAAACTGGTCACTTACCCCTAGACGACGATAGAGCTTGATTGATCCTGTTATCCTAATTCTGTGTACATGTGTGTTTATCATTGCTGAACTGTTGCATTTATTATCCGTTTGATTAGAGTACTGCGTTGCTTGTTTCTTTAATAAAACTTTCTTAGTTCTAGTAATCCAGACTCCAACTGAGTGATCCATCTCTGCTGGTTTGGCAACCCAGTTACGGGGCACGTAACAATATGTTATATACATGTATGTAGTTAAATGACAATAAACTTCACTTGACTTGACTGACATTCCCCTTATTACATGCCTTTTCTACTTCCCATTGAAATTTATATCCCACATCCTGGCTACTGCCAGAGGCCTGTGCATAACTCCTTCAGGGTTTTTTTAACCCTTGCAGTGTCTGAACTCTGCCCACAAGGAGACTACCTCTTCCGATCCTGTGTTACCTCTTCCCGAGAATTTGGTTTCATGTTTTTTCAGCAGACCCATGGCACTCCCTCCGCCTACCTACCTGCTCTTTCGATACAAGTTGTATCCGTGTTAAGCTTGCAACTATGATCTTCTTTCAACCACATCATACCTGCCAATCTCTAAGTGCGCAGCAAGATCATCCACTTTATTCCATATGCTGCGTGCATTCAGATATAATACCGTCAATCCTCTACGCATCACCTATTTTGATTTTGCTCCCATGTTACATTTCAACTCTTCCCACAGACTGCGAATTTACCCCATTATCTGCTTATCCGTCCTCAGTCTCACTACACTCTGCATCTACTTGTACACCAACTGTCCCAGCCTCAGCCCTATCACTCCAGTTCCTCTCCCCATGTTAACTTAGTTTAAATCCTCCCCCACAGCTCGAGCAAACCTGTCCGCAAGGATATTTGTTCCCCTCGGGTTCAGGTGTATACCTTTTTTATACAAGTCACACTTTCCGCAGAAGAGATCCCAATGATCCAGAAATCTGAAACCCTACCCCCTGCACCAGTTTCTCAGCAATTCATTCATCTGTTCCTTCTTTCTATTCCTATTCTGACAAGCACATGGCACTGGGAGTCAGCCAGAGATTACTACCGTGGAGATCCTGTTACCTAACTCCCTGTACTTACTGCACAAGATCCCTTCCCTCTGTCTACCTTTGTCATTGGTGCCAATGTGTACTGCAACCTCTGGCTGCTCACCTTCTCTCTTGAAAATCCTCTGCAGACGCTCGGAGACATCTTGGACTCTAGCACCTGGGAGGCAACATATTATCCTGGCGTCTCTTTTGCAGCCACAGAACATTCTGTCCATCCCATAACCATCAAGTCTCGAATGATTACTGCTCTGCTTGTCTTTACCTTTCCTTGCAGAGCCTCAGAGCTGGCCACAGTATCACAGAGCTGCTGCTGCTGTGCCTTGATAGGTCACCCCGCCCCCAGGAGTATCTAAAGGGGTACTTGGACAATAAATCTAAAACACAACAAATCTACCACCATTCCCCCCCAACCCCACCCCAGTGGTATCCAAACAACCTTTAAGTAATATGACAACATGATACAGAATGAAAATAAATCCAAAAGACTTATTGTCGTTTAGCTCATCATTTGTCTAAAGATGACGATTGGATTTAATTTCTGTCCAGCATAATTCAGCTCTAGTGGGATGTTTGCCATGTTTTCCACAGTAAAGATTGATTAACTTCTCTGCTATTTCTTTGTTCACTGTCATTTTCTCCAGTGTTGTTCCCTAGTGCACTATTATTCTTATGGACATCTCCCTTGCTTTTTAAATACTTGAAGAAACTATTATTGTGTGTTTTTTATACTCCTTGCCTGTTTGTCCAAATTCTTCATTTTCCCTCTCTTCACAGGAATGTCATTGCAAGAAGGGCAGGACGAGCAGCTCAGCATTCTAGGGTAGAGAAGTTCCTGGTCTGAGATGCAAGGGGATAAAAGAGGAGAGGCTCACAATATTGATTAGGGAGAACATCATGACAGTACTTGGAAGGCTGGTAATGAGGCTATTTGGGTAAAAATAAGAAATAAGAATGGTGTTCTCACTTAGCTGGAGGGCTCCCAACAATCAGTGGGAGATGGAGGAGAAGATATATCACAAGAAGATGTTTGAGGGATTTTAACTTCCCCAAAATTGAATGGGATTGCTTTAGTGTAGGGCTTAGATGGAAAGGCATTAGTAAAATACATCTAGGAGAGTTTTGTGAGCCAGCATGTGGAGAGTCCTGAAGGAGCAATACCAGATTTAATCTTCGGAAATGAAGTCAGCAAGTAGTGGGAGTGTCACTAGGTGATAATTTGGGAACAGCAAGAGCCAATTCCAATAACATCTACAGGACCTGGTGAAAATCGATTGTTAGTAGATGATTGTGGATTTTTAAAAATCCAAAAAACTTGAATCTTTTAACATGAGAGTGTGAGAGTGAAAGGTGAGGATGACAAGGTTAGGGAACCCCAGATGAGAAAGGGAAAAAATGAAACACATGACACTTTAAGGCATCTTTTCTCCCAGTAAGATGGAAGCATGCTTAGACATAGCAGCCACTCCAGGTTGAATCAAAGGTGTATTTGTTCTTCCTGTATGTCTCTTTTACAATATCAAGTCATTGCTGAATACTAACAACATCAAGTACTGCAGGACTATCCCATCAGCAAATTGTTTGATAGCTATAGAAATGGAATTATTGCAAACCACTGTTACGCTGTCGCCTGAACTTGTGCACAGTTGGATGATGCACTGTCAAAAAAGAGGAGTGAGTGATTGTCATGGATGTTTTTATTATGATTGCAAGACTCTTTTGGATGTTTGTAATGTAAAATACTGCAAGTTCAACTCACTAATTCATTGGCAAGACCAACAGCAGGGGAACTGTGTTGCCTCAATTGTGGCAAGGACTAGCCCTAGGCTGCAGGGTCACCTGTTGCAGTCGCCCAGGGAGGAAACGCTGAGGCAGAGTAGGAGAGGCCTCTGTGGGTGCGCTGGAATTCATTCCATGTTGGGTCTGGTCCGTCCGTTTGTACTGCTCTCCAGTGTTCACTCGGCACTGCTCCCCAGGATTTGTTCCATGTTGCCTTCTGGTGTTCACTCGGTGCTGTCTCCAATGTTCTCACGGTGCTGCACTCCAGTGTATGATCAGTGGAATAACAAGCTGGACCAGGACGACTTACCACGCCATGCCAGTCATACCACTCAGGGACTTGGGCTATATTATTTATTTTTCTTTATGACTATGTTTCTCTGAAATCATAGCCATATTCTGCTATTTGCTATATGCAGTGTGCTGTGTGCTGCTGGTAATGTGTTTCTCACCTTGGCCATGGAGGAGTGCTATTTCCTTTGTCTCTATTCATGTATGGCTGAAAGATCATCGACTTGAACTTAAACTTGACAAAGTCCCAAATAATGGCAGAATGTTGGAGCCCATGGGATTCATGGCAGGGATGTAGTACATAAAGAGTATAGACAGGGTGGCTTTTAAATAATGGTGATAAAGGCTTATGATGAGAGAGAGGAAATTTCGAGGAAATATGAGGGGGTATTTTTGTACACAGAGGGTGGTTTGAGTCAAGAATGCACCTCCTGAATGGGTAGTGGAGGCAGATACATTCAGAGTATTAAGAGGCATCTAGATGAGTACTTGAATCACCAAGACAGAGAAGGCTACAGCACTACTGTAAATGGGATTAGTTAGACAGGTACAATGGATCCCACAGATGACTCTAAATATCCAGGAATATTATGTTCCTTCATTGATACCCTTGCAGCCATTGTCATGGCTATTAGAGCAGATGTTTGTGCCAAAAATATCCCTACCTTATTACACAAGCGTAAAATTAGTAGCTTCAATTTCTATTAAAATCACGTTCTCAAATCATGATCGCACTCCACTCTCTGTGTAGGGCAGTGGCTTCCCCTGTTTATTCCGTGGCGTGTGATGCAGCTCATCCAGACTAGGAAAATCAGGGAATGTGGATGTGCTTGTTCAGCTGCTCCACAAAATGTGGCATCATGTCTGAAGGTAAAGGTGACCACACTAATCTTACCCCACTTACCTTTCAGTCTAAACTCCGTCCGCCTCTCTGCAACAATGGATGTCGGGTAAACATTAAGTAGATATTTTTCGTGAATATCCACTGTGGAGTATAACATACCAAGAAGAACAGTAATTGGGAATTAAAAAGGAGGGAGGAAGTTTGGAAACTTTAGTGTGGGCTGAACAAATGTTTTTGGGTCCTCACAGACCTTGATCTTAAAAACTTGGTTGATGATGGTTTTAATTTTCCAAGGAAAGATTCCATAAAATCAAAAATGGTGAAATAATTCCTTCATGTTTGAATACTTAAAGACAGGATGCTGAGAACTACAGGCCAGTTAACTTAACATCTGTCTGAAGGAAAATGTTAGATGCCATTATTAAAAGCTTCATAGTAGGCTGTTTGGAAACCATCAAGGTAATCAGGCAGTGGTTTTGTGAAACAGTCAATTGACCAGTTTCTTGGATCTCTTTGAAGACCATGTGCTGCAGAGACAATGGATGGACCTTGTTTAGATTTCCAGTGACATCTGATAAATAACCTCACCAGTGATCAGGGAAGAAATTAGAAGCTGATGGCACAGGAGGAAATGTATTATCATGGATCGAAGAAAGGCTGACCAATAGGGATGGAAGAGTTGGCATAAGTGGGTCTTCTCTCTAGTTGGCAAGGTATCATGAACAAAGTGGTGACTGATAAACATTTATACAATTTATATCAGACCTGAAATTGCCGTTGATAGTAAGATAGGTAAGTTAAGTAAGCCATGCATGTAAGGGTGCTACAGGGCCATGTAGATTAGTGGTAATTGAGTGGAAAAAGATGTGCCAAATGTGGTCAAATAAAAAAATACTCTTTCTGAGGATAAAATAAAAGAAGCATAATATCTAAAAGATGAGATGATAGGCAGATCTCACTGATACATGTTATTTGTGTTCAGACCTGAACCCACCTGGGTGGTGTAAAGACAACTATATCTCAGAGCTGTACAATTCTGAGCTTCTAAATCAACATTTTTTGAAGTTAGTATGGCAATAATGAAAAATATGACAAATAGTATTACATAAGCTATTCTAAGAAACTAAAAGAGAATTATTATAGAAAATAAAATGATAAGAATTACTATAAAATATAACAAATTTTTATCTACTCCAACGTCAAAGATGGTACAGTTTATTGCCCGAGATCGCTCCCCAAAGACCATTTATGAAGGGATCACATTTGATATAATTTCCTCCCTTTTTAATTGCTCCTTCTGTGACCAATTGATTCCTTTTACTGCCATGCACCATGAGTCACATCCAAATTGTTCTGCATCATTAATTTTCAAAGAAGAGTTGTTTTGATTGGTAGGAAGTCTGAGTTTATCAGCCACTTGAAAATTCCTGCTCTGCTGAGATTCTGCAGATAGAGAGATTGTACAGAGAGCAGATAATGTAAGTTTACTCTTTATGTAAATCTGGATTGTGCATGGAAAGAACTATTTGCTGTAGATTCTTCATGTCCAAGAATGTTCTGTTTGTAAAATTAGCTTTAAACATGGCCCCTCATTGTATGCTGGTTAGAATTTTGGTTAATTTTTTGGTCAGTATTGATCAATCCGCATTCCTTCCTAAAGGTCACTGCTTGCAAAACATTGCAGAGCTCTGATATACAGAGGGATCTGGGTGCACAAGTGTATGATTTTCAAAGGGCTAGTATGCAGGAACAGAAAGTAATTAGTGAAATAACAGAATCTTTGTTCATTGCCAGATAATTGAACACAAATACAAGGAGATTAAAGTGTTATTTCATTAGACAAAGTTCAGAGATGGTATTCTAAAACCAAGAAAAGTTGGGTTGTCTTGTGAGGAATGACTGAATAGGTTTTCTTGCATCTGCTGGAATTCAGAGATCTGAAACAGGACTTTTCTGAAATGTATAAGATCAGGTGGGTGGGAAGAGAATGTTTGCTCTTGTGCAAGAATGTTGAAATAGGGATCACTGGTTAAAAATAAGGGGTCATCCACTTAAGACTGATACAAGGAGATTTTTTTTCCTAGGTGGAACCCTCTTCCTCAAGATAGGCATACCTCTATCGCAATGGACCAGCGAATCATAGACTCAAGATTCTGCAGATGCTGGATATCTTGAGCAACACACACAAAGTGCTGAAGGACCTCGGCCAGTCAGGCAGTATCAGTGAGGGCAATGAAACAACCGCTGTTTCAGGCTGAGACCATTCATCATTCAGAAGGCTTCAGATCACCAGAGCCATTGGCTTGTGGATTGTAAGCGCAAAATTTGAAAGAACAAGCAGGGCCAGTAAGGACATTCAACAGGCTTGAGATCATTGAGTAATTAGGCACCTTGCAAAAATCAATAAGGTCAGTTAGGTTTAAGCGGAGCGGTTATTGTGTGAGTGGCCATTGTGTGAGTGGGACTGTGTTAGAGTGGCGATCTTGAGGCTTTGGCTCAAGAAGCTTCAGCAAGAAGCGACAAAGGCTAAGGCAGGTTTCTGGTAGGCTCCTTTCTTTCCTTTTACTTGTGCAATTAGAGTATTGGGAATGACAGACAGGATAATGCAATAGTCCTCTTGTAGGATGTGGGAAATGCTATGGCCTTGACAACTGTACCTGCAAGAAGTGTACCCAGCTGCAGCTTCTTACAGACCATGTTAGGGAACTGGAACTGGAGCTGAATGGACTCCAGATCATTCAGAAGGCTGAAGAGTTGATTCACAGGAGATGCATGGAGGTAGTTACACCTAAGGTACAGTACACAGGTGACCATCAGGAGAGAGAAAGAGGATCCGCAGTCAGTGCAAGATACTATGGTGTCCATTGCCCTCAATAACAAACGTACCGCTTTGGATACTGTTGGTGGGGGGGGGGAGGGGACCTAGCAAAGGAACACCACAGTGGTCAGGTCTCTGGCACTGAGCTCTGTGGCTCAGAAGGGAAGCGGAGAGAAGAGATGAGCAGTAATGAGATGATTTATTGGTTAGGGGAACAGACATGAGTTTCTGTGAACGTGAATGAAAATCCCAGAGGGTATGTTACCTCCCTGCTGCCATGGTCAGACACATCTTAAATTGAGCCCATAGCACTCTTAAATGGGAGGTTGCCGTCCACATTGGTACCAATGACATAGGCAGGAAGGGTGATGAAGCCATGCAAAGTGAGTATAAGAAGTTAGACACTAAGTTAAAGGAGAGAACCTCAAGGGTTGTGATCTCAGGATTGCTACCCATGCCACATGCTAGTGAGGCCGAAATAGGAAGATAATACCATTTAACATGTGGCTTAGGATATGGTGCAGGAGGGAGGGCTTCAGATTTTTAGGTCATACACGTAGGATAGATAAAGGGGATGCAGTGGATGTTGCATATTTGGACTTTAAGAAGGCCTTTGACAAGTTGCCGCACATGAGGCTGCTTTCCAAATTAAGAACCCATGGTATTACGGGAAAGTTACTGGCAGAGTTAAAGCATAGGTTGATTGGTAGGAGGTAGTGAGTGGGAATAAAAGGATCCTTTTCTGACTGCCACTGTTCTGCAGGGGTCAGAGTTGGGACCACTTCTTTTTATGCTGTATATCAATGATTTAGATGATGGAATAGATGGCTTTGTTGCCAAGTTTGCAGATGATATGAGATTAGTGGAGGAGCTGGTAATGTTGAGGAAACAGGTAGGCTGTAGAAGCACTTAGACATAGACATAGACATAGACATACTTTATTGATCCCAAGGGAAATTGAGTTTCATTACAGCTGCACCAACCAAGAATGGAGCATAAGTATAGAAATTCAAAAACCACAAACAATCAAACAACAATATACAATCTATGCCAGATGGAAATAAATCCAGGACCAGCCTATTGGCTCAGGGTGTCTGACCCTCCACAGGAGGAGCTGCAAAGTTCGATGGCCACAGGCAGGAACAACCTCCCCTGATGCCCAGTGTTGTATCTCGTTGGAATATGCCCAGAGTCCAACAGCAAAAAGTTCAATATCCGGTCTACAAACACGTTCCTCGATCGTAATATGACCAGGATTGCACCATCTGCTGTTAACCAGAATAGCAAGCCCCCGACTCCTTTACGCTTACCGCTCTCAGTGCACTTCCGGTCAGCCCGAACTGTCTGGAAGCCATCCATGAAAAGCTTTGGTCGGGTATGTCCACGTGCAGTCCAAGTGGAGAATTCCTCTTCTCCATAAGTCTCTGTTGTCTCGACCCGGTCCTCTTTCCTCGCCTTTGTGATCCCCCTCTGCATCCCCTGTGTGTTTTCCTCCAGATTTCAGTCAGGGTGTCCGCCGCTCTGTTCGCTAAACCGGCCGGCATAAGCGCAAGCAGCTGGTCCCTGGAATAAACAATGCGACCATACTGCTGCCCCGCTAATGAGACGTGTCCGAATGTTAATTAGACAGATTAGGAGAATGGACAAGAGAGTGGAAAATGAAATACAATGTTGGAAAATACATGGTCAAGTACTTTGGTAGAAGAAGTAAATATGTAGACTATTTTCTAAATGGGGAGAACATCCAAAAATCTGAGATGCAAAGGAAATTGGTAGTCCTTATACAGAACATAATGAAGGTTAACTTGCAGGTTGAGTCAGAGGTGAAGAAGCCAAATGCAACATTAGCATTCATTTCAAGAGGTCTAGGATACAAGAGCAGGGATGAGATGCTGAGGCTTTATAAGGCACTGGTGAGGCCTCACCTTGAGTATTGTGAACAGTTTTAGGCTCCTCATCTTAGAAAAGATGTGCTGGCATTGGAGAGGGTTCAGAGGAGAGTCACAGGGATAATTCAGAGAATGAAGGGGTTATCATACGAGGAACATTTTATAGCTCTGGGTCTGTACTCGCTGGAATTTTGAAGGATGAGAGAGGAATCTCGTTGAAACCTTTCGAATGTTGAAAGGCCTCGACAGAGTAGGTGTGCAAAGGAAGTTTCCCATGGTCAGGGAGTTGAGGACAAGAGGGCAGGTGCTCAGGTTAGATGGGCATCTATTTAAAACAGAGATGGGGAGAAATTTGTTAAGCCAGAGGGTGGTGAATTTATGGGATTTGTTACCGCAGGCAGCTGTGGAGGCCAGGAAGTTGTGTGTATTTAAGGCAGAACTTGATAGGTTCTTGATTGGACATGGCATCAAAGGTTACAGGGAGAAAGCTGGGGAGTGGTGCTGAGGAGGGGGAAAAAACCATGATTGAATGGTGGAGCAGACATGATGGGCCAAATGGCCTAATTCTGCTCCTACGTCTTACAGACATTGAGCTCGTTTCCAGGGCATCTCTTGCAACTGAGCCGAAGGGGTCGAAAATCCTTGTGGTATCATTTGCTAGTTGTGCACCAGGGAGTTACTGGGAGATGAAAACCAGGGTGTCAGAGGAACTAGTGGATGTTTGTGGGGAAAGGAGTTGTTAAACTTACATACAAAGACGGAAATCTAATGTTTGAGTATGATGGGGATAATGTTCTGAGCTGCATCTGTATCAATGCAAGGAGTATTGTAGGTAAGGTGGATGAGTATAGAGCATGCGTCAGCACATGGAATGGTGACATTGTAGGCATTAGTGAGACTTGGTTACAGGAGGGGCAGGGCTGACAGCTCAACGTTCTGGGGTTCCATTGTTTGTGATATGACAGAGTGGGAGGGATTAAAGGGAAGGGGTGGCATTACTGGTTAGCAAAAATGTCACTGCAGTGCTCAGTCAGGACAGACTGGAGAGCTTGTCTAGTGAGACTATATGAGTGAAACTGAGGAGGAAGAAAGGGATGACACAGTAATGGGATTATATGATAGATCACCCAATAGTTAGTGCGATTTAGAAGAGCAAGTTTACAGAGGGATCGAAACCTAAGGTTGTGAGAGGAGGTGATGTTAAGTTTCCACATATTGACTGGGACTCCCAAATTGTAAGAGGGCAGGTTTTGATAGAGTTTGTCATATGTGTTCAGGGATGTTTGCATAATCAAAACCATGAGAAAACCTGCAGATGTTGGAAATCGAAAGCAACACATACAAAATGCTGGAGGAACTCAGCAGGTCAGGCAGCATCTACGGAAAGGAGTAAACGCTTCATGCTTCAAGCTGAGAGCCTCTTTCAGGACTGGCAGGTGACAGCGGTGTATTTAGAGGAATACTTTGGATCTAGTCATCATAATTGCATTAGTTTCAAGAAAATTACTATATGTAGAAGGATAGGTCTGATCCTTGTGCTGGGATTCTATTTTGGAGAAAGGCCAATTTTATCGTATGAGAAAGGATTTGTCTAGTGTGGATTGGGACAGGTTGTTTTCTAGCAAAGGGATACTTAGTAAGCGGGAGGCCTTCAAAAGTGAAAATTTGAAAGGACAGAGTTTGTATGTTGCTGTCAGAATAAAAGGCTAAAAGGTTTAAGGAATCTTGGCTTTTCAGCATTATTAAGGCCATGGTTAGGAAGAAGGTGGAGGTGCATAGCAGGTATCGGCAGGTAGGAATAAATGATGTACTTGAGTATAAGAAATGCAAGACAACACTTACGAGGGAAATCGGGTAAGCTAAAATAAGCCAAGGTTGCTCAAGCAGACAAGGTGAAAGAGGATCTCAAAAGCTATACAGATATATTAAGAGTAAATGATTGCAAAGGACAAAATTAGTCTACTTGAAGACCAATGTAGTCATCTATGCATGGACCCAAAAGAGATGGGGGAGATCTTAAATGGATTTTTTGCATCTGTATTTACTCAGTCGATGGGCACAGAATCTAAAGGACTGAAGCAAAACTACAGTAAGGTCATAGACCATATATGGATTATAGAGGAGAAGGAGCTTGCTGTCTTGAGGCAAATTAGGGTGAATAAATTCCCAGGGCCAGACAAAGTGTCCCCACAGATCTTAGTGGAGACTTAGAGGTATTTTAAATGTCTTTAGCCATGAGTGAGGTGCCGGAGGATTGGAGGATAGCTAATGTTTTTAGCAACACTCACAACATGTTGGAGGAACACAGCAGGTAGGGCAGCATCCGTGGAAATGATCAGTCAACATTTTGGGCCGGAAACCTTCATCAGGACTGAAGAGGGAGTGGGCAGGGGCCCTATAAAGAAGGTGGGGGGAGGGTGGGAAGGAGAAGGCTGGTAGGTGCCAGGTGAAAAACCAGTAAGGGGAAAGATAAAGGGGTGGGGGAAGGGAGGCAGGGAGGTGATAGGCAGGAAAGGTGAAGAAGGAATAGGGGAAAACACAATGGGTAGTAGAAGGAGGTGGAACCATGAGGGAGGTGATAGGCAGCTGGGGGAGGGGGCAGAGTGAAACTGGGATGGGGGAAGGGAGGGGGAGGGAATTACCGGAAGTTGGAGAATTCAATGTTCATACCAAGGGGCTGGAGACTACCCGGACGGTATATGAGGTGTTACTCCTCCAACCTGAGTTTAGCCTCATCATGGCAGTAGAGGAGGCCATGTATGGACCTATCCGAATGGGAATGTGAAGCAGAGTTGAAGTGGGTGGCAATCGGGAGATCCTGTCTGTTGTGGCGGATGGAGAAGAGGTGCTCGACGAAGTGGTCCCCCAATCTGCGTCGGGTTTCACCGATGTAGAGGAGGCCGCACCGGGAGCACCGGATGCAATAGATGACCCCAACAGACTCACAAGTGAAGTGTTGCCTCACCTGGAAGGACTGTTTGGGGCCCTGAATGGTGGCAAGAGAGGAGGTGTAGGAACAGGTGTAGCATTTACGCTTACAGGGATAAGTGCCGGGTGGGAGATCTGTCGGGAGGGATGTGTGGATCAGGGAGTCGCGGAGGGAACGATCCCTGCGGAAAGTGGAGAGGGGTGGAGAGGGAAAGATGTGCTTAGTGCTGGGGTCCTGTTGAAGGTGGCGGAAGTTGCGGAGGATAATGTGCTGGATCCGGAGGCTGGTGGGGTGGTAGGTGAGGACAAGGGGAACTCTGTCCCTGTTGTGGTGGCGGGAGGATGGGGTGAGGGCCGAAGTGCGGGAAATGGAGGAGATGCGGATGAGGGCATCATTGATGACGACAGAAGGGAAACCACGATCCTTAAAGAAAGAGGACATTTGAGATGTCCTGGAACGGAAAGCCTCATCCTAGGAGCAGATGCGGCAGAGACGGAGGAACTGGGAATAGGGAATGGCATTTTTGCATGTGGCGGGGTGGGAAGAGATATAGTCGAGGTAGTTATGAGAGTCAGTGGGCTTATAGAAGATGTCAGTGGACAGTCTGTCTCTGGAGATGGAGACCGAGAGATCTAGGAAGGGAAGAGAAGTGTCCGAGATGGACCAAGTGAATTTGAGGGCTGGGTGGAAATTAGAAGTAGTCGATGAAATTGATGAGCTCAGCATGGGTGCAGGAAGCAGCACCAATGTAGTCGTCAATGTGGCGGAGGAAAAGTTGGGGAGCAGTACCAGAATAGGTTTGGAGCATAGAGCAGTACCAGTATAACTTCTCTTTTGGCTCTTCCCACTTTCTTCAGACGAAGGGTGTAGCTATGGGCACTCACATGGGCCCCAGCTATACCTGCCTCTTCGCTGGTTATGTGAAACAGTCTATACTCCACTTCATACCTCGTGGGTATCTTGTGACTGTCTTATGACCATGATGTAATTGAGTATCTGATGAGCATGATGTAATGGTCTTCTGGAGGACACATCATGTAATTTTCCCATTAATGTGAGGTCATGTGATGACATGTTCTCACCAGGCATATAAGGGGAGACCCCTGGTGTGACGCAGTTAGTTTTTCCAGCTGAGTTTTGAATTTAGTTCATTATTTAATTCGTCAGATACTCTGTTATGCTGCGTATTCATCTTATGACCCAGCTTCATTTTAAAGTGGAGTTCTACTTTCAATTGTAAGTAGTATTGATGAGTGAGGACCTTACCAAAGTACAGGAATTCACCGAGTCGAGTAAAGCTGATATTGTTTGGCGGTTTTGGAGAGGGTCGACCTTTATTGAATCTTCGTTCAAGAAATAGTGACCTGCATTTTGAGATATCCTCTGCTAAAGCAGGAAGGATTATGGAGTGTCTATTCCCCAGAGGAAAAGGTCTGTTCCTTTAAACCGTTTTATTTCCGTCGTGGTGAATCCTGCAGACAAGGCAGGTTCCAGCTGGGATCAGCAGCAACGTCACGTCTCGAGGAATTCTTTACGTCAGGAAAGTCTCTCCTAATTGACTGTATAAATCTCTTGGACTTTCGAATTTACCATTCTAAGAAATTTGTTTGGATTTACCACTTTAAGAACTGTTTTCGCATTAACCCAGAGTTGCCGTATAGCAGTTAATTTCCGGATAAAATTAGACATTGAATTTTTTTTGCTATTTTTGAGCAGAGTTTAATAAATGTTTGTTTGTTTTTATAAAACCTGACTCAATTGATATTCATTGTTGCTGGTCACGTGACACTATTTTAATGCGAGGAGTATTATGAATAAAGCGGATGAGCTCAGAGCGTGGATCAGTACTTGGAACTATGATGTTTTGACCATTACAGAGATGTGGATGGCTCAGGGACAGGAATGGCTACTTCAAGTGCCGGGTTTTAGATGTTTCAGAAAGGACAGGGAGGGAGGCAAAAGAGGTGGGGCGTGGCACCCTTGATCAGAAGTAGCGTCACGGCTGCAGAAAAGGTGGAGATCATGGAGGGGTTGTCTATGGAGTCTCTGTAGGTGGAAGTTAAGAATAGGAATAACTCTACTGGGTGTTTTTTTTATAGTAACAGGCACATCAAGGAGCAGATAGGGAGACAGGTTCTGGAAAGGAGTAACAATAACAGGGCTGTTGTGGTGGGACATTTTAATTTCCCAAATATTGATTGGCATCTCCCTAGAGTGAGGGGTTTAGACAGGGTAGAGTTTGTTAAGTGTGTTCAGGAAGGTTTCTTGACACAATATGTAGATAAGCCCACAAGAGGAGAGGCTGTACTTCATCTGGTATTGGGAAAAGAACCTGGTCAGGTGTCAGATCTCTCAGTAGGAGAGCATTTTGGAGATAGTGATTATAATTCTGTCTCCTCTACCATAGCATTGGCGAGGGATAGGAACAGACAAGTTAGGGAAACGTTTAATTGGAGTAAGGGGAAATATGAAGCTATCAGGCGGGAACTTGGAAGCATAAATTGGAAACAGATTTTCTCAGGGATATTTGCGTGGGGTTCTGAGTAGGTACATTCCAATAAGACAGGGAAAGGATGGTAGGGCACAGGAACTGTGGTGTACAAAGGATGTTGTAAATCTAGTCAATAATAAAAGAAAAGCTTACGAAAGGTTAAAAAAACTAGGTAATGATAGAGATCTAGAAGATTATAAGGCTAGCAGGAAGGAGCTTAAGAATGAAATTAGGAGAGCCAGAAGGGACCAAGAGAAGGCCTTGGTGGACAGGATTAAGGAAAACCCCAAGGCATTCTACAAGTATGTGAAGAGCAAGAGGATAAGATGTGAGAGAATAGGACCAATCAACTATGATAGTGAAAAAGTGTGTATGGAACCGGGAGAAATAACGGAGGTATTTAATGAATACTTTACTTCAGTATTCACTACAGAAAAGGACCTTAGTGATTATAGGGATGACTTGCAGTGGACTGAAAAGCTTGAGCATGTAGATATTAAGAAGATGTGAAGGAACTTTTGGAAAGCATCAGGTTGGATAAGTCACCGGGACCGGATGGGATGTATCTCAGGCTACTGTGGGAAGCGAGGGAGGAGATTGCTGAGCCTCTGGCAATGATCTTTGCATTATCAATGGGGACAGGAGAGGTTCTGGAGGATTGGAGGGTTGCAGATGTTGTTCCCTTATTCAAGAAAGGGAGTAGAGATAGCCCAGGAAATTATAGGCCAGTGAGTCTTACCTCTGTGGTTGGTAAGTTGATGGAGAAGATCCTGAGAGGCAGGATTTATGAACATTTGGAGAGGCATAATATGATTAGGAATAGTCAGCATGGCTTTGTCAAAGGCAGGTCATTCCTTATGAGCCTGATTGAATTTTTTGAAGATTGATGAGGGTAGAGCAGCAGGTGTAGTGTATATGGATTTCAGTAAGGCATTTGACAAGATAACCCATGCAAGGCTTATTGAGAAAGTAAGGAGGCATGGGATCCAAGGGTCATTGATTTGTGGATCCAGAACTGGCTAGCCCACAGAAGGCAAAGACTGGTTGTAGATGGGTCATATTCTGCATGGAGGTTGGTGACCAGTGGAATGCCTCAGGGATCTGTTCTGGGACCCCTTCTCTTCGTGATTTTTATAAATGACCTGGATGAGGAAGTGGAGGGATGGGTTAGTAAATTTGCTGATGACACAAAGGTTGGAGGTTTTGTGGATAGTGTGGAGGGCTGTCAGAGGTTACAACGGGACATTGATAGGATGCAAAACTGGGCTAAGAAGTGGCAGATGGAGTTAACCCTGATAAGTGTGAGGTGGTTCATTTCGGTAGGTCAAATATGATGGCAGAATATAGTATTAATGGTAAGACTCTTGGCAGTGTGGAGGATCAGAGGGATCTTGAGCTCTGAATCTATGGGACTCTCAAAGCTGCTACGCAGGTTGACTCTGTGGTTAAGCAGGCATACGGTGCATTGGGATTGAGTTTAACAGCCAAGAGGTAATGTTGCAGCTATATAGGACCCTGGTCAGATCCCACTTGGAGTACTGTGCTCAATTCTGGTCGCTTCACTACAGGAAGAATGTGGAAACCATAGAAAGGGTGCAGGGCAGATTTAGAAGGATGTTGCCTGAATTGGGGAGCGTGCCTTATGAGAATTGTTTGAGTGAACTCGGCCTTTTTTCCTTGGAACGACGGAGGATGAGAGGTGACCTGATAGAGGTGTTCAAGATGATGAGAGGCATTGATCGTGTGGATAGTCAGAGGCTTTTCCCCAGGGCTAAAAAGGCTAGCACAAGAGGGCATAGATTTAAGGTGCTTGGAAGTAGGTACAGAGGAGATGTCAGGGGTAAGTTTTTTACCCAGAGAGTGGTGAGTGTGTGGAATGGGCTGCCGGCGACGGTGGTGGAGGCAGATATGATAGAGTCTTTTAAGAGACTCCTGGATGTGTACATGGAGCTTAGAAATCTAGAGGGCTATGGGTAACCCTAGGTAGTTCTAAGGTAGGGACATGTTCAGCACAGCATTGTGGGCCGAAGGGCCTGTATTGTGCTGTAGGTTTTCCATGTTTCTAATAAAAAAGAAACAATGTGTCAGGAGTGCTCAAGCAACTAGATTTTGGGTGGTCTGATATCAGTTGGATTTTAAATGTTAAGGAATATTGCAAACAATTGTGGATAGATATCAACAAAAAAAAGTATCAGTTGGTAATAGAAATCTGAAATATTACAGAAAATGCAGAAGAGTATATAGCAAACAGAATGTATGTGTGTGGGTGGGGGGAGAGATGGGGTCTATAATCTACATCAGAACTTAGTGAAAGTTACATATTAAGTTAAATTTAGCTGACAGAGAAAAGGAGGGAGGCAGAGAGAAGAACATGAGAGGTCAAGATAAGGTGGCCAGGGAGATTTAATCATCAGTCTCTTTAATCAGTTTTCCTTTTCCTGCCTTCCACCTCACTTGGGATTTCTCTCTGCCCTTCTCTGCAACTTCGAATATTTTTATCTCTTACTTTTCTGAGTTCTGATGAAGATATCTCAAACTGAATGCTAACTGTGTTTCTCACTTCATGGCCCACTAGCGTTCCCAGAATTATTTGTTTTATTTTTAGCATTCTTCAAGGAGGTTCACAAATTGAATGTCTCTTGTGTGTTTTACTGATGAATTTAAATGTTCCTTACACATTACGCCATTTACTTTATTGTTGACTGCATTTAAATTAGAAAAGGACATTGAATCATGGTTTCATACAGCATGGAAGCAGATCCTTCTGCCGCCAAAGTCCACACCAACCATCAACCACCAAAATTTACCTTAATCTTATACCAATCCCACTTTATTCTTCACTTATTCTCATCAATTTCCACACCAAATGCAACACTTCCACCCCGCCTCACGGTCATAGGGAGAATGTGTGATCTCCACACAAACAGCACCCGAGCTCCATTTTGAACCCACGTCCCTGGGGCTGTGATCTCGCCACCATCACAGCCACTGCGCTGGCCTTACATTGCGTTTCACATTCTTAAATCACACTAGAGCAAAGATGTTCCCTTACTGCTGGCCACTGCAGTCACTGGAGTGCAGAGTGAACAGTTGAAACAGTATTTCAATTGTTTAATGTTTTATTTTCTATTGTTGTCTCCTCTTTGGTCATAAAAGAGAGCACCTTTGTCTATCTTTCCTTGAAAGAATGCCTTCTCGTAGAACAGGGAAGAGTACAACACAGGAACAGGCCCTTCCGCTCACAATGTTGTGCCTAACCAATGAAATTAATTATCAAATGGCCAACTAAACTCATCTCTTCTGCCTGCACAATATCCAGATCCGTCCATTTCCCTCATAGTCAGGTGCCTATCAAAATGTCTCTGAAAAGTTTCAATATGTCTGCCTTATTACTGCCCAAGGCAGCACATTCCAAGCACCCACCGGTCTGTATAAAAGAAGTTGCCTCTCACATCTCTTTTGAACTTACCTCCTCTCATCTTAATTGCATGTCCTCTGGTTTTAGATGTTTCAACCCTGGGAAAAACATACTCATGTCTACTCTATCTATGCCACTGACAGTCCTATAAATCTCTATCAGATCTCCCATCAGCTTCCGCTGCTGAAGAGAAAACAACACAAGTTTGACCAACCCCTTGTATAGCACATGCTCTCTAATCCAGGCAGCATCCTGGTAAACCTCTCCTGCACCCCCTCCGAAGCCTCAACTTCTTATAATACCAGAACTGTATGCAGTATTCCAGATGTGGCCGAACCAGAGTTTTATAAAGCTGCAACATAACTTCCTGAGTTTGAACTCAATGCCTCAATTAATAAAGGCAAGCATGTGATAAACCTTGGTATCCACCTGATCTACCTGTGTAGCCACTTGTAGGGAGCTATGAACTTGGACCCCAAGATCCAGCTGCTCATCAACACTGTTAAGGGGCTTGGCCTGAAGAGAGTACCGTCTCTTTACCTACCAAGGTGCAACCCTTCACATCTGCCATTTTTCCACCCATATCTGCAACTGCTCTATATCCCACTGTATTCTTTTACAGTCTTACGTGTCATCCACAACACCACTAATCTTCATATCATCTGGAAACTTACTAACACATTCACCTACATTTTCATCAAGGTTAATTATATACATCACAAACAGCAGAGATTCCAGCACAGATCCCAGTGGAACTCCGCTAACTACAGACCTCCAGCTTGAGTCCCTTCAACCACTACCCTCGGACTTCTATGGGCAAATCGTTCTGAATCCAAATCACCAATTCACCATTGATTCCATGCTAATTAACCTTCTGTTTGAGCCTTCCTTGAGAGACCTTGTCAAGCATCCTACTAATATGCATGTAGACAACGTCCACAGCTCTACCTTCATCAGCCACCCTCGTCACCTTGTCAAAAAAATTAATCAACTTAGTAAGACACGATTTGACTTCCACAAAACCATGCTGGCTCCTTAATTAGGCCATGGTTTTCCAAATGCTCATAAATCCTATCTCTAAGAATTCTCTCCAATAACTTTCCTACCACTGATGTGAGAGTCACCAGTCTATAGTTCCCAGGATTATCCCCATTCACTTCTTGAATCATCATCATTATCATCATCAGGTGCCATGCCCAGTTTGAGCTTTGACTGCCATGGCCCACACACTCCTGTCTCGGGTCAAGTGGATCAATTCATTGGTATTCATTTCCAATTCTCTGGCTGCTGTCTCCATCATCATTTGTCTTTGCCTTCCTCCTGCTTTCTTCCCTTCAATCTTTCCTATAATTACCATGCATTCTAACTCCTCTTTCCTAATCACATGTCCAATGAAGTTACGTTGCCTTTTCATGATCTCATACATTATTTCTCTTTTTGTATTTGCTCTGTTCATGACATCCTCGTTAGATATTCATTTCGTCCATGACATTCTTTCCATCCTCCTCAAAAACCACATCTCTTCTGCTTCAATTCGTTTCCTCATGTTACTAGATATTGTCCAACATTCTGAGCCATGTAACATAACTGGATAAACGTAACATTTCAGTACTCTGAGGCGGGTTGTCATGCCTACTTCTTGAACAATGAACCATTATATTTCACCAGTCCTCTAGGACCTTGCCTGTGGCTAGAGAGGACATGAAGAATTTGGTCAAAGCTCTAGCAATCCCATCTCTCTCAATTAAGGAGGCCCTCCTTTGGTCAGGATTAACCATGCCTATTGCATCCTAGTTGTTTGCATGATATGCAAGCTGGGGACTGTGATACGGAGAGCTAGCTGTTACCCATGCAGTTGAAGAATCCAAAGGAATGGCAGAGTTTGGCACTAGCAGCATCACAGGAGTTGTCAGTCAGCATTGAATTCAACGTATGACTGCCTTAGGGACTGCAGCTTCAGATACTTCCCTCAGGGTTTACTCCTGAAACCATCCCCATGAGAGGGTATAGCCGCAAGTCTGTGGAGGTTTGAGATCAGAGTTTTTCTTCTGTTAGATGAGCTGCCAACCACAGCTGATGAGTCCCGTCTGCCCAAAACAGCTGGTTTCAAGACACCAGTAACCTGCCTTTGCCCCTTCTCCTGCCCGTAGAAACAGTTCCACCGGGCTTAGTAGCTAAGCCCACATGAAGGCCAGGAGCTGGACTTCATTGTCGGAGGCTATAAGATGCACAATTGGGAGCATTTAATAAGCAGTGGGAGCTTATCTACACTTTCTCCCCTGGCTATGACAACCTTAAAAAACTCTCTCTCTCTCAATAACCTGAGATATATCCCATCAGGCCCTTGGATCTTATCCACCTTAATGCTCTTTAAGAGGCCCAACACTACCTGCTCCTTTACGTTGAAATGCCCTCGCATATTAGTGTGCTCGATACTAATCACCCTACCTTTCACGCCCTTCTCTTTGGTAAATACTGATATAAAGTACTTCATTAGGTATCTCACCCACATCCTCCGCATCCCTGCCTTCATCCTGAGTGGCCCTAACCTCTCCCTAGTTATCCTCTTGTTCCTAATGTATGTAAAGAATGCCTTGGGATTCACTTTAATCCTGCTTGCTAAGGACTTTTCATGGCACCACCTGGTTTTCCTAATTCTTTTCTTGAGTTACTTTCTGACTTCTGTATAATCCTCAAGGGCTCTGTTTGATTCTTGCTTCCTAAGCTTTACATACTTAGAACATAGAAACATAGAAAACCTACAGCACAATACAGGCCCTTTGGCCCACAATGCTGTGCTGAACATGTACTTACTTTAGAAATTACCTAGGGTTACTCGTCAGGTCACTCGTCTGAGCGCTACTGGTACCACGTAACCCAATACCACCTGTCTCATGATCGGGTGGTCAGCGATTAAACCGGCTCCCCCACCAGGCTTGCCTGATGAGGAGGGTGGCTAGACACCCTGCAGGATGAAAAACAAGACCTGTCAAAGGGTGGATGAACCCTCTCGTAGGGTCAACGGCCACCTAGCAAACATGTGCCGTGAAGTGCGGAAAGGGCATCCCTTGCATCGAAGCTTGGTCTGGCCATTCACCGCAACGGAACTTCCCCCAGCCGTCTTGGACCCCACCATGCCGCTGGATCCGGGAGGGGATGTCAAGAGGGTGGGTCAGGACCTCTGCGACCCCCTACTCACCTAAAATCCACTCACGCACACGCTGTTCCTTTCTGAGGAGTGGGGTACCACCCCGCTAACTGACTGAAAGGAACCATCATCATCCTATGGGATGGATAGCCAGAGAGAGAGAGAGAGAGAGGGTTACCCATAGCCCTCTATTTTTCTAAGCTCCATGTCCCTATCCAGGAGTCTCTTAAAAGACCCTATTGTATCTGCCTCCACCACAGTCGCCGGCAGACCATTCCACGCACTCACCACTCTCGGCGTAAAAAACTTACACCTGACAGCTCATCTGTACCTACATCTAAGCAGCTTAGAACTGTGCCCTCTCGTGTTAGCCATTTCAGCCCTGGGGAAAAGCCCCTGACTCCCTTTTCTTCTTGACGAAATTCATCATCTCTCTTGATCATCATCCAAGGTTCCCTTACCATGCCATCTTGCCTTTCCTCCTGACTGGAATATATCTGTCTAGTATTCTGTGCAGTTGGTCTTGAAACCCCCCTCCACATATCAAATGTGGACTTGCTCAGAAACAGGAATTCCCAAAGAATTCTCCCTAGTTCCATCCTAATGCTCTCATAATTAGCCCTGCTCCAACTTAAAACTCTCCTGCAAGGTCTTATCCTTATCTATAGCTACCTTGAAACTTAAGGAGTTATGTTATTGTTCCCTGAATGCCCACACACTGAAAGTTTAGTCACCTGCCCAGGCTCATTACCCAACACCAGGTCCAGTACAGCCTCTCCTTTCGTTGGACTATCTACATATTGACTTAAATGAATAAATTCTGCCCCACTAAAATCTCTTGTATTAAGAAGGTCCCAGTTTACATAAGGGAAGTTGAAGTCCCCCATGACAACAATACTATTGTTTTTACACCTTTCCTTAATCTGCCTGAATATTTGTTCCTCAATGTCCTGGTGGCTCTTATGAAGTCTCCAGTGCATTTCCACCAGAGTGATTCCATCTTCCTATTTTTGAGTTCTACCCAAATAGACGCAGAGGACGAACCATCCATTATGTCCCCTCTCTGAGTGTAGTTGTGAGATTGTCCCTGATTGCTAGTGTAGCTCCCCTTCCCCCATTCTTTTAGCTCCACCTTAATCTTTTCTAAAACATCAAAATCCTGGGACACTAACCACCCTTTCATTGCTCTCTTCTCTGTAATGGTCACAACATCATAGTTCTATGTACTGATCCATGGTCTAAGCTCATCACCTTTACCCATAGTACTCCGAGCATTAAATTACATACACCTCAAATTATCCATCCTGTCATATCTATTACTGGCCCTGACATCTACCTTGCCTCTTTCTTAACTGCCGATACTCACTGCGCTGGACCTCTGCTCTCTTTCTCCATCCCTCCATTTTCTTTCCTGGTGCTCTGGCTCCCAGCCCCCTGACAAACTCGTTTAACCTTTCCCCAGTGACATTAGCAAGCCTCCTAGCCAGGATGTTAGTTCCCTTCCAGCTTATTACAATCTGTCACACTTGCCGCAGAAGAGGTTCCAATCATCTAATAACCTGAAACCCTGAAACCCTGAACCCTGCTCCTTGCACCAGCCCCTCAGCCACTCATTCATCTCTACTGTCATCATATTCCTGCCCTGACTGTTATATGGCACCAGGAGTAATCCAGAGATTACTACCTTAGAGGTCATGCTCTTTAGTCTCTCTCCTAACTGCCTACATGCTCTGTGCAGGACCTCTTGCCTCTTTCTACCTAAGTCAACATGACCCCTGACAGCTTACCCTCCTCCTTGGGGATATTCTGCAGCTGCTCTGAGACATCCTGCACCACAACATCTGGGAGGCAATACCCTGTACTATCCATGTATCCTTTTTGCAAACACAGAATCTCATGTCCATCCCTTAACTATCGAGTCTCCCATCAGTACTGCTCTGCGTGACTTTACTCTTCCTTTCTGATCCTCAGAGCTGGCAACAGAGCCACTGGCCAGGCTGCAGCTGCTGTGTCCAGACAGGTCATTCGCCTGGAAGTATCCAAAGGGGTATATTGCGGCTAATGGGAATGGCTACAGGGGAACCCTGCTCTGACTGGTTAACCCTACTTACTTACCCTGGTGGTCAACCATCTTTTCTCTGAAGCTTGCACTCTGGGTGTCACCTCCTCAGGTTTTCAGACTCTTGAATGTTCCCGAGTATATCCAGCTCCAGCTCTTTGACCTGATCAGGTTGGAGGAGCAACACCTCATATACCGTCTAAGTAGTCTCCAGCCGCTTGGTAAGAATATAGAATTCTTCAACTTCCAGTAATTCCCTCCCCCTCCCTTCCTCTATCCCTATTTCACTCTGCCCCCTCCCCCAGCTGCCTATCACCTCCCTCATGGTTCTGCCTCCTTCTACCACCTATTGTGTTTTCCCTTATTTTTTCTTCACCTTTCCTGCCTATCACCTCCCTGCCTCCCCTCCCCCACCCCTTTATCTTTCCCCTTACTGGTTTTTCACCTGGAACCTACCAGCCTTCTCCTTTCCACCCTCCCCCCACCTTCTTTATAGACCCTCTGCCCCTTCCCTCTACAGTCCTGATGAAGGGTTCTGGCCCAAAACGTTGACTGTTCGTTTCCACGGATGCTGCCCGACCTGCTGAGTTCCTCCAGTGTGTTGTGAGTGTTGCATTGATAATTTTAGGGTTGATTAAATGATATTGCTATCAATCAACAAAAGATCGAATTTTTTTACAAGGATTTTTGGAACAAACTCGGGAAGAAGTTATCATGTCATCTGTCAACACATTGCTTGTTGGCAGATGACATGATAACTTTATGAAATGTTGAAAGCTGTGAATCTTCATTTCACATTCTTAAATATTGCTTTGTTCATGTCTTCTCCCTCCATGTGCTCTCATTAACCGGTCAACCAGATCACAACACGGCAGCTTATTCACATGGCAAATCTGCCCTGTGAGAGGTTTTTTTCCAGCTGCCACTCTCACTGCAACTTCCAAATAAATTATTTTCTCTTTTTCCCTAACTTGATGGAGGGTCTTTGACCTTAGACATTCATTCTGTTTCTCTTTCCACAGATGCTGCCTGACAAGCAGAGTGTTTCCTGGATCTTTTGTTTCAGCTCTCTGATATATATTAAATTTTCGATGCATCATGTTATGGTTTCTGTCAACAATTCTTTTAGAAACATAGAACACCTACAGCACAATACAGGCACTTTGCCCCACAATGCTGTGCCAAACATGTCCTTACCTGAGAAATTACCTCGGGTTACTCATAGCCTTCTATTTTTCTAAGCTCCATGTACCTGTCCAGGAATCTCTTATCCGCCTCCAAACCACACTGGCAACCCACTCCACACACACACCACTCTCTGCGTAAAAAAAGAGAGTGACGTCTCCTCTGTACCTACTTCCAAGCACCTTTAAACTGCGTCCTCTCGTGCTAGCCATTTCAGCCCTGGGAAAAAGCCTCTGACTATCTACACGTCCAATGCCTCTCATGATCTTATACACCTCTATCAGGTCACCTCTCATCCTCCGTCACTCCAAGCAGAAAAGGACGAGTTCACTCAACCTATTCTCATAAGGCATGATCCCTAATCCAGGCAACATCCTTGTAAATCTCCTCTGCACCATTTCTATAGTTTCCACATCGTTCCTGTGGTGAGGCAACCAGAACTGAGCACAGTACTCCAAGTGGGGTCTGACCGGGGTCCTATATAGCTGCAACATTACCTCTCGGCTCCTAAACTCAATCCCACAATTGATGAAGGCCAATGCACCGTATGCCTTCTTAACCACAGAGTCAACCTGTGCAGCAGCCTTGAGTGTCCTATGGACTCAGTCCCCAATTATCCCTCTGATCCTCCACACTGCCAAGAGTCTTACCATTACTACTACATTCTGTCATCATATTTGACCTACCAAAATGAACCACTTCACACATATCTGGGTTGAACTCCATCTGCCACTTCTCAGCCCATGTTTGCATCCTATCAAAGTCCTGTTGTAACCTCTGACAGCCCTCCACACTATCCACAACACCCCCAACCTTTGTGTCATCAGCAAATTTACAAACCCATCCCTCCACTTCTTCATCCAGGTCATTTATAAAAATCACGAAGAGTAGGTGTCCCAGAACAGATCCCTGAGGCACACCACTGGTCACCAGCCTCTATGCAGAATATGACCCATCTACAACCATTCTTTGCCTTCTGTGGGCAAGCCAGTTCTGGATCCACAAAACAATTTCCCCTTGGATCCCATGTCTCCTTACTTTCTCAACAAGCCTTATCAAATGTCTTGCTGAAATCCATATACACTACATCTACTGCTCTACCATCATCAGTGTGCTTAGTCACATCCTCAAAAAATTCAATCAGGCTCGTAAGGCATGACCTGCCTTTCACAAAGCCATGCTGACTATTCCTAATCATATTATGCCTGTCCAAATGTTCATAGATCCTGCCTCTCAGGGTCTTCTCAATCAACTTACCAACCACTGAAGTAACACTCACTAGTCTATAATTTCCTGGGCTACCTCTACTCCCTTTCTTGAATAAGGGAACAACATCCGCAACCCTCCAATCCTCCGGAACCTCTCCTGTCTCCATTTATGATGCGAAAATCATTGCCAGAGGCTCAGCAATCTCCTCCCTCACCTCCCACAGTAGCCTGGGGTACATCTCGTCTGGTCCTGGTGACTTATCCAACTTGATGCTTTCCAGAAGCTCCAGCACATCGTCTTTCTTAATATCTACATGCTCAAGCTTTTCAGTCCATTGTAAGTCATCCCTACAATCACCAAGATCCTTTTCCGTAGTGCATCTTGAAGCAAAATACTGAAGTACTTCTGCTCCCTCCTCCATTTCCATACACACTTTTCCACTGTCACATTTGATTGGTCCTATTCTCTCATGTCTTATCCTCTTGCTCTTCACATACTTGTAGAATGCCTTGGGGTTTTCTTTAATCCTGTCCACCAAGGCCTTCTCATGGCCCCTTCTAGCTCTTTTAATTTCTTTCTTAAGCTCCTTCCTGCTCGCCTTATAATCTTTGAAATCTCTATCAGTACCTAGTTTTTTGAACCTTTCGTAAGCTCTTATTTTCTTCTTGACTTGATTTACAACAGCCTTGGTACACCATGGTTCCTGTACCCTTACCATCAATAAACCTTCTTGAACGCTCCCAACAAACTCCACCCCATGTAAACCCCTTGCTCCAGGGACAAGCCAATCATTATTTGGGAAATTAAAGCAAATATTTTAAGTAAATATGATTATCTCTTTTCTCTTGGGGAGAATTAATGATAACTTCTGTGATGTCCCTGAAATGATGAAAAGATTTTGATGGAGTACCTTTTATGTTATGTGGAATAGCAGAATGACAGGTCATCAGAAGGTCTCTTGGAACTGCAATGAAGGATTCACAGGGAGTCTCTTTACTGGAAGTGTTGTGCTAGCATCAGATGTAGTACCACCCAGCACAGAGGAGCTGAATGAGGAGCCGGCACATGCATTTGAGGGAGATGAGGATGGAAAAATGGAAGAACTGAGTGGGAATACTCACCCGTTCTTCTGTGGTCTCCTTATGCAATCTTAACCCCTGGAAATTTCTGTGCTTTCAGTAACATCCAGTGAGTTTTCATTGCTGTGAAAATCTTGGGGAGTTGATGTGAGTCTTGTGGCAGCATTCACTGGTGATCAGCCTCTGGCACATTGGAATAATGTAGGTTAGCTGTCAACTTCAGGTTAAAGCTCTTGGGGCAGAAAAAATGTGTAACAGGATGGGTATGCAAAATTTAACCTGGCAAGGCTGGTTTGACTGGTAAAGTTGATGAATTTGGAGTGCATGACCACAGACTGTTGCAAGAACCATGAGGTTGTTATAGGTGATTTTTAACTTTCCACATGTTGACTGGGACTCCCATACTGTAAAAATGACTAGATGGGACAGAGTTTGTCAAATACGCTCAGGAAAGTTTCCTTAATCATTATGTAGAAGTCCAAATGAGAAAGTGTGTGATACTTGATCTGCTATTTAGGGAACGAGACAGGGTATGTGACAGAAGTTTGTGTAGGGGAACACAATGCCATTAGTTTCAAAGTACATATGGAAAAACATAGATCTGCCCTGTGGGTTGAGGTTCTAAATTGGAAAAATGCAAACTTTGATGGTTTCAGAAAGGATCTAGCAAGTGTGGATTAGGAAAGGCTGTTTTCTGGCAAAGGTGTAATCGGTAAGTGAGAAGCCTTCAAAAATGATATTTTGAGAGTACAGAGTTTGTATGTGTCTGCCAGAATAAAAGGTAAATATAACAGGTGTAGGGGACCCTGATTTTCAAGAGATATTGAGGCCCTTGTGAGGAAAAAAAGAGGTACATTCCAAGTACAGGCAGGTAGGAACAAATGAGATACTTTTTGAGTATAAGAAATGCAAGAGAACACCTAACAAAGAAATCAGGGGGCTGAAAGAAGGTATGAGGTTGCCCAAGCAAACAAGGTGAAGGAGAGTCCCAAGGGATGCTACAGATATGTTAAGAGCAAAAGGATTACAAGGGACAAAATTGGTTTCCTGGAGGATCTATGCGTGGAGCCAATAAAGATGGGGGAGATCTTAAATTAATTTTTGCATCTGTATTTACTCAGCAGATGGGCACAGAATCTGTGGAAGTGAGGCAAACAGAATCAACTTCATTGCAGTGGAGGTGTTTGCTGTTCTGTGGCCAATGATAGAACACAGAACAGTACAGCACAGGAACAGGCTATTTGTTGTGCCAATCCAGCTAAGAACCAAATCAAAAACACCCAAACACTAATCCCTCCTACCTAAACCATGTCCAGATCTACCTTATGTTTCTTACATCCATGTGCCTATTCAAACGTTTCTTAAAAGCCTCCAATGTGTTTGTCTCTACCACATACTAGGCAGCACATTCCAGGCATCCACCACTCTCTAAGTAAAAAACTTACCCTTTACCCCTTGAACCTACCTCCTCTCATCTTCAATGCATGCCCTCTGACATGAGACTTTCTAACCCTGGGAAACAGGTATTCTCTGTCCATTCTATGTACACCTCTCATAATCTTGTAACCCTCTATCAGATCTCCCCTCAACCTCTGGCGCTCCAGAGAAAACAACCCAAGTTTATCCAGCCTCTTGTGATAGCACATGCTCTCTAAACCAGGCAGCATCCTGGTAAACCTCTTCTGCACCCTCTCCAAAGCCTCAACATTCATCCTATAGTGGGTAACCAGAACTGCATGCAATACTCCAGATGAGGCCTAACCAGAGTTTTACAAAACTGCAACGTAACTTCTTGAATTAAACTCCATGCCTCGACTAATAAAAGCAGCATTCCATAAGCCTTTTTAACCACCCTATCGACCTGTGTAGCCACCTTAAAGGAGCTATGAACTTGGATGCCAAGATCTCTCTGCTCAGCCACACTCCTAAGGACCTTGCCCTTAACAGTGTACTGTCTCCTTGCATTTGTCCTACTGAGGTGCAACACCTCACATTTATTTGGGTTAAACTCCACCTGCCACTTCTCAGTCCATATCTGCAGCTCATCTATATCATGCTGTATTCTTTGCCAGTCTTCAACACTATCCGCATCTCCGCTAGTCTTGGTATTATCCACAAATTTACTAACCCCCCCATCTACATTTTCATCCAGGTCATTTATATACATCACAAATAGCAGAGGTCACAGATCCCTGAAGATCTCCACTAATCACAGATCTCCGGATCAAATAAGTCCCTTCAACTATTACCCTCTGTCTTTTACATGCGAGCCAGTTCTGAATCCCAAAAGGCAATTCACCACAGACCTAATTCATCTTAATCTTCTGGATTAGCCTCCCATGAGGTACTTTGTCAAATGCCTTACTAAAATCTATTTAGATAACATCCACTGCCCTACCTTCATCAATCTCTCGTGTCATCTTATCTCAAAAAACTCATTTAAGTTGCTAAGACACTACCTGCCCATACAAAGCCTTCCCTAATTAAGCAACGGGTTTCCAAATGCTCATATATCCTATCCCAAAGAATTTTCTCCAGCAATTTCCCTACAACTAACAAGAGACTCACTGATCTATAGTTCCCAGGACTTTCCCTTGTTCCCTTCTTAAATAGAGGTATAACACTGGCCACTCTACAGTCCTCCGGGACCTCGCCTGTGGCTAGAGAGGACACAAAAATACCGGTCAAGGGCTCAGCAATCTCATCTTTTACCTCCTTCAATAACCCAGGGTAAATCCTATCAGGCCCTGGAGACTTATTCACCTTCATACTCATTAGGATGCCCAGCATTTCCTCCTCCATGACTTTTAATTGCCCTAAAGTGTTTGTACACTCAGCACTGATCTCCTGGTCTTCCATATGCTTTTCCTTGGTAAATGCTGAAGCAAAGCAAATGTTCCCCCCTTTATCCTTCAATGGTCCCACCCTCTCCTTACCTATCCTCTTGCTCTTGATGCCCTGGGATTCACCTCAATCCGACTCGCCAAGGACTTTTCATGCCCCTCCTGGCTTTCCTCATTCCCTTCTTTAGTTCTTTTCTGGTTTCCTCATATTCCTTGTTGCATTGTTTGATCCTGACTTCAGAACCTTTACATACTTTTTTTTCTTCTTGACTAATTCATCACCTCTCTGGACATCCAAGGTTTGCTTATCTTTCCATCCCGTCCTTCCTACTAACAGGAACATACCTTTCCTGTACTCTGTGCAATTGATCATTAAACACCCTCCACATATCTGATGTGGACTTGTCAGAGAAAAGGTGTTCCCAAATTATTAACGTTTCTTAGTTCCTGCCAAGTGCCATCGTAATTTGCCCTACTCCAATTTAAAACTCTCCCATAGGACCATACCTATCCTTATTGAGAGCTATCTGAAAATTAAGGAGTTGTGGTCAGTGTTCCCTAACTGTTCACCCCCTGAAAGGTCAGTCACCTGGCCATGCTCATTACCCAGAGCCTGGTCCAGTACAGCCCCCCTCTCGTTGGACCGTCCACATATTGATTTGAGAAACTTTCCTGCATACCCTTAACAAATTTTGCCCCATCTAAACCCCTTACACTAGGAAGGTTCCAATCTATATTAGGGGAGTTGAAATCCCATAACAACAACTGTATTATTCTCACATATTTCCTGAATCTGATTACATATCTGTTCCTCAATGGCCTGGTGGCTATTATGGGGTCTGGACAACAATCTCATCAGTGATTGCACCATTCTTGTTCCTGAACCCACACAAATGTGCCCAGTGTCTGATCCCCACCCCCCACCCCCGAGTGCAGCAGTGATATTGTTCCTGATTAGTAGTGCAATCCCACTACCTCTTTTACCCCCTCCTCTATCTTTTCTAAAGTATCAGAAATCTGGTACATTAATCACCCACTCCTGACTACCTCTCAATCAAGGTTCAATAATGGCTACAGCATTGTACTGATTAATGCTCTAATGTCATCACCTTACCCATAATACTCCTAGCATTGAAATAGACACACTTCAAACTATCCAACCCATCATACCTGTTATTTCAATTTTGTCTTTCAATACTTTCCCTGGCATCTACCTTCCTGTCTGATCCTTTGCTTACTGACCTGGGGCTCCAGTTCCCAGGCCCCTGAAAAACTAGTTTAAGCTCTCCTGAGTAGCATCAGCAAACCTCCCGGCCAGGATATTGGTTCCTGTCCAGTTCAGGTGCAACCCCCGTCCCTCCTGTACAGGTCACCCCCTCCCCAGAAAAGGTTCCAATGATCCAAGAACTTGAAACCCTGCCCCCTGCACCACCGTCGCAGCCACTCATTCATCCGTGCTGTCACCTCAGCCCTGCACACACTAGCCCATGGCACAGGGAATAATCTGGAGATTACAATTTCGGAGGTCTTTCTCTTCAGCCCCTTTCCTAACTCTGTGTACTCATTGGCATAGGACCTCTTTCCCTGTTTTGCCTTTGTCATTGCTGCCAATGTGCACCACGACCTTCGTCTGTTACCCCTTCCCCTTGAGAATATCCTGCAGCCACTCCAGTGCATCATGGACTCTAGCACCCAGGAGGCAACACACATCCTGCTCTCTCTTGAGGCCACAGAATCTCCTTTCTATTTCCCTAACTACCAAGTCCCCTTTATCCACTCCACTGCCTGACTTTACCAATCCCTGTTGAGGCTCAGAGCCAGCCACAGTGCCACCAAGCTGGCAGCTGCTGCCATGATCTGATGGGTCATCACCCCCCCCCCACCAGCAGTATCCAAAGAGGTACACTTACTGCTGAAGGGAACGGCCCCGGGGGAACCCTGCACCATAGGGGAAACTCGTTGCTGAGGGGGATGGCCACAGGGGAACCCTGCACTGACTTCTTAATCCCCTTACCTCTCCTAGTGGTCACCCGTCTACTGTCCAAAGCCTGTACTCTGGGTGTGACCACCTCTTCAAAAGTCTCGTCTAAAATATCTTCAGCCTCCTGGATGGTCCTGAGTAAATCCAACTCCTTGACCCGGTCAGCCAGATGCTGAAGTTGGGTGCACTTCCGGCAAATGTAGTCATGAGCGAAACCGTCAGGTATCCCGAATTCCCACATTCTGACAGGAGGAGCGTTCCATCCTGACTACTCTGTACTGAAAAAAAGGCTCGCCTCTTTTTAACTGTGCCTCTGCCTGTTAAGCCAAAGCCTTCACACTCTGTCACTGGCACACTCCAACAATGGCTGCTCCACATAAGCTTACTCCTCCTTTCATTTGCAGTCAAATATAGCAGAAAAATCCCCACTGTCCGACAAGGTGTTTCCTCAGACACTGTAGGAGGCAAGTGAAGAAATTTCCAGGGTCCTAGCAGAGATATTTAAATCATCCTGAGTAACAGGTGAAGTACCAGAGGATTAGAGGATAGCCAATGTTGTTCCATTGTTTAAGACAGGCTCTGAACATTAACCAGGAAATTACAGGTCAGTGAATCTGACATCAGTTGTGAAAGTTATTATAAGGTATTCTGAGGGACTGGATATATGAGTAGTTGGATAGACATGGACTGATTTGGGTCAGTCAGCATAGCTTAGTGTATGGTAGGTCATGTCTTACCAATCTTTTTCAAGAAAGTTACCAGAAAAGTTGATGAAGGCAAGGCATCAAGATTTGGGGTATAGTGCCCAGCAAGGAGGATTATCAGAACTTGCTTTGGGATCTGGGCCAGCTGAATAAATGGGCTGATAATTGGCAAATGGAATTTAATGCAGACAAGTGTGAGGTGTTACCCAGTGAATGGTCGGGCACTGAAGACTGCTGTAGAACAAAGGGATCTGGGAGAACGGGTCCATAATTCATTGAAACTGGCATCAAAGGTAGATAGGGTTGTAAAAAAGCTTTTCACACATTGGCCTTCATGAATCAAAGAATTGTTACGTGGAAGTGATATAAGACATTGGTGAAGCCTAATTTGGAATACCGTGTGCAGTTTTGGTCACCTACCTACGCGAAAGATGTAAATAAGGTTGAAAGAGTACAGAGAAAATTTACAAAGATGTTACCTGTTCTTGAGGACCTGAGTTATAACCATAACCATAACCATATAATTACAGCATGGAAACAGGCCATCTCAGCCCTTCTAGTCCGTGCCGAACTCTTACTCTTACCTAGTCCCACCGACCTGCACTCAGCCCATAACCCTCCATTCCTTTCCTGTCCATATAGCTGTCCAATTTAACTTTAAACAACAACATTGAACCTGCCTCAACCATTTCTGCTGGAAGCTCGGTCCACACAGCTACCACTCTCTGAGTAAAGAATTTCTCCCTCATGTTACCCCTAAACTTTTGCCCTTTAACTCTCAACTCATGTCCTCTTGTTTGAATCTCCCCCATTCTCAATGGAAAAAGCCTATACACGTCAACTCTATCAATCCCCCTCATAATTTTAAACACCTCCATCAAGCCCCCCTCAACCTTCTACGCCCTAAAGAATAAAGACCTAACTTGTTCAACCTTTTTCTGTAACTTCGGAGATGAAACCCAGGCAACATTTTAGTAAACCTCCTCTGTACTCTCTCAATTTTATTGACATCTTTCCTGTAATTCGGTGTCCAGGACTGTACGCAATACTCCAAATTTGGCCTTACCAATGCCTTATACAATTTCAACATTACATCCCAACTCCTATACTCAATGCTCTGATTAATAAAGGCCAGCATACCAAAAGCTTTCTTCACCACCCTATCCACATGAGATTCCACCTTCAGGGAACTATGCATTATTATTCCTAGGTCCCTCTGTTCTACAGCATTCTTCAATACCCTACCATTTACCATGTATGTCCTATTTTGATTAGTCCTACTAAAATGTTGCACCTCACATTTATCAGCATTAAATTCCATCTGCCATCTTTCAGCCCACTCTTCTAACTGGCCTAAATCTCTCTGCAAGCTTTGAAAACCTACTTCATTATCCACAACTCCACCTATCTTAGTATCATCTGCATACTTACTAATCTAATTTACCACCCCATCATCCAGATCATTAATATATATGACAAATAACATTGGACCCAGTACAGATCCCTGAGGCACACCACAAGTCACCGGCCTCCAATCTGAAAAACAGTTATCCACCACTACTCTCCTTATAAGGAAAGATTCCATACATTAGGACTGTATTTCTTTGAGCATAGAAGACTAAAAGGAGATTTGATAGAGGTATACAAAATTATAAGTTGTACAAATAAAGTAAATACAAGCAGGCTTTTTCAACTGAGGTTTGGTGGGACTACAACTAGAGGTCATCGGTTAAGGGTGAAAGGTAAGAAGTTTAAGGGGACATGTGGGGAAACATCTTCACTCAGAGGATCATGAGAGTGTGGAATGAACTGCCAGTGCAAGTGGTGCATGTGAGCTCAACTTCAATGTTTGAGAGAAGTTTGGATAGGTACATGGAAGGTAAGGTTATGGAGGGCTATGGTCCTGGTGCAGGTCAATGGGAGTAGGCAGTTTAAATGATTTAGCATGGACTAGATGGGCTGATGGGCCTGTTTTTGTGTGGTGTTTTTCTATGAATCTTTGACACTTCCTTTAGCCAGACATTCCACCCTGCAAAAACTTATTTCAGGGAGGTAGCTCCACCATTTCAGAGAGGTAGCACCCCCCCCCCATCAACCTCCAAGGGTGTATGTAATACTTTGTTTAGTGATTTTGTCTAATCTGTAAACCAAGTTGGGTATATGCAGCAAATGTGACATTAAAATATGTACTTATATTATATTATATTATCATGTTTATTCTATTACAACTTTAAGCAAGTCTACAGGGAGTTTGGCCTCATCGCGTAGAACATCAATAGCATAGCTCCTTGGCAGCTGGCCAGCTAGTTTAAATCAGGGGTCCCCAGCCTTTTTTGCACCGCGGACCTGTTTAATATTGACAATATTCTTGAGGACCAGCTGACCAGGGGTTGGGGGGTGGGGTGGGTGTTAAACACCACCGGAATATAGGTGATAAGTTAACTATAAGTCACTTGCAAGTGGCTGATAAACTCAATTTCATTTCTATAGGGGTTTATCTAATGAATTTAATATTAAACACACAGCGCATATTTTCCTTGCATGAATGTAGTGATAAGTCAATTATAACAGTGGTCCCAAACCTCCGGGCTGCGAAGCATGCAGCAGTAGCCGGGACACACCCAGCACATCTTTAAGAAAATAGCCGAAATAAACATGCTAATTGATTAGGTGCCGCCCTGCATGTAACTGTGGGCCCAGATCAGAGGCGACGCAATTGGCAATCACCTCTGATCTGGGCCGACATTTACGTGCAGGGCGTCACCTAATTAATTAGCTTGCTTATTTCGGCTTTTTTCTTAAAGATGTGCTGTGTGCGTTCTGCCCACCGCTGTATTCTTCGTGGCCCGGAGGGTGGGGACCACTGAATTATAAGTCACTTATAAGTCAATAGCATCATACCATTTTTAAGTAACGTTTGGATATTAAACACACCGCATATTTTCCTCGTATGAACATATAAAATCATTGCAACACACCAATATTGCTGAATCAATGGGAGCCCTGGGCTTGTTTTCCTGCAACAACACGGTCCTATCGAGGGGTGATGGGAGACAGCGATACTCAAAGGGGGTTCCTAATGTCCAGTCTATTCTGCAATTTAGTTTTCATTGCATTCATTGCAGAAAACTCCGCTTCGCAGAAATATGTTGGAACTGGAAGCAACGTTTTCAGTGCTTTCGTGGCTATCTCAGGATATTTAGCCTTGACTTTGATCCAGAATGCCGGCAGAGATGTTATGTCAAACATACTTTTCAGCCCGCCATCATTTGCAAGCTCAAGGAGTTCATCTTTTTCCTGTGCTGACATAGAAATCATAGAAAAACTACAGCACAGAAACAGGCTTTTTGGCCCTTCTTGGCTGTGCCGAACCATTTTCTGCCTAGTCCCACTGACCTGCACACAGACCATATCCCTCCATACACCTCCCATCCATCTATCTGTCCAACTTATTCTTAAATATTAAAAAAGATCTTGCATTTACCACCTCATCTGGCAGCTCATTCCACACTCCCACCACTCTTTGTGTGAAGAAGCCCCCCCTAATGTTCCCTTTAAACTTTTTCCCCCTCACCCTTAACCCCTGTCCTCTGTTTTTTTTCTCCCCTTGCCTCAGTGGAAAAAGCCTGCTTGCATTCACTGTATCTATACCCATCATAATTTTATATACCTCTATCAAATCTCCCCTCATTCTTCTACGCTCCAGGGAATAAAGTCCTAACCTATTCAACCTTTCTCTGTAACTGAGTTTCTCAAGTCCCGGCAACATCCTTGTAAACTTTCTCTGCACTCTTTCAACCTTATTAATATCTTTCCTGTAAATTGGTGACCAAAACTGAACACAATACTCCAGCAACACACATCAAAGTTGCTGGTGAATGCAACAGGCCAGGCAGCATCTCTAGGAAGAGGTACAGTCAACATTTCAGGCCGAGACCCTTCGTCAGGAGTCCAGATACTCCACAATACTCCAGATTCGGCCTCACCAATGCCTTATACAACCTCATCATAACATTCCAGCTCTTATACTCAATACTTTGATTAATAAAGGCCAATGTACCAAAAGCTCTCTTTACGACCCTATCTACCTGTGACGCCACTTTTAGGGAATTTTGTATCTGTATTCCCAGATCTCTCTGTTCCACTGCACCCCTCAGTGCCTTACCATTAACTCTGTATGTTCTACCTTGGTTTGTCCTTCCAAAGTGCAATACCTCACACTTGTCTGTATTAAACTCCATCTGCCATTTTTCAGCCCATTTTCTCAGCTGGTCCAAATCCCTCTGCAAGCTTTGAAAACCTTCCTCATTGTCCACTACACCTCCAATCTTTGTGTCGTCAGCAAATTTGCTAATCGGGTTTACCACATTATCATCCGGATCATTGACATAGATAACGTGGACGATTCACCGGGGACGTTCACAAATGGGTCACGGACCCATCCTTTTGCATGTCTTGGGTCACTGATGACCTCGCATGTGTTAAAATTCAACAGTGCGTGACAGGGAATGAGGAAAGGTGCAAATGACTCGTATCGTTCCATATCGCCAAATCATATCGTTTCCTCACAGCCTGGTGGTTGGGGACCACTCTTAGCACGAAGAGCGACCAATCAGGATGCTCGCTCTCCCTCTCAAAAAAATCTATTTCCGGGATATTGTATATAATTTCCGTGCGTCGGGGAGCCACTATTGATATGCGAGAGACTCCCGGAACTTATGGGAGAGGTGGGATGTCTGCTTTAGCTGTATTCCATCTGCCACTTCTGCACTTCGTATTATCTGCAAACTTGGCCATAAAGCCATCAATTCCATCGTCCATGACATTAGCATGGAAGCTGCAGACCCCTGTGGAACATCACTAGACACAGGCAACCAATCAGAAAAGGCTACTTTTGATTCTACTCTTTGCCTTCTGACTGTCAGCCAAACCTCTATGCATGTTAGCACCTTTATTGTAATACCATGGGCTCTTAGCTTGCCCAGCAAATTCATGTATGCCACCTTGTCAATGGCTTTCTGAAAATCTAAGTGTAACACTCATCTCTATCAACCCACGTTCGTCTAAGGGAAACCGCCATCTGCCCACCAAACTGTGTCTCACGTTTGCGTAGATTAGTGGTTGCCAATCTTTTTAAGCCCAAGCTCCCCTACCTCAGCCCTAGTGAAAGGCAAAATCGACCTACTAAATCGTTTAGTCACACACGTGCACCAGGCAGAAAAGACTGGAAGTAAAACCCCGCAACCCGGAAACAACCTCTCTTTACAAACAGCCTTCCATAGCGGGAGTATTGCTATATTACCATTATATTAATAAGTATTACTTATTTTCATAATGCTCACATTACAGCACCTTTAATTCTTATTTAATTTTATTTCAAGATGAAAAATAAATGAATAAAAATTGACTGTTGCACTCAGTGTGAAGACTGGGGCTGAATACTTTCTGTTAGTTCCCTGAAATTTGGCTCATAGCTACAGACAGCCAGTCTGAGACAGAATGTGAGGTGTCTGTCAGTAAGACAGCTCCTCTACTTAGATTTCATCATTTTCATCTGTTGCAGCACAGCGCCTTCGCAAACCTCCTGACAGACTGAATATTGAGTGGATAGTTTCCTTTGTTAGACTGAATGTTGAATCTGCCACGTTTTTCGGGTGTTTTGTATTGGTAAACTGTTACTGAGACACTAGTGTAAGTTTCAGAGGTACGCAAGATAATGACACCACTATTTTTTGTTTCCCAGTTATTTACATTTGGGGAATGTTGAAATTTGAAGGGGGAGAAGTGTTGTAATGTGAACATTATAAAGATAACTTAATACAAATTAGAATAATGGTAATACGTATAGCAATACTCCCTTACGGAAGGCTGCTTGTAAAGAGAGGTTGCCTCCGGGTTGCGGCGAATCGACCTCGGCTGCTGCCAGTCGCGAGTCAGGGAAGTGCTACTTCTGCGGACTGGAGAAGCACCCCCGGAAATGCTGCACAGCCCGACAAGCTACCTGCTCCAGCTGCAGAAAGAAGGGCCACTTTGCGAAGGTCTGTAAGTCCAAACCGCGAGCGGGATCAAGCAGCGCCGCGTGCGAAACATGGGGGTCGCCATCTTCCCTGTACGCCGCCACCACGTGCGAGACATGGGGCTGCCATATTCCCTGCACGCTGCCACTATGTGCGAGACATGGGGGCGGCCACCTTGGTTGGCGCCATCTCCCACCGCCTACCTCCAATGGGTGCTCACGGGCCACCCCACCGTGCCGGACCAAGACAGCGACCCAACCCTGGCTTCCGTGACCCTCGACCAAAGCGCTCCCCACCAGCTCGCAAGGTCAATGATGGACATCCTGGTGGAGGGGCGCAGGACAAGCTGCCTGTTTGACACAGGCAGCTCGGAGAGTTTTATCCACCCGGACACGGTGCAGCATTGTGGACTCATGACATGGCCGGTAAATCAGAGGGTCACCATGGCTTCCGGGTCGCATACAACAGACATCCGGGGGGGAGGGGTGTTGTGTAGCGACACTAGTGGTGCAGGGCACAGAATATCGGGACTTTAAGTTACTGGTCTTGCCTCAACTGTGTGCCCCTGTGCTGTTGGGGCTCGACTTCCAGAGCCAACTGAAAAGCGTAACAATGAAGTATGATGGGCCCCTCCCACCAATCACTGTCGTAAATCCCCTGTTTTGTAGAGATATGTCACGTACCCCGCTACTGACCACACACACACACCGACCCGCACATCCCACCCAACATCATGCCAACTGACACACTACCGACACCACTTGCGGCCTCTCCACCCTCAGGATCCCTCCTTCACCGCTGTTCGCCAACCTGACCCCCGACTGTAAACCTGTGGCAACTAAAAGCAGGAGGTACAGCGCGGGGGACAGAGCTTTCATTAAGTCGGAGGTGCAGCGGCTGCTCAGGGAGGGGGTCATTGAGGCGAGCACAAGTCCTTGGAGGGCGCAGGTGGTGATTGTTCGGAACGAGGAGAGGAATAGAATGATCGTGGACTATAGCCAGACCATCAATAGGTTCACGCAGCTCGACACATACCCTCTACCCCGCATCGCGGATATGGTCAATCAGTTAGCACAGTACAAGGTGTACTCAACCATAGACCTAAAATCCGCTTACCATCAGCTCCCCATCCGCCGGGAGGACCGCCCTTACACTGCCTTCGAGGCGGACGGCAGGCTTTATGAATTCCTGCGCGTCCCCTTTGGTGTCACGAATGGTGTATCTGTCTTCCAGAGGGCAATGGACCGGATGGTGGACCAGTGCCAACTGAAGGCCACGTTCCCATATCTGGATAACATCACCATCTGCGGTCATGACTGGCAGGATCACGACAACAACCTCCAAAAATTTCTCCAAGCGGCCAAAGCTTTCAATCTCACCTATAACAAGGACAAGTGTGTATTTGAGACCACCCGACTTGCTATCCTTGGGTGTGTCGTGGGGAATGGAGTCATTGGCCCTGATCCCGACCGTATGCGCCTCCTGTTGGAACTCCCTCTTCCCAACACCCTCACAGCCCTCAAAGGGTGCCTGGGCTTCTTTTCATATTACGCCCAATGGGTCACTAACTACGCAGACAAGGCCTGCCCCTGGTCAAGTCCACCACGTTCTCCCTCTCTGCCGAGGCCCGTGCGGCCTTCAGCCACATAAAAGCGGACATTGCCAAAGCAGCAATGCATGCGGTGGATGAGGCCATTCCCTTCCAAGTAGAGAGTGAAGCCTCTGACTTTGCGCTGGCTGCTACCCTCAACCAGGCAGGAAGAACGGTGGCGTTCTTCTCCCGTACCCTTCAAGGCCCTGAAATTCGGCACTCCGCAGTGGAGAAAGAGGCCCAGGCTATTAGGCACTGGAAGCTAATAGGCACTGGAGGCACTATCTTACCAAGCAAAAGGTTCATCCTGCTGACTGACCAGCGCTCAGTCACATTCATGTTTAGTAACTAACAGCGGGGCAAAATCAGAAATGATAAAATTCTGAGGTGGAGAATCGAACTCTCCACCTTCAACTATGACATCATGTACAGACCTGGGAAGCTCAACGAGCCCTCCGTGCCCTATCCCAGGGAACGTGCACCAGTGCGCAGATCGACCGGCTATACGCCCTACATGTAGATCTTTGCCACCTGGGGATCACCTGGCTTTTCCATTTCATGAAAGCCCGGAACCTGCCTTACTCCCTTGAGGAGATCAGGATGATGACCAGGGACTGCCAAGTCTGCGCAGAGTGCAAACCGCACTTCTACTGACCCGAAAAGGTACAACTCATCAAGGCCACCCACCCTTTTGAGTGACTGAGTGTTGACTTTAAGGGCCCCCTTCCCTCCACCGACCACAATCTTAACGTTATCAACAAGTACTCGCGGTTCCCCTTCGCCATCCCCTGCCCCGACACCACTACTACGTCAGTTATAAAAGCCCTGCGCAAGCTCTTCACTCTGTTCGGATACCCATGCTATATTCACAGTGACAGAGGGTCCTCGTTTATGAGTGACGAGCTGCGCCAATATCTACTGGCTAGGGGAATTACAACTAGTAGGACCACGAGCTATAATCCCCAGGGGAATGGACAGGTGGAGAAGGAGAATGGCACAGTGTGGAAAGCCACACTCTTAGCCCTCAGATCAAAGGGACTGCTGGTCTCCCGTTGGCAGGAGGTCCTTCCCGAGGCACTCCACTCCATCCGCTCCCTGTTATGCACGGCCACCAATGCCACCCCTCATGAGCGGCTCTTTTCATTTCCCAGAAAGTCGACCACTGGAACCACCCTGCCAACTTGGCTGACGTCCCCGGGGCCAGTGCTGCTTCGGAAACATGCGAGGAGCAATAAATACTCCCCGATGGTCGAGAGGGTTCATTTACTTCATGCGAACCCTCAGTATGCCTATGTGGTTTTACCTGATGGGCAGGAGGACACGGTCTCCATCCACGACCTGGCGCCCGCAGGAGCACCGGGCCCCTAAACTGAACACTCCGTGGTGACTATTGACCCCGTACCCACCAACGTATGTACCCACGAGACACCACACACTCCAAACCCTACACAGACACCACACGACACTCCCATAGCGGGCGCGACGCACACGCACGAGGGATTACCGACGCCTAACATGCTGGCACCTGAAGTCAGGCCGGAGCCAGCACAACCACCGTCGCCAATGCAATCACCACTGGTGCTACATAGATCACAGCGACGGACTCGACCGCCTGATAGACTTGACCTGTAAATATACTTCTTGTAAATATTGTCAGTCACTTCACCCAGCGGGACTGTTTTTTTAAAAAAGGAGGGGTGAATGTGGTAAACCATATATATACTGTAACTGGGTTAACTGTCTGGAGACGCCCCTCTGCTGACTGCCCCTGTGGCTCCTCCCACAGAATGCTGTATAAAGGTGATTCGCCTTGCCCCTCCCCCTCAGTCGGGGGGGGCAGACACTCACCATGGAGGTCATATTGTACAGCGAATAAAAGCCTTTCAGTATTTTACCCAACCTCCGTCTTTTGGAGTTATTGAAGGTGCTTCACGGCCTTAGTTAAAACTGTTCACTGTTGGTCTGACCATTTGGTCTCCATGCTACAGGACTGCTTTGATGACATCAAATGGAAAGTCTTTCATGATGAGGATGTCTCCGAGTTCACGGAAGGGGTCACGAGCTTCATCCGAAAGTGTATCGAGGATGTTGTCCCCCAGAAATCAGTCAGAGTCTTCCCAAGTCAGAAACCCTGGATCAACAGGTCCGTGCGAGCAGCACTTACTGTGCAAGGTAGAGCTTACACTGCTGGTAATCAGCAGCAGCTGAAGAAATGCAGCTACAATCTGCACAAAGTCATCAAGGCAGCGAAACAACAATACAGAGACGGATTCAGACTCAACTCTCCACCAACAACACACGCAGCTTATGGCAGACTTCAAAGCTAAACACAGTGGAGTTTCCAACATCGCTGCCTTTCTCCCAGATGAGCTAAATCTTTTTGTACACTCGATTTGACGTCACCAACACTGAGCTCCCAGGGCGAGCCACTGAAGTGATTTACACCTTGGTCATCTCTGAGGCCAAAGTACGCGGACGTTTCCAACAAGTGGACAGTCGCAAGGCTGTGGGACCGGACGGCATCCCAGGGCGAGTACTCAGGATGTGCACAACACAAATGGCAGGTGTGTTTACAGACATTTATAATCTCTCACTCTCCCAGTGTAGAGTGCCCCCCTGCTTCAAATCATCTATCATTGTCTCTGTACCTAAAAAGACCAAGGTAGCATGCCTGAACGACTGGCGTCCTGTCACACTCACCTCAATAATAAGCAAATGCTTTGAGAGGCTGGTCAAGGGCTACATCTGCAGCTTACTATCACCCACACTGGACCATCTATAATCCCCTCCTGACACAATCGACCACAGATGATGCAACAGCCACAGCTCTACACACCATCCTTACATATCTGGGGAAGAAGGATGCTTATGTGAGAATGCTGTTCTTGGACTACAGTTCAGCATTCAACACCATAATTCCCTTCAAGCTCGACAAGAAGCTCAGAGACCTCGGCATTCACCCTGCCTTGTGCAGCTGGATCCTGGACTTCCTGTCAGATAGCTGACAGGTGGTAAGAGTGGGCTCCCTCACCTCCGCCCCTCTGACCCTCAATACAGGAGCCCTTCAGGGCTGTGTACTAGGTCCCCTCCATTACTCGCAGTATACCCGCGACTGTGTCGCCACCTACAGCTCTAGTCTGCTAATTAAGTTTGCTGACGATACTACACTGATTGTCCTAATCTCAAATAATAATGAGGCAGCCTACAGAGAAGAAGTCATCACCCTGACACAACAGTGTCAAGAAAACAACCTCTCCCTCAATGTCATAAAAAGAAAGGAGCTGATTGTGGATTACAGAAGGAATGGGGACAGACTAATCCCTATTCATATCAATGAATCTGGGGTTGAGAGGGTGAACAGCCTATATCCTCGGCATACACATCACCGAGGAGCTCACGTAGTCTGTGTGGTGAAAAAAGCACAACAGCGCCTTTTTCACCTCAGACGGTTGAAGAAGGTTGGCATGAGTCTCCAAATCCTAAGAACTTTCTACAGGAGCACAATTGAGAGCATCCTGACTGGCTGCACCACTGCCTTGTTGGGAACTGTACTTCCCTCAATCGCAGGATTCTGCAGAGAGTGGTGTGGACAGCCCAGCGCATCTGTAGATGTGAACTTCCCACTATTCAGGACGTTTACAAAGACAGGTGTGTAAAAAGGGCCCAAAGGATCATTGGGGACCCGAGTCACCCCAACCACAAACAGTTCCAGCTGCTACCATCCGGGAAACAGTACCACAGCATACCAGGACCAACAGGCTCCGGGACAGCTTCTTCCACCAGGCCAACAGACTGATTAATTCATGCTAATACAACTGTATTTCTATATTATATTGACTATCCTGTTGTATAAAGTATTTAGTACAAATTACTATAAATTGCACATTGCTCATTTAGATGGAGACATAACGTAAAGATTTTTACTCCTCACGTATGTGAAGGATGTAAGTAATAAAGTCAATTCAATTCAAATCAAACCTACATCCACCACATCCACAGGCAACTCATTTACATTTTTACCACCCTCAGAGTGAAGAAGATCCCCCCTAGCTTCTGCTTAAATATATCATGTTTTACCCTTAACCTATGACCTCCAGTTCCAGTCTCACCTGGAACCTCAACCAAAAACATGCTTGTATTTACCCTATATACACCCCTTATGACTTTGCACACCTCAATCAAATCACTACTCATTTTCCTATGCAGCAGGGAGGAGAGTCCCAACCTTTTCACCCATTCCCAATAAATCCTTGTGGGCAGACTTACTAGAGCTGTTGGGAATGGTTTAAACTAATATGGCCGAGGGATGGGAACCAGGCTTCCAAATAGTAGCCAAGACGTGGAGTTGAGATTGCAAGTGGAGCTGGAAAAGGCTTGTAATAAGGGGACTTATTAATGGGGGACGTCAACATGCAAAGGGATGAGGAAAATCAGGTTGATCTCGGATCGCAAGAGAGGGAATTTGTTGAATGCCTACAAGATGCCTTTTTAGAGCAGCTTGTGCTTGAGCTTACTCAGGGAAAAGCTATCTTAGATTGGGTGTTGTGTGATAACCCAGATCTTGTCAGGGAGCTAATGTAAAGGAACCCTTAGGAGGCAGTGATCATAATATGCTTGAATTCATACTGAAACTTGAGAGGGAGAAGCATAAATCACATATATCAGTATTGAAATGGAATAAACGGAGTTACCAAGGCATGAGAGAGGATCTTGCCCAGGTGGATTGGAAGAGGATACTGGTGGGATGATGGCAGAGCAGAGATGGCTGAAGTTTCTGGGAAAAGTTCACAAGGCGGAGGATAGATACGTCCCATAGAAGAAGTTGTTCTCAAATGGCAGGAGTAGACAATCGTGACTGACGAGGGAAGTTAAGGACTGCATAAAAGGCAAGGAAAGAGCATATAAGGTAGCAAAAGTGAGTGGAAAGTTGGAAAATTGGGAAGTTTTAAAATCCAACAAAAGGCAACTAAAAAGCTACAAGAAGGGAAACAAGAAATATGAGGTCAAATTAGCCAATAAGATAAAGCAGGATACGAAAAGTTTTTTCAGTTATATAAAGAAAAAAAGGGAGGTGAGAATTGATATTGGACGACTAGAAAATGATTCTGGTGAGGTAGTAAACGGGAACAAAGAAATGGCAGATGAACTTAATGGGTACTTTGCATCAGTCTTCACTGTGGAAGACACCGGCCATGTGCCAGTGGTCCGTGAGTGTTAGGGAGCAGGAGTGAGTGTCATTGCTATTTCAAAGGAAAAAATGCAAGACAAACTCTAAAGTCTTAATGTGGATAAGTCACCTGTACCAGATGGACTACATCCCAGAGTCTTGAGAGAGGTTGTTAAAGAGATGATGGATGCATTGGTCATGATTTTTTAAGAATCACTTGATTCTAGCATGGTCCTTGAGGACTGGAAAATTGCAATGTCACTCCACTCTTTAAGAAGGGAGGAAGGTAAAAGAAAGGAAATTATAGGCCAGTTAGCCTAACCTCTATGGTTGGGAAAGTGTTGGAGTCTATTCTTAAGGATGAGGTTCAGGGGTATGTGGAGACTAATGATAAAAATAAGATCAAGTCAGCATCGTTTCTGTAAAGGGATATCTTGCCTGACAAATCTATTAGCATTTTCAAGGCAATAACAAGTACGATAGACAAAGGAGAGGCAGTGGATGCCATCTACTTGGATTTTCAGAAGGCATTTGATAAGGTGCCATACATGAGGCTGCTTAACAAGATAAAATCCTATGGTGTTACAGGAAAGATACTGGCATGGATAGAGGAATGGCTGACAGGCACGAAGCAGTGAGTGGGAGTAAAGGGGACCTTTTCCGGTTGGCTGCCAGTGACTGTTGGTGTTCCTCAGATGTCAGTATTGGGACTTTTCCGATCATTTATCAATATTTAGATAATGAAATAGTTTTGTGGCAAAGTTTGCTGATGATCCGAAGATAGGTGGAGGAGTAGGTAGTGCTGAGGAATGTGATTGCAGCAGGACTTAGACACAATAGAAGCATGGACAAAAAAGTGGCAGATGGAATATAGTGTTGGGAAATGTATGATAATGCATTTTGGACAAAGGAACAATAGTACAGACTATTATATAAATGGGAGAAAATTCAAACATCAGAGGTGCAGAGGACTGAGAACTAAACAAAAGAAGAAACCATGGAATTTTATTTGTTTATTTATTTATTTATTCCACGATACACCGCAGAATCCTGGATGTTAGGCGACATTGAGAGTATGATGACAATAAACAAGGAAATCTATTGGAGAAGTGGAGGAGCCTCTTCAAGTGCTGCTGGTAAAGCCACTGGCTCACAGTGCCTGTGACCTGAGTTAATTTCTGACCTTCAGTGCTCTATATGTGGAGGTGGTGTTTTCTCCCTGTGACTGTACGGGCTTCTCCTCCATGCCCTGATTTCCTCCCACATCCAAAAGATGTACGGGTCAGGAGATTAATTGCACAATGACAATTGCCCTTAGTGAATGGTAGAATCTAAGAATGTGGAGATATTTTTTAAGATGGCATCAGTGTCTGTTATGTTTTGTAACACCAAAACATAAAATGAACTGAAGGAAAAACAAGGGAGTTGGGAGATCTGTGTAATTAGTTTCGTTTTTACTTTAAGTGAGGCACGGTCATATAACATGGTGGCATGATGACGTATGTCATTTACGTACTTTTACATATAACCTATAGTGAATTAATAAACAACAAAGAATGCTGATGTATTTACATTACTCAAATGTTACTGTAACATTAAATTCATAACACTTCTCCCTGCTTTACTGCAAACTCCAATCCAATATGGAATGCATCTCAACTATATACACAGTATACTATGTAATACAACCACTATAAACAGACATCCACAACACAGTAAATTTTAAATTGTCCCATTTAGGCCTGAAGATTTAATCACTGAGGATGATTTCTTACTTCAAGATAGAAATCTTTCCTGACAAGGGGTGAGGGTTCACTCTGCTTGGCAAATGTGGCTGTGAAATAATCTCAGGTTCTGGGGCCTCCTCCGTGGTGGTTATAGGAGTTGACTCTGGCACTGCCCAAGTTGTTCTGACAGCTCTGGACACCTTTCCTGTGGATGTGCTGGCATCCTGAGCCGTGCCTGGCGAGCTGCTTGATCTGCTGATCAATCCCAGGCCACCAGATAAAGCTTCACAGCTTTAGGCCAACACTTTCATTTTGACCACGCCGAGAAGATGCAGTACCATCTACAGCACCAAGCCTAGATGGTACTGTGGCTCGTCTAGCACTTTAGCTCTCAGCTGGATGGTACAACAACTCTCAATCCCACATAAGGCAAATCTGTCAAGGGCAAGTTCATTCCAGCGCCGGTAAAATGGGGGCACTAGGATCTCTGCAGCACATTCCAGCCATTTTGGGTTCCCATATAGACCTGAGACAATGTGAAGACTTTCCTGGTTTCCCTTTGGATCACCTCTACTGGAATAGGGAGACTTTCAATTGGCATTGGGGATCATACGTCAAGAGGAGTTCCCTGTTTTGTAAATTCTCCAGATATTATATTTTCCAAAGGTAAATGGGACAATCCATAAGTATTTCCATGATTAGTTGTCCTCTTGAATTCGATCTTGTACTTGTGTCCTCCAAGAAACGGAGCCCATCTCTGAATTCGTGTTGCTGCTGTTAGTGGAACACTGTCTGTGGATTGAAAATGGACACCAGTGGTTGATGATCAGTAATGAGGGTAAACTCTCTCCCATTAAAGTACTGGTTGAAATGTTTCACACCCCAAACCAGACGTAAGGCCTCTTTGTCAATCTGTGTGTAATTTTTCTCTGCAGTTTTCAGGGAACATGATACAAAGGCTGTGGGGCATTCACCTTCATCACTCACAGCATGAATGCACCTATACCAAAAGGCGAGGCATCACAGGCAAGCTTCACTGAATGATATGGATCATAATGTGTGAGTACAGTGTCTGATGTCACCATTTTCTTTACCATTTTGAAAACCACTTCACACTTCTTTCTCCATTGCCATTTCTTCCCGATCTGCAGGGATGAGTTCAATGGGTGGAGCATGGTAGACAGGTATGGCTAGAATCTGGTTGGTATTTCAGTGGAGTAAAGGAAATTACAATGGCATGGGAGGGGAACTAGCCAAGGTTGACAGGAAAGGGACACTAGCAGGAAGGACAGCAGAGCAGCAATGGCTGGAGTTTTTGCAAAAAGTGAGGAAAGTGCAAGACAGATATATTCCAAATAAGAAGAAATTTTTGAATTGAAGAAGGACACTACCGTAGCTGACAAGCGAAGTCAGAGCCAAAGTAAAAGCAAAAGAGAGGGCATACAATGAAGGCAAAGCTAGTGGAAGATAGAGGATTGGGAAGTTTTTAAAAATTTGCAGAAGGAAACTAGCAACACACATAAAAGTTGCTGGTGAACGCAGCAGGCCAGGCAGCATCTCTAGGAAGAGGTGCAGTCGACGTTTCAGGCCGAGACCCTTCATCAGAAGGAAACTAAGAAGGTCATTAGGAAGGAAAAGATGAATTATGAAAGGAAGCTGGCAACTAATATCAAAGAAGATACTAAAATCTTTTTTTAAGTATATAAAGGGTAAAAGAGAGTTGAGGGTAGATATAGGACCAATAGGAAATGACACTGGAGATATTGTAAAGAGAGACGCAGAGATGGCAGAGGAACTGAATGCATATTTTGCATCTGTCTTCACAGTGGAAGACATCTGCAGTATACCCGACATTCAAGAGTGTCAGGGAAGTGAAAAAGTACGTGCAGTGAAAATTACGACTGAGAAGGTGCTCAGGAAGCTGAATGGTCGGAGGGTGGATAAATCTCCTGGACCTGATGGAATGCACCCTCGGGTTCTGAAGGAAGTAACAATGATCTTTCAAGAATCAATAGATTCTGGCATTGTACCGGATGACCGGAAAATTGCAAATGTTACGCCACTATTTAAGGAGGTTGGGAGGCAGCAGAAAGGAAACTATAGAGCTGTTAGCTGGACATCAGTGGTTGGGAAGTTGTTACAGTCAATTGTTGGGGATGAGATTACGAAGTACCTGGAGGCACATGACAAGATAAGCCAAAGCCAGCATGGTTTCCTGAAAAGAAAATCCTGCCTGACTAACCTACTGCAATTTTTTGAGGAAATTACAAGCAGGGTAGACAAAGAAGTTGCAGTAGATGTGCTGTGCTTGGATTTTCAGAAGGCCTTTGACAAGGTGCCACACATGAGGCTGCTTAGCAAGATAAGAGCCCATGGAATTACAGGGAGGTTACTAGTGTGGGTGAAGCATTGGCTGATCGGCAGAAAACCAAGAGTGGGAATAAAGAGATCTGATTCTGGCTGGCTTCCACTTACCAGTGGAGTTCCACAGGGGTCGGTGTTGGGACCACTGCTTTTTACGATGTATGTCAATGATTTGGATTATGGGATTGATGGATTTGTGGCTAAATTTTCCAATGATACAAAGATAGATGGAGGAGTGGGTAGTGTTGAGGAAACAGAGAGCCTGCAGAGAGACTTAGATAGTTTAGGAGAATAGGCAAAGAAATGGCAAATGAAGTACGATGTTGGAAAGTGTATGGTCATGCACTTTGGTGGAAGAAATAAACTGGCAGACAAATATTTAGATGGGGAGAGAATTCAAAACGTAGAGATGGAAAAGGACTTGGGAGTCCTTGTGCAGGATACCCTAAAGGTTAGCCTCCAGGTTGAATCGGTAGTGAGGAAGGCAAATGCAATGTTGGCATTCATTTCTAGAGGTATAGAATATAAGAGCAGGGATGTGATGTTGAGGCTCTATAAGGCACTCGTGAGACCACACTTGAAGTATTGTGTGCAGTTTTGGGCTCCTTATTTTAGAAAGGATATACTGACATTGGAGAGGGTTCAGAGGTTTAAATAACCATCTCTTGTGTTGGGTGTAGAGTGCAGATGAATACTGAAAGGAACAAGGAAGACATGGAGAGGCTGTGAAATATTGTGAGCAGACAAGATCAAATAAAATGCAAAGGCATTTTTTTAATGCATGTTAAAAGCAAGAGGGCAGCCAGGGAACAAATACAGTCCATTTGTGCATTGTGCCACAGAAAGTGGGCAAGGTCTGAAATTAATATACCTCTTCTGTATTCACTGAGGAAAAAGACATTGTTGCTGGAGATATCCGGGAGGGAGATGATGCAATTCTAGAACATATTATCACAAAAGCTGAGAAATATGATGTCTTAGTAGATAAAAAATTGGTAAAATCTAATGTACGTAATGAGATATATCTGAGACTGGGAGGTAAGGGATGAGATTGTTTGGGCCTCACAGAGACTCAGTCCTGACCTTGGGTGCTGTTTATGGAGTTTGGCATGTTTGCCCTGGGTTGCCTCTGGGTGCTTTGGCTTTCTCCACACACAGGCAATTTGATATGTTAATAGAAACATTGAAAATCTACAGCGCATTACAGGCCCTTCGGCCCATAATGTTGTGTCGACCATGTAACCTACTCTAGAAGCTGCCTAGAATTTCCCTACCACATAGCTCTTAAAAGATATAAAATTTTATACTCTTAAAAGATCCTATTGTATCCACCTCTACCACTGTTGCTGGCAGTGCATTCCACGCACCCACCACTCTCCCTGAAAAACTTACTTCTGATATCCCCTTGTACCTACTTCCAAGCACCTTAAAACTGCGTCCCCTCGTGTTAGCCATTTCAACCCTGGGGAAAAAGCCTCTGGCTATCCACATGATCAATGCCTCTCATCATCTAATACACCTAATTGGACACTCTGAATTGCCATCTGTGTGGGAAGCCTTTTACCCATGATAAATGTATCAAAAACAAGATGGCATTGTTTTAAGGTGAGGGTTAGGGATTTTAAAGGGAATATTGAGGTATTTTTTTTTATAGAGATTGGTTGATGTCTGGAATGTATAGCCAGAAAAGCTGGTGGAATCTTACTATGTTTAAGGAGCATTTGGACAGGCATAGAAAGGATATATGTAGTCCTAATGTGAGCAGATGGGACTAGTGTCGATGGGCAAAAAGATTGGCATTGAGTTGAAGTTTCAGTGCTCTTTGATTCGATGACTCTGTGTTTAGGTGTTTAGAAGGATCCAGGGACGGGAATTTGAGGGTCCTGCGCCGAGAATAAAATGGGATGGAGTAGGATTATTGTAAATAATGGTGGGTGTTCTTGATGTGCTGAAGGCCACGTCTCTCTGTTAGTCTTCGCCCCGCGCCGAATCATTTAAACTGCCCACCGTGATGTTTGACTTTAAACCATTTATATTACAGCACCATGACTGTCTACATGTTTTTAAGTGGGCAGATTTAAAAGCTGTAATGCCTGAGGCCGGAGCTTTCAATGACGGTACCCGGCCTCGGTTACCGGGGCAACGGCCTCAGCTGTAACCACGGAATGGAGCCATTCTTCCACACGGTGAGGGGAAAACGCTCCTGAAAACGCAGCCCAGCAGAGGCCAGCCTTGTGAAACCGGCAAGTGATGACCCACAACCAAACAGTAAGCAATTATTGTTGAAGAGGAGGCCGGAGTGATGGAAACTGGGGGGCCTAAAGGCCGGGAACCGAGTGTACGGTGAGATTATTCTCCCTCCTGTCGCAGCCAGTGTCCTGGCTGCCCGCACTTCCGGCCGTTGGAGGCCGGGCCGGGCCGCGTCTGTGCGGCGTCGGCGGTGGTGAGTGGGCTCCGGCTGATGGGGGCCGAACTCCGGCGGGCATCTGCTCTCTGAATCGGGCCCCGTCTACCGAGGCCGCGGTCGGGCTTCCTTGGTCAGCGAGGAGGAGGGAGAAGCAGGGCTGAGGGCTGAGGGGTGAGGGGTCCCTGTTCGCTCTCTCGGATGGTGGGGGACAGAGCATGAGTGACGGCCGAAGGACCGTAACCCTAACCAGTACGGTGTACTGTGTACTCTGGTAATGCTGGTCCTGCTTTTGGAACAACTCTTGAGTACTTTGGGGCTTGCTGTGTTTAAGGTTAGTTGTGGAACAAATATTGATCGTCTCACTGGAGAGGCTTCTGATGGTATTTTGTGGCTGGATGTTTACATTCACCCAATAGAGCACGGAAGGCTTTGCCAAGCATTTGGGGAGGTCGGAGAGTGATCAGAATTTGTAATGCACTTTGTAGCAATAGTGACATGACTGAAAAGTGGAATGAGTTCCTGCAGGCAGATTATAGGAGCCCTCTAACTGGATTTTACAGATCGTTTTCTTTTAATTACCATTGCTGTCATGTGTACCAGTAAACACTGAAATAGAACAGTGCAACTGAAAAATGATTCAAGAAAGGAGATATTTCAAATTTTGGAGCTTAGGAACAATTCAAGATGAGGTGAGACTTACAGACCAAATAGTTGGTTCTTCAAAGCATCGGAGATGTCCCTCTTCTTCAAAGAATAGGGTTTACTTTCCTCTTCCGTTGATACGGCCGTCACCTGCGTCTCCTTCATTTCCCGGACAGCCGTGCTCACCCTGTCTTCCAGTTGCCTTACCAAGGATAGACTTCCTCCTGTTCTCATCTGCTACCCTGTGACCCTCCTTATTTAAAACATAATTATTTGTAGCTTGCGCCATCGTCAAGGACATTGTCACCAACATCTCTTTACCTCCTCCACCCCAATCTTTGTTCTACAAATTGAAGGTGAATTTATTATCAAAGTACATATGTGTCACTGTATACAACCCTGAGATTCATTTCCTTGTGGACATTCTCAATAAATTCAGAATAGAATAATAACCATTATAGAGTCAAAGGAAGACTACATCAACGTGGGTGCTCAACCAGTGTGCAAAAGACAACAAGCTCTGCAAATATGGAAAAAAAGAATAATAATACACAAATAAGCAATAAATATTGAGATCGTGAGATGAAGAACCCTTGAAAGTAAGTCTATATTATCCTCTCTGTGGCCTAATGTTTGAGGAGTAATAATTGTTCCTGAATCTGGTAATGTGAGTCCCGAGGCTCCTGTACCACCATCCTGATGGCAGCAGTGAGAAGGGAGCATGTCCTGGGTGGTGGGGGTCCCTGATGATGGATGCTGCTTTCCTGTGGCAATGTTTCATATAGATGTGCTCAATGGTGGGGAGGGACTGGGCCATATCCACTACCTTTTGTAGGATTTTCCATTCAAGGGCATTGGTGTTTCCATACCAGACTGTGATGCACCCAGTCAATATACTCTCCACGACATACCTATCAAAGTTTCTTCGTGTTAAGTGTCATGCCGAGACTTCACAAACTCATAAGAAAGTGGAGGTGCTGCTGTGCTTTCTTTTTAACTGCTGAACCCAGGACAGGTCCTCTGAAATAAGAATACTGAGGAATTTAAAGTTGCTGACCTTCTCCATCTCTGATCCTCTGATGAGGACTGGCTCATGAACCTTTGGATTCCTCTTCCTGCAGTCAATAATCAGATCTTTGGTCTTGCCAACATTGAGTAAAAGGTGGTTGTTGTGGCACCAATCAGCCAAATTTTCAGTCTTCCTCCTATATGCTGATTCATCACCAACTTTGTTTCAGCATACGACATCAGTGTTTGTAGCAACCTTGAATGTGGCATTCGAGTTGTGCGTAGCCAGACAGTCATAAGTGTAGAATGAGTACAGCAGAAGACTAAGCACACAGCCTTGTGGTGCATCTGTGCTGATGGAGATTGTGGAAGAGATGTTGCCAATCTGAACTGACTGGGGTCTGCAAGTGAGGAAATTGATTCAATTGCACAAAGAGATATTGAGGCCAAGGTCCTGAAGCTTATTGGTTAGTTTTGAGGGTATGATGGTATTGAATGTTGTGCTACAGCCAAGAAAGAGTATCCTGATGTATTGCTGTGCAGATGTTCCAGGGTTGAATGAAGAACCAGTGAGGTGGCTTCTGCTGTGGACTGTTGCTTTTTTAGACAAACTGGAGCTGACGCAAGCCACTTCTCAGACAGGAGCTGATACATTCCTTCACCAACCTCTTTAAGTACTTCATCACTGTGGATGTAAGTGCCACGGGAGGATAGTCATTACGGCAGGTTACAACATATGTAGGTACAGAGGAGATGTCAGGGGTAAGTTTTTTATGCAGAAGAGTGGTGGGTGCGTGGAATGGGCTCCCGGCGGTGGTGGTGGTGGAGGCGGATACGATAGGGTCTTTTAAGAGACCCCTGGATGGATACATGGAGCTTAGAAAAATAGAGGGCTATAGGTAACCCTAGGTAATTTCTAAGGTAAGGACATGTTTGGCACAGCTTTGTGAGTCAAAGGGCCTGTATTGTGCTGTAGGTTTTCTATGTTTCTATTCTCCTTGGGCACCGGTGTAACTGAAGCTTGCTTGAAGCAGGTGGATACCTCAGACTGCTGAAGCGAGAGGTTAAAGATCTCTGTGAACACTCCAGCCAGTTGATCAGCACAGGTTTTATTACTTGGCCAAGTACCCTGTCTGGGCCAGATGCTTTTTGTTAGTTCACCCTTCTGAAGGTTGCTTGCACATCAGCCTCAGAGGCTGAAATCATAGGATCATCAAGGAAATGTGGGAATTCATGAAGGTTCCTCCATGTTCTGATGGTCAAAGCGAAGATACAAGACATTGAGATCTGGAAGCAAAGCCCTGTTGTCACCTATGCCGCCTGATTTAAGCCTATAAGAGGTGGTAGTGTTCAAGCCCTGCTACTACTGTTGAGCACCGTTCATCGATTCAGACTTAGTTAGGAAATGCCACTTCACCCGTGGGATGGCTTTCTGCTGATTGTACCTGGACCTCTCATAACTTTCCTGGTCACCAGACTTGAATGCCTCTGATCTGGCCTTTGGTAGATTGTGGATCTCATGGTTCATCCAGGACCCCTGGTTGGGAATCTGGTTTGTTTTCTGCAGGGATCGCTCCCTCCATGATTCCCTTGTCCATTTGTTCCTCCTCACTAATCTCCCTCCTGACACTTATTGCTTCAAGCGGCAGAAGTTGAAGGGGGCGACCTGAAGGGGGGAGGTAGCTGCAGCAACCGGGTCTCTGGCACTGAGTCGTGTGCTGTGGCTTAGAAGAGGAGAGGTGAGGAGGACTGCATTAGTGATAGGAGATTCCATAGTCAGAGGAATAGGGACAGGATTCTGTGGATGTTATTTTGCCTCCCAGGTGCCAAGGTCAGAGATGTCTCTGATCAGGTCCACGGCATTCTAAGTGGTGAGGGTGAGCATCCAGGGGCTTTGCTACATATTGGCTCCAATGACATAGGCAGGAAAAGTGAGGAGGTCCTGTAGAGATTTTAGGGAGCCAGGTTAAAAAACTTGAAAGCAGGACCTCCGGGTAGTAGTCTCTGGATTGCTGCCTGTGCTACATGCCAGTGAGCCTGGCTGAGGAACTGAGGGGCAGGGTTCAGATTTCTGGATCATTGGGATCTCTTCTGGGGAAGGTACGACTCGGTCAGAAGGGCTGGGTTACACCTGAACCTGAGGGGGACCAATATCCTTGCAGGCAGGTTTCCTAGAGCTATTCAGGAAAGGTTTAAACTAATTTGGCAAGGGGGGATGACACCGCAGTGTAGGGCTGAGGAGATGCAGTGTGTAGTGAGATTGCTAGCAAAGACAGGCTGATGATATGGCAAAGTTGCAGTCAACAGGATGAGTTGCAGTGTAAAAGGGGGACAAAATCAAAAAGGGTCATGTATACAGAACTGAATGTGTCATATTTGAATACATGCAGTATACAGAATAAGGTGGATGAACTTGTAGCACAGTTAGAGTTTGGCATGTATAACATGGTCATCATTGAATCATGGCTGAAAGAAGATTATAGCTTGGAGTTTAACATCCAAGGATATACATTGTATCTAAAGGATAGGCAAAGGGGGAGGGATGACTGTTGGTTAAAAAATGAAATCAAAATCCTTAGAAAGAGGTGACATAGGATCAAAAGGTGTAGAATTATTGTGGGTAGAGCTCAGAAACTGCAAGGGTAAAAAGGCCCTCATGGAAGACCTCCGAACAGTAGCAAAGATGTGGGCTACAAATTACAATTGGAGATAGAACCTGTGTGTCAAAAGGGTAATGTTATGATGGTCATGGGGTACTGTAATATTGAGGTCGTGTGGGAAAATCAGATTAGTGCTGGATCCCTAGGGGGGAATTTCTAGAATGCCTACGTGATGGCGTTTTAGAGCGGCTCGTGGTTGAACCATTTAGGGGTTCAGCTCTTTTGGATGGTGTGTTATGCAATGAACCAGAAATGCTTGGAGTGCTTGAGGTAAATGAACCCTTAGGAGACAGTGATCATAATATGATAGAATTTACCTTACAATTTGAGAGGGAGAATCTAAAGTCAGATGTACCAGTATTACAGTGGAGTAAAGGGAATTACAAGATATGAGAGAGAAGCTGGTCAAAGATGACTGGAAGGGGACACTAGCAAGGATGAGAGCAGAGTAGCAATGGCTAGAGTTTCTGGGAGCAATTCAGAAAGCGTAGGACAGATAGATCCCAAAGAAGTAGTAGTCTAAAGCAGGGGTTCCCAACCTCTTTCGCACTGCGGACCGGTTTAATATTGACGATATTCTTGCGGACTGGTGGACGGGGGTGGGGGAGGTGGTGTTCAAGTTCAACAGTGTGACAGGGAATGAGGAAAAGTGCAGCTGACTCTCATCGTTTCATATCGCCAAATCATATCGTTTCCGCGCGGCCCTGTAGCACATGCTTTGCGGCCCGTTGGTTGGAGACCACTGGTCTAAAGGCAGGATGACGCAACTGTGGCTGACAAGGGAAGTCAAAGCCAAAATGGAAGCAAAAGAGAGGGCATATAATAGACCAAAAATTAGTGGATTGGGAAGCTTTTAAAAACCAGCAGAACACAACTAAAAAGCAAATCATAAAGAAGGAAAAGATGGAAAACAAAGGTAAGCTAGCCAATAATATTAAAAAGATACCAAAAGTTTCTAATGTAAAAGAGAGATGAGAGTACATATTGGACCGCTGGAAAATGATGCTGGAGAGGTAAGAATGGGGGACAAAGAAATGATGGACAAACTGAATAGCTTTTTTGCATCAGTCTTCACTGTGGAAAATGCTAGCAGTATGCCAGATGTTCAGTGGTGTCGGGGAGCAGAAATGAGTGAATTTGCCATTTCTAGGGAGAAGGTGCGAGGGAACTGAAACATCCGAAGGTAGATAAATCACCTGGACCAGATGGTGTGCACCCCAGGATTCTCAAAGAGTAGCTGAAGAGATTGTGCAGGCATTCATCATGATCTTTCAAGAATCAGTAGTTTCTGGCATGGTTCTAGAGGACTGGAAATTTGTAAATGTCACTCCACTCTTCAAGAAGGAAGAGAGACAGATGAAAGGAAACTATAAGCCATTTAGTCAACCTCAGTGGTTGGGAAGATGTTGGAGTCGATTGTTAAGGATGTGGTTTTGGGCTATTTAGAGGCACATGATAAAATAGATTGAAGTCACAATGGTTTCCTTCAGGGAAGATCTTGCCTGACAAATCTGTTGAAATTCTTTGAAGAAATAATGAACAGGATAGACATAGGAGATGTTGTGCAGTTTGATTTTCAGAAGGCCTTTTTGACAAGGTGCCTTACATGAGGCTGCTTATAAATTTAATTGCCAGGACATTGGGGTGATGGAATGCATTGGAACTCGAGGGGAAAAAACTTTTTGAATAAGTGATGATGGTCTTGAGTTTCACTGTATAAAAGACTTGTGGAGGCAGAAACCTTCAAATCACATTATAAGTACCTGGGTGAAATGAAGAACCACAAACTATAAGCCTAGAGATGAGAAGTGGGATGAAGATAATGCCCACTTTTGGTCAGCATGGAAACAATGAGCTGAATGACTCCCCTGTGTGGTAATCTCAACTGAGAGGTGGTACCTCTATCCCCAAAGTGATTTGCTGAGCAAGGCCAGGGTCCTGATGCAAGGTGCAGTAGACTGTTTGGGCAATCTAAACGTCGGTCCAGATAGACTAGAAAGGCAGGGTGTTGCGAGTCGAGCAAGGTTAGATCGCTCTGGGCATTAAGCTGATTTGGATAGGTTGAGAACAACTTCTCTGGCAGCAAGATCAAGGCCCGGGGTGATTCACTGGCAGTGGGTCCTGGTTCCTATTGGGAGGTTCAGACAATTTAAACACTGGCCCAGATAGACTGGGGCTCTTCTCTCCGTGACGCTAAGGTTGTGAGACTGCCCCTGGCTGCTGTGCTTTGTGTCTGTGAACTTTGCAATGATTTGCCCTGCTTATATGATCAACTGAATACCGAGGCTTTGGGCCTACTTCCGGCTGCCCTGGACATCTCAGGACTCCATTTGGTTCGGAATGCTGCAGTTGTTGCCATGTGTACGGGGTCTTTCTTTTTGTTAAATTTAAAATGGCTTCTCTTGTTATGTTATACTGAGGAATGCTGAGACAGTCTCTAACTAGACATTTGCATGGGTTATTAGAGATAGCAGGGTGCTATTAACCAATGGATGGTCATGTATCGTTTTGTTTTCGGATACCATGCTGTATCATATGACCGTGGACCGGGGTTTTTGGTGGGGAGTCAGAGGAGAGACGAGGAGGACGGCGGATGTGCGGGGGTTTTTGGCGGGGAGGACGGCGGAGAGACGGGGAGACGGCAGAGAGACGGGGAGGATGGCGGAGAGACGGGGAGTCGGAGGGGAGACGAGGAGGACGGTGGAAATGCGATACCATGCTGTATCATATGACTGTGAACGGTGGAGAGACGGGGAGGACGGAGGAGAGATGGGGAGATGGAGGAGAGACGAGGAGACGGGGAGGACGGCGGACGTGTGGAAAGGCTCTAGTCGATCACTCCGGGTGGTCCCGAGCCGTGAGTCGACAGGATTCGGGTGGTCGTCCGGATTCGATTGAGCTCCAACGGTAGCGCGTGAAAAACTTGGACTTTGATAAGTGTTGGCGCCTTTTTTTTCCATTACTTTCCTCTCTGTATCAAATGTATATTAATATCATAGAATTAGTAATATCTATAAAGTGTACCTGTTAAAATTTACTGGGTGTGCTGGCTGATGATTGATGTTTGGGATTGATTCGGGCGGCGACCGACCCTGTGGGGAGTGTTGAGGCAGGTGCTGGGTGGGATTTCCCCGAGACATACACGAGCTAATATAACGGAACGTTACACATGTTTACATGATTTGTTTTGCATTTTCTCTCTCTTTCTCTGTGGGTACTGGGGTTGGTCTTTTTTTTAAATTGGGTTCTTTCATGTTCCATGATTTGCGACTGCCTGTAAGCAAACACATCTCAAGGTTGTATAATTTAAGCATTCTTTGATAATAAATGCACTTTGAAACTTGGTGCAGCACTCTTATTCGTCTTTTACTGTGAAATTTAACTCAGTTTTCAGAATGGCACCATGACTTCCTCTTTCATTGTCACTATAATGCTCCAGTCCTGGCCACATTGTCGTAAATCTTTACAGCTTTAATCCAGTTTTGTAGTTCTTGCATGCCGTTCAGCCCTGACAGTTAGTTGGTTTATCGGTTCTTAATGTTGAAAATTTGAAGTTATGCTTGAGTTTAAATTAGTAATATTTTTGCTTCTCTCAACTCTGGAGTCACCACTTGCAGGCCCTACTTCTCATTCTCATGCTGATTTGAGGTGATTTTCCCCATATTCTGACAATTCCTAAAACTAGTCCATTTTTTTTTCTAATAGCTCCAGTTCATTTTTGACTTTATTTTAAATGTATCTAAAGCACCTTGGAAAAATGCTCTTTTTAATAACTATTGTGATGGAATATTGGTTGTAAATAGTGAGTATATGTGAGTAATTGTGTTTTTTTAAAATTTCAGTTCATTTTCTCAGAATTATCAAAATGGAAAACTTTGTCCTTTATGAAGAAATTGGAAAAGGAAATAAATCTACTGTTTACAAAGGCAGAAGGAAGGGAACTGTTAATTTTGTGGCTATTTTATGTATTGACAAATCAAAAAGGCCAGAGATCACAAATAGGGTGAGTTTCTCATAATACCTGCATTCATTAGGCACTATGATTGCATAGGAATATGCAAATCTGTCAAATTTGAAGGTTTGTCCTGGGTTTGCATTAAGCCTATCACTGAGTTTGTTTGAGGTGTTGCTTTATTGGTACAAGTAATGACTATATAAGATACTTCGTATTTGGTTTTCATATTATACAATGTAAATACTTTAAAATATGTATTTAATATAGGTACGACTTACTCATGGTATTGAACACCAGAATATCGTACTATTTCATGAGTGGTATGAGACAAGCAATCACTTATGGCTTGTGGTAGAGCTGTGCACAGGTAAGAATTCAAATCATTGAAATAAAAGTTAGAAATTCATAAAACAGATTGACTGGTTGAAAGTTAGCCAACTTAATCCTTTCTATGATCCTCCAGGTCAAGGCTTATTTAGGTACTTTTTAGATATGGTGAGAAATTTCTGCCTTGCTGGTCCTTTCCAGCAGTGAGATGCAGACCCTCACCAACTTCTGGGTGGAAATGTTTTTCCACAATCAAAAACATTTAATCTATGCTCTCTGTTTTTTCACCTTTTAGTTAAAGAGAAGTAAATCCTTCCCATTTACTCTGTATAAGCACCCTATAATTTTGTCCACCTCAATTAGTTCTCACCACAACGCCATCTGTTTCCAAGAAACCGACTTTATCATTGTTTCCTTGCAGCTGTAATTTTCCAGTGCTGACAAGGTACTCATAAATCTTCTTGGTAACCTTTCTTGTATAATTTTATCTTTCTCCAGGCAGGCAACCTTTGAGCTGTAGCCTAGCAAGCATTGTATATCATTCTATCATAAATCCCAGCTATTGTATTCATTGCCTTGCTGTTAAAGCCAAGATTTATGTTTGCCTTTTAACTGCTATCTATGTCAAGAATCTGTGTTCCTAGACTCCCATGGTTTCTCAATATATCCCTTGTCCTTCTCATGTCACTTTCAAGCAAACTAATTAAGTCATTGAAGGTTTTCTTCCTCCCCATCAACTATTTAATATAATTCTTTTGTAATCTTCAACCTTTATTTTGTCACTTGCATATCTGTTTAAACTCTGAATGCATTCAAGAAAACAGGGAATGATCATTAGCTTTGTAAAATCTGTAACACAAAATATGCCCATCACTACCTTTCCTTTGCTAAATACTGTTTAAGGTATTAATGAGATTTTGAAAGGTGAGAGATTGGTAATTAATTTAACATTTTTGTTTGTCTTGAATAGTTGACATAGTTGGGTAGCTTTCCTTCATGATTTTGTCACAGCTTCACTTTACATCAAAGTAGTTAGTGTCAAAATCAGGTTTAATATCACTGGTATGCGCCATGAAATTTGTTGTTTTGCGGCAGCCGTAATAAAAAAAATTATACATTACAGGAAAAAATAGACATGAAAAAATTAAATAAATAGTGCAAAAGAGGACAAAAAAGGAAGAAAATTAGTGAAGTAGTGTTCGTGAGTTCATTGTCCATTCAGAAGTCAAAGGGCAGTAGGGAAGAAACTTCTCCTAAAATTTTGAATGTGTGTCCTTGATGGTAACGATGAGAAGAGGGCATGTCTTGGGTGATAGGGGTCCTTAATGATGGACCCCTTTTTGATGGCATTGCCTTCTGAAGATGTCCTCGATGCTGGGGAGGCTAGTACCCATGATGGAACTGATTGCGTTTGCAACTTTCCACGTGGCTTCCAAATCTGTTGTCAAGCTTCTCGATTTTCACCCTCTGCGGACCCCAGATATTCACATTCAATTGACTGCTTCTCCCACTGCGTTCTAAGTGCGACACTTTCTGCCATGAGGAGATATCTGGTGTCCCTATCCCAGTCACTTCTACAACTCTGGGATTCTGTCTCCACCGCCTATAATAGACCTGTCCGCTACTTTATCCTCCACTGGAGCCACGCTTTCAATTGCTGGTTCTTTGACTTTCTCATGTCCTGCAAGTGTCAGAATATCGTCCAGCTACAGACCACAGAACCTGCTGTCTCCAATGCTGGTAGGCCTGGACATCTCCAGACCACGACCCTTGTTACCGACCTCGACGAATCTAATGATCCAGAACAGACTCAAAACCTGAACTCCACTGCTATCGATGCGGGTTCCAACGACCTCGAACAGTTTCAAAGTACCGATTGCACAACTTCCAACTCTGACTCCAGCCTTGACCTCCACCCGGGTCTTCATGTGCTGCCGCTGGACCTCCATCTCCCCTTACCCCATCACCATTCTTCAACCCCGTCTCAGTGCCAGGTCTTGGGTCCTCAGACTCCATCTTCCTCTCACCTCACCATTCCTGAACACCCCAACCTCCCTTCTCTTCAGACACTACCAACCTCTTTCCCCCTTCTGATCCCAGCTCTCATCCATACTGGGTCTTCACGTCTCTGACGTAGAACATTCTGTCCTCGGTAAGGGCCTCACCACCTTTGTTCCCCTGTGCCCACACCTCAGTGAGTTCTGCGCCTGCCATGAAGCTGAACTTTTCTCCCGGCACCTCTGTCTGCGAGCCTACTTCTTTGGTAAGAACTCTCCAATCACCCCCCTTCTCCCATCCTCAACTCTCCTCCTCTCCCTGGACACCCCACCCTCATCTTCTGCCTGCTCTGGATCTTTTTATTGCCAACTGCCGACAGGACATCAACCTTCTAGTCTTCAACACTCCTCTTTCCAATCAACCTCACTCCTTCCAAACACTCAGCTCTTCACTCCCTCCACACTAATCGTAACCTCACCATCAAACCTACAGATAAGAGGGGGTGCTATTAGTAGTCTGGTGTACTGATCTCTATCATGTTGAGGCCCAGCGACAACCCTCAGACACCTCCTTTTACTTGCCCGTCGAATAGGACCCCAATAAAGAGCACCAGGCCATTGTCTCCCACACCATCACTGACCTTATTAGCTCTGGGTACCTTCCTTCCACTGCCACCAACCTCATAGTTCCTGCGCCCCACACTTCCCGTTTCTACCTCCTACCCAAGATCCATAACCCGCTTGTCCAGGTGGACCCATTGTTTCAGCTTGTTCCTGCCCCACTGAACTCATCTGCATACCTTGATTCTGTTTTATCCTCCCCCTTCCCCCCCCCCCAAGTTCAGACCTTTCCTTCCTCCTACCTTCACACGCTCTTGATCTTTTCAGTGATTTCAAGTTCCCTGGCACCCATCATCTTATTTTTACTATGGATGTCCAGTCCCCAAACACCTCCATCCCCCACAGGAAGGCCTCAAAGCTGTCCGTTTCTTTCTGGACACCAGACCCAACCAGTTCCCCTCCATTACCACTCTCCTCCATCTAGTGGAACTTTGTCCTCAGACTTAATCATTTTGCCTTTGGCTCCTCCTACTTCCTTCAAACAAGAGCTGTAGTCATGGGCATTCGCGTGGGTCCTAACTATGCCTGCCTTTTTGTTGGTTACATGGAACAATCTGTGTTAAACTGGCGTTAATCCTCCACTTTTCCTTCGCTACATCGCTGACTGCATTGATGAGGCTTCCTGCACACATGCGGAGCTCGTCAATTTCATCAACTTTGCCTCCAATTTTCACCCAACCCTCAAATTTACCTGGTCCATTTCTGACACCTCCCTCCCCTTTCTCGATTTCTCTGACTCCATCTCTGGAGGCAGCTTATCTACTGATGTCTCTTAGAAACCCATGGACTCTCACAGCTACCTAGACTATATCTTTTCCCACCCTGTTACTTGTAAACATGCCATCCTGTTCTCTCAATTCCTTCGTCTCCACTGCATCTGCCCTCAGGATGAGGCTTTTCATTCCAGAGCGAAAATGATGTCCTACCTTTTCAAAGAAAGGAGCTTCCCTTCCTCCACCATCCATGTTGCCCTTAACCGCATCTCTTCCATTTCATGCACGTCTGCTGTCACCCCATCCTCCTGCCACCTTACCAGAGACAGACTTCATCTTGTCCTCACGTACCACTCTACTGGCCCCTGTGTCCAGCACATAATTGTCCGGAACTTCTGCCATCTCCAACGGGATCCCATCACCAAACACATCCTTCCCTCCCCACCCCACTTTCTGCTTTCCGCAGGGATCGTTCCCTACACGACTTCCTTGTCCAATTGTCCCTCCCCACTGATCTCCCTCCTGGCACTTATTCTTGCAAGCAGAACAAGTGCTACACCTGCCCCTACACCACCTCCTTCACTACCATTCAGGACTCTGAACATTCCAATCCAGGTGAGGTGACACTTCACCTGTGAGTCTGTTGGGGTCATATGCTGTATCCGGTGCTCCTTGTGTGGCCTCCTGTATATCTGTGAAACCCGATGTAAATTAGGAGACTGCTTTGGCGAGTGCTTGCGCTCCTTCTTCCAGAAGAAGTGGGATCTCGCAGTGGCCACCTATTTTAATTCCACGTCCCATTCTCATTCTGATATGTCTATCCACGGCCTCCTCTACTGTTGCGATGAGGCCACACTCAGGTTGGAGGAACAACACCTTATGTTCCGCCTGGGTAGCCTCAACCTGATGGCATAAACATTGATTTCTGAAACTTCCGGTAATGTCCCCCCACATCCCTTTGCCATTCTCCATCCCCTTTTCCCTCTCTCCCCTTATCTCCTTGCCTGCCCATCACCACCCTCTGGTGTTTCTCCTCTGCCCTTTTCTTTCTTCCATGGCCTTCTGGGGTGGGAGGTTCAAGGGGGATATTAGAGGAAGGTTTTTCACTCAGAGAGTGGTTGGTGCGTGGAATGCACTGCCTGAGTCAGTGGTGGAGGCAGATACACTAGTGATGTTTAAGAGACTACTAGACAAGTATATGGAGGAATTTAAGGTGGGGGCTTATTTGAGAGGCAGGGTTTGAGGGTCGGCACAACATTGTGGGCCGAAGGGCCTGTACTGTGCTGTACTATTCTATGTTCTGTCCTCCTATTAGATTCGCTCTTCTCCAGCTCTGTATCTCTTTCACTCATCAACTTCCCAGCCCTTTACTTCACCCCTCCCCCTCCTGATTTCACCTATCACTTTGTGTTTCTCCCCTCCCTCTCCCCCCACCTTTTAAATCTACTCATCTTTTCTTTCTCTATTCTTGCTGAACCCGGGGCTTCTCCATACCAGATGGTGATGCAACCAGTTAGAATATTCCCCATGGTCTGTCTGTAGGAATTTGTGAGTGTCTTTGGTGGCATACTAATCCTCCTCAGGCTCCAAATGAAATATAGTTGCTGTTGTGCCTTCTTTGTAATTTCATCAGTATGTTGGACCCAGGATAGATCTTCAAAGATGTTGGCACCAGGAACTTGAAACTACTCAACTGTTCAATCCCCAACTTTTAAAAGTCAAACAAGGTGACTGACATTCAGTTTACGATGCAGTCCTGCAACATATGATGTGACAGTGTGTGAGGTTTATCATTGATGCAAAAACTCCTTCAAAAGACAAGAACTTTGTTTTTCATGCCATGTAAACAGATAATTTCATCATATGAGTGCACTGAAGTGTATAAGGGAAAGGCAATAAGAATACTAAATAAAATGTTGGTTACATTTACAAAGAAATGCAGTGCGGTCAGGCAATGTGAGGTCAGGAGTTTATCTTGTATAAGGGGACTGTATAGTGGTTTATAACAGTGGAAAGGAGGCTGTGCTCCATGATGTACTAGCTATCTCTACAATTCTCTGTACTTTCTTTGTCGTCTCAGATAGAGCAGTTGCCACACTAAGCCATGATGCACACAGATAGGATGCTTTCTATGACGTACCTTTTAAGATTGGTGAGTGCCAACAGGGACTAAACTAGAGGCTTATCTGATGTCCACCTGTGATAGAGGTGCTAGGAGAGTTTTCAGTGCCAGTATACGGATCCAGTTGGTGTTCACCCAGACTGTGGGCCCGCGATGCTGCGCTTAGTCACTGGCACTTGCTGGGGCCTTTTTGCTATTAACGCTGGCCACTTTTGGGGCCTCACCAAGTGGCAGGAGGGTTACTCTAGCATAGATGTAGTATAGGTGGGTGTAGCCTTTTCACGGGCACAAGCTGATAATAGACAGTTGAGGATAGCAATGCTTTTAACAATAGTCAGGTTTCAACAATACCGAACTATCAGATCATGTATGATATTTTCTATCCCCTTTTTCATCTGCTTAAGATTGTTTCATGACATACTGTTTCCAAGGTTAAGGAAGACAGTTTGGTTAATTGAAATTCTGCTTTTCCCAGGATCTTTTGTTATATAGTGGGGGGTGAGTCAACAATAAACTCCATTCATAATTTCTGTCATCAATTTCTGGGAAAAATGTTTGAGGAATAAGGCTGTTGTTTAGAGTATTTATTGTCTAAGATATTTTGAGAAACCACTGATAGTAAGAGATTCTTATTTTTTTACTTTCATCATGACATGAGAAAGGATCTAGTGCTTTCCCAGCACAGATAACGAATAAACTCTTCTCTGGCTTCTAGCCAGTTACAGGTATGCCTAGGCATGTCTAGTTCAGAGGTATATAGATCTCCATTGTCCGCCTCTTCTGATTGGGTCATCCTCATCCAATCAGATTTCTGATGTTGCATCATTTTTACAGTCAATTCCGGTTCTTACTTGGAGTGAGACCTTCACCTTTGTTAAAACTCTATTTCTCTAGTTTTATTTCAAAGGCTTCCTTTACAAGGTGGTCCTAGAACCACTGGTGCAGCACAGTAGTTTCGTGCTGTCGAAGTCAATCCTGTGGCATGGATTCACAATGGCCATAGGATTAACGTCACCCGGAATAGAAATAACAGAGAACTGCAATAAGAATTATTTGCTTATCATGGGGAGGGAGGGAACGTCGACTCAGACCATGAGAGGCCTGCGTCAGGCATTTTCATGCCTTACAAGGCGCAGATTGGAAGTCTGTGTGGGGTGCCACTCCTCGCACAGACACTAGAGCAATGTGTGATTAAGTGCCTTGCTCAAGTACACAAACACGCTGCCACAGCTGAGGCTCGAACTAGCGACCTTCAGATCACTAGACGAACGCCTTAACCACTTGGCCATGTGCCTAACACAAATCATGTCGTTTATCATGACATGTTTGTAAAGTCCTGTTTAGTACATTACAAATAATTGAATTTGAATTTCTGAGTGTTAGTGCATAATTTTGGCCGTAGTTTTAAAAGCTACTACTCATTCATGATGCCATCTGAATAGCACCTAGTTTTGCTCCAGACTTCAGGCTCACCAGGGGTGAAAGAAAGCTGTAGGAGGCATAGTACAAACATGTGGCCTGATCAAATTCCAGGAGCAATTCTGACCAGCTCGGTGATTGCCCCTTTCTCTCCTAAAAAAGATGAGTTGATTCCCTTAAACCTGCACAGGCATTTCACCATGCTTATCTTCTGTAACCTCTTCTGATGGTTGCTGACCCGGAGTCAACAAACTCCTTTCTTTGCATTGTTGTCCGTGTTTCTTCCTGACTCTTTCCCAGATCGTATGTCAGAATCTGGTGGAGAATGCAAGGTGGAATTTGGTATTGATGATCAAAGGCAGAACATTATGGGAAAGGTCTAATCTTTGGTATCTTAGATTGCTTTGAAATAATGTTGCCAAGGATGATGAAGTTTTTGGATTAAGATCGGCTTGATTTCTTTAGAAGAGGAAGCTGAGAAGAGTTACAAATGACATACATGAAGTTAAAAGGCGCTAGATGAAGTAAGTGGAACAGAACCAAAACATGGATTTCAAGTAGTTGATAGAAAGGAGCAGGAATATAAAAGCTGGAATACGAAAATGATGTTCCTCCATTTCCTAGAGCATTTTAAAGTATATTATTAGATTAGATTATGAGGATACGCAGTCCTCTTTTACTGTCATTTAGTAATGCATGCATTAAGAAATGATACAATGTTCCTCCAAAATGATATCACAGAAATGCAAGACAAACCAAGACTGAAAAACTGACAAAAACCACATAATTATAACATATAGTTACAACATATGAAAGAAAACTGGCAGGGAACATAAAAACTGACTGTAAAAGCTTTTATAGATATGTAAAAAGGAAAAGACTGGTAAAGACAAATGTAGGTCCCCTACAGACAGAAACAGGTGAATTGATTATGGGGAGCAAGGACATGGCAGACCAATTGAATAATTACTTTGGTTCTGTCTTCACTAAGGAGGACATAAATAATCTTCCAGAAATAGTAGGGGACAGAGGGTCCAGTGAGATGGAGGAACTGAGGGAAATACATGTTAGTAGGGAAGTGGTGTTGGGTAAATTGAAGGGATTAAAGGCAGGTAAATCCCCAGGGCCAGATGGTCTGCATCCCAGAGTGCTTAAGGAAGTAGCCCAAGAAATAGTGGATGCATTAGTGATAATTTTTCAAAACTCGTTAGATTCTGGACTAGTTCCTGAGGATTGGAGGGTGGCTAATGTAACCCCACTTTTTAAAAAAGGAGGGAGAGAGAAACCGGGGAATTATAGACCGGTTAGCCTAACGTCGGTGGTGGGGAAACTGCTGGAGTCAGTTATCAAAGATGTGATAACAGCACATTTGGAAAGCGGTGAAATCATTGGACAAAGTCAGCATGGATTTGTGAAAGGAAGATCATGTCTGATGAATCTCATAGAATTTTTTGAGGATGTAACTAGCAGAGTGGATAGGGGAGAACCAGTGGATGTGGTATATTTGGATTTTCAGAAGGCTTTTGACAAGGTCCCACACAGGAGATTAGTGTGCAAACTTAAAGCACACGGTATTGGGGGTAAGGTATTGATGTGGATAGAGAATTGGTTAGCAGATAGGAAGCAAAGAGTGGGAATAAACGGGACCTTTTCAGAATGGCAGGCAGTGACTAGTGGGGTACTGCAAGGCTCAGTACTGGGACCCCAGTTGTTTACAATATATATTAATGACTTGGATGAGGGAATTAAATGCAGCATCTCCAAGTTTGCGGATGACACGAAGCTGGGCGGTAGTGTTAGCTGTGAGGAGGATGCTAAGAGGATGCAGGGTGACTTGGATAGGTTGGGTGAGTGGGCAAATTCATGGCAGATGCAATTTAATGTGGATAAATGTGAAGTTATCCACTTTGGTGGCAAAAATAGGAAAGCAGATTATTATCTGAATGGTGGCCGATTAGGAAAAGGGGAGGTGCAACGAGACCTGGGTGTCATTATACACCAGTCATTGAAAGTGGGCATGCAGATACAGCAGGCGGTGAAAAAGGCAAATGGTATGTTGGCATTTATAGCGAGAGGATTCGAGTACAGGAGCAGGGAGGTACTACTGCAGTTGTACAAGGCCTTGGTGAGACCACACCTGGAGTATTGTGTGCAGTTTTGGTCCCCTAATCTGAGGAAAGACATCCTTGCCATAGAGGGAGTACAAAGAAGGTTCACCAGATTGATTCCTGGGGTGGCAGGACTTTCATATGAAGAAAGACTGGATGAACTGGGCTTGTACTCGTTGGAATTTAGAAGATTGAGGGGGGATCTGATTGAAACGTATAAAATCCTAAAGGGATTGGACAGGCTAGATGCAAGCAGATTGTTCCCGATGTTGGGGAAGTTCAGAACGAGGGGTCACAGTTTGAGGATAAAGGGGAAGCCTTTTAGGACCGAGATTAGGAAAAACTTCTTCACACAGAGAGTGGTGAATCTGTGGAATTCTCTGCCACAGGAAACAGTTGAGGCCAGTTCATTGGCTATAATTAAGAGGGAGTTAGATATGGCCCTTGTGGCTACGGGGATCAGGGGGTATGGAGGGAAGGCTGGTGCAAGGTTCTGAGTTGGATGATCAGCCATGATCATAATAAATGGCGGTGCAGGCTCGAAGGACCGAATGGCCTACTCCTGCACCTATTTTCTATGTTTCTATGTTTCTAACAGTGCAAAGCAACACCGTAATTTGATAAAGAACTGACCATGGGCACGGTAAAAAAAAAGTCTCAAAGTTTCTTGAAAGTCCCATCACCTCACGCAGACGGTAGAAGGAAGAAAAACTCTTCCTGCCATGAGCTTCCAACACCGCAAACTTGCCGATGCAGCACCCTGGAAGCACCCAACCACAGCCGACTCTTGAGTCCGTCCGAAAACTTCGAGCCTCCGACCAGCCCTCCGACACCGAGCACCGTCTCTGCTGAGCGCTTTGACCCCGGCCCCGGCAATAGGCAAAGCCGAGGATTTGGAGCCTTCCCCTCCGGCGATTCTCGATCGCACAGTAGCAGTGGCAGCGAACCGGGCATTTCAGAAGTTTCTCCAGATGTTCCGCCATGCTTCTTACAGCTGCCTCCATCAAATCAGGATTGTGCACGGTACCTAGTTCACAAATACAATATCATTTCGGAGCAGCTGCACGCGCTGCCATCTTCTCCTCCCCTCTGAGTTTTATTTCATTTGAAGAGATTTATTCAAGATTCAATATGAGGTACTGTGCAAAAGTCCTTGTCAAGGGAGCCTAAACCTTTTGCACAGTATTGTAGTAATTTTATGTATTTCACTGTACTGCTGCCGCAAAAAAAAAACTAACTTCATGACATTGATGAGTGATGATAAACCTGTTGTGGACTGAGCGTGGGAAGTGGGCAGGGAGAGGGGAATCATGGTTGGGAAAACGGGAGGGGGGGGCGGGGAGAATGGAAGAAGTGGGAAGCGATATTCTGCAGTGATCAACAAACCAATTGTCTGGAATCAAATGACCTTGTTTGGTGTCTCAGGGCTGGGTGTGTCTGCATCTGTTTCTTCCCATCCCACCCCTAGCACTCTTTCTGGCACCTGTCCCACATCCCTCCCACAGCATTCTAGCCTCGCCATTCCCAACATCCTTTCCTCCTGCCAGATTTACAAGCTCGCTCTCCAGTCGACATTGAGGGATACAGTACTGTGCAAATCTCTTGGGCACCCTAGCAATATGTGTGCCTAAGACAGTACTGTAGGTTTAAGAAATGTGAACTTAAGGCTGAAAATGCTGGAACTACTTAGCAAGTCCAGAGACAGAAAAAGTTAACTTTTCAAGTTGTTGTCCTATCACCTAATGACTGAGCCACCTGTTATTAATTCTACCTTTATCTCTACAAATATTGCTTGACTTGTTGAGTATTTCTACCTCTTCTCAGTTTTTACTCAAAGATGTGTGTTGTATTCATTTTTGATTTTGCTGCATCCAGTCTGTTGTGCCTATTGCAGGAGGTTCTTTGGCAATGATTATCACCCAAGATGAATACTTACATGAGGATGTTGTTAGACAGTTTGGTATCGATCTAGTAATGGGTTTACACCATATCCATGAGTTGGGCATCGTGTTTGGTGATCTTAATCCTGCTAAGGTAAATGGACAGTTTTGAATTATATATGAGTTAATTAGAGCTATAATTAGAAAATAAATATGATTTCTTTTGTTAATGACCTTATTTATGCTGGAGTTTTTTTCAATCCCTAATGAAATGGCCAGATTTTGTTTCCACAAAAGACTGATTGTTAACCTGACAGTCCACCTAGCTTTGGCTTGGATACCTTCCACATTTTGCCTTGAATCTCAGAATTAATAGTCACATTTTCAATTGTCCTGTGACCCTCACTTTGGAATTCCCTCCTTTATTCATTCTATCAGTCACTTTATCTTTTTAAAGGTGTTGATAAATTAACCAAAGCAAAAAGGTTTTGGGCATTCCTCTCAATATCTTCTTTGATGGGCATTATTTTTTCCCTCTTACTTGTACTTCTGAAATGCAGTTTGACATTTTGTTATTTTCTGCACAGTGTGGGCCCTTCCAGCCCTTTGAGCTACACCACCCCAGCAAACCCTGACATACCTGATAAAGCCAAACCTAATGGGACAATTTACAATGACCAATTAACCTACTTGGTATGTCTTTGGAGTGTGGGATGAAACAGAAGGACTTGAAGAAGACGCATGCATTCTATGGGGAGGACGTACAGAGATTCCTTATAGTATGGTACCGAAATTCTGAAACCCTCAGAGCTATAATAGTGATGCACTAACTGCTGTGCTACTGTCATGACCTTGTTATATGCTAGACCTAAGTAAAAATTTTAAGATAGTGTTTCCCAACCTTTTATAGCCCAACACCCCCCCCCCCCACCCCCCCAAAGCACCTTCATATTTGCCAATGTTCCTCTTAGGCACAATATACTTTTTGGCACTCCCATTGTGTAAGAACATGTCTATCATATGCTACCATGATAAAAATGATTCTGCTTTAAATTTTTATTTGCCTTTTAAACCTAGGTTACACAGTACTTGTGCGCTGTACAGCAGCTTCGCTATCAATGTGATCCTTGAGCTTGATGGTTTTTATCAGGAGTTGAAATATCTGGTTTAGGTTGTGACAGCAAAAGCCTTAAGTCCCCACATGTAACAATATCCAAGGGGTTTCTGTTTTTTTTTGTGAATATATGGTTCACTGCATTAAAGCCTCTTTCAACAAGTCAGGAGGATGGAAAGACCAGGAAACTTTGTATGATACTGTAGTCACATACCACAAAAGTCGACATTCTTAAAGTCTATCCACGGCCTCCTCTACTGTAAAGATGAAGCCGCACTCAGGTTGGAGGAACAACACCTTATATTCCGTCTGGGTAACCTCCAACCTGATGGCATGAACATCGACTTCTCTAACTTCCGCTAATGCCCCGCCTCCCCCTCGTACCCCATCCGTTATTTATTTTTATACACACATTCTTTCTCTCACTCTCCTTTTTCTCCCTCTGTCCCTCTGACTATACCCCTTGTCTTTCTTCCCGGACCTCCTGTCCCATGATCCTCTCATATCCCCTTTGCCAATCACCTGTCCAGCTCTTGGCTCCATCCCTCCCCCTCCTGTCTTCTCCTATCATTTTGGATCTCCCTCTCTCCCTCCCACTTGCAAATCTCTTACTAACTCTTCCTTCAGTTAGTCCTGACGAAGGGTCTCTGCCTGAAACGTCGACTGTACCTCTTCCTAGAGGTGCTGCTTGGCCTGCTGCGTTCACCAGCAACTTTGATGTGTGTTGCTTGAATTTCCAGCATCTGCAGTATTCCTGTTGTTTGATTCTTAAAGCAATTTTGCTTTTTCATTATTCTGAAATTCGATAATTTTTTCTTGCAAGCTCTCTTCCTGTTCTTCCATCTTGCAAAGAAATGGGTTAATTACCCAGTTCGGAACTTCCAGATCATTCAAATACTTGAATCGATTCTGAAGATCCTTCTTCAGTTGCTGCAGGTGGAAGCAATACTCCTGCAAATCACTGTCTATGAAAGAGAGTGCCAAACTTTCCATGCAGGGAAACTGTAAGAACATTCTTCTCCCAATGTTTTGCTTACCTATATTTACAATTTTCCAATAAAAGTGGACACTGCACTTTTTGCCTGGATTAAATTAAAATTCTCACCCTGCTGATTCATATTTAGAATGTTTGTTTTGTCATACAGATCAACTAAGTATGCCACATATCCATGTAGAAGTTCAATCTCGTTTCCCAAGCTCCTGTCGACTTTGAGCAAAAATTCAACCACAGTTTCAAAAAGACCAAAGAAACATTTTCAGCAGCAGCCTTTTGACAGACAATGCACTTCGGTGTGAAGAAGCAAGCGTTCAAACTCTTCATAGTTATCTTGGCATAACTGGTGAAATATCCTGCTATTGAATGGATGAGCTTTAATTTTGTTGATAGCAGATAATACAAGAGTCATGCTCAAAAAAAGTCGCTGGCTGAGGATTTTAGCTGTGAGATTGTGACGATGAATTGCACAACGGATTACAAACAAACTTGGAATTTCTTTTTCATAAGTGTCACGAAATCAGCATGGTGACCTGTCATATATGGTGTTCCATCTGCTGCACAAGAAATTATGTTCCAAATCAGAACACTTTTATCCTCAGTATACATTTTGAGCTTGTTGTAGATTGGTTTTCCATTGATATTTGATTTTAAATTTTTACAAAAGAGGATCTTTTCATAAACTTTTCCATTTTTGATAAACCGTGTATATGCCAGCAGCAATGCCTTGTTGTCTCACACAGTTGATTCATCCATTTGTATACCAAATTCTATTTTTTTTTTGTAGATCTGGGCGTAGTTAATACTCAATGTCTTCATCATTTTGTCATACGACGATCTACAGAGTTATTACTCAGAGGAATTGATACTAAAATCCTGGTATCCATTTTGAGCACAGTGGTGAGCACTTCTGATAGAACAGGCATTATTAATCTTTTACCAGTTGTATACTTTGTTAGCATTTTGGAAATGTTCTAAGAAGCAATGAGACCACTATCAAGGTCATTTTTGGCTTTTTTGGCAAATGACTTGAGTGTGCCACGCTTTTCAAATGCTTCTTTCATCTTCTGGAATTGAATAAAACCATAAGCATTTTTAGGGGGTTTTTTTTACAAAAGTGTTCCAACAAACTTGATGGTTTTATGGCTTCATTAGATAGCACAGTATTACAAATAAGATGCATGTGGCGTTGTTGATCTAACAGGATCAGAATAAAACCACTTCAGACACATAGAGGGTGCTTCGTTATTCATTAACGGGGTTAAATTAAAATAAAAAATTAACACAAACTGGGAATGCCTGTCGGATGTTGACAACAGAAGCGAGTTGACACGGTTAGAGTGATGGTAGCTGCACACAGAGGAAAGGCGAGGCGAAGATGTAGAAGATCACAATAGCGAAAATTATGTTGACAAGGATTCAGATTGGAAGCTGAATGTTAGTTAGGACAGAGCTGGTGTTCGGCAAGCTACCTTTATACTGTTCTAGTCAGCGTGATTGACCAATCATCTAAGGTATCATAATCCTCAAAGATGGTTCTTGACCGCACATATGAAGCCAAGGTCGCTTTGAACACCTCAAGAGGAATCCTTGGGGTTGGCAGGTTCACCAGGTTCAAATTGCACCATTTGGTTCCGGCCAGTACTGTATCAGTGCGCAACCTGTTTTCATAGATCTGTAGAGAAAGTTAAGAGGGCGTACTTAACTTACCAACTGTTAAATTGCATGAACTCATTCTGTGCCGCAAGTCAAGGAGAACCGTTGGGCACCCTGGTTGCTAATTTATGCACCCCCAATAACGTCTGTTTGGTTGGTAAGGTTGGATGAGATTGCTGAGTTTCAGATGCGTTGTGCTGACGAGTGCTCACTGCCTGCAGACCTGTGGCCCTTCCTGTGTTCCAGTGCTTCATCCTTTTATTTTGGAAGTGCTTGCTCTACTAACGGTCGGTCAGGTCTCATGCCTCAAGTTAAGGTGCCGCTTACCACCCGCTCCCCCAAGAATATTGAACTCCTCCCCTGATGACTTCTATTCCCTCTAACGCCCCTTTAGGACATGTAACTGGCCCCTTTGGGAATTATTGCTCTAAGAGGATATAAAATACTGGTTTGTCTGATTCATGGCTATAAAAATCATTATGTGGCACAAAAGTTGTTTTTATGGACATTTTACAAAAACATTTTACACCTACTACATTATTATGTTCTTGAAATTTCTGATACTCTTCTGTAGATATTGGTCGATGGACCAGGCACTCTGAAGTACAGTAACTTCAGTCTTGCTAAGGCAGAAGGAGAGAATCTAGAGGAATTCTTTGCACTGATTGGCACAGATGATGATGTAAGTGAAAGTAATGAAGAGGCACAGAAAAAACCCAAAAGTCGAACTCAAGGTAACAATTTGTTTTAAAAAAAAAACCTCCTGTCTTAATAAGTTTCATAGGTGATGGGAAAACTTGAGATTCCCTGTTAAACTTGGGACATAAGAGATGCGGTTGTCCAATCATAGCTAACCGTGAAATACAGTAAATAGTGGAATACTCAGCAGGCTAGACAACAACTGTGGGGGGGACCACAGTGTTACTTTCAGGTTACTGCCCTTTGTTTATCATGCTGTTTGCATGATGTTATCCTTTTGTTTATTGGCCATACATACAGTTCTTGTTGTACCTTTTGAATACAGGCACTGTGTTATGGCTGTTCTAATCACTGAAAATTGCCCTTATAGGATTCAGAAATCACTACCCAAAGCTTGAGATGTTGAATAGGTTCACTCTCATGGAATTTATTCGGGGATAAAATAGTCTCCACAGTTTCCTTTTCAACCCACATTTCTTGGAGCATGCGGATATAATGTAACTTTGTTTTCTGGAGAATTGTGAAATAGACTGTTTTCTGAAAATGTGATTCCACTGTAATGCAGGGATTATCTGTAAAGGAACTCCAAGGGATATTGTATAAGCTCTGCAGTCATTCTATTTGAGACTGAGTATTTCAAAACAGAGAGTGCCTATCCTTTAAGTTTAAGTATTTGCCAAGCTGAGTTATTGTGAAAGCAGACTTCAGCAGAAATTGTGGTTTACTTGAAATGTGGCAAGAAATTTGGACACCATTGAAACTGAACTGAATCTCACTATGCATTTGCTCCTTGTGGAGTATTTGTTATGTAGGTTATCTGAGCCTGATGACTTTCATAGTATCCCACAAAACTTCTTGTTGTTATAGTTAAATAAGCATTCTAAAGAATTGTACTTACTAAATTCCATTTCTAACAATAAGTTAAATAAAAGAGTTAATTTCTCTTAAATGCAGCATTCAGGTTGGTGAAATTGCAGCCGTTATAAAATTTGGAACTCAAAATTTAGATTGATGATTTGTTGCGATTTATAACAAATCTTCTATATTCAGGGCAAAAGATGGATTTAATAAGAAGACCAAATTGCTTGCCAACTAAAATCTGCCCTTTACAGTTTAACATGACTAAATTTATTAATAATAATCTTCAGGTGGCCTAGCAAATCTTATTTATTTTATGTTACTCATGTTACCATCCAAACACACTTTCTTTAACATAGAACATAGAATAGTACAGCACAGTACAGGCCCTTCGGCCCACAATGTTGTGCCGACCCTCAAACCCTACCTCCCATATAAGCCCCCAACTTAAATTCCTCCATATAATTGTCCAGTAGTCTCTTAAACTTCACTAGTGTATCTGCCTCCACCACTGATTCAGGCAGTGTATTCCACACACCAACCACTCTCTGAGTAAAAAAACCTTCCTCTAGTAACCCCCTTGAACTTCCCACCCCTTACCTTAAAGCCATGTCCTCTTGTATTGAGCAGTGGTGCCCTAGAGAAGAGGCGCTGGCTATCCACTCTATTCTTCTTATTATCTTGTACACCTCTATCATGTCTCCTCTCATCCTCCTTCTCTCTGAAGAGTAAAGCCCTAGCTCCCTTAATCTCTGATCATAATGCATACTCTCTAAACCAGGCAGCATCCTGGTAAATCTCCTCTGTACCCTTTCCAATGCTTCCACATCCTTCCTATAGTGAAGTGACCAGATCTGGACACAGTACTCCAAGTGTGGCCTAACCAGAGTTTTATAGAGCTGCATCATTACATCGTGATTCTTAAACTCTATTCCTCGGCTTATGAAAGCTAACACCCCATAAGCTTTCTTAACTACCCTATCCAACTGTGAGGCAACTTTCAGGGATGGACATGTACCCCCAGATCCCTCTGCTCCTCCACTCTACCAAGTATCCTGCCATTTACTTTGTACTCTGCCTTGGAATTTGTCCTTCCAAAGTGTACCACCTCACACTTCTCTGGGTTGAACTCCATCTGCCACTTCTCAGCCCACTTCTGCATCCTATCAATGTCTCTCTGCAATCCTTGACAATCCTCTATGCTATCTACAACACCACCAATCTTTGTGTTGTCGGCAAACTTGCCAATCCACCCTTCTACCCCCACATCCAGGTCATTAATAAAAATCACGAAAATTAGAGGTCCCAGAACAGATCCTTGTGGGACACCACTAGTCACAATCCTCCAATCTGAATGTACTCCCTCCACCACGACTCTCTGCCTTCTACAGGCAAGCCAATTTTGAATCCACCTGGCCAAACCTCTCTGGATCCCATGCCTTCTGACTTTCTGAATAAGCCTACCATGTGGAATCTTGTCAAATGCCTTACTAAAATCCATATAGATCACATCCACTGCACTTCCCTCATCTATATGTCTGGTCACCTCCTCAAAGAACTCTATCTAACTTTACAAGTAACACAGCAGTGTAAAAGAATCATATGTATCTGGAGAGCTTAAAGGGAGTGGGAAGTATGCATTCACTCTGGATCCCAGCTCTGGTCACAAACTTACCTACACTCCTGATGCATGAAGCTGTGGGACCAAACCCTGGATCTTGCTGCACCCCACATTCATGGCTAGGAGTACACCCCATTCGCACTCTGGAATGTGAGTGGGGCTCAATGCTTGCTCAGATGCCAGGCTGATTAGTGAGTCAGTCAATAATACATATGACACTAGTACATAAAGTACATTTTGCATTGCAAAATAAAAAGGCAGGTGTTGTAACTAGTATTTATCTGAAGCATAAGGCCCAGGCATTGCAACTGAGTTATTGTTAATCTCTTACTAGCTCTTCTTTCAGTTAGTCCTGACGAAGGGTCTCAGCCCGAAACGTCGACTGTACCTCTTCCTAGAGATGCTGCCTGGCCTGCTGCGTTCACCAGCAACTTTTATGAGTGTTGCTTGAAATTCCAGCATCTGCATATTTCTTCGTGTTTGTATTGTTTGATCCTGTAGCCTTTGCTATTATCCATGTAGGTGCTCATGAATCATAAATATCAGGATTATATTCTTGGAGCATTTTAAGTTTTTTTCATAACTCATGTGAGCTGCGTTTCCATGGTCTCATTCACAACCATGTCCAATCCCAACTTGAACATTTTCAGCATTGTTTCCTCTTCTTCAGAATCAGATTTGAGCAATTATATTGCCAAGGTTCTGGACGTAAGACTTTCCTTGTTTCTATTTTAGAGGCGTGGATATATATTTTTTGTGTTGTGAATGACGTGTAACATTGGCATTATACATTTAGTTCAGACAGGCCAGCGCAGTAGCTTGGTGTTTATCACAATGCTTTACAGTGCCAGTGACCCAGGTTCGATTCCTGATGCTGCCTGTAAGGAGTTTGTATGTTCTCCCTGTGACCGTGTGGGTTTCCTCTGGGTGCTCTGGTTCCCTCCCACAGTCCAAAGACGTACCTTTTGGTAGGTTAATTGGTCATTGTAAATTCTCCCGTGACTAGGCTGGGATTAAATTGGGGGATTGCTGGGCAGTGCAGCTCGAAGGGCTGGAAGAGCCTGTTCCACACAGTATCTCAGTCGATCAATCAGTAAGACTAGCGTGGGAAATGTCATCATGGAATTGTTCAACACAGAAATGGGCCTTTTTGATCTACCTCATCCATGCTGAATTTTATGCCTATCTACATTATTTCCATATGCTTATATCCTTCTATGCCTTTCCTACCCTAGAATCTGTCCAAATACCTTTTAAGCATTATAATGTATCTGCTCCCAGCACCACCTCAGGCACTTCATATTTTCAGTGCATTTTGTTTGAAAAATATACTCTTCGGATCTTCTTTAAACTTCTCACATCTCACCTTAAACCCGTGTCCTCTGTTGTAGACTCCTTTGCCGTAGGGCAGTGATTCTTTCTATTCTCCAAATGTCCCCCATAATTTTGTAAACTTCTATAAGCTCATTCCTTAGTCTCCTATGATCCAGTGAGAATAAACTCTGCATTCTATTCCATGCAGCATCGTGGCGAATCTCCTCTGCACTCTGTTTATTGCTGTCACACCCTTCCCACTGTGTGGCAATGAGAACAGTATATAATACTGCAAAATTTTGACCAGCTGCATGATGATGTCCCAACTCTTACAGTCAATACCTTGACCTATGAAGGTCATTTGTGAAGTACTTTGCGCTTCAAAATAATAAAATTGCATGGCATATTCTCTAAAATGATCACCTAAAAAGATTGAGAGGTCTATAGGGTGAAGAGGGACAACTTGAACAGCTAGTTAAGCAATGAATCATTTCCAGAATAACCCAAAGATTAAAGTGATACTGAAGATGACTTTGCAAAGTATCCAATCAAGTTGCAGAGAATGATGTGTTCAAGTGGAGGTTCATGGGGTGATGGGTGAGGACAAGAGGAACTCTTTCACTGTTAAGGTGAGGGTGGATGTCTGACAAATGAAAGATATGTGAGTAAGGGCAGCATCAATGGTGGAGAAGGGAAATCGCATTCTTTGGTTTCAAGAAACTGAGTGCTATTCATGGTATTTTGACATGTCATTTGAATTATCTGTCCTAATAGGGTCTACACTGTATATGGCTCCTGAAGTTGTGAAGGGTGAAGATTGCTCTCCAATCAGTGATTTATGGTCTCTAGGCTGTGTACTTTATGAAATGTTTACAGGTTTGTTTTGATACATGTTCACTTCTATTCTCTCAGGCAGATTCATAAAGGGTTTATATTGTCTTGTTTATTGGTGACAATTCATAAAACCATTTTGATCTTTGCAATTTTTGAAGTTCTGAGGTGGGAGACTGCTGACTTGTATTGTTGTAATTAAAGATGCTTAAAATACAAAACGTCAAATACAATTGGTGAATGGAAAGTTAAAATCTTGTGTGCATGTGATTGGTTTGTTACAACAGAAGGATAACACAAATAATGCATTACATAATTCTGTTTTTGCATTTCATAGTTATGTAATGTTCATACAGCTAAATAAAATAAAATTCAATGACTATTGACACTAATCTATAATTAACAATTCCATCCATGGGAAATTGGAGAAATGCCCCAGCTTACAATAAAGCTGAACCTTTGGGGCTGGGGGACATTGGACATTTTACCTCAGCACTTACTGTGCAACTTGTTTTACCTTATTCATCATGGAATAACTGATGCTATTCTGAGGTAAATTGGGAAGGCACAGCCTCCGAATAGAAGGATATCGCTTTAAAACAGAGATAAGAAGGAATTTCTTTTGCCAGAGGGCGGTGAATCTATTGAATTCATTGCCACAGACGGGTGAAGAGGCCAAGTCATTGCGTATGTTTAAGGTGGAGGCTGGCAGGTTCTTGATTAGTAAGGGCGTCAAAGGTTACGGGGAGAAGATGGGAGAACAGGTTGAGAGAGATAATAGGTCAGCTATAATGGAATGGTGGAATGGACTTGAATGGCTGAATGGTCTGATTCTGTTCCTAAGACTTGTGGTTTTATGGGAAAAATTTAATGATCCACCGTTATCATATTTGATTTTTTGAGCACAGAAATAAAAAAAAACTGCTGATGGATAGATATAAACAGCCCTAAACTATGCTTTTGTGTAATTCTGCAACGTAATTAAATTATTCTATAATTTGTAGAGACAGAAAACGAATGAAAGGTGTTTTTTGGATTGATGCAGGGAAATTGTGATCATATAGAGACGTGTTGTTGATGGCATTCAAATTTGTTCATTGTCTTTTAAATCAACAGGAAAACCACCATTTTTCTCAGAAAATTTGTCTGCGTTGGTGGAGATGATTTTGCATGAAGATCCACCACCACTCAGACCTCAAGGTTCAGTAAATCTTCAAATATTTTGTGAATTGTTTAAGCCAATGCTTGGTAACTGTCCTGCACTGCCTCATCTGAACAGTTGCCTCACATTACCAGAGCCCTATTTCAGTACTATGTTTGGTTCTGCCTGTGTGGTCTGGTTTACATGTTCTCTCTGTGACTATGTGGGTTTCCGCCAGGTGCTCTAGTTTCTTCCGATTTCCCCAAGATTTTTGGGTTAGTAGGTAGGTTAGGTGGCCCCTTTGAATTACCTCTCGTGTCTAAGTGATAGGATCTGAAGATGAGAATGTGGTGTATATATAAATATAGGAATAATGTGTAATAAGTGAAAATAAGTGGTGACGATTGGCATGGATTCAGCCTTCTGCTTCCATGTTGTATCTCTCTGACTCCATAATTACTGGCAAAATGCTCGTTTGTGATTTTTGTATCTCTTGACTTAACTACATCCATACTTGAGTGACTTCAAAGGTTCAAAGGTCCAATTTAATATCAGAGAAATGTATACAATATACATCCTGGAACGCTTTTGCTTCACAACCATCCACTAAAACAGAGGAGTGCCCCAAAGTTAAATGTTAAAACCCCAAAGTCCCCCCCCAGCTCCCCTCCCTCCTGCATGTAAACGGCAGCAAGCAACAATCCCCCCTCCCCCCCACTGGCATTAAAAAAAGCATCGGCACCCGCCGCTGAGCACTCAAACATGAGCAAAGGCACAGATTTGCAGTTACTCCAAAGACTTCGCATTTCACCCGGTATACGACATACCACAGGCTCTCTCTCTCCCTAATGAGGGAGAAAGAGGTGTCACCGTTTTCCCAGTGAGCGGGGAGACATCATAAACAACTTGTGGTTTACGTTGTTAAAAGTGTGTGACGTCTCTTTTTCCGAGCTCTGTGCCTGAAGATCTCAAAAGATCTCAGGTCTCTGGGCTCACGGCTGTAGATATTTCGACACCCCCGAAGACACACAGGTCTGCCGTGACACGGACCCTCGATCCACCCATCTCCAAAGCCCCTAGATCCCAGGCTTCCAAATCTGAGCGAGACTCTTAGGCTGAGCCCTTGGCGTGCTGAACAGCGGCCAGTTGTGAAACCCTGAGAATGGGTCCCATTCCTGCAAAGAACTGATGTCAGCATTTAGCTCCAGGTCAGGGTCTTCAAAAGAACCCTGAAAGGGAAAAATAAAGATATTAAAGATGGAAATAGAGCTGTTTCTGAAGATGCAAGCAAAGGAGTCGCCATTTAGCGCCATCGTTTCTCCGCTCCACCTCCAGAAGTTCCTTCTCCATTCATCTCTTCCCACTGATTTACCTCCCTGCACTTATCCCTGCAAGCAGGATGAGCTGGACCTGCCCCCACACCTCCTCTCTCACCACCATTCAGGGCCATAAATAGTTCTTCCTGATGAGGCGACACTTCACCTGTGAGTGTGTTGGGCTTTTTCACTGCAGCATGTGTTTCCATTATGGCCTCCAGTACAACACTGAGACACAATGTAGATCGGGACGGGGGCAATTTGTTAAGCACCTTCTCTCTATCCATAACAGAAGACAGGTTTTCACAGTGGCCATCCATTTTAATTCTACATTCTATTCCCATTTTGATATGTTGGCCTATAGCCTCCACTGCCACAATGAGGCCACTCTCAGGTTGGAGGAGTAACACCTCGTATTCTGTTGAGGTAGCCTTCAACCTGATTGCATGAATGTTGATCTCTCAAAATTTCCGGTAATTTCTCTTCCCTCCCTCCCCTTCTCTCTTTTTCCATTTCCCACTCTGACTCCCCTCTCACTCCTTCTCTTCTCACCTCCCTCTCGTGCCTCTCCTTTTTCTCCCATGGTCCACTTTCCTCTCCTATCAGATCCCTCCCTCTTCAGCCCTTTACCTCTTCCACCTATCAGCTTCTCACTTCATCCGCCTTCCTCTTAACCGTCCACCTTCTCCTTCACAACTTTTTGAGGAGGTGAGCAAGGTGATTGAGGATAAGGAAAGGGATGCTGTCTATATCGACTTCTGTAAGGCTTTCGACAAGGTACCTCAAGGTAGGTTGATTGGGATGATTAAGATGCCTGGGATCTACTGTGACTTGGTAGTCTGGATTTGAAATTTGCTTGCTTACAAAAGACAGACGGTAGTCGTGGTAGACTGTTATTCTTTTGAATTGAGTTGACTTTATTTCTTACATCCTTCACATACATGTGTAAAAATCTTTACATTACGTCTCAGTCTAAATGTGTAATGTGCAATTTATAGTAATTTGTAATAAATATGATGTACAACAGGACAGTCAGTATAGCGTAGAAATACCATTGTATCAGCGGGAATTAATCAGTCTGATGGCCTGGTGGAAGAAGCTGTCTGGGTGCCTGTTGGTCCTGGCTTTCATGTTGCGGTACTGTTTCCTGGATGGTAGCAGCTGGAACAGTTAATGATTGGGGTGACTCGGGCCCCCAAGGATCCTTTGAGCCCTTTTTACACACCTGTCTTTGTAAATGTCCTGAATAGTGGGAAGTTTACATCTACAGATGTGCTGGGCTGTCCACACCACTCTCTGCAGAGTCTTGTGATTGAGGGAGGTACAGTTCCCATACCAGGCAGTGATGCAGCCAGTCAGGATGCTCTCAATTGTGCCCCTGTAGAAAGTTCTTTGGATGTGGACGCCCATACTAAACTTCCTCAACTGTCTGAGGTAAAGGAGGTGGTGTTGTGCTCTTTTCACAACGCAGCCGGTATGTAGAGACCACGTGAGATCCTCGGTGATGGGTATGCTGAGGAACTTAAAGCTGTTCACCCTCTCAACCCCAGATCCATTGATGTCAATAGGGGTTAGCTTATTTCTATTCCTCCTGTGATCCACAACCAGCTCCTTTCTTCTTGTGACACTGAGGGAGAGGTTGTTTTCTTGACACCACTGTGTCAGGGTGATGACTTCTTCTCTGTAGGCTGCCTCATTATTATTTGAGATAAAGCCAATCAATGTAGTGTCATCAGCACATTTAATTAGCAGTTTGGAGCTGTGGGTGGTGACGCAGTCATGGGTATATAGAAAGTAAAGGAGGGGGCTTAGGATACAGCCCTGAGGAGCACCTTTGTTGAGGGTCAGAGAGGAAGAGGTGAGGGTGCCCACTCTTACCACCTGCTTGCAATCTGATGGGAAGTCCAGGATCCAGATGCTCAAGGCAGCATTAAGGCCGAGCTCTCTGAGCTTCTTGTCAAGCCTGGAAGGAATTATGGTGTTGTATGCTGAATTGTAGTCCAAGAACAGCATTCTCACATAAGCATCCTTCTCCAGATGTGTAAGGACGGTGTGTAGAACTGAGGCTATTGCATCATCTGTCGATCGGTTGTGTCAGTAGACGAATTAGATTATGAGAACACTCAGTCCTCTTTTATTGTCATTTAGAAATGCACACATGCATTAAGAAATGATACAATGTTACAATGGCGGGAGGAGAAGATGGCAGCGCACTGCGTGTGTGCAGCTCTCCGGTGAAAAATGATGTTGTATCTGTTAAATAGGTGCCGTGGGCAATTCTGATTTGATGGAGAATGGACGTGAAAGCACAGAGGAACATCTGGAGAAATTTCTGAAACGTTCGTTTGCTGCTGTTGTTACTGCGCGGTCGGGAATCATTCGGCGGGTAGGCCTCAAAATCCCTGGCCTTGCCTGCTTTTGGCGACTGAGAAAGAGGTCGAATCGCTCGGACAGAGATGACATTCAGTACTCGGTGTCGGAGAGCTGATCAGACCTCGAAGTTTTCGGATGACTCAGAGTCGGATTGTGGTCGGCATGGCAGGGAGAGTTCTTCCTTCTCCCGTCTGCGTGAGATGTGGGACATTTGAGAAACTTTGAATGTTACTGAACTCACGGACTTCTTCATCAAGTTATGGTATTGTGCACTGTTGTAACTATATGTTATAATTATGTGGTTTTGTCAGTTTTTTTTAGTCTTGGTTTGTCTTGTGTTTTTGTGATATCACACCAGAGGAAATAATGTATCATTTCTTAATGCATGCATTACTAAATGACAATAATTACGTGTCTTCATAATCTAATGTTTCTCCAGAGTGATATCACAGAAAACAGGACAAACCAAAGACTAACACTGACAGAACCACATAATTATAACATATAGTTACAGCAGTGCAAAACAAGACTATAATTTGATGAAGAACAAACAATGGGCACGGTAAAAAAAAGTCTCAAAGTCCCCGAGTCGATCGACTCCCGAGTCCCCGATAGCAGGCGGCAAAAGGGAGAAACTCCCTGCCATAAACCTCCAGGTACCATCAACTTGCTGATACCTTGGAAGCAGCCGACCGCAGCTGACACTGAGTCCGTCCGTCGGAAAACATCGAGCTTCCGATCAGTCTGATAAAGCCTCCCGAGCGCCATCCTCTGCCGAGCGCCTTTGACCTTGCCCCGGCTGCTGAAACAAGCAAAGCCAAGGATTCGGGGCCTTCTGCTCCGGAGATTCCGGTTACCACACAGTAGCAGCGGCAGCGAAGTGGGCATTTCAGAAGTTTCTCCAGATGTTCCTCTGTACTCTCATGTCCGTCTCCATCAAATCAGAATTGTGCACGGTCCCCTCCTTGACAGATTACAGATATCATTCACCGGAGAGGCTGCGCGCGCTGCGTCGCGCCGCCATCTTCTCCTCCCTCCCTCATGGTGTTGAGTTGTAGGTGGTCCAGTATGGGTGGCAGCATGCTGCAGGTGTCGTCCATGATCAGCTTCTCAAAGCATTTGCTTATTATTGAGGTGATTGTGACAGGATGCCAGTCACACATGTTACCTTGGTCCTTTCAGGCACAAGAACAATGGTGGATGTTTTGAAGCAGGAGGGCACTCTACACTGGGAGAGTTAGAGATTAAAAATGACTATAAACACACCTGCCAGTTATGCCATGCACATCCTGAGTACTCGCCCTGGGATGCGTCCCTGGCTGGAGATCTGTGATCATTGGTATTTTGCAATGGTCTGTGCTGAGACGTCTGTATTGATTTGTATAAATTACTTGGATGAAAAAGTAGAGATACAAGAAATTCTGCAGGTGCTAGAAATCTTGACCCAACACGCACAAAATGTTCAAGCAGCAGGAACTTTGCAGGTCAGGCAGCATCCATGGGGGGACAAAAGCAGTTGATGTTTTGGGCTGAGATTCTTCATCGGGTCTGGTAAGAAAAGAGGAAGAAGGCAGAATAAGATGGTGGAGGGAGTGGGAGGAGTACAAGTTCGCAGGTGATAGTTGACTGAATGAGGGGAAAGTAAGCAGGTGGGCATCTTTTCACATCTCCTCTTAACTACCCCTTAAACAGGACCCTGCTAAGAAGCACCAGGACATTATGCCCTGCACCATCACCATCCTCACGGCCTTTGGAGATCTCTCTACTGCCGCCAACCTCGTAGTTCTCATACTCTGCACGGCTTGCTTCTGATTCCCACCTAAGATCCCAAAGCTAGCTGTCCTGGTAGACCCGTAGTTTCTTCCTGTTCTTGTCCCACTGAACTCTTGCCCACATACTTTGACTCCATTTTGTAGCTCTTCATTCAGTCCTTTCCCATCTGCATCTCTGGCATGTCATCTGCACTCCATAATTCAACAACTTTTAGTTCCCTGGCCCTGACTGTCTTATTTTCACTATGGATGTCCAGTTCTGTACACTTTAAATCCCCTTCAGGAAGGCCTTTTGGACAACAGACCTAACCAGTTCCTTTCCAACATCACCCTCCTCTGTCTGGCAGAACTGGTACTTACCCTCAACAATTTCTCTTCAGGCTCTTTCCACTTTCACCAGACCAAAGGTGCAATCATGGGCGCTTGATGTTCTCCTCTCTGCCTGTCTTTTTGTCAGCTACATGGAACAGTGCATGTTCCAAGCTTACAATTGCAATGCTGCCCAAGTCCTCTTCTGCTACATTGAAACTGCATTGGTGCTTCTTGCACCATGCAGAGCTCGTAAATTTCATTAACTTTGCCTCGAACTTCCACCCTGCCCTCAAATTTACCAGCTCTGACACCACCTGCCCTCATGGTTTGTCTATTACCTCCTTCCTTTTCAGGGACCTTTTCAGAATGGCAGGCAGTGACTAGTGGGGTACCGCAAGGCTCAGTGCTGGGACCCCAGTTGTTTACAATATATATTAATGACTTTGATGAGGGAATTAAATGCAGCATCTCCAAGTTTGCGGATGACACGAAGCTGGGTGGCAGTGTTAGCTGTGAGGAGGATGCTAAGAGGATGCAGGGTGACTTGGATAGGTTGGGTGAGTGGGCAAATTCATGGCAGGTGCAATTTAATGTAGATAAATGTGAAGTTATCCACTTTGGTGGCAAAAATAGGAAAACAGATTATTATCTGAATGGTGGCCGATTAGGAAAAGGGGAGGTGCAACGAGACCTGGGTGTCATTATACACCAGTCATTGAAAGTGGGCATGCAGGTACAGCAGGCGGTGAAAAAGGCGAATGGTATGCTGGCATTTATAGCGAGAGGATTCGAGTACAGGAGCAGGGAGGTACTACTGCAGTTGTACAAGGCCTTGGAGAGACCACACCTGGAGTATTGCGTGCAGTTTTGGTCCCCTAATCTGAGGAAAGACATCCTTGCCATAGAGGGAGTACAAAGAAGGTTCACCAGATTGATTCCTGGGATGGCAGGATTTTCATATGAAGAAAGACTGGATGAACTGGGCTTGTACTCGTTGGAATTTAGAAGATTGAGGGGGGATCTGATTGAAATGTATAAAATCCTAAAGGGATTGGACAGGCTAGTTGCAGGAAACTTGTTCCCGATGTTGGGGAAGTCCAGAACAAGGGGTCACGGTTTGAGGATAAAGGGGAAGCCTTTTAGGACCAAGATTAGGAAAATCTTCTTCACACAGAGAGTGGTGAATCTGTGGAATTCTCTGCCACAGGAAACAGTTGAGGCCAGTTCACTGGCTATATTTAAGAAGGAGTTAGATATGGCCCTTGTGGCTAAAGGGATCAGGGAGTATGGAGGGAAGGCAGGTACAGGGTTCTGAGTTGGATGATCTGCCATGATCATACTGAATGGCGGTGCCGTCTCGAAGGGCCGAATGGCCTACTCCTGCACCTATTTTCTATGTTTTCTGTCTTCACCTTCCCTTTATTCCACTGTCCTTTCCTATCCAAAACCTTCTCAACCCCCCCCCCCCCACCCCATCCACACCACTTTATTCTGACTTCTGGCCCCTTTCTTTCCGGTCTTGATCAGCCTAAAATGTTAACTGTTTATTTTCCTTGATAGATGTTTCCTGACCAGCTGAGATGCTCCAGCATTTTGTGTATGTTGTTGAATGTGAATATGGATGAGCTGGTTAGTAAGTAAGTTTGCTGGCACAAAGATTGGTGGGTTTATGCAGGGTGAAGAAGGGCATAAAGTGATACCATGGGATATCACTGATCCCCTTCTACTGAACCAAGAAGATTCAGTCACTCAGCATTCAAGATAGGGTGGTAAATTGGATTGGACGTTGGCTTTGTGGGAGAAGCCAGACAGTGGGAGTAGATGCTTGCATCTCTGACTGGAGACCTGTGACTAGTGGAGTGTCAGGTATATCAGTGACTTGGATGATAATGTGGTTAACTGGATCAGCAGCTTTGCTGATGACACCAAGATTGGGGTTGTAATGCCCAGCAAGAAAGACTATCAGAATTTGCGTTGGGATCTGGGCCAGCTGGATAAATGGGCTAAAAAATGGTAGATGGAACTTAATGCAGACTAGTGCGAGGTGTTGTGCTTCAGTAGGACCAAACAGAGTAGATGTTCCACAGTGAATAGTCGGGCACTGAAGATCGCTGCAGAACAAAGGGATCTGGGAGAACAGGTCCATAATTCATGGAAACTGGCATCACAGGTAGATGGGGTTGTAAAGAAAGTTTTTGGCACATTGACCTTCACAAATCAAAATATTGAGTACGGGAGATGGGATGTTGTGTTAAAGTTGTATAAGACATTGGTGAGTCCTAATTTGGAGTATTGTGTGCTGCTTTGGTCGCCTACATACAGGAAAAACGTATATAAGCTTGAAAAAAAAATGGAGAAAATTTACAAGGATGTTGCTGGGGCTGGAGGATCTGACTTACAAGGAAAGATTGAATAGGTTAGGACTTTATTCCTTCTAACATAGAAGACTGAGGAGAAATTTGATAGAGGTAAACAAAATTATATAGGGTAAATGCAAGCAGGCTTTTTCCACTGAGGTTGGGTAGGACTACAACTAGAGGTCATGGGTTAAGGGTAAAAGGTGAAAAGTTTAAGAGGAAGATGGATGAGACTCAGGTTTAATATCACCTGCATATCTCATGAAATTTGTTGAGCGGAAATTTCTTCGCTCAGGATCGTGAGAGTGTGGAACGTGCAAGCTTGCTTTCAAATGTTTTCAGAGAAGTTTGCATAAGTATTTGGATGGTAGGGGTATGGAGGACAAAGGTGCAGGTCTGCTGGGAGTAGGCAGTTTAAATGGTTTGGGATGGACTGGATTGCCGAAAAAGCCTGTTTCTGTGCTGTACTTTTCTATGACTCTATATCGATCAGTTATAAATATGGGCAAAAAAATGGAGTTTAATCCAGATGTGTGAGGAGTTGCACATGGGTTAAATGTAATGGAAGAGTTCATGGAAGTGCCCTTAACGACATTAATGTTCAGGGGAGTCTTGAGGTCCAAGACTATATCTCCCTGAAAATGGGAATATAGAAGCTGGAGTTGTAAATAAGGGATATAGTATGCTTGCCTTCGTTGCTAAGGGCATTGTATATGAGAGTAAGGAGGTCATGCTACTGCTGTATAAAATTTTGCTCAGACTGTAATCAGAATACTGCATGTAGTTCTAGTTAGCCCATTATAGAAAGGATGTCCAGGTGTAGAAAGCCTCAGAAGAAGTTTACCAGGATACAACCTGGATTAGAGGGAATTAGCTTTTAGGAGATTTTGAAAACATTGGCTTGCTTTCTGTGACTGTTGGAACTGGTGGTAGTTTATAAAATTGAGAAGCATGGCTTTAAGGTAAAAAAGGGTAATTTAAAGTAGGAAGGCAAGGAAAGTTTTTAAATTCTGAGCGTGGTTGGTGCTGGAAGTGACTGCCAGGTGTATTTATGGAAGGAAATGTGATTATGGCATTCAAGAGGCCTTTTAGATAGGCATATGATTATGCAGGGAATTAAAGTATATGGAACATATTGTGGTAGAAGGAATTAGTTTAATTTGGTATTGTGCTTGGCTCAGATGTTGTGGGCCCAGTGTCCTGTATTAGACCATATGACAATAAGATATAGGAACGGTTCCCTCTTAGCCCCAATCTCCTCCCTTCTCCCTGTACCCTTACATTCCCTGACTAATCAAGGATCTATCAACCTCCGCCTTAAATATACCCAATGACTTGGCCTCCACAGACGCCTCTGGCAACGAATTCCACAGATTTGCCACTCCCTGGTGAAAGAAATTCCTCCTCATCTCCATTCTAAATAGATGTCCCTATATTATGGATGTCCTAAATGGAATCCTTCCTAGATTCTCCTCCATAGGAAACATCCTCTCCACATCCACTCTATTGAGGCATTTCGACATCTGATAGGTTTCAATGAGATCTCCCCTGTTCTTCTGAATTCCAGTGAGTACAGGCCCAGAGCCATCAAATGCTCCTCATATGATAAGCCTTTCAATCCAGGAACCATTTTTGTGAACCTCCTTTGAACCCTCTCCAATGTCAGCATATCTGTTCCTGGATAAGAGGCCCAAAACTGCTCGCAATACTCCAAGTGAGTATCACCAGTGCCATATAAAGCTTCAACATTACAACCTTGCTGTTATGTTCTAGTCCTTTTGAAACGAATGCTAACATTGCATTTGCTGTCATCAACACCAACTCAACCTACAAATTAACCTTTAGGGAATCTTGCACAAGGACTCCCAAGTCCCTTTGTACCTCGGATTTTTGAATTTTCGAATTTTCTTCCATTTAGAAAATAGTCCAAAGTACATGATCGTTCACTTCCCGACATTGTATTCTATCTGCCACCTCTTTGCTCATTATCTTAATCTGTCTAAGTCCTTCTGTACTCCATCTGCTTCCTTAACACTTCCTGCCCTTCCACCTATCTTCGTATCGTCCGCAAACTTTGCCATCAATTCTGTCATACAGATCTTTGACATGTAATGTAAAAAGAAGCAGTCTCAACTCAGATCTCTACTAGAATACTACTTCTCGGATGTATCTATTCTATCCTTCCAGATTGCTCCCAGAAACTCCAGCCATTACTGCTCTGCCATCATCTCTGCTAGTATTCCCTTTCAGTCAAGTTTGGCCAGCTCCTCTCTCACACCTCTGTAATTCCCTTTATCCTGCAAGATAGAGGAAGTAGCAAGCCAGGTGGACAAAGAAGAGGCAGTGGATGTCATTTACTTGTATTTCTAGAAGGCATTTGATACGGTGCCACACATGAGGCTGCTTAACAGGATAAAATCCTATGGCATTACAGGAAAGATACTGGCATGGATAGAAGAATAGCTGGCAGGCAGGAGGCAGAGGGTGGGAATAAAGGGGGCCTTTTCTGGTTGGCTGCCAGTGACTAATGGTGTTCCTCTGGGGTCAGTATTGGACTGCTACTTTTCACATTGTTTGTCAATGATTTGGATAATGGAATTGATGGCTTTGTGGCAAAATTTGTGGATGATATGAAGATAGGTGGAGAGGTGGTAGTGCTGAGAAAGCAATGCGATTGCAGCATGACTTAGGCAGATTGGAAGAATGGACCAAAAAGTGTCAGATGGAATACAGTGCTGGGAAATGTATGATAATGCATTTTGGTAAAAGAAACAATAGTGTGGACTATTATCTAAATGGGGAGAAGGATGTGTAGTCAGTGGAGAGAGTCCAGAGGAGGTTCACGAGGATGATTCTGGGAATGAAGTAGTTAACATATGAGGAGTGTTTGGCAGCTTTGGGACTGTACTTACTGCAATTTAGAAGAATGCAGGGGGGATCTCATTGAAAAATACCGAATGTTGAAAGGACTAGATAGGGTGGATATGGAGAAGCTATTTCCTCTGGTGGAGGTATCCAGAGCTAGAGAACACAACCTCAAAATTGAGGCTTTTTAGAACAGAGGTGAGGAATAATTTTTTTTAGCCAGAGAACAGTGAATCTGTGGAATACTCTGCTACAGACTGTAGTGGAGGCTAAGACTGTGGGTATATTTAAGACAGAAGTTGATAGTTTACTGATCAGTCAGGGCATCAAAGGATATGGTGTGAAGGCAGGTGTATGGGGTTGTGGGATCTGGGATCAGCCACGATGGAATGGCTTAGACTCGATGGGTTGAATGGCCTAATTCTGCTCCTCTGTCTTATGGTCTTTTCTGATTATATCTTGTCCTTCTCATATTGCAGGGTGAGTTTGATCACTGCCCCGTTGTACTGCTGTCAGATCAATGTGTCTTGTCACTTCTTTTCTTGTCCTTCTGACATAGTTGAAATGAACCATGTTGAGCCATTATTGACCAGCACAGAATATTGCCTTTCAGATGTGTAATGTTTTTAATTTAAAGTGGTTTGTATTTTTATGTAGGCACTACCTATGAACACCACAAAACTACAACCTAGCTCTCATAAATATTAGTAAATTCAAATAAGAACCTGTTTTTAAAAAAAAAAATCCCTGTAGGGTAAGGTAGGGTACTGACATGGATAGAAAATTGGTTGGCAGACAGGAAACAAACAGTAGGGATTAACGGGTCCTTTTCAGAACGGCAGGCAGTTAATAGTGGGGTACTGCAAGGCTTGGTGCTGGGACCGCAGCTATTTACAAACGTTTGTACAATATACATTAATAATTTAGATGAAGGGATTAAAAGTAACATTAACAAATTTGCAGATGACACAAAACTGGGTGACAGTGTGAAATGTGAGGAGGATGTTATGAGAATGCAGGGTGACTTGGACGGGTCCGGTGAGTGGGCAGATGCATGGCAAATGCAGTTTAATGTGGATAAATGTGAGGTCATCCACTTTGGTGGCAAGAACAGGAAGGCAGATCACTATCTGAATGGTGTCAAGTTAGGAAAAGGGGAAGTACAACGAGATCTGGGTGTCCTTGTTCATCAGTCACTGAAAGTAAGCATACAGGTACAGCAGGCAGTGAAGAAAGTTAATGGCATGTTGGCCTTCATAACAAGAGGAGTTGAGTATAGGATCAAAGAAGTCCTTCTGCAGTTGTACAAGGCCCTAGTGAGACCCCACCTGGAGTATTGTGTGTAGTTTTGGTCTCCAAATTTGAGGAAGGACATTCTTGCTATGGAGGGGAGTGTAGCGTAGGTTCACTGGGTTAATTCCAGGGATGGTGGGAATGTCATATGCTGAAAGATTGGAGCGACTGGGCTTGTATACACTGGAAATTAGAAGGATGAGAGGGGATCTGATTGAAACATATAAGATTATTAAGGGATTGGACATGCTGGAGGCAGGAAACATGTCCCCAATGCTGGGGGAAGTCCAGAACCAGAGGCCACAGGTTAAGAATAAGGGGTAGGCCATTTAGAATGGAGTTGAGGAAAAACTTATTCACACAGAGGGTTGTGGATCTGTGGAATGCTCTGCCTCAGAAGGCAGTGGAGGCTAATTCTCTGGATTCTTTCAAGAAAGAGTTAGACAGAGCTCTTGAAGATAGTGGAGTCAAGGGATATGGGGAGAAGGCAGGAACAGGGTACTGATTGTGGATGATCAACCATGATCACAGTGAATGGTGGTGCTGGATCGAAGGGCCCAATGGCCTACTCCTCTTCCTAGAGATGCTGCCTGGCCTGCTGCGTTCACCAGCAACTTTGATGTGTGTTCCTGCACCTGTTGTCTATTGTTTATTAATGTAACCTTCCCTTAGTAATCAGACATCATTGCTTCTTAACACAGGCTGCCAATTTCACCATGGGAGGCCATTTAAGATAATTTCTAAGGAAACTGACAAGTAGTTGCTTCTACTGGAACTTGTGCAATGATGCTCCATTAAACAATGAGACATCCACTAATATTTCAAGCACATTAAAAACAGTCACTAAATGTGGAACATTCTGATTCTGTACCTTTGCAACTAAGCAGGGGAAGTCTATATGTAAATGTTCATCTAAGTTGGCGTTCTTCAACAGTCATTCATTACAGTACTGGCTACTGCATTAAATGACTTTGTCCTTTTCACTTTAAAGATGAAATAAGCTTCTGAACATCTGTAAAAATGGAGCCCATTTCATCTGGGGATGGTCCATAGCATCATGGTAATTTATTTCTTTATATGCTTCACAGCTGAGTGCACTCACTATTGTAACATAGTAAACAATGAATGTGCACAATGATGTACTGAACTTGCAAATGTGATTCTCTCCATGAGCAGCAGTCTAGTTTTCTGAATCGAATATTGCCTGAATTGTGTGACTGCTGTCTCTTCAGCTGCAGCAACTGAGTTTACCAGTTGGCCTAGTTTTGCAGAGAGGTGACTTGGAAAATGTTTACCAACTACAAGAACCAGAACAAGCCACTATCAAGTTTAAAATGCATATTATTTCTCCTAGGACCCACTGGACAAAAACCTTCTCCTGCATTAGTTGGTTTGATTGGAGAATTGCTTCAGAAGGACCCTTCCAAAAGGTTTGAATGAATTGAGGTTTTAAGAAAAGTCATCCTATTGTGAAATATGTGATTGTTACTGCAGTATTTATTTCAAGTGGGCTTGCAGTTTGTCATAGATTCAAGATTCAGTTTAATGTCATTTCCAGTACACAAGTGTAAAGGAGAATGTAATAATGAAATATGTGTATATGTCTGTCAGAACATACATACATACATAGGGAGTGGGACAAACGGTCCACGAGCAAGGTGGGTAGGATCATGCATGATGTTACTGGCCTTTCTTTATATACAGTGGCATGCAAAAGTTCGGGCACCCCGATCAAAATTTCTGTTACTGTGAATAGTTAAGTGAGTAGAAGATGAACTGATCTCCAAAAATCATAAAGTTAAAGATAGAACATTCTTTTCAACATTTTAAGCAAGATTAGTGTATTATTTTTGTTATGTAGAATTTTAGAGTGAAAAAAAAGGAAAGGAGCGCCATGCAAAAGTTTGGGCACCCCAAGAGAGTTGAGCTCTCAGATAACTTTTACCAAGGTCTCAGACCTTAATGAGCTTGTTAGGGCTATGGCTTGTTCACAGTCATTGTTAGGAAAGGCCAGGTGATGCAAATTTCAAAGCTTTATAAATACCCTGACTCCTCAAACCTTGTCCCAACAATCAGCAGCCATGGGCTCCTCTAAGCAGCTGCCTAGCACTCTAAAAATTAAAACAAATGATGCCCACAAAGCAGGAGAAGGCTATAAGAAGATAGCAAAGCGTTTTCAGGTAGCTGTTTCCTCAGTTCGTAATGTAATTAAGAAATGGCAGTTAACAGGATCGGTGGAAGTCAAGTTGAGGTCTGGAAGACCAAGAAAACTTTCCGAGAGAACTGCTTGTAGGATTGCTAGAAAGGCAAATCAAAACCCCCACTTGACTGCAAAAGACCTTCAGGAAGATTTAGCAGACTCTGGAGTGGTGGTGCACTGTTCTACTGTGCAGTGACACCTGCACAAATATGATCTTCATGGAAGAGTCATCAGAAGAAAACCCTTCCTGTGTCCTCACCACAAAATTTAGCGTCAGAAGTTTGCAAAGGAACATCTAAACAAGCCTGATGCATTTTGGAAACAAGTCCTGTGGACTGATGAAGTTAAAAGAGAACTTTTTGGTCGCAATGAGCAAAGATATGTTTGGGGAAAAAAAAAGGTGCAAAATTTCATGAAAAGAACACCTCTCCAACTGTTAAGCACGGGGTGGATCGATCATGCTTTGGGCTTGTGTTGCAGCCAGTGGCACAGAGAACATTTCACTGGTAGAGGGAGAAATGAATTCAATTAAATACCAGCAAATTCTGGAAGCAAATATCACACCGTCTGTAAAAAAAAGCTGAAGATGAAAAGAGAATGGCTTCTACAACAGGATAATGATCCTAAACACACCTCAAAATCCACAATGGACTACCTCAAGAGGTGCAAGCTGAAGGTTTTGCCATGGCCCTCACAGTCCCCCGACCTAAACATCATCGAGAATCTGTGGATAGACCTCAAAAGAGCGGTGCTTGCAAGACGACCCAAGAATTTCACAGAACTAGAAGCCTTTTGCAAGGAAGAATGGGCAAAAATCCCAAAACAAGAATGGAAAGACTCTTAGCTGGCTACAGAAAGCGTTTACAAGCTGTGATACTTGCCAAAGGGGGTGTTACTAAGTACTGACCATGCAGGGTGCCCAAACTTTTGCTTCAGACCCTTTTCCTTTTTTGTTATTTTGAAACAGTAAAAGATGGAAATAAAAAAAGTAATCTTGCTTAAAATATTAAAGAAATGTGTCATCTTTAACTTTATGCCTTCTGGAAATCAGGTAATCTTTTACTTGTTTAGCTATTCACAGTAACAGAAATTTTGACCAGGAGTGCCCAAACTTTTGCATGCCACTGTATGTCATTGGTGGTGGGTGTGCTGGTGATGTGGTTTTCACAATCCGTCTTTCATCTCCAGCTCTCTTTGGCTTCCTCAGAAAGTAGAGGTGTTGGAGAGCTTTCCTGATTGTGTGGAATATGTTTTGGGAATTAGACTGCATGACAATTGTGATACTATCTCATTTGCATGCATTCTTCTATTCCTTTTGTATCTAAGAACCTGTGCAAATCCCAGTGCAGTTGTATCTGCGTTCTCCAACTCCTCGGCAGCCTGTTCCAGAAAACTGCCACCCTCTGTGGACAAAATACTACCTCAATTTCTTTTAAATTTCTCCCCCTCACCTTAAACTTCTGCAGTCCAGTTCTTTCTCCCCTGTCTTGGTGGTAAGGAAGGCATAGTGGGTTTTCTATTTAATTATCAATGCCCCATTACAGGAACAATGTGGAGGCTTTGGAGAAGGTAAACTTCTCCTGCACAAAAATGCTGCCTGGATTTGAGTGTCTGTTAGACAGAGAAATTGGATAAACTTGAGTTGTTATCTCCTGCACCTTGGAGGCTCAGGGGGGACGATGGAAAATTATAAAATTAGGAGAAGCTTTGGGTTAATAGTGTTTTTATTATACTGTACTAAATTTTCAAGTTTAATGCTATCTTTAAACTTAATACAGATAATACTCTTCCTGTTCCGTTCATGATTAAAAAGAGCAGGGTCTTAAAACTGACCCAGGGGAAACATCACTGAAAAATTTTGCACAAAATTCCATGTACTTCAGTGGTATGAATGGAGATTATTCTTCTTAATTTATAGGCTAACATGGAGTGGCTTATTGGAGCATCCTTTCTGGCAAAGGTCCTTTGCTGGATTTGAAAAGGCCTTCAGTGATAATAAGAACAGCAGCATCAGCATGAGGTTAGTAACAGGGTGGGGTGGGGTGGGATGAGGGTTATTAATGTCGTGCTCACAGAATTGCCCAGTTATTTGGTTCCTTTCCTTTTGAAACTTTCTGAATGGGGATGTTTTCCTCAATATCAAAAAAAAATCCTGTTGGCCTTAAATATTATGTTCCAATTTAATGCTTAATAATTCAAGTTAATTTTAACACAATTGTAATTTTTTAGTGCATTTGTAGTGATAACTTTGGATATCTTATAGTTAAGAAATATGAATAACAAAGTGACGAAGCACACTACATTATTCTGTAAGGCTGGAAAGTTGGAATTTTTATGAACTTTAGGACTGTTAAAAAGTGGAGAATGTTATGAGTAAGCTGCCAGATTGTTGTGATGTCTGTGTACAAATATGTTGCTGTTGCTATGGTATTTTCTTTATTGTTGCCTGGTTGATGTTATTACTGAGTGTTTAGTCATGGGAATTTACAACTGGGATTTCCCTATATTGAACCAGAACTTGATTATACAGAAATATTGTAATAACATTAGCTGGGCAAGATTGATTTTAAACATTTTTGGAGGATGTTGCCCCTCTCGCCCACCCCTTTGCCCCTCTTGCTAACCCATCCGTCTCCCTTGCTTCCCCCGACAACCTTCAATCACCACCTCTGGCGATGACTCCCTCGCTGTCCTCTGTCTCTCGGCCTCACCCTCTCTGTCTTACTCGCCCCCTCCCTGCGACACTCTTGCCCACCCCGCCACCCTCAAATGCCCGCCCCCCCCACCCTGTCTGCCCCCCCGGTACAAAAGTACAAAGGGAGTAATAGTATAAGCAATCTTGCATATTTGTGGCTTAACCTTACCTTTTCCAACTCTCATTACTTACCTTGATTGAACTGTTTTTCTATTTGAAACACCTTGGCTTGATAAGGGTGCAAAATTAGAGGATCACTTCCTTTTGAACTGCAAAATGAATGTTGTTAATGTCATGAGGAAATGACACACTTGGTCATTGCCTTGGTCTTGGTCTTTTTCTCTTGATCTTTTGTCTTCTGGAAACTACTTTTATTTTCATTTCTGGATTGTGGAATTTACAAGGGGTGATTGATAAGTTTGTGGCCCAAGGTAGAAGGAGTCAATTTTAGAAAACCTAGCACATTTATTTTTCCTACATTTACACACTTAGTCCAGCGGTCATGGAGCACACGGATCCCTTCTTTGTAGAAGTTGGAGTCTTGGATCTCCAGAAAGTGTCCACAGCAGCGGTGATTGATAAGTTTGTGGCCTAAGGTAGAAGGAGATGAGTTATTAACTTCAAACTTTCTGCATAATCACTCAGAGTTGAACTGCATGTGCATGTAACGAGAGCTGTATAACTCATCTCCTCCTACTTATCCATAACCCCTGCTGTCGACCACTTCTGGAGGTCCAAGATACCGACTTCTACAAAGAAGGGATCCGTATGCTCCACAACCGCTAGACTAAGTGTATAAATGTAGGAAAAACAAATGTGCTAGGTTTTCTAAAATTGACTTACATTAAGCCACGAACTTATCAATCACTCCTCGTATAGAAAGGGTGCAGAGGAGACTTACAAGGATGTTGCCTGGATTGGGGAGCATGCCTAATGAGAATAGGTTGAGTGAACTCGGCCTTTTCTGCTTGGAGCGACGGAGGATGACAGGTGACCTGATAGAGATGTATAAGATGATGAGAGGCATTGGTCGTGTGGCTAGTCAGAGGCTTTTTCTCTGGGCTGAAATGGCTAACATGAGAGGACACAATTTTAAGGTGCTTGGAAGTAGGTACAGAGGAGTAAGTTTTTTACGCAGAGAGTGGTGAGTGCGTGGAATGGGGTGATGGTGGTGGAGGCGGATACAATAGGGTCTTTTAAGAGAGAAAATAGATGGCTATGGGTAACCTGAGGTAACTTCTAAAGTAATTACATGTTTGGCACAACAATGTGGGCCAAAGGGCCTGTATTTAGCTGTAGGTTTCTTTGTATCTATCGATTTGCTCAAACATTGATTAAAAACTTCTTTTGTTGAATTGCCACATTCGAAGTGAAAGAATTTGTTGCCAATGTAGTCAGTATGGCGCTCATAAATTTAAAAGAGAATTGAAACAAAAAGAAACCTTTTGCTTTAGCTTAGTATCAATTCCATTATGACTTTAGAATAAATAATCTCAGAAGCTATGATTTTAACATATGTAGAACATAGAACAGTACAGCACAGGAATAGGCCCTTTGGCACGCAATGTTGTGCTGAACCAATTAAATTAGTAATCAAATGGCTAACTAAACTAGTCTATGTCCCTCCTTACATTCATCTACCTATCTAAACAAAACAAAATCAATTTGAGTTAAATCTGCCTGAGTACTGAATGTGTGAAAGGTACTTTGCAGTTCTCTCCAGATTAAGAACTACAGGACAAAAAGCATGCTTGTATGTGTATGCTTGTTCTTGAAAAGAAGCTCAATACCTAGATTTCTAGTCATTTAATGGAGGCAATTATGATATTTGAATACAATTCTTTACGTTATTCAACTCCAGAGATGGAATTGACATTGCATCTTCAAAACTGAATTCTGTTGTGTGGACTGCTCTCACTCAATGTCAGTAAGACTTCAGGAGGCCCATGAACCAGTAATCATTGGAGAATCAGAGATGGAGAGGGTCAGTAACTTTAAATACCTGAGTGTCATTGTTACGTACCCCGTAACTGGGTTGCCAAACCAGCAGAAATGGACCACTCAGTTGGAGTCTGGATTACTGGAACTAAGAAAGCTTTATGAAAGAAATAAGCAACACAGTACTCTAATAGTGAGGATATAAATGCAACAGGTTAGCAATGAATAAACACACATGTACACACAACTAGGATAATAGGGTCCATCAAGCTCTATCGCAGTCTAGGGGTAAGATGTTCAATCACAAGTGACAGAGTTCAGTTTAGTTCAGTTCGCAGTAATCGCCCGTCGTGCCGTTGGGGAGAGAGAGAGAGAACGAATGAATATGCAAATCGGATTCCAAACAGACCTTCGATATTCCTCGCAGTTAGCTTTCGGGTGAGCCCTTTGTAATGTCTTCTGAGGTCACCGACTGTGACCCCTCCATTCCAGACACGATCGTTCTTCAGTGGTGAACCCGGCACCCAGGCAAGGGCGGACACACACCAGGTTCCCGCAGACCGTATCTTTGCACCCTGTGCGTCTATGGCTGGTCCTGCGATCAGACCTCCAAAACTCCCACCGACTTGTGGGGACGCACCGCTTCCAGGGTCTCGTTACCTCGTGGTGTCGTGTGTGGTGTCTGTTGCCTTAGCGAACCTGTCCCTTTTTATCCCCCCTGTTGGGGTATCGCCTGTCCATCAGACTTCAAACAGTTCAGGATTCAAGCAGCCGGTCTTGACAATACTCAGACCGGTGTCTCCTTCCGTTAAACTCTCTCGTCTCCTCATTAACATTTCCAAATGCTGCTCCATTGTCTTACTTATCTCTCTCTCCTGAAGACAGGTGGCAGATCAACTGATGATCCCACTGGTGATAGCGCAGGACAGTTAACATCTTAGTCTATGTGTACTTTTGTCACAGTCATTAACTCAAAGGACATGTCCTGGACCCATCATATAAATATAATTGTAAAGAAAGCACAACAGCACCTCTGCTTCCTCAGGAGTGTGCGGAGATGTCATCAAAATCCTTGGCAAACTTCTTTTGATGTGTGGTGGAAAGTGTGTGGTATGGGAGCACCAATGCCTTTGAGCGGAAAATCCTACAAAAACTAGTTGATTTGGCCCAGCGTATCATGGGTAAAACAGAACATGGAATAGTACAGCACAGTACAGGCCCTTCGGCCCACAGTGTTGTGCCGACCCTTAAACCCTGCCTCCCGTATAACCCCCCACCTTAAAACACTCCCAAGCATTGTGCACATCAACATGAAATGTTGCAGCAGAAAAGCAGCATCCATCATCAAAAATCCTCACCACCCAGGCCATGCTCTTTTCTCGCTGCTGCCATCAGGCAGAAGGTACAGGTACCTCAGGACTTCCAACATCAGTTTCATGAACAGTTACTACCCCTCGACCATCAGGCTCTTAAACTAGTGGGGATAACTATAGTCATTCTACTTCTGGTGTTTCCACAACTGATAGTGTCACTTTAAGAAGTCTTTATCTTGTTATTTCATGCTCATTATTTATTGCTATTTATTTATATTTGTATTTACAAATTTCTTGTCATTGATCCTGTTTACAGTTACTGTTCTGTAGATTTGCTAAGTATGCCGGAAGAAAAAGAATCTCAGGGTTGTATGTGGTGACATGCGTGTACTCTGATAATAAATTCTACTTATTTCTTCAACGGTTTGATCGGGGTGCAACTGCGCAAACACATGGACGTCAGCCTGTGAGAACAGCGAGAAGAGTTTAAAAGGAGAGAGCCTTATAGAGCGGGCTCAGGGGAGTAGGCGATGGAGTCAAGGGAGACAGAGTAGGAAGGCTTTGGCTCAACGGAGCTTAGGTGTTAATGGGTTGAGGTGAGGCAGGTTACCTGAGTAGAATACAGACAGGAAGAATGTGTGTGAGGCCAGTGTTCTGTGCTCGGTGTCAGATTGGGAAGTTCTGGAGACTCCCAGCCTCCCAGATGTCCACATCTGCGTCAGATGCGTCGAGTTACAGCTCCTTAGTGAGCATGTTAGGGAACTGGAGCTGAAGTTCGGTGACCTTCGTCTGGTCAGGGAAAATGAGGAGATGATAGAGAGGAGCTATAGGTAGGTAGTCACACCGGGGCCTGGGGAGACAGATAAGTAGCTAACAATCAGGAGAGGGAAGGGCAGGAGTCAGAGGCCAGAGAGTACCCCTGTGGCTGTGCCCCTTGACAATAAGTACTCCTGCTTATTTGGGGGACGGCCTACCTGGGGGAAGCAACAGTAGCCGCGCTTCCGGCACAGAGTCTGGCCCTGTGGCTCAGAAGGGTAGGGAAAGGAAGAGGATGGCAGCAGTGATAGGGGACTCTATACTTAGAGGGTCAGACAGGCGATTCTGTGGACACAGGAAAGAAGCACGGATGGTAGTTTGCCTCCCAGGTGCCAGGGTCCGGGGTGTTTCTGATCGCGTCCAAGATATCCTGAAGTGGGAAGGAGAACAGCCAGATGTCATGGTACATTTTGGTACCAACGATATAGGCAGGAAAAGGGAGGAGGTCCTGAAAGCAGACTACAGGGAGTTAGGAAGGAAGTTGAGAAGCAGGACCACAAAGGTAGTAATCTCGGGATGACTGACTGTGCCACGTGACAGTGAGTATAGGAATAGAATGAGGTGGAGGATAAATGCTTGGCTGAGGGATTGGAGCAGAGGGCTGGGATGCAGATTTCTGGATCATTAGGACCTCTTCGGGGGCAGGAGTGACCTGTATAAAAAGGATGGGTTGCACTTGAATCCCAGGGGGACCAAAATCCTGGTGGGGAGGTTTGCTAAGGCTATTGGGGAGAGTTTAAACTAGAATTGCTGGGGGCTGGGAACCGAACTGAAGAGACAGAGGAAGAGGCGGTTGGCTCACAAATGAAGAAAGCTTGGAGACAGTGCGAAAGGGAGGATAGGCAGGTGATAGAGAAGGGACGCGCTCAGACCGATGGTTTGAGATGTGTCTATTTTAATGCAAGGAATATTATGAACAAAGCGGATGAACGTAGAGTGTGGATCAGTACTTGGAGCTATGATGTTATGGCCATAACAGAGACTTGGATGGCTCAGGGGCAAGAATGGCTACTTTGAGTTTGCTTTAGATGTTTCAGAAAGGACAGGGAGGGAGGCAAAAGAGGTGGGGGCGTGGCACTGTTGATCAGAGATAGTGTCACGGCTGTAGAAAAGGAGGAAGACATGGAGGGATTGTCTACGGAGTCTTTGTGAGTGGAAGTTAGGAACAGGAAGTGATCAATAACTGTACTGGGTAACACACACAGAAAATGCTGGTGAACGCAGCAGGCCAGGCAGCATCTCTAGGAAGAAGTACAGTCAACGTTTCGGGCTGAGACCCTTCGTCAGGACTAACTGAAAGAAGAGATAGTAAGAGATTTGAAAGTGGGAGAACTCGGCTGAGAAGTGGCAGATGGAGTTCAACCCAGATGTGTGAGGTGGTTCATTTTGGTAGGTCAAATTTGAAGATGGAATATAATATTGGTAGTGTGGAGGATGAGAGAGATCTTGGGGTCCGTGTCCCTAGGGGACACAAAGCTGTTGCACAGGTTGATAGTGTTGTTAAGAAGGAATATGGTGTGTAGGCCTTCATCAACCTTGGGATTGAGTTCAAGTGCTGTGAGGTATGTTAGTTAGACCCCACTTGAAATACTGTGTTCATTTCTGGTCACCTCATTACAGGAAGTATGTGGATACTATAGAGAGAGTGCAGAGGAGATTTACAAGGATGTTGCCTGGATTGCTTGGATAATGCCTTTTGAGAATAGGTTGAGTGAACTTGGCCTTTTCTCCTTGGACTGACGGAGGATGAGAGGTGACCTGATAGAAGTATATAAGGTAATGAGAGGCATTGATTGTGCGGATAGCCAGAGGCTTTTTCCCAGGGCTGAAATGGCTAATATGAGGGAACATAATTTTAAGGTGGTGGAAGTAGGTACGGGGGGGGGGGGGGATACCAGAGGTAAGTGCCTCACACACAGAGTGGTGCATGCATAGAATGCACTGCCAGTGACAGTGGTAGAGGTGGATACAATAGGGTCTTTTAAGGGACTCTTAGAGATGTATGGAGATTTGAAAAATAGAGGGCGATGTGGTAGGGAAATTCTAGGCGGTTTCTGGAGCAGGTTACATGGTTGGCGCATCTTTGTGGGCTGAAGGGTCTGTAATGTGCTGTAGATTTCTTATGTTCTATGTTCTATCTCTGATGTTCTGGAAAGAAAATCCACATCCTGAACAGATGCAGCGTAGACGATGGAACTGAGAAAAGGGAATAGCTTTTTTTTCACTGGAGATGGGTGAGAAGAGGTATAGTTAAGATAAATGTGGGAATTAGTATGTTTATTTAAGATGCCTGTATTAGTTTGTCTCCAGAGATGGAGAGAGAGAGATTGAGAAAGGAGAAGATGGTGTCGGAAATGCAGAGAAAGGGGAGGGAGGTGTCAGAAATGGAAAAGAATCAGAAATTCTTGTTCCAGTATGGTATCTTGTATTGAAGAAACACAACAGGACTGTCCAAGTAATAAGAGGCTGGGGAAGTTATTTGGAAAAAACAATTGATGAACAGGATTAAGTGCACTTAGAAATGTGACCAATCAAAAAGTGTCTGCTTGATTTTATTAGCAGGAGATCCTATGTGATGAATTTGATTGACTTTTTGATGAGATAACAAAATAGACTCATGACATTTTTGTAATATACTTAGATTACAATAAGTCCTTTGAGGAGAGTTCACATTGGAAACTGGTGGAAAGGTTGCAAGTTGTGGTATCCAAGGCAAATTATCATAATAGATCCAAAAATTGGCTTGTGAATAGGAGGCAGATGATGATAATGGAAGGTTATTTTGTGATTGGAACCCAGTGAGCAGTGGGGAGCCATTTAGATCTGAGGCTTGAATCCCTTTCATTTGTTACATTAATTCACAATTTGTATATCAGTGTCGGAGTATGATTAATAAGTTTGCAAAAGCCCTAAAATTGGTGGTGTTGATGTTCAAGAGGATAGTCACAGGTTACAGGATGATAGTGATTACTTGTTTAAATGGGCAGAGCAATAACTGATGGAATTTAATACTGCTAAGTGCACATTATGCTGCTTGCAAGAGTTGACACTTATCAATGTGGGGCCCAAATTTTGAGGAGTAACTTCAGTGTTTAAGTCCAGAGTTTCCTGAAAGTTACAGGACAGGTGGTGAAGAAGGCACATGCTGTGTTTCATTAGCTGGGTCAAAAATACAATAATGGGAAATGGTGTTGCAACTTAATAAAATTTGATCTCACAGAATTTGTGTGAAAAAATGATAAATATTTTTATTTTTAATGTTTTTCTTGATCCATGCACTGATGAAAATTTTGTGTTGTACAAAACTGTGATATAGTTAGTTTTTAAGGAATACGACCCAACCACCCCCTACCCTACCTGTATTGGTGCAAGGTATGCATGAGATTCTATAGGTGCTGCAGGTCTTGAGCAACACACACAATGCTGGAGGAACTCAGCAGGTCAGACAGCATCATGGAAGCAATGAGCTGTTCATGTTTGGATGGTCTTGGCATGAATCATTGACTGTTCATTTCTCTCCATAGGCCTGCCTGACCTGCTGAATTTTTCTCACATTTTTTGTACGTTGGTTAGAGGTACAGCTAGTTTGTGTGCATCTCTAGTATCTTAATTTAGAATCAGAATCAGCTTTATTATCACTGGCGTGTATTGTGAAATTCATTAACTTAGCAGCAGCAGTTCAATGAAAAACATAGTATACCAGAAGAAAAAATAATGAAATAATAAAAATAAATAAATCAATTACAGTATACATATATTGAATAGATTAAAAATTGTGCAAAAAACAGAAATAATATATTTTTAAAAAATGAGATAGTGTTTACAGGTTCAATATCCATTTGGGAATCGGATGACAGAGAGAAAGAAGCTGTTCCTGAATCGCTGAGTGTGTGCCTTCAGGCTTCTGTACCTCCTACCTGATGGTAACAGTGAGAAAAGGGCATGCCCTGAGTGCTGGAGGTCCTTAATAATGGACGCTGCCCTTCTGAGACACCACTCCTTGAAGTTGTCCTGGGTACTTTGTAAACAAAGTAGCCAAAATGGAGCCGACTATATTTATAACTCTCTGCAGCTTCTTTCGGTCCTGTGCAGTAGCCCCCCCACGCCCCATACCATATAGTGATACAGCCTGTCAGCCTGTCAGAATGCTCTCCATTGTTCATGTATAGAAGTTTTTGAGCGTACCTCTTCAAACTCCTAATGAAGTATAGACACTGTCTTGCCTTCTTTATAACTGCATCGATATGTTTTGGACCAGGTTATGTCCTCAGAGATCTTGACACCCAGGAACTTGAAACTGTTCACTCTCTCCACTTTTAATTCCTCTGGGCATTGGTATGTGTTCCTTCATCTTACCCTTCCTGAAGTCCACAATCAGCTCTTTAGTCTTACTGACGTTGAGTGAAAGGTTGTTGCTGCAGCGCTACTCTATTAGTTGGCATATCTCTCCTGTACGCCCTCTCGTCACCACCTGAGATTCTACCAACAATGGTTGTATTATCAGCAAATTTATAGATAGTATTTGAGCTATGCCTAGCCACACAGTCATGTGTATAGCCTGTGGTTTCATCAGCTTTTTCATCATATCATAGAAGTCCATCCAATTGGTTGAAAATTGGTTTCTGTAGTAATGAGGTTAGAGTTGTAGAACACTACAGCACAGCAACAGGCTCTTCGGCCCATTTAGTCTGTGCTGAACCATGAATCTGCCTAGTCTCATCAACCTGCACCTATACCCTTCCCATCCATGTACCTATCCAACTTTCTCTTAAGTGTTGAAATCGAACCTGCACCCACCACTTGCACTGGCAGCTTGTTCCACACGCTCGTGACCCTCTAAGTGAAGAAGTTTCCCCTCATGTTCCTCTTAAACATTTTACCTTTCATCCTTAACCCATGACCTCTAATTGTATCCCATCTGACTTCTGGAAAAAGCCTGCTTGTATTTACTCTTATCCATACTTTACATAACTTTGTATACCTCCTTCAAATCTCCTCTCATTCTCCTATGTTCTAGGGAATAAAGTCCTCACCTATTCAACCTTTTGCTATAACTCGGTCCCGGCAACATCCTTGTAAATTTTCTCTGCACGCATTCAATCTTGTTTACATCCTTCCTGTAGGTAGGTGACCCAAGTTAGGCTTTACCATCATCTTATACAGTTTCAACATAACACTCCAACTCCTGTACTCAGTACATTGATTTCTGAATGCCAATGTGCCAAAAGCTTTCTTTATGACCCCATTTACGGTGCCAGTTTCAAGAAATTATGGATCTGTATTCCCACATTCTTTTGTTCTACCTGACACTTCAGTGTCTTAGCATACACTGTTTAAATCCTGCTCTGCTTTGTCCTTACAAAATTAACACCTTACATTTGCCTACATTAAATTCTGTTTGCCATTTTTCGGCCTATTTTTCCAGCTGGTCCAGATCTTGCTGCAGGCTGTGTTGGTCTTCCGTGCTGTCCACTACACTCCCAATCTTGGTGTTATCTGCAAATTTGCTGATCCAGTTAACCACATTATCATTCAGATCGTTGATATAGATGACAGAGTGGAGCCAGCACCATTAGTCACAGGCTTCCAGTCAGAGAGGCAACCATCTAGTACCACTCTCTGGCTTTTCCCACAAAGCCAATTTTTAATCCAATTTACCACCTCATTTCGAATGCTAAGCAACTGAACCTTCTTAGCAAACCTCCCATGTGGGACCCTGTCAATGGCCTTGATAAAAGTCCATGTAGACAGCATCCACTGCCTTGCCTTCACCAAGTTGCCGAGTAACATCCTGGAAAAATGATCAGATTGGTTAAACACGACCTACCAGAAAGGATTTGATAAGGTGCCACATAAGATTTATCAATAAGATAGGGATTCGTAGAGTTGGGGGTGACATATTAGCATGGATAGAGGATTGGTTAACTAATGGAAAGCAGAGAGTTGGGGTACATGGGTGTTATGCTGGTTGGTAATTAGTGGTGAGTGGTGTGCTGCAGGGGTCAGTGCTGGGCCCACAACTGCTCACGATATACATTAACGATCTGGAAGAGGGGACTGAGTGTAGTGTATCGAAGTTTGCTGATGGTACTAAATTGAGTGGAAAAGCAAATAGTGCAGAAGATATGGAGAATCTGCAGAGAGATATGGATAGGTTAAGTGAGTGGGCAAGGATCTGGCAGATGGAGTACAATGTTGGTAAATATGACGTCATCCACTTTGGAAGGAGAAGTGGAAGAGAAGATTATTAGTTAAATAATAAAAAATTGCAGCATGCTGCTGTGCAGAGGGACATGGGAGTGCTTGTGCATGAATCACAAAAGGTTGGTTTGCAGTTGCAGCAGGCTGTCAAGAATCCAAATGGAATGTTGGCCTTCATTGCTAGAGGGATTGAATTTAAGAGCTGGGGGGTTATGCTGTAGCTGTACAGGGTACTGGGGAGGCCACACCTGGAGTACTGCGTGCAGTTCCAGTCCCCTTACTTGAGGAAGGATACACTGGCTTTGGAGGCAGTGCAGAGGAGGTTCACCAGGTTGATTCCAGAGATGAGGGGATTAGACTGTGAGGAGAGATTGAGTCATCTGGGACTGTACTCACTGGAATTCAGAAGAATGAGAGGAGATCTTGTAGAAACATATAAAATTATAGTGAAGCAATGCTTTACTACCAGATGAACTCAATGCTTTCTATGCACGCTTTGAAAGGGAGAGCACAACTACTGCTGTGAAGATCCCTGCTGCACCTGATGCCCCTGTGATCTTCGTCTCAGAGGCTGAAGTTAGGCTGTTTTAAAGAGAGTGAACCCTTGCAAGACGGAAGGTCCTGATGGAGTACCTAGTAAGGCTCTGAAAACCTGTGCCAATCATAGAAACATAGAAAACCTACAGCACAATACAGGCCCTTTGGCCCATAAAGTTGTGCCGAACATGTCCCTACCTTAGAAATTACAAGGTTTACCTATAGCCCTCTATTTTTCTAAGCTCCATGTACCTATCCAAAAGTCTCTTAAAAGACCCTATCGTATCCGCCTCCACCACCGTTGCCGGCAGCCCATTCTACGCACTCACCACTCTCTGAGTAAAAAACTTACCCTTGACAACTCCTCTGTACCCACTTCCCAGCACCTTAAACTTGTGTCCTCTTGTGGCAACCATTTCAGCCCTGGGAAAAAGCCTCTGACTATCCACACAATCAATGCCTCTCATCATCTTGTACATCTCTATCAGGTCACCTCTCATCCTTTGTCACTCCAAGGAGAAAAGGCCGAGTTCACTCAATCTATTCTCATGAGGCATGCTCCCCAATCCAGTCAATATCCTTGTAAATCTCCTCTGCACCCTTCCTATAGCTTCCACATCTTTCCTATAGTGAGGCGACCAGAACTGAGCACAGTGCTCCAAGTGGGGTCTGACTAGGGTCCTATATAGCTGCAACATTACCTCACGGCTCCTAAATTCAATTCCATGATTGATGAAGGCCAATACACCGTATACCTTCTTAACCACAGAGTCAACCTGCGCAGCAGCTTTGAGTGTCCTATGGACTCGGACCCCAAGATCCCTCTGATCCTTCACACTGCCAAGAGTCTTACCATTAATACTATATTCTGCCATCCTATTTGACCTACCAAAATGAACCACTTCACACATATCTGGGCTGAACTCCATCTGCCACTTTTCAGCCCAGTTTTGCATCCTATCAATGTCCCACTGTAACCTCTGACAGCCCTCCACACTATCCACAACACCTCTAACCTTTGTGTCATCAGCAAACTTACTAACCCAGCCCTCCACTTCCTCAGTCAGGTCATTTATAAAAATCACGAAGAGTAAGGGTCCCAGAACAGATCACTGAGGCACTCCACTGGTGACTGACCTCCATGCAGAATATGACCCATCTGCAACCACTCTTTACCTTCTGTGGGCAAGCCAGTTCTGGATTCACAAAGCAATGTCCCCTTGGATCCCATGCCTCCTTACTTTCACAATAAGTCTTGCATGGGGTACCTTATCAAATGCCTTGCTGAAATCCATATACACTACATCTACTGCTCTTCCCTCATCAATGTGCTTAGTTACATCCTCAAAAAATTCAATCAGGCTCGTAAGGAACGACCTGCCCTAGACAAAGCTATGCTGACTATTCCTAATCATATTATACCTCTCCAAACGTTCGTAAATTCTGCCTCTCAGGATCTTGTCCATCAACTTACCAACCACTAAGTTAAGACTCACTGGTCTATAATTTCCTGGCCTATCTCTACTCCCATTTTTGAATAAAGGAACAACATCCGCAACCCTCCAATCCTCCGGAACCTCTCCCGTCCCCATTGATGAAGCAAAGATCATCGCCAGAGGCTCAGCAATCTCCTCCCTTGCCTCCCACAGTAGCTTGGGGTACATCTCATCCGGTCCCGGCAACTTCTCTAACTTGATGCTTTCCAAAAGCTCCATCACATCCGCTTTCTTAATATCTACATGCTCAAGCTTTTCAGTCTGCTGCAAGTCATTGCTACAATCACCAAGATCCTTTTCCATAGTGAATATTGAAGTAAAGTATTCATTAAGTACCTCTGCTGTTTCCTCCGGTTCCATACATACTTTCCCACTGTCACACTTGATAGCTCCTATTCTTCCACGTCTCATCCTCTTGCTCTTCACATACTTGTAGAATGCCTTGGGGTTTTCCTTAATCCAGTCCGCCAAGGCCTTTTCATGGCCCCTTCTGGCTCTCCTAATTTCCTTCTTAAGCTCCTTCCTATTAGCCTTATAATCTTCTGGATCTTGAACATTACCTAACTCTCTGAACCTTTTGTAAGCATTTCTTTTCTTCTTGACTAGATTTATTACAGCCTTTGTACACCACGGTTCCTGTACCCTACCATAACTTCCCTGTTTCATTGGAACGTACTTATGCAGAGCTCCACACAAAAATCCCCTGAACTTTTGCCACATTTCTTCCATACTTTCCCCTGAGAACATCTGTTCCCAATTTAAGCTTCCAATTTCCCGCCTGATAGCCTCATAAATCCCCTTACTCCAATTAAATGCTTTTCTAACTTGTCTGTTCCTATCTCTCTCCAATGTTATTGTAAAGGAGATAGAATTATGATCACTATCTCCAAAATGCTCTCCCACTGAGAGATCTGACACCTGACCAGGTTCATTTCCCAGTACCAGATCAAGTAGAGTCTCTCCTCTTGTAGGCTTATCTACATACTGTGTCAAGAAACCTTCCTGAACACACCTGAGAAACTCTGCCCCAATTAAACCCCTTGCTCTAGGGAAATGCCAATCGATATTTGGGAAATTAAAATCTCCCATCACAACAACTCTGTTATTTTTACACCTTTCCAGGATCTGTTTCGCTATCTGCTCCTCCAAGCCCCTGTTACTATTGGGCGGCCTATAAAAAAAAACACCCTGTAAAGTTATTGACCCCTTCTAGTGGGAGTATTCAAGGACATTTTCAACTTCTTACTGCTACAGGCGGAAGTTTTCACTTGCTTCAAAAAGGCAACAATTATACTAGTGCCTAAGAAGAATAATGTGGGCTGCCTTAATGACTATCGCCCGGTAGCACTCACATGGACAGTGATGAAATGCTTTGAGAGGTTGCTCATGACTAGACTGAACTCCTGCCTCAGCAAGGACCTGGACCCATTGCAATTTGCCTATTGCCACAATAGGTCATCGGCGGACGCAATCTCAATGACTCTCCACACGGCTTTAGACCACTTGGGCAACAAACACCTATGTCAGGATGTTGTTCATTGACCGTAGCTCATCATTTAATACCATCATTCCCACAATCCTGATTGAGAAGTTGCAGAACCTGGGCCTCTGTACCTCCCTCTGTAATTGGATCCTCGACTTCCTAACTGGAAGACCACAATCTGTGCAGATTGGTGATAACATATCCTCCTCGCTGACGATCAACACTGGTGCACTTCAGGGGTGTATGCTTAGTCCACTGCTCTACTCTCTCTATACACATGACTGTGTGGCTAGGCATAGCTCAAATGTCATCTATAAATTTGATGACGATACAACCATTGTTGGTAGAATCTCAAGTGGTGACGAGAGGGAGTTTAGTAGTGAGATATGCCAACTAGTGGAGTGGTGTCGCAGCAACAACCTGGCACTCAACGTCAGTAAGACGAAAGAGCTGATTGTGGACTTCAGGAAAGGTAAGACGAAGGAACACATACCAATCCTCATAGAGGGATCAGAAGTGGAGAGAGTGAGCAGCTTCAAGTTCCTGGGTGTCATGATCTCTGAGGATCTTACCTGGTCCCAACATATCGATGTAGTTATAAATGTAACTCTCGCTTCGGCTAGCGGCTTAATATAGGGGACGATAGCCCCTGGCCCGTCCAAGCTTAAGAAATCTAGTTTGGGTGGATGCTGTGCGATGTGTCCCCTGTTACAAATCAGTACCCCAAAATAACAAACAGTATACAATATGCGATTAAGTGATTAAGCTTTATAACTCTTACTTTGACTATATGGTCAGTAGAGAAACGAAATAAAAATCAGGTTTATTTTTTATTATTTTTGTTTTTCTCTTCTATATTATGTATTGCATTGAGCTGCTGCTGCTAAGTTGACAAATTTCACGTCACGAGCACAGTTCATAGGGGTAATTCAGGACCCTGTCACACTTCCATGTATTGATAAAGGAAACTTTCCTGAGTACATTTGACAAACTCTATCCCATCTAGTCTTTTTATAGTATGGGAGTCCCAGTAAATATGTGGAAAGTTAAGATCACCTACGATGACAACATTACGTTTCTTGCAACAGTCTACGATCTCTCTACAGATTTGCTCCTTTAAATCCTGTGGACTTTTTTGTGGTCTATAACGTAATCCCATTAATGTAGTCATACCTTTCTTATTCCTCAGTTCTACATCAGGGTCTTGGCCTGAAATATCGACTCTACTCTTTTCCATAGATGCTACCTGGCCTGCTGACTTCCTCCAGCATTTTGTGTGTTGCTTTTGTACAGATCTTAGCTTCTCTGGAAGAGAGCCCAAAGATTCAAAATTCTGAAGTCCTCTCTCCTGCACCATCTCCTTAGCCACATGTTAAATTGTATGATTTTCATATTTCTGGCCTCACTAGCACGTGACATAGGTAGCAGTTCTGAGATCACAACCATGTAGGCTCTGTCCTTTATCTTAGCACCTAACTACATGAACTCACTTTGCAGGACCTCGTCACCCGTACTACCGACATGGACCATGACCTCTGACTGCTCAACTCTCCCCACTTACGAATGCTGTGAACTTGATTTGTGATGTCCCTGACACCAGGGAGGCAACATAGCATCCGAGATTCTCGTTCTTATCCACAGAACCGCCTTTCTATTCCCCTAACCAACAAATCCAGTATCACCACTGTTCAGCTCTTTGTCCCAGTTCCCTTTGGAGCCACAGAGCCAGACTCAGTGCCATGGACTTGACTGCTGTGGCTTTCCTCTGCTGGGTCCTCTCCCCCAGTACTATCCAAAATAGTATACCTGTCGTTGAGGGAAATGGCCACAGGGGCACTCTGCACTGGCTGTCTAACCTTTTCCCCTTTCTTACAGTCGCCCAGTTACCTTGGGTATAACTACCTTCCTGTAAGCCCTGTCTGTCAACCTCTCAGCCTCCCAAATGATCCAGAGTTCATCCAGTTCCAGCTCCAACTCCTTATCACGATCTGTTAGAAGCTGCAGCTAGATGCACTTCTTGCAGGCATAGACATCAGGGACACTGGAGGTTTCCCTACCTTCTCACATACGGCAAGAGGTGCATTCAAATACCCTGTGGGGCATTCACAGTGCTCTAAATGTGCAATAAGAAAGAAAGAGTAATAACAGAAAGAAATCTTCCTACAGCTTTCGCTTCTCCTCACCAAAGCCTCGACTCCCTACTCTGTACACTGGCCTAATCACACAGTGACCACTCCACGTAAATCTAACTGTTTCTTGGATCTTACCAAGTACCTAATTATGCAGAATCCATTGTTTCCTCGAGAACTGTAGTGTGCCAAAAATGCCCTATTGCGTCTGCTCACTTCTTTTAAGCTCCCTCTCCCTTTATGGAATCCAATGTCTCCGTGGGAGCTGTGGTGCACAAAAAGTGCCGTCTGCCCTGCTCGCTCCATTTAAACTCTTTCCTTCTCCGCAATCCAATGTCTTCTTGGGAAGTGTGGCATGCAAAAACGTGTACTCTGGGGATTGGTCACCTTTTGTCAACTGGCACAATCAGAATGAGCTGAATGGGCTTCCTTTTGGGTCATATGGTTTCTGTGAGCATTTACTTGTCATTTCAAAGTGACAAAGTGGTTAGAGATTTTGACTCTCAGTTCCAGAGACTCCAAGTTTGATCCTGACTATGGGTGTTGCCTGTACACAGTTCACACATACCCCTTGTCCTTAAATATGAAATCATAGACATGAGAAAGTCTGTAGATGCTGGAAATCTAAAGCAACACACGCAAATTGCTGGAGGAACTCAGCAGGCCTGACAGTATCTATGGAAAAGAATTAACAGTCAATATTTTGAGCCAAGACCTGTCTTCAGGACTGAGAAGGAAGGGGGAAGATGTCAGAATAAAAAGGTGGAGAGAGGAGTAAGAGGCTAGCTGGAAGGTGATAGTTGAAGTGGGTGGTAAAGCTCAAGGGCTGGAGAAGAAAGAATCTGATAGGAGAGGGAAGCGGACCATGGGAGAAAAGGAAGGAGGAGGGGATCCAGGGGGGAGTAAACATCCAGAGTGGAGAACAGAGGATGTGGGGGAGTTTGTTTACCAGAAGGAGAATTGCCATCTTGCTAGAGGGCACCCAGATGGAATATAAGGCGTTGGTCTTCCACCCTGGGGGTGGCCTCATCTTGGCACATGTTGGATCGGGAATGCAAATCCAAATTAAGATGTTCAGCCATCGGGAAGTCCCGCTTGTGGTGATGGTGTAGAGATACTCAACAAAGTGGTCCCCTAGTTTTCAATCGGTCTTACCAATGTAGAGGAGGCTGCATAGGGAGCACTGGATACAATAGACGACCCCAGCAGATTCGCAGGTGATGTGTTGTCTCACCGGAAAGGACTATTTGGGGCCCTGAATGGAGGTGAGGGAGTAGCTTTCACATTTAGGCTGCTTGCAGGGATGAGTGCCTGGAGGGAGATTAGTGGGTGGGGACAAATGGACAAGGGAATAAGGCTGGAGAAATAGTAATGGAGATGGCGGATGAATTAAATGAGTATCTTGCATCAGTCTTCACTGTGGAAAATACTAGTAGTGTGCCAGGCCTTGGAGGGTGTGAGGGAAGAGAAGAGAGTGCAGTTACTATTACAAGGGAGAAGGTGTCAAAAGCTGAATGACCTAAAGGTGCTTAAGTCACATGGACCAGATGAACTGCACACTAGGGTTCTGAAAGAGGCAGTGGTAGAGATTGTGGAGGCATCAGTAATGCTATTTCAAGTTTCATTGGACTCTGGCATGATTCCGGAGGAGTGGAAAATTGCAAATGTAAGCTCACTCTGGAAGAAAGGAGGGAGGCTACAGAGAAGAAATTATAGACCCGTTAGCTGACCTCAGTGGTTGGGAAGATGTTGGAGTCAAATGTTAAGCATGAGATTATGACACAGGACAAGGTAGGACAAAGTCAGGTTGGTCTCCTTAAGAGAAAATCTTGCTTGCCACACATGAGGCTGCTTTCCAAATTAAGACCCCATGATATTACAGGAAAGTTACTGGTATGGTTAGGGCATTAGTTGGTTGGTAGGAGGCAATGAGTGGGAATAAACAGATCCTTTTCTGGTTGGCTGCCAGTGAGTAGATGTGTTCCTCAGGGATCGGTGTTGGGACCACTTCTTTTTCTGCTGTATACCAATGATATAGATGATGGAATACATGGCTTTGTTGCCAAGTTTTTCTGATGATATGAAGATTGGTAGAGAGGCAGGTAGTGTTGAGGAAACAAGTAGGCTGCAGAAGGACTTAGACAGATTAGGAGAATGGGCAAGAAGGTGGCAAATGAAGTACAATGTTGGAAAATGCATGCTCATACACTTTGGTAAAAGAAATAAATAACAGACTATTTTCCAAATGGGGAGAAAATCCAAAAATCTGAGATACAAAGGGACTTGGGAGTCCTTTTGCAGAACTCCCAAAAATTTAACTTGCAAGTTGCGTCAGTGGTGAGGAAGGCAAATGCAATGTTTGCATTCATTTCAAGAGGTTCAGAATGTAAGAACAGGGATGTGATGCTGAAGCCTTATAAGGCACTGATGAAGCCTCACCCTGACTATTATGAAGTTTTGGGCTCCTTATTTATGAAAAGACGTGCTGGCATTGGAGGGAGTCCAGAGGATGTTCAGAAGGATGATTTTGGGAATGAAAGGGTTACCATACGAGGAACGTTTGATAACTCTAGGCCTGCACTTGAATTTAGAAGGATGAGGGGGGATCAACCTTTTGAATGTTGAAGGGCCTTGACAGAGTAGATGTGGAAAGGATGTTTCCCATGGTAGGGGAGACCCAGCCTCAGGATAGAGGGGCATCCATTTAAAACTGAGATGCAGAGAAATTTCTTTTGCCAGGGGTAGTGAATATGTGGAATTTATTACCACAAACAGCCGTGGAGGCCAGGTCATTGAGTGTATTTAAAGATGAGATTGATAAGTTTTTGATTGGCCATGGCATCAAAGGTTACGGGGAGGGCCGGGGAGTGGGGCTGAGGAGGGGAAAAAAGGAGCAGCCATGATTGAATGGTTGAACAAACTCAATGGATCAAATAGCCAAATTCTGCTCCTATATCTGATGGTCTCATAGAATCGCGGAGAATTGCAGAGGAGGGAATGTAAAGATATGTTTAGTGGTAGGATCCTATTGGAGATGATAGAAATTGTGGAGGATATTGTGTTAGTTGTGGAAGTAGGGACAAGAAGGACTATTCAGGTGGAGGAAGATGGAGTGAGTGCAGAGGTACAGGAAATGGAGGAGATGTGGGTGAGGGCTGCATCAATAGTAGAGGGAGAGAAACCCCATTCTTTAAAGAAGGAGGGCATCTCTAATGTCCTGAAATGGAACTCGCATCCTGGAAACAGATGTGGCGGATGTGAAGAAACTGAGACAAGGGAATAGCATTTTTACAGGAGTGGGGAGGTATAGTCGCAATAACTGTAGGAATCAGTAGGTTTATAAAAGATGTTGGTTGACGGTCTGTCTCCAGAGAGACAGAGAAATGTAGGAAGGTGAGGGAGGCGTCAGAGATGGATCAAGTGAATTTAAGGGCAGGGCGGAAGTTAGAGGCAAAGTTGATGAAATTAACAAGCTGAGCATGGGTGCATGGAGCAGTGTCATTGTGGTTGTCAATATAGCGGAGGAGTTGGGGAGTATAAACTGGGAAGGCTTCAAACATAGATTGTTCTGCATAGCCAGCAAAGAGTCAGGCGTAGCTGGGATCTATGCGGGGAGCTGAAACAAAAATTGTTCATGGTGAGGAACAGTTCTGCCAGATGGAGGAGGGTGGTGGAAGAGGGGGATTGGTTCTTTTTTTTGTCAAGAAAAAAGGCAGAGAGCTTTGAACAACACACATAGCTTTGAGGCCTTTATGATGGGGGATAGAAGTGTATAGGGACTGAACATCCATGGTGAAGATGAGGTGGTTAGGGCCAGGGACCTGAAAGTAAGTGAGGAGATCAAGGTCATGAGAAATGTTGCAGATGTCGGTGGGAAGGGACTGAACCAAGGGGAATAGGATGGAATTAAGTTACGAGGGCACAAGTTCAGTAGGGTAGGAGCAGGCAGAGACAATAGCTCTACCCGGACATTCTGGTTTGTGGATCTTGGGTAGGAGGTAGAAGCGAACAATGCGGGTAAGGGAACTATGTCACACAAAATACTGAAGGAACTCAGCAGGCCAGGCAGCATCCATAGAAAAAAGTACAGTTGACGTTTCAACCTGTTTTTTCCATAGATGCTGCCTGGCTTGCTGAGTTCCTCCAGCATTTTGTGTGTGTTGCTTGGATTTCCCGCACCTGCAGATATTCTCTTGTAAGGGAACAGTGAGTTTGGTGACAGTGGAAGTGAGTTCTCCAGAGTGGATGAGGTCAATGATGGTGCCAGAAACAGTGTTCTGATGGTGTGGAGTGGGATCCACCTCGAGGGGTAGGTATGTGGAGATGTCTGAGAGTTGCCACCTGGGCTCAGCAAGGTAGAAATCGGTGTGCCCCATGACAACAGGACCCCCTTTGTGGGTTTGATGGTAAAGTTGGAATTGGTGCAGAGAGAGTGGTGTTCAGAGAGGATAAGGTTGTAGGAGGAGAAGGGAGTGCTGAAGTCGAGACGGTTGATGTCTCGTCGGCAGTTCGAGATGAAAAGTTCAAGAACAGGCAGGGAACCATAGTGGGGTGTCCAAGAAGAGGAGAAGGGTTGAAGATGGGAGAACGGGTCATCAGTGCGGGGTGTGGAACCCTTGCCAAAGAAGTGGGCTCAGAGATGGAGGCGATGGAAGAAGAGTTTGATATCGTGGGGGGTGTGGAACTCACTGAGGTGTGGGCCTAGGGGGACAAAGGTGAGGCCCTTACTGATGTCAGGACATTCTGCCTGAGAGATGGGTAGTTTGGAGGGAATAGTGAGGACATTGCAAGGTTCAGAGCTGGCATCATGGGGGAAAGAGAGCTGGTGGTGTCAGAGGGGAGAGGAAGGTTGGGGTGTTCAGGAAAGGTAGGTGGGAGGAAGATGGAGGCTCCAAGGATCTGTGAGCTTATGATGGGGCCTGAGAGACATGGGGTTGCAGAGCGGAGATGGGGTAGGGGAGACTGGTGGTCCAGCGGCTGCAAGTAAAATATTGACCTAGAGCTGCAGACAGTTAAGGTCTAGGCTAGAGCTGGAGCTAGAGGTTGCACAACAGTCTGAAGGTGTCCAGGGTCATAGGAACTGGCACTGACAGTGGTGGAAACAGGGTTCTGGATGAAATCATAGAGTGGAATAGCGGGGAAGCAGGCCATCAGCCCACAATGTCCATGCGGATGTTTTACCCATATAAACTAAATCACATTTGCCTGCAATGGGATCATATCTTTGCTGTCATGTGCTGAGTTCTTCCAGCCGTTTATTTATTGCTCCACTTTCTAGCACCTGCAGACTCTTGTGACTCTAGGATTATATTCTCCTTTGCCTTAAATAAATGCCCAAGAATCTGTAAAACATAATAATTATTTCTGATGCCGCCACCTCCTCTGACAGCAGTTTTCAGATATTAGCCACCTTGTGTGTGAAACAATATCTTCAAATCCCATGCAAAACTTATTCCTTTCACTTTAAACCTATGCACTCTGGTTTTTCATACTCCTACCATGGGAATATGATTTTGACTGTTTCTCCTATCTCTGGCTCTTATTATTTTATATGTTTCTATTGTTAGTCTCCTATGATCAAGGGAAAAGAAGCCCAGCCTACGCAATCTCTTCCCACAAAAAGGTCCTCCATTCCAGTCAACACCCTGATGAATCTGCTTTGTATTTTCTCCAGTGAGCCACATTCTTCCCATAGTGTGGTGAACAGAATTGCACACTATACCCTGCATGTCCTGCCACATCCCAAAATGGGCTGGCTGCTAGGTTAATTTGCTTCTGTAAATTGTCCCTAGTGTCTGTGGATGCAAAGAGAATTAGCGAGGAAAGGAAGAGTAAAAATGGGGTTAGTGTAGATGTCTGTTTGATCAGCACAGATATAATGGCTGACAAGCTGCCTTTTGTGTTGCATGACTCAAATGCTTCAGCCTTAGTCATTTGGATTGTAGGTACTTCTTAATTGAGGATGGAAATCAGAAAGGATGAGGGGTCTTTATCCTAAAATGTTAGCCCTGTTTCATTTTCCAATAATGCTGCCTGACTGCTATGTTCTTCCTAACGAGTTCTTTGAGTTTTTTGTTTCAACTCCTTCTGTCGGACAGTTCCAAATTCAGTTAAAGACACATATTATTATGATTATGAGGACACGCAGTTCCCTTTTATTGTCATTTAGTAATGCATGCATTAAGAAATGATAACAATGTTTTTCCAGAATGATATCACAAAAACACATGACAAACCGACCTAAAAACTAACAAAAACCACTTAATTATAACATATAGTTACAACAGTGCAAAGCAATACCATAATTTGATAAGAACAGACCATGGCACTGTAAAAGTCTCAAAGTCTCTTGAAAGTCCCATCATCTCACGCAGACGGTAAACCTCCAGCGCCACCAACTTGCCGATGTAGCATCCCGGAAGCATCCGACCACAGTCTGACTCCGAGCCTCCGACCACCTCTTCGACACCTAGCACCGAGCACCATCTCTGTCGAACGTTTCGACCCCGGCCTTGGCAACAGGCGATATGCAAAGCGGAGGATTTGGGGCCTTCGTCTCCGGAGATTCTCGATCGCACAGAAGCAGTGGCAGCAAAGCAGGCATTTCAGAAGTTACTCCAGATGTTCCTCTGCGCTTCTCACGGCTGTCCCCGTCAAATCTGGATTGCGCACGGCACCCCTAGTTACACATCGATATTCATTCGGAACGGCCGCGCGCACTGCGTCGCGCCGCCATCTTCTCCTCCCTCCTGCAATATTTTGTTTAATTATCGAAAGCCATCGCAAGTGTTTGCTCTGTAGAAACATAGAAAACCTACAGTACAATACAGGCCCTTCGGCCCACAAAGTTGTGCCGAACATGTTCCTACCTTAGAAATTACTAGGCTTACCTATAGCCCTCTATTTTTCTAAGCTCCATGTACCTATCCAAAAGTCTCTTAAAAGATCCTATCGTATCCATTTCCACCACTGTTGCTGGCAGCCCATTCCATGCACTCACCACTCTGTTATTCTTTTCATTTGTCCACTTCAAATGGAGCAGACCTTTGAAAATAACCATTACTACAAAACGTTGCTAATGCAAGTTAGTTCATTTTGGTTCAATTTTATTTTTAATGGAGGATATTTTGATTTTATTATGAGTATTGATCTCTCAAGTCAGGGATCATGACAGAAGGTTACACATAAAGATGCCGATTTTCAATATATAACAGAATAAGTTTTACTTTATTTTAAACTCTAGAAATAGTCTCACATATTGATTCTGATTTTATTTTTAGTGGTAACAGTGAGGTTTCTTCCTCAATCACCTCTAGTGAATTGCAACTCAGCAGAGGAAGCAAAAATCTGCAAGCATCAAGCATCAAGAAGAACAGCAACCATCAACCGCCATCATACAAATTAGGTAAAATAATGGGTTTTTGTCTGTGTGAAGTGTCTGTAAAAAGAAAACAAATTATTCTTTTTTTCTCAATGTGCTGGTTCATTTTTAATGTATACAAGTAGTTTCAAATACTTGTAAATCAACGTGGAATGATCTCAAGCCATTTATTGATGGAAACAGATTGGATAGGCTGAGCTTGTGTTTCCTTAATCGAAGGAGATTGGAAATTAACAAAAGAAACATAAAATTATATGAGCCAGAAATAAGGGAGAGAGACAAAATCTTTTTTTCAAGCTAGGGGTATATTGGAGTGTTAGTATGTTCGTATTGTGCTTCAGTCTCTGGAAAGGGATTTGAATTTTTCACTGCCTGGTGAAAATAGAGTGCAGAACAAAAATAGACTGTTGAGGCAGCTGTAAAACCAATCAGAATTTGATTCTCGCCTCTGTGTGCATGAAGTTTGTACGTTCTCCCTGTGACTGAGTGTGATACCCCCAGGTGCTCTGCTTTCCTCACACATTCCAAAGACATGCGATTTGGGTTGGTGGGCATGGTACCTTGACACTTGGAGCATAGCAATACTTGTGGGCTGCCTCTACAATCCTCATTTCATGTTTTGTTGTAAAGTTGACAAATGAAGCAAATCTTTTCAATGTGAATGAGTAAGACAAATCCCATTTCCCAGCACTTCATTGCTTTGGTGATTCAGGTGTTCCAGATATGACTTAAATGTTGTGAGCATACCCAGTTCCACCATCAATTCAAGCTGTATATATCAGATTCTAACTAATTGGTGGCACAGTGTGCAGTTTTAGAGCTGGGTTCAATCCTGATCTCTGGTGCTCTCTGTGTGGAGTTTGCACGTTCCCTGAGTGTGTGGGTTTCCTCTGGGTGCTCCAATTTTCTTTCGTATCACAGACATATAAATTGATAGGTGAATTGGATACTGGGGAGAATTTCATAGACAATGAGATTCATGTTGCATTTGTGTTACTGGATGCTGGATGGTTAGCATGGACATTCCTCCACACTGTCAAACTCTATGATGCCCTCACGGAGATTTTTACCCTCAGATCCTCTAAATTTAAGTAGTCTAAAGTGCCTCCACTATGAAAAAAAAATCTTTAAAAATCTACCCTGTCTATGCCCTGAATTTTGTACACCTTCTTCCGGCCCCTCATTGGCCTTCATTCCAAGGAAAACAAACTCCACCTATCCTGTCTCCTCATAAGTGAAATGTTCCTTCCCAGGGAACATCTTGATGAATCTCCTCTGTACCCTCTCCAACTCAATCTTAAGTACAATTACTGAGCCTCAGCAAACTCCTCCTGAAAGCTGTTTGCTTTACAACAAGAAGTACGCCCATATTGTATTTAAATTGTAGGATTTTAATGGTACATTTAATGTCAGAGAAATGCATACAATATACATCCTGAAACACTTTTTTCTTTGCAACCAGCTGTGAAAACAGAGGAGTGCCCCAAAGAATGAATGACACAGCGAGAGGGGAGACATAACAAACAACTTGCTGATTTATGATGTTATAAGTCCATTGTGTAGCTTTTTCCAAGCTCTGTGCCCAAAGAACTTGGGTCTCTGGGTACACAGACAGAGATCTTCCCTTTCCCATGACAGCCTCATTTCCTTCAGAGGCACCGACCTCGAGTCTGCCTGCCTCCAGAGCCATGAAATCCCGAAACTCCGAAAACGAGCTGATCTTCTAGGCTGTGTCCTTGGCATATTGAATAACAGCCAGTCGTGAGACCCCGAGAGTGGGCCCCATTCCCACAAAGAACTGAAGGCAGCATGTATTTCCAGGTCAGGTCTTCAAAAGAACCTTGAAAGGGAAAAATGGAGATATTAAAGATAGAGGTAGAGCTGTTTCTGAAGATGCAAGCAAAAGAGTTGCTGTTAGGTGCCATTGCCTCTCCTAAGCTCCTGCTCTTCCTTTTTGGTTGGTTTCAGTTTTCTATAATTGACAGTCTGAGTACAGAAGATTCATGTCAATGACAGTACAGAGTCTCCAAGATGCAGAGATATGAAGGCAAGAAGCATGTTGACAATGTGTTGTCTGAGTGTCGCAAGATTTTTTTCCAGCCTATTGAGGTTAAATTGATTAGGAAGTTTTAAGATTACATGTACAGGTTAATAAATTTGAATCTTACTCTGTTAGGAAGTAATAATGAGGAATTATACAATGTATTATATAATGTAAGCCACAATTTCCAAAATGGCAACAGAGGGCAGACAATTTTTTGTGTGTGGAGCTCCCAAGGGAATCATCAAATACTCCCATTTGGAACTTCTCCAGCTAAAATCAGCCAGCAGAGACACTGCAGTAAGTTGCATTGTTTCAAATCTCAAAAAAAAAACAAATCTTTTGAATTGTGGGACTCCAGACCATGCCAGAAGTTGAGTACAGCAGCTGGAAGCTCAGAGAACATCTCTATTGTCTCAGGAAATATGGCTGCCTGGGAGGGCACCAGGTAAAACTGAAAGGTGGAACCCTGGGCACCCTCCCCACTTCACAACCATGCTTCTAGCTAATGGACAGTCTCTGGAAAATAGAATTCAAGACCTTAGAGCATGACTGCAGTACCAGAGGGACATCAGGAACTATGTACTCTGCTGCACGGAAGCATAACTTGCCTCCAGCAGACAGTAGCATCTGTTAAAGACAGAAGTGGCAACATCTGCTTTATGATAACTCATCGTCGTGTACAGAAATGGCAATTATGTCTCAGTTCTGTTCTCCTAAACTGGAACACAGGTTTCCCCCGCCATCCGAAGGTAGAGCGTTCCTATGAAACGGTTCGTAAGCCGGAATGTCGTAAAGCGAAGAAGCAATTACCATTTATTTATATGAGAGAAATTTGTGATTGTTTGCAGACCCAAAAATAACCCACCAAATCATGCCAAATAACACATAAAACCTAAAATAACAGTAACATATAGTAAAAGCAGGAATGATATGATGAATACACAGCCTATGTAAAGTAGAAATACTTTTCCACAATCATTACTGCACTGTCCTCCGTAGCGAAAATCTCATGCAAGCGCTCTCAGCAAAAACACGGCACAAGCGCTCTCCAGTAACCTTTAAGCTATGAAGCTGCCAAATCATACCAAATAACACGTAAAAATACACAGCCGATATAAAGTAGAAATAATGTATGTACAGTGTAATATCACTTACCGGAATTAGGAAGACAGCACCGAGCGCACTGACGATGGTGCATTAGGCTGAGTCATCGGAGTTTGGGTGGTGCAGTGACCCCACCCTCCGGGCAGCGACCCGATACTGATCAGTGAAGCATGCAGGGGTACAGCAGTAACCGGGACGCACACAGCACATCTTTAAGAAAAAAGCCGAAATTATCAAGCTAATTAATTAGGCGATTGCCGATTGCGTTGCCTCTGATCTGGGCCGATATTTACGTGCCGGGGGGCACCTAATTGATTAGCATGTTTATTTCGGCTTTTTTCTTAAAGATGTGGTGGGTGCCTCCGGCTACTGCTGCATTCTCCACGAATCGGTATCTGTCTGGGCCGGGGGGTTGGGGTGGTGGGACACTGGGGTGTCATCTCATCGTCGTCTGTTTCCATTAGGGCAGCCAGCTCATCTTCTTCTATGTCTGCCTGCCTCGATGTCAAAGGTCAAGGTTCGTCGTCTGCTGTGGCTGATGTGGAAGGCTTGCTTGACTGCCGAGCCTCGTGCATTTTTCTAGCATAGAGTTCTTTGTAAGCACTCAAACCATCTTGCAAATATGCTCTAAACCGGCGTACCCTTTCAAAATTAAAGTCGTACTTTATCATTGCAGTGAAAATCTCATGCAATTGCTTCACGTTCAGTTCCTGGACAACTTCACTTTCGCTACTTAATTCGGTTTCGATTGTTATCCTTTCCTCTTCCAATTGCATCAGCTCTTCATCTGTCAGTTCTTGGTCATGGGATGCCAAAACCTCTTCAACATCACCTTCGTCAGCTTCCACAAGCCAAACTCACTTTGTCCTTACTTGTTTCACCATGATTGAAACGCTTAATTATGTTTAGTTTTACGCTAAGTGTAACATCCTTACGAGCTCTTTTAGGCTTTTTCAGTACCTTATAACTCATCTTGCTAACGGCTGCTCACAGGCATGTGTTAAAGCAATGCCGGTGAGAATGCCGTTCCGAGTCCAGGGGAGAGCGGCTGCTTGGGGCACGCGCTGTTTTTTTTTTTGCGCGCTGCTTTTTTTCGTAACTGAAAACACCTTCTGTTAGTGAAAACAGGGAACCAATGTAGGTCTTTTGTAACAGTGAGGTTTTGTAAAGCGAAGGCTCGAAAAGCGGGGGACACCTGTATATGGCAGTCAAGTGTCGTCCATTCTACCTGCCGAAGGAGTTCTCCACCGTCATCCTAGTTGCAGTATACATTCCACCCCTGGCAAGAATTGATTTGGCATTGGAGGAGCTTAGCACTTTTATCAACCGTCATGAGACAGCACACCCTGATACCTTCCCGATCGTTGTGGATGACTTCAACCAATCCAGCTTGAAGTCTCTAACAAACTACCACCAGCATATATCACCTATGGAACCAGAGGAGCTAACACACTTAATCACTCCTATGCCACCATCAAGAATGCTCACCAGGTCATCGGACAGCTCTGTTCAGCAAGCCTGATTACCTAGCTGTATTTTTATTCCTAACATGTAGGCAGAGACTGAAGACTGCAGACCTAGTGGTGAGGGTGGCAAAGGTATAGTCAAGGGAAGCACAGGAATGTTTACAGGAGTACTTGGAATTGGTGGACTGAACAATATTCAGGGATTCATCTTTGCAAATGAATAACATGCCACAACTGTCAAGTCAAGTCGCTTTTATTGTCATTTCAACCATAACTGCTGGTATAGTACACAGTAAAAATGAAACAACGTTCCTCCAGGACCATGGTGCTACATGAAACAACACAAAACTACATTAGACTACGTGAAACAACACAAAACTACATTAGACTTCAGACCTACATAGGACTACATAACAGTGCAAGACAGTACAATAATTAATAAACAAGACAATAGGCACAGTAAAGGACAAATTATAATAAATGTTGTAAATGTAAACAATGTTTGAGCAGGAATCGAAAAAGAAATGAGCAAAAATTGCAAAGGGAGTGGAGTGGTGTTCAGTTGAGTGTGTGTAGGTTGGTGTCAGACTAGACTCTGGGTAGTAAGGAGTCTGATGGCTTGGGGGAAGAAACTGTTACACAGTCTGGTCGTGAGAGCCCGAATGCTTCGATACATTTTGCCAGATGGCAGGAGGGAGAAGAGTTTGTATGAGGGGTGCATGGAGTCCGTCACAATGCTGTTAGCTTTGCGGATGCAGCGTGTGGTATAAATGTCTGTAATGGTGGGAAGAGAGACCCCGATGATCCCTTCAGCTGACCTCACTATCCGGTCCAGGGTCTTGTGATCGAGATGGTGCAATTTCCGAACCAGGCAGTAATGCAGCTGCTCAGGATACTCTCGATACGTCCTCTGTATCCAATTTTATCAATACCTGTGGAGATGAGTGCGTGTTTTTGAGACCATATTGATTTGCCTTACCAAAGAAGGTATTTCTGTATGAAATTAGGCACATAGTCAGAATATTCACAGCACCTGGTGACCCTGCGATCTCTGTTTAAGAGGCTAACATCAGAACATCCTTCAAGAGGATGAACTGTTGCGAGGTGGAAGACCCCTGGCAGACTAACTGGAGTTTACAAGGACATCTTCAACCTCTCAATACTGTGGTGTGAAGTTCCCACCTGCTTCAAAAGTGCATCTATCATATTGGTGCCCAAGAAGAGCAGGATGAGCTGTCTCAATGACTATCGCCCAGTAGGATTCAGATCTACCATTATGAAGATGTTTGAGAGACTGGTTAAAATGAACAAATGAAGCTCTTAAGATGTATAAGAAATGCAAGAGACTACTTAAGAGGGAAATCAGCAGGGCTAAAAGAAAGCATGAAGTTTCTCTGGCAGAGAAGGTGAAAGAGATTCCCGAGGGCCTGTATTAAGAGCAAAAGGATAACAGGACAAAATTGGTCCTCTTGAAGTTCAGCAAAGTTATCTCTGGATGGAGCCAAAAGAGATGGGGGAGATCTTAAACTGATATTTTTGCACCTACAGTTGAAGTCAGAAGTTTACATACACCTTAGCCAAATACATTTAAACTCAGTTTTCCACAATTCCTGACATTTAATCCTAGAAAACATTCCCTGTCTTAGGTCAGTTAGGATCACTACTTTATTTTAAGAATGTGAAATGTCAGAATAATAGTAGAGAGAATGATTTATTTCAGCTTTTATTTCTTTCATCATTTTCCCAGTGGGTCAAAAGTTTAAATACACTTTGATAGTATTTGGTAGCATTGCCTTTAAATTGTTTAACTTGGGTCAAATGTTTTGGGTAGCCTTCCAGAAGCTTCTCACAGTAAGTTGCTGGAATTTTGTTCTATTCCTCCAGACAGAACTGGTGTAACTGAGTCAGGTTTGTAGGCCTCCTTGCTCGCATATGCTTTTTCAGTTCTGCCCACAAATTTTCTGTCGGATTGAGGTCAGAAGGTAATGTCAAGTCTGGTTCATCCTTGGGAGCAATTTCCAAATGCCGGAAGGTACCTCGTTTATCTGTATAAACAATAGTACGCATGTATGAACATCATGGGACCGCACAGCCGTCATACCGCTCAGGAAGGAGACGCATTCTATCTCCTGGAGATGAACGTACTTTGGTGCAAAAAGTGCAAATCAACCTGAGAACTACAGCAAAGGACCTTGTGAAGATGCTGGAGGAAACAGGTAGACGAGTGTCTGTATCCACAGTAAAACAAGCCCTATATCGACATAACCTGAAAGGCTGCTCAGCAAGGAAGAAGCCACTGCTCCAAAACCGTCATAAAAAAGCCAGACTACAGTTTGCAAGTGCACATGGGGACAAAGATCTTACTTTTTGGAGAAATATCCTCTGGTCTGATGAAGCAAAAATTGAACTGTTTGGCCATAATGACCATCGTTATGTTTGGAGGAAAAAGGATGAGGCTTGCAAGCTGAAGAACACCATCCCAGCTGTGAAGAATGGGGGTGACAGCATCATGTTGTCGGGGTGCTTTGCTGCAGGAGGGACTTCACAAAAATATATGGCATCATGAGGAAGGAAAATTATGTGGATATATTGAAGCAACTTCTCAAGACATCAGCCAGGAGGTTGAAGCTCAGTTGCAAGTGGGTCTTCCAAATGGACAATGACCCCAGGCATACCTCCAAAGTTGTGGCAAAATTGCTTAAGGACAGCAAGGTCAAGGTATTGGAGTGGCCATCACAAAACCCTGACCTCAATCTGATAGAAAAATTGTGGGCAGAACTGAAAAAGTGTGTGCAAGCAAGGAGGCCTACAAACCTGACTCAGTTACACCAGTTCTGTCTGGAGGAATGGAACAAAATTCCAGCAACTTATTGTGAGAAGTTTCTGGAAGGTTACCCAAAACATTTGACCCAAGTTAAACAATTTAAAGGCAATGTTACCAAAGACTAACAAAATGTATGTAAACTACTAACCCACTGGGAAAGTGATAGAACCATAGAAACTACAGCACAGAAACAGGCCTTTTGGCCCTTCTTGGCTGTGCCGAAGCATTTTCTGCCTAGTCCCACTGACCTGCACACGGACCATATCCCTCCATACACCTCCCATCCATGTATCTGTCCAATTTATTCTTAAATGTTAAAAAAGAACCCGCATTTACCACCTCTTCTGGCAGCTCATTCCATACTCCCACCACTCTCTGTGTGAAGAAGCCCCCCCCCTAATGTTCCCTTTAAACTTTTCCCCCCTCACCCTTAACCCATGTCCTCTGGTTTTTTTCTCCCCTTGCCTCAGTGGAAAAAGCCTGCTTGCATTTACTCTATCTATACCCATCATAATTTTATATACCTCTATGAGATCTCCCCTTATTCTTCTACGCTCCAGGGAATAAAGTCCTAACCTATTCAACCTTTCTCTGTAACTGAGTTTCTCAAGTCCTGGCAACATCCTTGTAAACCTTCTCTGTACTCTTTCAACCTTATTTATATCCTTCTTGTCATTTGGTGACCAAAACTGAACACAATACTCCAGATTCGGCCTCACCAATGCCTTATACAACCTCATCATAACATTCTAGCTCTTATACTCGATACTTTGATTAATAAAGGTTAATGTACCAAAAGCTCTCTTTACGACCCTATCTACCTGTGACGACACTTTTAGGGAATTTTGTATCTGTATTCCCAGATCCCTCTGTTCCACTGCACTCCTCAGTGCCTTACCATTAACCCTGTATGTTCTATGTTGGTTTGTCCGTCCAACATGCAATACCTCACACTTGTCAGTATTAAGCTCCATCTGCCATTTTTCAGCCCATTTTTCCAGCTGGTCCAAGTCCCTCTGCAAGCTCTGAAAACCTTCCTCACTGTCTACTACACCTCCAATCTTTGTATCATCAGCAAACTTGAATCCAATTTACCACATTATCATCCAGATCATTGATATAGATGACAAATAACAATGGACCCAGCATTGATCCCTGTGGCACACCACTAGTCACAGGTCTCCACTCAGAGAAGCAATTCTCTACCACCACTCTCTGGCTTCTTCCATCGAGCCAATGTCTAATCCAATTTACCACCTCTCCATGTATACCTAGCGACTGAATTTTCCTAACTAACCTCCCATGCGGGACCTTGTCAAAGGCCTTACTGAAGTCCAGGTAGACAATATCCACTGCCTTCCCTTCATCCACTTTCCTGGTAACCTCCTCGAAAAACTCCAATAGATTGGTCAAACATGACCTACCACGCACAAAGCCATGTTGACTGTCCCTAATAAGTCCCTGTCTATCCAAATGCTTGTAGATTCTGTCTCTTAGTACTCCCTCCAATAACTTACCTACTACCGACGTTAAACGTACCGGCCTATAATTTCCTGGATTACTTTTCGATCCTTTTTTAAACAACGGAACAACATGAACCACTCTCCAATCCTCCGGCACTTCACCCATAGACAGCGACATTTTAAATATTTCAGCCAGGGCCCCCGCAATTTCAACACTAGTCTCCTTTAAGGTCCGAGGGAACACTCTGTCAGGTCCCGGGGATTTATCCACTTTAATTTTCCTCAAGACAGCAAGGACATCCTCCTTTTCAATCTGTACAGTTTCCATGATCTCACTACTTGATTCCCTCAATTCCATAGACTTTATGCCAGTTTCCTTAGTAAATACAGACGCAAAAAACCTATTTAAGATCTCCCCCATTTCCTTTGGTTCCGCACATAGCCGACCACTCCGATCTTCAGGAGGACCAATTTTATCCCTTACAATCCTTTTGCTCTTAATATACTCGTAAAAGCTCTTTGGATTATCCTTCACTTTGACTGCCAAAGCAACCTCATGTCTTCTTTTAGCCCTCCTGATTTCTTTCTTAAGTATTTTCTTGCACTTCTTATACTCCTCAAGCACCTGATTTACCTTTACATGTCCTACAACTCCCTCTTCTTCTTTATCAGAGTTGCAATATCCCTTGAGAACCAAGGTTCCTTATTCCTATTCAATTTGCCTTTAATCCTGACAGGAACATACAAACTCTGCACTCTCAAAATTTCCCCTTTGAAGGCTTCCCACCTACCAAACACATCTTTGCCAGAGAACAACCTGTCCCAATCCACGCTTTTTAGATCCTTTCTCATTTCTTCAAATTTGGCCTTCTTCCAGTTCAGAACCTCAACCCTAGGACCAGATCTATCCTTGTCCATGATCAAATTGAAACTAATGGTGTTATGATCACTGGAACCAAAGTGCTCCCCTACACAGACTTCTGTCACTTGCCCTAATTCGTTTCCTAACAGGAGATCCAATATTGCATCCCCTCTAGTTAGTCCCTCTATATATTGATTTAGAAAACTTTCCTGAACACATTTTACAAACTCTAAACCATCTAGACCCCTAACAGTATGGGAGTCCCAATCAATGTATGGAAAATTAAAATCCCCTACCACCACAACTTTATGTTTCCTGCAGTTGCCCGCTATCTCTCTGCAGATTTGCTCTTCCAAGTCTCGTTGACTATTGGGTGGTCTGTAATACAATCCCACTAATGTGGCCATACCCTTCCTGTTTCTCAGCTCCACCCATAAGGACTCAGTAGACAAGCCCTCTAATCTGTCCTGCCTGAGCACTGCTGTAATATTTTCCCTAACAAGCAATGCTACTCCCCCACCTTTCATTCCCCTGCCTCGATCACATCTGAAACATTGGAACCCCGGAATATTAAGCTGCCAGTCCTGCCCCTCCTGCAGCCAAGTTTCACTAATTGCTATAACTTCATAATTCCATGTGTCAATCCACGCCCTCAACTCATCCGCCTTCCCTGCAATACTCCTAGCATTGAAATATATACACCTCAGAAGATTTTTGCCACCACTCACAACCTTTCTATCAGTGGATTTGCTTAAACTTTCAACATCATTTATTTTCACCCCAGCCACACTGTCAGCTCTGGCACTCTGGTTCCCATCCCCCTGCAAATCTAGTTTAAAGCCTCCCCAATAGCACTAACAAATGATGAAAGAAATAAAAGCTGAAATAAATCATTTTCTCTACTATTATTCTGACATTTCACATTCGTAAAATAAAGTAGTGATCCTAACTGAGCTAAGACAGGGAATGTTTTCTAGGATTAAATGTCAGGAATTGTGAAAAACTGAGTTTAAATGTATTTGGCCAAGCTGTATGTAAACTTCTGACTTCAACTGTATATTCACTTAAGAGATGGACACAGTCTACAGAACTGAGGCAAAATAGTGACGTTATGGGATATATCCAGATTCCAGAAGAAGGTTACTTGCTGTCTCAAGGCAAGTTAGGGTGGATACGTCCCTGGGATGATAAGGTGTCCCCTCAGATCTTGTGGGAGGCTAGTGAAGAAACTTCAGGGGATCTGGCTAGGTATTTAAACCATTCTTAGACACAGTTGAGATGCTGTAGGACTGTTCCATTGTGTTCTAAAGGACAGGATATTTCAAAGATTCAAATTATATTTATTATCAAAGAATGTATTTGGTATACAACCCCGACATATTCATCTTTCTGCAGGCAGCCACGAAACAAAGAAACACTATGGAAACTGTTTAAAGTAAACATCAAACACCCAGCCCTCAAAAGTAAGAATAAATCATGCAAACAGCAAAAAACGAGTTAATTACACACAGAATATTAAACATCAAATCAGAGTACTCAAAACAGATTGAATAGGCAGGCTCTGATTAGGATAGTCAACATGGCTGTGTGTGTGCTATATTGTGTTTGACCAATCTTATAGAATTTTTTGATGATGTTGCTAGGAAAGTTGATGAAATTAATGCAGCATACACAAAATGTTGGAGGAACTTAGCAAGCCAGGCAGCACCAATGGAAAAGAGTACAGTCAATGTTTTGGGCTGAGACCCTTCAGTTGGACTGGAGGGAAAAAGATGAGTAGATTTAAATGGTGGAGGGAGGGAAGGGAGAAATACAAGGTGATAGGTGAAATCGGGAGGGGTGAGGTAAAGAGCTGGGAAGTTGATTGGTGAAAGAGATACAGGGCTGGAGAAGGGGGAGGGAGTCTTGTAGGAGAGGACAGAAGTCCATGGAAGAAAGAAAAGGGTGCGGTACCCCAGAGGGAGCTGATGGGCAGGCAAGGTGATAAGATGATAGAGGGAAAAGGGAAAGGAGAGTGGTGGAGGAGGTAGGGGGGCTTTACCAGAAGTTCGAGAAATTGATGTTCATACCATCAAGCTGGAGGCTACCCAGACGGAATATAACGTGTTGCTCTTCCAAGCAGAGTATGGCCTCATCACGACAGTAGAGGAGGCCATGGATAGACATATCAGAATGGGAATGAGAAGTGAAATTAAAATGTGGCCACTGGGAAATCCGGCTTTCTCTGGCTGACAGAGTGCAGGTGCTTGGTGAAGTGGTCTCCCAGTCTACGTTGGGTCTCACCAATATACAGGAGGCCACACCAGAGCACCAGATACAGTTGATCACCCTAACAGACTCACAGGTGAAGTGTTGCCTCACCTGGAAGAACTGTTTGGGGCCCTGAATGGAAGGAGAGGCCCTGAATGGGAGGAGGTGTAGAGGCAGGTGTAGCACTTGTTCTGTGTTCAAAGATAAGTGCCAGGAGAGAGATCAGTGGACAGGAACGAATGGACAAGGGAGTTGAGTCGGGAGTGATCCCTATGGAAAGTAGAAAAAGGGTTAGATTTCCAGCATCTGCAGATTTTCTCGTTTGTGGGAAGTCAAGACAGTGGATGTTGTCTACATGGACTTTCAGCGGTGCCTTTGACAAAGTCCCTTGTGGGAGTGTGGTCCTGAAAGTTCAGTTGTTTGGCATTCAAGATAAGGTAGTAAACTGGATGTCACGCAAACACGAGGAAATCTGCAGATGCTGGAATTTCAAGCAACACACATAACATGCTGGTGAATGCAGCAGGCCAGGCGGCATCTCTAGGAAGAGGTACAGTCGACGTTTCGGGCCGAGACCCTTCGTCAAGACTAACTGAAAGAAGAGAAAGTAAGAGATTTGAAAGTGGGAGGGGGAAGGGGATATCGGAAATCCCCCTCCTTCTCTCAAATCTCTTACTGTCTCTTCTTTCAAATTGGATGTCACATTGGCCAAAGCCAGAGTGTGGTCATAGATAGTTGTCTCTCTGATTGGAGGCCTGTGACTGGTGGTGTGCTGCAGGTATCAGTGCTGGATCCATTGCTTTTTGTCATTTATATTAATGATTTGAATGTTAATGTGGTGAATTGGTTCAACAAATTTGTGGATTACACAAAGATTGAGGATCTAGTGGTCAGCAGGGAAGGCTATCAAAGCTTGCAGTGGGATCTGGACCACTTGGAAAAATAAGCTGAAGAATGGCAGATGGAATTTAAAGCAGACGTGTGAAAGTGTTGCACTTTAGGAGGACAAGCCAAGGCGGGCCTTGCACTGTGAATGGCAGGGTACTGCAGAATGCGGAATACACTTACTTAGGAGACTACCAGATGTAAATATAAACAAGCTTTTCAACTGAGGTTGGGTGAATCTAGAACTAGAGCCCATAGTTTGAATGTGAAAGTTAAAATATATTGAAGGGGGAATTTCTTGACTCAGATGGTGTGTGAGTGTGGAATAAGCTGCCAGCACAAGTTGTGGATGCGGGTCTGATGGCAACATTGAAGAGAGATTTGGATAAATGGATGAATGGTGAGGCTATGGAGGGCTATGCTCCAGGTGTAGTTAAAGGGATTAGGCAAATTAACAATCTGGCATGGTCTAGATGGGCTGAAGGGCCTGTTTCCGTGCTGTAGTGCTCTATGATTCTAAGTATTAATCACTAATCTCCAAATCTTGTGACTGTGCAACTGGATGATCGACTTCCTCATCGGGAGCCTACACTCAGTATAGATCAATGATGACTCTTCACCATGTCCAACACGGATACACCTCAAGGGTACATGTTTATCCCACTGCTCTACTCTCTCTACACACATTACTGTGTGGCTAGGCACAGCATGAATGTCATCAATTAATTGGCAGATGGCACCCCATTGTTGGTAAAATCCCAGATGGCTATGAGGAGGCATATAGAAGTGAGAGATCAACTTGTTAAATTGTGTTGCAACAACAACTTTGTATTCAATGTCAGCAAAACCAAGGAGTTGGTTGTGGACTTCAGGAAGGGACGTCAAAAGAACAGACACCGGTCCTCATTGAGGGGTCAACGGTGGAAAGAGTGAGTAGTTGTATTTTCCTGGATGTCAAATTCTCTGAGGATCTGTCCCAGGCTCAACAATTGAGACAACCATAAAGAAGATGTGCTGGCTGCTCTGAGGAGATGTGGTATGTCACCAAAGATGCTTGTAAATTTCAGTCGATGTATGGTGGAGAGCGTTCTGACAGGTTGCATTGCAGGCTGGTATGGCAGTTCATTGCAAGAGGCTGCAGAGTTTTGTAAACTCAGCCAGCTCCATCACTGGAGAACTTCTGGCTGTGCCTCAAGAACTCGGCATCCATCATTAAAGAGCCTTACCACTGGGGAAGAAATACAGGAGCATGCAAACACCCACTCAAGAAGTCAGTGACAGCTTCATCAGAGCTCCACCAACAGCACATGCAGCTTATGGCAAGGTCTGCACAACATCGCAGACTTCAAACGTCGATGCCTGTCTCTCAGTTGAACTAAATCTTTTTTTAATGCTCGGTTTGACATTGCCAACACCGAGTCCCTGAGGAGAGCCACTGATGTGGCCTGCAGCTTGGTCTGAGGCTGAAGTGTTTCTGACGAGTGGACAGTTGCAAGGCTGTTCGACCAGACGGCATCCCAGGGCGGGTACTCAGAGTGTGTGCAGCACAACTGCAGGTGTGTTTACAGATATTTTTAATCTCTCCTTCTCGCAGTGTAGAGTGCCTTCCTGCTTCAAAACATCTACCATTCTTCTTATACCTAAAAAGGTACATGTCTGAATGACTGGCCTGGCATCCTGTCGCACTCACCTCAATAAAAAGCAAATGCTTTGAGAGGCTGGTCAAAGACTACAACTGCAGCATGCTACCACCCACACTGGATCTCCTACAATTCGCCTACCGACACAACAGATAATGCAATAGCCATAGTTCTACACACTGTCCTTGCACATCTGGAGAAGAAGGATGCCTTGTGTGAGAATGCTGTATAGCATTCAACACGATAATTCCCTCCAGCCTCGACAAGAAGCCCAGAGACCTTGGCCTTCACCTTGCCTTGTGTAGCTGGATCCTGGACTTCCTGTCAGATCACCGGCAGGTAGTGAGAATGGGCTTCCTCATCTCTGCCCCTCTGACCCTCAACACAGCTGCCCCTCAGGGCTGTGTCCTAAGCCCCCTTCTTTACTCTTTGTATACCCATGACTGTGTCGCCACCCACAGCTCCAATCTGCTAATTAAATTTGCTGACAATTTGCTGATTGGCCAAATCTCAAATAATAATGAGGCAGCCTACAAAGAAGTCATTACCCTGACACAGTCGTGTCAAGAAAACAAAGGAGTTGGTTGTGGACTACGGGAGGAATGGAGACAGGCTAAACCCTATTGACATCAGCATACACATCACCGAAGATCATGTGTGGTCTGTACATACCGGCCATGTGGTGAAAAAAGCACAACAGCTCTGCTTTCACCTCAGGCAGTTGAAGAAGTTTGGTAAGGGCCCCCAAATCCTAAGGACTTTCTACAAGGGCACAATTGAGAGCATCCTGACTGGCTGCATCACTGCCTGGTATGGGAACTGTACTTCACTCAATCGCAGGACTCTGCAGAGAGTGGTGTGGACAGCCCAGCACATCTGTAGATGTGAACTTCCCATGATTCAGAACATTTACAAAGACAGGTGTGTAAAAAGGACCCATAGGATCATTGGGGTCCCGAGTCACCCCAACCACAAACTGTTCCAGCTGCTACCATCCGGGAAACGGTACTGCAGCATAAAAGCCAGGACCAACAGGCTCCGGGACAGCTTCTTCCACCAGGCTATCAGGCTGATTAATTCATGTTGAAACAATTGTATTTCTATGTTATATTGACTGTCCTATTGTACATACTATTTATTATAAGTTACTATGATTTCGACGGAGACGTGACGTAAAGATTTTTACTCCTCATGTATATGGAGGACGTAATTAATAAAGCCAATTCAATTCCATTTCTAAACTGTCCATGAAAACTACCTCATTTTTTGCACTGTTTATTTTGTAAGTTATAGTTTGTTTTTGTCTTTGCACTGTACTGCTCCTATAAAGCTATTAAATTTATTTCAGTGATAATAAACCTGATGCTGATTCTATACTAGTGGATTTGTTTTATTTTGACAAGGTCCCACTTGGAAGACTGGTATAAGGGGTTAGGAAGGGCAAGTTTACAGATGAGGTACAAAATTTGCTTAGTGATAGGAGACAGAGTTTGAATTGAATTGACTTTATTACTTACATCCTTCATATACATGAGGAATAAAAATCTTTACGTTACCTATCTGTCTAAATGTGCAATTTATAATAAATAGTATATACAACAGGATAGTCAATATAATGTAAAAATACAGTTGTGTCAGCATGAATTAAGCAATATGATGGCCTCATGGAAGAACCTGTCCCGGAGCCTGTTGGCCTTTTATGCTGCGGTACCATTTCCCGGAAGGTAACAGCTAGAATAGATTGCGGTTTGGGTGACTTCGGTCCCCAATGATCCTTCGGGCCCTTTTTCTTACCTGTCTTTGTAAATATCTTGAATAGTGGGAAGTTCACATCTACAGATGTGCTGGGCTGTCTGCACCACTCTCTGCAGCATCCTGTAATTGAGGGGAAGTACAATTTCTATACCAGGCAGTGATGCAGCCAGCCAGGATGCTCTCAACTGTGCCCCTGTAGAAAGCTCTTAGGATTTGGGGGCCCATACCAACTGTCTGAGGTGAAAGAGGATGTTCGTGATTGTTTTTGTGATTGAGTTTTCAAATGTGAGAAAAAAATATTAATAGTGTCCTACAAAAACTGGTCATTCTTCCTCTAGATCTCAAAAGAATTCTGTCATGCTGAGTCATTTATTTTGCTTACTTCCAGAAATGTTAAATTCTCTATGAATACATTACCTTCCTACAGTTGAAAGTTTCAGTGCTAATTTATATCCTCCTTTAATTTGCAGAAAATTGTACTGATTTGCAGCCAAGGAATGCTCTCGATATAAATTCCAAGGAGTCCATCTTCTTACTCAGGTATTTACATGCCTTTGTAGTACTGGACCATTTTTAATACCAGAATTGGGTTATCAGATACAAGGTCTCACAAGGAAAATCATTCCAGAACCTGAACCTAGGTACTTCGGATATTCAGTCAGTTGGACAGTGTTCAGCTAAGATGCTGGTATGGGAATATGCTTTCATCAGAATGAAAAGGTCTTATTCAGGAATATGAAACTGTACCGGCAAATATCATATGATTTGTTGTGGCTTATTTATTTATTTTAAAACATGGAGGGGAGTAAAAGCAGATTCAGCTCATGTTTCTTTAATTTGAAACAGTTCTCATCCAAGACCAAGAACTAGCTTGAATGTAAGCCAGAATGACATTGGGACCCAGGATGCTCCATCAAAAAGTGCCTCCATTTCAATAAAGGTACTTTAAAACTTGTCACTTAATTGTTTGTACTAAATTTATAGTTTGCTTTGTATATTTGGATATAAGAGTGCGTGAGGGATAACATGCTATTTAGATTTGGAGAAGATAGTTTAACTAATTGGGCTCTCTTTAAAAATATAGTTTTATAAAGTTGAGCAGGATGAGGCACAAAATGTTGAAGGGCACTGGAAGAGTGAGGAAATATTTCTCATGTCATTGCCAGTGTCAATAAAAAAGACTTTGATAAGTGGGAAACACCATCTATGAAGGTTTAAAATAGGGGTCGCCAACCCATCGATCGTAATCGACCGGTTGATCTTTGAGACTTTCCCAGTAGATCCCGAAAAAAATCAAAAATAAATACACAAATACTGTTGTAATGTGAGCATTATAAAAATAAGTAATACTAATTAGGATAATGGTAATATAGCAATACTTTTGCTACAAAGCTGTTTGTAAAGAGAGATTGTTTCCAGGTTGCGGGGTTTTAGTTCTGTTCTTTCTGCCCAGTGCTCATGTGTGTAGTTCCCTCGCCATGAACTGCATTTTCAGTGTAGCTTGTGCTGCATCAAAGTGACCAATTAAATTAGATACGCAGTGGTCCCCAACCACCGGGCCGCGAAGAATGCAGCGGTACAGCGGTGGCCGGAACGCACCCAGCACATCTTTAAGAAAAAAGCCGAAATAAACAAGCTAATTAACTAAGTGCTGCCTGGCGCGTAAGTGTCGGCCAGATCAGAGGCGATTGCCGATCATTACTAATGCTTCCGCAATCTCTTCAGCTATCTGTTTCAGAACCCTGGGGTGTAGACTGTGCCATCCAAGTAACCTATTTATCTGCAGATCTTTCAGTTTCCCGAGCACCTTCTCCTGAGTAATGGCAACTTGTTGCACTTTTGATTGTCCGACACATTTATAACTACCATCAGGGTAAAAAGGCCCTTGCAGTTGCTTAGCTCTATCTACAATGATTCTACACCTTCCGGTCTTAAATCACCTTCTTCTAACAGAGTCACCCCAACCCCTCTGCCTGCCTGCATGTCCTTTCAATACAATGTGTATCCTTGGATGCTAAACTCCCAAGTGTAATCTTCTTTCAGTCATGATTCAGTGATGGCCACAATGTCATGCATGTCAATCTGTAGCTGTGCTAAAAGTTCATCTACTGTGTCCGTATACTGTGTGCATTCAAATATAACATCTTCAGTACTGTATTCATCACCCTTTTCGATTTGTTCCCCCTTTTACATTACAACTCATCCCATTCACTGCAATTTGGGCCTATCGTCAGTTTCTCCTTGCTAGCAATCTCACTACGCACTGCCCCTGTTTGTAAACCAACTACCCCATCCTCTGCTCAATCACTCCATTTCCCATTCTCCTGCCAAATTAGTTTAAACCTTCCTGAACAGTTCCAGTAAACCTAGCCGTAAGAATGTTGGACCCCCTTGGGTTCAGGTGTAACCTATCCCTTTTGTGCAGGTCGTTCCCTCTCTAGAACGAATTTTAATGATCCAGAAATCTAAACCCCTGCCACCTGCACCAGTTCCTCAGCCACACATTCATCTTCCAAATCATCCTATTCTTGCTCTCAATAGCATGTGGCTCAGGCAGCAATCTACGATTACTACCTTGGAGGTCCTGTTTTTCAGCTTTCGACTTAGCTTCCTAAAATCTCTCTTCAGGACCTCAAGTATGTCATTGGTGCCAACATATAGCCATATAACAATTACAGCACAGAAACAGGCCATCTCGGTCCTTCTAGTCCGTGCCGAAACATGTACCAAGAATTCTGGCTTCTCTGACTTGTACAAGCTTGTTTTGTGGAAATTGGCTGCTATGTTCCAACATTACATCACTAACTATACTTCAGCTGAATTTGATTATTTATAAATGGATTTTGTAATATCCTAAGGCTGTGCTGTGAAAGGTACTTTAGAAATGTAAATCATAATATCAAGATTGACATTGTTTAAGTGAATTGTGAAGTTTTAGGCTAAGTAAATATTGTAAAGTTTTTTTATGAAAGCTTTCTGTGGTCATGAAAATGAGCATTTTAAGTGAAAACAAGGACTTATTTGAAGAGATAAAACCCAAAGTGCAAATTGCTACTACAAAAGGATTCAGTCACTTAGTTGTATATTCAAAGTGAAGTGCTACTGTAAGAGTGAAAATTTTACAATGAGTGATTGAATTCAAGATCCAGTTTGAAATAATATAATTTTCAGAGAAAATATTGTATTTAGATCAGGACACTTTTGCATGTGAATGCAAATGGTAGCTGAAGTGACCGGAAGCACTTTATAATTTATTTTAATGTGTCATTCATTCAACCAGCCAGGAAACTTGATGATCCATTGTAAATTGTCCTGTGGTTAAGTTAGGGTTAAACTGAGCGGTGCTGGTCGAAGGGCTGGGAAGACCTACGCCTTGCTGTATTTCTAAACAAATTGAATAAATAAATAAATCTCTTGTTGGACCCAATTCAACATTCAGAATCCTGCTCCTGGTCCCCATCTGCCTGAATTTATTTGGATTGAATACTTTGCCATTCCTAATGGCAGTTTTTTTTTTTCTCAGATAGTATAGTGGGGCATCGGGTGATCTGATAAGTGATTTTCCTCAGCATAATCCTGCAGTATCCAGCAGTGAAGCAAACTGAAATATTTCGGTATTTTTAATGTGGCAAAGTTCTGGACTGACAGCATGACTGTTTAAGTTTGTAACTTGCTACAGTTTGCATGGCTGAATGTTGCTTGCAGCGGTGAAATATGTCCTTTGTCTTTCTGGGCAGGTAGCAGGTTGATGTGAAAATTGGGAGAAATAAAGTTTCTGAAAATATTTTGGACACTGTATTGCCTGTCAATCTCTAATGATGTGTTTAGATACAAACCAGTTTATTTTCATTGAAGAAACCATAAAGCTTCAAGAATAAAAGACAGCATAATTGTAAAAATAGAAATTGTAGTAAATGCTGCCTGTTACATGGTCCTACAATTAAATGTTAGTAGTACAGTATTATTAAGTGTCTGTTGTTGAAAGTTAGAAGACAATTAATTTTCTACAGTGCATGTCCTTAAAACGTTTGGGAACACTCTAAAGTTAGTAACTGTAGTTAAAAGTACTTACCTGTTGGGTGTTTTAAAAACCAGCAGAGGTCTAACGACAGAGGCATTTGGGGGTGGGGAAGGCCTGGCGTGGGTGTTGGGAATGGTGAAGTTCTTGATTATATTGCCCAGGTGAGTTGGGTTGGTAGATACTCTGGGAAGAGCAGCAGGTTCTGTGTATTGTGGAGGGCATTAGTTAGATTTATGGTAGTTGGGGTGGGTGCTGGGCGATGATGCTGGAAATTTGGAACAGAAAAGACTGGAGATACAATGCAAGTCAAGCAGCGTATGTGGAAAGAGAATCCAAGTTAGTGTTTCAGGTCAAAGCTCTTTCATCTTTCTTGTTGTGTTCATTTGTAGTTCTATGTTTCCTTGAGTGTTTCAGATAATATGACAGTTTTATAATATTAACAAAATGGGATTTCCTTGGAATGGCTATGCCCACGTCAGGAATTTATCTTAACCTGTAAATCAATGATTCAAGGTCTGAACCTGTAATTTCAGTTTAATATAGTTGTTCAAACTGTTTCCATTGTAAATATGAAGGTATGAATAATAACAGGTAATATTCACAGCAATTTGTAACTTTTTAATGTATATGTGGTTATTGAATGCAGATTAATTTCATTGTGTGTTTTATGCAGTTTTATTCTCATGAATCTTTATCTTTACCAACCATTAGGATATGAGCTCCAAAATCAAAGGACTTACATACACTGATGCTGATCTCATAGTGACGCCCATCATTGACAACCCCAAGGTAATTAAGAGATTGCTTTAATATAATTTAAAGATTTCTTTTTACTTGCTTTTCTTTTTTTATCTAAGTTATCCATGTTGGCCTTAGAAATTAAACTCATAGGGTTGTGTTGACTCCATGTTCTGTCGGTCAACGCAAGCATAAAAAAGCTTATTTGGGAATGAAACCTTGTTGTTTTTGTTACTTGGTTTTGCTTTGTAGGAGGTGATGAGATTCAAGCCCTGTCATAGCTGTCGTGCTTCCTTCGTGTTTAGTTCAGAATTCCCTCTTTGCATGTGAGATTGCTTTCTGATGGTCATACCTGGATCTCTTGCACTTTCCTGGTTGACCAGTCCCAAACAACATCGAATTAGCCCTCAGCAGATTGTGGACCTCTTGCTTTATCCAGGACTTCAGGGTGGGGAAGACTCAGTCAGGAGTCTGTTACAACTATGATGTATTCATTCAGGACTTCTGGTAAGTCCTGAACATGGCCTAATCCACCAATTAGAAGCAGTCCCTTAGCTGCTCCTCGGCCTCTGTGACCACCTCTATTGTCCTTACCTCTGGTGCCTTGCTCTTTCATCTCTGCCTAAACGTACTGTAGGTAAGAGGAGGACAGTCAAATGATCGAATTTCTAAAAATACAAAAAAGCCTTGTTAGAGATTGGGCTATAAAAATGGTATCTTCATCTGGCCTGTCCTGGGATATTTTTTCTTTTGTACACAAAGTGCTCTTCAGCTTTTTGGAAGGTGAGCTGACAGCGTTTTGACAAAATAAGATTACTATTGAGCTACTTTGTTTGAGGTAAATGATCAGATCTCTTCCTATCATAACTTGCTACTTTCTTGTCCAGACGTGGAGGACTAATATATAAAAGAAAATCACACTGATTTTTCTTATCCTTGGTCAACTCTTTTTCTCTTGATCCTGGCCAACTAAGATGCAGGTAGACCTACAACAAAGCAGAAATGCTGACAATGATAAGTATTTGTGGAGTTGATGTTTCAGGTCAAGAGAAAGGAGAACATTTTTGTGTTACGGTGGAGGCCAAGGGTTTTTCTGAGATCAATTACTTCCAGTGCTGGTAGTTAGAGACTGAGAAAATAAAGACACCTGTAGGAACAGCGACATAGCAGTTACTGGAAATCTGTAAAAAAAAAAAACCTGAAAAAATATTCAGTTGATCAGTTAATTATACAGATGGACTGCTCTGATTCAAAGAAAGGCAAGTTACCTAAAGTCATAGAATTCAACATTGAGTCCCAATCCCAAACGGAAAGCAAACTGCTGTTCCTTGAACTATCATTGGGTCCTGTCAGAGCAGTGCAGGAGGCAACTCACGAAAATTAGAGAGAGACAAGACTAGAGAATTACAGTGGCAGGCAGCTGGAAGCTCAAGATCTTTACTGCAGACTCAACGAAATGTGCAAGGCAGTCACTCAGTTTGTGTTTTGTGTCTGCAAATGCCTGCAAGAAAATGAACTTCAAGGTAGTTTACAGTAATATGTACTTTGATAATAAATTTACTTAGAACTTTGATCTTAATAGAACATAGAAAGATACAGCATAGGAACAGGCTTTTTGGTCCATGACGTCTATGCCGAACATGATGGAAAATTATTTGTCCTTTTCTCTACATATAATCTTTATCTCTTCACCCCTGCATGTTCATGTGCTTGTCTAAGAGCCTGTTAAGCTGTAAGTTGTCATGATTAATGTACTTCTTCGTGCATTTTATGTTACAGATATTGAAGCCAGCACCCATAAAGTTCGATGCTAAAACTCTCAGTGTCCCAGCCTATTCTGGTAAGTATTAATAACAGCTCACATTGAGGTTATACTATACCTTAAATTTTCCCGTTTTCAGTTCCTTTTTAATTGTAATACATACTTTCTCCTGAACTGAGAAGAGTATTGGAAAGTTTGAGATTAAAGGAAATGGACGGATGAATAAAGGAGGAATATTGGGGTGGAAAACCATATCTTTGAGAACTGATGAAATTTGAAATTTGGGTCTCCAGGAAAACTGCTACATTGCATGATTTGGCCCGAGTTAATAGCTGAGGGAGGTGAAATTTTCACTGGCAAAGCAACAGAGTTGATAACTTACTCGAGAGGCCCTCCATTGGTGGAGGTCGACCATGGAAATTGCGTCTTAGCTATCTGCATTGTTGATACAGTGCCATCAGTACGCAAGCAAGGGCAGTACGATATGGAGAGCAAGCTGTTATCCGTGCAGCAGGCTCCCCCTCTATGTAGCTCATGAATGGCAGAGACACACAGTTTGGCACCAGCGGCGTCGCAGAAATTGCCAGTGTTCAATCTAGTGCCGTAGGGACTCTACCTCTGGATTTTTTCCCCTCCGGCTTTACTCCTGAAGCCTTCCCCATGAGTGGGTATAGCTGCAAGGCAGCAGAGGTTTGAGATCAGAGTTGTCTGCGCTTCTCCAAGATGAGCTGCCAACCATGACTGATGAGCCCCATCTGCCCAAAGCAACTGGTTTTCAGGCACCATTAACCTGCTTCTGCCCCTTCTGTTAGTAGAAATGGTTCCATCGGGCTTAGTAGCTAAGCCATAAGTGAAGCCCAGGAGCTGGACTTGGTTGTTAGAGTCTTTTAGAGATGCATGCCATTGGAAGCTTTTAATAGATAGTGGAAGCTTATCCCCACTATGGTCCCCGCTCCCCCATCCCTGCTTCTGGCTATGTCAACCTTAACGAACCTGATTTACTCAAAACTATAGATTTAGCTTTATCATCATGACTATTTGGGAGGATATGACACTGTATAGAATTGGTTCTGGAAGTGTTGGATTTTGCTTGGTTGAAAAATAAATACTTGAGTATAATATTAGATAGGACACAGGGCACAATTTAATTTGAATTGTCTTTTATTCCCTCACTAAACTGAAAAATGCAGTTAAAATCTAAAAAATTTGCATCTTTAGCAATGCAGCACTCGACAGTGAGTATCAGCATGTACTGTATGCTTTATGCTTGAACCTGAAGTCGGACCTGATTTTGTAACCTGATTTAAGGGTGAGATTCCTCTTATATCATGGAGGAAATTGAACAATCGACACTCTCTGCCTGTGTACATGGGATATCCACTTTCTCATAGTTTTTCTCTATTTCTAATCTTTAAAAAATAGGGAATAGCTAGAATTAGATTTGCTGTCAAAATTACTGATTTAATCAACAAGTAACCATTATTGAATAAGCAGATTATTAAAATTGGATGCTATTGATTACAAAGTCATATCTGCTATTGTGTTGCCCATAAGATTTATCACTTAGCCCACTGTTCTGAACAATACAACAGTCACCACTCATCCTTCAGGATCAGTTACTGACATATTGACTCCACTGACCCTCTTACTTAGCTATGGTGAGCCTGTGTACTTGAACTCCTCCAACAGGTTTTGACTGAAAATGCAGATACACTTGAAGTCAGAAGTTTACATACACCTTAGCCAAATATATTTAAGCTCAGTTTTTCACAATTCCTGACATTTAGTCCTAGAAAACATTCCCTGTCTTAGGTTAGTTAGGATCACGACTTTATATTAAGAATGTGAAATGTCAGAATAATAGTAGAGACAATGAATTATTTCAGCTTTTATTTCTTTCATCACTTTCCCAGTGGGTCAGAAGTTTACATACACTTTGTTAGTATTTGGTAGCATTGCCTTTAAATTGTTTAACTTGGCAGAACTGAAAAAGCGTGTGCGAGCAAGGAGGCCTACAAACCTGACTCAGTTACACCAGTTTTGTCTGGAGGAATGGAACAAAATTCCAGCAACTTACTGTGAGAAGCTTCTGGAAGGCTACCCAAAACATTTGATCCAAGTTAAATGTGGACCTACAATAGAAACATAGAAAACCTACAGCACAATACAAGCCCTTTGGCCCACAATGCTGTGCGGAACATGTACTTACATTAGAAATTACCTAGGGTTACCCATAGCCCTCTAAGCTCCATGTACCTATCCAGGAGTCTCTTAAAAGACCCTATTGTATCCGCCTTCACCACCGTCACCGACAGCCCATTCCATGCACTCACCACTCTCTGCATAAAAAACTTACCCAACATCTCCTCTGAACCTACTTCCAAGCACCTTAAAACTGTGCCCTCTCATGTTAACCATTTCAGCCCTGGGAAAATGCCTCTGACTATCCACATGATCAATGCCTCTCATCTTGTACACCTCTATCAAGTCACCTCTCATCCTCCATCGCTCCAAGGAGAAAAGGCGGAGTTCACTTAACCTATTCTCATAATGCATGCTTCCCAGTTGTAAATCTCCTCTGCACCCTTTCTATGGTTTCCACATCCTTCCTGTAGTGGGGTGACCAGAACTGAGCACAGTACTCCAAATGGGGTCTGACCAGGGTCCTATATAGCTGTAACATTACCTCTCAGCTATTAAACTCAATCCCACGGTTGATGAAAGCCAATGCACCGTATGCCTGCTTAACCACACAGTCAACTTGCGCAGCAGCTTTGAGTGTCCTATGAACTTGGACCCCAAGATCCCTCTGATCCTCCACACTGCCAAGAGTCTTACCAATAACACTATATTCTGCCATCATATTTGACCTACCAAAATGAACCACCTCACACTTATCTGGGTTGAACTCCATCTGCCACATCTCAGCCTAGCTTTCCATCCTATTGATGTCCCGCTGTAACCTTTGACGGCCCTCCACACTATCCACAACACCCCCAACCTTTGTGTCATCAGCAAATTTACTAACCCATCCCTCCACTTCCTCATCCAGGTCATTTATAAAAATCACGAAGAGAAGGGGTCCCAGAACAGATCCCTGAGGCACACCACTGGTCACAGAATTCTATGCACAATATGACATGTCTATAACCACTCTTTGCCTTCTGTGGGCAAGCCAACTCTGGATCCACAAAGCAAGGTTTCCTTTGATCCCATTCCCTCTTACTTTCTCAATAAGCCTTTCAAGGGATACCTTATCAAATACCTTGCTGAAATCTGTATACACTACATCTACTGCTCTACCTTCATCAACGTGCTAAGTCACATCCTCAAAAAACTTAAATCAGGCTCGTAAGGCACGATCTGCCTTTGAGAAAGCTATGCTGACTATTCCTAATCATATTATGCCTCTCCAAATGTTCATAAATCCTGCCTCTCAGGATCTTCCCCATCAACTTACCAACTACTGAAGTAAGACTCACTGGTCTATAATTTCCTGGCCTATCTCTACTCCCTTTCTTGAACAAGGGAACAATATCTGCAACCCTCCAATCCTCCGGAACCTCTCCCATCCCCAATGAAGATGCAAAGATCATCGCCAGAGGGTCAGCAATCTCCTCCCTCACCTCCCACAATTTATCTCATCTGGTCCTGGAGATTTCTCCAACTTGATACTTTCCAAAAGCTCTGCACATCCTCTTTCTTAATGTCTACATGTTCAAGCTTTTCAATTCATGGTAAATCATCCCTACAATCACCAAGGTCCTTTTCATTAGTAAATACGGAAGCAAAGTGTTCATTAAGTATCTCTGCTGTCTCCTCCAGTTCCATACACACTTTTCCATTGTCACACTTGATTGGTCCTATTCTCTCATGACTTATCCTCTTGCTCTTCACATACTTGTAGAATGCCTTGGGGTTTTCCTTAATCCTGTCCACCAAGGCTTTCTTGTGACCCCTTCTGGCTCTCCTAATTTAATTCTTAAGCTCCTTCCTGCTAGCCTTATAATCTTCTAGCTCTCTATCATTACCTAGTTTTTTGAACCTTTTGTAAGCTTTTCTTTTCTTCTTGACTAGATTTTCAACAGCCTTTGTACACCACAGATCCTGTACCCTACCATCCTTTCCCTGTCTCATTGGAACACACTTATGCAGAATGCCACGCAAATATCCCCTGAACATTTGCCACATTTCTGCTGTACATTTCCCTGAGAACATCTGTTCCCAATTTATGCTTCCAAGTTCCTGCCTGATAGCTTCATATTTCCCCTTACTCCAACTAAACGTTCCCCTAACTTGTCTGTTTATATTCCTCTCCAATGCTATGGTAAAGGAGATAGAATTGTGATCACTATCTCCAAAATGCTCTTCCACTGAGAGACCTGACACCTGAACCAGATTCATTTCCCAATAGCAGATCAAGTATAGCTTCTCCTCCTGTAGGCTTATCTACATATTGTGTCAGGAAACCTTCCTGAACACACCGAACAGACTCCACCGCATCTAAATCCCTTGCTCTAGGGAGATGCCAATCAATATTTGGGAAATTAAAATCTCCCACCACAACAACCCTGTTATTATTACCTTTCCAGAATCTGTCTCCCTATCTGCTCCTCAATATCCCTGTTACTATTGGGTGGTCTATAAAAAAATACCCAGTAGATTTATTGACCCCTTCTTGTTTCTAAGCTCTACACACAGAAACTCCGTAGACAATCCCTCCATGACTTCCTCCATTTCTGCAGCTGTGACACGATCTGTGATCAGCAGTGTCACATCTCCATCTCTTTACCTTCCTCCCTGTCCTTTCTGAAACATCTAAAGCCTGGCACTCTAAGTAACCATTCCTGCCCCTGAGCCATCCAAGTCTCTGTAAGCCACAACACTATTGCTCCAAGTACTGATCCACACTGTAAGCTCATCCGCTTTGTTCATGATGCTTCTTGCGTTAAAATAGATACATCTCAAATCATCGGTGTGAGTGTATCCCTTCTCTATCACCTGCCTATCTTCCCTCTTGCATTGTCTCAAAACTTTCTCTATTTGTGAGCCACCCACCCCCTCCTCCGTCTCTTCAGTTGAGTTCCTATCCCCCAGCAGTTCTAGTTTAAACTCCCCAATAGCCTTAGCAACCTCCCTGCCAGGATATTGGTCCCTCTCGGATTCAAGTGCAATCTGTCCTTTTTGTACAGGTCACACTTGTCCCAAAAGAGATCCCAATGATCCTGAAATCTGAATCCCTGCCCCCTGCTCCAATCCCTCAGCCATGCATTTATCCTCCACCTCACTATTCCTATGCTCACTGTCTTCAATAAAATTATTGGATTCTTTCTTCTTGAGATGTCATCTGATACAAGATCAGGGCGAATGTGCCGAACTGGGGTATGCCAACCAGTCTGGGCCCATGACTGGACTTCACATGAAGCACAATGATTTGTGGCACCATATATTATTCGATTGTCTCAGACTTGTGTATTTGATGGAGCACATAGGAAAAGCAGAAATCTGAAATTTAAATTGCCAAACAGATAGAAAATTCGTGAGGTTGATAAGTAAAGTTAATAGATTTGTTTTTCCTTTTTTCATTTTAAATAAATCTATGAATTGATAATTGAATTCTTTATATAAAAAAAATTGAACTAGTGTAGTGCTATTTCTGTCATCGATTAACTTTAATATTTAAATCAAATAATAATGTCTTGTCTTGGTATTTTAAAGTCCTGACTGATGCAATTATTTTTATAGAATTAGTGCACTACATTTTCAAATAGCATTTGCTGTGTTTATGATTAAACACAAATAATATTTGTATCAACATTGTAATCTGGTGCAGTTTTACCGGTAAACTAGCGTTTAAACTGTGACACAGTTTGATGTTTATCGATAGTGGTGCTGTTTACCTTCAGCCCACGCTGTCCTTTTTCTATAAATTTTCACAGCCAGAAAGAAAATTAAACAGAGCACTCCAAAAAAATGTTGTATTTTAATGTTCATTGGACACAAGCTTCTTGAATCATGCTTCAAAATTGATGTACTTAGAAGCTATTTCTGAATATGATTGTCAAGCACTAATGATAAGAATAATTTAATTATTTAATATAGTGATGGCTACATTATTATTTCAAAAATCAATCCACTGTAATTGGTGTTTTATAATTTAGCTGATAATTTAGTGGCACCTTCTCTATAATTTGTTGAGATATCCCTGCTCTGTCAGGTCAGAGAAAAGGTTAGAATCCCTGCCTTCGAAAGGGAAAGCCATTAAACTAATGCTAATCAGCTAATTGGACAATCTGGGCTCAGTGCAGGCTTTGTTTAATCACATTAAGGATTCGTGGAAATGTCAAAGTAATTTGTTAATTGCCTGCTGAACAAATTCTTCAGTCAACTTAATTTGAAAGAAATCATCTGGTAATTTTGGTTGGTGAGAATAATTAATTCAATAGACCGGAAGTAAGTTGCAATTTACATTTGTGAAAATGTGGATTGTTCGAAATATATAAAACAGCATTCAGATTTGTACCATACTCTCATTTATCTTAAGGGATACTTTTACATCTAAACTCTTAATAGCTGGCAATTTTGCATTACGATATGTAGCAAGCTTGAAATTTTGTTTGTTCTATCATTTATGTTCTCAACAGTCAAAAAGTTGAAAAAGGAGGGGGCAGGAAGATGTGTCTGGTGGAAATTAAGGAGGATATGATGACTCTTGAGGTGGAAGGCGAGTAAACTAGCATCTATGGAAAAGCGTAAACATTTGACATTTCAGGCTGAGACCCTTCATCAAATCTGTTTACTCTTTTCCATCGAGGCGTTGGGGTTAAGCTTAGGGTTAATGCTGCCTAGCCTGCTGAGTTCCTGCAGCATTTTGTGTGTTGCTTGGACTTGCAACATCTGGAAATTTTCTCATCTTTGGAGTACAGTAAGAGCCCTATTTTTCTTTTTAGTGGGAGCAGATTGGTAAGAGTGAAGGAGCAAGAAATAGAGAAGATATGGCTGAAACCCTGTTAACTCCTATAGAAGATCAGAGTCATTAGCATGAAAAGTTAATCAGAATCTAGTCTAATATCACTGACATACATCATGAAATTTGTTGTTTTGCAGTAGCAGTACATTGCAATACATAATAAAAAATATAAATTACAATAAGAAGTGTATATATAAATTAAATAAGTACTGCAAGAAGAGAGCGAAAAAAGTCAGGTAGTCATTCTCAACAAGTTAGAATATTGTCCGTGGTACATCTGCAGAAATGTGTGAGAGTTTTTGGATTTGTTGACATAGCTAATCTCCTAAAACACCTAATGAAAAATAGCCACTGGCATTCCTTCTTTGTAATCACATTAATAGTTGGGCTCAGGATAGATCTTCAGAGATGTTGACACCCAGGAACTTGAAGCTGCTCATTACTGCTTATCCTTCGACTTCCCCTTCTTGAAGTCCACAAGCAATTCCTTGGTTTTACTGACATTGAGTGCAAGGTTGTTGTGACACCAGCCAACTAGCTGATCTATCTCACTCCTGTACACCACCTCATCATCACCTGAAGTTCTGGCAAAAATAGCTATGTCAACAGCAAATTTGTAGATTGTGTTTGAGCTGTGCCTAGCCATACAGTCATGGGTGTTGAGAGAGTAGAGCAGTGGGCTAACCACACATCCTTGAGGTGCGCCAGTGTTGATTGTCAGCGAGGAGGAAATGCTATTTCTGATCTGCACTGGATTGGTCTCCCAGTGAGGAAGTCAAGAATCCAGTTGCAGAGAGGTGTACAGAGGTCCAGGTTTTGGAGCTTATTGATTACAATGGAGGGTATGACTGTGTTGAACACTGATCTGTAATGAATAAACAGCAGCCTGACGTAGGTACTGCCATTTTCCACCTGATCCTAGGCAGAGTGGAGAGCCAGCGAGATTGTATCCACTGTAGACCTATTGTGATAGGCAAATTGTAATATGGCCAGTTTCTTTACTTAGGCAGGAGTTGAGTCTGACCATGAGCAACCTCTGAAATCACTTTAACACAGTAGAAGAGAGTGCAACTGGCGATAGTTGTTGAGGCAGCTCACCCTGCTCTTCTTGGGCACTGGAATGATCAACGACCTTTTGAAGCAGGTGGGAACCTTCGACTGCATCCGTAAGAGACGGATGATGTCCTTGAACACTCCCACCAGTCGGTTGACACAGCTTTTCAGTGCCTTCCTGGTACACCATCAAGGTTTGACGCCCTATGAGGGTTCACCCTCTTAACAAATATTCTGATGTTGCTCTGGGATAAAGATTACAGATGCTACAGGGATTCACGCAGTTGTAGTTTTAATCCCCCTTTCAAAGTGCGCATAAAAGGTATTGAGCTCAAGGGTTTCAGTTTATAGAAATTAATGGCCTGCAAACCCTGCCAGAGCAGATGTGCCTCCAGTTCTGTCTATAAGCTCAATCAGAATTGTTTTCTCGCTCTTAATATAGCCTTCCAAAGGTTGTACTTGGACTTCTAGTATAGTTCTGGATCAGCAGTCTTGAATACCACAGGTCTAGCCCTCAGCAGACTACAAATCTCCTGGTTCATCCACGGCTTTTGGTTTGGGTACGTTTGGTATATTCTTGAAGGCTCATACTCATTCACTCAGGTCTTGAAGTTGATGACAACTGTGGCATATTCATTCAGACTTGAAGATGAATTCCTGGTTTTTGTTGAGTCCACTGACTCAAAGTAGTCCTTTAAGTGCTCCTCTGCTTTCCTTTACAATGCTGCCTTGGTCCTCAACACTGTTGCTGCTGTGTTTAGTCTCTGCCTATACGCTGGGAGTAGAAGTACAGCCAGGTGATTAAACTTTCCAAACTGCGGGCGTGGGATGACATAGTAAGTGTACTTGTTGGTAGTATAACAGTGGTATGAGTGTGTTGTCTCCTCAGGTATATATTGGTGGTAATTAGATAGATAGATAGATATACTTTATTAATCCTGAGGGAAATTTGGTTTCGTTACGGCCGCACCAACCAAGAATAGAGTGTAAATATAGCAATACAAAAACCACCAACAATCAAACAGCAAAATGCAAACTATGCCAGATGGAAAATAAGTCCAGGATCAGTCTATTGGCTCAGGGTGTCTGACCCTCCACGGGAGGAGCTGCACGTTCAATGGCCACAGGCAGGAATGACCTCCCGTGCCGCCGAGTGTCGTATCACGGTGGAATGTGGCCGAAGTCCAACAGTAAGAAGTTCAATATCTGGTCTGCAAACACGTTCCTCGATTGTAATATGACCCGGATTGCACCATCTGTTGTTAACCAGAACAGTAAGCACCCAACTCCTTTACACTTACCGCTCTCAGTGCACTTCCGGTCAGCCGGAATGGTATTACCCACCGAACTCCTCTTCTCCATAAGTCTCTGTTGTCTCAACCCGGTCCTCTTTCCTCGGCTTTGTGATTCCCCCTCTGCATCCTCTGTGTGTTTTCCTCTGGATTTCAGCAGGGGTGTCCACCACTCTGCTCGCTAAACCGGCCGCCATTAGCTGGAATACGCAATGCGACCTTGCTTCTGTCCCGCATGTCGGGATGTAACTATTTCCAGCGCTTAAAAAAAACCCAAATAAAACTCTCTCTACCAGCATGTTAGAGAGGGTGCAGCTTCGACGTGTTACCTTGAGAAAAAAAAACAAAAAATAACGTGAATTAAAAAGTAAGAAGAAGAAAGTAAGAATAGATTGGAACGGCTGTACCAGGCTGCATGCACGACCGGCGCATGCGCAATTATTCAGAAATTTCCAACGACCTGGCCTCCACAGCCACCTCAGGCAACAAATTCACCACTCTTCTTTCAGTTAGTCCTGACGAAGGGTCTCAGCCCGAAACGTCGACTGTACCTCTTCCTAGAGATGCTGCCTGGCCTGCTGCGTTCACCAGCATTTTTTGTGTGTGTTGCTTGAATATTCAGCATCTGCAGATTTCCTCGTGTTTTCATTTTTAAATTCACCACCTTCTGCCTAAAAAAATTTCTCCACTTTTCTGTTTAAGTGGACATCTATTCTATCATCTAAATCATTGACATTCAACAAAAAAAAAGTGGTCCCAACAACAACCTGTGTGAAACACCACTAGTCACCGGCAGGCAACCAGAGAAGGTTCTTACTCGCTGCCTCCTACCATTAAGCCAGTGTTCTAACCGTGCCAGTAACTTTCCTGTAATACCTTGGGTTCCTAACATGGTAAGCGGTCTCATGTGTGGCACCTTGTCAAAGGCCTTCTGAAAGTCCAAATATACAACGTCCACTGCATCCTCTTTATCCAACATGTAATCTCAAAGAATTCCAACAGGTTCGTCAGGCAAGATTTTCAGCTTCAGAAAACCATGCTGACTTTGTCCTATCTTTTCCTGTGTCACCAAGTACTCCATAACCTCATCCTTAACAATTGGCTCCGACATCTTCCCAACCACTGAGGTCAGGCTAACTGGTCTATAATTTCCTCTGCTGCCTTCCTCCTTTCTTAAATAGTGGAGTGACAGTTGCAATTTTCCAGTCCTCTGGCACCATGCCAGAGTCCAACGATTTTTGAAAGATCATTACTAATGCCTCCACAATCTCTACTGTTACCTCTTTCAGAACTCTAGGGTGCAGTTCATCTGGTCTGGGTGACTTATGTACCCTTAGGTCTTTCAGCTCTTTGAGCATCTTCTCCCTTGAAATAGTAAGTGCACTCACTTCTCTTCCCTCACAGCCTTCAACATCTGGCGTATTGCTAATGTCTTCCACAGTGAAGGCTGATGTGTGTGAGACAGGTGTGAAATATACCACCAGGGTGAATCCAGCGAGGTAGCCATGCTCAGTGTGGGACCTTACAACTTAGTGTTGTGTCTTCCCTTTGCTCAGCTGCACCCAGTTATTCCATCATCACAGGGAGGCCGTGATTCTCCCAGCAAAATGCTACAGACCTGAGTTTATGACCACAATACTGAGGAGGGAACAATATATTTTGTGAAGAATTTGAAATTCTGTGAAATGATTTGTATTGAAGACTTAGTGACTGGAAAGTTCTGTCATGAAAATATTCAAAATTCAAAGTAAATTTGTTATCGAAGTAATATATGTTGCCATATACTACTTTGAGATTCATTTTCTTGCAGGCATTTTCAGGAAAAAAAAATAGTATTTACAAAAAGCTATACATAGCAAAGTCTGACGGTTAACAAATGTGCAAAGGAATACAAATTATGCAAATAAATTGAAGGAGGATCCCAACTGCTTCTACAGCTATATTAACTACAAAAGGATAGCAATGGTCAAAATTGGTTCTCTTGAAGATTGGAGTGATCATCCACTGCATGGAGCCAAAAAGATAGGGGAGATCTTAAATGGATATTTTGCGTCTCTATTTACTCAGGAGACAGACACAGAGTCTATAGATGTGAGACAAAACAGCAAGGAGGTCATGGACCATATAGAGATTCCAAAAGAAGAGATGTTTGCTGACTTGAGGCAAACTCCAGGGCTTGACAAGCTGTTCCTCTGATCCTGTGGAAGGGTATTCCAGAAGCTACAGTGGCCTGAGCAGTGATATGTAAAACACCCTTGGCAACAGGTGAGGTGCTGGAGGATTGGAGGATAGCTAATGTTCCGTTGTTTAAGGAAAGTTCTAGGAATAAACTGGTAGGTTGTAGGCTGGTGAACCTAACATCAGCAGTGAGTAAGTTATTGGAAGGTGTCCCAAGCGACTGATTAGGGATATTCAGTGTGGCTCTGTGTGTGGAAGGTCACGTCAAACCAATCTTTAGAGTTTTTTTGAGAAAATTACCAAGAAAGTTGATGAAGGCAAGGAAGTGAATGTTGTCTACATGAACTTTAGCAAGACCTTTGAAAAGGTCCTGCATGGGAGGATGAGGGAAATTGGATTAGTCATTGACTTTGTGGGAAAAGTGAGAGAGTTGTAGTAGATAGTTGCCTCTGACTAGTGTCCTGTGACTAGTGTGTGACAGAGGGATCAGTGCTGAGTCCATAATAAACTGGATCAGCAGATTTGTGGATGACACTTAAGATTGGGGTTGTAGTGGACAGTGGGGAAGGCTATCAAATCTTGCAGTGGGATCTGGACCAGCTGGAAAAGTAAGTTGAAAAATGGCAGGCAGCACACATAAAAGTTGCTGGTGAACGCAGCAGGCCAGCAGCATCTATAGGAAGAGGTACAGTCAACGTTTCGGGCTTTTGTCAAGACTAACTGAAGGAAGAGCGAGTAAGAGATTTGAAAGTGGGAGGGGGAGGGGGAGATCCGAAATGATAGGAGAAGACAGGAGGGGGAGGGATGGAACTAAGAGCTGGAAATTTGATTGGCAAAAGGGATATGAGAGGATCATGGGACGGGAGGCCTAGGGAGAAAGAAAGGGGGAGGGGGGAAGCCCAGAGGATGGGCAAGGAGTTATAGTGAGAGGGACAGAGGGAGAAAAAGGAGAGAGAGAGAGAGAAAAATAATAATAAATAACGGATGGGGTACGAAGGGGAGGTGGGGCATTAACGGAAGTTAGAGAAGTCAGTGTTAGGGACTTTCACCTGCAGCTCAATGGAGTAACACACAAATTTTGTGGCTGCCTTTAATTCCTCCTTTTCCCCAGTTTAAACTTCGAATTTTTAACTTCTATTTGTCGGATCTTGGAGGGGAATAGTTGGCATTATGGCACAATCTTTCAGAAATGGAAAGCGGCTTTCTGAATCCAGCAATGGAAAGGGAAAAACTTCAAAAGAAAAATCAGAAGATATGCCTGTCTGGGCTGAGCGTTTAGAACATGTGTTGATGGCTATCGGCAAGAAAATAGACAATAACACTTCTGAGATGAAGTTGTTCCAACAGAGTATTCAGTTTGTAGAGGAAAATATTATTTCCTTGAATACTGAGCTTAAAGAGTTGAAGCATCAGATAGTGGGTATTTCAGCCCGCTTGGAACAGGCTCAATGCAGGATAATCGATTTGGAAGCAAAGTCTCGTCGGAATAACATTCAAATTGTTGGACTGTAGGAAGGATCTGAGAGTGAGAGTTTATTGGACTATTTTGCTAACTTGTTTCAATTGCTGTTTCCGGATATTCTACCTTAGTCTCCCCTTATTGAAAGAGCACATAGAATTTTCACTTCGAAATCTTTAAGATTCAACTAAATCACGGGCAATTTTGGTCAGTTTTCTTCTTTTTAAAGTTAAAGACCAAATCGTAAAATGTGCAAGGAAACAGAGAGTTTTTAAATTTAACAGCTCCGAGATTCGTTTTTATGAAGACTAACCACGGGAAGTTATAGAACAGCGGATCAAATTTGTTCCAGCTATGAAGATAGCCATGCTAAGGGATTATTCCCATCACTTCGCTATCCGGCCCGATTAAAGTTATTTCCTAAAGATTCGACTCCATGTGCTTTTTTGGATCCCCAAGCGGCACTGGACTATGTTAATTCTACAAACGTTTGTATTTTGGAGGTGGCCAAGGTCTTAATGGTATTAGGTCTGCTGAATAATTTTCCGAAAGAAAACAGGCTTTGAAGATTTCTGATATGCTGAAGGTATCCTTTGATTGATGGACTATTTAAAGAAGATGTGAACTTCTTGATTTGACTGATGGATGACTTCTCTGAAGTCTGTTTGGTATACTGAGTGAATTAATACAACGGACAGATTGTTAACTGGTTTGATTATCTGTTTTTATTTTTCCTTTTCATTAATTAAGTGATAGTTGTTATAGTTTATATAGACTTATTCTTGTATGTATAGCGAGGAGTGCTTAGTAAATAGATAATTAGTTTTAGTTTTTCTGTTAAAAACTACTTTTTCATCAGGCAGTAAGCCAAAGGGATAATGGTGCCGATTTTTTTCATTAGAATATATTGTTTAGGTTTAATTTTATTGCTTTGACGTCTCTGGAGATTGTTTTTGCATTCCCTAGTTTATTTTTAATGATTAAGTATAAACATTTTTTTTTCTCTGTAGGGTTTTCTTATCTTAGGGCTGTGTTTTTTTTTGTAAAGGGGAGAGGGGAATTAAGAAAAACTTTTAAAATCACTATTTAAATTGAGCCGCTTACCGAGTTCTGTTTCTTTCTTTTTCTGTGGGGACGCATTCCGGCTTATTTCTTCTTTTTGCTGGAATTCTGTCTTTTGGGATGGTGGGAGGATTGGGGGTAGTTTTGAATTATAGGTCTTATTGTTGGATTAATTTTATTTTTTTCTGTTTTTTTCTTCTCTTGTATTTTTTCCCATTACGGAGTTCCGGAGCATGTGTGTTTTCTATATGGTTATACTTATCACTGCCACTCTTGATTAGCCCGCATTGATATGCGTGTATTTTCGTGTTTAAAAAAATATTTTATAGCAGTTAAACAGATAAACGTTATTAGTTGGAATGTACGTGGCTGGAATTACCCTATAAAGTGAAAGAAGACTTTTAAAATTAATAGATTCCAGCCCGATATAATTTTTGCTCAAGAAACGCATATCAGAACGGGCGATCAAAATACATTTTTTAAAACGTGAAAGGGCCTTCAATATCATGCCACTTGTCAAAATAAAACAAAGGGCGTATCTATTTTTTATTAAAACTAATATTTTATTTATCCAAGAAGATATCGTGTCAGATATTAACGGTAGATTTTTCATTGTCAAAGGAACAATTTGTAATAGAAAAATTGTCCTGGTTAATCTATATGGACCTAATGTAGATGATCCTTTTTTAAAAATGTATTTGGTTTATTGCCAGATTTAAATGAATATATGTTGTTAATGGGTAGTGATTTTAACTGTTGTTTAAATCATTTGTTTGACAAGAGTTCAACCAATCAGCGACTTCCGAGTTGTTCAGCATCACTTATTAACTCTTTTTTAATTGATTATGGTTTGATCGAAATCTGGAGAAATTTACATCTTAATGATAGAAATTATTCTTTTTATTCACATGTTCATAAAAAATATTCGAGAATTGATTATCTTATAGCTGATTTCCGATTTTTATCCAAAGTCCAGAAATGTGAACATGACGCTAACGCTGTTTCGGATCATGTGCCTTTAAGCTTAGCTTTTGAATTGAATGATGTTGGTATTGTAAATTTGCCTTGGCGTTTTCCAGAAAATTTATTACAAAGTTCGGACCTTGTCAATTTTATTGAGAGTCAAATAAAAGATTTTTTTCTTTTTAATAATATGGGAGGTGTGTCGAAATTGATTGTATGGGATACACTTAAAGCATATTTGCGAGGTCAGATAATCTCCTATTTGGCTAAGCTTAAGAAACAGACAAAAATAGAGTTAGATAGGATTTCAAAACAAATTAAAGACTTGGATGATATTTATGCAGGCTCTCCTAACATTGATTTATTTAAACAAAGGGTTGAACTTCAATCACAATATAATTTACTATTAACTTACCCTATTGAAAGAAATTTGCTTAAACTAAAAAGTCAATTTTATGTGTTTGGAGATAAAAATAATAAGCTATTAGCATCCCAATTAAAGGCAGCTGGAGCTAAAAGACAAATTTTAAAAATTCGTGAGGGAGATGGTAGTTTAGCTTGTAATTATGAAGACATTAATAAAATTTTTCAAGACTTTTACAGTGAACTCTATAAATCTCAGTTTCCATCTGATCCTTCTAAAATGAATGCCTTTTTACAAAAGATTGATTTTCCTAGAATATCTGTTGAAGATCAACAAACTCCTGATACTCCTATTACTGAAAAGTAAATTCAGAAAGCTGTTCTTTCAATGCAATCTGGTAAAGCTCCTGAATTGGATGGTTTTTCTGTAGGATTTTATAAAAAATTTGAACAATTGCTTTCTCTATGTATGTTGGAAATGCTCAAAGATTCTTTGTTAGGAAAGTTACCTCCCACATTTTATGAAGCTTCTATTTCTTTAATTCTTAAGAAGGATAAAGACCTACTGATTGTGCATCATATAGACCTATTTCACTATTAAATGTGGATGCTAAAATTCTTTCAAAAGTAATGGCTAATTCTAGCTAAAATTATTTCTCAGGACCAAACAGGTTTTTATAAAAAGCCGTTATTCCTTCTCTAATACCCGGAGACTGTTAAATGTTATATACTCACCTCTTTCTAAGACTCCCCAATGTGTTGTTTCTCTTGATGCTGAAAAAGCATTTGATAGAGTTGAATGGAAATACTTATTTAACGTTTTAGAGAAATTCAACATTGGTACTAATTCTAATAAGTAGATTAGAATGATATATAAAAGCCCTATTGCCGCTGTTATTACTAATAATTGCAGATCTTTTTTTTTGACTTTCGCGGGGTACGAGACAAGGATGTCTGTTAAGTCCCCTGTTATTTAATTTGGTGTTGGAACCTTTGGCCAATGCATTTCGTGAAGCTAAAGGTATTCAAGGAATTTCCATAAATGGGACTATTCATAAGAGCTCCCTTTATGCTGATGATCTCTTAGTTTATGTTTCGAATCCTGAAGAATCCATTCCTAGTTTATTGAAATTATTAAATGACTTTGGAAAGTTTTCAGGATATAAATTAAACCTCAATAAAAGTGAATTATTTCCTCTAAATGATTCTGCTTCTATATATATGATGACATTCCTTTTAAAGTAACGCAGTCTTTCAAATATTTAGGTATTATTATCACTAAAAATTATAGAGCTAATTTGGTTCTCTTAGTGGATTCTATGAAGCAAGTATTTTATAGATGGAATCCACTTACACTTTCCTTAGCTGGCCGAATTCATGCAGTTAAAATGACGATTTTACCAAAATTTTTATATGTATTTCAAAATATTCCTTTTTTTTTTAACTACGAAGTTTTTTTGATCAGGTTGATTCTATTATTTCATCTTTTGTTTGGAATAATAAAAGACCAAGAATTGGAAAATATCATTTACAAAAATCAAAAAAGGATGGAGGTCTTGCTGTGCCTAATTTAAGAATGTATTATTGGGCGGTTAATATACGATATGTGTGTTCTTAGTTATACTGGACCGATAAAAAGGAACGACCACCTTGGGTTGATTTGGAATTGAAATCTGTGAAACAATTTTACCTAACTTCATTATTAGGAGCCTCTTTACCTGTACAAATAGCCAAAATTTCTATTCTAAATCCATATTCTATGATTAAGCAGTCATTACGAATTTGGTACCAGTTTCGTAATTTTTTTAATCTTAAAAAATTTAACCTTCTTAGTTTAATTTATCAAAACTATTTATTTAAACCTTCACTTAGTGATCCTACCTTTTTTCTTTGGAGGAATAAAGGAACTTATTCCTTCATGAATCTGTTTCAAGAAGGTTGATTGATGTCGTTTGAGAAATTAGTAACTAAATATCCTCTCTCACACTCACATTTCTTGCAATATCTTCAGGTCAGACATTTCTTACCAGAATATTTAAGTAATTTTCCATATATACAAAATTCTGACCTGTTAGACATTATTTTAAAAATGAATCCTTTAGTGAAAGGTTTTATTGGGAAAATTTATAATTTACTATTACAACTTCTCCTGGGTTTGAGGATAAACTACATCCGGCTGTGGAGCATTTGCTTTAGGTAATGAGGTTACCATTAACCACAGCTACCTCCAGGTCACCCTTAGGCAAGGTGTAGCACCTGTCAGTCTTCCTGCTTGGGTTACAGTGAAGCCACGGAATGCAGGTGGTGGAGGAAGCAGAAGGCAAGTTGTGAGTAACACAATCGATAGTTCCTGCTTCTCAGACGCTGAGCAGTAGATCCTTTTAATAGGACAATGTTCAGGGTCACCCGTCTTGTAAAGACACTGCATCGGAAGCAAACAAGGGGAAGCTACTTCTTGTATTTTATCCCTAGTACAACCATGGCTAATACAGACACAAATGTAAAAGACAACAGCGTAAATGGCAGCCCACTTCCAAATAGTGCAGACACCTCGCTCGGTACGGGATATCATGTAAACAGACAGGTGAGCCCGAATCTTCATACCACTACTGTCTGCAAGAACAAGAGACTGCGAATTGCCACTTGGAATGTTCGAACCCTGCACCAAGCTGGTGAGCTAGAAAACATAAAATTAGAAATGAAGAGGCTAGAAGTCAGCATCCTAGGCCTAAGTGAAATAGGATGGAAAGACACTGGAGTATTCCAATCAGACGACTACAAGATGATATACTGTGGTGGAGATAAGCATGAAAAGGGTGTTGCAATCATCTTAGACAAAGAAACATCCAAAAGCCTGCTAGGATACTGGCATATCTCAGACAGAATGATGCTAATCAAACTAAAAGGATAACAAAACAACATCTCTATCACCCAAGTATATGCACCCACAATGGCAAGCTCAGAGGAAGAAATTGATGCCTTCTACCACCCCCTAGACAAAGCACTAGAAGAATGCAAATCACAAGAAGCCATCGTAGTCATGGGCGACTTCAATGCAAAAGTTGGTGAGGGAAGAGAAGACCATATTGTTGGAGACCAGGGATTGGGAGGAAGAAATGAAAGAGGAGAAAAGCTTATATCATGGTGTAAAACAAACAATCAGATAATCACCAGCACTTCGTTTAAACAACATCCAAGAAGAAACTGACATGGAGAAGCCCAGATGGGAACAACAAAAATCAAATCGACTACATAACGATCAATAACAGATACAAAACTCAATCTAAAAGCTACCCTGGAGCAGACTGTGGAAGCGACCACATACCAGTCATTTGCAAAATGAAAATAAAGATGAGAAAATAAAAGAAACCAAAAAGATCAGAACCACTGGATTATCAACAACTACAAAACAACCCTCATCTGAAAACAGAATACACAATGAAGGTGAAAAACAGTTTTCAATTGCTGCAGAATGAAGGAGGCAAATCTTCCTGGGACATACTGAAGGAATCCATGGTTGTAGCTGCAAAAGAAAACCATCTCACGAAAAGACCGGAAAAGTAAGAAGAAATGGATAACTGAGGATATTACACAATTGATGCAACAAAAACAGACCATCAAACTAAGAGACAGCGAAGAATACAAACCACTTGATAAGACAATTAAAAGAAAATGCAGAGAAGCTAAAGACAGATGGCTAAGTGAGAAATGCTCAGAGATAGAAATGCTACAAACCCATAACCCTGGAAGAAAGTTGGTGCACAATAAGATTAAAGAACTAACGGGGAAATTAGCTTGCTCAGCAAGTGGATGCATCAAGGCAAAAGATGGCAGCTTAATTATGAACAAAGAGGAAATCCTAAACAGATGGACAGAATACATAAAAGAACTTTTTGAAGACCAAAGAGGAGAAAAACCGAACATAAAGAAGAATCTTGAACCTAGCATTCTAAAATCAGAAATTGGAGCAGCCGTAAATAAAACAAAACATAACAGAGCAACTAGTTCAGACAACATCACTGTTGAAATGGTACTGGCCTTAGAAGATTTTGGAATAGAGAAAATAACAGAAATAGCAAATGAAATCTATGATCATGGGGAGATACCTGGTGATTTAAGTGAATCAGTGTTCATCACACTTCCAAAGAAAGAGGGAGCAACAGAATGTGAGTTACATCGTACAATAAGCCTGATGAGCCACGTGGTAAAAATTATTCTCAGAGTAATCATGATGAGAGCAAGACACTGTATAAAACCAGAAATCAGTAAAGAACAATGCGGCTTTGTGGAAAACACTGGAACCAGAAATGCAATTTTCATGCTACGGATGATCTGTGAACGAGCCATCCAGGTACAAAAAGACATTTACCTATGTTTCATTGACTATACAGAAGCTTTTGACACTGTCAGACAGCAAGATCTTCTAGAAATGCTTCAAGATCTTGACATAGATGGGAAAGATATACGTTTCTTTCTTGTTAAATCTTTTTATTGAATAAGTATACGAAGGGTAAACCATAAAGGCACTAATACACTGTTAGAAATTACAGGAGATATTAATACAGAAGAAAAAATTGATACAAACAGTGCAATTTAAACAAAAAATAATATGGTAAAATAATAGTATACTAATTTTTATATATATATATATATCAATAGAGAAAAGGAAAAAACCCCGAAAAAAAAATCCAAAAAAAAACCCACCGTGAAACTAACTAAAAGCAAAGCAAAGCAATGGGCTAACTTGGAACCAAATAGAGTTAAAGAACTTAAAATCATGTCCTCAAACCCAACCTCCATTAAAAACAGTTTAAAAAAAAGCAAGAAGGGAATATAAATATGCAACAAAAGAGAAAAAAAAATTACATTAAATGAAAATATTGAATAAAAGATCTCCAGGTCTGTTCAAATTTAAGTGAGGAATCATAAAGATTACTTCTAATTTTCTCCAAATTCAAGCGTAATATCGTCTGAGAAAACCAAAGAAAGGTAGTTGGAGCATTAGGCTCTTTCCAATGTTGTAAGATACATCTTTTCGCCATTAAAGTAAGAAATGCAATCAATCTACGGGCTGAAGGGGAGAGATTACTGGAAATTTTAGGTAATCCAAAGATAGCAGTAATAGGATGAGGAGAGATATCTATATTCAATACCTTTGAGATAATATTAAAAATGTCTCTCCAAAAAGTTTCCAGAGTAGGACAAGACCAAAACATATGAGTTAAAGAGGCTATCTGCCCCGGACATCTATCACAAAAAGGATTAATATGAGAATAAAAACGAGCTAATTTATCTTTGGACATACGTGCTCTATGAACAACTTTAAATTGAATTAGGGAATGTTTAGTACAGATAGAAGAAGTATTGACTAATTGTAAAATCTGCCCCCAGTCATCCACGGAAATAATAGAACCCAATTCTTGTTCCCAACCTGACCTAATCTTATCAAATGGAGCTTTCCTAAGTTTCATAATAATATTATAAATAATAGCCGTTGCACCCATCGGACATGGATTAAGGTTAATTATAGTATCTAAAATATTTGTAGAAGGGAACATTGGAAAGGAAGAAAGTATAGTACTTAGGAAATTTCTAACTTGAAGATATCTAAAAAAATGTATTCTTGGTAAATTATATTTATTAGATAATTGTTCAAAAGACATAAGAGAACCATCTAAAAATAAATCCAAAAACCGTGAAATACCCTTAGTCTTCCAAATTTGAAACGCATGATCCGTGAAAGAGGGAGGAAAAAATATGTTACCTAAAATAGGGATCGCTAGCCCAAATTGGTTGAGATCAAAAAATTTTCTGAATTGATACCAAATACGCAAGGTATATTTAACTATCGGGTTAAAGACCAGTTTGAGGCGTTTCAAATCAAAAGGAAGAGAGGAACCTAAAATAGAGCCAAGTGCATAGCCCTGAGCAGATTGTAATTCCAATACTACCCATTTAGGAATGGATAGTGTATCTTGGTCAAGTAACCAAAATTTCATATGTCGAATATAAATTGCCCAATAATAGAATCTAAAGTTAGGTAAAGCTAGACCTCCATCTCTCTTGGCTTTCTGTAAATGTATTTTACCCAATCTCGGGTTTTTATTTTGCCAAATAAATGAAGAAATTTTACAGTCAACTTTATCAAAAAAAGATTTTGGAACAAAAATTGGTAATGCCTGAAATATATATTAAAATTTTGGCAGAATAAACATCTTAACTGCATTAATACGACCAATCAAAGTTAAATATAATGGAAACCATTTAGATGAAAGTTGAGTAATATGATCAATTAAGGGTAAAAAATTAGTCTTAAATAAATCTTTGTGTTTACAAGTAATTTTAATCCCAAGATATGAAAAATAATTATTAGTCAATTTAAATGGAAAGTTATCATACAATGGAGGTTGTTTATTAATCAGAAAAAGTTCACTCTTACTAAGATTTAATTTATAACCTGAAAAAAGACTAAATTGTGCTAATAAATCTAAAGCAGCAGGAGTAGATTTTTGAGGATTAGAAATATATAAAAGTAAGTCATCAGCATAGAGTGATACTTTATGGGACTTTAAACCATGAGTTATCCCAGTAATATTTGGTGATTCTCGAATGGCAATTGCAAGAGGTTCTAATGCAATATCAAATAATAAAGGACTAAGAGGACAACCTTGTCGAGTACCTCGAAAAAGAGGGGAAAAAAGGTGAGCTTAAAGTGTTAGTATGGACCGAGGCCATAGGAGAATGATATAACAGTTTGATCCAGGATATAAATTTCGAGCTAAAGTTAAACATTTCAAGCACCTTAAATTTAAGTAAGGCCATTCTACTCTATCAAAGGCTTTTTCAGCATCTAAAGAGATAACGCACTCAGGAACATTTTGTGAGGGGGGGTATAAACAATATTTAACAGTGTGCGAATGTTATAGAAAGAGTAACGACCTTTAATAAAACCCGTTTGGTCTTCCGAAATAATAAAAGGGAGTATTTTTTCTAATCTGTTTGCTAATAATTTAGAAAAGCTTTTAGAATCAACATTTAATAAAGATATTGGTCTATAAGATGCAAATTGAGCAGGATCTTTATCCTTCTTTAATATTAGAGAGATTGACGCTCTATAAAAGGATTCAGGAAGTTTACCAAGTTTTAGTGAAGCCTCCAAAACCCTACAGAACCAAGGGATTAATGAAGGTGCAAAAAACTTATAAAATTCCACGGTAAACCCATCAGGGCCAGGAGCTTTCCCCAGGTTCATAGAGGAAATAACATTGTTAATCTCATCAGTAGTAATGGGAGTATCAAGCATAGAAGACATATCCTGTGAAATCTCAGGGAAATCTAGGTTATCTAAAAAGTTATTCATATATTTAGAGTCTCGTAAAGACTCAGATTGATATAAGGAAGAATAAAAATCAAAGAAGGTTTGATTGATATCCGCATGATCAAATATCAGTCGATCATTTTGATTATAAATCTGATTAATTTGAGATTTAGTTTAATTAGACTTCAATTGGTTAATCAACAGTTTACCAACTGTTGGTTAATGTGTACATAAAATTCACTTCTTGTTTTCTTTAATTGGTTTACAATCGAGAACGAAAGTAATAAACTGTGTTCCATTTGAAGTTCAGTTCTTTGTTTATACAACTACTCAGAGGGAGCAGTAACATATTTCTTATCAATTTCCTTAATCTTGTCCACAATTACCAACTCCTCCTGCTTCAACTTCTTCCTCAAAGCAGCAGGATACGAGATAATCTGACCACGAATATAAGCTTTAAAAGTATCCCAAAGAATGTTCACAGAAATATCCTCTGTGTAGTTGATTGTAAAAAAGAGATCAATCTGTTCATTCATAAAGTTAACAAAATCTGAGTCCTGAAGCAGCAACGAGTTAAAACGCCATTGTCTATTATTTTGTGTATTAACCTGAATTTTAATAGAAAGCTTGAGTGGAGCATAGTCCGAAATGGTTATAGAATCATAATCACATTTAATCACTGAAGAGATAAACCGAGAGTCAATAAAAAAAAATCAATTCTTGAATAGGAATGGTGAACATGTGGAAAAGAAGAAAAATCTTTTTCCTGAGGATGCAAAAAACGCCAAATGTCCGTCGACCCAGAATCAGAGAGGAATGAATTAATCAAAGTTGCAGATTTATTAGGTAAGGTCCGTAGAGGAGCCGAACGGTCCAAAGCTGGAGATAAACAGGTATTAAGATCTCCGCCCCAGATCAATGAAAACTCGTTCAAATTCGGGAACCGATTAAATAATGATTTATAAAATTCCAGACAGTCCATATTGGGAGCATAAACATTAACCAAAACTACCTTTTTATTGAATAGTAGACCACTAACCAGTAGAAATCTACAATTCGGATCAGAGGTAATATCATGTTGTACAAAAGTAACAGAGGAGTCTATAAAAATAGAGACGCCTCGAATCTTAGCGTTAGAATTCGAATGAAGCTGTTGTTCCTTCCAGAATTTAAAGAAACGAAGTCTGTCCCCTCTCCGCACATGGGTCTCTTGTAAAAATAGAACATGTGCTTTAAGTCTCCGGAATACTTTAAAAACTTTTTTTCTTTTAATAGGATGTTTAAGACCATTAGTATTCCAGGAGACAAAATTAATAATAGACTCCATAAACCCTAAAGTCAACCCGCAAAAAAGAGGATTGACGATAGGTTTGACCCACGAACCCAGAAAGGGAACAGAACAAACCAGAGATAACGGGAAGGAGAACGCAACCAATGCTTCAGTAATGTAAATAGCCCAAGACGAAAAAAACTAAAATGTGAAGCCCCTCCCACCACCCCCCACCCCATGACCCCAAGGCTAAATCTAAAGCAGACCCGCCGGAAAGAAGCAAGCACTAAAACTACCCCCATGACTTCCGATAGACGCTCCCTAAAAATAGTGTAAATATAAAAAAGATCAGCTAATTATAAAACAGTAAAAAAAAACAAAGATCAGTTAAGACAAACACGATATAAAACAGAGAAAAAACCAGAAAATATAAAGAAAACCATAACAAACCACAGACCCTATGATAACCAAAAAAAAGGAACGAAATTATTAATATAAACTAGTTAGGAAAACCTACAGAAAAGAGTACAATTAAAGACTATGAAATTTAAGGCCTCAAAGGAAATACACGAAATGATGCTGAGGGAATAACCACCCAGAATCCCCAACGAAAAAGAAAGGGATGACGCAGTTAGAAAGAAAGTTTGGCAACCATATTAATTAATCAAAAATAAACTTTTCTGCCCGTATAAAGCAACGAAAAATTAAACCCGACAGATTCACAACCTCCGATCAAACGGAGATAATTAAAAATTATGATTAAGATGTTGAAGGTGAAAATTGATCCAGATAACTCTGGGCATCCGATGGAGATTCAAAAAAACGAAAAGCTCCATCAGGCGTGCGGATCCTTAAACGCGCAGGGTAGAGCAGCGCTGGTTTTAAATCCATCTTGTAGAGTTCCGACATCACAGATCTGTAACGAACCCGTTGATCCTGAATCTGTTTGCTGAAGTCCTCCACGAATCGGAACTGAAGATCCAAAAAATCAATGTAACCTTTAGATCGGACAAATCGAAGCAATTTCTCCTTGTCTTGAAAGTAATGAAAGCGTAAAATAACATGTCGAGGTTTATCTGACTTAGACGAATATGATGTAACTCTGTGAACCCGATCCAATAACGGTGGTTGGTCAGGAAATACAGTAGGGAATGCATCTTTTAAAAGTTGAGAAAAAAACTTTATAGGGTTGTCAGATTCAACAGCTTCACGAACACCAATAATTCAAATATTCTGCCGTCGCATTCTGGATTCTAAGTCAGAGTTTTTAAAAGTCAGAAAGTCCAGTTTTTTCTTCATTGTAGTAATTGTTTCTTCAATTTTCTTCATCTTGAGTTCATTTTGTTGAGTGGATTTTTGAAGATTAGATATAGCCGACTGATGTTTGTTTGCATTTTATTGATTGAGTCGGCAATTTTCTGGAAATTAATTGAAATTTCTGCACGAATCAGCTCCGTTATAGAGGTTGAAATTTCCCTTTGAATTAGATCCGAAATAGCTTTCAGAGTCAACGGTGGTTCAGTCGAAGGGAGATCGGTACCTTTCGGTCTAACCGGAGGTTTGCCGTCTTTCCCATTTTTTCCGTTCTTGGACATAGCGGACCTTAAAAACATCCGAATATCAAAAGGCCCAATTTATTTCAGATTATTATAAAGGTCGATGCCTTAATGGTCAGTTAAATATAGCTGATCATAAGAAAAAAAACTCAGAGGTAATGGAGCGAGTCAAGAGCACGCCTTCACTCCATGAGCTCTACCAGAAGTCTCGATATACGTTTCTTAAGAAACTTATACTGAGACCAGACAGCATCCATCAGAATAGAAGGAGAAGTGCATGAGTTTGTGGATATCATGAGAGGCAAGGTTATGTGTTTTCGCCAGACTTATTCAACCTGTATAGTGAAAATACCTTGAGAAATATCAAAGACATTAAAGGATTCACAATTGGAGGCCATAATATAAATAACATCAGATATGCTGATGACATCGTACTAATAGCTGACTCAGAAACAAAACTTCAAGAACTACTCACTATAGTGGCAGCAGAAAGTAATCGCAGAGGCTTCTCAATCAACACCAAGAAGACAGAAAGCATAGTCATCTCCAGAAAGACAAACATCCCACAATGTGTGATCAAGATCAGAAATACAAACACCAAACAAGCCAAATTCAAATATCTTGGCAGCCTAATAACAAGTAATGGCAGGTGCGACACAGATATCAAATACAGAATAGCACTGGCGAAAGAAGCTTTCCAAAAAATGAAGACCATATTAACAGACAGAAAGATGAGCACGCACACTAAAAACAGAATACTGCAGTGCTACATTTATTCTGTCCTGACTTATGGAAGTGAATGCTGGACCATTTCTCCAGCAATGGAAAAGAGCTATGGAGGCCAGGTCATTGGGTGTATTCAAGGCGGAGGTTGATAGATTCTTGATAGGTCAGGGTGTGAAAGATTCCGGGGAGAGGTATAAGCATGGAGTTGAGAGGGAAATGAATCAGCCATGATCAAATGGCACAGCAGACTCAATGGGCCAAATGGCCTATTCTGCTCCCATGTCCTATGTCTTATGGTCATATGGTATATAAATGTGAGGGGTACCGAGGGCTATGGTCTAGGTGCAGGTCGATGGGATTAGGCAAGTTACTGTTTCAGCATGGACTAGATGGGCCAAAGGCCTTGCTTCTATGCTGTAGTGTTTTATGACTCTGCTGAGAACATGATTTACAAGGAGTCCTTGGAAATGAGCTGGTAGTTCATCGAATCAATTCAGAGTAGTCGTGATTGAAGTTATTCATTCCAGTTCAGGGGCCTGATGGTTGTAGGGTAATATCTGTTCCTAAACCTGGTGATGTAGAACCTAAGGCTTCTGTCCCTCCTGCCCAGTGGTAGTAGTGAGAAGAGAACATGGTTTGGATGGTGGGGCTCCTCGTTGATGGATACCGCTTCCTTGAGGCAATGCTCTATGTAAATGTATTCAATGGGGGAGAGTGTTTTGCCTGTGTTAGACTGGGTTGTTTCCACCACATTCTGTAGCCTTGTGTATTCCTGATATTGGTGTTTCCTTACTAGGCCATGAGGTAACCTGTTAGGATAGTCTCCACCGTTAAATCTATAGGAGTTTGTTAGAATTTTGGTGATATGTGGAATCTACGCAGACATCTAAGAAAGCAGATGTGCTGTTATGCCTTCTTTGTGATTTTTTTTTGTGTGTCACACCAGACAGTCAGTCATTCTTGTCTGGCGCGATGACACTTTACGTACTGGTGCTAGGGCTGATTATCTGATGTGTTAATACTAAGGAATTTAAAGTTGCTGATCCTTTCCATCTCCATTCCCCTAATGAGGACTGGCTGATGGAGCTCCAGCGTCTTTCTCTTGTAATGAATGAATAATCAGCTCTTTGGTTTCGCTGATGTGGATTGAGAGGTTCTTGTTGTAACACCACTAAACCAGATTTTCATACTCCCTCCTATATGCCAACTTGTCACCACTTTGATTCAGCCAATATCAGTGCTGTCATCAGCAAAATATGGTGTAGGAGCTGTACTTAGCTGCACAATCATAAGTATAAAGTGGGGTTCAGCACACAGCCCTGGTTGAGGAAATGTTGTTGCCAGAACGTACTAAATGGAAATATGCTGTAGACCGTTGAGGAAATTTCGCTTGCATATATCGTGGATGTTAATATTGTCCCCTTGCATCTGTATTGTATTGTGCATATTCATTGTGCATCTGTATATTCATTGACGGCAGAGTTTGAGTTGAAGAATGCATGAGGCCTGCTTCTGATGCCCACTGCATCACAAGGGTAAAAATAAAATTAACTTGAGACTTTTTAACTTGCAGCTGAGAAACTGGTGTCCCTAAAGGGACAGGACTGGAATCTTTTCATGCAGCAACTGTGCTCGCTGACAGCTGTTGGGGAGAAGGCTGCAGGGCCACCAAGAGCCAAGTTGAACCTAATGTGTTATCTCTGCATGGTCGCTAGCCACAGGGAAGTGGCCACAAGAATGATGGACTCTCAGTTGGTAAGTGTTGTCTTTTTCAACATAGTCTCCACATATTTAATTTTTGCAGGCATGTACAGTAACATTGCGTCAGAATCTATTGCTGTGCAGGTACTTGAAAACAGAAGAGTTGTTTTTCCAGCTATTGGTCAGATTGAAATATTTCTATTTATTTATTTTGCTCATTAAGGCAATAATAACCTGGCAAAGAAAGTGCTGCTGAAGAGTAAAAACAACTAATGTATTAATTACTGCTGTGAAGTTGCATGTATTAGCAGCATACAGAAATGAAGGACAGATCCATTAGTCCATCAAAACTTTTCTGAATGGTCAGATCACACATAGCAATCCATAACACTACAAGACAGTTCAAATTCAATTATCGTTCAATCTGGGATTGCAGGGAGATAGGAACCAGAGTGTTAGAATAGATAGTGGAGAGGTTGTGGAGGCAAATCTTGTTAAGAGCTCAGAGAAAGTCAGGAATCAAAAGTTTGAGCATGGTGGAACTAATAGCCTGAGTTGTGTATATTTCAATGCAAGTAGCATCATAGGTAAGGCAGATGAGCTCAGTGCATTGTCACGTGATCGGCAACAATGAATATAACAATGAAAGTCAGGTTTTATAAAAACAAACATTTATTAAACTCTGCTCAAAAATATCGAAATGTATTTAAACGACTAACTTAATCAGAAGTTAACTGCTATACGGCAACTCTGGATCAGTTCTTAAAAGGGTAAATGCGAAAACAGTTCTTAAAGTGGTAAATTCGAACACAGTTCTTAGAATGGTAAATTCGAAAGTCCAAGAGATTTATACAGTCATTTAGGAGAGACTTTCCTGAAGTAAAGAATTCCTCGAAGACGTCACATTACTGCTGATCCCAGCTGGAACCTGCCTTGTCCGCAGGATTCACGACGACGGAATTAAAACGGTTTAAGGGAACTGACCTTTTCCACTGTAGAATAGACACTGCACAACCTTTTCTGCTTTAGCAGTGGTCATCTCATGCAGATCACTTTCTTGAACGAAGATTCAATAATGGTCAATCTTCTCCAATACCACCAAACGATATCAGCTTTACTTGACTCCTTCAGGTTCCGTACCTTAGTAATGTCTTCACTCTCCAATACTACTGAAAAAGTACACCAACAAAGCTGGCAGCTATTGGTGAAACTGTCGGCCCCACACTTCTGTACCTTACAATAGAAAGTAAAACTCCGTTTTAAAACTAAACTGCGTCATGGGACAAATACACAGCATAGTGGAGTATCTGACTGACGATCTAACTGAAAAAACTAACTGCGTCACCAGGAGTCTACCCTTATATACCTGGTGAGAACAGGTCATCACGTGACCTCACATCAGCGGGAAAATTACATCATGTGACCTCCGCAAGACCATTACATCATCCTCATAAGACAGTCACAAGATATCCATGAAGTATGTAGCAGCATGGATCAACACTTCGAATCATGATATTGTAGCTATTAGTGAGACTTGGTTGCAGGAGGGGCAGGACTGGAAGTTGAGTATTCTGTTTTTGACAGGACAGAGTGGGAGGCATTAAAGGAGGAGGGGTGGTGTTACTAGTCAGGGAAAATATCACGGCAGTGTTCAGTCAGGACAGATGGGAGAACTTTTCCAGTGAGGCATTATGGGTGGAACTGAGTAATATGAAAGGTATCACAAACACAAGAAAATCTGCAGATGCTGGAAATCCAAGCAACAGACACAAAATGCTGGAAGAACTCAGCAGGCCAGGAAGCATCTGTGGAAAAGAGTGAAGTCAATGTTCCGTGCATCAGAACTGGAAAGAAAGAGGTGGTCAGAGTAAAAAGGTGGAGGGGATGGAGGGGAGGAAGTAGTACATGGTGGTAGGTGATAGGTGAAACTGGGAGGGGAAAGGTGGTGAAGTAACGAGCTACAAAGTTCATTGGTGAAAGAGATAAAGGGCTGGAGAAGGGAGAATCTGATAGGAGAAGATGAAAGACCGTGGAAGGGAAGAAGGAGGAGCACTAGAGGGAGGTGGTGGGGAGTTAAGAAAGGGCGAGAAAGGGTAACAGGAATGAGGATTGGCAAAGGAGAAGTGGGAGACCCTGAATTTGAGAAATCAATGTTTGGGAAACCACACTTCTGCCCTCATCCCATCCTCCTGCCGCCACACCAGGGATAGGGTTCCTCTGCCACCCTACGAGCCTCCATGCCCAGCACATAATTCTCTGTAGTTTCTGCCATCTCGAACAGGATTCCACCACCAAGCACATCTGTCCTTCCTCCCATCTCCACTTTCTGTTTCCTACAGGGATCACTTCCTACTTGACTCCCTTGTCAACTCATCCCTCCCCACAGATCTTCCTCCTGGTGCTTATCAATGCAAGTGGACCAAGTGCCACATTGGCCCTTACACTTGCTCCTTCACCACAATTCAGGGCCCCAAACTGTCCTACCAGGTGGGGCAACACTTCACCTGTCAGTCTGTTGATATCATCTACTGTACCTGGTGCTCCTGTTGTAGCCACCTATATATTAGTGAGACCCGATGTAGATTGGGAAACCGCTTCACCGAGTACCTCCGTCCACCAAAAAGGCAGGATTCCCCAATGGCCACTGATTTCAAAAGCAGGATTCCCCAATGGCCACTGATTTCAATTATACTTCCTTTTCCCATTCCGACATGTCAGTACATAGTCTCCTGTCCGCCGCAACGAGGCCACACACAGGTTGCTGGAGTAACACCTTACGCTCTGTCTGGGTAGTCTCCAATCTGATGGTATGAACATCGACTTCTCAAACTGCTGGCGATTCCCCCTCCCCCACTGCCCCTTCTCCATTCCCCATTTCTGTTTCCCTCTCTCACCTGCTGAAAAATAGCAGATGGAATTTAATCCAGGCAAGTGTGAATTATTGCACTTCAGTAGGACCAACCAGGGTAGGTCTTACACAGTGTACAATAGGGCACTGAGGAGTGTGGCAGAACAAAGGGATCTGGGAATACAGGTCCATAATTAATTGAAAGTGGCATCCCGGGTAGATAGGCTTGTAAAGAAATCTTTTGGTATATTGGCTTTCACAATTCAAAGTACTGAGTACAGGAGATAGGGTGTTATGTTGAAGTTGGATAAGATGTTGGTGAGGCCTTATTTAGAATACTGTGTGCAGTTTTGGTCACCTGCCTACAGGAAAGATGTAAATGAGGTTGAAAGAGTACAGAGAAAACTTACAAGGATGTTGCCAGGACTGAAAGACCTGAGTTATGAGGAGAGATTGAATAGGTTAGTACTTTATTTCTTGGAACGTAGAAGACCGAGGGAAGATTTGTTCTAGGCATACAAAATTATGAGCGGTATAGATAGGATAAATGCAGGAGTCTTTTTCCACTGAGGTTGGGTGGGGCTACAAGTTGAGATCGTAGATTAAAAGTGAAAGGTAAAAAGTTTAAGGGGAACATAGCGGAAAAGTTCTTCACTCAAAAGGTCATGAGAGTGTGGAAGAAATTTCAACGTTTAAGAGAAGTTTTGATAGATAGCTGGATGGTGGCGCTATGGAGGGCTGTGGTCCCCATACAAGTTAATGGGATTAGGCAGTTTAAATAGTTTGGCACTGGTTATATGGGCCATTTCTGTGCTATATTTTTCTATGACTGACTCATACATCAATACTCATACAGCCAAATGAAAGAGCAAACTCTGCAGCCAAGGTGTAAAACACAGCACCAACAGTCATTCACAGCACAAGGCACACATAGCACATACAAGACAGCAGTAAAATACAATCATACAAAGAAAAAATACAGTCCAAGTTCCTGAGACAATGAATGTTCAGCAGTCTACAATCAAGCACAATGCATCTTGTCTTTAGCTGAGCGACCTCTGGAGGGCAGCACTGCCTCCAGCATGGACAGTGCGCCACACTACTTCTACTGGAGTGCAACCCATTCCAATGTCTCCCTAGTGGGTGGCTGCAAATAAGTGACACTGCAGTTTGAGGCCCAGTCCTCACTACGACTGAAGTCCCGCAACTCCCCTGCCGTTCACCAGTAAACCAGTGTACTAGACTTGCAGCATTCTACATTAACAATGCCCAACAAGGTCTTACCATCAGAAGAAAAGCAACTAAGGCAATCACTCACTGTTAAACTGCCTCTCTAATACAGGCAGCATCACAAAGCTCAGCTCCTTCAATTTCTCCACCAATGAGCAACTTGCTTATGGGATAGACCTGCAGAACTTTAACCTGTAGAGTCTTGTGATTGAACAAATATGTTTAAAAAGATAATATCACCTTCAGTTGGCCCCTGAGAAACTGTTGTGTCTGAGTGTGCCACCATCTTAGCGGCAGTAGGAGCAGAATTAGGCCACTCAGTCATTCATGTCTACTCCACCATTCCATCATGACTTATTATCCCTGTGAACCCCATTCTCCCACCTTCGCTCTGTAACCTTTGACGCCTTAACTAATCAACAATCTATTAACCTCTGCTTTAAATATACTCAATGACTGGCCTCCACAGATTCACCACCCTCTGACCAAAGAAATTCTTCCTCAACTCTGTTGTAAATGGGCGTCCCTCTATTCTGAAGCTGTGAACTCCCCCCAATATAGGAAAAATAGTCTCCACATCTGCTCCCTGGCCTTTCAACATTCAATAGATTTCAATGAGATCCCTCCTCATTCTTCCATACTCTAGCGAGTACAGGTCCAGAGCCATCAAACGTTCCTCATACATCAACCCTTTCATTCCCAACATTATTCTGTTGATTCTACTCTGGACCCACTCCAATGCTAGCACATATTTTCCAAGATAATGGGTGCAAAATTGCTCACAATACTCAAGTACAGTGTGACCAATGCCTTATAAAGCCTTAGTATCAGATCCTTGCTCTTGTATTCTAGTGCTCTCAGAACGAATGTTAACATTGCATTTGCCTTCCTTACCACTGACTCAGCCTGCAAGTTTAGAACATAGAACATTAGAAATTTACAGCATGTTACAGGCCCTTCAGCCCACAATGTTGTGCCAACCATGTAACCTACTCTAGGGACTGCCTAGAATTTCCCTAGCGCATAGCCCTCTATTTTTCTAAGCTCCATATTCCCATCTAAGAGGGTCTTAAAAGACCCTATTGTATCTGCTTCCACCATTGCAGCCAGCAGTGCATTCTACGCACCCACCACTCTCTATGTTTACCCTTAGAGAATCCTGCACAAGGTTTTCCAAGTCCCTTTGCCCCTCTGATTTTGAAATTTACTTCCCATTTTGAATATTGTCTACACTTTTATACCTTCTACCAAAGTGCATGACCATACCTTCCATACATTATATTCCATCTGCCACTTCTTTGCCTATTATCCCAATCTCTCCAAGTCCTACTCCAGACCTCTTGCTTCCTCAGCTCGAATTGCTCCTCCACGTATCTTTGTATCGTCTACAAGTTTGGCCACAAAGCCATCAATTCCAGCATTTAAATCGTTGACATATAATGTGAAAAGAAGCTGTTCCAACTCAGACCCCAGCAGAACACTACTAGTCACTGGCAGCCAGCCAGAAAAAGTTCCCTTTATTTCCACTCTTTGCCTCCTGCCAGTCAGCAAATGCTTTATCTATGCTCGTATGTTGTGGTAACAACATGGACTCCTATCTTGTAAAGCAGCCGCATGTGGAGCACCTTGACAAACACCTTCTGAAAAATCGAAGTAAACAGCATCCACTGACTCTCCTTGCCTACCCAACTTGTTTCATCAAAGAACTCCAACAGACTTATCAGGCCAGATTTCTCTGTCGGGAAACACTGCTGACTTCAGCCTCCTTTATCATGCATCTCCGCCATGAACCCTCTTATCAATGAACTCCAACTTCTTCCCAACCACTGAGGTCAGGCTAGCTTGCCTAAAATTCTCTTTTTTCTGTCTCCCTCCTTTTTTTGAAGAGTGGATTATCATTTGCAATATTGCAGTCCTCTGTAACCGTTCCAGAACCTAGTGATTCTTGAAAGATCAATACTAACTCCTCCACAATCTCTTCAGATACCTTTCAGAATCCTGGGGTGTAGTTAATCTGGTCCAGGTGACTTATCTACCTTCAGTCCTTAGTTTCCCAAGCACTTTCTTCTTAGTGAGTGTAACTACACTCATTTCTGCCCCATAGCACTCTTGAATTTCTGGCATACTGCTGGTGTTTTCCACAGGGAAGACTTGTGCAAGTTACTAAAAGTTCTGCCATTTCTTTGTCCCCTATTACGATCTCTTTATCATTTTCCAGCGGTCCAATATCCACACTCGCATCTCTTTTTACTCTTTATATACTGGGGAAAAAAAAGATTCGATATCCTCTTTTAAATTATTGGCTAACTTTTCTCTTATGTTTTTTTTGTTCCCTTCTGTTGGCTTTTAAAAGCTTCCCACTAATATTTCTTCTGTTATAAGCCCCCTCTTTTGCTTTTATGCTGTCTTTGACTTTGCTTGTCAACTTTTTATGGAATGCTTCTTCATCTTTGGGACTTCTCCATCTTGTGCCTTCCAATTTGCTCCCAGAAATTCTAGGTATTGTCTCATTCTCCCTTTGGAATACTACTTTGTCTTTGGGATGTATCTATCCTTCTAAATTGCCCTTAGAAACTTCAGCCATTGCTGTTCTGCTGTCATCCCTACTAGTGTTTCCTTCCAATCAACTTTGGTCAGCTCCAGTCACATACTTCTGTAATCCCCTTTACTCCACTCTAATACTGATACACCTGACTTTATCTTCTCCGTGTCAAGATGCATGGTGAATTCTATCTTCTTATGGCATTGCCTCCTAGACTTTAAGGTCTAGGAAATGATCCCTAGATCAACAGATTATCTGAGGCATCTTTATGCCTACTTTAAAACACTGATTAAGCCAAGTGACTTTAACTCACAAAATGAAGAACAGAACCTCCACCTCCTTCCTTATGGAAAGAACAAAGACAATCGGTCTGTCTGCTTCTGCTGTCCTTGATTCATTTGAATTCACTGACCTGTAAACTCTAGTTCTTCCTAGCCCACATCTCCTCCTTCTTGATCCAAAGATACTTATTTCAGGATCACTATCCTCCTTTGTTCGATTGACTACTTATAGGATGTCTGTGAGTCCCAGTAGTTGTGACACTTATACAAAGAGAAAGGCATCATTTACTTACTGAATTCATTAACTCTGTATACAGGCAATCGCTTTCTCTGTATTACAAAACTATCATCCTCTTCCTTTTGCTCAACTCCAGCCTTTACACATTAAACAATGAAGGTATATGAAATTCATATTACAGCAGCATACAATGCTATTCTCACCCATGGATGTATTTGAGCATTTGATCCCCCACTGCAAAACTTATTCCGAGAGTCTGAGTCATGTTTTATCAGCATGTCTTAATAGCTTTTGTATGTTTAGTCCATTGATGGGTTATCTCCTTTGCCTCCTCCACAACTTGTGTCCAGTCTTCAGTCAAATAAGGAATTAGTGGCAACTTGGTAACATAGTCCCACAAATATCGATCTGATCAGTTCGTTGCATTGAAAGGTTTTCCTTCGTTTCTGCATTTATTGCTGGCTGAGACAAAGTTCGTCCTTCAACAGTCAAATCTAAAGTCATGTTCCTAAAGACATTATGACTTTCCAAAAGACACAGTTTCCATCCCTTGGTATCACATGTTGTTGCTATTGCTATATGTCTGTTCCACCAATGAATATTGTAAAAAAAAAACTCATAATTTACAGGCAGAATATACAAAAAGCAATTCTCATAAGTACTAAAACCACAATTGAGAATGTTTCTGTCTTGTCATCTCTTTTGGACAAGCCTGGTGGTTTCCCCCTTTTATGACATCTTGAAAAATCTATCCCTTTCCCAGTACCATTGATAACAATAGCAGGTGTTGGTGGGTTACCTGAGAATATCCAAGTCTCCTCATGATACTTGCCCACATTGTGAACTGGTTTCAATGAGTAGGTTAAATTATTTCCATATTGGGGTATATAAAATACTACACTGATATATAGCCTTCCTTTACCATCATCACATAATTCCAGAACTGTTGGTTAGTGTGAGACTTGTAATATGACACAAGGGTACTTTTCCCAACCCCTTGTTTTAGTTGCTCATCTGGTACCCAATTAGGTACTTGATGGGATGATAATTTCCTCCGGTAATATCCCGCCTTTTCTACTGAAGGTTTCCTAATTCTGCTGAATCTAACGTATTGACCATTGCAGACCTTGATGCTTAACATGCTTTCACTAATTCCAATAGTCCTCTCTTTTTCTATTTTTGACCGACTTAAACTCACTTCTACTTAGTTGTCTCCCAAGAAAATGAGCAAATATCTGTCTCATTGTAGACCACTCAGGCACCATTATTTCAGTTAAGTTAAAAACTATCAGCACTTGCTGGTACCCTGATACTAAAGTAACAAATTCCCCCGTATCTCCCAAAACTAATCCTACCCTTTTATTTTATGCTGGGTCTCACTACATTTAGACTGGTAGAGTTCCAGCTACTTGAGGTTGTGGGGTAGTCAATTGTACATTATTTTCATCATGTCAAATTAAACCTGTAACACAAGTGTAATTTCTGTTTTTATTTCTAGTTTAAAGTTTCAATTATAAATAATTTTAAGTCCATATTTTCTGTTTTCTAGCCCTTTCAATCTAGACTCCCAATTGTCTTTGGACTCAAGTCATTAATCTTCATTTTTCTTTTCCTCAGCAAATTTCATTTCAGGATAGGGGAGGCAGTAACCAGCATGTTTTTTTTTTCTTGTCTTTATTTTCTTGACAAAACTCCCCTGATTCTCAGACTGAGAGAATAGAAAATTCCTCAGTCAAATCTGTCGCCATCTACTTGGAACAGCTGTTCCAACCTCAAATCTTCCAAATTAAGATTACCATATACGTCGATTATCAAGTCTCCAAAATTGGGACCATCGTGTACATCAATTATTACGTGTGAATGATGATAACATTCCTGGGTTTTTTCTCCAGTACTTTCAACTGGGTGATCTGGTACTATCCACATTTATCTGGAGAAATCAGTACCCTGATGGATTTGCTTAGTCTGTAATTTCATAGAGCCCTGCAAACCTTGAATTTAAAAATGAGGTGGGTTATTGTGTTCTAATAATCACTTTCTCCTGGACTTAATTCTATGAGACTGACTTTTGAGTCAAAGTAGGCTTTACTCTGTTGCCTTTTCTTTCCTAGTTGATGAGCTGCCACACAATTGCCTACTTTCACTATCTCTACCAATATTTGTACACCCTTTTCTGTCACAATCCCATCTATTTTGGGTTCTGACAAATCCAATCTTAACAACTCCTCCAACCCTCTTATGTCTGTTCTGGTCATGAGTTTATAGTGGACGTAACCTGTTGATGATGCCACTGTGTTCCTTATTATCATCAGTAAATAAGGCAACACTACCCGCCCTGTTGTTCCATGTTGTTGCACCATTCTGGCCATCATATTTTTTAATGTTCAGTTCATCCTTTCCACAATTCCACTAGACTGTGCCTTATAGCAGTGGTCCCCAATCTCCGGGCCGTGAAGCACGCAGGGGTGCAGTGGTAGCCAGAACGCAGCCAGCACATCTTTAAGAAAAAAGCCGAAATAAACAAGCTAATTAATTAGGTGCCGCCTGGCATGTAAATGTCCGCCCAGATCAGAGGCGATTGCCGTTTATTTCGGCTTTTTTCTTAAAGATGTGCTGGGTGCGTTCCGGCCACCGCTGTACCGCTGCATTCTTCACAGCTCTGTATCGGTCCACGGCCCGGAGGTTGGGGACCACTGCCCTATAGGGTATATGAAGTCTCTGCTTGATCCCTAAAAGTGCCATGATACCTTGCATTATCTGGGCTGTAAAATGTGTGCCTTTATCTAATTCTGTACTCTGAGGTAATCCCCAGGGAGTTAAAATCCTTTCCAGTAAGATTTTTACAGTGGCCTTGACAGTGTTTGTCTTAACAGAGAAAGCTTCCATCCACTTGGTGAAAGTATCTACCATGACAAGAATATATTTGAACCCTTCTGGAAAAGGTCCAACTTAATATATCCAGAAATTAGTCCCAGGCCCTTTCACTGGTCTGGCATGTCGGGGGAGGGGGGGAGGGTCTTTTTTTATATTTCTATCAGGATTATATTGTGCACAGATCAACCTATTCTTGACATAGTGCTCCACATCGTCCTCCAGCCTATGCCACAAACACACCTCCTTTATCTTTTCCCTGGTGCTTTCGGCTCCTTGGTGCCCCCATAGATCAAGGTACCAATTAATCATCTGATTTCTTCCTCCCTATGGGACCACAAAAAATTACCTTTATCTTTTTTCTGCTCCTTGGTTAAATCCTTAACCTTGTTGTTCCTAATGCCTTCCCACCTCCCCAATCTGCAGCTGCCATTCCTGCCCATCTAAAGCACCTTGCTTCGCTAACTCATCAACCACCTTCTTCTCCTCAGGAGACAATTTAGACTAGGTTTTTACCTTTATGACTGACTACTCTTTCTCCTTTGCTTCTTCAGATGTACACTACAGCAGAGCAGCTGGTGGGTGGGGCTTTCTATCAGTTGAAACAAACCCTCCTGCATCCCACAGAGGCAAATGTTCTGTAAGGCTATTGCAAACACATATACTATCAGAGTGTTTGACTGATCAGGGCAGAAAACATTGTGAGTGGCTAACCACATATGCCACGGCTGCCAATTCCACTGCCTGTGTATTCATGATGTCAGGTTAATTTAAGGCTATACTATACCTTTCCTGGCCATCTTCATCCTCTACATGAATACTGCACCCAGTTCTCCTCCCACCCATCTGTACTGAGGAGGAGCCATCTACAAAAATATTAAAATAGGGTTTTTACTTTTGTTAGTAAAAGCAACTTTTAGGATTTCTTCCCAACATGTTAAATTCAAATTCCAAATTTAACTGCCCTTTAAAAGGAAATTTCCCTAAATGCCCATTTCTCTTAGAAATGTGGGCATCTCTTATCCAGAACAGAGATGCACAAATTTCTTTCCCAACCCTGATTAAATCTTGCCAGTGTGCCATCTGAGTTTCTCTAAATTCAATTCCATAGAAACACAGACAGACAAACAAAAATCTTCCATGAAAACTTGCACACTGTTTTCAAAGAACCAAAGAGTGAGAAAAAAACTGCTGGGTATGGGCCCTTGACACATTAACTCATTGATGCAACAGCTCTTTCCTTCTCCTTTTCCATCTCCCTCTCCCACTCTCCCCTCTCCTCTCTCCCGCCTCTCCCGCCTCTCCCCCCTCTCCCCCCTCTAGAAGGAACTTAGTGTGGCCATACTTTACAGACTTGAAACATGCTAACCATTTACAGTTTAAAACATTTTGGAAAACCTCTTGCTGATAGGGGGTTAAACCGTTACTAACATATTCAGTTACAGTCTGACAAAACTGAGGAAATGAGTTACAAAGCCTTTAAAACAAAGAAATTTGGAAGTTATTCATCATGCACAAATAAATAACATTCATGTTTAAAGCATGAAATCCCCACGTTAATCAAAATTCCAACATATGCTGATTCTTCTGTAACTTCCAATGTCTGATTTTGTTCGGATTTTAATTACATGAACTGTCTGCTGTACAGTTCCAAGCATAATAACCCATATGACCACATCTGAAACTGCAGATTTGAGTGCTGTACTACCCCCGACAACAGCTTCCTTGATTGAGCGAAGGTACATTCCAGCACTGTGTTACTTCCCTTCTACAATTTCTTCGCTGGTTTTGTCCTGATCGGCGTTTCCCCACATGGTAGCCCAAGTATTTTCTTGAAGGGAATATCATCTATTTGTGAGTTCCAGCTCTAAGTGGCTGTGATCTAATGTTGATTCATACACCCCTTGGAACACCATCCACAGATGGGATGAAAGTGCACGGACTGGTCTCCTTTTTTCTGGTAACATTTATGTAACTGAAATATTATGTCCTTGCTGTTATTACCCATAGTTGTCAGTATCACATTCTTTAACTCCTCATTTGTCCCCCCAACGTGTCACTGTGTTTCTGGAAAAGCGGAATGTATGTTTAGATGCAAGCACATTATAATCTATCTTCTTTGTTTTGCACCATCAAGCCCACGTGTTGCTTTCTCCTAACTTAATTGTTTGGAGCAGTTCCCTAGGATTGTCCCCGGGCATTTAAGTCCTGATATCCTTAGCAATATCCCTCAGCTGCTGTATCCCAAACGGTGTAATGTATGTTATATTCTGGTTTTGATTCCTGCCCCAGCTCCACCCTCTCTAGGGGAGTTGATCATGCTGTCAGTAGCATAGGCTCTGACTGACTGAATGTCAGTAAGATCAGTGGCAAGTATTTGGATGGAGGCTTCTCATCAAGAACGTATCTGGTTGCCTTATCTTCTAAATCATGCCAATTATTATCTCTGTATTCATCCTCCTTCTCTCTTTCAGATCCACAAGCAAATGTTATTCCTGTCTGTGTAGCAGGTTGGTCCTACAGCTTTTGTACCTGTTTTAAACACTTTGTATGATCAGTAGTCTTACTTCTCTTTACGGAATCTGATTTCTGTGTCACATTTGTCGCTGCTTTTAAATCACTGCACTATTCCTTTAATTCCTTCACCTGGCTCTTGGCTGCTTCTTCCCTTTTGTTCCTCTCTTTAACTAACTTCTCACACCAGCTGCAATTGGTTCAAATGCACTGAATCCCTACGTCTCTGTCCCTGCAAATCAATAACTTTTCCCTTAAGGGTTTTTCCCTTCTTCTCTAATCTATCCTTAGTTTCTCAGTGATATTCCAGCATTTTCTGCTGTAATCTGTGTCTCGGTTTCAGTTTTTTGCCAGCATTGCAGGATTTCCTGTCGTAACCTATCTTGTTCAGTGTCAGGTTTTTGCTGATATCCTTTTAAGTCCTCAGTCTTCAGTAGCTGCTAAATTCCTTGACTAACGATTTCCCTTGGGCAATTTTATAAAGAGCTTCACCTCCTTCAGCACACTGCTGTGTCCAGCTACTCCCCATATCGTGGCCATTTCCTCAATACCTATTTCTGGAGGAATCCCCTCCAGTCAAAACAATCCAAGCCCACTGGACTTACAGAATTCCCCAAATTATTGTTCCGGGGTCTGTACTAACTAACTACCCAGCCCCAGATCTCTATGTTTCTCACCCACATGGTCTGGTTTGAGTCTCCTGCTGATGGAGAGATTTATTCTCAAGTCCACAACAGAGCTGCTAATTCTGTTACCAGAGCCACCCTTTGTAATTATGAACAGGGAGGCACAGAGAGAATCTTTAATTATTGATAGGTGCCTTTATTGTCTCAAAAGAAGAACATGTGAACTTACACTGTGAAATAGCTGTGTGCACACCTACCAAGCTTTCCTTGACCTTCCATGTTCCTTGTCATCCCATTTCAAATCACCACATGTCTGTGGGGTTCTCCTCATCCATGATTGTTCTCTAGTTGCTGAAGAGTCATCGCTGCAGCACACTTGAAGCATTTACTTTTATATTCATTCCTTACCAATTCAAATATTGCATTCCACCGACATTGGGTGTGGGTCAAGAGTCTGACCTTTAACACCTTTTTATTGGCTCTGCTCCAGACCAGCACCGATTTATTGCTCTCTTGCCAGCAAGTGACAATCGGTAATTTATTTATTTTTTTAGATTATGAGGACACTCACTCCTCGTTTATTGTCATTTAGAAATGCATGCATGCATTGAGAAATGATACAATGTTCCTCCAGAGTGATATCACAAAAAAAAAGGACAAACCAAAGACTAACACTGACAAGACCACATAATTATAACATATAGTTACAGCAATGCAAAGCAATACCATAATTTGATAAAGAGCAGACCATGCGAACGGTAAAAAAAAGTCTCAAAGTTCCGATTGACTCCCGATAGTCCCCGATAGCAGGTGACAGAAGGGAGAAACCCTCTCTGCCATAAACCTCCAGGCACTGACAACTTTCGATGCATTGGAAGCACCCAACCATAGCCGACTCTGAGTCTGTCCAAAAACTTGGAGCCTCCGACCAGCCCTTTGACACCAAGCACCGAGCACCATCTCTGCCGAGCTCTTCGACCCCGACCCGGCCGCTGAGCAACAAGCAAAGCCAAGGATTCGGGGCCTTCTCCTCCGGAGATCCTGGATCACACAATAACGACGGCAGCGAAAAAGACATTTCAGAAGTTTCTCCAGATGTTCCTCCGTACTCTCACGTCTGTCTCCATTAAATCAGGATTGTGCACGGCACCCTACTTGACAGGTTACAGGTATCATTCACTGGAGTGGCCGCGCAAGCTGTGTCGCGCCACCATCTTCTCCCTAATTTATGGCTGTTTGTCTTCAATCAACAACCAGCTTGAATCATGCAGGGCAAATACAGTCCCCAGCAGTCACAAACCTGCATGTTATATCCAGCCGAAAAACTCTGCACAAGTAATTCTTATTTGGAAATTATTCCTGGTTCAGCAGATTACTTGAGATATCATTGCGTCTGCTTTAAAATACTGATCAAACCAAATGACTTTGGCTCACAAAATGGAGAACACTGTTATTTTAGGTTTTGTGTGTTATTTGGCATGATTTTGTAGGTTATTTTTTGAGTCTGGGAACGCTCAAAAATGTTTCCCATATTAATAAATGGTAATTGCTTCTTCGCTTTACGACACTCCGGCTTACGAACCGTTTCATAGGAACGCTCTACCTTCGGATGGCGGGGGAAACCTGTAGTGCTGTCGGAATGTGATAACATATCAGTTCCACATTCCATAGTGTTATGAATGGAAATGGGATTGGATGCAAAATAAAGTGCATCCAATAAACTAGAAACTGTCTTGAGCCATGCTTTTGTATTTTCTGCCCAGGGAAGAGGGATGAAGAGAGGATGTCCAGGGCGGGTGGGCTCTTTGATTAGGCTGGCTGCTTTACTGACGGAGTATTGACAGGGCCAAAGAGTGGAGGCTTCTTTGTGTGATTACTGGGCTGTGTCCAGAACTCCCTGCAGTTTCTTGGAGTCATGGATGGAGCAGTTGCTATAAAACATCATAATGCCTCCAGATAGAGTCATAGAGCACTACAGCATAAAAACAGCCTCTTAGGTCATGAGAAATCATTGTTCTGCCTCGTTCTATCAACCTGCACATAGCCCTCCGTACCCCTCCTGTCCATGTACATATCCAAACTTCGCTTAAACGTTGAAATGGAAGCCGCATCCAGCACATCCCCTGACAGCTCATTCCACAGGCTCACCACCCTCTCAGTGAAGAGTTTCTGTCTCAGCTTCCCTTAAACATTTCACATTTCATCTTTAACCCATGACTTCTAGTTCTAGTCTTAGCTAACGTCAGTGGAAAAAGCCTACTTTCATTTATCCTATTTATACCACCCCCCCACAGTAATTTTGTATACTGTACCTCTATAAAATCGCCTCTCATTCTCCTAAGTCTAGGAAATAAAATCCCTATAACTCAGGTCCTCAAGTCCTGACAACATCTTTGTAAATTTTTTCTGTACTCTTTCAATCTTATTGATACGTTTCTCGAAGGTATGTGAAAAGAGCAGCATGCAATACTCCAAATTAGGCCTCACCAATGACATAAAGTTCATTATAACTTCTCAAATCCTGTACTCAATACTTTGATATATGAAGGCCAATGTGCCAAGAGCTCTATTTATGACCATATCTGTCTGTAACACAACTTTCAAGGAATTGCAGATCCCTCTTTTTATCACTTTCCTCAGTGCCCTATTGTCCACTGTGTAAGTCCTGCCCTGGTTTGTCCTCCCAGGGTGTAACACCTCACACTCATTTGCATTAAATTCCAAATGCCATCTTTCTGCCCATTTTCTCATCTGATCAAGATCGTGCTTTGTTGTCCAATATGCCCCCAGTCTTGATGTCATCTGAAAAATTTGCGTGTCCACTTTACCACATTATCAAACTGATAAAAAAAATAGGGCGAAATATAGGGTGCTTTCTTTGAAGCATCAATAAAAATTTGTAAGGGTTAATTGGGCCATTCCTGACAAAGTAGAGGCATTTGTGATCCTTCTTGGCAGTGATATCTATGTGGTAGGACCAGGACAGGTTATTGGCAATTAACACACATCAAAGTTGCTGGTGAACGCAGCAGTCCAGGCAGCAACTCTAGGAAGAGGTACAGTCGACGTTTCAGGCCGAGACCCTTCGTCAGGACTAACTGAAGGAAGAGTGAGTAAGAGATTTGAAAGTGGGAGGGGGAGGGGGAGATCCAAAATGATAGGGGAAGACAGGAGGGGGAGGGATGGAGCCAAGAGCTGGACAGTTGATTGGCAAAAGGGATATGAGAGGATCATGGGACAGGAGGCCCAGGGAGAAGGAAAAGGGGGAGGGGGGAAAACCCAGAGGATGTGCAAGGGGTATAGTCAGAGGGACAGAGGGAGAAAAAGGACAGAGAGAGAAAGAATGTGTGTATATAAATAAATAATGGATGGGGTATGAAGGGGAGCTGGGGCATTAGCGGAAGTTAGAGAAGTCAATATTCATGCCATCAGGTTGGAGGCTACCCAGACGGAATATAAGGTGTGGTTTCTCCAACCTGAGTGTGGCTTCATCTTTACAGTAGAGGAGGCCATGGATAGACATATCAGAATGGGAATGGGACGTGGAATTAAAATGTGTGGCCACTGGGAGATCCTGCTTTCTCTGGCGGACAGAGCGTAGGTGTTCAGTGAAACGGTCTCCCAGTCTGCGTCGGGTCTTGCCAATATATAGAAGGCCACATCGGGAGCACCGGACACGGTATATCACCCCAGCCGACTCACAGATGAAGTGTCGCCTCACCTGGAAGGACTGTCTGGGGCCCTGAATGGTGGTAAGGAGGAAGTGTAAAGGCATGTGTAGCACTTGTTCTGCTTACAAGGATAAGTGCCAGGAGGGAGATTGGTGGGGAGGGATGGGGGGGCGAATGGACAAGGGAGTCACGTAGGGAGCGATCCCTGCGGAAAGCAGAAAGGGGGAGAGAAAGATGTGCTTAGTGGTGGGATCCCGTTGGAGGTGGCAGAAGTTACGGAGAATTATATGTTGGACCCGGAGGCTGGTGGGGTGGTAGGTGAGGACCAGGGGAACACTATTCCTAGTGGGGTGGCGGAAGGATAGGGTGAGAGCAGATGTGCGTGAAATGGGGGAGATGCGTTTGAGAGCAGAGATGATGGTGGAGGAAGGGAAGCCCCTTTCTTTAAAAAAGAAGGACATCTCCTTCGTCCTGGAATGGAAAGTCTTATCCTGAGAGCAGATGCGGCGGAGACGGAGGAATTGCGAGAAGGGGATGGCATTTTTACAAGAGACAGGGTGAGAAGAGGAATAGTCCAGATAGCTGTGAGAGTCAGTAGGCTTATAGTAGACATCAGTAGATAAGCTGTCTGCAGAGATAGAGAGAGAAAGATCTAGAAAGGGGAGGGAGGTGTTGGAAATGGACCAGGTAAACTTGAGGGCAGGGTGAAAGTTGGAGGCAAAGTTAATAAAGTCAACGAGCTCAGCATGCGTGCAGGAAGCAGCGTTAATGCAGTCATCGATGTAGCGAAGGAAAAGTAGGGGACAGATACCAGAATAGGTTTGGAACATAGATTGTTCCACAAAGCCAACAAAAAGACAGGCATAGCTAGGACCCATACGGGTGCCCATGGCTACACCTTTAGTTTGGAGGAAGTGGGAGGAGCCAAAGGAGAAATTATTAAGAGTAAGGACTAATTCCGCTAGATGGAGCAGAGTGGTGGTAGAGGGGAACTGATTAGGTCTGGAATCCAAAAAGAAACGTAGAGCTTTGGGACCTTCCTGATGGGGAATGGAAGTATATAGGGACTGGACATCCATGGTGAAAATAAAGCGGTGAGGGCCAGGGAACTTAAAATCATCGAAAAGTTTAAGAGCGTGAGAAGTGTCACGAACATAGGTAGGAAGGGATTGAACAAGGGGGGATAAATCATGAACATAAGTAGGAAGGGATTGAACAAGGGGGGATAAATCACGAACATAGGTAGGAAGAAACATTGGCAATGCTGTCTCATAGGAGCTTGAAGCTCTCCACCCCCCCTTAATCTTGGCATGTTTGATGTGGACAGGACCATGTTCCTTGCCCCTGTCCTGAAGTCAATGATCAGTTCTTTTGTTTTACTTAAATTGAGAGAAAGGCTGTTCTCATGATAGCATGTTATTGAACACTCTTCTTCCTATACTCCAACTCATCATTATTTGAGATACGACCCACTTGTAGATGGATTAAAATAAAATCTGGCCATGCATTTGTGTGTGTACAGGGTGTAGATTAGGGCACTGAGGATGCAACTTTGTAGAGCACCAGTGTTGAGAATAATTGTGGCAGGGATGTTGCTGCCTATTCTTCCTGACTGCAGTCTTTCTGACAGGAAGTCAAGGATCCAGTTGCAATGGGAGGTGTAAACTCCCAGGTCTCCGAGTTTAATGATGAGTTTGCTTGGAAGGGTTTGTTCTCCTTGGAGAAAAGACGACTGATGAGCGACCTGTGAGAGATGTGTAAAATTGTAGGAGGTATTGGTATGGGATATTGATATTTGTTTAGTATTACAAACGTCTGAAAATCTGCAAATGCTGAAAATCTAAAGCAACACACACACAATGCTGGAGGAACTCAGCAGGTCAGGCAGTATCTATGGCAAAGAGAAAACAGTTGACAATTTGGACTGGGACCCTTCATCAGGACTGGGCACCTACCAGTCCTGATGAAGGGTCTCGGCCCAAAGCATCTACTGTTGACTCGTTTCCATAGGCGCTGCCTGTTTACTCTTTTCCATAGATGCTGCCTGACCTGCTGAGTTCCTCCAGCATTTTGTGTGTTGCTGTAGTTTATTATTGCGACATATACCAAGATACAATGAAAACCTTGTGTTGCATACTGTTAAAACAGATCAAATCCTTATATTGGGCATTAAGGTAGAATGAGGTAAAACGATTGAAGTGCAAAAGCTACAGAGAAAGTACAATGCAGGTAAGCAATAAAGTGCAAGATCATATCAGGGTAAATTGTGAGGTTAGGAATCCAGCTTATCATACAAGATAACAGTGGTATAGAAGTTATCCTTGAGCTTGGTGATACGTGCTTTCAGGTTTTTTGTATCTTCTGTCAGATGGGAGAGGGGAGAGAGAGAATGTCTGGGGTGGGTAAGGCCTTTGATTATGCTGGCTGCTTCACACTTCACTAAGGCAGTGACAAAGTCCATAGAGAGGAGACTGGTTTCTGTGATGTGCTGAGCTGTGTCCACAACTATCTGCAGTTTCTTGCAGTCAGGTGAAGTGCAATTGCCAGATCCAAGCCATTATGCATCCAGATAGAATACTTCGTATGATGCATCGGTAAATATTGCTCCCTTTCCGAAGTCAATGACCAACTTTTTTGTTTTACTGTGATAATAAATTTCATCTCCTTCCTGTACTCAGACTCATCATTATTTGAGATATGACCCAGTACAGTATATCTGCAGACTTTGTAGATGGAGATAGAACAGGATCTGACCATGCAGACATGAGTGTGCATGGAGCACAGGGGGCTTAGGATGCAACGTCTACTGGAGCATCGGTACTTAGAATAACCCTGGCGGACGTGTCGCTATCTACCTTGACTGATTTGAAATCTGTTGACAGAATCTTTTTCTATTGGTAGGGCTATCAAAAACAAGAGGGTAGATGTTTAAGGGAAGAGATAAGAGATTTAAAGGGAATTTATACAGGGCATGGTTGGTATCTGGAACTTGCTGACAGTGGTAGCGATGGAGTTCAAAACAGTCGCTGTTTAAGTGACATTTAGGCAAGCATAAGAAATAGGCAAAGCCTCAAACGATGCAGATCAAATGAGGATTGGTGTAGATGGAGAAAAAGGGTTGGCATGGCTGTGGTGATCTGAAGGGCCCATTTCCATGTACAACTGAGTTGTAAATTTCTTGCTTTTACTTTGGGATGCAGGATGTACCAGGACAGCAGTTAACCTAACGCGTGTCTGAGCACTTCACCAGTAATTGATTCGAAGCTGAAGCTAAAAATTAAAACATTGCATATATCAAAGAAGGAGATGAGGAGCCACTCACCAACGTGGCTAGCTGTTAACTGCCTTCTGAATTCAGGGGTATTAGGTGTTCGGCATTAAGCATTGGCATTGACAATGATGTCCATTTAACTTTAGTGAATAAATCAAAAAGAGGAGGTCCAAAAGCCAATGGACTGAATCACCATACTGTGGAAAGTAACCATATGAGCTGGCCGTATTACACCCCCACATAGAGATGGACATCCATATTGCAATTTCCTGCTGCTGAATTGTCATTTAAGATAAATTTTGGTGAGAAACAACCAGATCTTTATTTTGTGGGATGCAATCTGTTATTAATTTTGAGCGGCATTGTATTACTGCGGTGGTAATTAATGGGTGTCAGGCCAGATAATTGGGCACAATGTGACGACCGTAAACTCTGCTACCCAGCTACCGACTCCAACTGACTTCGTATTTCTGGAGAAACATCATGCATCAAACTGCTGAAAATGTTGAAGCTTAGTTTTGAAATATTAAATACAGTATCTATGTTGATGAGGAATTGTACGTTCAGTGGTCACCTTATTAGATACACCTGTACACCTACTCATTAATACAAATATCTAATCAGCCGATCGTGTGGCAGCAACTCAATGGATAAAATCATGCAGACATGGTCAAGAGGTTCAGTTTTTGTTCAGACCAAACATCAGAATAGGGAACAAATGTGATTGAAGTGACTGTGACCGTGGAATGATTGTTGGTGCCACACAGCGTGGTTTGAGTGTCTCAGAAACTGCTGATCCTGGGATTTTCACTAACACCAGTCTCTAGAATTTATAGAGAATGATTCAAAAAAACAAAAAAACATCCAGTGAGGGCAGTTCTGTGGATAGAAATGCCTTGTTAATGAGAGATCTCTGAGGAGAAAAGCCAGACTATTTTATGGTGACAGGAGGGTGACAGGAGGCTGACAGTAACTCAAATAACTACGGGTTACAACAGTGACATGCAGAAATGCATTCTCTGAATACATAACATGTCGAACCTTGAAGTGGATGGTGCCACCCAGTACATAGAAACATACATAGCAACATACATAGAAAATAGGTGCAGGAGTAGGCCATTCGGCCCTTCGAGCCTGCACCACCATTCAGTACAATCATGGCTGATCATCCAACTCAGAACCCTGCGCCAGCCTTCCCTCCATACCCCCTGATCCCTTTAGCCACAAGGGCCGTATCTAACTCCCACTTAAATATAGCCAATGAACTGGCCTCAACTGTTTCCTGTGGCAGAGAATTCCACAGATTCACCACTCTCTGTGTGAAGAAGTTTTTCCTAATCTCGGTCCTAAAAGGCTTCCCCTCTATCCTCAAACTGTGGCCCCTCGTTCTGGACTTCCCCAACATCGGGAACAATCTTCTTGCATCTAGCCTGTCCAATCCCTTTAGGATCTTATATGTTTCAATCAGATCCCCCCTCAATCTTCTAAATTCCAACGAGTACAAGCCCAGTTCATCCAGTCTTTCTTCATATGAAAGTCCTGCCATCCCAGGAACCTTCTTTGTACTCCCTCTATGGCAAGGTTGTCTTTCCTCAGATTAGGGGACCAAAACTGCACACAATACTCCAGGTGTGGTCTCACCAAGGCCTTGTACAACTGCAGTAGTACCTCCCTGCTCCTGTACTCGAATTCTCTCGCTGTAAATGCCAGCATACCATTCGCCTTTTTCACCGCCTGCTGTACCTGCATGCCCACTTTCAAGGTGTACCTAATAAATTGGCATTGAGTGAATATGATGGACTTAAAGACAATATTTTAGCCCCACAAATGGCCACAATAGAAATACTTCTGGACCTTGATATGGACAGCACCTAGTAATAATAGGCAGGATAGACAAAGGAGAGCCAGTGGATATTGTTTATTTCGATTTTCAGAAGGCCTTTGACAAGGTGGCGCACATGGGGCTGATTAACGAGAATACATGGTATTAGAAGAAAGGTACTAACATAAATAGACAATAGGCTGATTGGCAGGAGAAGAAGAGTGGGAATATGAAGAGCCATTTCTGGTTGGCTTCCAGTGACTAGTAGTGTTCCACAATGGTCTGTGTTGAGACCACTTATTTTCACGTTATATGTCAATGGTTTGGATGACGGGCTTGAAGGCTTTGTCGCCAAATTTGCAGACAATTCAAAGATAGGTGGAGGAGCAGGTGGTGTTGAGGAAATGGAGTTTGCAGAAGGAATTATACAGATTAGGAGAATGGGCAAAGAAGTGGTAGATGGAATATAGTGTAGAACATAGAATAGTACAGCACAGTACAGGCCCTTCAGCCCACAATATTGTGCTGACCCTTAAAGTGTATGGTCATGCACTTTGCCAGAAGGAATAGCCAAGGCTATTTTCTAAATGGGGAGAAAATTCAGAAATCTGAGGTGCAAAGGGACTTGGTAGTCCTCATGTAGGATTCCATAAAGTCTAACTTACAGGTTGAGTCGGTGGTAAGGAAGGCAAATGCATCTTTAACATTCACTGAGAGTTCTAGAATATAAAAGCAAGGATGTAATCCTGAGGGCATTGTTCAGACCACGCAGAGTATTGAGAGCTGTTTTGGGTCTCTTATCTTCGGAAAGATGTGTTGACATTGGACAAGGTCCAGAGGGAATTCATGAGAATGATTCCAGGAATGAAAAGGTTAACGTATGAGGACCGTTTGATGGGTCTGGGTCTGTACTCGCTGGAGTCTGGAAGAATGAGTGGGGATCTCATTGAAACCTATTGAACATTGAAAGGCCTAGATAGAGAGGATGTGGAAAGGATTTTTCCTATAGTGGGGGAGTCTAGGACCAGAGAACACAGTGTCAGAATAGAGGGACTTCCCTTTGGAATGGAAATGAGGAATTTCTTTAGCCAGAGGATGGTGAACCTCAGGAATGTGGAGGCCATGTCATTGCTCCAACTGTATGTCTTATCTTTAAATACTGCTGGAATGAGTTAGAAATAATGTAATGGATGTGAAACTCATTTAAAAAATGTTTTTTCCCCCTCAGTTCCTGCTGCTGACTCAGCAATTGCGTGCAGCTTCAAACTGGGATATGTAAGTATTGAATGCCTCAATCAAGAATAGAAAACATCTGTTTAATGTGTAATGTTTAAGCAGTAAAGCTGACATCAGTTTTTCAGATTTAATTTATATGTTGGTCCGTAGACTCCTCTTCTGCCAAGATGAGGCCACCCTTACGGTGGATGTGCAACACCTTATATTCCTTCCAGGTAGCCTCCAACCTGATGGTATGAATATCGATTTCTCCTTCTGGTAAAAAAAAAATTCCCTCCTCCTCCCCACTTCTATTCCCCACTCTAGCCTGTTATCTCTTCTTGCCTACCTATTACCTCCCCCGGTTCCCTTCCTCCTTCCCTTTCTCCTGTGGCCCACTCTCCTGTCCTATCAGATTTCTTCCTTTCTAGCCCTTAACCTTTCCAACACAACTGGCCTCACCTATATCACTTTCTAGCTGTCCTCCTTCCCCTCTGCACAGCTTTTTTATTCGGGTGTCTTCCTCCTTCCTTTCCAGTCCCGAAGAAGAGTCTCAGCCTGAAACGCTGACTTTTATTCATTTCCATAGATGCTGTCTGACCTCTGAGTTCCTCCAGCATTTAGTGTGCGTTAATTTACTTCACGTTGCTAGCAGAGGAGATTCAAATAAAGTAAATCTCCATAAGGTTTTATTTGAAAAGCTATTTAAATAACAAGGACAATGCAAACAACAGGAATTCTGCAGATGCTGGAAATTCAAACACACGTCAAAGTTGCTGGTGAACGCAGCAGGCCAGGCAGCATCTGTAGGAAGAGGTGCAGTCGACGTTTCAGGCCGAGACCCTTCGTCAGGACTAACTGAAGGAAGAGTGAGTAAGGGATTTGAAAGTTGGAGGGGGAGGGGGAGATCTAAAATGATAGGAGAAGACAGGAGGGGGAGGGATGGAACAAGAGCTGGACAGGTGATAGGCAAAAGGGGATACAAGAGGATCATGGGATAGGAGGTCCGGGAAGAAAGACAAGGGGAGGGGGTGAGACCCAGAGGATGGGCAAGAGGTATATTCAGAGGGACAGAGGGAGAAAAAGGAGAGTGAGAGAAAGAATGTGTGCATAAAAATAAGTAACAGATGGGGTGCGAGGGGGAGGTGGGGCCTTAGTGGAAGTTAGAGAAGTCGATGTTCATGCCATCAGGTTGGAGGCTACCCAGACGGAATATAAGGTGTTGTTCCTCCAACCTGAGTGTGGCTTCATCTTTACAGTAGAGGAGGCCATGGATAGACATGTCAGAATGGGAATGGGATGTGGAATTAAAATGTGTGGCCACTGGGAGATCCTGCTTTCTCTGGCGGACAGAGCGTAGATGTTCAGCAAAGCGGTCTCCCAGTCTGCGTCGGGTCTCGCCAATATATAAAAGACCACATCGGGAGCACCGGACGCAGTATATCACCCCAGTCGACTCAAAGGTGAAGTGTCGCCTCACCTGGAAGGACTGTTTGGGGCCCTGAATGGTGGTAAGGGAGGAGGTGTAAGGGCATGTGTAGCACTTGTTCCGATAACACGGATAAGTGCCAGGAGGGAGATCAGTGGGGAGGGATGGGGGGGACGAATGGACAAGGGAGTTGCGTAGGGAGCGATCCCTGTGGAATGCAGAGAGAGGGGGGGAAGGAAAGATATGCTTAGTGGTGGGATCCCATTGGAGGTTACGGAGAATAATATGTTGGACCCGGAAGCTGGTGGTGTGGTAGATGAGGACCAGGGGAACCCTATTCCTAGTGAGGTGGCGGGAGGATGGAGTGAGAGCAGATGTACGTGAAATGGGGGAGATGCGTTTAAGAGCAGAGTTGATAGTGGAGGAAGGGAAGCCCCTTTCTTTAAAAAAGGAAGACATCTCCCTCGTCCTAGAATGAAAAGCCTTATCCTGAGAGTAGATGCGGCGGAGACGGAGGGATTGCGAGAAGGGGATGGCGTTTTTGCAAGAGACAGGGTGAGAAGAGGAATAGTTCAGATAGCTGTGAGAGTCAGTAGTCTGTCTCCAGAGACAGAGACAGAAAGATCTAGAAAGGGGAGGGAAGTGTCGGAAATGGACCAGGTAAACTTGAGGGCAGGGTGAAAGTTGGAGGCAAAGTTAATAAAGTCAACGAGTTCTGCATGCGTGCAGGAAGCAGCACCAATGCAGTCGTCGATGTAGCAAAGGAAAAGTGGGGGACAGATACCAGAATAGGCACGGAACATAGATTGTTCCACAAACCCAACAAAAAGGCAGGCATAGCTAGGACCCATACGGGTGCCCATGGCTACACCTTTAGTTTGGAGGAAGTGGGAGGAGCCAAAGGAGAAATTATTAAGAGTAAGGACTAATTCCGCTAGACGGAGCAGAGTGGTGGTAGAGGGGAACTGATTAGGTCTGAAATCCAAAAAGAAGCGTAGAGCTTTGAGACCTTCCTGATGGGGGATGGAAGTATATAAGGACTGGACATCCATGGTGAAAATAAAGCGGTGGGGGCCAGGGAACTTAAAATCATCAAAAAGTTTAAGAGAGTGAGAAGAGGACACCTCCCTCCCCTTTCTAGATCTTTCTGTCTCTGTCTCTGGAGACAGCTTATCCACTGATGTCTACTATAAGCCCACTGACTCCCACAGCTATCTGGACTATTCCTCTTCTCACCCTGTCTCTTGCAAAAACGCCATCCCCTTCTCGCAATTCCTCCGTCTCCGCCGCATCTGCTCTCAGGATGAGGCTTTTCATTCTAGGACGAGGGAGATGTCTTCCTTTTTTAAAGAAAGGGGCTTCCCTTCCTCCACTATCAACTCTGCTCTTAAACGCATCTCCCCCATTTCACGTACATTTGCTCTCACTCCATCCTCCCGCCACCCCACTAGGAATAGGGTTCCCCTGGTCCTCACCTAGCACCCCACCAGCCTCTGGGTCCAACATATTATTCTCCGTATCTTCCCCCACCTCCAACGGGATCCCACCACTAAGCATATCTTTCCCTTCTCTCCCCCCCCTGCATTCCGCAGGGATCGCTCCCTACGCAACTCCCTTGTCCATTCGTCCCCCCCATCCCTCCCCACTGATCTCCCTCCTGGCACTTATCCGTGTAAGCGGAACAAGTGCTACACATGCCCTTACACATCCTCCCTTACCACCATTCAGGGCCCCAGACAGTCCTTCCAGGTGAGGCAACACTTCACCTGTGAGTCGGCTGGGGTGATATACTGCGTCCGGTGCTCCCGATGTGGCCTTTTATATATTGGCGAGACCCGACGCAGACTGGGAGACCGCTTTGCTGAACATCTACGCTCTGTCCGCCAGAGAAAGCAGGATCTCCCAGTGGCCACACATTTTAATTCCACATCCCATTCCCATTCTGACATGTCTATCCACGGCCTCCTCTACTGTAAAGATGAAGCCACACTCAGGTTGGAGGAACAACACCTTATATTCCGTCTGGGTAGCCTCCAACCTGATGGCATGAACATCGACTTCTCTAACTTCCACTAAGGTCCCACCTCCCCCTCGTACCCCATCTGTTACTTATTTTTATGCACACATTCTTTCTCTCACTCTCCTTTTTCTCCCTCTGCCCCTCTGAATATACCTCTTGCCTATCCTCTGGTTCCCCCCCCCCCCCGTCTTTCTTCCCGGACCTCCTGTCCCATGATCCTCTCGTATCCCCTTTTGCCTATCACCTGTCCAGCTCTTGGCTCTATCCCTCCCCCTCCTGTCTTCTCCTATCATTTTGGATCTCCCCCTCCACCTCCAACTTTCAAATCTCTTACTCACTCTTCCTTCAGTTAGTCCTGACGAAGGGTCTCGGCCTGAAACGTCGACTGCACCTCTTCCTACAGATGCTGCCTGGCCTGCTGCGTTCACCAGCAACTTTGATGTGTGTTGCTTAAATAACAAGGACAACTTGTATTTAAATCTTTCAACTTCACAAGAAGTCCTAAGGTGAATCACAGGACCTATAGCAAGCTAAATATAGATACTAGGGCAGATTTTCAACAATTTAGTCATAAATGTGGGTTTAAGGAGCATTTTATGCTCCTTTATGCTTTATCAGAGGTGTTTGAATACCTTAGAAGTTTACAGGATTTGTGGAATGCTTAGATGAAGTCTGTGACGATCATTTATAAATTGGTAACGTGGTTCATTGTTGTCATACATATCGACAGAGGAAAAATTTTGTCTTGCATGTCATTTACACAGATCTAGGTAACATCAGTGCATTCAGGAGGTTCAAGGGAAAATAGTAACAGAATGCAGAGTAAGGTGTTACAGTCATGGAGAAAGTGCAGTGCAGGCAGACACTCAGGTGCAAGCCTTGACAAGTCTATCCTTTTCCTATGAGGGAACTGTTAGTACTCCTACGACAATGGTAGAGAAGCTTTCCTTCAACCTGCTGGTATTGTTAATAGCCTAGCCTTAATAATTAATACTGTTAATAATATTGTTAGTAGTCATAACAATGGGATGGAAGCTATCCTTGAGCCTGCTGGTATGTGATTTCAGACTTCTGTAACTTCAACCCAGTGGAAGTGGGAGAAGAGAAGATATCTGGAGTGGGTTATGTCTTTGATTATGTTGGCAGCGAGAGCATAGACTAGCGTAGCACTGGACAGGCATTCAGCCCATGATGTTGTACTGATCTTGATGCCGATTTTTACTAAATGTCTTCCTCCTGTGTGTCACCCATATCCCTCCATTGCCTTCATATTCACGAGTCTGTATAAAAAGCTCTCAAACTCCATAAAGTGTGAATGTTGTGGTAGGGTAGGGGTTAGAGCTTTATTATTACTGCTCGGGGCGTTCCAGAGTTTGGAGTTCAATTACAGCACTGTTCTGTGAGGAGTCTCTGTACGTCCTCGTGGAATGCATGGGTTTCCCCCGGGTGCTCTGGTTTTCTCCCACAGCCCAAAGACATACCACGTCGGTTAATTGGTCATTGTGTATTATCCTGTGGTTAGGTTAGGGTTAATCAGGGTTGTGTGGTTGCTGGGGCCACGTGGCCCAAAGGGCTGGAAGGGCCCACTCCAGTAAACAAACAAACAGCCTATGTTACTACCCTTGCTAACCTATTCCAGGCCGCTGCTGTACTCTATATAAGAAAAAACGCACCTCACATCATCTTTAATCTCACTGCTCTTCTAACCCTTAGAAGCATGTCCTCTGGTGATTGAATTGCTATCCTAAGGGAAAGATTCTGATCATATACCCTATTTGTGTCTTTCATAATTTAAAACATTTGCATTTGATCTCCCCTCATCCTGCAAGCTCTCGGGAGAGCAACTGAAGTTAGTCCAGCTTTTCCTTCGCCCTTGCCTGCTAATGCAGGCAGCATCATGGTAGAACTTTATTGTACCATCTCCACATTCCTCATATAATGGAGCAATGAGAACTACATGCGATACTCCAAGCATGATCTGACTGAAGTTATATATAGAATATAGAACATATAGCATAGTACAAATTCTTTGGCTCACAATGTTGTGCCGACTTTTTAACCTACTCTTAAAATCGATTTAACTCTTTCCTCCTACGTAACCCTCCATTTTTCTAACATCTCTGTGCCTATCTAAGAGTTATTTTAAATGCCCCTAATGTATCTGTCTCTATTACCATGGTGTTTTCAGGCACTCACCACTCTGTTCTTAAAAAAAAAAAACCTGCTTCTGGCATTCCCGCTATACTTTCCTCCAATCACCTTAAAACTATTAGCCACTAACCCCCGGTATTAGACATTTCCACCCTGGGAAAAAGCCTCTGGCTATCCATTCAATCTATGTCTCTTATCATCTTGTACACCTCTATCAAGTCAGCTCTCATCCTTTTTCACTCCAAAGAAGAAAGCACTCCTCATAAGACATCCCCTCTAATCCAGGTAGCATCGTGATAAATCTCCACTGCACCCTCACTAAAGCTTCTGATAATGAGGTGACCAGAACTGTACAGAATTAGACCAACTGTGGTCTAACCAGGATTTTGCAGAGCTGCAACATTTCCTCACGGGTCTTGAACTCAACCCCCGACTAATGAAGGCCAACACACTATACGCCTTCTTAATCACACTATCAACTTGCACAGCAAGTTGGAGAAATCTATGAAAGAGGACCCAAATTGCTAAGAATCATGCCATTATCCCTGTATTCTGCATTCAAATTCAACCTTCCAACTCCACCTGTCACTTCCCAACACAGCTCTGCATCCTGTCAATGTTCTATTGTAACTTATGACAAAGTTTACACTATCCACAACTCCACCGACTTATTCTTCATCCAAGTCATTTATAAAAATCAGAAAGAGCAGAGGTCCCTGAACAGATTGCTACTGAACACCACTGGTCACTAACCACCAGGCAAAATATTCTTCTGTGGGCAAGCGAATTCTGAATCCACTCAGTCAAGGTTCCCTGGATCCCATGCTTTCTGATTTCTCAATGAACTTTTCATTGGGAACCTATATCAAATGCCTTACTAAAATCCATATTCACCACATTCATTGCTCTGCCCTCATCAATATGTTTTGTTACATCCTCAAGGAATTCAGTCAGACTTGTGAGGCATCACCACCCCTCAGAAAGCTGGCTATGTTTCTCCAAATGTTCATATATCCTGTCTCTGAGAATTTGCACACCATTGCACACACTGGTCTATAATTCCTGGGTTATTTCTACTCCCTTTGAACAAAGGAATAATATTTGCCCTCTTCCAGTCTTCTGTCATGACTTCTGTGGCCTGTGAAGACACAAAGACCATTGCCAAAGGCACAACAATCTTTTCCCTTGCTTCCTGTGGTAACCTGTGTATTTCCCGTTGGGCCCAGAGACTTATCTATCCAAATGTTTTTCAAAAATACCAACATATCATCTTTATTAATATCAACGTATTGTAGCATATCAGCCTGTTTTACTCTGTCTTCACAGAGGTCAACAGCCTTTTTCACTGGTGAATACTGAAGCAAAGTATTCATTAAGGGCCTCCCCACCTCCTCCTCCGATGCCAGACACGTTTCCTCTTCTATCCCTGATCAGTCCTACCCTCACTTTACTCCTCCTCCTTTTGCATTAAGGAGTTGCCAGTACCTCACTTGACTGGGTGTTGTAGGTACACTAACTAAGAACACCAGAGTGACTTCAAGTTTTGTTTTAAGAGCTTATTTACATGGTATCATGGAGAGTCTGTGGCAGTCTCCACTACCACCAGAACTCTGATTTTTTAGGTTATAACAAGCTCATATTTGTACAGCAAGACAAAAATTTTCACATAACTTTGTTTGACATCCCACAGTCAGCAAATGAGCAGTTGTTTGAAATTCGTGTCAATTATCTCTCAGTGTAAGTCTAACAGTTCTTCCTGCTTCCTGTTATCAGGGCTCATAATTTACCTCCAGAGGCATCCTCCTCCCGGTTCCAGGGGCCTAGTATCTTATTTATTGGAGTTCCTGGTACTGCGCTTATCATCCAGGGTTATTCTCGACACACATCAGCAGTCTTGAGCCCAGCTGCTCCAGAATGGTCAAGTATCCCATCATACACTAGTCTTAACCATTTCGACCATAAATCCCTCCTTGTTGATCCTTCGTAAAGATTCGTATTCCCTTCTTTCGGAAAAGGGGGCTCATAACTCACTGGGTAAGGACGCATTCTTAAACATTCCTCTTCATCATAACTATGCCCTTTTCCCCCTCTCCTGTGATGTGAGATCGCGCATAGAGTAATGCTACCGTCTCCACTGGCTTTGACTGTGGAGGGGCGCAGACCCAGCGAATGCATAGTTGTATGACACACTAAACTGCCACTGCTAAGCAGACCAGGGCAATGAGACCTCAAAAGAGGGGTTGTAACTAAGAAAATATTCCTTCTCCTAGCAGCTGCGCAGGTTGATGCTGTGGTTAAGAAGGCATATGGTGTATTGGCCTTCATTAATTGTGGAATTGAATTTAGGAGCTGAGAGGTAATGTTGCAGCTTTATAGGACCCTGGTCAGACCACACTTTGAATACTGTGCTCAGTTCTGGTCGCCTCACTACAGGGAAGATGTGGAAGCCATAGAACGGGTGCAGAGGAGATTTACAAAGATGTTGCCTCGAATGGGGAGCATGCCTTATGAAAATAGGTTGAGTTAACTCGACCTTTTCTCCTTGGAGTGACGGAGGATGAGAGGTGACCTGATAGAGGTGTATAAGATGATGAGAGGCATTGATCGTGTGGATAGTCCGAGATTTTTTCCCAGGGTTGAAATGGTTGCCACAAGAGGACGCAGGTTTAAGGTGCTTGGAAGTAGGCACAGAGGAGATGTCAGGGGTAAGTTTTTTACTCAGAGAGTGGTGAGTGCGTGGAATGGGCTGCTGGCAACGGTGGTGGAGGCGGATATGATGGGGTCTTTTAAGAGACTTTTAGATAGGTACGTGGAGCTTAGAAAAATAGAGGGCTAGGGAAAGTCTAGAAATTTCTAAGGTAGGGACATGTTCGGCACAACTTTGTGGGCCAAAGGGCCTGTATTGTGCTGTAGGTTTTCTATGTTTCTATGTAACACTGACTTAACCCATCTAAAGAAACGGCAGCCTTCTGGAGGGGCTTGAGAGTTCAGTCCATGTATTTCACCTCGCAACTGGGTCATGTGTTCTAACACATGGGTCATATTTTCTGAAGCATCAGGTATGTAGGTGCAACGTTCTTTCCCTACCAACGCACAGACCCCTCCTTCTCTGGCTAATACGTAGTCTAGGGCTATTGTGTTCCAGTCGAAGGTTTTGCATTTCCTGGTTCAGAATGGCAAATCCCTATATAGTCTGTTGTCCACTGTTCTAGTTCTAAACTTATATTGTCTATTGTATGGGCATTATTTACCGCACCCCACCAGGGGAGTAATCCTGCCAAAATCTTATTCCCCGCAGAATCCAAAGACATGTCTAGTTCGTGAGTGTAGGTGGTCTTCATGAGAAACAATGATGGCAAGACTATAGTTGGAACAGAGGTTGACAATTTTCCCAAATAGCAGCACCAGCCCATTGCCTATGGAGCCATGGATACGCCCTACACCCACAAATCCAGCTTATTCTGGGCACCCCATATATTCCCATAGCCGTCCATGTACTATCGAGGCGGTGTCCAGTAACGTTGGTCCAACTTTTACTTGTTCAATACTCTCTGGTGTTCACGTTGATCAGGCCGCTGCATTAGGGGTTCAAAGGAGGTATCACACAAGGAAAACCTTAACCAGTTGTTCTTAAACCCTGGTCCAGAACACAAACAGACTGGAGCCGAGGCTACGTATGTTTTTACATACATTTCTCTTGGCACAGTGGTACTATTGGAGCTACTACCTAAGGCCCAAGGCTGGAGACAGTAGGAGGAGCACACTGCTGTAAAGTTAGTGGTGGTACTTCCCCATAACTTAAGACTATTCATAACCAAATACTTTACGGAGTCAAGACAATTTTGAGCAGACTTATTGCCTGAAATAGTATAGGCCTGTAATCCTACCAATATACACTGCGAGAATTCTCTTCCAATCGGCAGGGGTTTAAGATTCGATTCTGCGTGGAATGGGGAACTGCTACACAAATGCGGCAGTTTGTTAAATTTGCATGGTAGACCATATGACTAGCAAACTGCCACCATGTATTGTATAAGTGTGGGTGACTCTGTCCCTTCTTCACAGGCTCAAAACTTCTTCTCCACTCCCCTATTGCTTTGTATTTGCCCTCGGGTGCTGTTAGACACTTAATCAATCCTTCCCCTTATATGATTATTACCACTACTTCCTTCATGTTAGTCCTCTATTGAGTATGTATTTTGTTAATAATCACTGTGTGTGTGTGTGTGTGTGTGTGTGTGTGTGTGTGTGTGTGTGTGTGTATGTGTGTGTGTATATATATATACATACACACAGAGTTGAAGTCAGAGGTTTACATACACCTTAGCCAAATACATTTACACTCAGTTTTCCACAATTCCTGACATTTAGTCCTAGAAAATATCTAGAAAATATTCCCTCCTGTCTTAGGTCAGTTAGGAACACTATTTTATTTTAATAATGTGAAATGTCAGAATAATAGTAGAGAGAATGATTTATTTTAGCTTTTATTTCTTTCATCACTTTCCCAGTGGGTCAGTGAATGATTTATTTTAGCTTTTACTTCTTTCATCACTTTCCCAGTGGGTCAGTAGTTTACATACACTTTGTTAGTATTTGGTAGCATTGGCTTTAAATTGTTTAGCTTGGGTCAAACGTTTTGGGTAGCCTTCCACAAGCTTCTCACAATAAGTTGCTGGAATTTTGTTCCATTCCTCCAGACAGAATTGGTGTAACTGAGTCAGGTTTGTAGGCCTCCTTGCTCACACACGCTTTTTCAGTTCTGCCCACAAATTTTCTATCGGATTGACGTCAGGGCTTTGTGATGGCCACTCTAATACCTTGACTTTGTTGTCCTTAAGCAATTTTGCCACAACTTTGGAGGTATGCTTGGGGTCATTGTCCATTTGGAAGACCCATTTGCGACCGGGCTTTAACTTCCTGGCTGATGTCTTGAGAAGTTGCTTCAATATATCCACATAATTTTCCTTTCTCATGATGCCATCTATTTTGTGAAGTGCACCAGTCCCTCCTGCAGCAAAGCACTCCCACAACATGATGCTGTCACCCCCATGATTTCTGCTTCACCTTAGCGGCTGTACGGGTCATCAGCAGCACTAGGTAGAGGTCTTTCCACCTGGGAGAGAAAGGATCTTTATTCATTCAATTCAATTCACTGGTTCATTGATAAGACCGACTGTGGGGAACTGTGTGGCCTTGGTTGTTGCACAGACCAAGCTCTCATGCCATATGATCGCTTGATGCAGATGCTCGGAAGGAGCCACGGGAGCCGGTGTAGAGAGAGCTGGTGTCCATGCTGGGTTGGGGGTTCCAGTGTGGAGAAGCTGGTGTCCATGCTGGGTTGGGAGTGTCACTGTGGAGAAGCTGGTGTCCATGCTGGGTTGGGGGTTCCAGTGTGGAGAAGCTGGTGTCCATGCTGGGTTGGGAGTGTCACTGTGGAGAAGCTGGTGTCCATGCTGGGTTGGGTGCAGGCTCCTTCCATTGATGCTTCCCTCCGGTTTCGCTTGGCGGAAAATGAATTGGATTGCATTCATCTGTGGCTGCACTAGTGCGTGATGAAGACTGCTGCACCAACAATCTACAGGCCATGACAGTCAGGGACCTGGACTATTTTTTATTTTCCAGTGAGTGTTTGGTTTCCTGCTGTAGTAATTACACGCTTGCTATATGTGCTACGTGCTGTGTGACTGAAGGGCCCCAGAAGAACGCAGTTTTGTTTGGCTGTGTTCATGTGTATGGTTCAATGACAATTAAACTTGAACTTGAAATACCATGGAAATAATGAAAATTAGCTTTTTGCAGCAATACTGTACATTAAAAGGTGTGAGCGAATATAGTTACGATAAGCTTATCATACATAAATTTTACATTACTTGCATGGGTACAATATAACAAAGAGGAATAAACAATAATTTTTGTTGAATGTTGAGAGAGAGAGAAAGAGAGAGCTGTAGTCTGATAGTATTGTCATACTATATATGCCACTCATAATTTTGTATACCTGTATCAGATCTCCCCTTGCCTCTTACCATTCCAGAGAAAATGAGTCTAGCCTATCCAGCATCCCGGGATAACTGAAATCTCAGGCAACTTACTGGTGAAGCTCTTCTGCAATCACAAATCTTCCTGCTGTGGTGATCAAGGAGTTCCGGCTGTTGCTGAGACAATTTTATAAAACTGTACTGGCTGCTCTTGTTTTCTGAGGTGAATGAAAGCATGTGTCTCATATGCCTTTACCACCTTATCTACCTGTGTTGCCACCTTCAGGGATTCTTGAAAATGAACATGTGTTTCTCTGTACTCTACAGGATACAACTATTCACCGTGCATGTCCCCTACTTATTCATCTGCCCAGTGTGTCACAGAAATTTACATACACTTGAGGTATGGCGGGGCGAAGGTGAATTATTCCTTAAGTACATGTTCATTACCAAAGGGGATTCTCTTTCATTTTTATTTCACACTGATGCCACAGTTGTGATGTAAATACTACTCAGACATGGCATGACAGAGTTGTAAAGAGGGATATACTGGGGTGCAAGTACCACTTAGCTTTGGGCATTTGATGCTTAACATTCTCTTTTTTATTTAACAGCTACATAAAGCAGAATAGCTACATTCTAAACTTGTCTTTAAGAAGCTGATTAGATACAGTAAACCAGAGAATAGGATTTGTGTTTCAGGCAGTAGAAGATGCTGAATGACTGACATTTAATAGTGAGTCCTCGTGTTGGCACTAAGATTAGTTTGGTACTTGCTTAATCAAATTGTTTTATTCCAGAGTTGAGCACAAAAATGTAGACTGCTGCTTCTTGCTGAGCTGCCTAATTGGTTGTTTGTTAGTCTTTTGCTTATGTATAGATTTTTGTAAATATTGTTGTATTTCAAAGTTCAAAGTAAATTTATCATCAACATACCTACTTGTTACCATATAGAACCTTGAGATTCATTTTCATTATTTTCCTATAAAAGCCTGTAAGAAAATGAGTCGCAAGGTAGTATATGGTGACTTTGATAATAAATTTACTTTGACTTGGAAGTGCTACACAAGAAATTAAACTTCAACATTGTCTGCTCTCTCGTGACACCAATTTGGAAAGCAGAGGAGTTGTTCCTCAATCCAAGTCATTAGGGGTGTAAATGATCATCTTTGTTGGTGGGAGCTTGCTCTACACAACATGACTTTCAAACATGACATCCTTTCCATAAATTAATACATCTGGCTTTGAGTGTATTAACTGACTACCTGTTTTTCTTTAATTGTAACATTTCACTAATAATGAATGTTAAACTCACTGTCTTAAGTTTTTTGGCTTATTGTTTCCCTGCCTGCTTGAACGTTTGCTGTTTTCCATTCCACTAGTATCCCATCAGAACTCAATAAATAAGGAAAACTTCAACCATTGGCTCTCCTATTTTCGCAGTCACTTACATTATAACCCTTAGGTGTTGGTCATGGTGACTTTACCCTCCGGTTGAAATATCTTGTACTTGAGGCCATGCTGAAAGGTGAGAGGATGTAAGTTCAAAGGAGATTATTATAACATTGCCTTTTGATATGCTTTTTCTATTTCTTGTTGTAATCTGTGGTCCACATCCCTACTACTGTTGGGAGGCCTGTATATAACTGCCGCCAAGGTTCTTTTAGCCTTGCAGTTTCTTAACTCAACCCACAGAGGATTCAACATCTTCCGATCCTATGTCACATCTTTTTACTGATTTGATGCCATTCCTTACCAGTAGAGCCACCCATCCCCCCGCCTACCTTCCTATCCCTCCGATATAACATGTAACCTTGTACAGTCAGCTCCCAACTACAACCATCCTTCACCCATCCTTCACCCATCCTTCAGAGCATAGAACAGTAAAGCATAGGAACAGGCCCTTTGACACACAATGTAGTGCCAAACCAAATAAATTAGTCATCAAATGGCCAACTAAACTAATTCCCTCTGCCTGCACAATGGGAATGTCCTTCCATTTTCCTCACATTCATGTGCCTATCTATACGTCTCTCAAAAGTCTCTATTGTATTGGCTTCTACTACCTGCGTAGGTAGTGCATTCCAGGCACCCAGTGCTCTCTGTGTAAAGAAAAACTTGCCCTTCACACCTCCTTTGAAATTACCCCCTCTCACCTTAAGTGCATACTGCCCGGCTTCAGACATTTCAACTCTGGGGGAAAAAGATACTGTCTGTCTATTCCCCTCATAATCTTACAAAGCTCCATCAGATTTCCCCTCAGCCTCCGTCACTCCAGAGGATACAACCCAAATTTGTCGAACCTCTCGTGCCCTCTAATCCATGCATCATCCTGGTAAACTTTTTCTGTACCCTCTCCAGACATTGACACAACTCCTAAAATGGGGTGACCAGAACTGTATGCAGTGCTCCAAATGCAGCCTATCTAGTTTTATAAAGCTGCAACATGACTCCCTGACTTCTGAATATAATGCCTTGACTAATAAAGACAAGCAGACCATATGCCTTCTCAGTCAGCCTACCAACCTTGAGGGAGCTATAACCTTGGACTCCAAGATCCCTCTGCATTGTCTTGCCCTTAACAGTGCACTATCTCTTTACATTTGACCCACCAAGGTGCAACACTTCACATTTGGCTGAGTTAAACTCCATCTGCCATTTCTCCATCCATATCTGCAACTGATCCTTATTCTGCTGCATTCTTTGCCAGTCTTCTATGCTATCCACAATACCACCAATCTACGTACCATCTGGAAACTCCCATCCAAATTTTCATCCAGGTTATTTACGTATATCACAAACAGCAGAAGTCCCAGTACAAAGCCATGTGGACAATGCTAAACCCAGACCTCCAATTAGAATAAGTCCCTTCAACCACTACCTTTTATAGAACATAGAAATCTTCAGCACATTACAAGCCTTTCAGCCCAACAATGTTGTGCCGACCATGTAACCTACTCTAGAAACTGCCTAGAATTTCCCTATTGCATAGTTCTCTATTTTTCTAAGCTCCATGTACATATCTAAGAGTCTCTTAAAAGACCCTATTGTATCTGCCTCCACCACTGATGCCGGCAGCCCATTCCATACACTCACCACTCTCTGTGTGGAAAAGCATGCCCCTGACATCTCTCTAGCTACTTCCAACCACCTTAAAACTGTGCCCCCTCATGTTAGCCATTTCAGTCCTGGGAAAAAGCCTCTGGAAATCCACATGATAAATGCCTCTCAACATCTTATACACCTCTATCAGGTCACCTCTCATCCTCTGTCACTCCAAGGAGAAAAGGCCAAGTTCACTCAACCTATTCTCATAAGGCATGCTCTCCAATCCAGGCAACATCCTTGTAAATCTCCTCTGCACTCTTTCTATAGTATTCACATCCTTCCTGTAGTGAGATGACCAGAAGTGAACTCAGTACTCCAAGGGGAGTCTAACCAAGTTCTTGTATAGCTGTAACATTACTTCACGGCTCTTGAACTCAATCCTACGGTTGATGAAGGCCAACACATCATACACCATCTTAACAACACTGTCACCATGTGCAGCAGCTGTTAGTGTTCTATGGACACGGACCCCAAGATCTCTCTGATCCTCCACACTGCCATTATCATTAATATTATATTCTGCCTTCAAATTTGACCACCTAAAATGAAGTACTTCACACTTACCTGGGTTGAACTCCATCTACCACTTCTCAGCCCAGTTGTGCATCCTATCAATGTCTCGCTGTAACCTCTGACAACCCTCCAGACTATCTACAACACCCCCAATCATTGTGTCATCAGTAAACTTACTAACTCACCCTTCTACTTCCTCATCCAGGTCATTTATTAAAATCACAAAGAGGAGGGATCACAGAACAGATTTCAGTGGAACACCACAGGCTTCCATGCAGAATACAAACCATCAACCACTCTTTGCCTTCTGTAGTCAATTCAATTCTGCATCCACAAAGCAAGGTGTCCTTGGATCCAATGCCTCCTTATTTTCTGAAGGAGCCTTGCACAGGGAACCTTATCAAATGCCTTACTCAAATCCTTATACACTACATCCACTGCTCCACCTTCATCAATCTATTTTGTTATATCCTCCGTGACTTCCGGTCACTTTGTAGCTGCATCCACTACTGCCAGGAATCTTGCGTCTGTGATGGTCTGGCAAAATCTACATGACTCCTCTGCCAGGGCAATGAAAGCTATTCCCAGAGATGGAGGGGTGTTGCTCTTGGCATCTTATGGACATAGAAACATGGAAAACCAACAGCGCAATGCAAGTCCTTTGGCCCACAATGCTGTGCCAAGCATGTTCTTACTTTAGAAATGACCTGCGGTTACCCATAGCCCTCTGTTTTGTAAAGCTCCGTGTACGAACCCAAGAGTCTCTTAAAAGACCCTGTTGTACTCGTCTCCACCACCATCGCTGGCAGTGTATTCCATGCAATCACCACTCTCTGCATAAAAAATCTTACCCCTGACATCGGCTCTGTACCTACTTCCAAGCACCTTAAAACTGTGCCCTCTCATGTTAGCCATTTCAGCCCTGGGAAAAATTCTCTCATCATTTTGTACACCTGTATCAGGTCACCTGTCATCCTCTGTCGCTCCAAGAAGAAAAGACCAAATTCACTCAACCTATTCTCATAAGGCATGCTCCCCAATCCAGGGAACATCCTTGTAAATCTCCTCTGCACTCTTTCTATGGTTTCCACATCCTTCCTGTAGTGAGGCGACCAGGATTGAGCACAGTACTCCAAGAGGGGTCTGACCAGGATCCTATATAGCTGTGACATAACCCCTTGGCTCTTGGACTCAATCCCACTGTTGATGAAGGCCAATGTACCATATTCTTTCTTAACCACGGAGTCGACCTGTGCAGCAGCTTTGAGTGTCCTATGGACTTGGACCCCAAGATTCCTCTGTTCCTCCACGTTGCCAAGAGTCTTACAATTAATACTATAACCTGCCGTCATATCTGACCTACCAAAATAAACCACCTCACACTTATTTGAGTTGAACTCCATCTGCCACTTCTCAGCCCAGTTTTGCATCCTATTGATGTCCCACTGTAACCTCTGACAGCCCTCCACACTATCCATAACACCCCCAACCTTTATACCATCAGCAAATTTACTAACCCGTCCCTCCACTTCCTCATCCAGGTCATTTATAAAAATCACAAAGAGAAGGGGTCCCAGAACAGATCCCTGAGGCACACCACTGTTCACCAGCCTCCATGCAGAATATGACCCGTCTACAACCACTCTTTGCCTTCTGTGTGTAAGCCAGTTCTGGATCCACAAAGCAAGGACCTCTTGGATCCCATGCCTCCTGACTTTCTCAATAAGCCTTGCGTGGGGTATCTTATCAAATGCCTTGCTGAAATTTATATACACTATATCTACTGCTCTACCTTCATCAATGTGTTTAGTCACATCCACAAAAAATTAAATCAGGCTCGTAAGACACAACCTGCCTTTGACAGAGCCATGCTGACTATTCCTGATCATATTATGCCTCTCCAAACGTTCTTAAATCCTGCCTCTCAGGATCTTTTTCATTAACTTACCAACCACTGATGTAAGACTCACTGGTCTATAATTTGGGAGAGGCAGTTCTGAATCCAAACGGTCAATTCACCATGGATCCCATGCGTCTTAATCTTCTGGATGAGCCTGCCATGAGCAATGTGTCAAATACCTTACTAAAATCTATGTAGACAACATCCACAGTTCTACCTTCATTTCTCACCCTCGTCACCCCTTCAAAAAACTCAATCAAATTATTAAGACACAACAAAGCCATGGTGAATCTCATAATTACACCATGGTTAACTAAATGCTCATAAATCCTATCCCTAAGAATTCTATCCAGTAACTCACCGGTGCAACTCACCGGTTTATAGTTTCCAGGATTATTCCTGGTTCCTTTCTTGAATAATGGAACAACATTAGCGACTCAGCAGTCCTTCAAGATTTCACCTGTGGCTAGAGAGGACGCCAAGATATTGGCAAAGGCTCCAGCAGTAATTTCATAAGCATGAGGAATTCTGCAGATGCTGGAAATTCAAGCAACATACATCAAAGTTGCTGGTGAACGCAGCAGGCCAGGCAGCATCTCTAGGAAGAGGTACAGTCGACGTTTCGGGACGAGACCCTTCGTCAGGACTAACTGAAGGAAGAACTAGTAGGAGATTTGAGAGTGGGAGGGGGAGGGGGAGATCCAAAATGATAGGAGAAGACAGGAGGCGGAGGGATGGAGTCAAGAGCTGGACAGGTGATTGGCAAAAGGGATATGAGAGGATCATGGGACAGGAGGCCCAGGAAGAAGGAAAGTGGGGGGGGGGGCGGGGGAGCCCAGAGGATGAGCAAGGGGTATAATCAGAGGGACAGAGGGAGAAAAAGGAGAGAGAGAGAAAGAATGTGTGAATATAAATAAATAACGGATGTGGTACGAGGGGGAGGTGGGGCATTAGCGGAAGTTAGAGAAGTCAGTGTTCATGCCATCAGGTTGGAGGCTACCCAGACGGAATATAAGGTGTTGTTCCTCCAACCTGAATGTGGCTTCATCTTTACAGTAGAGGAGGCTGTGTATAGCTCTCACTCCATCCTCCTGTCACACCACTAGGAATAGGGTTCCCCTGGTCCTCACCTACCACCCCACCAGCCTCCGGGTCCAACATATTATTCTCCGTAACTTCCGCCACCTCCAACGGGATCCCACCACTAAGCACATCTTTCCTTCCCCCCCCCCACCCTGCTTTCGACAGGGATTGCTCCCTACGCGACTCCCTCGTCCATTGGTCCCTCCCCGATCTCCCTCTTGGCACTTATCCTTGTAAGCGGAACAAGTGCTACACATGCCCTTACACTTCCTCCCTTACCACCCATTCAGGGCCCCAGACAGTCCTTCCAGGTGAGGCGACACTTCACCTGTGAGTTGGCTGGTTTGATATACTGCGTCCGGTGCTCCCGATGTGGCCTTCTATATATTGGCGAGACCCGACACAGACTGGGAGCTCATTTTGCTGAACACCTACGCTCTGTCCGCCAGAGAAAGCAGGATCTCCCAGTGACCACACAGTTTAATTCCACATCCCATTCACATTCTGATATGTCTATCCACTGCCTCCTCTACTGTAAAGATGAAGCCACACTCAGGTTGGAGGAACAAGACCTTATATTCCATCTGGGTAGCCTCCAACCTGATGGCATGAACATTGACTTCTCTAACTTTCGCTAATGCCCCACCTCCCCCTCGTACCCTATCCGTTATTTATTTATTTATATTCACACATTCTTTCTCTCTCTGTCCTTTTTCTCCCTCTGTCCCTCTGACTATACCCCTTGCCCATCCTCTGGGATTTCCCCCCTCCCCCTTTTCCTTCTCCCTGAGCCTCCTGTCCCATGATCCTCTCATATCCCTTTTGCCAATCACCTGTCCAGCTTTTGGCTCCATCCCTCCCCCTCCTGTCTTCTCCTATCATTTTGGATCTCCCCCTCCCTCTCCCACTTTCAAATCTCTTACTAGCTCTTCCTTCAGTTAGTCCTGACGAAGGGTCTTGGCCCGAAACGTCGACTGTACCTCTTCCTAGAGTTGCTGCCTGGCCTGCTGCGTTCACCAGCAACTTTGATGTGTGTAGCAGTAATTTCACTTGCCTGAGGACTTATGCACCACCTTATCACTCTTTAAGGCTCCCAACAATACCTCCTCCTTTACTTCAAAAAATGCTGGTGAACGCAGCAGGCCAGGCAGCATCTATAGGAAGAGGTACAGTCGACATTTCGGGCCGGGACCTTTCATCAAGGGTCCCGGCCCGAAATGTCGACTGTACCACTTCCTATAGATGCTGCCTGGCCTGCTGCATTCACCAGCATTTTTTGTGTGTGTTGATTGAATTTCCAGCATCTGCAGATTTCCTCATGTCTCCTTCATTTCAAAATGCCCCAGCGTTTTAATACTCTTGGCACTGAGCTCCTTACCCTGTATGTTTTCTATTTGATAAATACTGACATAAAATACTCATTAAGGACCTCAACCACATCCTCTGCATCCAAGCAAATATTCCTTCCTTTATCCTTGAATGGTCCTATCCTCTTCCTACTTATTCTCTTGCTCCTGGTATATCTATAGACTGTCTCTTTAATCCTACTTATCAAGGTCTGTTCTTGGCCCATCTTGCCTTTCCTAATTCCCTTTTTGTGTTCTTTTCTGGCTTATAAAAAGTATTCATCCCCTGGAAGTTTTTATGTTTTATTGTTTTACAACATTGATTATCTTGTGTTTTATATTTGTAGTTAATTTAGATCACTTTGTAGAAATCTGTTTTCACTTTGACACGAAAGTCTTTTTCTGCTGATCAGCATCAAAAAAAGCCTTTCGTGTCAAAGTGAAAACAGATTTCTACAAAGTGATCTAAATTAACTACAAATATAAAACACAAGATAATTGATTGTTAAGTATTCACCCTCCTTTAAAATGACACACCAAATCATCACTGGTGCAGTCAGTTGGTTTTAGAAGTCACATAATTAGTTAAATGGAGATCTGTTTTTGGAGATGTGTGCAGTCAAGGTGTTTCAATTAATGGTAATAAAAATACACCTGTATCTGGAAGGTCCAACTGCTGGCGAGTCAATATCCGAGCAAAGACTACACCATAAAGACAAAAGAACGCTCCAAGCAACTCTGTAAAAAGGTTATTTAAAACCACAAGCAGGGAGATGAATACAAGAAAATTTCCAAGTCACTGAATATCCCATTGAGTACAGTCATCAAGAAATGAAAAGAATATGGCACAGCTGTAAATCTGCCTAGAGTATGCTGTCCTCAAAAACGCAGTGACCGTGCAAGAAGGGGACTAGTGAGAGAGGCCACCAAGAGACCAATGACAACTCTGGAGGAGTTACAGGCTTCAGTGGCTGAGATGGGAGAGACTGCGCATACAACAACTGTTGCCCGGGTGCTTCACCAGTTGTGGCTTTATGGGAGAGTGGCAAAGAGAAAGCCACCATTGAAAAAAACTCACATGAAAACGCGGCTAGAGTTTGCCAGAGGCATGTGGGAGATTCTGAGGTCAGGTGGAAGAAAGTTCTGTGGTCTGATGAAACCAAAATTGAGCTTTTTGGCCATCAGACTAACACCGCACATCATCAAAAACACACCATCTCTACCATAAAGCATGGTGGTGGCTGCATCATGATCGTGGTTATCCCTCGAGGTCGAGGATGATGGTCTTCATTCTGTTGATCTATTTATGGGCTCTCAAGTGGCTTATGGGTCCAATCTTGGCTTTGAAAGTTCTTCGGCATTCAGGACAGGTCGATCCAGATGGCAGATCAGGCTTTTGTTGTTACTGCCTCTCTTTCCATTTTCTTCTCTTTTCTTCTAATTCTGCACATCTGTTGGCTTCGAAAGTTGCTGTTCCTTCTTGGATGATGGCTTGCCAGAGTTTCCTGTCCTTGGCATTGGTTTCCCAATTGTTGATGTCGATGTTACATTTCTTCATGTTGGCTTTTAAGACGTCTTTGAATCTCTTCTGTTGTCTGCCTCTTTTACGTTTGCCTTCTTTAAGCTGGGAGTAGAAGATTTGTTTCGGCGACGTTCGTCTTTCATCCGAACAACATGACCTCTCCATCTTAGTTGGTTCTTGATCATGTAGGCTTCAATGCTTCTTGTTTTTGCTTCATTTGGCACACTGACATTGGTTCTTCTATCTTCCCAGCTGATATTTAAGATGTTTCGAAGACAGCTTTGATGGAACTTTTCAAGTGCCTTCAGATGTCGTCGGTATGTTGTCCAGGTTTCTGATACATACAGGCGTGTTGAGATTACCACTGCTTTGTACACTAAGATTTTGGTGTCTGTTCGGATGTCACTATCATGAAAGACTCTTGTTCGGAGACGTCCAAAAGCTGTTCCAGCGCATTTAAGACGATGTTGGATCTCGTCATTAAGGTTGACATTGTAGGAGAGGTGACTTCCAAGAAACAGAAGGTGGTCCACATTTTCCAGGGTTGTTTCGCCAAGTTGAATTGATGGTTCTATCCGATTTGTCTCAATTGGTGATGGTTGATAGATGATCTGAGTCTTCTTGAAATTGATGGTAAGTCCAAGTTTCATGTATGCACGGTTGAAGTCAGAATCTGTTGTAGGTGGTTTTCTGAAAGAGCTGCAACACTGTTGTCATCTGCGTATTGGAACTCGATGAGGGAACTCGTGGATGTCTCCGTTCTGGATTTGAGATGGGCAAGATTGAAAAGTCTGCCATCTGTTCTGTAGACAATTTCGATTCCTAGGGGTAGGTCATCCTTGATTGTCGCAATGAAGATGGTGAACAAAGTTGGGGTAATCACGCATCCCTGTTTTACTCCTGATCGAACTTAAAAAGGCTCACAGTTACTGTTGCTGACCATGACTGTGGCAAGCATGCCAACGTGGAGGAGTCTCAGGATTCGAATGTACCTTTCAGGGCATCCGTAGGTGGATAGGACATCCCATAGGAGTTCCCTTGATACCGAGTCAAAGGCTTTGGTGAGGTTGATGAATGCCATGTACAAAGGTTGAAGTTGTTCACGACATTTTTCTTGTAGTTGTCGCATTGTGAAGATCATGTCGATTGCTCCACATGATGGTCTAAAACCAGCTTGTGTCTCCGGAAGGATCTTCTCAGCTAAAGGCTTGAACTGGTTGTTCATGATGCGGGTAAGGGTCTTTCCTGCTGTTGCTAACAGGGAAATTCCACGATGGTTTCCGCATTCGGATCGATCACCTTTCCTTTTGTAGGTGGTAACGGTTGCTGAGTCTCTGAGGTCTGCTGGTACGTCTTCATTTATCCAGATCTTGATGAAAAGTTGATGCAGTTGATAATGAAGCTGGTTACCTCCAATTTTGTACACCTCGGCTGGTATTCCATCGAGTCCAGCGGCCTTGTTTTTTTTCAAGACTTCCTTGACTTCCTTGACTTCTTCAAGTGTTTGTATTTTGCTTAGGGAGTTGTCAATGGGCTGTTTTGGAATGTTGTTAATCACATTTCTGTCAAATGAGATGGTTTGATTTAGAAGATCTTCAAAGTGCTCCCTCCATCTAGAATTGATGTCAGCATTGCTCTTCAGGATGGTTGAACTATCTTTGCTTTTGAGAGGGACTTGACCGTGAGTGGATGGGCCAAAAATAGCTTTAGTTGTGTTGAAAAAGCCTCGAGTGTTATTGGCGTCTGCTAGTTGTTGGATTTCCTGAGCTTTCTTCCTCCACCGTTGGTTTTTCAGGTTTCGGGTGCTCTTCTGGACTGCAGCCTTGGATTCCTGATAGCGTTTCCTTTTGGTAGCCAATTGTTGGTCATTTCGTAAGATAATGAAAGCTTTTCTCTTTTCGTCGGTGAGTTGTTGGAGTAGTTTGTCATTATCATCGAACCAATCCTGATGTTTTTTCGTCTTGAACCTAATTGTTTCTTTGCAGGATGTGATGATAGCGTTCTTCAATTGATTCCAGTGTTCTTCTACAGATGGTGGGATTTGTTGAGGCAGTTGAGGCAGTGGCTGCATCATACAGTGGAGATATTTCACTGCAGCAGGCCCTGGAAGGCTTGTGAAGGTAGAGGGTAAAATGAATGCAGCAAAACACAGGGAAATCCTGGAGGAAAACCTGATGCAGGGAGAAGATTTGTTTTCCAGCAAGATAATGTCCTTGAGTGGCCAAGTCAGAGTCCAGATCTCAGTCCAACTGAGAATTTGTGGCTGGACTTGTAAAGGGCTGTTCACTCATGATCCCCATGTAATCTGACAGAGCCGGAGCAGTTTCGTAAAGAAGAATGTGGAAAAATTGCAGTGTCCAGATGTGTAAAGCTGATAGAGATATATCCACACAGATTCAAGGCTGTTATTGCTACCAAAGGTGCATCCTCTAAATACTGACTTGAAGGGGGTGAATACTAATGCAATCAATTATTTTGTGTTTCATACTTGTAATTAATTTAGATCACTTTGTAGAGATCTGTTTTCACTTTGACACAAAAGCATCTTTCTTGTTGATCAAGTCAAAAGAAGCCAAATTAAGTTCACTGTGATTCGATACTTTTTATAGGCACTGTATAATCTTCTAGGGCTTTGTTTGATTCTAGCTTCCTAAATTTTACATACTTTTCCTTTTTCTTCTGAATTAAATTTATTACCTCCCTCAACATCCAAGGTTCTCTTGTCTTACCATCCTTTTTGTTCCTTCTAACTGGAGTATACCTGCCCTTTACTCTGTCCAGTTGGTCTTTAAACACCCTGCACATGTCAGATATGGACTTGCCCAGAAACAGCTGCTTCCCAATTACCTCCTCCTAGTTCCTGCCTAATGCTCTCAAACTTTACCCTGCTGCAATTTAATACCTTCCTGCAAGGCCCATATTTATCTTTAACCATCTTAAAATTTAAGGAGTTGTGGTCTCTGTTTCCTAATTGTTCAGCCACTGAGATCTTGGTCACGTAGTCTGGCTCATTACCCAACACCAGATCCAGTACAGCCCCTCCTCTTGTAGGACTTAAACCCATGAGGATTTAAGAAACCCTCATGGATGCACCTAATAAATTCTGGTCCATCTAAACTTTTTGCACTAAGTAGGTTCAAGTTTATGTTAGAGAAGTTGAAGTCCCCCTTGATAACAACCCTATTGTTTTTACACCTTAGTCTACCTGTCTTTTGTTCCACAATAACCCGGTGGCTATTGGGGCGTCTGTAGTACAATCCCACCAGAGTGATTGCGCCCTAATTATTTTTGAGTTCTACCCATATAGTGAATGTCCACCCTTAGAATGCAGCTGTGATATTAGTAGTGCAGCTCTTCCCCCTTCCCCTTACCCCCCTTTATCTTTTCTAAAACATTGATAACCTGGAACTTTAAACCCCACTTCCTGCTCCACTGTCAACCAAGTCTGTGTAATGGCCACGTCATAGTTCTACGTACAGATCCATGCTCTAAGTTCATCACCTTTTCCATAATGCTCTCAGTATTAAAATACACACACTTTAAACTATCCACCCTGTGGCATCTATTACTTTGCTCCTGTCTGTTTTTACTGGTCATAATAGCAACCTTCCTCTCCTTCCCTCCACTTTCTGACCTGGTGCTCTGGTTTCCATCCCCATGCCAAACTAATTTAAACCTTCCCCAGTAGCACAAACAAACTTCCTGGACAGGATATGGTCTTATGGTTTTATGGTATTGATCCTCCCTCCCCCTCCCGTTTAGTTGCAACCTGTCCCTTGTACAGCTCACCTCTGCCCCTGCAGAAGTTTCAGTACGCTAAGAAACTGAAACCCTGTTCCTCAGCCACTATCGTAAAGGTCTCTTACCCCTCTCTACCCATGTCTTGGTGCTGACGTGCACCAAGACCTCTGGCTGCATGCACCCCCCCCCCCACCCCCAAGTGTATTCTGCCGCCGTTCTGAGACGTCCTGCACCCTAGCACTTGGCAGGCAACACACCTTCCTGGCATCTGTCTTGCAGCCACAGAATCTCCTGTCCATCCCCCTCACTATTGAGTCTTCTATCACTATTGCTCTGCCTGACTTTTCCCTTCCCTGCTGAGCCATAGAGCTGGCCAGAGTGCCACTCTCCTGGCCGCTGCTGTGCCTGATAGGTCACCATCAGTATCAGAGGGGTACACTTTTTGCTGAGGGGAATGGCCACGGCGGAACTCTGCACTGACTACTTTCTCTCCTTAATTCTCCTGGTGGTCACCCATCTTCTTTCCAAAGCTTTTGCTCTGGGTGTGACCACATCGGTAAAAGGTTCACCTATGAAGTTTTCAGCGTCCCGATGGTCCTGAGTTTATCCAGCTCCAGCTCCAGTTCCTTGACGTTATCAGTCAGGAGCTGAAATTGGATACACTTCCTGCAGATGTAGTCATTGAGAAGACTGTTAGATACCTCAAAGTCCCTCGTCTCACAGGAGCATTCCACCGCTTTAACCATCCTGCCCACACCGAGCTTAGGACAAAGGATTTATAGATAAAAGAAAAGCTTACCCATTCTTCCCTCTGAAAGCTTCACACTTACCTAGGTTACTTACTCAGTCTCTTCTCGCTGAGCTTGTTTTACTTTGTTTACTCAAGCCCAAGTTTCACAATCAAAAACAAATGATAACACACAACTCAGCACCCTTAACCTCTGCTTGTTCTCACCGAAGCCCGTTGAGCCAAGTCTTGACTGCTCTAACACTCGCACACTCTAACAGTTGTTACCAATGACTATGCTTTTATCTCTAGTCTGAGTAGGAGACAATTTCTTTTTCTCTTGTTTGTGCATTGTGCTTGTTACACTTAATAAAACTACTGTAACCACCAAGTTTTATGCCTCATTCTTGACTTCTGAAGAATCTTTGGACCAATACCACAGATCCAACAAAGATTATCACTGAAATGAGGTGTTGGTAGGCAGGGCAAAGCAGTGTACCACCTAAACAGTGAATGGCAGGGCACTGAGGAGTGTGGTAGAAAGAAGTGATCCAGGAATACAGATCCATAATTCCTTGAAAGTAGCATACAGGTTGATAAGCTCGTAAAGAGACAATTTGGTACATTGGACTTCATAAATCAGACCGTTCAGTCTGGGAATTGGGATGTTATGTTGAAGTTGTACAAGATGTTAATGAGACCAAATTTGAAGTATCGTGTGCACTTCTGGTTACTTACTGACAGGAAAGATATCAGTCAGCTTGGAAGAGTGCAGAGAAGAGTAGCAAGGATGTTGCTGGGACCAGAGGACCTGAGTTCTAGAGAAAGGTTGAATAGGTTAGTGCTTTATTCCCTGGAGTGTAGGAGAATGAGAGGAGATCTATTTTTATTTATTTAGAGATGCTGTGCAGAACAGGCCCCTCCGGCTCAACGAGCCGCACCACCCAGCAACCCACCTACGTTTAACCCTGGCCTAATCACAGGACAATTAACCTACTAACCAGTACACCTTTGGACTGTGGGAGGAAACCCACAGGCTCACAAGAAGAACAGACTTACATACTGTACTTCTCACAGTGGTCACCAGAAATGAACTCCAAAACTCTGACGCTCTGAGCTATAGTAGCATCATGCTGACTGCTACACTAGAGATGTATGAATTATGAGGGATAAATACATGCAGGCTTTTTCCTGTGAGGCTGTGGGAGACTAGAACCAGAAGCCTTAGGTTTAGGGTGAAAGTTCAAAGTAATTTTATTATCAATGTACAGTACATATCACCATATACAACCCTGAGATTCATTTTTCTTGCAGGCATACTCAATAAATCAATAATAGAATAATAACCATAATAGAATCAATGAAAGACCACTTGGGCATTCAACCAGTGTGTAAATAAAAAAAGAGAGAAAGAATTAAAAATAATAAAAATAAGCAATAAATATCAGAACATGAGATGAAGAGTCCTTGAAAGTGGGTCCATTGGTTGTGGGAACATTTCAATGATGATGAAATTGAGTGAAGTTATCTGCTTTGGAGCCTGATGGTTGAGGGTTAATAACTATTCTTAAACCTGGTGGTGTAAGTCCTGAGGCTTCTGTACTTTCCTCCTGATGGCAACAGCAAGAAGAGAGCATGGCCTGGATGGTGGGGGTCCCTGATGATGGATGGTGTTTTCCTGAGACAGCACTCTGTATAGATGTGCTCTATGTGGGGAGGGCTTTGCCCATGATGGATGGCGCCATATCCAGTACTACTTGAAGGATTTTCCATCCAAAGTCATTGGTACTTCCATACCAAGCTGTGATGTAGCCAGTCAATATACTCCACTATATACATCTAGCTTTAGATGATATGCTGAACCTTTGCAGATTCCTAAGGAAGTAGAGGTGCTGCTGTGCTTTCTGCATAATTGCACTTGCGTGCTGGTCTGGGACAGGTCCGTTGAAATAATAACACCAAGGAATTGAAAGTTACTGTCCTTATGCACCTCTGATCCTCCAATGAAGACTGGCTCACGGACCTCTGGTTTTCTCCTCTTGAAGTCAATATTCAGATCTGTGGTCTTGCTGACATTGAGTGAGAGGTTGTTATTATGGCACCACTCAGCCGGATTTTCAATCTCCCTCCTTTATGCTGATTTTTCACCACCTGTGATTCAGCCTTCAACAGTGATGTCATCAGCAAACTTGAACATGGCATTGGAGCTGTGCTGAGCCACACAGTCATAAGTGTAGATCAAGTAGAGTAGAGAACTAAGCGCACAGTGTTGTGGTGCACCTGTGCTGTTGGAGATTGTGGTGGAGATGTTGCCAATCTGAACTGACTGGGGTCTGCCAGTGAGGGAATAGAGAATCCAATTGCACAAAGGTGTATTGAGGCCAAGGTCTTGAAGCTTATTGGTTAGTTTTGAGGGGATGATGGTATCGAATGTTGAGTTGTAAATGATAAGGAGTACTCTGATGTATCAGTCTTTGCTATTTAGATGTTTCAGGAGTTGAGTGAAGAGCTGGTGAAATGGCATCTGCTCTGGACCCATTGCTCAGAGTTGCTTCTCAGGCAGGAGTCGGTATGTTTCATCACCAATCTCACAAGACACTTCATCACTGTGGATGTGAGTGCTACTAGGTGATAGTCATGAGGCAGGTTACCACAATCTTCTTAAGTGTCAGTATAAGTGAGCTTTGCTCGAAGCAGGTGCTTACCTCAGACTGCTGAATTCAGTGAGCACTCCACTCACTTGATCACCTCTTGTCTTTAGTACTTGGGCAAGTACCAGTCTGGGTCGGACGTTTCTCATGGGTTCACCCTCCTGAAGACTATTTGCATGTCAGCCTCAAAGACTGAGATCACTGCATCATCGGGGGCTGGGGGATTTCATGATGGCTCCTCCATGTTCTGATGTTCAAAGCAACAGTAGAAGGCATCTGGAAGCCAAGCCTTGTCGTTGCCTATGTCGCTTGATTTAACTTTGTAAGAGTTGATAGTATTGAAGTCCTGCCACAACTGTCAAGCATATTCAGAGGTAAAATATTTAACAGGTATCTGGGGTAAACTACTTCACTCAGGGTGGTGGGAGTGTGGAATGAGCTGCTAGCGGAAGTGGTTGATGAGGGTTTGATTGCAGCACTTAAAAGAGATGTTTGGATGTTTAAGTTCCGGGTGTGGGTAGATGGGGCTAGGCATTAAAAACAGATCCGCAGGGTCTTGATAGGCCAAAGGTCCTACTTCCGTGCTATGACTCTCTGATTCTGAATGAAATATGCATTATTTTTCAAAGGTTATGCCTGTTCGTGAAGATGGTCAACAGGATTGATATTGTCATCCTTAATGACCTCTGAACTTCCTAAATTTCAGGAACATAGTTGTAAACTATATATTCAGTTTGACCACTTGAGGGCAGTAATAACTTGGTGTTGAAAGGCCTATGTTAGCTTTGCCTCCTTTGCTTGAAGGCCTTTGTCATGAACAACTTTATAAGATGTACTTTGCAACAACGGGCGTTGTGGCTGTGCCATAACTCCAAGAAAGTTTTCCAAGTTTATTTTCCTACCTCAGAAAAGTTAGCATAAATACAAGCAAGCTATAAAAATAATTTTAGGGTTGCTGAAAACTCCATTTTAATATAAATATGTACTAAAGTAAATGGAAACAACCTCCCTGTGGTCACCAGCATAGCTAAGCAGAAAAGAAGGGAAGATTTCTACACTGCTCTCATGCTCCTTTTTTGGACACAATGAAGTGCTCCATTATAAGCAAATTTTGGTGTTGGAAACTGGAACTCCAGCAGACTGCTGAATTCAGCATGATACCAAAAACAACAGTGTAATTATTTTGAACCAGAGAAAATCTGCAGATAACACACAGAATATGCTGGAGGAACTCAGCAAACCAGGCAGCATCTATGGAAAAGAGTACAGTCGATGTTTCGGGCCAAGACCCTTCAGCAGGACTGGAGAAAAACAGATGAGTAGATTTAAGTGGTGGAGGGAGGGGAGAATGAAACACAAGGTGATAGGTGAAACTGGAAGGAGGAGGGGTGAAGTAAAGAGCTGGGAAATTGGTGAAAGAGATACAGGGCTGGAAAAGGGGGAATCTAATAGCAGAGGACAGAAGGCCATGGAAGAAAGGAAATGGGGGGAGCACCAGAGGGAGGTGATGGGCAGGCATGGAGATAAGGTGAGAGAGGGAAAAGCAGATGGGGAATGGTGAAGGCATTACTGGAAATTCAAGAAATCAACGTTCATGCCATCAGGTGGAGGCTACCCAGACAGAATATCAAGTTGCTCCAGTGTGGCCTCATCTCGACAGTAAAGGAGGCCATGGACTAACGTGTCAGAATGGGAATGGGAAGTGGAATTAGAATGGGTGGCCTCTGGGAGATCCTGCTTTTTCTGGTGGATGGAGTGTAGGTGCTTGGCGAAGCGGTCTCCCAATCTACGTTGGGTCTCACCGATATACAGGAGACCACATTGGGAGCACCGGACACAGTACAAGACCCTAACAGACTCACAGGTGAAGTGCTGCCAGATGAACTGTTTGGGGCCCTGAATGGCAGTGAGATGTAGAACTTGTTCCTCTTACAAGGATAAGTGTCAGGAGGGAGATCACTGGGGAGGGACGAATGGACAAGGGGGTTGCGTAAGGAGTGATTACTGCGTAAAGCAGGAAGTGGTGTGGGGGGGATTTTCTTGGTGGTGGGATGCCATTGAAGATGATGGAAGTTGCGAAAGTTACAGAATTATGTGATGGCATGAGGGCAGATGTGCACAAAATGGATGAGAGGTGGTTGAGGGCAGTGTTGATGGTGGAGGAAGGGAAGCCCCTGTCTTTGAAGAAGGAAGACATTTCCTTAGTTCTGGAATGAAAAGCCTCATCCTGAGAGCAGATGTGGTGGAGGTGGAGGAATTGATAGAAAGGGATGGTGTTTTTACAAGTAGCAAGGTGGGAAGAGGTGGAATCCAAGTAGCTGTGAGAGTCAGTGAGGTTATAATAGTGTGTGTTGCTTGGATTTCCAGCATCTGCAGAATTTCTCCTGTTTGGGGTTATAGTAGACATCAGCAGATGAGCTGTCCCCAGAGATCAAAAAGGGTAGTACGGTGATGAAACTATTTTGACAATATTGATTGAGTGATAAATGTTTGTAGAAGGATACCCTTGGAATTGTGGCCTTGTGTCTCCAATAGTTAACATATATCCTCTTGTTTCCAGCCGTGTTAAAATGGTCCGTCTGATTGGCTTACTGGCCTGCCACACAACTGTATTGAAGGATGATGTCCCAATAACTGAAGTAAGGATTTTTTAAAATATCTGATACTGCAACATACAATTCTTAATTAGTGTGCCTCAGTTTTAATACGTCAGATCTACAAACTGATTATACTGGGTTGGAATTAAAAAAAACATAAAATGCTAGAAAAAATATCACCAGGCTAGTCAGAGGCTACATCCACACTAGACCGGATAAATCCGTAACTGAAGCTTTTTCTCTACGTTTTGACCCTCCGTCCACACTGAAACGGCATTTACCTCCCCCGAAAACAGAGCTTTTCTAAAACAATCTCCAGAGTGTGTAAATCTGAAAACACTGGTTGGGCGGTGTAGTGTGTACGGGGTAACTGGAGCTTTTTAAAAACGCTGTCAGGACGTGCCAGAACAGATGGTGGTGGCAGCGCAGCATTTCATTGTTTTCTTGAATGCATATAGTGTTCTTTACAGCGGTCGAGGATGTCGTTGTATTTGGTTTGGCACGACTCCCAGTCCCACATTCTCCACTGCTCTGCTGACTTTGTAGCTGTTTGTAATAAGGATAGTCCAGGTAATTATAGACCAGTGAGCCTTACGACTGTGGTGGGAAAGCTGTTGGAAAAGATTCTTAGAGATAGTATCTATGGACATTTGGAGAATCATGGTTTGATCCGGGACAGTCAGCATGGCTTTGTGAACGGCAGATCGTGTCTAACAAGCCTGATAGAGTTCTTTGAGGAGGTGACCAGGCATATAGATGAGGGTAGTGCAGTGGATGTGATCTATATGGGTTTTAGTAAGGCATTTGACAAGGTTCCACACGGTAGGTTTATTCAGAAAGTCAAAAGGCATGGGATCCAGGGAAGTTTGGCCAGGTGGATTCAGAATTGGCTTGCCTGCAGAAGGCAGAGGGTCATGGTGGAGGGAGTACATTCAGATTGGAGGATTGTGACTAGTGGTGTCCCACAAGGATCTGTTCTGGGACCTCTACTTTTCATGATTTTTATTAACGACCTGGATGTGGGGCTAGAAGGGTGGGTTGGCAAGTTTGCAGACGACACAAAGGTTGGTGGTGTTGTAGGTAGTGCAGAGGATTGTCAAAGATTGCAGGGAGACATTGATAGGATGCAGAAGTGGGCTGAGAAGTGACAGATGGAGTTGAACCCGGTGAAGTGTGAGGTGGTACACTTTGGAAGGACAAACTCCAAGGCAGAGTACAAAGTAAATGGCAGGATACTTAGTAGTGCGGAGGAGCAGAGGGATCTGGGGGTACATGTCCACAGATCCCTGAAGGTTGCCTCACAGGTAGATAGGGTAGTTAAGAAAGCTTATGAGGTGTTAGCTTTCATAAGTCGAAGGATAGAGTTTAAGAGTCGCGATGTAATGGTGCAGCTCTATTAAACTCTGGTTAGGCCACACTTGGAGTACTGTGTCCAGTTCTGGTCGCCTCACTATAGGAAGGATGTGGAAGCATTGGAAAGGGTACAGAGGAGATTTACCAGGATGCTGCCTGGTTTGCATTATGCATTATGATCAGAGATTAAGGGAGCTAGGGCTTTACTCTTTGGAGAGAAGGAGGATGAGAGGAGACATGATAGAGGTGTACGAGATAATAAGAGGAATAGATAGAGTGGATAGCCAGTGCCTCTTTCCCAGGACACCACTGCTCAATACAAGAGGACATGGCTTTAAGGTAAGGGATGGGAAGTTCAAGGGGGATATTAGAGGAAGGTTTTTTACGCAGAGAGTGGTTCGTGCGTGGAATGCACTGCCTGAGTCAGTGGTGGAAGCAGATATACTAGTGAAGTTTAAGAGACTATGAGACAGGTATATGGAGGAATTTAAGGTGGGGGGTTATATGGGAGGCAAGGTTTGAGGGTCGGCACAACATTGTGGGCCAAAGGGCCTGTACTGTGCTGTACTATTCTATGTTCTATGTAACTCGCAGAAGCAGCTGGACTTCATCATCTGTCCAAACGAAGAAGTCCGGTCTGCTTTTTCCAGCGGAGGTTTTCTTTGTATTACTCGAAGACATTGTTGAAAACTTTCTTTCGCTGTTGTTGTAGGTACTCTAGTTTTTGACCAATGGAAATAGCACAACACTGCCATGGAAACGGAATTAGTATACCGTTTCCTCTTCGCTTGTTTTCCGTAGATGTGTCCTGCACATGCCCAGTAGGAGGAGATTCGCCCAAATACTCGTTTTAATGTGGAGGGAGGTATATTCAAAAACGCCTGGTGTGGATGCCTATCGTTTTTAAGCGAAATCGGCATTTTCAAAATTATCCGGTGTGGTGGGGATGTAGCCAGAGAGTGTAGAAAGAAAAACAGTCAATTTTTTGCACCTGAAACCCTTTGCTAGCACTGGGAAAGAGCATGAAGCATAAAAACAAGAAGTTCTGCAGCTGCTGGAAATCCAGAACAATTAATAGTTTTCATTGAGGGGGAGTTTCTGCGATGAGTTGAGATGGTATAATAGTGTCAGTCATCACCCCATTAAGCAAGCCACAAGGTCTGTGTAATCACCTGATAATGATGAGACTTGCCTGGTATGCAAGACTTTCATGAATGGATAAGGAACAGTGAAATGTCAAGTTGGTCAGGCGGTATTTGTAGAAAATTCAAGGTTTAGATCAACAACCCTTTCTTAGACTTGAAAGAGGGAGGAACAAAAAACAAGTTAGTCTGTGTGGATGCAACCAAGAGGTTTTTTTCCTGACAGAATGAACACATATTCCCGTTAGTGCCTGTAAAGAGTTTGTATGTTCTCCACTGTGACCGTGTGGGTTTCCTCTGGGTGCTCTGGTTCCCTCCCACAGTCCAAAGACATACCTTTTGGTGGGTTGATTGGTCATTGTAAATTCTCCCGTGATTAGGCTAGGGTTAAATCGGGGTTGCTGGGCAGCTGAAGGGCTGGAAAGACAGATTCCATGCTGTATCTCAATCAGCCAATCAATAAATAAATAACAGATAATAGATGGATGGTTTAATTTGTGGCTGATGTTTTTCTGTCATACTTATGTTCTGTTGCCCAGAGGTGACACAGAGGGGAAAATAAAAGAAAGGCAGGATAGAGGTGGAAATGGTTCTCATATAATCAGGAAGAAAGTACACTTTGTCTAAAGACAGAGGATTCAGTGTTAAGTCCAGAAGACTGCCATGTGCTCAGGTGGATGATATTGTCATTCCAGTTTGCTGTGGTGTTGCTGTACCAGTGCAGGAGGCTACAGACAAAAGTCAGAGTGGATGGAATATTAAACAGCAGCAGACTGAAAGCTCAGTCATTTCTGTAACCTGAGTGCAGTTGCTCTGCAAAGCAACCAAAGTATGTTTTGTTTCTCCAACATAAAGGAGTTCATATTGTGAGCACCAAGTGCAGTATTCTGTATTAGGAGAAGTGCATGTGTATTAAGGCTTCACCTCAGAGGAATATTTGTGTCCTTGGATGGTTGGAAGGGAAGAGGTGAAATGGCAGAAATATGCCATATGGTAGACAGTGGTAGCTGGGAACAGATGTCACAAAGACTAGGACTGGAAGAGGGCCTGATCATTTTGGAAGTGATGAAAGGGGAGTGAGGGGTAAATGTATGTATTGATAGAATCCTGTTGAATCTGGCAGAAGTTGTGAAGGATGATCCATTGAATGCAGGGGCTTGTGGGATGGAACGTAAGTACTAGGGGAACTTTTTTCTTCTTCCATCCGGAGGAGAAGAGGTAAGAGTGGAGGTGTGGGAAATAGATGGGAGAATTCTGATTAGTTGGCTGGACTGATTCGTAAGACATAGAGGCACAATTAGGCCATTTGGCCCTCGAGTCAGCTGTGCCACTTTATCATTGTTGATCCAGCATCCCTCCAAATCCGATTCTCTTGCCTTCTTCCCACAACCTTTGATGCCCTAATTTATCAAGAATCTATCAACCTCCATCTTAAATATACCAAATAACTTGGTCTGAGCTGTCTGTGGTAATGAATTCAAAGGTTCAAAGGTCAAGTTTAATGTCAGAGTAAAATATACAATATACATCCTGAAATGCTTTTTCTTTGCAAAACATCCATGAAAACAGAAAAATGCCCCAAAGAATGAACAACAGTTAAACGTGAGAACTCCAAAGTACCCCCCCCAGCACCCCTCTCCTACGCATAAGCGGCAGCCAGCAACAATCTCCCTTCCCCCACCAGCAAAAATAAATGGTACAATCAGCAAGCCCAAGCGTGTGCTAAGCAATGGCAAAGACACAGACCAAAGTTACCCCAAAAGCTTCACATTTCATCTTAAATTCGACAACCCACAGGTTCTCTCTCTCCCTGGCAAGGGAGAGGGAGGTGTCCCCCATTTTCACAGCAAGCAGGAGATATAAAACAACCCACTGATTTACGATCTTAAAAGTCTATTTCGTCACTTTTTTCGAGCTCTGTGTCCGAAGATTGCAAAGACCTCGGGTCTTCGGGCCCACAGCAAAAGATTTTTCGGCCTCCCCGACGGCACACAAGTCTCCGGCCGTGACACTGACCCTCGATCTGCCCATTTCCAGAGCCCCAAGATCTTAGGCTTCCAAACACGATCGAGATTCTCAGGCCAAACCCTTGGCATGTCGAATAGCGGCCAATCATCAAACCCCGAGTACGGGTCCCATTCCCACAAAGAACCAAACTAAAAAGGCCCCCTTTATTCCCATTCTTTGCTTCTTGCCAGTCAGCCAATCTCTATTCATGCTGGTACCTCTCCTGTAATACCAAGGGCTCTAATTTTGTTAAGCAGCCTCATGTGCAGCACCTTGGCCTTCTGAAAATACAAATAAACATCGTCCACTGACTCTTCCTTGTCTATCCTGCTTGTTATTTCATCAAAGAATTTCAACAGATTTGTTAGGCAAGATTTTCCTTTGGAAAACCATGCTGACTTTAGCCTGTTTTATCATGTGCCTCCAAGTACCCCGAAACCTCAGTAATTGGCTCCAACATCTTCCAAACCAGTGAAGTCATGCTAACTAGCCTATAATTTCCTTTCTTCTGCCTCCCTCCTTTTTAAAGCATAGAGTGACATTTGTAATTTCCTAGTCCTCTGGAACCTTTCTGGAATCTAGTGACTCTTGAAAGATCATTACTGATGACTGCATAATCTCTTCAGCTACCTCTTTCAGAATCTGGTCCAGGTGACTTATGTACCTTCAATCCTTAGAGTTTCCCAAATGCCACCTTCTTTATGATAGCAACTACACTCACTTCTGCCCCAGACCACTCTTGAATTAAGGCCATACCACTGTTGTCTTCCACAGTGAAAGCTGGAGCGAAATCCTTATTAAGTTCATTTACTGTTTCTTTGTCCCCCATTACTACCTCTCCAGCATCGTTTTCCAGGGGTCTGATATCCACACTCATCTCTCTTTTGCTCTTTATATATCTGAAAAAAAAATTTTGTGTCCTCTTTTATATTATTAACTAGCTTCCCTTCACATTTTATGTTTTCTCTTATTATAACGTTTTAGTTGCTATCTGTTGGTTTTTAAAAGCTTCCCAATCCTGCACCTTCACACTAAGTTTTGCTATTTTATATATCTTCATTTTTGCTTTAATGCTATCTTTGACCTGTGCCTTGAGAATTTCCCTCGGAAACACCAGCTATTGCTGTTCTGCCATCACCTCTTCTAGTGTCTCCTTCCAAACAGCTTTGGCCAGCTCCTCTCTCATGCCTCTGTAATTCCCTTTTCTCCACTGTAAGACTGATACAATCACTGTCACCTAAAGATTCCTTTACCTTAAGCTTTCGAATCAAATCTGGGTCATTACATAGCATCCAATCCAAAATTGCTGTTCATTCCCCTAGTGGGATCTACCATAATCTGCTTTAAAATGCCATTTTGTAGGTTTTCTATGTTCCCTTTCATGGGTTCCAGCACCACTTGGATTTTCCCAATCTACCTGCATATTAAAATCCTCAATGGTTATCGCAACATTACCCTTTTTACATACCTCTTCTCTCTCCTGTTGTAATTTGTAGCCCACATCCTGGTTACTGTTCAGAGGTCTGTATGTAATTCCCATTAGAGTCTTTTTTCCATTGCAGTTTCTTAACCCTACCCAAAAGAATTCAACATCTTCCCATCCTGTGTCACCTCTTTCTAAGGATTTGAATTCATTTTTACCAACAGGGCCACCTCATCCCCTCTGCCTACCTGTCTGTCCTTTCGATTGTGTGTATTCTTTGAATTTTGAACTCCCAACTATGATCTTCCTTCAGCCATGACTCAGAGGTGCCCACAGCATCATACCTGTTAATCTCTAGATGCACCATAAGATCATCTACCTGATTCTGTCTAGTATTCATCACCCTTTTTGATTTTGATCCCCGTTACTCTTTAACTCATCGCTCTGACTATGACTACAACTTTGCCCTATTATTTGCCTGTCCTTTCCCACTGTCTTTCTCATTGCAGCTACTTGTATACCAGCTACCCCATCCTCAGCCCTCTGGTTCCCACCCCCCCCCCGCCAAATTAGTTTAAACCCTCCAGCAAACTTACCCGTAAGGATATTGTGTGTCCCCCCCCCCCCCCCCAGGTTTCTGGTCATTGGGATCTCTTCTGGAAAAGGTATAACTTGGGATCATTGGGATCTCTTTTGAGCACCTGTTCAAGACTTCCGGGTTGCACCTGAACCCAAGGGGGACCAATATTCTCGTGGGCAGGTTTGTTAGAGCTGTTAGGGAGGGTTTAAATTAATTTGGCAGCGGGGTGGGAACCGGAGTGAAGGGACTCAGGATAGGACAGATGGTAAAAAAGTAAAGATAGCGTGCAGTCAGACTGTCAGGAAGGGCAGGCAGATGATAGGACTTAGTTGCAGCCAACAGGCTGAGTATCAAATCATTAGGGATGCAGAGTCAGAAAGGCCAGCAAATACAGTACTCAACGTGTTGTATCTAATTGCATGTAGTATAAGAAATAAAGTGGATGATCTTGTTGCACTAATACAGATTGCCAGGTATGATGTTATGACCATTACTGAATCGTGGCTGAAGGATAGTTGTAGTTGGGAGCTGAATGTCCAAGGTTACACGTTGTATCGGAAGGATAGGAAGGTAAACAGAGGGAGTGGTGTGGCTCTACTGGTAAAGAATGGCATCAAATCAGTAGGAGGATGTGACATAGGATCAGAAGATGTTGAATCCTTGTGGGTTGAGTTAAGAAACTGCAAGAGTAAAAGGATGTTGATGGCAGTTATATACAGGCCTCCCAACAGTGGCTGGGAGGTGGACCACAGGTTACAACAGGTAATAGAAAAGGTGAGTCAAAAGGTCAATGTTATAGTAGTCATGGGAGATTTTAACATGCAGGTGGATTGGAAAAGTCACGTTGGTAATGGATCTCAAGAGTGAGAGTTTGTTAAATGCCTAAGAGATAGCTTTTTAGAGCAGTTTTTCATTGAACCTACTAGGGGATCAGCTGTACTGGATTGGTGTTATGTAATGAACCGGAGGCAATTAGGGAGCTTAAGGTTAAAGAACCCTTCGGAACCAGTGATTACATTATGATTGAGTTCAACTTGAAATTTGATAGGGAGAAAGTAAAGTCTGATGTAGCAGTATTTCAGTAGAATAAGGGAAATTACAGTGGTATGAGGGAGGAGTTGGCCAAAGCAGATTGGAAGGTGCTGCTGGCAGGGATGTCAGCAGAGCAGCAGTGGCGTGTGTTTCTGGGAAAAATGAGGAAGGTGCAGGACCCATGTATTACAAAAATGAAGGAATACTCAAATGGTAAAATAGTACAACCATGGCTGACAAGGGAAGTCAAAGCTATTGTAAAAGCAAAAGAAAGGGCATGCACAAAGCAAAAATTAGCGGGAAGATAGAGGATTCAGAAGTTTTTAAAAACCTACAGAGAGCAACTGAAAAATCATTAGAAGAGAAAAGATGAAATATGAAAGGGAAAATCTTGCCTAACAAACCTGTTGGAATTCTTTGAGGAGATTGCAAGATAAAGGGGATGCAGTGTATGTTGTATATTTGGAAGATGTTGGACTCGATTATTAATAATGAGATTTCAGGATACATGGAGGCACATGATAAAATAGGCCAAAGTCAGCAAGATTTCCTGAATTGGAAATCTTGCTTGACAAATCTGTTGGAATTCTTTGACGAAATAACAAGTAGGATAGACAAAGGAGAGTCAGCGGATAGTGTATGCTTGGATTCTCAGAAGGCCTTTGACAAAGTGCTATAGGTGAGGCTGCTAAACAAGATAAGAGCCCATATTATTATGAGAAAGGTACTAGAATGGATAGAAGATTGGCTGACTGCCAGGAGGCTCTATCTAGGCCTTTCACTAATCAATAGGTTTCAATTTGATCCCCGCCCCATTCATTCTTTTGAACTCCAGCAAGTACAAACCCAGAGCCATCAAAGACGCCTCATATTATACATTAATCTTCCATTCCCAGAATCTTTCTCATGAACCTCCTCTGGACCTTCCCCAATGCCAGCATAGTTCCTCTTAGATAAGGTTTCAAAACTGCTCACAATATGGCAACTGTTGTCTGATCAATTCTTTACAAAGCCTCATTGTTACATCCCTGTTTTTATATGCTAGTCCTCTCAAAATGAATGCTAACAATGCATTTGCCTTCCTTATCACAAGTTCACTTTTAGGGAATTCTGCACAAGAACTTCCAAGTCCCTTTGCAGCTCTAATTTTTGAATTCGCTCCCCACAGAAATTAGTCTATTCTTTTATTCCTTCTACCAAAGTGCATGACCATATACTTCCCCAAATTATAATCCATCTGCCACTTCTTTGCCCATTTTCTCAACTAAGTTCTTCTGCAGACTCCCTGCTTCCTCAAAACTACATACCCCCTCCACCTATCTTTGTATAGTCTGTAAACTCAGCCACAAAGCCAAATTCCCTCGTTCAATTGATTGACATATAATGTGAAAAGAGGTGGCCCCAACACCAATCACTGGCCACCAGCAACCAGCCAGAAAAGGCCAGTGGGCACAGCCTCAAAATAGAGGGACATCTGTTTAGAACAGAGATGAGGAGGAATTTCTTTAGCCAGATGGTGGTATATCTGTGGAATTCATAGCCTCAGATGGCTGTGGAGGCCAAGTCATTGGAAACATTTAAAGTGGAGGTTGATGGGTTCTTGACTAGTCAGGGTTTCAAGGCTAATAGGAAGAAGGCAGGGGAATGGGTTTGAGAGGGATAATAAATCAGCCATGATAGAATGGCAGAGCAGACTTGATGGGCTGAATAGCAACACACATCAAAGTTGCTGGTGAACGCAGCAGGCCAGGCAGCATCTCTAGGAAGAGGTACAGTCGACGTTTCAGGCCGAGACCCTTCGTCAGGACTAACTGAAGGATCCAAATGCAAGTCCAATCCATACCTGATTTTTATATTAAAAAAGTTATGTTGGTTAATTTCATCTTTGAGGACAGAAGATTTTGTGAATATGTTTAATTTATTACTAAAATTGATTATTTGGAGATAAAAAACATTTATTCCTGTAGAGTTTTAAACTTGAGGATTTTCTTCAGAGGACTTTATGATAAACTTAATCCTTTTTTGTGATCTTTTATAATACTGGAATCATAAATCAACTTAATACCATTGAATTTTTGGTAATTTTGTGCCAATAATGGGCTACAGAAAGGAAGCAATTTCTATATAAATAAGATATTGTAAATAAGTTAGTGCATTGTTACAGTTCTTTTAAACTGCTTAAACCATTTAAGACTCATTGGTACCCCTTAGTCATTTTAATGCTGCAACTTGTGTCTTGCATTCTTTATGTGCAATAACAATCCAATTTTCCAGTCATTAATTAAATGAATTATTAGAAGAACCTTCTGTGGAAAAGAGAGATGATCAAAATCTTCAATTACATATTTGTAATTCCACACTTATGAATATGTGTACTCAGGAATTCAATGTTCTTCTCCATTCAGAGTAACTTTTTTTGGTTAAATGCTTTGAGTAACTATTTTTAAATTTTTTATTGTAGAAATCCAAATTGCTGCTTTAATAGGCTCAGCCTTTGGACTGGTGTTGAATTTGTAGCAGCAGATTGCTTATGATGGTTTTAATCAAATCTTTTGTCTATTCATTAACAACCAAGGAGTGAAATTCCTTTTTAATTTTAGCAAGATGGCAATATCATCAGACATATTGTTCAAAGCATAATTGATTATTTTTCTATTTTTAAAATGTGATTACTCAAGGTCATTCCTGGTGCAAAGTGGGTATTGAAAAATTCACAATTGTGAATTTATTTTGCATAAATGAAGTTTCCATGAAATAAAATTCATTTTACCTTCTTTTGTACTATAGTAATACAAAGTTGATTAAATGTTGCAGATACATACAGAAGCTACAGGCAGCTTTTAAGGTCATCAGGATATTCTGATGTCATGTAGAATGCTAGTAATTACCTCATCATTGATGTTTAGTGCAGTTATAAACACTTTGCTCATATGAATAACTTATTTTCCATGAGCTGTAGATGAAACTCAGCAATGGTAACAACTACAACATAAAATGTTGGAAATGTTCAGCAGTGTCTGTGATGAGTGAGGCTAAATGTTTCCTATTTGTGACCCTTCATTAGGCTGAAAAATTGAGAAAAGAGGGCTAAAGTGTGAAGTTGTGGACTCCAATATTGAATCCAGATATCTACAGTGTGCCCAAATGGAAAATGAAGTGCTGTTCCACAAGCTTGTGTTAGAACTCATTTTAATAGTGAGGAGGACTATTAGGGTGGGTTAGGGTGGGTTAGATTTGTGAGTGTTTGCTATAAGCAGAGTTGACTCACTAGGATTGTGTCCTCTGCAGTTTCAGAGGCTGGGGCACTTGATAGAAATACAGGTGTCCCCCGCTTTACGAAAGTTTGCTTTACACCACTTTGCTTTTACGAAAGACCTACCTGTTTTCGCTAACCGAAAGAAATCCGAAGAGGATTTTCGCTTTTACGAGAAAAGGCGTCCACTTTAAACTTATGTTTACCCCGAGAAAGACTATCATGACCCTGAAAACTTGCGCGGGCAGATGTGTGCGCATGCGTGTACATGCTGATTTTTTCCCAACAAATCGGTTTTGGCTAAATCTTCCGGATTCCGATAGGTGAAACTACACTGTACGTACATTATTTCTACTTTATATAGGCTGTGTATTTATCATAGCATTCCTGCTTTTACCATATGTTAATGTTATTTTAGGTTTTATGTGCTATTTGGTATGATTTGGTAGGTTTTTTTTGGGTCTGGGAACGCTCAAAAATTTTTCCCATATAAATTAATGGTAATTGCTTCTTTGCTTTATGCCATTTTGGTTTACGAGATGTTTCATAGGAACACTCTACTTTCGGATAGCGGGGGAAACCTGTATATAGAATTATGAGAGGCATTGATAGTCGCAGCATCTGTCTCTCCATTTGTGTTTCTGTTGAAGCATTGAATATTCTGGAATACTGAATTCCCGGTCCTGATTGCCTTGCAGTGATATCTGTAATAGCTGTTAATTCAAGCACTGTTTTGTGTTATCAACTTATCTTAATTTGTTTCAAAGGCTACAAGCATTCATTCAGAGAAACATCCTTAATACTTCGATTTCTTGCATGTTTCATTAACTTCTAATTTAATTTATATACAGACTGGCATTTTCTGTCACTTCCTGTCAACTCTGATTGTCATTCTCTCTTTAACTATCCTGTGCCTCTACTGTCTCATTTTTTAATGATTTAATAAACTTCTAATCCTTAATTAGTGTAAAACCTGCCTATATTTATGTTATTTCTCAGCAAATTGTTCCTGGCATGGTTGCAACAAAGCAGTACTCTCCTTTCCCTTCAGAGTGTCCCCATGAATTGGACACAATTGGTCCAATTTCTTCTATACAAATCTTTTGGATGTAATTTTATATATTGTTTACCAATTTAAACTTCAGTAAGGTAATAGTCACCTCCCTGCCGTTCTATGATGTCATGCCTGGTTCAGATTCTAATTTGGCCATCTTGACTTGACCCAGAAGAGAGTTAATGTTAAAGGTAGATGACCGTACATCTTCAACAAGAGAAAATCTGCAGATACTGGAAATCCAAGTAACATGCACAAAATGCTGGAGGAACTCAGCCAGACAGCATCTATGGAAAAAAGTACAGTCGACATTCAGGCCGAGACCCTTCGGCAAGCCCTGCCAAAGGGTCTCGGCCCGAACGTCGACTGTACTTTTTTACATAGATGCTGCCTGGCCTGGTGGGTTTCTCCAGCATTTTGTGTGTATTTACTGTGCATCATAACTGGCCACTTCAGACACAACAAGAAAAGGTGGTATTCAGAAATTGTTGAATTGGATGCGGAATCCTGATGGCTAAACGTTGCCCAGTTAGAAAAGGAGGTTGTGATTCTTGAGCTAATGTTTGGCTTGGAAGGATGTAGAGAGGTACTAAAGACTTACAGTCATTGGTGCTGTATCATGTGTTTATAAAGAACTTGAAACTTTAGTTTTGCTGCCGGTTTCTATCCCGCTCTCACTTTTATGTATAACCATAAGAAATAGGAGCAGAATTAGGCCATTTGATCCATGGAGTCTTCTCTGCCATTCCATCATGGTTGATTTATTATTCTTCTCAATCCCATTCTTCTGCCTTCTCCCCGTAACCTTTGACACCTTGACTCATCAAGAACGTCAACTTTAAATATACTCAATGAGTTGACCTCCACAGGAAACCTGTGGCTGTGAATTCCACAGATTCAGCATCTTCTTGCTAAAGAAATTCCTCCTCATCTCTTTTCTAATGGGACACCCCTCTATTCTGAGGCTGTGCCCTCTGCTCCTAGACTCCCATGCTATAGGAAAAATACTCTTCACATCTACTCAATCTAGTATTGTATAGGTTTCAATGAGATACTCCTTCATTCTTCTAAGCTCCAGCGAGTAAAGGCACAGAGGCATCAAGTGCTCCTCAAACACGAACCTTTCATTTCTGAAATCATTCTCCTGAACCTCCTCTGGAGCCTCTCCAATGCTAGCACATCTTTTCTTAGATAATACTCCATGTGTGGTCTTATAAAGACTTGCTTTTATGAATAATGCTCTCGAAATGAATGCTAACATTGCATTTGCCTTCCTTACCTTTGACTCAATCTACAAGTTAATCTTTAGGGAATCCTACAAAGATTCTCAAATCCCATTGCACCTCTGATTTTGGAATATTCTCCCTGTTTAGAAAATAGTCTATGCCTTTATTCTTTCTACCAAAATGCATGACCACACACTTCCCCACTTTATATTCCATTTGCCACTTCTTTGCCCATTCTCCCAATCTGTTGAAGTCCTTTTACAGATACTGCTTGCTGAACACTACCTGCCTCTCCACTTTTCTTCAAACTGTTTATAAGTTTGGCCACAAAGCTATCAATTTCATCATCCAAATCATTGACATTTAATGTAAAATGTAGTGGTCCTAATACTGGCCCTGCAGAACACCATGAGTCACAGCTAGCCAACCAGAATAGGCCCTCTTTCCTCTCACACTTTGCCTCCTGCCAGTCAGCCAATCTTCTATCCGTGCTAGTATCTTTCCTGTGATACCATGGTCTCCTATTTTGTTAAGCAGCCTCGTGTGCAGCACTTTATCAAAGGCCTTCTGAAAATCCAACTACATAAACGTCCTTTGTCTATCTTTATCCATATCTGAGTGTTCCCTTCCCTTTCCTGACCTGCCCATTTCCATCTTGGGATTGATGATTTTTAACATTTTCAAAAATATCTTGATTACTTTTTCTGCCATCCACTAACAAAAGAATTTAAATAATTACTGCTGTTGATTGACTTTAACATCCTGGGCAAGGTTTTAAAACCAGCTGCTAAATTGCTTTCTTTGAAGTTGACCTCAGGGTAGATCTATTCAGATCACAGAGAACCTGAGAATTGGCTCAAAAGAGAAAAAAAAAGTCTTTAAAGGTTAGTTCCGAATATAAAGCTAAGCAGTCTCAATGTAAATAGACTATCCATTAGTGATAGAACTGAGAGTAATATACAGAATATTATGAAAGAGTCTTAGTCCATAGAGCACTATAGCTTAGAAACAGGCCCTTTGGCCTGTCTATTCTGTGCCAAGTTGTTATTCTGCCTAGTTCCATCAACTCACACCTGGACTGAGAACTCCATACCCCTCCCATCCATTTGCCTATTCAAATTTTTCTCAAATGTTGAAATGGAACCTGCATCCACCACTTCCGCTCACAAACAAGAAAAAATCTGCAGGTGCTGGAAATCCAAGCAATACACACAAAGTGCTGGAGAAACTCAGCAAGCCAGGCAGTATCTATGGAAAAGAGTACAGTCCTGCTGAAGTGTCTTGGCCTGAAACATCAACTGTACTCTTTTCCATAGATGCTGCTTGGCCTGCTGAGTTCCTCCAGCAGTTTGTGTGTGTTGCTTGTCCACCACTTCTGCTGACAGCTCGTTCCGCAATCATACCACTCTCTGAGTAAAGAAGTTCTCCTTAAATATTTCACCTTACACCTTTAACCTATGACCTCTGGTTCTAGTCTCATCCAGACTCAGTTGAAAAAGCCTGTTTTCACTTACCCTATCTATACACCTCATTATTTGACAACAATCTGGCCCTTAACACCCAGAAGACCAAGGAGATCATTGTGGAGTTCAGGCATGCTAGGAGCCATACTCATGTCCCCATCTACATCAACGGAGCTGTAGTGGAGCATTTATCAAGCTTCAGATTCCTTGGTGTCCACATTTCCGAGGATCTCACCTGGTCCCTGAACTCCTCCATCCTGATCAAAAAGGCGCAACAGCGCCTTTATTTCCTGCGGAGCGTGAAGAAAGCTCACCTCTGTCCCAGGACACTGACGGACTTTTACCGCTGTACCATTGAGAGCATGCTCACCAACTGCATCTCAGTGTGGTATGACAATTGTCCCGTATTGGACCGCAAAGCACTCCAACGTGTGGTGAAAACTGCCCAGCGGATTATCAGCACTCAATTGCCCACCATTGAGAACATCTACCATAAACACTGCCTGGGCAGGGTGAAAAGCATTATCAGGGATGTATCTCACCCTAACCATGGACTTCTTACTCTCCTCCCATCCGGTAGGCGCTACAGGAGCCTCCGCTCCCGCACCAGCGGGTACAGGAAGAGCTTCTTCCCTGAGGCTGTGACATTGCTGAACTTCTCATCACAGCGCTAAGCAGTATTGCACCCATATTGTACCATCTCAGTACTTTTATATTTGTGTGCTGTAGCACTTTCTTTATTCACAATTATTTTGTATATAGCACTATTCTTTGCATTTCTGGTCAGATGCTAAATGCATTTCATTGGCTTTGTATCTGTACTCGGCACAATGACAATAAAGTTGAATCTAATCTATCTAATCTAATTTCCCCTCAAATCTCCTTTCATTCTCCTGTGCTCCAGAGAAAATCATCCTAATGTGTTCAGTCTTTCTTTATAACTGAGGTCCCTAAGTCCCAGCAACATCTTTGTATTATTAGATGATCTCTTGACATTTATCTTCTTTGTAAGATAACATTCTTAAAACAGTATAAGGAATGATTTGTCTTGCAAATCTTTGGTTGCTATTTGAAAAAGTGTTACAATGGATGTGTTCACTTTGTAAGAGGAAAGTTGAAACTTGTAACTGAACATGTCAGGTTATGAAACTTAATGTCTGGAATACAATATGATTGGTAAGGCCATTTAATGCCTCTCTTTAGGAGAACATGTCAGGTTATGAAACAATGTCTGGAATACAACATGATTGGTCAGGCCATTTAATGCCTCTCTTTAGCAGGTTGTGTTGAGCTGCTGGTTTCTATTTTTGACATTCTCTTCTTTACTTTCTAGACTATTCATTGTTCCTGTTGTGTATTGTATTACACAGCTATGGAGCATAATTGAACTTGAAGTAAAACCATTTAACATTTCGTAGTTTGTATGTGGCTGTGACCGTCACCTAGTAAATTGCTGCTCTCTAATTTTATCAGGAATGAATCACTGCATATGATATTTAGCACTTTCAGCCTTAGACAATGTACAGATATACTAATTCCAGTTTGAGAGCTTAAACCTAAAAACATCATGAGCCAAGAAATTGCTGTTGCGAAATAAGAGGACAGTCAATGCAGACACCTAAGATTCTTTTGTCCACTTCTTTGTGAATATTAGCCATATATAAAATAATAGGACTATTTATGGTGTAATGTCACTCTAAATATGTGACATAAGAAATGTCAGTAACAGTTCTTAGTTCAATTTTTATGGTTCCCTTTTGCCTTTCTTAGATTCTGAGAGTGTGTGATAAAGCAGGTGGTTACAGTACTTTACAGCACTGACTTGGACTAATTCCAGTAGTAGTATCACTATACCGCAGTAAATCTTTGAGTCTTGCAAACAGCATGAAAACAGGCATACTCAAGTCTTCTCTTACATTGAGAATATGAGCAGGATTAAACTATTCAGCCCTTGGTACTTTTCCAACATTCAGTACAATGCAAACATTACCTAGGCATTTACTCCTGGTCTCTCCTCATAGTCCTAGATGCGTACTGCATCTATAAAGCTATCTATCTCCTCCTTAAGTATGTTCAGTAACTTAGCCTTCACAGCTGTTTGTGATCTGCAGGGGTTGGTGTTATATCCTCTGCTTTTCATGTTATATGTGAATGATCTGCATAACAAAATTGATGGCTTTGTGACCAAGTTTAGGGATGATACAATGAAGCAGTAGATGCAACCTCAGTAAATATATTTAAGACAAGTTTGGATAGTTTTTTGCATAGTAGGGGAATTAGGGGTTATGGGGAAAAGGCAGGGGGGTGGAGATGAGTCCATGGCCAGATCAGCCATGATCTTATTGAATGGTGGAGCAGATCTCAACGGGCCAGATGATCTACTCCTGCTCTTATTTCTTATGTTCTTATGTTCAAAGATAGGTGGAGGAGCAGGTAGTGTTGCGGAAACAGGGAGTCTATAGAAGGACCTAAACAGGAATGGAATGGATTAGGAGAGAGTAGGAGAAGTTTTAGGAAATTAGGGGATGTGTTAGATGGAATCCAGCACATAGAAGTATATGACCATGCATGTTGGAAGAAAAAATAATGGTGCAGTCTATTTTCTAAATGGGGAATACATTCAGAAATTGGAGGTGCAAAGGGACATGGGAGTCTTAGTGCAGGATTCCCTAATAGTCAATTTACGGGTTGAGTTGGTAGTAAAGCTGGCAAATGCAATGTCAACGTACATTTTGAGAGGACTAGAATATAAAAGCAAGGATATAATCAGGTGTTGGACAGACCACATTTGAAGTATTTTGAGCATTTTGGACCCTATATATGAGGAAGAATGTGCTGGTATTGAAGAGGATCAAAAGGAGGTTCACAAGAATGATTGTGGGAATGAAAGGGTTTGATAGCTCTGGCTGTGTAATCGCCAAAGTTTAAAATAATGAAAGAGGGACCTCATTGAAACCTAGCAAATATTTAAAGGTCTTGATAGAGTAGACATTCCACAGCCTCTGAATTTAAAAAATCTCCTAATCCTCATACTGAATTTCTCACTCTATTTCCCCACTTTGTTCTGACTACCCAGCCAGGAGAAGCATCCTCCTGCAGCCACTCTGTCTGGGTTCAGAAGAAATTTTAAAATGGTTTAATGAAATCTGTTCTGATTTTTCTAAACTCTGGTAAGTCTGACTTCTTCAAATAAACACACCTCAAACAGTGGCTCTACCATCAGTCTGGTGAACTTTTTTGTTGTCTTTCTGTGACAGTAATATCCCTTATTAAGTAAGGAGACTAAAACTGTACAAAGTATTTCAGGTGTGATCTGCCAAAGGCCTAACATAATTGTCACAAGACATCCTTGTTCCTGCACTGAAATCTGCTATGATTACAGTATAATTTGCCTCTTTTCTGCTTGCTGTTCTATTTTAAAATGTTATTTGGTCCAAATGAATGCTGTTAGGAAAATTGAATTGAATTGAAGAGCTGCTTTAAGAAAAGTAGTGATCCACTTGTAAATGTTTTTGTGGTACATAGAAAACACCTTGAGATTAACAGAATCTATGTAAATAAAATTCATTCAATAGAAGTCAGTATAAAATGATGAACATTCTACTCCACATAAAAGTTGCAAAATAAAGTAATGTGCTTCAGAGGGCTGAAGACGGTGGAGCAGGAAATGGTCTGCAGGCTGCTTTGGATGTCAGACACATTTGGAATCGATTATTACTGTCACAGTGATATGGATAACAGTGTATAAGGCATGGTTAGTAAATGTTCAGGTTATACTAAAATAGGTGATACAACGGACAGTCAAGAAGATTATTGAAAGTTACGGGGATCTTAATCAGTTGAATAAGTGAGCTGGGGAACTACAAATGGAGATGAATTCAGATAAGACCAATGTGTTGCGTTTTACAAAGTCAAATCAAGATGGTACTGGGAAGTGTTATAGAACTTGGGGTTTAAGTACATAGTTCCCTGTATGTGGAGTCATGGGCTAACTGGCTGGTGAAGAAGGCTTTTGGCACTCTGGCCTTCAGCGGCATCAGTCAAGGTCAGAGTCTTGTGTATAGCTCTGGTCACCTATTTACAGGAAAGATATCAATAAAATTCAAAGAGATCAGAGAAAATTTATGAGGATGTTGCCAGGACTTCAGGTTCTGAGCCATAGTGTCAGGTTAAATAGGTTAGGATTTTATTATATGGAGCGTAAGAGAAAAAGGGGAGATTTGATAGAGGTATGCAAAATTATGAGGGGTAGAGATACAGTGGCATGCAAAAGTTTGGGCACCCCAATCAAACTTTCTGTTACTGTGAATAGCTAAGCGAAATAAAGATGAACTGATTTCCAAAAGGCATAAAGTTGAAGATGATACATTTCTTTGATATTTTAAGCAAGAAAACTTTTTTTTTTATTTCCATCTTTTACAGTTTCAAAATAACAAAAAAGGAAAAAGGCCTGAAGCAAAAGTTTGGGCATCCTGCATGATTAGTACTTAGTAACATCCCCTTTGGCAAGTATCACAGCTTGCAAATGCTTTTTGTAGCCAGCTAAGAGTCTTTTAAATTCTTGTTTGGGGGATTTTCGCCCATTCTTCCTTGCAAAAGGCTTCTAGTTCTGTGAGATTCTTGGGCCGTCTTGCATGCACTGCTCTTTTGAGGTCTATCCACAGATTCTCGATGATGCTTAGGTTGGGGGACTGTGAGGGCCATGGCAAAACCTTCAGCTTGCGCCTCTTGAGGTAGTCCATTGTGGGTTTTGAGGTGTGTTTAGGATCATTATCCTGTTGTAGAAGCCATCCTCTTTTCATCTTCATCTTTTTACAGACGGTGTGCTGTTTGCTTTCAGAATTTGCTGGTATTTAATTGAATTCATTCTTCCCTCTACCAGTAAATATTCCCCATGCCACTGGCTGCAACACAAGCCCAAAGCATGATCGATCCACCCCCGTGCTTAACAGTTGGAGAGGTGTTCTTTTCATGAAATTCTGCACCCTTTTTTCTCCAAACATACCTTTGCTCATTGCGGCCAAAAAGTTCTATTTTAACTTCATCAGTCCATAGGACTTGTTTCCAAAATGCATCAGGCTTGTTTAGATGTCCCTTTGAACCTTTTGAATAGAACTTTTTGGCCGCAATAAGCAAAGGTATGTTTGGAGAAAAAAGGGTGCAGAATTTCATGAAAAGAACCCCTCTCCAACTGTTAAGCACAGGGGTGGATCAATCATGCTTTGGGCTTGTGTTGCAGCCAGTAGCACGGGGAACATTTACTGATAGAGGGAAGAATGAAGTCAATTAAATACCACCAAATTCTGGAAGCAAACATCACACTGTTTGTAAAAAAAATGAAGGTGAAAAGAGGATGGCTTCTACAACAGGATAATGAACCTAAACACACCTCAAAATCCACAATGGACTACCTCAAGAGGCGCAAGCTGAAGGTTTTGCCATGACCCTCACAGTCCCCCGACCTAAACATCATCGAGAATCTGTGGATAGACCTCAAAAGAGCAGTGCATGCAAGACGGCCCAAGAATCTCACAGAACTAGAAGCCTTTTGCAAGGAAGAATGGGTGAAAATCCCCCAAACAAGAATTGAAAGACTCTTAGCTGGCTACAGAAAGCATTTACAAGCTGTGATACTTGCCAAAGGGGGTGTTACTAAGTACTGCCATGCAGGGTGCCCAAACTTTTGCTTCGGGCCCTTTTCCTTTTTTATTATTTTGAAACTGTAAAAGATAGCAATAAAGAAGTTTTCTTGCTTAAAATATTAAAGAAATGTGCCATCTTTAACTTTATGCCTTTTGGAAATCAGTTCATCTTTTACTCGCTTAGCTATTCACAGTAATAGAAATTTTGACCAGGGGTTCCCAAACCTTTCCATGCCACTGTAGGGTAAATGTAAGCAGGCTTTTTCCACTGAGGGTGGGTGAGACTCGAATTAGAGGTCATGGATTATGCATGAAAGGTGAAATGTTCAAGAGGAACATGAGTGGGAACTCCTTCACACAGAGGGTGGTGAAATTGTCGGATGAGCTGCCAGCAGGAGGTATGGAAGTGGGTTCGATTTCAGCATTTAAGAGAAGTTTGGATGGCTACATGGGTAGGAGGGGTATGGAGGGCGATGGTTTAGGTGCAGGTTGACAGGACTCAGCAGAATAATATTTCAGCATGGACTAGATGGGCTGAAGGGACTGTTTCTGTGCTTTAATGCTCTATGAATCTAGTTAAAGAGGATCTGAGCAGGGCCTTTTGCACGCATAGGGTGGTAAGTACCTGAAATACATTGCTTGAGAGAGTGGTGGAAGCAGAGTCATTGTGACAGCATTTAAAGGGTGTTCAGATGAGAACTTGAATGGTCTGGGCATTGAAGACTATAGACCAAGGGCCAGATGATGGGTGTCCATTGGTTGGCATGGATATGGTGGGCCGAATGGTCTGTTTCTATAGTGTGTGTTTTGATGAATATTCATCCAACTGCTTTTCCACATCTTGCAGTCTGGATTCCAACAAACATACTGCGCAAAAGTATTTTCCTCAAGCTACTCTTAATTCTTTTTATTATGAGGACCTCTAGTCCTCAATCCCTCCACCATAGGGAATACTTCCCATTACTCGCTCATTATCCTCTTAGGTTCTTCTATTAGATTTCATTTGCTCCTTCTCTAAGCAGTCACAACTTAAAGATAGCATGGTAGCTAGTGGTTAGTATAATACTGTTACAGCACCAGTGACCCAAGTTCAAGTTGCCACTGTCTGTGAGCAGTTTGCACGTTCTCTCTGTGACTGCATGCATTTCCTCTGGGTGTTCCAGTTTCCTCACACTCCAAAGATGTGTGGTTTAGTGGGTTAATTGGTCACATGGGTGTAATTGGGCAGAGAGAGCTCACTGGGCCAGAAGAGCCTGTACAGTGCTGTACCTCAAATAAATAAGTAGGCAGACAGATGTTTCTAATTTATCTCGGTGTTCAGCCCGGGAATTATTTTCATAAACAGAAGAGATTCTGCGGATGCTGGAAATCTTGAGCTATATGCAAGAAGTGCTGGAGGAACTCAACAAGTCAGGCAGTGTCTATGGAAGGGAATAAACGGTTGACTTTTTGGGCTGAAACTGTTCATCAGAGCTGAAAAGGAAGAGGGAAGAAGCCAGAATAAGAAGTTGGGGTGGGGGGGTGGTGGAGAGTGAGTGCAAACTGGCAGATGATGGGTGAGACCAGGTGAGGTGAGGAAGGTGGGTGGGTGGGGAAAGGGGATGAATTAAGAAGCTGGGAGGTGAGAGGTAGAGGAAGTGAAGGATTGAAGAAGAAGGGATCTGTTAGGAGAGGACAGTGGACCATGGAAGAAAGGGAAGGGGAGGGGCACCAGACGGAGCTGATGGGCAGGTGAGGAGAAGAGAAGGGGCGAGAAGGGAACCAGAATGGGGATTGGCAAAAGAGAGAAGGAGTAGGGGGAGAAATTACCAAAATTTAGAGAAATCAATGTTCATGGCATCAGCTTGGAGACTATTCAGAAGACCTTTGACTTTCCATGAGAGTCTGCTGGTCTTCAGCAGATTTTTTCCAATTGTACTCGAATGTTGATCTGACCATGAGATCCAGAGGAGGAGTTGGAACCTGAAATGAACAATCTGGGTTGTTGTTGTTGTGGTTCCTTTTCACGCCTTGCGGCACATTGGGTAGCATTTTTCCCATTTCCACAGCATTTGATTATTTTTTATGAGGCCGAGGTGCTAGCTCAACACTCAACCCAGCATGGACGTATAAGGAGCCAGCCGGATTCTAACTTGGGGCCTCGAATTCTGGTGCTGATGCCACTACACACCAACAGCTTCTTGAATATTGACTTGGGATTGAGCATTGCACAATATAGCACAGTAAGACCTTTAGGCTCTCGATGTTATGCAGATCTTTTAACCTGCTCCACGATCAATCTAATTCTTCCCTCCTAGATAGCCCATAACCTTCCATTTTTCTTTGATCTATGTATCTAAGATTCTCTCAAATATCCCTAATGTATCAGCCTTTACCATCACCCTGGGCACTCCATTCCAAGTACCTACCTCTCTAAAACAAGAGGCATCTCCCCTGAACTTCCCTCCACTCATCTTAAAAGGACGTTCTCTGGTATTAGCTGTTGTTGCCTTGGGAAGAAGACGTAGGTTGTCCGGGCTATTTATGCCTCTTATAATTTTATATACCATTATCAATTCACCTTTCATCCTCCCTCACTCAAAAGAGAAAATCCCTAGCTCACTCAGCCTTTCAACGTTAGCACTAAGGGTTTGGATACAGAGGGATTTGTAAAAGCATCCAGGAGAGTTCTTTGAGGGAGTAGGTAGGAGTCCTGTGGGAGAAGGAGCAGTACTGAATCAGCATCAGTTTCAATATCGCCGACATATGTTGTGAAATTTGCTATTTTGCGGCAGCAGTGCATCCCAGTACATAATAATTAAAAGAAAACATATGAATGACAAGAAGAAATATATATATAATTTATTTATTTAAGTAGTGTAAAAAGAGAGCAAAAAAATTATTATGTTCATTGGTTCATTGTCTATTCAGAAAACTGATGGCGGAGAGGAAGAAGCTGTTCCTGAAATGTTGAGTGTGTGTCTTCAGACTCCTGCACCAGCTCCTTCTGGTAGCAATGAGAAATGGGCATGGCCTGGATAATGCAGGTCCTTAATGATGAATGCATCCTCCTGGGGTATCAACTTTTGAAGATGTCCTCGATACTGGGGAGGCTAGTGCCCATGATAGTGCCGGCTTTGTTTACAACTTCCTGCAGTTTTTTTCCAGTTCTGTGTAGCCCCTCCATTCCAGATGGTAAAGCAACCAGTTAGAATGCTCTCCACGGTATGCCTGTAGAAATTCACGAGAGTCTTTGGTGACATATGCAGTCTCCTCGAACTCCTAATGAAATATAACTGTTGTGGTGCCTTCTTTGTAGTTCCATCAATATGTTAGACCCAGGATAGATCTTCAGAGATGTTGACACTTCGGAACTTGAAACTGCTCCCCCTTTTCACTGCTGATCCCCCGATGAGGACTGGTGTGTGTTCTTTGACTTCACCTTGCCGAATCCACAATCAATTCCTTGGTCTGACTGACGTTGTGTGCAAAGTTGTTGTTGCGACATCACTCAATCAGCTGATCTGTCTTGCTCCTGTATGCCTCCTCCTGTCAACAGTAGCTGTGACATCAGCACATTTCTAGATGGCATTTGAGCTGTGCCTAGCCACACAGTCATGGGTGTAGAGAGAAGAGAGCAGTGGGCTAAGAACACATCTTTGGCAACAGTTGAAATAATTCTGCAAGTTTCAAGGGAGTTGTGGATAAGGCTAGTTGCAAATTCTGTTTCTATATGGAGAGGACTGATTTCAATAATGTATGTCAGGACCTGGTGAAAATGGATTGGTAACAGCTGTTAGAGAATAGAACAACATGCAGTTGTTAGGAGTTTTTTTAAAGGGAGATAGTAAAAGGTTATAGAGACAACATGTTCCCATGGGAATAAAAGATAAGGATGGCAAGATCAGGGAGTCCTGAATGTCAAGGAGCATATGACAGAAAAAGGTAGAACTTGATAGTAAAATGGCAGTTCCATGAACAATGTGGAAAGTGTAGGGAAGTAATTAAAAAGTAAATTAGTAGGGCAAAGAGATGCCATGAAAAGATTGAGGTGAATCCCAAGGCATTCTATAAATATGTTAAAAGGGATAGACTAACAGGTCCCTTTGGGACCACGAGCAAACTAATGATGGATCTGGAGAATGTGGATAATGTCCGAAATGAATAAGGATATAGGCAAATGGACTTAGTTTAGGTGGACACAAAGGGTCTGTTTCTTGCTGTACGGCTCTGAATGTAACATTTAATGTCTTTATTCACCGAGGAGAAGGATATGATAGCGCAGGAGTTCAAAGGCTGGGAGGGTGATGCTCTGTGTCAACAGTAGGAACAAGGAGGTGAAGGGTGTCTTCGGACACAGAGGTTAAACAGGGCAGGCTGCTAATTCAAATTGCTCTTGTGATAGGAGACAGAGGGTGGTAGTGGAGGAGTGCTGTTCTGATTGGAAAACTGTGACCAATGGTATATTACAGGGAATTGCTGTGAACTTGGATGTTTGTGATGTACAAGAATGACTTGAATGTATAAATAAGAATGCTTTCAGATGGTGAGGAAGTTTGTTTAAGACCACTGCAGGAAAATTAAGTAGAACTGTGCCAAGTGGAATTTAATCCTGACAAATACAGGGTGATGCATTTTGGGAAGACAAGCAGGGTGAGAATGTACACTGTGACTGGTAGAACCTGAGTGAAGTGTTGATAAATAGAGGGACCTTGGCGTACGAGCATACAGATCAGTAAAGGTGGCATCACGTGAATAGGATAGTGAAGAAGGTCTGTGAGATGCTGGTGTTCATTGGCAAGAGTAGAAACCTCAAATGTTTAATGCTGTTCAGGCCACACCTGGAATATCATGTGCCGTTCTGGTCATCTCACTAAAGGAAGGATGTAATTGTGCAGGAGAGGGTGCAGAGGAGACACCCCAGATTTTCCCTGGGTTGGAGCATTATAGTTATGAAACCAGTTAAAATAAAATCAAAAATAAGAAATGAAACTAAATCCTTAGCAAGAAGGACATAAGATCAGAAAATGTAGAATCCTATTGGACTAAGTTAAGAAATTGCAAAGATTAAAAAAAAACGATGAGAATTATATACAGGTCTTCAAATAGAATCAAGATGTGTGGTACAAAGTACGGCAGGAAATAGAACGGTGTGTAAGAGAGGCAATGGTATGGGGGTCATGGGGTCTTCATTATACAGCTGGGCTTAGAAAATCTTTTTGGCACTGGATCCCAGGCAAAGAAAGATTTTGTACAATGCCTTTGAGGTGGTTTTATAGAACAGCTTGTGGCTGAACTCACTAAAGTATTGTGAAGCTTTTTAAAAACCCACGGAAGTGTAATGGAGCTTTGACCAGAGGCCAACCCAGACATCGGAAATTTGGAGAGGAGGAGACTTCGATCAGGCCCACTGCCCGAGGATAAGAGACAGCAGCAGGTCACAGTAGTGTACTAGACTTTGACCAGTGACCATTTGGCATCTGGGATTGATTAATAAGAGCAAATTAAAGGAAGGCAGGCACAGGCCCAGCAGCCATTGTCGAGTGGACATAGTCGAGTGGTGATCTTGAGGCTTTAGCTCTTTGTGGCTTCAGTGAAGAGAGGCTTCATTCAAAGAAAGCAAAGGAAAGAAAACCTCGCTTTTTTTGATCTCTTTATATCTGCTCAGCTAGGAACAGTAAGGTTGACAGGAAGGATAGTAAAATGCTCCTCTTGCGGGATGTGGGAAGGCAGGGAGACCTGCAGTGTCCCTGATGACTACAACTGCAAGAAGTGCATCGAGCTTCTAACAAACTGCGTTAAGGAAGTGGAGCTGGAACTGGATGAACTCCGGATCATTTGGGAAGCTGAAGGGGTGATAGGTAGGATATACAGAGTATACAGCTAGGATACAGGACACAGGAAACTGGGTGACAGTCAGGAAGAGGAAAGGGGTTAAGGAGCCAGTACAACGTACCCCCGTGGCCATCTCCCTCAACAACCGGTGTATTACTTTGGATACTGTCAGGAGAGATGGCTTAACATAGAAGAGTTATAGTGGTCTACTTCTTGGACTCAGAAGGGAAGTGCGGGGGGTGGGGGGGTGGTGGGAAGAGACATGCTGTGGTAGCAGGGGATTCGTTAGTTAGCGGTACAGACAGAAGGTTCTGTGAGTGAGAATGAGATTCCTGGATGTTATATTGCCTCCTGGGCGCCAGGGCCCAGGATATCTTGGATCGAGTCCTGAGCATTCTTAAATGGGTGGATGAACAGCCAGAAGCGGTGGTCCATATAGGCACCAGTGACCTGGGTAGGACAAGTGATAAGGTTCTGCACAGAGAGTTCAGGGGGTTAGGTGCAGGACCTCCAGGGTAGTGATCTCAGGATTGTTATCCATGCCGCTTGCTAGTGAGGCTAGAACTAGGAAGATTATACAGATTAATACAGGGCTAAGGAGTTGGTGTAGGAGGGAGGGCATAAGGTTTTTGGATCATTGGCCTCTCTTCCAGGGAAGGTCGGACCTGTACAGAAGGGACAGTTTGCACTTGAACTGGAGGGTACTCATATCCTAGTTTGTTAATGCTCATGGTGGGGTTCAACTGGAGTTGCAGGGGAACGGGAATCAGAGAGCCAGAATAGTTAGTTGAGAGGCTGTGGAGGCAGACATAGTTAGGAAACAAAAGGTTGAGCATGGTGTGACTAGTGTCTTAAGCTGCCTAAATTTCAATGGTAGAAGTATCGTAGGAAAGGCGGATAATAATACTGAAGAACAGGTAGCTGGTTTACAAACAGAGGCAATGTGTAGTGAGGAGAAGCTGTTGATAGTGGCCAGAGCGTGAGTGGGCCGGTAAAGGAGTGGAGCTTTGAGGCTTTGACTCGAGAGGCTTTGACGAGAAGAGGCGGAGGACAAGCTAGCTCGCAGTTAGTTTTTACAATGTCTCCTGAGACGGTGATGTGCCTCCCATGTTAGATATGGCAGTCTTGGGGGAACTCCCCTCTCCCGCAGAGTCACATCTGCCAGTGCTTACGGCTGGGCGATCTGGAAGAGCATGTAAGGAATCTGGAGCAGCAGCTGGATGATCTTCGACTCATAAGGGAGAATGAGACAGTCATAGATGAGAGCTACAGGGAGGTAGTCACACCTAGGCTGTCGGAAGCAGGTCGTTGGGTGACTGTCAGAGGGGGGAAAGCGAAGGTGAGCAGACAGGTAGTGCAGAGCACCCCTGTAGCCATTCCCCTGAATAATAAGTTTACCATCCTGGATACTGTTGGCGGGGACGACCGACCAGATGTGAGCCACGGTGGCAGGGCCTCCGGCACTGAGTCTGACCCTGTGGTGCAGAAGGGTGGGACGGAGAAGAGGTGAGCTGTCGTCATTGGAGACTCTATAGTCAGGGGAGCAGACAGGAGATTTTGTGGACGTGAGAAGGACACCCGCATGGTTTGTTGCCTCCCGGGTGCCAGGGTCCGGGATGTCTCTGACCGGGTGCATGACATCCTGGTACGAGAGGGAAAGCAACCAGAAGTCGTGATACATGTTGGGACCAACGACATAGGCAGGAAGAGGGATGAGGTCTTGAAGTGTGAGTTTTGGGAATTAGGCAGAAGGCTGAAGAACAGAACCTCAAGGGTGACGTTCTCAGGATTGCTGCCAGTGCTACGTGACGGTGATGGTAAGAATTGGAGGAGATGGCAGTTGAATGCGTGGCTGAGGAGTTGGTGTAGGGAGCAGGGTTTTAGATTTTTAGATCATTGGGATCTCTTCTGGGGAAGGTGGGACAGGTAGGTTTGCTAGCATGGTTCGGGAGGGTTTAAACTAATTTGCGAGGGAGATGGGACCCAGAGCGATAGAGCAGTGAAAGAAGTGCATGGAATATAGCCAAATCTAACATATAGAGAGGCTTTGAGGAAAGAGAAGCAGAATAAAGGGTATAAAGGTAGTAAGGCAGAAGGGCTAAAATGTGTGTACCTCAATGCAAGAAGCATCAGGAACAAAGGTGATGAACTGAGAGCTTGGATACATACATGGAATTATGATGTAGTGGCCATTACAGAGACTTGGCTGGCACCAGGGCAGGAATGGATTCTCAATATTCCTGGATTTCAATGCTTTAAAGGGGATAGAGAGGGTGGAAAAAGGGGAGGAGGGGTGGCATTACTGGTCAGGGATACTATTACAGCTACAGAAAGGGTGGGTAATGTAGCAGGATCCTCTTTTGAGTCAATATGGGTGGAAGTCAGGAACAGGAAGGGAGCAGTTACTCTACTGGGGGTATTCTATAGGCCCCCTGGTAGCAGCAGAGATACAGAGGAGCAGATTGGGAGGCAGATTTTGGAAAGGTGCAAAAATAACAGGGTTGTTATCATGGGTGACTTCAACTTCCCTAATATTGATTGGCACCTGATTAGTTCCAAGGGTTCAGATGGGGCAGAGTTTGTTAAGTGTGTCCAGGATGGATTCCGGTCACAGTATGTGGACAGGCTGACCAGGGGGTGTGCCATACTAGATCTAGTACTAGGTAATGAACCGGGTCAGGTCACAGATCTCTCAGTGGGTGAGCATCTGGGGGATAGTGACCACCGCTCCCTGGCCTTTATAATTATCATGGAAAAGGATAGAATCAAAGAGGACAGGAAAATTTTTAATTGAGGAAAGGCAAATTATGAGGCTATAAGGCTAGAACTTACGGGTGTGAATTGGGATGATGTTTTTGCAGGGAAATGTACCATGGACATGTGGTCGATGTTTAGAGATCTTTTGCAGGATGTAAGGGATAAATTTGTCCCGGTGAGGAAGATATAGAATGGTAGGGTGAAGGAACCATGGGTGACAAGTGAGGTGGAAAATCTAGTCAGGTGGACGAAGACAGCATACATGAGGTTTAGGAAGCAAGGATCAGATGGGTCTATTGAGGAATATAGGGAAGCAAGAAAGGAACTTAAGAAGGGGCTGAGAAGAGCATGAAGGGGGCATGAGAAGGCTTTGGCGAGTAGGGTAAAGGAAAACCCCAAGGCATTCTTCAATTATGTGAAGAAAAAAAGGATGACAGGAGTGAAGGTAGGACCGATTAGAGATAAAGGTGGGAAGATGTGCCTGGAGGCTGTGGAAGTGAGCGAGGTCCTCAATGAATACTTCTCTTTGGTATTCACCAATGAGAGGGAACTTGATGATGGTGAGGACAATATGAGTGAGGTTGATGTTCTGGGGCATGTTGATATTAAGGGAGAGGAGGTGTTGGAGTTGTTAAAATACATTAGGACAGATAAGTCCCCGGGGCCTGACGGAATATTCCCCAGGCTGCTCCACGAGACGAGAGAAGAGATTGCTGAGCCTCTGGCTAGGATCTTTATGTCCTCGTTGTCCACGGGAATGGTACCGGAGGATTGGAGGGAGGAGAATGTTGTTTCCTTGTTCAAAAAAGGTAGTAGGGATAGTCCGGGTAATTACAGACCAGTGAGCCTTACGTCTGTGGTGGGAAAGCTGTTGGAAAAGATTCTTAGAGATAGGATCGATAGGCATTTAGAGAATCATGGTCTGATCAGAGACAGTCAGCATGGCTTTGTGAAGGGCAGATCGTGTCTAACAAGCCTGATAGAGTTCTTTGAGGAGGTGACCAGGCATATAGATGAGGGCAATGCAGTGGATGTGATCTATATGGATTTTAGTAAGGCATTTGACAAGGTTCCACACGGTAGGCTTATTCAGAAAGTTAGAAGGCATGGGATCCAGGGAAGTTTGGCCAGGTGGATTCAGAATTGGCAGAGGGTCGTGGTGGAGGGAGTACATTCAGATTGGAGGATTGTGACTAGTGGTGTCCCACAAGGATCTGTTCTGGGACCTCTACTTTTCGTGATTTTTATTAGCGACCTGGATGTGGGGGTAGAAGGGTGGGTTGGCAAGTTTGCAGACGACACAAAGGTTGGTGGTGTTGTAGATAGTGTAGAGGATTGTCAAAGATTGCAGAGAGACATTGATAGGATGCAGAAGTGGGCTGAGAAGTGACAGATGGAGTTCAACCCGGAGAAACGTGAGGTGGTACACTTTGGAAGGACAAACTCCAAGGCAGAGTACAAAGTAAATGGCAGGATACTTGGTAGTGTGGAGGAGTAGAGGGATCTCGGGGTACATGTCCACAGATCCCTGAAAGTTGCCTCACAGGTGGATAGGGTAGTTAAGAAAGCTTATGGGGTGTTAGCTTTCATAAGTTGAGGGATAGAGTTTAAGAGTTGCGATGTAATGATGCAGCTCTATAAAACTCTGGTTGGGCCACACTTGGAGTACTGTGTCCATTTCTTGTCACCTCACTTTCGGAAGGATGTGGAAGCATTGGAAAGGGTGCAGAGGAGATTTACCAGGATGCTGCCTGGTTTAGAAAGTATGCATTATGATCAGAGATTAAGGGAGCTAGGGCTTTACTCTTTGGAGAGAAGGAGGATGAGAGGAGACATGATAGAGTTGTACAAGATAATAAGAGGAATAGATAGCCAGCGCCTCTTCCCCAGGGCACTACTGCTCAATACAAGAGGACATGGCTTTAAGGTAAGGGGTGGGAAGTTCAAGGGGGATATTAGAGGAACTTGGACCAGAGGGACTTGGACCAGCTGGAAAAATGGGCTGAAAAGTGGCAGATGGAGTTTAATACTGACAAGTGTGAGGTATTGCACGTTGGAAGGACAAACCAACATAGAACCTACAGGGTTAATGATAAGGCACTGAGGAGTGCAGTGGAACAGAGCGATCTGGGAATACAGATACAAAATTCCCCAAGAGTGTCGTCACAGGTAGATAGGGTCGTAAAGAGAGCTTTTGGTACATTGGCCTTTATTAATCGAAGTATTGAGTATAAGAGCTGGACTGTTATGATGAGGTTGTATAAGGCATTGGTGAGGCCAAATCTGGAGTATTGTGTTCAGTTTTGGTCACCAAATTACAGGAAGGATATAAATAAGGTTGAAAGAGTGCAGAGAAGGTTTACAAGGATGTTGCCGCGACTTGAGAAACTCAGTTACAGAGAAAGGTTGAATAGGTTAGGACTTTATTCCCTGGAGCGTAGAAGAATGAGTGGAGATTCGATAGAGGTATATAAAATTATGATGGGTATAGATAGAGTGAATGCAAGCAGACTTTTTCCACTGAGGCAAGGGGAGAAAAAAAACAGAGGACATGGGTTAAGAGTGAGGGGGGAAAAGTTTAAAGGGAACATTAGGGGGGGCTTCTTCACACAGAGAGTGGTGGGAGTATGGAATGAGCTGCCAGACGAGGTGGTAAATGCGGGTTCTTTTTTAACATTTAAGAATAAATTGGACAGATACATGGATGGGAGGTGTATGGAGGGATATGATCCGTGTGCAGGTCAGTGGGACTAGGCAGAAAATGGTTCGGCACAGCCAAGAAGGGCCAAAGGGCCTGTTTCTGTGCTGTAGTTTCTATGGTTCTATGGTTCTAACTGCCGAAGGGACATCAACCATCTCGACGTCACCGCACTTTGTTCCCATTCCAACCTTACTCTTTCCGAACGCTGTGCTCTCCACTCCCTCCGCACTAATCCTAACCTTATTATTAAACCCCCCGATAAGCGGGGTGCTGTTGTAGTCTGGCGTACTGACCTCTACCTTGCCAAGGCACAGCGACAACTCGCAGATACCTCCTCTTATTTACCCCTCGATCGTGACCCCACTAAGGAGCACCAGGCCATTGTCTCCCACACCATCACCAACTTTATCCGCTCAGGGGATCTCCCATCCACTGCTGCCAACCTTATATCTCCCACACCTCGCACTTCTCGTTTCTACCTCCTACCCAAGATCCACAAGCCTGCCTGTCTTGGCAGACCTATTGTCTCAGCTTGCTTCTGCCCCACCCAACTCATTTCTGCATACCTCGACACGGTTTTATCCCCCCTTGTTCAATCCCTTGCTACCCATGTTCGTGACACTTCTCACGCTCCTAAACTTTTCGATGATTTTAAGTTCCCTGGCCCCCGCCGCTTTATTTTCACCATGGATGTCCAGTCCCTATATACTTCCATCCCCCATCAGGAAGGTCTCAAAGCTGTCCGCTTCTTTTTGGATTCCAGACCTAATCAGTTCCCCTCTACCACCACTCTGCTCTGTCTAGCGAAATTAGTCCTTACTCTTGATAATTTCTCCTTTGGCTCCTCCCACTTCCTCCAAACTAAAGGTGTAGCCATGGGCACCCGTATGGGTCCTAGCTATGCCTGCCTTTTTGTTGGGTTTGTGGAACAATCTATGTTCCGTGCCTATTCTGGTATCTGTCCCCCACTTTTCCTTCGCTACATCGACGACTGCATTGGTGCTGCTTCCTGCACGCATGCAGAACTCGTTGACTTTATTAACTTTGCCTCCAACTTTCACCCTGCCCTCAAGTTTACCTGGTCCATTTCCGACACCTCCCTCCCCTCTCTAGATCTTTCTCCCTTTATCTCTGGAGACAGCTTATCTACAGATGTCTACTATAAGCCTACTGACTCTCACAGCTATCTGGACTATTCCTCTTCTCACCCTGTCTTTTGCAAAAATGCCATCCCCTTCTCGCAATTCCTCCGTCTCCGCTGCATCTGCTCTCAGGATGAGGCTTTTCATTCCAGGACGAGGGAGATGTCCTCCTCTTTTAAAGAAAGGGGCTTCCCTTCCTCCACCATCAACTCTGCTCTCAAACGCATCCTCCCGCCGCCCCTTTAGGAATAGGGTTCCCCTGGTCCTCACCTACCACCCCACCAGCCTCCGGGTCCAACATATAATTCTCTGTAACTTCCGCCACCTCCAACGGGATCCCACCACTAAGCCCATCTTTCCCTCCCCCCCCTCTGCATTCCGCAGGAATGGCTCCCTACTCGACTCCCTTGTCCATTCATCCCCCCCCCCCCCCATCCCTCCCCACTGATCTCCCTCCTGGCACTTATCCTTGTAAGTGGAACAAGTGCTACACATGCCCTTACACTTCCTCCCTTACCACCATTCAGGGCCCCAGACAGTCTTCCAGGTGAGGCGACACTTCACCTGTGAGTCGGCTGGGGTGATATACTGCTTCCGGTGCTCCCGATGTGGCCTTCTATATATTGGCGAGGCCTGACCCAGACTGGGAGATTGTTTTGCTGGACGCCTACGCTCTGTCCGCCAGAGAAAGCAGGATCTCCCAGTGGCCAAACATTTTAATTCCATATCCCATTCCCATTCTGATGTGTCTGCCCACGGCCTCCTGTGCTGTGGAGATGAAGCCACACTCAGGTTTGAGGAACAACACCTTATATTCCGTCTGGGTAGCCTCCAGCCTGATGGCATGAACATTAACTTCTCAAACTTCCGCTAATGCCCCAGCTCCCCCTCGTACCCCATCCGTTATCTATTTATATACACACATTCTTTCTCTCTCCCTCCTTTTTCTCCCTCTGTCCCTCTGACTATAGCCCTTGTCCATCCTCTGGGCTTCCCCCCCTCCCCCTTTTCCTTCTCCCTGGGCCTCCTGTCCCATGATCCTCTCATATCCCTTTTGCCAATCACCTGTCCAGCTCTTGGCTCCATCCCTCCCCCTCCCGTCTTCTCCTATCATTTTGGATCTCCCCCTCCCGCTCCCACTTTCAAATCTCTTACTAGCTCTTCCTTCAGTTAGTCCTGACGAAGGGTCTCGGCCCGTAACATCGACTATACCTCCTCCTAGAGATGCTGCCTGGCCTGCTGCGTTCACAAGCAACTTTGATGTGTGTTGCTTGATTTTCCAGCATCTGCAGAATTCCTCGTGTTTAGGCCATGGTCAGTATGCCTGACCAATCAATTGGAATTCTTTGAAGAAATAAAAAGCACAATAGAGAAAGGAGAATCTGGTGATGTTGTGTACTTGGATTTTCTGAAGGCCTTTGACAAGTTGCTCTACATGAGGCTCCTTAACAAGCTACGAGTCCATGGTATTCCAGGAGAGATTCTAGCTTGGATAAAGCAGTGGCTGTTTGACGGGAGGCAAAGGGTAGGAATAAAAGGAGCCTTTTCTGGCTTGCTGTCGATGACTAGTGGTGTTCCACAAGGGTCTGTTCTGGGATCGATTCTTATGTTATTTGTCAGTGATTTGGATGATGGAATTGATGGCTTTGTTGAAAAGTTTACAGACGATATGAAGCTAGCTGGAGTGGCAGATAATTTTGAGGAAGTAGTGATGGTATAGAAGGACAATGGGCAAAGAAATGGCAGATGGAATCATTGGTCATGCACTTTGGAAGAAGAAATCAAGGGGCTGACTTTTTTAAATGGGGAGAAAATACATGAAACTGAGGTACAAAGGGACTTGGAAGTCCTTCTGTAGGATCCTTTAAAGATTAGTTTGCAGGATGAGTTGGTGGTGCAGTTAGCATTCATTTCAAGGGGACAAGAATGTAAAAAAAAAGACTGTAATGTTGAAACTTCATAAAACACTGGTGAGGCATCACTAGGAGTATTGTGAGCAGGTTTGAGCCCTTTATCTTAGAAGGGATGTGCTGAAACTGAAGAGAGTTCAAAGGAGATTTACGCAAATCATTTTTTGATTAAATTGTGTTTGAAGAACGTTTGATGGTTCTGGGCCAGTATTCACTAGAATTCAGAAGAATGAGGGGTGACCACATTGAAACCTATCGAATGGTGAAAGGACTTGATAGAGTGGATAGGGAAAGGATGTTTCCTGTTGTGGGAGAGTCTAAGACCAGAGGACACAGACTCAGAATCGAGAGGTCTCCTTTTAGAGTGGAGATGAGGAAGAATTCCTTTAGCCAGAGTTTAGTGAACCTGTGGAGTTCTTTGCCACAGGCATCTGTGGAGGCCAAGTCTTTATGTATATTTAAGGCAGTGGCTGAGAAATTTTTGATTGATCAGGGCATGAAGGGACATGAGGAGAAGGCAGGGGACTGGGGCTGAGAGAAAAATTGGATCAGCCATGATGAAATGGTGGAGCAGAGTTGATGAGTCAATTGGCCTAATTCTACTCCTATATCATGTGGTCTTATGGAAGGCAATGAGGGGAGAAAGGATGGAATATGGATGTAAGCAAAACAATAATATAAAAGATTCCTGTAATACCAAAAGCTTTTTCAGGCACTGTATATAAAGAGAAAAGAGGGGAAAGAGTGGACATTTGACTGATGAGAGATGATGCTGGAGGATTAGTAATGAGGAACAAAGAGATGGCGGACGAGCTGAATAAATATTTTGTGTCAGAAATTCTAGAGCTGGGGCAGAAACAAATGTAGTCCTGATTAATGAGGTGCAGCTGCCTGGGAAGGTGAATAGTCCAAAGGGTGGATAGGTCACCTGGACTGTACTGGATGATATCCTAGGGTTCTGTCACAACAAGTCAACATCAGATGCTATTTCATTGGCTTTCCACTCAGCTCTGGACTGTGAAGAAACATGCATCAAGATGCTCTTGACTGACTACATCTCTGCATTCAATGCCATCATCCCCTCAAAGCTAATCAAAAAGCTTCAAGACCTTGGCCTCAATACCTCCTTGTGCAATTGGATCCTTAATTTCCTCACATGTAGATCCCCATCAATTCGGATTGGCAGCAACATTTCCACCACAATCTCTATCAGCACAGTGCATTAGAAGGCTATGTGCTTAGCTCCTTGCTCTACTCACTTTGTACTGATGATGCTTATGACCGTGAGGCTAAGTTTGCTGACGATGTCACTGTTGTTGGCTGAATCAAAGGTGATGATGAATCAGCATGTGGAAGAGAGATTGAAAATCTGGCTGAATGTTGCCCTGACACCAACCTGTCATTAAATGTCACCAAAAATAAAGAGCAGATTATTAACTACAGGAGGAGGAAACCAAAGGTCCTCATCGGTGGATAAGTGGTGGAGAGAGTCAGCAACTGTAAATTACTCTGCACTATCATTTCAGATTCTCTCTCCCGGGTGCAGCGTGTAAACAGGCACGTCTCCACTTTCTTAGAAGTTTGTGCAGATTTGGCATGTAATCTAAAACTTTGACAAACTGATATAATTCAAAGTAAATGTATTATCAAGTACATATTTGTCACCTGTACAGCCCTGAGATTCATTTTCTTGTGGACATACACAGTAAATCTAAGAAACACAATCAATAAAAGACCTCACCCAAAAGGACAGACAACCATTGTGCAAAAGACAACAAACGGCAAGCACAACATAAATAAATAAATTAATAATAAGCAAGCAATAAATATCGAGAATATGAGATGAAGAGTCCTTGAAAGTGAATCCATAGATTGTAGTTCCTGATGGCAACAGCAAGGAGAGAGCATATGTAGTGGAGAGTATATTGACTGGTTTCATCACAGCCTGGTGTGGAAACACGCATGCCTTGAATTGGAAAAAAAATACAAGAAGTAGTGGATAGATCACAGGTATAGCCCTCCCAACCACTGAGCACATTTACAAGGAGCATTGTGCAGGAAAGCACTGGCCCTCATTAAGGGTCCCTACCATCCAGGCTGTGCTCTCTTCTTGCTGCTGCTATCAGGAAGGAGGTACAGGAACCTTAGGACCTACACGTCAGTGGTTGGTAAGTTGATGGAGGGCTGTCAGAGGTTACGACGGGACATTGATAGGATGCAAAACTGGGCTGAGAAGTTGCAGATGGAGTTCAACCCAGGTAAGTGTGAGGTGGTTCATTTTCGTAGGTCAAATATGATGGCAGAATATAGTATCAATGGCAAGACTCTTGGCAGTGTGGAGGATCAGAGGGATCTTGGGGTCCGAGTCCATAGGACTCTCAAAGCTGCTGCGCAGGTTGACTCTGTGGTTAAGAAGGCATACGATGCATTGGCCTTCATCAACTGTGGGATTGAGTTTAAGAGTCAAGAGGTAATAGTGCAGCTATATTGGACCCTGGTTGCTTCACTATAGGAAGGACGTGGAAAACATAGAAAGGGTGCAGAGGTGATCTACAAGGATGTTACCTGGATTGGGGAGCATGCCTTACGAGAATTGGTTGAGTGAACGCGGCCTTTTTTCCTTGGAGCGATGGAGGATGAGAGGTGACTTGATAGAGGTGTACAAGATAATGAGAGGCATTGATCGTGGGGATAGTCAGAGGCTTTTCCCCAGGGCAGAAATGGCTAGAACGAGAGGGCACGGTTTTAAGGTGCTTGGAGGTAGGTACAGAGGAGATGTCAAGGGTAAGTTTTTATGCAGAGAGTGGTGAGTGCGTGGATTGGGCTGCCGGCGACGGTGGAGGCGGAAACAATAGGGTGGAGCTTAGAAAATTAGAGGACTCTGGGTAAAGCCTTGGTAGTTCTAAGGTAGGGACATGTTCGGCACAGCTTTGTGAGCCAAAGGGCCTGTATTGTGCTGTAGGTTTTCTATGTTTCTATATTTCTACATCATCAGGATCAGTAACAATTATTGCCCTTCAACTATCAGGCTCTTGAACCAGTGGGGATAACTTCAAACACACCAACACTGAACTGATTCCTCAACTTATGGGCTCACTTTTAAGGACTCTACAACTTGTGATCTCAATATTAATTGCTTATTTATTATTCTTATTTTTTTCTCAGCAACTTTCTAACTATTCTGGTGGTGTTTAGTATTGTGGCTTTCTGAAGATTTACATAGATATTGCCATGCAGCCCTAATTGTTTAATGCTATTATGTAGAGCCTTTGGGATGACACCAGTTGTAGATATTACTATTGGGACAATGATGTTCCAAAGTCTTTCAATTTCTTCCTTTAATTCAACATATTTCTGATGTTTTTCACTGACTGATTTCTGTATGTTATGTGTGTTTGGAATGGCTATATCTTTTAAGTAAATTGTTCTTGCTTGTTTATCCTGTTATTATTATATCTGGCTGGTTATTATGAATGTCCTATCTGTAATAACTGATCAGTTGTAATATAATTTGTGGTATTCTGGCTCTAAAACTCGAGCAAGCTTGTAACACAATAGCATGAATGGCAGTGATGCTTTACTACCAGATGAACTCAACACCTTCTATGCCCACTTTGAAAGGGAGAATATAACTACAGCTGTGAAGATCCCTGCTGCACCTGTGATCTCTGTCGCAGAAGTCAAAGTTAGGCTGTCTTTAAAGAGAGTGAACACTCGCAAGGTGGAAGGTCCTGATGGAGTACCTGGTAAGGCTCTGAAAACCTGTGCCAACCAACTGGCAGGAGCATTCAAGGGTATTTTCAACCTCTCACTGCTATGGACAGAGGTTCCCACTTGGATCTGAAAGGCAACAATTATGCCAGTGCCTAAGAAGAGTAATGTGGGCTGCCTTAATGACTATCACACTGTAGCACTAACATCGACAGTGATGAAATGCTTTGAGAGGTTGGTCATGATTAGATTGAGCTCCTGCCTCAGCGAGGATCTGGACCCATTGCAATTTGCCTATCGCCACAGTAGGTCAATGGCAGATGCAATCTCCATGGCTCTTCACATGGCCTTAAACCACCTGGACAACACAATCACCTATGTCAGGATGCTGTTCGTCGACTATAGCTCAGCATTTAATACCATCGTTCCCACAACCCTGATTGAGAAGTTAAAGAATTTGGGCCTCTGTACCTCCCTCTGCAATTGGAACCTTGAATTCCTAACCAGAAGACCACAATCTGTGCGGATTGGTGATAATATCTCCTCCTCTCTGATGATCAGCAGTGGTGCACCTCAGGGGTGTGTGTTTAGCCCACTGCTCTACTCTCTCTATACCCATGAGCGTGTGGCTAGGCATAGCTTACCTATAAATTTGCTGATGATACAACCATGGTTGGTAGAATCTCAGAAGGAGACGAGAGGGCGTACAGGAGCGAGATATGCCAACTAGTGGAGTGTTGCCGCAGCAACAACCTTGTACTCAATGTCAGTAGGTCGAAAGAGCTGGTTGTGGACTTCAGGAAAGGTAAGACGAAGGAACACATACCTATCCTCATAGAGGGATCAGAATTAGAGAGAGTGAGCAGTTTAAAGTTCCTGGGTGTCAAGATCTCTGAGGATCTAACCTGGTCCCAACATATCAATGCAGCTATAAAGAAGGCAAGACAGTGACTATACTTCATTAGGAGTTTGAAGAGATTTGGTATGTCAACAAATACACTCAAAAACTTCTGTAGATGTGCCATGGAGAGCATTCTGACAGGCTGCATCACTGTCTGGTACAGAGGGGCTACTGCACAGGACCGAAAGAAGCTGCAGAGGGTTGTAAATTTAGTCAGCTCCATCTTCGGTACTAGCCTACAAAGTACCCAGGACATCTTCAAGGATTGGTGTCTCAGAAAGGCAGTGTCAATTATTAAGGACCCCAGCACCCAGGGCATGCCCCTTTCTCACTGTTACCATCAGGTAGAAGGTACAGAAGCCTGAAGGCACACACTCAGCGATTCAGGAACAGCTTCTTCCCATCTGCCATCCGATTCCTAAATGGACATTGAACCCGTGAACACTATCTCACCTTTTCAATAATGTGGCGAGCATTTGGTGCATAATGACAGATGAGGAAGCTCTTTAACTCAACAACTGCTTTGTTGTGATAGACACAAAACAGACTGGGCACCGTGACCCGGAGAGTGAACCCAAACAGTCTCACACACCCCAGTTACAGTCTGGGTGACCCACAAATACACAAGCAAATAACTGTATAACTCAAGCTAAATAAACAATAAACAAACTGGAACTTCCCACCATAATCTCACAAAAGCATTGTAACACAAGAACTATGAACAGTACTGGTTGTTAGAAATGCAGGGGCGGGCTGTTGACCATGCCCCACCTAGAACGTCACGCTGCCCCCACCCGAGGGGTCAGCTGTCCCCGGCAACCCCAGGGTCCATAGCAAAGTCCGAAAGTTCCAGTGGGCATCAACACTGCCGCCTGTTCGTGTGAGGCAAGAGGCAGGGCACCCGGAGTGTCCCTTCCTTCCTCCAGCCTCGCTGGGTTAGTGGTGGCCAAGGGCTGACACTGTGCCAACCGGTCCCAGTGCAGCACGACTGCCTTTCGTCACTCAGGTAACCGCACCCGATATGCCACATCAGAGATGTGGTCGAGCACCTCTCCTAATCCTTCCAGTGGCTTCCATGCCTAGGGGATAGGGGGATAGTCCCTTCTTCTGGGAGGGGCAGTAGACACTTACTGCCCCCCCCCCCCCCCCCCATGTACTGCTGCATTGGCATCTCAGACTGGCGGCCCAGCCCTTTCTGGGACTTGCAAGTGTCGCAGCAGTGCACAAACAGCTCCATGTCCTGCCTGTACCCAGGCCAGTGCAAGCGTTCACGCAGCCTGCCCAGTGCCTTTGCCACTCCGAGATGGCCAGCCCCCACCAGCCCGTGCACTGACTGCAACACTGTGGCACGAAGCCCCAGGGGGACCACCAGCTGCAAGAAATGTCTGTCAGCATCGGACAACTGCCGCCGCCTGAACAGCAACCCGTCGTGGACCTCCAGCATTCCCTACCGCGAGAATAGGGCTTTGGTCTCCAGGTCCAGGGAGGACACCTCTGCCCACTCCGGCCGTCGTCCCAGTCAGCCATTCCCTCACCCGGGCCAACATGGGATCACTACGCAGCTGCTGGTCCGTGGTGGGGAGGTGGTTGTTGGGTGTCGCCGGAAGTGCCATCAGTGTCACTTGCCCGTGGTTCATTTGTGTTGCGTTGGGCCGGGTGTGCTGCACTGCCGCGGGCCGCTGTTCCCGCTGGGACCGCTTCCTCAAGCTGCCCTGCTGAGAGCCACACCTTCAGCACCAAGGTAGAGTGTTGCCCCAGACACATCCACACAGGCTCCCCAGCGGGACAGCAGGTCCAGGCCAGTGATGCAGGGCTCTCGGATGTCAGCGAGCCATACCTCGTGCTCCACTGCGTTTCTCCCCACTCTGATGCGCAGCCTCCTCTTCCCTCGCATCGCCGCACTGTCATCGGCGACTGTCGCCATTCCAAGGCAGGGATGGCAGGTCTGTGTCGGGGAGAACACCGGTACGGATGATAGTGATGGTTGACCCCATGTCCACCAAAGCACAGCATCTGATGCCCTCCACTACGCTATCCACGTACTAGCCTTGCCCACCCGGAGGGGTTCTGAGAGGGGGATTCGGGCAGCATTGCCCGATCGATGTTTCCCAGTTGCTGCTCTGAGCTGTGGCGTGGTGCCAGTCCTGGGCCAGATGACCTGCCTCGACGCACTGGTAGCGGAGGTCATTTCGTGGTCGGCGCAGCACTTGTCGGACCTGTCTCAGGGGCTCCTCCTCACCCCCGGTGACACAAACCCGGGTTTACTGCACGCGGGGTGATGCTGGAACACTCTGGGAGGGAGGGGCAAGATCGCTTCTGCTCTCTCCGCCTCGGGCAGCGCATCGTCCAGCGAGGATGGCGACATCAGGCGAACATGCTGCCGAAGGTGCTCTGGCGTCAGCGCCCTTACAAAGGCGTGGAGGGCAAGCTCTTCCTGGGCCGCGGGAGGTTAAGTGAGGGTAGCCATACCGAGCACAGTGGCGGAGATCTGCTGCAAGCAGCCCCGAGTTTTCTCCCATACGGCGCTGTCTGCTGAACAGTTCTTCCCTCATTACTTCCACCCATCGCCTCTGCTCGAAACGCCGCTCAAGCGCTCTGTAGTCACGCTGCTTGCCGGCGTTAGGTTGAGGCAGGCCCGCAGGGCATCTCCCTCCAGTGCCAGGGCCTCTCAGTGGGGTTCCACCCGTTGTGCCATGCGGCAAGTCTGACTTGCACCAGCTAAGGCTGCAGGCAGCTGGTACTGTCATATCTGGGGAGCTTCAGGGTAGGCCTGAGGTGCAAATCGCTGAGGCCCTTTGATCTTCCTCTTGCTCCGGTGGCGTCTGCCATGATGCTCATCCTCCCATGGCTATGGTGTCTTGGGTTCCTTGGTGTGGGTTGCTACGGAGACAAGTGATGCACTCTACTGTATCCCCCCGGTTGGGGAGCCTGGGTACGCTTGCTCCACCAGGGCTCCCTGGGAAGGTATAATGCTCGGTTCCCAGGTCCTCCCTCTGGGTCTCAACTGCATGAGCCCTGCCCGTGAGTGTGGGGAGGCATACTGCTCGGTCCCTCGTCTTATTCCCTGGGTATTAAGGCACTCTATCCAACGTCATAGCTCTTCAATCTCACATCCCACTCCTGACACCAATGTGGCAAGCATTTGGTCCATAATGACAGACGAGGAAGCTTTTTAACTCAACAACTGTTTTATTGTGTTAGACACAAAACAGACCGGGCACCATGACCCGGAGAGTGAACCCAACCAGTCTCACACCGACGGGGGAGGTGACTATCACACATCCCAAGTACAGTTAGTGAGGCCCACAAATACACAAGCAAATAACTGTATAACCCAAGCTAATATGTAACAATAAATGAACTGAAACTTCCCACCATAATCCCACAAAGGCAAATTAACACAAGAACAATAAACAGTACTGGTCATTAGAAATGCAGGGGCGGGTGGGCTGTCGACCACACCCCACCTCAGAACGTCACAATATCTATTGCTGACTTTTGCATAATTTTTAATCTATTCAATATACGTACTGTAATTGATTGATTTATTTATTATTAGTTTTTTCTTCTATATTATGTATTGCATTGAACTGTTGCTGCTAAGTTAACAAATTTCACGACACATGCCGGTGATAATAAACCTGATTCTGATTCTATTTATAGTAAGGTATGATTTATTTTATGAGTTTGTATTGTGAAGTAATATTATAGTGAATGATGATTCCCACTTGATTGTGCCTGTGTAAGTAATCAGATTGAGTTAAACTGCCACAGGATCCTGTAATGTGTTGGATTGTTTCTGGTTTCTCTTGGCATTTTCTACATTTATTGGTCTTTTATTATGTATTTTTGATTATTTTTGTGTTAATCACCTGGTCCTGTATTGCCAAAAGGAACCCTTCTGTTTCTGGGAAGATGTCTCCAACTCTGAGCCAGGTGTTGATTGCTTCCTTGTCGACATCTAGTCTGCTCAGATCATGGGGATGTCTTCCATGGAGGGTCGTGCGCTTCCACTGATAACTTTGTCTTCAATAGTGATAATTTCTTCATTTTTCTGGGTTGTACTCTCATTTAAGTTTAGTGGTTATATCCTTCTTATCAGAATTGCATATGCTCATGTGGAGTTCTGAATCCTGTTTTCGTTGATGAAAATATATCCTTAGAAGCTTTATCTGTCTGTTATTCCTCAACCCCTTCTATCCTGAGTAGTGTTAATCTAAGTGCATTCGAGTGTACATAATGTCTTTTAAAATTTGTCATTTCAGTTATTATTTTTCTTTGTTTTGGACTTATCTAAAATTCTGCCAAAAATATGTTAATACAGGTACGGTGAAAGTGTTTATAGCCTTTGTTATATTTTTACTGTTGAGCTTTGTTTGGCAGATTTTCTTAAGCCTTAAAGTACATTTTGTTTGAAGTTCTTCCTTTATTGCACTGTGATCTATTTCCTTTGCTTGTTGATATCCCAAATACTTATATGTTTCAAATTCATCCATTGATTGTATTTTATCCTGCTTTGTTTTGTATTCTGTTGCACTTTTCTTTATGTTTCATGTGCTGCAAATATCCAGTCCAAAGTTCATATATCTTTCGAAAATAGTTTTACTATTTAAATTAATTGCTTTAACTTTACTGATGAAGAGCGTATAATTTCAAATCATCCATGTATAGAAGGTGTGTTGAGGTATAAATTATTTCATTGTTTCTGATTTGATACCCAATCCATCCGATTCAGTCATTTAGAGAGCAGATTTAAAGCTCGACAGAGCCATAGTGGACTTAGAGGGTCGCTTTGGAAAATGCCTTGGTTTATTTTGATAGCAGTGGTTGTTTTTTGGTTGTTAATACGTAGGATAATTACAGTAATTATCCTTTCATTATTTGCGATGTTTCAATTTTAACCGCCACCTGGTCCTGTATTGCCACAAGGAACCCTTCTATTTCTGTGAAGAGGTCATTATTATTATTATTTTCTTTACTTTTTTATTGAACAGTTTATTGTCTTTTTCATATTGTTTGTACATCTCTGTCATGTGCGATTTTTTCATTGGTTCTGTCTGTTTCTTTGTGTTTACTGTGAATGCTTGCAAGAAAATGAATCTCATATCTGAACTGCCCAGTGCAACGGCTTTTCCATTTAAACACTCTGCTGCACTGCACTCCTGTCATTGATGATGGCAATGGACAACCATCATTTGTACATTGACATTAAATTTACTTTGAACTGTGAAAGAGGTAACTGAAGAGATTGTGGAGGCAGTAGATATCTTTCAAGAATCACTGGAGTCAGAAATGGCTCCAGTGGGCTGTGAAGTTGTAAATATCACTCCATTCTCTATAAAGGATTCACTATATGTCTGTGCGAGGAGTGGCACCCCACACAGATTTCCAATCTGTGCCTTGTAAGGCATGAAAATGCCCGAGGCAGGCCTCTCATGGTCTGAGTTGACGTTCCCCCCCTTCCCCCCCCCCATAAAGGGAGGGAGGAGAAGATGGCGGCGTGACGCAGCGCGCAGTGGCCACTGCGGTGAATGGTATCTGTAATCTGTCAAGTAGGGTGCTGTGCACAATTCTGATTTGATGGAGACAGACGTGAGAGTAGGGAGGAATATCTGGAGAAACTTCTGAAATGCCTTCTTCACTGCCACTGCTGCTGTGTCATCCAGAATCTCCGGAGGAGAAAGCCCCGAGTCCTCGGCTTTGCTTGTTGCTCGGCGGCCGGGGCGGGGTCGAAGTGCTCGGCAGAGATGGTGCTCGGTGTCAGAGGGGTGGTCGGAGTCTCAAAGTTTTCGGATGGACTCAGAGTCGGCTGTGGTCGGCTGCTTCCAATGCATCGACAGTTGTCGGCACCTGGAGGTTTATGGCAGGGAGAGTTTCTCCCTTTTGCCACCTGCTAGCGGGGCTATCGGGAGTCAATCGGAACTTTGAGAATTTTTTTTACCATGCCCATGGTCTGCTCTTTATCAAATTATGGTATTGCTTTGCACTGCTGTAACTATATGTTATAATTAGATTAGATTAGATTATGAGGACACGCAGTCCTCCTTTATTGTCATTTAGTAATGCATGCATTAAGAAATGATACAATGTTTCTCCAGAATGATATCACAGAAACACAAGACAAACCAACTGAAAAACTGACAAAAACCACATAATTATAACATATAGTTACAACAGTGTAAAGCAATACCATAATTTGATGAAGAACAGACCATGACACAGTAAAAAAAGTCTCTAAGTCTCTCGAAAGTCCCATCATCTCATGCAGACGGTAGAAGGAAGGAAAAAAACTCTTCCTGCCCTGAGCCTCCAAGCGCTGCAAACTTGCTGATGTAGCATTCTGGAAACACCCGACCACAGCCGACTCTTGAGTCCGTCCGAAAACTCTGAGCCTCTGACCAACCCTCCGACACCAAGTACCGAGCACCATCTCTGCCGAGCACTTCGACCCCGGCCCCGGCAACAGGTAATAGACAAAGCTGAGGATTTGGGGCCTTCCCCTCCGGAGATTCTCAATCGCACAGTAGCAGCGGCAGCGAAGCGGGCATTTCAGAAGTTTCTCCAGGTGTTCCTCCGTGCTTCTCGCGACTGTTTCCATCAAATCAGGATCGTGCACGGCATCCTAGTTAACACATACAATATCGTTCAGAACGGCCGCACGCGCTGTGTCGCGCGCCATCTTCTCCTCCCACCTCAAAACATTGGAGAAACATTGTATCATTTCTTAATGACAATAAAAGAGGACTGCGTGTCCTCATAATCTAATCTAATTATGTGGTCTTGTCAGTGTTAGTCTTTGGTTTGTCCTGTTTTTTTTTGTGGTATCACTCTGGAGGAACATTGTATCATTTCTTAATGCATGCATTTCTAAATGACAATAAACGAGGACTGTGTGTCCTCATAATCTAATCTAATCTAAAAGATAGGAAATTATAGGTTGGTCATCATGACTATAGTAGTTAGTAAAATTTTAGTCTATTCAGGATGAGGTTTCAAGGTACTAGGAAGCACTTGATAAAATAGGCTGAAGTTAGCAATGATTTCCTCAAGTGGAGAACTTGCCTGACAAATCTGTTGGAATTTTTTGAGGAAATAACAATCAGGGTAGAGAAAGAAAAGTCAGTTGGCTTGGATTTTGTTTAGTTTGATTTTCAGAAGGCTTTTGATTAAATGCCACACATGCTGCCAAAGAAGAACAAGAAGCCAGTGATATTACATGTAAGGTACTTGCATAGATGGAAGACTAGCTGACTGACAGGAGGCAAAGAGCAGGAACAAAGGGGGCCTTTGTTAGTGGTGTTCCCCACGGGTTGGCTCCTTTTAGATTAGATTAGATTCAACTTTATTGTCATTGTGCCGAATGCAGATACAAAGCCAATGAAATGCAGTTAGCATCTAACCAGAAATGCAAAGAATAGTGTTATTTACAAAATAACTGCAAATAAGAAGTAAGTGCTTCAGCACACCTCATTCACGTTATATGTCAATGGTCTGGATGTCAAAATTGAAACTTTGCCAATATTGAAAGGACCGTAGAGGGAATGTGAGGGAAGTTTTTATCACAGGGTAATTTTAGCCTGGAACACACTATGTAAAGAGGTGATGGAGGCAGATATTTCCACAAAATGTAGACAAATACATGAATTGCCAAGACATAGGTGGCTATGGATTTGATACAGGTAAATGGGATTAGTGTAGATGGATACAATGGGTGCCATGTACAGTGTGGGCCTGCTACTGTGCTCTGCAACTGTAAATTTTGTTAAATGTTTTTGCATGTTCTTATATGCTTTAAGCCATTTGTTTTCTTTTGAACATATCATTTTTGTTTGATTTTAGTAGTTCATGGAAGTATGAATATCAGGAACATTCTTATCCATTAGAAATGTTTGACAGATTCCACAGCTGACTAAATAACCTTAGCTGTTTGTTGAAGTTTTCTGCAGCTGTTCCCTCACCCTTCTGTTCATCCCTACCCATAAAAAAAATTGAACATGCAGTCTGTTATCACTACAAAAGGATCTGGAAAAGGTCAATTAAAATTAAAAGTGTATTTAGTAAAGAGCTTGGTTAGCACCAAATAATTAGGTATATGAAGCTAAGTTATTGGGTATATATAAGGCAGAGTTTGATAGATTGTTGATTAGTCAGGACATGAAGAGTTTCAGGGAGAAGGCAGGAGATTGGGTTTAAGAGGGAAATGCATCAGTCATGATGAAATGACAGAAGAGATGATGGGCCAAGTGGCCTAATTCTGCTTCCATATCTTATGGTCTAAAATTTGGAGCTTTTATATTCAGGCTTTATGTAAGTCTGGTAATAAAATTGCCCTTAAGGAAAGAAGTTACTGAAACCACTTCAAGTAATGTAAATGAATAGCTTGCCTGTTTATGAAACTTTCAGAAATTCTGCTGAATTGATTGATTGACTGGCTTGGAGAGACAAGGAAGTATGCAAACTTCTACCCACAACTCATTTGGATAGGCATCTACCTGAATATATCAATGATACAAGATGCTCTGTATCAGCTGAAAGTCTCAGATCTTTTTAAAGAATCCTTGAAAGATGGAAAATGAAACAAAATACACTGGCATCAATACAGGCAATGGAATTGTGAGATGTAATTAAAGTCTCTACTTAATGTACTTTGGATCTTCCTCGCCCCAAGCCTCAGTGAACTGAAGTGTTTAAATTCTGCTTGCAGTCAATTGAAAGAAGTCCTTGAGTCAGGATTCCAATTTGTAATCTAAAAGCAAATAAATATACAGTGACATGCAAAAGTTTGCGCACCCCTGGTGAAAATTTCTGTTACTGTGAATAGTTAAGTGAGTAGAAGATGAACTGATCTCCAAAAGTCATAAAGTTAAAGATGAAACATTCTTTTCAACATTTTAAGCAAGATTAGTGTATTATTTTTGTCTTGTACAATTTTAGAGTGAAAAAAGAAAAGGAGCACCATGCAAAGGTTTGGGCACCCCAAGAGATTTGAGCTCTCAGATAACTTTTACCAAGGTCTCAGACCTTAATTAGCTTGTTAGGGCTATGGCTTGTTCACAGTCATGCTTAGGAAAGGCTAGGTGATGCAAATTTCAAAGCTTTATAAATACTCTGACTCCTCAAACCTTGTCCCAACAATCAGCAGCCATGGGATACTCTAAGCAGCTGCCTAGCACTCTAAAAATTAAAATAAATGATGCCCACAAAGCAGGAGAAGGCTATAAGAAGATAGCAAAGCGTTTTCAGGTAGCCATTTCCTCAGTTCGTAATGCAATTAAGAAATGGCAGTTAACAGGAACGGTGGAGGTCAAGTTGAGGTCTGGAAGACCAAGAAAACTTTCCGAGAGAACTGCTCGTAGGATTGCTAGAAAGGCAAATCAAAACCCCCTTTTGACTGCAAAAGACGTTCAGGAAGATTTAGCAGACTCTGGAGTGGTGGTGCACTGTTCTGCTGTGCCGCAACACCTGCACAAATATGACCTTAATGGAAGAGTCATCAGAAGAAAACCTTTCCTGTGTCCTCACCACAAAATTCAGTGTCAAAAGTTTGCAAAGGAACATCTAAACAAACCTGATGCATTTTGGAAACAAGTCCTGTGGACTGATGAAGTTAAGATAGAACTTTTTGGCCGCAATGAGAAAAAGAATGTTTGGAGAAAAAAGGGTGCAGAATTTCATGAAAAAACACCTCTCCAACTGCTAAGCACAGTGGTGGATCGATCACGCTTTGGGCTAGTGTTGCAGCCAGTGGCACAGGAAACATTTCGCTGGTAGAGGGAAGAATAAATTCAATTAAATACCAGCAAATTCTGGAAGCAAACATCACACCATCTGTAAAAAGGCTGAAGATGAAAAGAGGATGGCTTCTACAACAGGATAATGAACCTAAACACACCTCAAAATCCACAATGGACTACCTCAAGAGGCGCAAGCTGAAGTTTTGCTATGGCCCTCACAGTCCCCCAACCTAAGCATCATCGAGAATCTGTGGATAGACCTCAAAAGAGCAGTGTATGCAAGACGGCCCAAGAATTTCACAGAACTAGAAGCCTTTTGCAAGGAAGAATGGGCGAAAATCCCCAAACAAGAATTGAATGACTCTTTGCTGGCTACAGAAAGCATATAGAAGCTGAGATACTTGCCAAAGAGGGTGTTACTACGTACTGACCATGCAGGGTGCCCAAAATTTTGCTTTGGGCCCTTTTCCTTTTTTATTATTTTGAAACTGTAAAGATGGAAATAAGAAAGTAATCTTGCTTAAAATATTAAAGAAATGTGTCATCTTTAACTTTATGCCTTTTGGAAATCAGGTCATCTTTTACTCGCTTAGCTATTCACAGTAACAGAAATTTTGATCGGAGCGCCCAAACTTTTGCATGCCACTGTAAATTGAACACACAAGCACATATAACCGAAATTCACTACATAGAATATCTAGACGAGGCGAGAAGACTGCACTGTCTACGCCACCCCGAGCTACCTGCCAGCCTAGTCACCATACGGGAGCCCAAGCATGGGAGGATGAACCCTGGGTGCCCTCACAAGACTATGGTCGGCATGCTCCTAGAAGACAGCGGCGCGGCTAATGCAGATGAACTGAACACACTGATGAGGGAGAGGGAGAAGTGGAGAGTCCATCATCGTGCCCGACGCCGGCCTCCTAGGCCTGAGTTGACGCACTAGTAGTAGTTTTTTGTTCTAAACTTATTGGAATATCATAATTACGGTTGTAAGCATTGGGAAGCAATCAGAAGGAAATGTTGGATATCTTATAGAACACCTTTTTTGCAGTGAGCATGACAAAGGAAGAGATAGCATAAGCTGAAAAGAAATGCTTGATTTTAGGCAACTGAGAATAAAAATTGTTGAAATATGGAAATCATTTAAAAGAAAAAACAAAAAATTAAAAAAAGAAATACAGCATGTGCTGAATTCTGAAATGAAAACAAATGCAGCATATGTGAAAAGAGAGACCATTACTGTTTTAGAAACTGAGAGGTTTTCGTGTACGGTCATTGACTTAAAATGTTATCTTTTGACAAGATGCGACCTGACTTGCTGAGTATGTCCAATTCTTTGTTTATAAAAACAGAAATACTTTGCCTAAGTTGTCATCTTACATGCTATATCAATCCTATGATTATGGAGTTGCATAAAGGAACAAGAAAGAAAAACTGAGGATATCAAAGGAATCAAAATATCTAGGTTTATGAAGGAAAGTTATAAGGATTTAGGATAGGATTTATTTATATCTGGAAAGCAAGGAGACTCATAAGGTTACTTTTTCATGGAAATGGCATCAGAACATTGTCAATTGTGCAGTGTTACCAAACTTAGTCAATAGTGTTAGTGAAAATATGAAAAGAGCTGTGTAATTTTCTTTACAGAGAAAATTACATAGCAGTGTTTCCTTATAAAATAAATCAAAATATAAATTGATGGAATATTTCAACTGAACAGCAGCAATTGATGATTTCTGTGCTGCTCCCCTGACATGGTACAGGTGATCACTGCATTTGAAGGAGGGTGTTTAAGCCCTAGAAACTGGTTGGTATCATGGCTTAATGTGATGCAAAGCCACTTCATCTGCGAATATATGAAAAAACTCAAGATGAATAAAGATTATTGATATTTTTCTGTACAAGTCCCATGAGAGAGAATTTTATTCCATATCACATTTTTGAATAGTAAGGGCAAATTTTCATATCCTGAGTGCCCGCTATGCGGGGTGGGGTGTCACCTGTATTGGGCATCTTAAAGTAGCCGTTTTGAATGGGGGCCATGTGGCCCCTTGGGGGCCCTGGCACATTTGAAGGGGGCCACTGACTGAAAACTGTGAGAAGGGGAGCCCCAAGGGTTTATGGGAGCCCTTGTAACTGAACCAATGAGATACCCAAGCAGCAGCCTTCATTGGAGTCAACAGTTTCCCTCCTATTTATAATATCTTTCCAACACTCCGTTTGAATTCGGCGCACCTGGTAAAGTCATTGCTTAAGCTCCTCCCACACAGCCTCACTTCAGAGTCAGTTGTGAATCAGACTGCACCGGGTCAATGTATTCAGTCAAGGGTTCTCACATCCATTATCGCCATACTTCATTCTCCGAAGATCAGCGTGTCTTGCTAGGCCTTTTTTAGCCTAGTAACTTTAAAGTATATGTGTTTGGATATATTATACGTTAAGGTAGGTTGTGAAAAGTGTTTATTTCTGTATATGAAGTCACCGAAAAAAAAAATCCCTGGCGCCGGGTGACATCACTATTCGTCAGTAATGTATCTGAACTTCGCGCGCTTATTATTTTCAGAAATAATTCTACCCATGAGTTCCTTAGCGAAAAAAAAGTGTCAGCAGTATCAGTGGAATACTTATTGTATGGTTTCAACACATCTCCGCAAAACCCATCTTTGCCTATGTGTTTGAACTGCATGACTATATTGTCAAATGAAAGCATGAAGCTAAGCAAATTGAAAAGAACATTTGGATACCTCGTATCCAGAGAAAAAGGATAAACACTTAGATTTCTTCAAAAACCTCCGAGATAATTTCGAGAGAAGGCCAATGCTGAAACAAATGCTTACTCAAACATCACAAAAATTAGAGAAGGGTCTTGTTGCATCATACAAAATTAGTAAACTGATTGCTAAAACTGGAAATGCTCACAACATTGGTGAGTCGCTTATCCTGCCTTCAGTGTCCATAATAATGTCTGATGTCATGAACTTGAGTGCCAAAGAAACAATTCAGGCAATTCCTTTGGGTAATTCTACTGTTGCCAGAAGAATCAATGAGATGGCACGGGACATTGAAGAGGGATTGGTCAGTTCATTACAATCCAAGAAATTCTCTTTACCGTTTATGTGAAACATCTCAAGCAGATACACAAGGATATGCAAGAAAGATTTAATGACCTGTTAAACCTCGGTATCCCAGATTGGATTTTGAATCCATTTGAAGTACAACCCACCCAAGTTAAGGCAGAAATTCAAGGGAGTTTGATTGATCTTCAGAGTGATATAACTGCACATCGTCAGTTCAGTCAGTTTCAAAAAGATTTTTGGATCAAGAGCGATCTGCCGAATAAATTTACAACTCTGTGGGAAAAAGCCAAACCGATGCAGCCTTCTATATACTGGCGAGACCCGAAGCAGGCTGGGAGACCGTTTCGCTGAACACCTACACTCTGTCCGCCAGAGAAAGCAGGATCTCCCACTGGCCACACATTTCAATTCCACGTCCCATTCCCATTCTGATATGTCTATCCACGGCCTCCTCTACTGTCAAGATGAAGCCACACTCAGGTTGGAGGAACAACACCTTATATTCTGGCTGGGTAGCCTCTAACTTGATGGCATGAACATTGACTTCTCTAACTTCCATTAATGCCCCACCTCCCCTCATACCCCATCCGTTATTTATTTATTATTATTAATTGTTAAAAAAAATTTCTCTCTCTCTTTGCTCCCTCTGTCCCTCACTATACTCCTTGCCCATCCTCTGGGCTTCCCTCCCCCTTTCTTTCTCCCTAGGCCTCCTGTCCCATGATCCTCTCCCTTCTCCAGCCTTGTATCTTCTTTCCAATCAACTTTCCAGCTCTTAGCTCCATCCCTCCCCCTCCTGTCTTCTCCTATCATTTTGGATCTCCCCCTCCCCCTCCCACTTTCAAACCTCTTACTATCTCTTCCTTCAGTTAGTCCTGACGAAGGGTCTCGGCCCGAAACGTCGACCGTACCTCTTCCAATAGATGCTGCCTGGCCTGCTGCGTTCACCAGCATTTTTTGTGTGTGTTGTCCAAAGATTTTTTATTGCCTTTCCCTCAACATATTTGGTTGAGAGTGAATTCTGCAAGGTAGTTTCCTTGACAAAATCCAGGAACAGAATTGATATCACAACAAGAGGTGACCTCCAACTGTCATTGTCTAATTTGGAGCTCGATATTATGAAACTTGCAGAAAAGCACCAAGCCCAAGGATCGCATTAGATCTGATAAATGTTTAATTTCATGCAGTCTTTTTTTAAATTTTGTCCTGTATGTGGGAATGTTCAAGTTTTCTTGGTGTTCAATAATACAGGTGTCCCCCGCTCTTCCAACATTGGCTTTATGAAACCTCACTGTTATGAAAGACTACATATTAGTTACCTGTTTTCGCTAACAGAAGGTGTTTTCACTGTTACGAAAAAAGGCAGCACGCGCCCCGAGCAGCCGCTCCTCCCCCGGAACTGCATTCTAGCTGGCTATGCTTAAACACGTGCCTGTGAGCATCTGTGCTTTATGCCGATTTATTTTGAGCATCTGTTTGCAAGATGAGTTCTAAGGTATCGAAAAAGCCTAAAAGAGCTCGTAAGGGTGTTACACTTAGCGTAAAACTAGACATAATTAAGCGTTTCGATCGTGGTGAACGAAGTAAGGACAAAGTGAGTTTGGCTTGTGGAAGTTGACGAAGCTGATGTTGAAGAGGTTTTGGCATCCCATGACCAAGAACTGATAGATGAAGAGCTAATACAGTTGGAAGAGGAAAGGATAACAATCGAAACCGAATGCAGTAGCGAACGGTCCAAAAGCGAAGTCGTCCAGGAACTGAATGTGAAGCAACTGCATGAGATTTTCGCTGCAATTGACAACAATAATTGCAGAAAAATACGACTTTAATCTTGAAAGAGTACGTAGGTTTAGGGCAAAGTTGCAGGATGGTTTGAGTGCTTACAAAGAACTGTATGATAGAAAAATGCGCGAGGCTAAGCAGTCAAGCATACTGTCGTTTTTCAAGCCTTCTACATCAGCCACAGCAGACGACAAACCTCGACCTTCGACATCGAGGCAGGCAGACATAGAAGAAGATGACCTGTCTTCCCTGATGGAAACAGACGACGATGAGATGACACCCCAGTGTCCCTCCACCCCAACACCCAGGCTGCGGACCGATACCGATCTGATTACGTCGCCTCTGATCTGGGCAGACATTTACGTGCCGGGCGGCACCTAATTAATTAGCTTGTTTATTTCGGCTTTTTTCTTAAAGATGTGTTGGGTGCGTCCTGGCTACCACTACATTCTTCACGGATCAGTATCGGTTCGCTGCCTGGCAGTTGGGGACCACTGCACCACCTCAGCCTCCGACGACTCAGCCTAACACACCATCATCAGTGTGCTTGCTGTCTTCCCGATTCCTGTAAATGATACTACACTGTACATACATTATCTCTACTTCATATAGGCTGTGTATTTTTATGCGTTATTTGGTATGATTTGGCAGCTTCATAGTGTACGGGGTCTTTCTTTTTTAATGTTAAATTTAAAATGGCTTCTATGTTATGTTAAACTGGGGAATGCTGCTTTGTTATGTTAAATGCTGAGAAAGTCTCTAGCCAGACAGTTGCTTGGGTTATTAGAGATAGCAGGGTGCTATTAGCCAATGGGTGTTCATGTATCATTTTGCTTTCGGATATAATGCTGTATCATATGACTGTGGACGGGGTTTTGGCGGGGAGTCGGAGGAGAGACGGGAAGGACGGAGGAGAGACGGGGAGTCGGAGGAGAGACGGGGAGGACGGCGGACATGCGGAAAGGCTCCGGTCAATCACTTCGGGTAGTCCCGAGCCGTGAGTCGACAGGATCCGGGTGGTCAGGAATCGATTGAGCTCCAATGGTTGTGCACGAAGAACTGGGACTTTGATAAGTGTTGGTGCCTTTTTTTTGCATTACTTCCTTTTCTGTATCAAATTTATATTAATATCATAGAATTAGTAATATCTATAAAATGTGTTTGGTAAAATTTACTGGGTGTGCTGGCTGATGATTGATGTTTGTGATTGATTCGGGTGGTAACCGACCCTGTGGGGAGTGTTGAGGCAGGTGCTGGGTGGGATTTCCTCTAGACATATACGAGCCAATATAACTGAGTGTTACAATAGCTTAAAGGTTACTAGAGAGAGTGTTTCTGCCGAGAGCGCTCGCGCTGTGTTTCTGCCGAGAGCACTTGCGTGAGATTTTCATTACGGAGAACAGTGCGGCAATGATTGTAGAAAAGTATTTTTACTTTATATAGGCAGTGTATTTATCATATCATTCCTGCTTTTACTATGTGTTACTGTTATTTTAGGTTTCATGTGTTATTTGGCATGATTTGGTCTGTGAACGCTCACAAATTTTTCCCATATAAATAAATGGTAATTGTTTCTTCGCTCTACGACATTCCGGCTTACGAACCATTTCATAGGAACGCTGTACCTTCGGAATCGGATGGCGGGGGAAACCTGTCTATCTGTTCGTGTTGTATCCCTGTTTGAAAGGGGGGCCCTGGAACCTGAGAAGAGCTCCTAAGGGGGCCGTGGCCAAAAAACAGTTGAGGATCACTGGGTTAAAGAATGCATGTGTATTCAAATAAAGTAGCCAATTTTGACATATGGAATATGGTTAACTGTAAGAAATATAGATTTTTAACCTTTTAATGACAGTATCGGCAAAAATGTAACTTATGTTGTTCTCTGTTGTACTTCAGACCATCACCATACTAACTGAGTTGATTCGAGAGAACTTCAGGAACACCAAACTGAAGCAATGCCTCTTAGCTCCCCTAGGAGAACTTATTTACCTCGTGGCCATCCAGGTAGGAAGCACTAAAAATTAAATTTAATATGGCATTTTATACTCCTATTCTGACTCATGGAATCCTGTAAGGATAGAGCTATGTGGATGTTAACTTTGATTGGGAAAAACTGAGATTATCTTGCACAGTAGACGAAACTTAATCTTTATAAAATTATTCTTCAAGGAAAGTGATATACGATTACTCTTGAAAAAGCCTGCATTTACCTGGCCTTGCATTAGAGTTCCTATGCATTGTACTGGTTAGCATCAGGCACAGTGCTGTAATTGTTCACTTGGGCCAGTTTTCACCTGGAACAAAAAATCCAGGATTTCCATTACAACTGCTGAACCACATGCCTTTGCTTTGTGACAGTACCTTTAGGTTTATTTGAAAAGGAACAGAAAGATTAACTTTATTCTTGCTGTAATTGTGTTCCTTTTGTATCATTTATGTTTCATTTGTGTTTTCTTTTGAATCAGGTTTATTATCACTGGCATGTGACGTGAAATTTGTTAACAGCAGCAGTTCAATGCAATACATAATCTAAAAGAGAAAAAAAAATAAAATTAATAATAAAAAATAAACAAGTAAACAAACAAGTATATTGAATAGATTAAAAAAACATGCAAAAAAACAGAAATACTGTATATTAAAAAAAGTGAGGTAGTGTCCAAGGATTTAATATCCATTTAGGAATCGGAAGAAGCTGTTCCTGAATCGCTGAGTGTGTGCCTTCAGGCTTCTGTATCTCCTCCCTGATGGTAACAGTGAGGAAAGGGCATGCCCTGGGTGCTGGAGGTCCTTAATAATGGACGCTGCCATTCTGAGACACCGCTCCCTAAAGATGTCCTGAGTACCTTGTAGGCTAGTGCCCAAGATGGAGCTGACTAGATCTACAACCTTATGCAGCTTCTTTTGGTCCTGTGCAGTAGCCCCTCCATACCAGACAGTGATGCAGCCTGTCAGAATGCTCTCCACGGTACAACTATAGAAGTTTTTGAGTGTATTTGTTGACATATCAAATCTCTTCAAAACTCCTAATAAAGTACAGCCGCTGTCTTACCTTCTTTATGACTACATCGATATGTTGGGATCAGGTTAGATCCTCAGAGATCTTGACACCCAGGAACTTGAAGCTGCTCACTCTCTCCACTTCTGATCCCTCTATGAGGATTGGTATGTGTTCCTTCGTCTTACCCTTCCTGAAGTCCACAATCAGCTCTTTTGTCTTACTGACGTTGAGTGCCAGGTTGTTGCTGCGACACCACTCCGCTAGTTGGCATATCTTGCTCCTATTAGATACCACCTGACACCAACTGAGCTTCTACAAACAATGGTTGTATCGTCAGCAAATTTATAGATGGTATTCAAGCTGTGCCTATCCACTCAGTCATGTGTATATAGAGAGTAGAGCAGTAGGCTAAGCACACAACTCTGAGGTACACCAGTGTTGATCGTCAGCGAGGAGAATATGTTATCACCAAATCGCACAGATTGTGGTCTTCCAGGGAGGTACAGAGGCCCAGGTTCTGCAACTTCTCAGTCAGGATTGTGGGAATGATGGTGTTAAATGCTGAGCTATAGTTGATGAACAGCATCCTGACATAGGTGTTTGTGGAGAGCCATTGAGATTGTGTCTGCCTATGAGCTATTGTGGCGATAGGAAATTGCGATGGGTCCAGGTCCTTGCTGTGACAGGAGTTTAGTCTAGTCATGACCGACCTCTCAAAGCATTTCATCACTGTCAATGTGATTACTATTGATTATTATATTAATAATCATTATTATTCTTAGACACTGGTACAATTGTTGTTTTTGAAGCAAGTGGGAACTTCCGCCTGTAGCAGTGAGAGGTTGAAAATGTCCTTGAACACTCCTGCTAGTTGGTTAGCACAGATTTTCAGAGCCTCACCAGGTACTCCATCGGGACCTTCTCTTTAAAGACAACCTAACATTGGCCTCTGAGACAGAGATCACAGGGTCATCAGGTGCAGCAGGGATCTTCACAGCTGTAGTTGTGTTCTCCTTTTCAAAGTGTGCATAGAAGGCAGACATCCCACCCTGCAAAAACTCATTTCATGGAGGTAGCTCCATCAATTTGCAGGAGACTCCCAGAACTTCCGGGAGAGGTGGGATGTCTGCGATAGAGTAGCTCCTTAGCAGCTAGCCAGCTAGTTTAAATAATATTAGCTGTGCTAATAAATGAATGACACCTGTTAAACTCATCTCAACATGTCTTTTACAGTCTTAACCCACCATGGGCAATGGAAAACTCACTGTTGCAAACAGTGCAGCGAGCAACACTGTCATTATTTTTGACCCCTATTAGGCAGGGGTTCACTTTAGTGTAGTCTGGGGTGACGTACGTTTTATATATTTTTTTAGAACACTCTGCCATGGCGCTTGCTCTCTCTCTCTCTCTCTCTCTCTCGCTCGCGCTCTGTCTTGCTCTCTTTCTCTCTCTCTCTCTCGCTCACTCGCTCTCAAAAAAAAAATCGATTTCCAGGATATTGTATATAACTTGCGGGCATCAGGGAGCCACTATCAATATGCGGGAGAATCCCGGAACTTCCGGGAGAGGTGGGATGTCTGAGAGGGCATTGAGTTCATCTGGTAGTGAAGCATCACTGCCATTCATGCTATTGGGTTTCACTTTGCAGGAAGTAATGCCTTGCAAACCCTGCCAGAGTTGCCAGAGTTGAGTTGGACTGGTTGCCTGTGTTTGCCCATGCCTGTTCTTAACACATCTTGGCTAAAAGAAAGTAAGATGAGTTTAAACTGCACATCAACTCCTGTTTGCATCGGGTTTTCAGCATTTGAGTACACGCACAATCCTCAGTGATCATGGTAGAGTGCTGAATTTTCAACCCAGTAATCTGAGTGCCATTTCCCTCATAGCTACAATTTTTTTTCTTCCATTCACTGAAAAATCAATGTTTTAACTTTAAAAGATGAAATTGCACGTCTGATGATATAAGCAAAAAGTTTGATGGGGATGTGACTTTGAGCAACAGAGTATCTGAATGCATGCGTTTTCTTTTAATCAAATGTATTGAATGTTTGAAAATACCTGAATTCCTTTGAAAACTTTTTATAAGTCATGGTAGTGTAAAGGTTAGCATGATGCTATTACAGCTCAGGGCGTTCAGAGTTCAGTTTCGACATCATCTGTAAGGAGTCTTCCTCGCCGTAGAACGTGTGTGCTTTTTCTAGGTCTACTAGTTTCCTCCTAGAGTCCAAAGACATACGGATTAGTAGCTTAATTGGTCATTGTTAATTGTCCTATACTAGGCCAGGGTTAAATCAGGGGTTGTTTGGCAGTACAGCTTGAAGGGCCTATTCCACACTGTATCTCTAAGTAAAATAAAATAAATTTCTGCTACTGTCTGTAAGGAGGTTTGTACGTTCTCCTGTGACTGTGTGAATTTTCTCCAGGTGCTTTGGTTTCTTCCCACCGTCCAAAGGCAAACTGGTTGGTAGGTTAACTGGTCATTGTAAATTGTCCCGTGATTAGACCAGAATTAAGTCAGGGCGTTGCTGGGCAATGCAGCTTGAACCGCTGGAAGGGTCTATTTCACACTATCAATTAATAAATAAATAAATAAAATAATGACAAATGCTACTAAGTTCATGAGTCAAGATAGTAAAACCAGAAATATTATTTGGCATATTGTTCTGGATTGACCAAACTGTTTCCTGGCAGTGTAAGGAGTACTCTATGATATTTTGCAAATGTAGGAAAAACTACAACTGAGACCTTGAAGTTAATAGAAAGGACGTATCATTTTTGAGGTTTTACCAATAATCTTTGGTGGTTTTGGATCTACAGAAATGAGAATATTCTAAATACATACCATTGCAAGTGGTGTTCCTCTGGCACTGAGGTTAAATGGGCACCAGATCCACATTATCCTTCCTGTATATTAAACCACCTGGTTCTCGTTCATGGGCAGTCTCTTGAGTTCAAGGCGGACTTGCTACTCCTGCTGTTTTGTGACCTCTGATGTTATTGATGAGTCTACAGATCCTTCCATCAAAAGGCAGGAGATGTCTGACAGGAGAAGGAAGCATTTGTGTAATATGTGAGGTGGTGTGCATCTAATGCATGGCCTTGAGATTCTGAGTACCATCCCTTTGGATCATTGAGCTGCCATGGTCCAGGGGATCTCAGAAGTCACGGGGGGTGATGCATTTCTTCCAAGGGGCTTTGGGCAAGTTCTCAGATCACTTCCTCCAACCACCTGGTAATTTCTACCACAGCTCAGAAGAAAGCATCTGTTTCAGGAATCTTATGTCATGTTCGTGCATATAAGCTATGTGGCCTGCTCAGCATAGTAAACTGAGAATTTAGAAGCTTTTCACAGAGAAATACACAATAAAGATTTACTAAAGTGCCATGGTTTTGTGAGATTCTGCACCAAACTAAATTTCTTCCTTCCTGAAGTCTTTCAAAAAACATACCAAATCAAAATGGCAATGCCCTTCCGGTCACCTCTGCCAGGGTTAATAAATACTAATGTTCAGGTTCTGGTGTGACCTACAGTGCATTCATTTTGAAAAAGGATATTGAGTCATTGAATCAAAAGAACTATTCTGTGTGAAAACTGGCCCTTTGGCCCAAATCATTACCATTTGTCTGCATTTGGCCCAAATCTTCCTTGATCTTTTCCATCTATGTCCAAATGCTTTTTAAATATCATCATTGTATGTGCTTCTGTGACTTCCTCTGACAGTTTGATACATATATATGTCAGAGTTACCTGAAGAGAAGGTGGAGTTAAAGGTGAAGATTACCTCTTCCTCGGAAACTTAAGAGTAAATTGCCAGAGCTAGAAAACTTTAGCTACAGGCCAGCAATGGTGAGACTTGGCTTGTTGCTTTTGTATACTTGAGGCTGAAGAGAAGTTTCATTGATGTGTATAAAATGTTGAGTGTCCCAGGTGGAGTTGATAGGAAATAGGTATCTCCTCCAGTGTATTTAACTGAAGGGTTAGAAAGGAAATATGCTTTCACCCGAAGACTGTTGGAGTCTGAACTTGATCGAAAAGAGTGGCAGAAGCAGAAATAGTTAATGGATTTATAAAGTATCTTGTATAAATATTTGATATGTTGGAACATCAGAAGGGGCAAAATGAGGTTCACCTCTAGGTCTATCTTGTTTGGCATTGATATGATAGCCATATTATTTTCTATTCATCAGATTTCTATGTTTTTAATCTTACATTAACCCCACAGGAGCATATCTTAGTTCTCTTACATTTCTAGTTGTTTCTATCCCAGCTGAACTACTGTCTTTGTTGAATAATCTCCTTTCTTGAAAAAGTTGTGAATTATGTTAGTAGTGTTTTTTTCAAAAAATAACATTTTTAAATATCTTCGAGAAAAATCTGGAAACTAATTTCATTTGAATTGACATTTTATTTCCTTCGTTGTAGGAGGAGAGAGGACCTCATTCAGGAGACCACTGGACTATCCCCTCTGCGGCCTATTCTGTGGTAATGAGATGTATTCGGGAAGGGGTAAGGCTGTTTCTTGTCTCCTGAGAAACAAGTAATATTCTTTGTTCTTAATATTTTACTCTTCATATTTGCACATAAATAGTTTGGGTTTATAATCTGCTGAATTAGAATTGTCTAGGGAGATTCCCACTTGCCAAGTCCCAGAAGTGTTCTTTCTCTGTCTTAGCCATATCTGTTTGTGAACATTCAGCTTTAATAAAATAAATACAGATGTTTCAAAATCCCATTATGAGTGCAAGAATTATGAATTTATCAGAATAATAGGAAGTTTTTCTGAAAGTATAAACAGATACGTTTGCTAAAAGAAACCATCAGCGATGCATGTAAGAATTTTGAACCAATTTTATGCTAATGTGCTAAACTGTTTCTGTACCAAGTTATGACTGTGGTTAACATTGTTGAGTATCATTTAGATACAGACTTATTTCCTTTCTGGTCATAAGCTGCCGATCCGGACCAAGTGTACTGTAACTATAACTGGGATTTGTGAAATGCTTCCTAAATGCAAATAACTTAAATTATTGTTATTGGATTTTAAAGGTATAGAATATGTCTGGTTCAATGTTAGTTAATTAAGCAACTTGTTGATTATAATGTTGGATCTAGTGATACTGTTATCTTTGGAAGTCAAGAATGAGGCATAAATTTTGTGATTATAGCTGTTCATAATGATTAATGGGAATCAACTCACTCTACATATAAAAGAGAGAGAAAATGAACAAGTAGAACAAAAGATAGGGGGGAGAAAAGTCGTGGTCATCCTATACTAAAAACTAGCTCAGACTAGAGAGGTAAAGCATATTTCAATGATGATAAATAACTTAAGAAATTTAGGAAAGTTGATGAAGACAAGACAGTGGATGTTGTGGACTTTAGCAAGTCATTTGACAAGGTCCCGCATGGGTGGTTAGTCAAGAAGGTTTTGTCATGTCAGTGCCGCCCGGCTCTGATCTGGGCCGGCATTTACGTGCCGGGCGGCACCTAATTAATTAGCTTGTTTATTTCAGCTTTTTTCTTAAAGATGTGCTGGCTGCGTTCCAGCTACCGCTGCACCGTTGCATTCTTCGCGGCCTGGAGGTTGGGGACCACTGCTGTAGCCCATCCATTTCAAGGTTCAACAAGTGTGTTCAGAGATGCCCTTCTGCAAACCACTGTTGTAATGTGTGATTGTTTGAGTTACTGTCACCTTCCTGTCTGTTTGAAGTCAGGAAGCTGAGGAAGAGACCATTGGGGTTTCTCTTCAACCTATCTGAGATTATCAGAGGTGCTGAATAGCAGGGCCTTTAGCATTGTCAAGGATCCCGCCTATCCATCCAACAATCTCTTTGACCCCCTATCATCAGGCAGGAGGTACCATATCAATAGGATAAAGACTATTGGAATGGGTATCAGCTTCTTTCCGCAGGCTGTGAGACAGCTGAACTCCCTGCCTCCACCCTGGTTTTGTCATGTAAGAAGTGCCAGTAGCTTTATACTGTTTACTTTTTAACTTGTTGATTTATATGTGCTGATGTTACTTAATGCTTTCTGTGAGTTATATGTACTGTGGTCAGCGCCTTGGTCTGGAGGAATGTTTTCTTTAGCAGCATACATGTATTTAGCTGAATGACAATAAACTTGAACTTGAAGTTGAACCAATCTTTATTTTCCTTTGACCTCTCTCATTAACAAGGCCTTTTTGCCCACAGAACTGCCATTCACTAGGTGTTTTTTGTTTTTTGTATCTTTCTCTGTAAATTCTGAAGCAGGGTTTCCCAACGTTTTTTATGCCATGGACCAATACCATTATCAAGGAGTCTGTGGACCCCAAGTTGGGAACCCCTGTTCCAGACACTGTTATCTCGAGAGATCAGTAGTTTTTGACATACTTAAACTACACTGTCCCATGTCAAGGTCACTTAGGTCATATTTCTTCCCCATTCTGACGTGGTCCGAACAACAAATGAACTTGTCTGCTAGCTTTTATGCATTGAGCTGCTGCAACATGATTGGCTGATTAGATATTTAAATTAACACGCAGGTATATAGGTGTACCTAATATAGGGGTGATTGAGTATATGTGATTATATAAAAATATAAGCATTTGAAAATTAAATGACAAGAACAATATAAGAAAAATAACAATTTTACTCTTTGATCCAACAGCATTTTAATATAATATTTAATCTTTGCACAATGACATGTTTGCTCTTTTAAACTGATTTTATTTTATCATGTTCAAGGCAGAGAAGCGAAATTTGCCCTGAAGATATTTCACCAGATATAATTAAGCAAAAATGTTCTGGTGGTTAGTGTTCCTACAGGCTAAGGAAATTTTAATCCCAAAAGGATTGCAAAAAAAAATCTCAAGTGGTGTCAAATTGAATTTGTGTGACAGTCTTACTGAGTATGTGGTGAGTGAAACCGACTTTGACCTTTTTTTCCATCAGCGATAAATGATCGTCATTAACAGGGATTCAGATGTTGTGTTTCAAGATTTGCTGACAATTATTGATAGTAGCAGCCTAAGGTAGAAGGAAAAGTATTTTGGAGAATTGTGTTGGTAATAAGTACAATATATGTATATATCTGCATATTTATGAATACTTTGAAGAAGTATCTGATTTTAATTAACATCATTAAAGAATTAATAATGTCTTTTTATTGGATTCTGGCAGATGATCTTAGATGGGTAGGATGACCAAGTTTGCGGGTGATACAAAGATAGGTGGAGGGGCAGGTAGTGTTGGGGAAGCGGGGTGTCTGCAGAAGGACTTGGACAAATTGGGAGAATGGGCAAAGAAGTGGCAGAAGGAATATAGTGTAGGGAAGTGTAGCCATGCACTTTGGTAGAAGGAATAAAGATGTAGACTATTTTCTGAATTGGGAGAAAATTAAAAAAAACAGAGGTACAAAGGGACTTGGGAGTCCTTGTGCAGGATTCCCTAAAGGTTAATTTGTAAGTTGATTGGGTGGTAAAGAACCTAAATGCTCTGTTGGCATTCATTTTGAGAGGACTAGAATATAACATCAAGGATGTAATGCTGAGGTTTTATAAGGCATCGGTTAGACCAATTTGGAGTGTTATGAGCAGTTTTGTTCCCCTTATCTAAGAAAAAAATGTGCTGGCCTTGGAGAGGGTCCAGAGGAAGTTCATGAGAATGATTCTGAGAATGAAAGGCATAACATACAGTTTGAGGAGCTTTTGATGGCTCTGGGCTGTACTTGTTGGAGTTTAGAAGAATGAGGGGAATTTCCTTGAAACCTATTGAATATTGAAAGCCTTGGAGTGGATTTGGAGAGGTTGTTTCCTGTCTTGGATGTGTCTAGGACCAGAGGGCACAGTCTCAGAATATAGGGATGTCCATTTAGAACAGAGATGTGGAAGAATTTCTTTGGACAGATGGTGGTTGATCTGTGGAATTTATTGCCACTGACGGCTGTGGTGGCCAAGTCATTAGGTATATTTAAAGCAGAGGCTGATATTTCTTAATTAGTCAGGGTGCCAAACCCTATGGGAAGAAAACAGGAGAATGGGGTTGGAGGAATAATAAATCAGCCATGATGGAATGGCGGAGCAGACTCGATGGCCTAATGGCCTAATTCTGCTCATAGCTTCCGTTCTTATGGGATGTTATTTTGCAGTTGTACAAGGTGGAGGTGAAGCCATATTTGGAGTATTGAGTTCATTTTTGGTCACTCTGTTATAGGAAAAATGCCGTTAAACTGGAAAGAGTGCAGAAGAGCTTTACAATTATAGCGGATTCCACTTAATTGGGACGCATTGGGACTAGTACATTTTGGTTCAATTAAGCGGTTGCCTCAATTATCTGTAGTTTCATGGAAATAGTTAAAAGGTTCAAAAAAAGACAAACTAATTTTAACTGAGTAACAATTTATGTATTTAAATGAAATCCAAAACAAATTAGAACACTTAACAATACTATTACGGTACGTTAAAACAGTTCCTAATAGTTATCAATGGAGCACTCAAGTTTGCCGCAAAGCATCAATAAAGACACAGACTTGCAGTACCCCAAAGACTACTCATTCACCTGGCAATTCGACAGACCACAGGCTCTCTATCTCTCCCTAATAAGGGAAAAAGGGGCGTCTCCGTTTCACAGTGAGAGGGGAGACATAACAAACAACTCGCTTATTTACAATGTTAAAAGTCCCTTGCGTCGCTTTTTCCAAGCTCTGTGCCCAAAGAACTCGGGTCTCTGGGCACACAGCGAGCAGCCAGTTTGCTGCTTTCAATCTTCCGTGTACTCCCACGACATACCAATTTCCTGCAGAGGCACTGACCTCGAGTCTGCCTGCTTCCAGAGCCACGGAATCCTGAAACTCCGAAGGCCAGCTAATGTTCGTGTCCTTGGTATATCGAATAACAGCCAGTCGTGAGACCCCGAGAGCAGGTCCCGTTCCTGCAAAGGACTGAAGTCAGCTTGTAACTCCAGGTCAGGGTCTTCAAAAGAAGCCTGAAGGGAAAAATAGAGATATCAAAGGTAGAAATAGAGTTGTTTCCGAAGATGCGAGCAAAGGAGTAGCCGTTAGGCACCGTTGTCTCTTAAGCTCCTCCCTTCAGCTCCTCCTAACCTCCTAAGTTTAGAATCTTGGTTTAAGAAGAGAGGGGAGATGTTTAATAGGAACTCAAAGGGGAACTTTTTCCACTTAGAAGTTAGTCAGTATCTGGAATGAGTTGCCAGGGGAGGTGGTTGTTACAAGGAGCGTAGGGAGTGGACCCAAGTGCAGGACACAGTCACGTAGGTAGCATTAACTGAAGTGTGTTTATTAATAGTTGCAAGGAAAACCGGGGAGAGAGGATTAGGTGCTTACGCAGACATGAACATTGGACAACTAACCGCAGGAGCTTAGACACGGAGCCTGGACTTGGACTTGGACACAGAGCCGGGACTCAAACTTGGACACGGAACCGGGACTCGAACTTGGACATGGAACCGGGACTCGAACTTGACACGGAGCCCAGACTTGGACGCGGAGCCGGGACTCGGACTTAGACACGGAGCCGGGACTCGAACTTGGACACGGAGCCAGGACTCGGGCTTGTAACGACAAAACCAAACGACAGGTAAATCGTAAAACTAAACAACGACAGTCCATTCGTATCGACTCGGAGTAGCAGCAAACGGCCTGCAATCCTCAGCTGGACACGAGATGGCAAAACCAAACAACGACAGTCCATTCGTATCGACTCGGAGTAGCGGCAAACGGCCAGCAATTCTCAGCTGGCTACGAAAACGACAGAATTCATATCTTGACTCGGAGTAGCGGCAAACAGCCGGCAATTCTCAGCTGGACACGAAAATGACAGAATTCCCCAAAGCAACCCAGGCACCGAAGCAACTTAACTATTCTCGACAGCCCGGAACGTGCATTGCTTCACTGGCTGAGATGACGGTCCAGCCCTGAGTAGATGTAAGCCGGAGTTTTTAGGCTGCCGGTTCGGATGAAAATCAGGTGCCCTAATCAAGGAGCCCGGTAGAACACGGGGAAAGGAAATTAACCGAAATGAGGAATCAACGGACTGGACCGTGACAGTGGTTGAGGCAGGTACATGGAGAGGAAAGGTTTAGAGTGATGGGAGTAGCTTAGATTGAAATTTTCGTCAACATGGACCAATTGGATTGAATGGCTTGTTTCGGTGCTGTATATCTCCATGACTGTAAGTCATTAAATACCCTCTTGATGCTTCAGGAGGAAGTACAGGGTAAAATGCCATTAGATGTTGCCATATAAAAGGTAAGTTGAGGGTTGATGCCTATAATTTGGGGCCTACTGATGCTTTGTAAATGGGATAAGTGGGTAATGAATTAAACAGAGTATCTTTTATTAGATTGAAGGAGTCTATAAATGGATATGTTGCTCCACAGTTACATCAGTAGTCCAATCCACCTTGATATTTGGGATCACACAATGTTAACATCTTATTTATCTCAATGTGTACATGAAAACCTGAAAACCGAAGCTAATTTCAGAAAGAAAAAAAATAGTGACTTCCTTTGTGATCTATCAGGATCACCTTGTCATCCTGGCTTAATCAGAAACTGGTTCAGCTATTGTGGAAAGGAATGGAATGATTTGTGATCCAGCTTAGAAGGTGGCAGTCTGTTTGATGCACCCTGTTCTCAGGGAAATTTAGCTATCCCCTGAAATCTAACAGAGACTTCACTGTGCTTTACCTTAAAACTGAGACTCTAGATCCTCGCTTGTCTGTTTATTTACCATAATAATGGTATGATGTCTTTATCATCATCAAAGCCCTTTTGCTACACATGAAGAAGACTACTCATGACTAATGTGAGTGAGATTGCAAGTACGGGTGCTACTGTTAATGGTGGCTTGAACAGTTACTTCTGTGGGAATGATAGAGGGGACGCTACAACCCCAGTATTTTGGTAGAAGACTCAAAATGGGTTGCTGCCCAAATAGTTCACTTCATTTTGTTCAGAGATTCTCTTATCATGTTAGTGGAGTGTATCCTATCACATGCCTGACTGTGACATGCCTTTGACCTTCTCTTGTAGCCAAACTATTTATACAGATGCCTCACCAAGTTTTTGGATAACGATAACTCCCAGAATGTTGATTGTAAGTGGAGGGTTCAGCAAATGGAACATTTGTAGTTGTTAGACTTGCTCTTGTCAGAGATGTTGGGACTTGTGTTGCACGTACATTATGTACCACATATCAGTTTGTGTTTGAACGTTATCCAGATCTTTTGCAGATTGATGTGAGCTACTTCAGTGTCTGAAGTGTTGTAAATATATAAACACTGTGAATGGAAAATAATTGGGAAAAATAAATATACACTATGGGGATTAAAAGGGATTGATTGACCCACCTACCCTAAGGCATAGCCATGATTTTGTAATCGAACATTCTATTCCATTAGTGATGGACCATTTCCAATGTGCAGATGATATCATTAGCAATAGGTTGGAACTGCTTTTGATGGTCAGGTTTATTATTAGCATGGAAGTGGAAAGCTTCCAGCATAAACAATGTGTTGCCAGCATTCCAGGAGTGGTAAAATGTGTTTTTAAAGCTGAGGTGGCAGGACTTGGTCAGAGAGGTCGGGCTGTGCCTGAGAGAACGAGCAGCAGAAATACAACATAATACATCTGATGATGTTTAAGCGGACCTCTGTGGAGCAATTATGGTCTCATTCTGATGCCAAGAAAATACCAAAGCACATCTTCATTATAATGCATGGCAACCAATGTACTCCTTAAAGGTACATACTTGGTGCTTGATTTCTGCTTGGAGCAGTGGATAGTTTGCGATGCCAGGAGCATTGTGTTGTCCTGAAGGGAGAAAAGACACATAAGTCATCTAAACATTAGGGGGTTCTGCTTTGCTTCGTCTAATGAGGTCCCAGAGTGCTGATCACCTATATCCAGGTTCTTTCAACAACTGGAGCAGGTGGGTCCTAGACAGAGAGAAAACAATGCTTTATTGGATTTCTTTACAATTCCGATGAAAAACAAGGCAGGGGACACCATGGTCATTTTTATATACAATGAACCCAGTTCAGATTTATTGTCATGTGTAAGCAAAAAGTGCAAACTCTAATCAGATCTAAAAGCAGCATGTGTAGATAAAATTAGTCAGCCTGTAAGCACAATTTAAATCATGATAATTAACAAATATTGTGTATTTAAACAGTGTGCTTTTTACTGGCAAATTTAATGGAACAACATTGCATAGATTGAAATAAAAAATAATTGGCTTTTGAAATATCGTACGTATATGCTTAATGCTCCTTTAACAAGTATACACTTAAGAGGAGTGGGTAGGATAATGAAGCCAACTGTTCTTTATTAATACCACATTGGAAGCCAGTACAGTACTCCCCTGTGTACTAATTATGGCAGTATCTTATTACATTCCTGCAGCAGATTTAACGTGATGAGCCCCCGCTGTGCTGTCTGCATAAAAGTTTTATTCAGTCATATTTTAGTCCACAATTAACTAAACTGACAGCATCTGTTAGTAGTGTTAAAGGTTGTGTCTTTCAGTTTTCTACTTAATGGTTAATCATCTCATTCTCCCCAAAGAGCTCAATGAACAGACATTACAGATGGTTGATTAAAAATGCATGTGTATGATTAGACTATTACTGATGCATATGAATGGGGCTCCTTTACCCTACTGTTCCTCTCCATCATCTGATGCATGATGAGTTTTAAAAACAGTTTTGCTAGAATGAACAATTGTTGCAGATACTGCAAATCCACAACAAAGGTGGAAATTGTTGGATTAACCTGATAGATCATTCAGCATCCATACAAGGCAATAAAGATGCAGCTTCAGGCACAAGATCTTCCTTTTAACCATCATCTGCTCAACTTCACTTCACTTTCATAATACACCCACTAAAGGCTGACACAGCTCAAAGTCATGGATTTTCAAAACTGCATAAAATCCATGGTGTTTTCCATTTTGATGGATCCTTTATAAATGTAGGTTTAGTAACTCACATGCTGACAATTCAAGGTGACCACACACAATGTCAATTACTGACACTCCTGGCAACACACACAAAATGCTGGAGAAACTCTGCAGGCCAGGCACCATATATGGAAAAGAGTGAACAGTCGGTATTTCAGGCCGAGAGCCTTCATCAGAACCGAGAAAAAAAGATGAGAAGTTAGAGCAAGAAGGTGGGGATAGAGGAGGAAGAAGTACAAGCTGGTAAGTGGTACATGAAACCAGGAGAAGGTGAGGGGAGAAGTAAAGAGCTGGGAAGCTGATAGGTGAAAGAGATAAAGGGCTGGAGAAGAGGGAAACTGACAGGAAAGGGTAGCGGGAGAGGAGCACCAGAGGGAGGTGATGAGGTGAGAGAGGGAAACGCAAATGGGAATGGTGGGTGGGGTGCAATTGCCAGACGTTCGAGAAATCGGTGTTTATGTCATCTGATTAGAGGCTACCTAGACGGAATACAAGGTGTTTCTCCTTCAGCCTGCGTGCGGTGTCATTGCAACAGTAGAGGAGGCCATGGACTGACATGGCAGAATAGGAATAGGAGGTAGAATTGAAGTGGTGGCTATCAGGAGATCTTGCTTTTTTTGGCAAACAGATCATAGGTGCTTGATGAACCGGTCTCCCAATCTACAGGAAATGACACCAGGATCACCGGATACACTAGATGACATGTTGCCTCGGTGAAGTGTCGCCTCACCTAGAGGGATTGTTTGCGGTCCTGAGTAGTCGTGACGGAGGAGGTGTAGGGGCAGGTATGGTATTTGTTCCACTTGTAAGGGTAAGTATCAGGAGAGAGATCAATGCGGAGGGATGAAAGGACAAGGGAGTCATGTAGGGGGCGATCTTTGCAGAAAGTAGGGTGGAGGGAAAGATGAGCTTGGTGGTGGGATCCCGTAGGAGGTGGTAGAAGTTATGCAGAATTATGTGCTGAACACGGAGGGTACTGGGGTGGTAGGTGAGGACAAGAGGAATCCTATCCCTTGTGGAGTGGTGGGAAGATGGGATGAAGGCAGGTGTGTGCGAAATAGAAAAGATGTGGGTGAGGCCAGTGTTGATGGTGGAGGAAGGAAAGCCCCTTTCTTTGAAGAAGGAGGACATCTCTTTAGTTCTCATTTTACTTTTAAAAGTTGGGCCTGCTTTGCCAGAAATGAAGTTTAATATTGAAAGGAAGTTATGATTTTAAAATTTGGGAAACCATCCACATTGTGGTTCAAAGTATTATTCTTACTTGTTCAGCCGGGTCTTTCGATAGTGTCACACCAACTATTTTCCTGAAGCTAAGTGCTGATACTTTGTTGGTTTTCATCGGACAGCACTGAAACAGTCCCATGAGGCCCACCTAGTCCGTGGTGAACCACTTCAACTGCCGACTCTCATCGACCTGCTCCGGGACCACAACGCTCCATACCCCTCCCGTCCATGTACCCACCCAAACTTCTCTTAAACATTGAAATTAATATCGCATGCACCAATTTTGCTGGTTGTACCAACCCTCTCAATGAAGAAGTTTCCCCTCATGCACCACTTAAACTTTTCACCCTTCGCCCTTAACCTCGTACCTCTAGTTGGAGTGCCACCCAACCGTAGTGGAAGAAGCCTGCTTCCATTTGTCCTATCTATACCCCTCATAATTTTGTATACCTCTATCAAATCTCCTCTCAGTCTTCTACGTTCCAAGGAATAAAGCAATAACCTATTTAATCTACCCATATAACTCAGGTCTTCCAGACCTGGCACCATCCTTGTAAATTTTCTCTGTACTCTTTCAACCTTATTTACATCCTTAATCTTTATTAACAAATCTTCATTTGTTGTGTCCATGAACAAGGCACTTAACCACACATTGCTCTGCGACGACACCGGTGCCAAGCTGTATCGGCCCTAGTGCCCTTCCCTTGGACGACATCGGTGTCGTGGAGAGGGGAGACTTGCAGCATGGGCAACTGCCAGTCTTCCATACAACTTTGCCCAAGCCTGCGCCCTGGAAACCTTCCAAGGCGCAAATCCATGGTCTCACAAGACTAACGGATGCCTATAATCTTTACTCTAGGTAAGTGACCAAAACTGCACACAATACTCCAAATTAGGCCTCATAAATGTCTTATACAACTTTAACATAACATCTCATCTTCTCTACTTAATACTTTGATTTATGAAGGCCAATGTGCCAGAAGCTTTCTTTATGACCCTATCTACCTGTGACACCACTTTCAATGAATTGTGGACTCGCTTCCTTTGTTCTACTGCATTCCTCAGTGCCTTACCGTTCACTGTGTAAGGCCTACCCGGTTGGTCCTATGAAATACAACATTTTGTGCTTGTCTGCATTAAATTCCAGCTGCCATTTTTCAGCCCATTTTTTCAGCTGGTCCTGATCCCACTGCAACCCAAGACAGGCTTCCTCGCTGTCCAGCTCATCCAGTTAACGGCATTGTCATCCAAATTGTTGATATAAGTGACAAACAACATGGACCCAGTTCCCATGTCTGCGGCACACCACTGGTCACGGGCGTCCAGACAGGAGAGGCAACAATCTACTACCACTCTCTGGCTTCTTCTGCAGAGTTGATGTCTAATCCAATTTAGAACTTAAAACAGAAGAGCACAGCACAGCAGCAGGCTATTCGGCCCACAATGTTGTGCAAAACAAATCAAAAGCATCCGAACACTCATCCCTTCAACCTACACCATGTCTATATCCCTCCGTCTTTCTGACATCTATGTGCCTATCCAAACATCTCTCAAAATTCTCTAATGTATTTGTTTCTACCACAATACCAGGCAGCGCATTGTAGGCATCCACAACTCCAGCAAGAAGCTTACCCCTCACGTACCCTTGAACCTACTGCCTCTCACCTTCAATGCATGAAGTCTGGTATTAGAAATTTCGACTCTGGGAAATGCGTACTCTCTGTCTACTCTATATCTTCCTTTCATAATCTTGTAAGTCTCGATCAGATCTCCCTTGAGCCTTCGATACTCCAGAGAAAACAACCCAAGTTTATCCAGCCTCTCGTGATAGCACATACCCTCTAAACCAGGCAACATCCTGGTAAACCTCTTCTGCACCCTCTCCAAAGCCTCAACATCCATTCTATAGGGGGTAACCAGAACTACATGCAATACTCCAGATGTGGCCTCCCCAGAGTTTTATAAAGTTGCAAAATAACCTCCTGACTTTTGAACTCAGTGCCTTGAATGATAAAAACAAGCATTCCATAAGCCTTCATAACCACACTCTCGACCTGTGTGGCCACTTACTAGGAGCTATGATCTTTGATCCCAAGATATCTCTGCTCAGCAATACTGTTAACCACCTTGGCCTTAACAGCGTGCTGTCTCCTTGCATTTGCCCTGACGAGGTGCAATACCTCACATTTTTCTGGGTTAAACGCCACCTGCCATTTCTCAGCCCATGTCTGCAACTGATTTATTTGCATTATTTGCCAGTCATCTACACTACCCACAATTCTACCAATCTTGGTATCACCTGCAAATTTACTAATCCACCCATCTACATTTTCATCCAGGTCACTCATATACATCACAAACAGCAGGGGTCCCAGCACGGATTCCTCTGGAACTCCACTAATTACAGATCTCCAACTCAAATAAGTCTCTCCAACCACTACCCTCTGTCTCCTCTGTGCAAGCCAGTTCTGAATACAAACAGCCAATTTGCTGCGGAACCCATGCACCTTAATCTTATGGAGGTAGGGGTGCTTGCTGTCCTGAGGTAAATTAGTGTGGATGAATCAAGAAAGGGCATACAACAAAGCCAAAATTATTGGGAAGATAGAGAATTGGGAAGTTTTTAAAAACCTACAGAAAGCAACTAAAAAAATCATTAGAAGGGGAAAGATGAAATGTGAAAGCAAGCTAGCAAATAATATCAAGGTGGATAGTAAAGGTTTTTTCGAGTATGTTAAAAATGAAAGAGAAATGAGAGTGGACCACTAGAAAATGAGGCAGGAGAAATAATCACCAGGGACAAGGAGATGGCTGAATGAACTAACTGAGTATTTTGCATCAATTTTCACTGTGGAAGACACTAGCAGTATGCCTGATGTTGTAGTGTGTGAAGGAAGAGAAGTGGATGCAGTTACTATTACAAAAGAGAAGGTGCTCAAAAAGCTGAATGACGTGAAGGTACATAAGTCACCCGGACCAGATGAACTGCAGCCTAGGGTTCTGAAAGAGTTAGAGTTAGAGATTGTGGTGTCATTAGACATTATCTTTCAAAAATCATTGGACTCTGGCATGGTGCTAGAGGACTGGAAAATTGCAACTGTCACTCCACTCTTTAAGAAGGAGGAAGGCAGCAGACAGGAAATTATAGACCTATTAGCTTGACCTCAGTGTTTGGGAAGATGTTAAGATTCAATTGCTAAGGACAAGGTTATGGTGTACTTGGTGACACAGGATAAGATAGTACAACATCAGCATGGTTTCCTTCAGGGAAAATCCTACCTGATGAACCTGTTGGAACTCTTTGAGGAGATTACAAGCAGGATAGATAACTGGGATGCAGTGGATGTTGTATATTTGGACTTTCAGAAGGCTTTGACAGGTGCTACACATGAGGCTGCTGACCAAGTTAAGAGCCCATTGTATTTCAGGAAAGTTACCAACATGGTTAGAGCATTGGCTGATTGGTAGGAGGCAGCGAGTGGGAATAAAAGGATCCTTTTCTAGTTGGCTGTGACTAGTGGTGTTCCACAGCGGTCGGTGTTGGGACCACTTCTTTTTATGCTGTATACGAATTATTTAGATGATGGAATAGATGGCTTTGTTGCCAAGTTTACAGATGATACAAAGATTGGTGGACGGGCAGGTAGTGTTGAGGTAATGGGTAGGATGCAGAAGGACTTAAACAGATTAGGAGAATGGGCAAAAAGGTGGCAAATGAAATACAATGTTGGAAAATGCATGATCATGCACTTTGGTAGAAGAAATGTGTGGATTATTTTCTAAATGGGGAGAAAATCCAAAAATCTGAGATGCAAGTGAACTTGGGAGTCCTTGTGCAGAACACCCTAAAGGTTAACTTGCAGGTTGAGTCAGTGATGAGGAAGGCAAATGCCATGTTAGTATTCATTTCAAGAGGTCTGGAATACAAGAGCAAGGATGTAATGCTGAGGCTTTATAAGGCACTGGTGACACCTCACCTTGAGTATTGTAACAGTTTTGGGCCCCTCATCTTAGAAAAGATTTGCTGGCTTTGGAGATGGTCCAGAGGAGGATGATTCTAGGAATGAAAGTGTTATCATATGAGGAACATTTGAAGGCTCTAGGTCTGTACTCGCTGGAATTCAGAAGTATAAGGGGGATCTCATTGAAACCTTTCAAATGTTGAAAGGTTTAGACAGAGTAGATATGGAAAGGATGTTTCCCATGGTGGGAGAGTCTAGGACAACAGGGCATAGCCTCAGGATAGAGGGGCGCCCTTTCAAAACAGAGATGCGGAGAAATTTCTTTAGCCAAAGGGTGGTGAATTTGTTGCCACATTTTGCTGTGGGGGCCAGGTCGTTGGGAGTATTTAAGGCAGAGATTGATAGGTTCTTGATTGGAAATGGCCAGAGGTTATGGGGAGAAGGTCGCGAATTGGTGTTGAGGACGAGGAGAAAAAAGGATCAGCCATGATTGAATGGCAGAACATACTCGATGGGCCAGATGGCCTATTTCTGCTCCTGTGTCTTATGGTCTTATCCCCAGAGCTTGACAAGGTGTTTCCTCTGACCCTGTAGGTGACAAGTGCAGAAGTTGTCAGGGTCCGAGCACCTCATCCTCCAGAAGATGCTCACCATGCATCTTTACTGCCTCATCTTGAATTCCAAGTGACTGAACATTCTTAACCAACCTTACATGTGGGACCTTGACAATTCCCTGATAACTTCCTCATAAAACTATATACAATTGTTCAGACATGATCTACCATGCACAAAGCTATGCTGCCATCCTTAATTAGTCCATGTCTATCCAAATCCTCATATATCCCATCCCTTAGAATACCTTCCAATAACCTTTCCACTACTGATGCTAAGCTCACAGACCTATTGATGCTGCCTGGCCTGCTGAGTTCCTCCAGCATTTTGTGTGTGTTGCAATAATTTTCTTGTTTATTTTTGAGTCTTTCTTAAACAGCAGAGCATCATTGGCTATCCTCCAATCCTCAGCTACCTAACCTGAGGGATCACCTTGTCAGGCCCTGGGGATTTATCCACCATAATTTGCCTCAGAGCCTCCTCCGTAATCTGTATAGGGTCCTTAAACCCCCTATCCAATATAGTCCATTTACAGTATGGAACTTCCTGTCAATATGTGGAATGTTTGTCAATACGTGGAAACAAGTCTTAGAAAACATAGAAAACCTACAGCACAATACAGCCCCTTCAGCCCACAATGCTGTGCCGAACATGTATTTACTTTAGAAATTACCAGGGTTACCCGTAGCCCTCTATTTTTCTGAGCTCTATGTACCTGTCCAGGAGTCTCTTAAAAGACCCTATTGTATCCGCCTCCGCCACCATCGCCGGCAGCGCATTCCACGCACTCACCACTCTGCGTAAAAAAAAAACTAACCCTTGACATCTTCCCTGTGCCTACTTCCAAGAACCTTAAAACTGTGCACTCTCGTATTAGCCATTTCAGCCCTGGGAAAAGCCTCTCATCTTATACACCTCTATCAGGTCACCTCTCATCCTCCGTTGCTCTGAGGAGAAAAGGCCGAGTTCATTTATAAGGCATGCTCCCCAATCCAGGCAACATCCTTGTAAATCTACTCTGCACCCTTTCTATAGTTTCCACATCCTTCCTGTAGTGAGGTGACCAGAACTGAGCACAGTACTCCAAGTGGAGTCTGACCAGAGTCCAATATAGCTGCAATATTACCTCTCAGTTGATGAAGGCCAATACACCGTATGCCTTCTTAACTACACAGTCAACCTGTGCAGCAGATTTGAGTGTCCCATGGACTCAGACCCCAAGATCCCTCTGATCCTCCACACTGCCAAGAGTCTTACCATTAATACTATATCCTGCCATCATATTTGACTTACCAAAATAAACCACCTCACACTTATCTGGGTTGAACTCCATCTGCCACTTCTCAGCCCAATTTTGCACCCTATCAATGTCCCGCTGTAACCTCTGACAGCCCTCCACACTATCCACAACATACCCAACCTTTGTGTCATCAGTAAATTTACTAACCCATCCCTCCACTTCCTCATCCAGGTCATTTATAAAAATCACGAAGAGATTGCAACAGTCTGCAATCTCTACATATTTGTTCCTCTAAATCCCATGGACTGTTTGGTGGACTGTACTGTAGGCTAATTAATATGGTTATACCTTCCTTATTCCTCAGTTGTACCCCTAACGCCTCACTAGACAAGTTCTCCAGTCTGTCCTGACTGAGCACTGCCGTGACATTTTGCCTGACTGGTATCCCTGACCCTCTTCCTTTCATCCCTTCTGGTCTGTTGCATCCAAATAATTGGACCCCTGGAACTTTGAGCTACCAGTCCTGCCCCTCCTGCAACCAAGTCTCACGAATGGCTGCAATATCAGTCAGCACTGACTAGATTCTATCTAGCTAAAAGTCAGATGAATATAAAATTTCCAGTTTTGTTTGCAACACATTTTACCTGGTGCCAAGTGTTGTTTTAATTCTTACTACTGCAGTATGAATTTTGATTGGCACTTGCTAATAGAATTTATTCTGCCCTCACTCAAGAGTTTTCCCCGTTTTCTCAAGCTAGACAGGTAGATATCTCGTCCCAGTTGTAGTTATAGTTGAAAGCGGTTTTATAATTCACCAACATGTTACAGTAGCAAGGAGCAGATCTAAAAAGACAGTACTTCTCTGCGTTCTCATGAAATGTAGATTCAAACTCACTCGATTCCCAACAAATTGCTTTTAATTGAATGAAATCTACAAATGATACAAAATGGCCGATTTGATGTTGAAAATTATTCAACAGGATGACTAACTAAACTTTGAAATAAGCCAATTAGATTTGTATCAAATATACAACAGAGAATCCAAAAGAAATCTTGTACAGATTCTAACTTAAAATACTGTCTTAATTTTTACAGATTTATAACCAGAGTTCACATTTCAATCATTTTCCAACAGTCTATTTTTCCATTATTCTGTTTATTTTTTCCTAAGTAATTTCAAGATGCTTCTTAAGTATGCATGTAAGTAAAGGAAAGTCTCTGCTTGTTTGCTCACGGTTGTTGGGGGCTGCGGGAGGGTCGCAGTGCTACCCAGATGTTTGAACTGTCTTGATGGAAGTAAGGTCATCCATTGAAGGAGCTGGCTTGCACTCATATGGACAAAGACAGGTACACCCATGCTTGCTGTGTTGCTTGTCAAACACCTTTGTTGCGGTGAAGGCGGGAGAGACAGGAGGCTGGCAGGACTGGCCGAAGCTCTCCTTGACGTGAATGCTGCTAAGGCAGGAGGTCATGCGTCTGGAGCGCACGTTTTCCAGATTGGTAGTTCTGAAGACGTTCACAGGTGAGAGTTTTACGTGCACTTCCTAGGCAGATATATCCTACTATGACCCATGCAGGGCTGACGTCTGTGGAGTGGGAGCGTTTGGAGGCCCATTACGTTGCTCGAGTACTTTGTGTACCTGTATGATATCTCTTTGTGGCTGGAGCAGGATCTCAGCCTTTGGGTGGAGTGATGGTATTTTGCTGGCTAGGGACTTGTGGTGAGGATGGTGAGTCACTGCTTCCGGATTAGGGATTTCCTTCCTGTTGTCCGGAAGTTCATCACACTCGATGAGCATGAGAAGAGCTAAATGAGTCTTTCCATCAACACATTCAACAAGAAAGCCATGTCATAAGTGTATAAGGCAGGGTTTCTGAATTGGGGTTCAGCGAGAGAACATGATTAAAAAAAAAGTTTTTTTGAACTCAGCGCAATGCGTAATTCTAGCACTTGTAGTGGTGGGCAGCGACCGAGTAGCCTGTTAGCAACCTCATTTGAGGCCTCTTGGCCAGGTATGGCAATGCGCAGTAGGACCGTGTTTATTTGGTTGAGTCCATTCTCAGTTTTTGACATGAGATAGGAGAGGCCATTGATAATTGGTGAGTACTATATTGCAAGAGGGGAGGACGCTAGGCTGATGAGGAGGGTGAAGTGCGTTTTCCAAGCATTGAATGGTCTTGCCCAACTTGAGCTGTGATGTCAGCATCTCCCTACGGAATTAACTCCCCTTAACTTCCCCTTGTACGCCATCGACTGAGTTATGGGAGCGAACAAACTCTACCAGTGTATTAGAAAATTGGATGACAATTTTCATTCTAAAGAAGGAAGTTATACATGCCACAACTCAGCTGTCGGCCTGCTGCTTTACTGATATTATAAGCATTGCAAAAGATGGATTGTGTAGGTTTGAAGTGAATTGTACTGTTAAGTTTTTGTATTTTTTATGACTTTGAGAAGAGAGGAAGAACTTTGTGAGCTGTAGTCTGATCGTACACTCAAGATGGGATTTACTGACCTCCCCCTGGACAAATTGTGGACTGTGAAAGAGTATCCTGCCATTCATGGGAAAGCAATGAACATTTTTCTGCAGTTTTCAACTTCTTACATGTGTTAGCAAGCTTTTTCTTGTTTAACAAGCATCAAGAGCAAGGATAGAAATTGTTTAATTTCAGTAGAAGGTGAAATCCATGCGTGCTTATTTCAAGTTCAACCCAGAAATGAGTATTTGTGCAGCAAAACACAAGCATAAATTACACATGCTACGCCTATATTTGATTCTGATCACGTCACTTAGTAAGAAAATATTTTTTCAAAGTTTTGTATAAAATTGTGTCTTAGACCACATTTTTATTCATGTTGCTTTGGCTTATGGTTTTTAGTAACTTTACTATTCAACATTGTCAATAAATTTTCATGTTGTAAATAGCATTAATTAAAATCAATTTACAACCTACCTTTAAATTAAATCTACTGAACCTACCTTTAGAAAAATTATATCCCATTTTGGCTTAAGCTAGTTATTTAACAAAAATTTATTATGTTTCCCTAATCAAGAAAGGTGAGTTAAGCTTAACTACCTGTTCTTTTTTTCAAGAGACATTGGGTAAAAATTCATTCCCTATTCAGAATAGCATTGACAATTATTTTTAGATTATTATATCTATAACCCTCCGATCATGCAACATACCGTGAGTTGTAGATATAATAATTTATACGCAGAGGTTCCCAGAGACCTAAAGATTATTTCAAGGGTTCCTCTAGGGCAAAAAGGTTGAGAAAGGCTGGTATAAGGTGTGGTACCATCGGTTATGTTGAATGTTGAAAAAGATGATTTAGTTAGAGACTTGTTGCTCTGATCATCTAAGACAACATGCCTCTCTTCTTACAGTGGCCTTCGGGGTAAACATTGGCGAGGCAGGTCATTGAACCTGATTTACCGGTGGATCTTTCCTCACAGACCTCAGTACAGGAAGAGAGGATGGTGATTTATCTCCCTCCCTGCCATTCTGCAAGGAGGTACTTATGTTGTTTTTCACTGACCAGGGAGGTGGGCCAACATGAAGTGCTGCAATATGTGTTTGTTGCTATCGCAGTCAGAGCACTGGATGACAGCATTGCAGTCCCCTGCTGGTCGAAGAACAGCAGCAGAAACATATGGAGTACTCTTTGAAGAAGGCCCTTTGCTCCTCTGGTGCCTTGTGCCTGAAGCCTTTACACTCCCGGAGAGGGTGTTGTTTCCGATATAAAGGGCACTGTATGGTAGGATCTTGTGAAATTTTAGAATTATCCTTTTGAACAGAATTGTCCACCTCAGTTTTGTGCACCATGACACAGCCTGTAACAGGTTTCTCTGATCTTAGAGGTGCTGAGCTAGAGATGGTCACAATAAAGCTTGGGTCATTGTTCATTTTGGCTTCATCCTGGATGAAACTAGAAATGAAGGAAAAGAATGGAAGCTGATTCCCTTTTCCAGTTTGTCTCTAGTTCCCTCTGACCTCCACTTCTGCAGACTAAAGCAAAGTTTATCCAAGATGGGATGAATTCCTCATGCTGAGTTGAGGTAAGTAACCTTATAAGTAACCTTCGGCGTTGAATGCCTCCAACTCCAATCACAGGTCTCCTAGTTCTTGCAGACGTTGCAGCTCCCTGTTAGAAATGTTGGGGAAAGACTCAAATTTGTTGAAGAGAATAGTTTCCATTGCCTCCACGGATCCAGTCTTTGCCAGACTAATCTGTGAGCAGCACTGGGATGTTTGATACGAACTGTTGCTCAGGAGACTTGGGTCCAAGCCACCTCACCAGCAGGTCAAGTCCTTCACAGGGCTTGAGGTTGAGGTCTTCAGTGGCATTGGAGAATGTGCACATCCAAGCACAGTAATTTTTTAGTTCATTACCAGATTTAATGAGTCTAGCTGTCAGTAGGTCACAATGGGCTAGGAATCTCGCAAGATCTGACACATCATGATTGGGCATGTAGTGCACCTTACCAGTAGGCTGAGCAGTGTCACCATCTGAGTTATGTCACGGTACGTAGGAGCCTTGAGCACATGAGGGATGTGGTCTCTGTCCTGTCCCGTTTGGGTAAAAGGTGTCAAGTTGCAGTGTGTTATCTTGTGGAAGAGGAGCCCCCCTTTTAATCTTTGTTGGCTGGCCTAAGTTTTCAGTGTCTGCTGGAGCTGGGTATAAGCATAAACAGATTGGTCTTGAAAATATTTTGTAGTTCTCTCAGCTAAATGACAAGGTGAGTTTAATTTTACATCATCATTGTCATTTACCTGATCCACGTCTGCCTTAAAGACTTTGGCCCCAGTTAAAAGCACCTCTTTTTCATGCTACACACATAAAAACTACTGGTGAACACAGCAGGCCAGACAGCATCTCTAGGAAGAGGTACAGTCGACGTCTCAGAACGAATGGTCTCGGCCCGAAACGTTGACTGTACCTCTTCCTAGAGATGCTGTCTGACCTGCTGCGTTCACCAGCAACTTTTATGTGTGTTGCTTGAAATCCCAGCATCTACAGATTTCCTTGTGTTTGCGTCTTTTTCATTCTGTAGTGCATCTAATGTGGCTTCCAGAGGGGCTTTGTCTATGTTCAATTCAGCCTGTCTCACATTAACAGCACTTTTTCTTTCTGCAAAAGATGCCCTGGCTCGCACTGCTTCAGCCCTTCCTTGCCACAGATCTGTTAGACTGTCCAGATAATCTAGATGAATTTATTGAATAGATTAACTTGTTTTCAAGGCTTCTCTTCACTGTTGACAACATTTCAACTTTATGTTGTGCAGGAATCGATATCAAATCCACTGTGGATAGAATCACATGGAGAGTGTCTTTTTACTATTCTGCCCTCACCTGTTTTCTCAAGCTAGATAACTCCAGTCCCGTCAAAGGCAGTTTTATTATTCACCAGCATATTACAGTATGTAAGGATTTGGTCTAAAAAGACAGTACGCCAGCATTCTCATGAAAGGTAGATTCAAACACTGATTAAAACTCCAGCAAGTTGCTTCTTACTGAACGAAATGATATAAAATGGCCGATCTGATGATGAAAGCTAATTGTTTAACAATGTGATAATGAGGAATCAGCAACAGCTGTGAGCTTACATTTAGTGAGATCTATTAACTAGAAATAAAGTAACAATCCAAATCAAGCAAGAGATAACACTATTGTTATGCTCTTTCTCCAATTCTGTAATTATCAGTATGACTATTGGAAATATAGAAAGGATAACTTGGAGGAAAGTTCAAAACTATAAATCAGGAATATAAAATAACATTAAAATTGATCATAAAATAATAAGAAACTTCAGTACACAAATGGTGTGCTGGAGGTAGATACGCTTAAAGGGCAACTGAATGTGTAGGTCAAATACAAAAGATATATTGATGTAGTGAAGTGGTTAATAAGGAGGAGGATTTTGTCCAATATTGTCATTAATCTGAAATAGCAGTGAATTAAAATTAGTTGACCCGATAGCTTCAAGGTGCCAGATATTTTCGTATCGCTCATATGATCATGAAAGTTGGGCCTGAAACTGACAGAGGTAGTGATTAGATTTTGGGGGTAAGAAACGAGGAGTATTGTGATAGACACGATGATGGGCTTAAACAACAGGTTACAAGTGAGATAGAGGCACTGCAAATACTGGAATCTGGAATGAAAAAACAAAATGCTAGAGGAACTCAGTGGGTTAGGCAGCATTTGTGGAGGGAAGTGGACAGTCTGACGTCCTCCAGCAAGATTCTGCACTGCTTCAGTCTGAAGAACAAACATACATGAAAGTGAGATTGCAGATTAATGTACAGTGTTTTTCACGGATCCAAACAGCTATATTCTTATTAAGTTCCAAACTAGACAATACATTGCACAGTTCCAAGCAGGAGATAAGAAGCTGAAGTACTACTTTTAATTTTACTTCCAAATTTTTATCTGAAATGATATATGCTTTATTATCTATATTGTGTTACATATTCCTAAAGCTCTTCATCCTTTGCAGCTTGTTAAAAAAATAACCAATACCAATTTTCTTTTAGTCAGGGTAGTGCTTGGGGCTACATTGTAATGTTTCAACTTAGAGAGCCTTAAGAGACATTTTGTCAATGAGTTGTGATCAGACATTATAGAAAAAGACAAAAAAATCACTTCTATTTTTCATAGATTTTCTTTTTTAATAGTATTCTTACTGGACTATAAGGCAGTGCCAATACTTCCTCGCAAGATATGAAACTAAAATTATTTTCCTGGAAAGATTTTGACACTACCTAAGGATTGTTTTGTGCTATTGGCACCATAAGCAGCTCATTTATAGGTATTCTCTATCCCTAAGCATGAAGTTCAAGTTTCATTGATGAGTGGATAACTGCAGTGTCTGCTGAACATCTTACCGTTAATTGTATTCAGCGAAGTACCATAGTAAGTGCTATGGTATCTTCATAATTTCACTACTGAGCCAGTAAAATTAACAACTCTGGATGAACCATGAGATCTGCAATCTGCTGAGGGCTGGGTCAAAGGCATTCAAGTCTGGTGACAAAGAAAGTTACAATACAGTGGACGATAGCGTAGCAGAGAGCGCTGCACTATTACAACTTGGGGCATCCCAGAGTTCAGAATTCAATTCCGGCACCGTTCTGTAAGTAATCTCTAACTCCGCCCCGTAGTCTGTTTGGGTTTCTTCTGTGTCCTCAGGTTTCCATTCACCATCCAAAGCTGTACTGGCTAGGTTAATTAGTCATTTCAAACTGTCCCATGATTACTTTTGGGGTAATCGGGTTTGTCGGGGGTTGCTGGGGTGGCGTGGTTCAAAGGCCTACTTTGTACTGTATTGCTAAAAATTAAAAAAAAAATTAAGTCCTGGTATGATCTCTGGAGAGCCATCTCATGGGTAAAGTGCAACTCCAGACTAAACATGAATCAATAAAGGATACTTCACAACTGTGGCAGGGCTTGAATACTGTCACCTTATAAAGTAAAATCAAGCGACGTAGGCAATGACAGGGCTTTGCTTCCAGATGAGCTCAATACCTTCTATGCTTGCTTTGACTGTTAAAGCATGGAGGAACCATCAAGAACAGCCACAGCCCCGATCAATCTCTGACATGTCAGCAAACCCATGAAAAGTAATTGGCCCAGACAGAGTACCTGGCCAATTACTAAAGACCTGTGCTGATCAACTATTTGGAGTGTTCACTGAGATCTTTAACCTCTCGCTTCAGCAGTCTGAGGTACCCATCTTCTTCAAGCAGGATTCACTTGTACTGGTGCCTGAGAAGAACCTGCTAAGCTGCCTCAATGATTTACTGTTTTGAGAGGTTGGTAATGAAACATATCAACTCCTGTCTGAGAAACGATTTGGTTCACTCCACTTTACCAACCAGAGCAACTGGTCCATAGCAGATGCCATCTCATTAGATCTTTACTCAACCCTGGAACATATGGACAGCAAAGATACATACATCTCTATTGACTATAGCTCAACACTTGATACCAACATTCTCTCAAAACTAATCCATAAGCTTCAAGACTGTGGCCTCAATACCTCTCTGTGCAATTGGATCCTTGATTTCCTCACTTCCAGACCCTGGTCAGTCAGATTGGCAGGTTTATCAGGAAGGTTTATTAATGCTGCAGGATGGGGTTTAAACTAGAGTTGCAGGGGGATGGGTACCAGAGTGCCGGAACAGCTCGTGGAGATGTTGGTAAGACCTCAGACAAAGGTAGGAATCAGAAAATTGAGCCTGTTGCAACAAAATCAGAAGGGGTGAAAACAGGACTGAAGGTGTTGTATCTGAATGCACATATACAGAATAAGGTAGATGAACTTGCAGCACAGTTGCAGATTGGCGGGTGTGATATTGTCGGCATCATGAAATCATAGCTGGAAGATTATAAGTGAGAGCTTAATGTCCAAGGATACATATTGTATCAAAAGGATAGGCAGGAATGCAGAGGGGGTGGCTTTGCTCTGTTGGTTTAAAAAAAATGAAATCAAATCACTAGAAAGAGGTCAGAAGGTGTTGAATCATTATGGAAAGAGCTAAGGAGCAGTAAGGGTAAAAAGACCCTGTATGCAGACCCCCAAACAGTAATAAGGATGTTACATACAAGTTACAACAGGAGATAGAAAATGCATGCCAAAAGGGCAATGTTACAGTAGTCATGGGGAACTTCAATATGCAGGTAGGTTGGGAAAATCAGGTTGGTACTGGATTACAGAGAGGTGGATTTCTAGAGTGCCTATGAGATGGCTTTTAGAGCAGCTTGTAGTTGAGCCCGCTAGAGGATCAGCTACTCTGGATTGAGTGTTGTGCATTGAACCAGAATTGATTAGGTAAAAGAACCATTATAGGAAAGTGATTATAATATGATCAAATTCATCCTGAGATTTGAGAAGGAGAAGCTAAAATCAGATTTATCAGTATTACAGTGGAGTAAAGGAAACTACAGATGAACGAGAGGTGAGTTGGCCAGCATTGATTGGAAAAGAACACTGGCAGAGATGATGACAAAGCAACAATGGCTGGAATTTCTGGAGGCAATTCGGAAGGCACAAGATATATATACATCCCAAAGAGGAAGAAGTATTCTAAAGGAAAGATGACACAACCATGGCTAACAAGAGAAGTCAAAGCCAACATAAAAGCTAAAGAGAGGGCATATGATAGAGCAAGGATTAGTGGGAAGCTATGGGATTGGGAAGTTTTTAAAAACCAACAGAAGGCAACTAAAAAATTCATTGAGTTGGTAAAGTTGAAATCCGAAAATAAGCTAGCCCACAATATTAAAGAAGATACCAAGAGTTTCTTCAGATGCATATAGTCTAAAAGAGAGGTGAGAGTGGATAGTGGACGACTGGAAAATGATGCTGGAGAGGTAGTAACAGGGGACAGCAAAATAGCGGACAAGCTGCATAAGAGTTTTGCATCAGTCTTCATTGTGGAAGACACGAGCAGTATGGTGGAAGTTCCAGGTGTTAGGAGGCATGAAGTATGTGAAGCTACCATAACCAGAGAGAAGGTTCTTGGGAAACTTAACGTTCTGAAGGTAGATAAGTCACCTGGACCAGGCGGTGTACACCCCGGAGTTCTGAAAGAGGTGGCTGAAGAGATCGTGGAATCACTAGATTCTTGAATGGTTCCGGAAGACTGGAAAATTGCAATGGCACTCCATTTTCAAGAAGGGAGAAAGGCAGAAGAAAGTAAACTATAGGCCAGTTAGTCTGACTTCAGTGGTTGGGAAGATGTTGGAGTTGAATATTAAGGATTTAAGAGATTACTGGACAAGTATATGGAGGAATTTAAGGTGGGGGGGTTATATTGAATTGAATGATCTTTATAGTCATTATGCATAGGTACAATGAAGCTCTGTTTGGCTTCCTCTCAGGCAATTAAATAAAGTGGTAGATAAAAACAAGACAGTAATAGAAAAACAGTATTAAATAGGTAAGTAGCAGGAAATAAGCTGCAGCAGCACCAGAATGTCACAGTAATGCACAAAGTGCTGTTAGTGCAAGTATTTGAGTCCTTGTGTGTGCATGTGTGCATGGGAGGCAGGGTTTGAGGGTTGGCACAACATTGTGGGCTGAAGGGCCTATACTGTGCTGTACTATTCTACGTTCTATGTTCTGTGAGATTTCAGGGTACTTGGAGGCACATTATAAAATAGGCCATAGTCAGCATGGTTTCCGCAAAGGAAAATCTTGCTGGCAAATTTGTTGGAATTCTTTGAAGAACTAATAGGCAGGATCGACAAAAGTGAATCAGTTGATGTTGTGTATTTGGATTTTCAGAAGGCCTTTGAGAAGGTATCATTCATGAGGCTGCCTAACAAGCATGATGTTACAGGGAAGATTCTAGCATGGATAAAGCAGTGGCTGATTGGCAGGGGGCAAAAGGTGGGAATAAGAGGAGCCTCTTCTGACTGGCTGCCGGTGACTAGTGGTGTTCCACACGGGTCTGTGTTGGGATATATTCTTTTTACATGATATGTCAATGATTTAGATGATGGGCTTGATGGCTTTGTTGCAAAGTTTGCAGATGATATGAAGATAGCTAGAGGGGCAGGTAGTTTTGAGAAAGCAGTGATGCTGCAGAAGGACTTAGACAGATTAGGAGAATGGGCAAAGAAATGGCAGATGGAATACAGTGTTGGGACATGTATGTTATGCACTTTGGTAAATAAATGAAGGGTTGACTATCTTCTAAATGGGGAGAAAATGCAATAAACTGAGGTGCAAAGGGACTTGGGAATCCTTGTGCAGGATTTCCTAAAGATTAATTTGCAGATTGAGTCTATGATGAGGAAGGCAAATACTATGTTAGCATTCATTTCAAGAGGACTGGGATGTAAAAGCAAGGGTGTAATGTTGAGACTTTATAAAGCACAGGTGAGGCCTTGCTTGGAGTATTGTGAGCAGGTCTGGGCCCCTTAACTTCGAAAGGATGTGCTGAAACTGGAGAGGGTTCCAAGGAGGTTCACAAAAATGATTCCAGGATTGAATGGCTTGTCATTTGAAGAGCATCTGATAGCTCTGGGCCTGTATTCACTAGAATTCAGAAGAATGAGAGGTGACCTCATTGTAACCTATAGAATGGTGAAAGGACTCGACAGAGTGGATGTGGAGAAAATGTTTCCTATGGTGGGAGAGTCTAAGACCAGAGGACACGGCCTCAAAATAGAGGGGCATCCTTCTAGAACAGAGATGAGGAGGAATTTCTGTAACCAGAGAGTGGTGAATCTGTGGAAACAGCCATGGATGCTAAGTGTTTATGCATATTTAAGGCAGAGGTTAATAGATTCTTGATCGGTCAAGGCATGAAGGGATATAGGAGGGAAAGCAGGAGATTGGGGCTGAGAGGGAATTGGATCACCCATGAGGAAATGGTGGAGCAGACTCGATGGGCCAAATGGCCTAATTCTATTTCTATTATGAATTGTATTCGCACAAGAAAATGAATCTCAGGGTTGTATATGGTGATGTATAAGTATTTTGGTAATAAATTTACTTTGAACTTTGTACAGATTACCTGGAGGTACATATTGAACTGTGATCTGTCCAATATGAAATTACAAGTCCATTGATTAATTTGGAATTAAAACTAGTATTAGTGATGATTATACTACTGTAAATTTGAAGAGGTTCAATTGATTCACCATATCTGGTCCATATGCAGTCAGTGGCCATTGAGTGTACATCAGTGGTCTTCTCCTGCTGTAGCCCATCCACTTAAATGTTTCACATGTTGTGCATTCAGAGATGCTCCCTGCTCACCACGGTCATTTCAGTTAGTGTCACTTTCCTTTCCGTTGAACCCGTCTGACCATTCTCCTTTAACCTCTCTCATTAACAAGGTGGTTTCATTCACAGAACTGCCGATCACAGGATATTTTTTGTTTTGCTTTACAAGGGGTGCTGACGGGGTCACCGGGGTCTTTCGTTCACCCATCTGAGATATCTATCTGGAGCATTGTGTATGTCAGGTCAAGGATCCCTCTCATCTGTTCCACGTAGGAGTACCAGGCAGGAGTTCAGAAGGTACCATAGCATTAGGACAAAGTCTGTTAGGATGGGAAGCAGTTTCTTCCCCCAGGCCTTGAGACGACTGAACTCTCTGCCATCACCTAGTTCTCATCACTTATGGAACACTAGCAGCGTTATACTGTTCACTTTTTAACCTGTATCCTATGTGCACCTCAATCTTCTGGAGTATATTTTATTATCTGTTAATTTATTTGTGGTAATATTATTTTAAATGTTATGAGTGAGTTAAATGTATTGTGATGCTCACCTTGCTCCAAAGGAAGGTTGTTTCGATTCGCATGTACTTGTTGAATGACAATAAGTCTAAACTTGAACATTTTCTGTAAACTCAAGAGACTGTTGTGCATAGTAATCCAAGGAGACCATCAGTTCCTGAGATACACAAACTATCCCATCTGGCACCAACGATCATTCCACAGTCAAAGTCACTTAAATCATATTTCTTCCTCATTCTGATGTTTTGGTTGAACAACAACTGTAGCTCTTGACTGTAAGGGCTTAAGACATAGAACAGAATTAGGCTATTCAGCCCGTCAAGTCTGCTCCGCTATTCCATCATGGCCGATCCCGAATCTCATTCAATCCCATGCACCTGCCTTCTCACCATACTCTTTGATGCCCTGACCGATCAGGAAACGATCAACTTCCGCCTTAAGTATACCCACGGACTTGGCCTCCACTGCAGTCTGTGGCAGAGCATTCCACAGATTCACTACTCTTTGACTAAAAAAAATTCCTCCTTACCTCTGTTCTAAAAGGTTACCCCTCAGTTTTGAGGCCTCTAGTTCTGGATACCTGACCACAGGAAATATCCTCTCCACATCTACCCATATAGTCCGTTCAACATTCTGCAGATTTCAATGAGAACCTCTCACATTCTTCTAAATTCCAGTAAGTAAGCTGCCAAACGCTCCTCTTATGTTAACCCCTTTATTCTCGGAATCATCCTTGTGAATCTGCTCTGACCCAAACCCTCTCCCCAAAGACAACACATCCTTTCTAAGATGTGGAGCTCAAAACCGTTGACAACACTCCAAGTGCAGGCTGACTGGTGTCTTATAAAGGCTCAGCATTATCTCCTTGCTTTTATATTCTGTTTTCCTTGAGATAAGTGCCAACATTGCATTTTCCTTCTGTACCACAGTCTCAACCTGTAAATTAACCTTCAGGGAGTCTTGCACGAGGACTCCGAAGTTCCTCTGCTCCTCTGATTGAACTGTCTCCCCAGTTAGATAATAGTTCGCACTATTGTTCCTTTTCACAACACTGTATTTCATCCACCATTTTTTTGCCTATTCTTCCAATTTGTCTATGTCCTACTGCAATGGTGTTGTTTCCTCAGCTGTACCTACCCCTCCACCTATCTTCGTATCATCCACAAACTTTGCCACAAAGCCATCAATTCCATTATCTAAATTATTGACAAACAATGTGAAAATTAGCAACCCCAATACCGACCCCTGAGGAGCACCATTAGTTACCAGCAGCCAACCAGAAAAGGCCCCATTTATTCCCACTCGCTACCTCCTTTGTCAGCTATTCCACTATCCATGCCAGTATCTTTCCTGTAACACCACAGGATTTTATCTTGTTAAGCAGCCTCATATGTGGCATCTTATCAAAACACCTGTTGTCCACCCTGCTTGCTACTTCCTCGAAGAGCTTGAACAAATTTGTCAGGCAAGATTTCCCTTTACGGAAACCATGCTGATTTTGACTTATTTTATCATTAGCCTCCAAGTACCACAAAACCTCATCCTTAATAACAGACTCCAACACTTTCCCAACCTCTGAAGTTAGGCAAACTGGCTTATAATTTCCTTTCTTTTGCCTTCCTCCCTTCTTAAAGAGTGAAGTGACATTTGCAATCTTCCAGTCCTCTGGGACCATGCCAGAATCAAGTGATTCTTGAAAGATCATGACCAATGCAGTCTCTCTCAAGACTCTGGAATGTAGTCCATCTGGTCCAGTTGACTTATCCACCTTAGGACCTTTGAGTTTGCCTAGCACTTTTTCCTTTGTAATTGCAATAGCAGTCACTCCTGCTCCCTGGGACTCACGGACCTCTGACACACGCTAGTGAAGATATGTAATGAACCCATTAAGTTCATTTGCCATTTCCCCATTACTCCCTCACCAGCATCATTTTCCAGTGGTCCAATATCAATTCTCACCTCCCTTTTACACTTTATATAACTGAAAAAAACTTCTAGTATCTTGCTTTATATTATTGGTGAGTCTACCCTCATATTTCATCTTTTCCCTTCTTATAGCTTTTTTAGTTGCCTTTGTTGGATTTTAAAAGCTTCCCAATCATCCAACTTCCCATTCACTTTTGCTACCTTATATGCCCTTTTCTGGCTTTTATGTAGTCCTTAACTTAATTTGACAGCCATGATTGCCTACCCCTGCCAATTGAGAACTTCTTCCTCTTTGGGACATGTCTATCCTGTGCCTTGTGAACTGTTCCCAGAAATTTCAGCCATCTCTGCTCTGCCATCATCCCCACCAGTATCCTCTTCCAATCCACCTGGGCAAGCTCCTCTCTTATGTCTCTGTAATTTCCTTTATTCCATTGCGACACTGGTAAATGTGAGTTATGCTTCTCCCTCTCAAATTGCAATTGCAATATGAATTCGATCATATTATGAACACTGCCTCCCTTTACATTAATCTCCCTAATAAGATCTGAGTTATTACGCAATACCCAATCTGAGATAGTCTTTCCCCGAGTAGGCTCAAGCACAAGCTGCTCTAAAAAGCTATCTCGTATGCATTCAACAAATTCCCTCTCTTGCGATCTGACACAGCCTGATTTTCCCAATCTCCTTGCATATTGAAGTCCCCCATTACAATTGTGTCAACACTCTTATTACATGCCTTTTCCAGCTCCCTTTGCAATCTCAATCCCACATCTTGGGCTACTATTTGGAGGCCTATGTTTGATTCCCATAATGGTTTTTAAACCCTTGCAATGACTTAACTCCACCCACTAAGATTCAACATTCTCTAACCCTATGTCATCTCTTTCTAAAGATGTAATTCTGTCTCTTACCAACAGAGCCACACCACCACCTATGCTTTCCTGTCTGTCCTTTCGATACAAAGTATATCACCCTCCCTTTTCAGGATATTGTGGGCACGTCCAGAAAGATCTTGGACCCTGGTACCTGGGAGCCATCCGTGTTTCATTTTCATGTCCACAGAACCACCGACCTGCCACTCTAACTATAGAGTCCCCTATTAAATTGCTGCCATCCTCTTCAGTTGCCTAACATTCTGAACCAGAGAACCAGGTTCAGTGCCAGAGGCATGGCCGCTGTTGCTTCACCCAGGTAGGTCGTTTTCCCCAACAGTACCCAAAATGGAGTATTTATTGTTGAGGGGGACAGCCGCAGGAGTGCTCTCCACTATCTGATGTTCTCCCTTCCCTCTTCTGACAGTGCTTTTGACATTGCTTTTATGCATTGAGTTGCTGTCATATGAGTGGGTGATGAGATATTTGCATTAATGAGAAGGTGTAAAGGCGTACCTATAAAAGTGGCCATTGAGTGCTGATTCCATAATTGAAGCAAGGTGACTGATGCTGCTATCTGAAACTGCCACTCAGTTGTTAGAAGTGCTGTCCGCTAAGTGTTTTAGGCAATAAGGGATAGCCTCAACTGCTGGACTTGCCAATGCAATACACATCTTGTGAATGACTTAAAGTTGTGACAGCTATTTAAAAGTTTTAATAAAAAGTAATGAGGTTGCATGTGTGCTTGCAGAAGAGTTACACCAGCCATCTGAACCAATGGGGCTATGCATTCTGAAAGATATGCATGTGTTTGGTGTACAACTCAGAAGTTACAGTTTGAACAAAATATGTATGTTGTCTATTGGTGGCAATTGCTACTGTTTCAAGTTTACCACAGTTGTTAAATGATTCATTTTTTCCTCTTTTAGGGAGATCCTATTACTAATCATTTAGCGGCAAAGATTGTGGAGAATGTTTGCACCACAAATTCATTGCCAGTCCAAGGATTTATTACTGGAGAGTTTGGTCAATTGCTTTGGTACCTGTTTACACATTCCACGGTGGACTCTTTACGAGTGACAGCCATTTCGGTAAGCTTTCCGTGCCCATAATTTCTTACAGCACATCTGTTAAAATAAGTCTTATGAAATAAATTTCAGCTGTTTCAAATGACGTTCAATTTTAATCTTGGGGCATGAATCTTCTGTTAACACCGTGGTTATTAATTCTTTGTTCTCCCTTTTTCTTCCAAAACCTTTCCAGGAAAGAGAGGGCCAGGTACTCTATTCCTGTATTATTGGCAGTGTTACTTTTGCTATTTGACAATAGACAAGAAAGAAGATGCGGCTTAATATCTTCGTCCTGTTGTTTCCTCTCCACCTCCCTTCTATCCATACCAGTGAAGTTAGCAGACTTCACTGGAACAGGAAAAAAGACAGCTGCTGGTGGGCTGAAAATAGAAACAATGCTGGGAACACTCAGCAGGTTCAGCAGCCTTTGTGGAAAGAGAAACAGATTAACATTCTCCAGATGTGCCTGACCCACTGAGCTTTTGTAGCACTTTTCATTTTAATTTTAGCCATTATGTTCTCCGGCACCATTATATCTTGTAATATCTTGGCAGGGTGGGGATTCCATCTGCAAGGCTGGTGCTGCACTTAAGTGCTACAGCACACTGCACTCTCATTCTGTGTGGTATACCATCTTCTATGATGAAACTACATCTAATTTAACAACTCGGTGTCAAAGAATACCATAATGTGTGAGTAGTTGTCTGTCTCTTTTTACCAAGCCAATTTGTTATCTCACCACAGATCCCATGCATTCTCCCTCTGGGCCAGCCTACCATGTAGGACCTTGTCAAGGGCCTTGCTAAAGTTCATGTAGACAGTGTCCACTACTCTGCCCTTATCATCCTCTTGGTCACTTTAAAGAACTGAATCAAATTTGGGAGGCATGACATCTCATACACAAAGCCATGTTGACTATCCCTAAACAACAGGAATTCAGCAGATGCTGGAAATTCAAGCAACACACATCAAAGTTGCTGGTGAACGCAGCAGGCCAGGCAGCATCTCTAGGAAGAGGTACAGTCGACGTTTCAGGCCGAGACCCTTTGTCAGGACTAACTGAAGGAAGAGTTAGTCAGAGATTTGAAAGTGGGAGGGGGAGGGGGAGGGGGAGATCCAAAATGATAGGAGAAGACAGGAGGGGGAGGGATGGAGCCAAGAGCTGGACAGGTGATTGGCAAAAGGGATATGAGAGGATCATGGGACAGAAGGTCCGGGGAGCAACAGGAATTCTGCAGATGCTGGAAATTCAAGCAACACACATCAAAGTCGCTGGTGAACGCAGCAGGCCAGGCAGCATCTCAACAACGACTGTTTGATGACTGCATTGGCGCTGCTTCCTGCATGCATGCTGAGCTCAGCTCGTTGACTTTATTAACTTTGCCTCCAACTTTCACCCTGCCCTCAAGTTTACCTGGTCCATTTCTGGCACCTCCCTCCCCTTTCTAGATCTTTCTATCTCTGTCTCTGGAGACAGCTTATCCACTGATGACTACTATAAGCCTACAAACTCTCACAGCTATCTGGACTATTCCTCTTCTCACCCTGTCTCTTGCAAAAATGCCATCCCCTTCTTGCAATTCCTCCGTCTCCGCCGCATCTGCTCTCAGGATGAGGCTTTTCATTCCAGGACGAGGGAGATGTCCTCCTTTTTTAAAGAAAGGGGCTTCCCTTCCTCCACTATCAACTCTGCTCTCAAACGCATCTCCGCCATTTCACGCACATCTGCTCTCACTCCATCCTCCCGCCACCCCACTAGGAATAAGGTTCCCCTGGTCCTCACCTAGCACCCCACCAGCCTCTGGGTCCAACATATTATTCTCCGTAACTTCTGCCACCTCCAACGGGATCCCACCACTAAGCACATCTTTCCCTCCCCACCCACCTGCTTTCTGCAGGGATCGCTCCCTATGCGACTCCCTTGTCCATTCGTCCCCCCCATCCCTCCCCACTGATCTCCCTCTTGGCACTTATCCTTGTAAGCGGAACAAGTGCTACACATGCCCTTACACTTCCTCCTTTACCACCATTTAGGGCCCCAGACAGTCCTTCCAGGTGAGGCAACACTTCACCTGTGAGTCAGCTGGGGTGATATACTGCGTCCGGTGCTCCTGATGTGGCCTTCTATATATTGGCGAGACCCGACACAGACTGGGAGACCGCTTTGCTGAACACCTACCCTCTGTCCGCCAGAGAAAGCAGGATCTCCCAGTGGCCACACATTTTAATTCCACATCCCATTCCCATTCTGATATGTCTATCCATGGCCTCCTCTACTGTAAAGATAAAGCCACACTCAGGTTGGAGGAATAACACCTTATATGCCGTCTGGGTAGCCTCCAACCTGATGGCATGAACATCGACTTCTCTAACTTCCGCTAATGCCCCACCTCCCCCTCGTACCCCATCCGTTATTTATTTTTATACACACATTCTTTTTCTCACTCTCTCTCCTTTTTCTCCCTCTGTCCCTCTGAGTATACCCCTTGCCCATCCTCTGGGTTCCCCCCCCCCGTCTTTCTCCCCGGACCTCCTGTCCCATGATCCTCTCGTATCCCTTTTTGCCTTTCACCTGTCCAGCTCTTGGCTCCATCCCTCCCCCTCCTGTCTTCTCCTATCATTTTGGATCTCCCCCTCCACCTCCAACTTTCAAATCCCTTACTCACTCTTCCTTCAGTTAGTCCTGATGAAGGGTCTCGGCCTGAAACGTCGACTGCACCTCTTCCTACAGATGCTGCTTGGCCTGCTGCGTTCACCAGCAACTTTGATGTGTGTTGACTATCCCTAATCAATTCTGATATTTCCATGTGCAGATAAGTTCCATCCCTTCCACTCACTTTACCACCACGGATATAGGGCTCACTGGCGTGTTGTTCCTAGCCTTGTCTTGTCCTTACAGCCCTTTTCAGAAATCCTCCAGACTTCTGCTACCTCACTGGCAGATAACAAAGATACAACAGTCTCAGAAATGTCTTCCTTTCCTTCCCAGAGTGTCTGTGGAAACACCTGCTTCATGCACCTTCATGTTCTTCGGGACTGCGGACACCTTTTTTCTATTGTTGACAGGTTATTCTTCCCTTCACTGAACTCACTAATTTCCATGCCCTTCTCCATGCTAAATACAGATGAAAAGTATTAATTTAAGATCTCACCCATCTCCACACACAGATGCTTAAGGGGATTTAGCAAATCTCTCTTCCCCCTAGTTACCTCTAGGCTCTTAATATACCTACAGAATCTTTCAGGATTCCCATTTACCTTATTTTGCCCCGGTTTTCTTGTTAAGTGTATTCATAGAACATGAATGTTAAACCCTGCCTCCCATATAACCCCCCACCTTAAATTCCTCCATGTACCTGTATAGTAGTCTCTTAAATTTCACGAGTTGTGGCCCAAGTTTCTAACTAGAATCAGTTGCGTGCACTTGTGTGGCTGCTAAACACTACCATGCTTTGAGTGAACTGTTTTTAAATAGTGCCCAGATGTGTGCATTTCTGTTCAAAAAAGAATGATTTCTGTCACTGATAGTTGGTGAAAAATAAACTGTATGACAATTCAGAACTATTTTGCTCACTGCAGTTTCAAGCATTTAGGCTTGGAGATGCCAGAACTGGCCATGAGTGAAAATAAAATGATTTCACTACTTCAACAAGTTAGTAATTACAGTACAAAGAATTTGAAGATTTCGACAATTATCTTGATTGTCAACACTGGTGAACCTCAGGGGTGTGCGCTTAGCCCACTGCTCTACTCTCTCTATACCCATGACTGTGTGGCTACGCATAGCTCAAATACCATCTATAAATTTGCTGACGATACAACCATTGTTGGTAAAATCTCGGCTGGTGACGAGAGGGTGTACAGGAGTGAGATATGCCACCTAGTGGAGTGGTGCTACAGCAACAACCTGGCACTCAACATCAGTAAGATAAGAGAGCTGATTGTGAACTTCAGGAAGGGTAAGATGAAGGAACACACAGCAATCCTCATAGAGGGATCAGAAGTGGAGAGAGTGAGCAGCTTCAAGTTCCTGGGTGTCAAGATCTCTGAGGATCTAACCTGGTCCCAACATATCGATGCAGCTATAAAGAAGGCAAGACAGCGACTATACTTCATTAGGAGTTTGAAGAGATTTGGCATGCCAACAAATACACTCAAAAACTTCTTAGAAGTACTGTGGAGAGCATTCTGGTATGGCGGGAGGGGGGGTGCTACTGCACAGGACCAAAAGAAGCTACAGAGGGTTGTAAAGTTAGTCAGCTTCATCTTTGGTACCAGCCTACAAAGTACCCAGGACATCTTCAAGGAGCGGTGTCTCAGAAAGGCAGCATCCATTATTAAGGACCTCCAGCACCCAAGGCATGCCCTTTTCTCACTGTTACCATCAGGTAGAAGGTACAGAAGCCTGAAGGCACACACTCAGCGATTCAGGAACAACTTCTTCCCATCTGCCATCTGATTCCCAAATGGACATTGAACCCATTAAGACACTACTTCACTTTTTTAATATATGTTATTTCTGGGGGTTTTTTGCACGATTTTTAATCCATTCAATATACCTGTACTGTAATTGATTTATTTAATGTTGTTGTTATTATTTTATTTTATTTTTTTCCTCTTCTGTATCTTCTATATTATGTATTGCATTGAACTGCTGCTGCTAAGTTAACAAATTTCCCGAAGCATGCCAGTGATAATAAAGCTGATTCTGATTCTGTTAGAATGAAAATGGAGATTCAGAAGATGCAATCATCAGGAGTACTGTGAGAAGGGAGTCCATTATCTACATCAGGTGTCCACGTAGTTCCAACAACATTGACTCGAGGGACTCACGATTTCAGCTGCCTATACCTGACATATGCCTCGTTGTTCTGACCAGAGCCTCAATATCACTCACCAGGCAGGGCTCCCTAATCCTGCCAGCCCTGCCTTTGCACAGGGACATATTGATTCTGAACTCTCCCTATTTGCTGGATGTCCTTCTGCCTTGCCCAATCAATGTTTGCAAGTTATTGTCTAGTGCCATCAAAATTTGCTTTGGCTCAATTTGGAATTTGTGGAGCAGCGCTACCTTCTGCTGCCTTGAAGCTAATAGAATTCTGATCATTGGTCCCAAAGTTCTTCCCCACTGACATATAGCCACTTACCTTGCCTCATTTCTTAATCTTCATGGTGCATAGAAAAAAAAACTGATCTGGATACACATAACAAATTCTGTCCTATCTAATTCCTTAACACAATGGCAGTCCCAGTCTATATTAGGGAAATTAAAATCACTTACTATTGCACTCCTATTATTCCTACCTACACTTTTCTTGGATTTCCCTACGTATTTGCATCTCTAATGCCCATTAACTATTGGGGCCCCTTGTGTATTTTTTTATTTCTAAATTCACTTTCTTTATTTCTAAATTCTATCCAAATGGCCTCTCTGGGTTATTCCACCTGACCTCCCCACCAGGATATCCTCTCTGAGTATTGCTGAAATATTCTTCCTAGTTAACAGTACAACTCTCTGTTCTTTTTTACCTCTTTCATGCTGGAATATTGTATCCTGAAACATTGAGATGCCACGTTTCTGTCATGGTTCTAATATTGTAATCTCTCCACAGTGGCATTTACGTACAAAATGATGGAAGAGCTCATAGGGTCGGGCAACATTTATGAAGGGAAATGGGCAGTTGATGTTCAGGATTGATTCCCTTCACTGGGTCTGTAAAGAAAGAGGAGGTCACCAGAATGAGAAGGTTGAGGAAAGGGATGGAGCAAGAGCTGGTGGGTGAGAGGTGGATCCAAGGGGATAATAGGGTTTTGGAGGGGAGAGAGTGGGATTGTTATAAGAATCTGGGAAGTGATAGATATACATGACAAAGAGCTAGAGAAGATGAGAGGGGACATCACCTACATATTCCTCCCTCTAGTTCCTCTCCTCACCTATTTCCCTTTACTCAAAATTCAAGGTACATTTATTATCAACGTATATACAACCATGAGATTCGTCTCCTTACAGACAACCTCTAAACAAAGAAACCCAGTAGAACCCATTAAAACAAGAGAAGACTGTCAAACACCCAATGTACAAAAAAAATCATGCAAACAATAAAAGTAGACAAATGACATTCAGAACTGAAGTTCACAAAAGTGAGTCCACAGCCATGAAGCCAGTCATCACCGCAGCCGATCCAGGAGCCTGTTAGTTGTAGGCCACACCCTCAGTTCAATGCAGAGAGGAATAAAACTCGCAGAGCAGCCAGCTGAACACTGGCTCGCCCCTTGCCTCCAGCCCGACACACTGGACTTTTCAATCTAGCCCAGTGTTTAAATCGTCCAAACAGTGGGTCGTTCCCTGATCTCGGACCTGGGCTCTGCCACTTTGATATTCTCTCGAGCCCGGAGCCCACCATCCTGATTCATCTTGTTTCTGAATTTGGCCCAGGGCTTAAATCATTCAAACCTCAGCTTGTTTCTCGCTCTTGGGGCTAGGCCCAGCCGCCTCGGGTGTGTCTCACCTCTGTTCTGCTGCTTCGAATCACCTCCAAGTCTGCGCCGGCAGGCAAACATTGGCTAATTCCCCACTCTTGGGCCTGGGCCCACTGCATCAATTCAGCCTGTACAGACCACACCACAACCATCCTGCACCTTCGAGACTTCAGTTCGCACCTCAAAAAATGCCTGGTCGTACAGGAGGTTCGAAAGCTGTACTCCGAAAGGGAAGTTACAGGCTATTTATTGCAATGATCATTTTTGACAAAAAGTGTGATTAATAAAGAAATTAATAGTTAGTTTTGCTGCTAGCAAATTACCACTGTGCTTCTGATGCTTGAATCGGAAGTCCATGATTCACTGTCTTCTCCTGTCAGATTCACCGTCTTCCATCTATCTTCTCCCAGTTTTTTACATCATTCCCACTCCTTCCCCCCTTCACCCGCCTGTCATTACCCTCCACATCTGAATCCACCTATCTGAATATCAACGGCCAGCTCTCACTCCACTCCTTCTCCCCAACTTTTTACACTGGCTATCCATTCCTGATGAGGGAACTCAACCAAAACATTGACTGTCCATTTCCCTCAATAGATGGTGCCTGACCCCGTGAGTTTCCCCAGCATCTTGTGTGTCGTTCCAGCTTTCCAACCATCTAGAGTCTGTGTCTTTCCATAATGGCTATAATATTGTGATAAAAGGGGAAAGAAAAAAAAAACAACGCAGTAAAATTTATTTAAATAAAACAGTACTAAAGATGCTTACAATCTCAGTTGTTCACCTGGTCTTAGCATTTAATTAATTTCTTATAAAGCAGTTACGGTCAAAAGATGACCATTCCATATAGATCAGCTGTTTTAAAGTTGAACTGAACCACATGGTATCACATCATTTAGACTGGAAGTTTTTGAGTCTATATATTTGGTGTATAATCAGACTGAACCTGTGCAACATTTCTCTGCTCCCTGCAGGCTCTGTGCAGAATTACTCGCCATTCTGCTAGTGCTTTTCAAAGTGTCATTGAGAAGGTTGGCCTCACGGCAGTGCTGAACTCTCTGCAGGCAGGAGTGAGCCGTGTCCAACAGTATATATTGACTATGTTTATTGCGATGCTGTCATCTGGTGTGCACTTACAAAGACTGGTACAGGAAAAGGTATGGCATAAGATTACTTTCATTTAGTTAATATTTACTGTTCCTTCGTATGTGTTTGCAAACTGTCATCAGATGTAATTTTCATACATTCATTCACAAGCTGTAAATATTGCTTCCAAAACCATAGTTATCCATCTCTAATTTCCCCGGGGAAGATGATGGTGAGTTGTAGCCTTGAGTCATTCAGTAGTTCATAGCTTTTCACTACCAGGGAACAGGAAATATTTTAATTTCTTTATATTTTAGTTTGCTCATTATCAGTAAAGTCGGAAGTTGGAGCTGTAGTTGATTTCATAGCTTGTATAATTGTACTGAGGAACCAAGTTCTAACTATTATCTGTGCAACAGGGTGTTTAGGATATATTGCACAGGGAGATTTACATTATTGTTATCCTTTCAACCACGTATTGACTCTTTCCTCACTTCATTTCAGCAGAGGTGAAAGGTTTCGCGTCGGCTTACATTTCTGTTTAATCTCCAAACCTCATACCAATGGTGTTATGATGTTCTCTCATCTCTTAACAGAAGTTCTGTTAGCATTTTTATCTCAGCACATACTGCAAGCACTTCTTTGTCCATATATTAAGAAATCACAGGGATATTCACCCATTAATCTTACTTCGACTATGCTCATGGAGAAAGTTAATTGAAAGTCATCCAAGCTTTCAGCTTTGGCCTGCAGTTTTGTGAGATACTGCATTCACAGTAATCATCCAGCTAACTTTTAAGGATGAGGAGGATTCTTCCTTCTAGCTCATTTTCAGGTAGTGACCTCCAAACTATTCTGTTAAATTCTTATGTCTATAACCTTGTCAATGTTTCTAATTATTCACCGATTCTTGAGACTTCGGCAAAAACATGTCCCGCTAAGGAAAGTGCTAATTCCGTTGAAAATGAATAACATTTTCTTATTTAAAATAATCAGGGTTGATCATCTGAGGGTCTTTTGCACAAATGCAACATTTTTTCATATGTTTGTTTTTAATTTTATAAATTATATGATTATATAATAGCCCAGTACCCACAAAATCAGTTGTCCTCAGACAAGAGATTATCATTTCAATTTGATAAAAAGTGTGAAAAAAAATCATTTAAAATGTATAATATGTATGCCAGATGAAAGAGTAGAGTGAAAAACCTCTTTAAAACTAAAAACAGTGTATTTTCAACAATATTTACTCTTATTTTGGGGTTATTCAAAATGCGTCCCAAGTTTTTGTCAGCACCATCAGATATTTATAAAAAAGCAATAAAATCAGGCAACCACATGGTCAACTATATTCCTGAGGACCCCCTTTCCACCCTCCACATCTGCTAAATGCAACAAGGTCAAACAAGCTCCTGTAAGTTTGCTATTTTTTTCAATAATTTTTACGTATTTATTGATGTTGCTACTGTCACAACCATGACATGTCTCTTCTGTATAGAAAGAATTATTTTAAATTATGACATAAATTTATGCATTTTATTGATGTTGCTACTGTCACAACCATGACACTGTCTCTTCTGTATAGAAAGAATTATTTTAAATTATGACATAAATTTATGCATTTTAAGTAGAGGCCAGAGGCAGGTAGCAACAGAGGGAAAACAAGATTGCTCCTGTATACAACTCATGCATGTCATGTAAAAAAGTGTGTTTTGTCACCACTGTCAGACGTCAACACCGTCGGGTTTTCTGTCTGACGGTGGTGACAAAAACATCCAATTCATCCTCAATGGAGGCTTGAATATAATTTATGATCACAATAAACAGTAATATGGCTCGTAATGTTTCATTAATCTCTTTATTTATAATATACATAATTTCCCCATTATTTCTTCCACACATAGGCCTACAATATTTCCTTACTAAAGGACTAAAACCGTAAATGAATTTAGTTGCACGATTTCATAATCATTTTATAAAATTTCATCAAATTAAACATAATTAAATTCATAGTAATTTTGCACAATTTCATAGTAATTCCATTAAATTCTGACCTTCCTTTTATGTAATTTAGGAAGTTATGGCTAGGCAGCAGCTATCAGTGGAGGAGCGAAGGGGAAGAAACAGGGAATACCAAAAAAAGCGGAGAGAGAAAATATATAGTGAGCCAGAGTTAAAGGAGGAATGCCTGAGAAAGGAAATGCAAAGATGGAAGAAGAGAGTAGAGGATGGGAAGATAAAAACTATCAGTGATTTGAATGAAAGGGAAAAGAGAGTAAGAGAAAGGCGTGGAAACATAGACAGCAAGAGTCAAGAGAGCGTAAGAGAAAGGGCCCAGAACGCCCAGAAACTCCCCCAGATAGTCCATTAGACCAGACTATTCAGGAGCCAGATAGCAGTAGGCAGTCTACAGCAGGGGAAAGGGAAAAAAAGAAGACAAGAGCAAGATACTTGAGGGAGATGAAAGCTTTGAAAAATAAATTTCAAGAGATAATAAAAGATAGGAACAAACTGAAAAAGCGTTGGCAACGAGAGCAAACTAGAAATACGACAGATATATCTGCTGGTGTCATTAATTGTGGAGATTGGCTTGTAGTCATTTATGACCAAAATTGGTGGTTAGCAAAGGCTGTCACTGCGGATGCTAATCATCAAGTGGAGTTTTCCACCCTCATGGGCCCAACACGTGCTTCCATCCAAAACCAGATGGAAAGGATATGTGCTTCGTACCCGTTGAAGATATTCTGGTCAGATTGGTGGAGCCATCATCACCGGGTCATGCAAGCAGGACGAGGGAAATCTACTACCTATCTGCTGAAGTCATGGACCTTATAGAGGAGGAGCTTATTAATCGTCTACTTCCTGATAAAGCTGACTGAACTTTTTTGAAGATTTTCAAGCCCAGAAATGGATAGAATTTTTTTTTTAGTCCCTGGTGTGTTTTCTGATGTTTATGCTTAAACATTGCAGTTGTACTGTAGGTTTTATTTTGCTGTTTACCGTTGTTGTTAGTATTTACGGAAGGATAAAATGTACATGACAAATTGTTATTTGTTGTACCAAATTGTTAAATAAAGTTGTTAAGCAAGGAAGCATTGACTTGAGTGGTGAAAAGGTTAGAACTGTTTGTTGTAATTAGGCCACTGCCACCACCGTCAGATGGAACTTTCTTTATTTTAAATTAATATGCTTACAATCTGTTCCTCCAAAACAGTTGATTTATTAAAATAATTGTCTCTTTAAAATTAAAAATGTGTTTTTATGTCCAAAATTGTTATTGTGTATATTTAATGCTAATGATAAAAGTTGCTTGATGTAAGTTTTTAAAGGAACACACGTGAAATAGTATAAAAAATTATCAAAAGTGAATATTCAATATCTAACAGCATATATGTGTACCTATGGTGTAGGCACAATGATTTAAAAGCTCTAAATCTATATAAGACTAAATAAATAGGAATGATTAGCTTTTTATTCTGTCTGACTGTGTTGACAAAAACTAAGGAATGATGGGAAAAACACATTTTATGAATAAATTACAAAATAAGGAGGTTTCACTGAAATATTGCTTGATTGCTGAGACCTTGTTCTATAAACATATAAGTTTAGATTTCTTAACATTTAAAATTTTTTCTTTTCAAAATTAAAACCTGTTTTATCCAAATTCTCAAGAATCAGTCTATTAATCTCAGTCCTGAGGTTCTTTCTAATCACCTTGTCTGTTCTCACTTTGTAGAAAGTAATATTCATTGCTCTGTTCCTAAGCAAGCTCATTCCACAAGGCCATGCCAGTCTCTATTCCCTTCCTCATGCTTGAAGAGTTGATAAGATCATTTGGCCAATCTTATCTTCCTTCACGTGTTCTTTGAGGACGTGACCAGGCATATAGATGAGGGTAGTGCAGTGGATGTGATCTATATAGATTTTAGTAAGGCATTTGACAAGGTTCCACACGGTAGGCTTATTCAGAAAGTCAGAAGGCATGGGATCCAGGGAAGTTTGGCCAGGTGGATTCAGAATTGGCTTGCCTGCAGAAGACAGAGGGTGGTGGTGGATAAAATGTACATGACAAATTGTTATTTGTTGTACCAAATTGTTAAATAAAGTTGTTAAGTAAGGAAGCATTGACTTGAGTGGTGAAAAGGTTAGAACTGTTTGTTGTACATCCAGATTGGAGGATTGTGACTAGTGGTGTCCCACAAGGATCTGTTCTGGGACCTCTACTTTTCATGATTTTTATTAACGACCTGGATGTGGGGGTAGAAGGGTGGGTTGGCAAGTTTGCAGACGACACAAAGGTTGGTGGTGTTGTAGATAGTGTAGAGGATTGTCAAAGATTGCAGAGAGACATTGATAGGATGCAGGAGTGGACTGAGAAGTTCAACCCAGAGAAGTGTGAGGTGGTACACTTTGGAAGGACAAACTCCAAGGCAGAGTACAAAGTAAATGGCAGGATATTTGGTAGTGTGGAGGAGCAGAGGGATCTGGAGGTACATGTCCACAGATCCCTGAAAGTTGCCTCACAGGTAGATAGGGTAGTTAAGAAAGCTTATGGGGTGTTAGCTTTCATACGTCCAGGGATAGAGCTTAAGAGTCGCGATGTAATGATGCAGCTCTATAAAACTCTGGTTAGGCCACACTTGGAGTACTGTGTCCAGTTCTGGTCACCTCACTATAGGAAGGATGTGGAAGCATTGAAAAGGGTACAGAGGAGATTTACCAGGATGCTGCCTGGTTTAGAGAGTATGCATTATGATCAGAGATTAAGGGAGCTAGGGCTTTACTCTTTGGAGAGAAGGAGGATGAGAAGAGACATGATAGAGTTGTGCAAGATAATAAGAGGAATAGATAGAGTGGATAACCAGCGCCTCTTCCCCAGGGCACCACTGCTCAATACAAGAGGGCGTGGCTTTAAGGTAAGGGGTGGGAAGTTCAAGGGGGATATTAGAGGAAGGTTTTTTACTCAGAGAGTGGTTGGTGCGTAGAATGCACTGCCTGAGTCAGTGGTGGAAGCAGATACACTAATGAAGTTTAAGAGACTACTAGAGTGGTAGATGGAGGAATTTAAGGTGGGGGCTTATATGGGAGGCAGGGTTTGAGGGTCGGCACAACATTGTGGGCCGAAGGGCCTGTACTGTGCTGTACTATTCTATGTTCTATATTCAGCATCAGTGTGATATTTCACTGCCAAGGGTTTTACTCTGTTGCAGAAAGACCATAATGCCAACTTAAAAAGAGTGATTGCATGATGACTTTAATATATTGTGCAGCTTCCAAGCTACCATGCGCTTGGTTTTTGTTTTAAGATATTTCTGCATGATTTTGTCTGCCACAAATGAAGAAGTTATTTTTATCAGAGCCACTTTTCTCACCAAACTACATATAGGAGAATCAATTTGTTATTATATCTAATCAAGCTTGAGGTATCAAGATGCATTGCTGTTATTAAATATGTAACAGGACCACATACGTGTCTACTGTATAAGCTGATTACCAAGAATTCGGGAAACTTTTATTCCCTCTTCAAGTAGAACCATGGGATCTTTTGTATCCTGTTGAACTGACAGCCTTCAGGATAATGCCTCATCAAGAGGATAGAACTTTAGATAACTTGTTGATTTTGATGTCCACTTGATACTGTGGGACATATTCATTTGAGTCCAGTGCTAGTTCATGATGTGCTGTGTACAATGAGGAGTGTCTCCTTCAAAACTTTCATCTCTAAGCAATGTATGCAAATTGTTCAGTATGTAACCATGTCCAGATCTGCACTTTTCAGCTGAAGCATTACTATATTGAAATGCAGGAGAGCATTAAAGCCGGAAGAAACCAAGTACAGTGGTAGAAAAGTCTTCAGTTGTAGTGGAGATCCTAGATCATTGCTTGGTGGGGATGGGGGGGCAGGATGGTCAAACCTCACCACTGTTGCAGTTATAAAAAGCTGCTTGACTATGGGAAGTTGCCAGAGCTGACATTCAGCAACGATTTTTCCTTCTTGTTTGCTGGAGGAATGCAAAGAATGCTATTTAGAGACAAGCAATCTGTGCAGCGACAGCACAATAGTGCAGTGATTGGGGAAAATACTTAAATAGTGAAAGAAGGGAATTCTTAAAATAGAAATTATGAAGGGCAATAAATATGACTAGCAGACAAGATTAAAGAAAATGCCAAAGCAGTTTAAAAGGGCATGAGAGCACCCAGGGAAAGCGTGGGCTGCATTAGCATTCAAAATAGCAGCCTGTGTGTGGCAGCAGAGGGCATAGGTAACGTCTGAAATGAATTCTTCTCTGTGTGCATCAGTGGAATTCTGGCTTTCATTACCTGGGGCATTAGATGTAAGAGCAGGGACAACTTTATAAAACTTGGGTTAGATCACAACTGGAGTCTCATGTATAGTTCTGGTTAGTACAATGTATATTTCTTCAAGGCGTTACCTCAGTTGAGTTACGCTGAAGTGAATTGGCTCAGTTTGTCCTCCTTGGAATGGGTGAACCTGATGAGGGAGCTAACAGAGGTACGTAAAATTAGGAGGAGCATAGATGTGGTAGCTAGTAGGAAGATTTTCACCACTGCAGAGACAATTAAATCCAGTTTAGGGAAGGGGTAAAAGATACAGAGGGGCTGTGAGGGACAAGGTTTTCTCATCAGGAGTGGATGGTGGAGACAGGTCATCTCTCAAAATTTAAGAAGGATCTAGGCAGCACTTGAATGGACAAGGTGCACAAGGCTGTAGATCAACTGGCATGGACATGGTGCACTGAATGTTTTCTGTGCTCTCTGCCTCTGAGTGAAAGCATCACTCAACAGCTGAGCCACTCTGAAACAGATGCACTTGAGTTTGTATCAGAAACCTTGGTATCCATTCCCCCAAACAGAATGGTGAATCTTTTAAAATGCTGCTGTTTCAAATATAAGTCCCTATTTTTGCCCAGCATAATACATACTGGTGAAAACGGATCATATGGGGCTGTCATTTACGTTATCTTGAATGTTAAAAAGTGATTATTAAGAGTCACCCTATCTGTCACTGTACTCACGGAGCTACATTATTTCCTACAGATTAACTCCTATGCTTCACCATGATAACAAGTAAATTATCTAAAATAGATGTTGCTGTTGTAGTGCATATTGTGGAGACGCACAATTTTAACATCAGTGAAACTGACCTGAGAATTCTTAACTGCATCACTTAGCCAGAGAAAGTGGTTTTAAAAAACACACCATTGGTTCCCAAAATGTAAATAAAAAAGAGCTGGCCTGATACAGTAATTCAGTAAGGCTCTCTGTTATACACTAGGTTTAGAGAAAAGTTTCTCCCAAAACTGGGTCACAAGATGGAAAAAATAAAAGTACTCAAAAAAAAAATTAATGAAATTACACCATAGGCTAGAAGGGAGGAAATAACTGAGAGTTCATCTGAAATAATGAAGTATGATATGAGTCAGCTGCACCTTTTTTCATTCCCTGTCACGCACTGTTGAACTTGAACATAGGGTTGCCAACTGTCCTGTATTTGCCGGGACATCCTGTAGATTGGACTAAATTGGTTTGTCCCAAACGGGACCGCCCTTCTCCCGGTAGAGCGTTCCTATGAAACCTTTTGTGCCGAAATGGCGTAAAGCGAAGAAGCAATTACCATTAATTATATGGGAAAAATTTTTAAGCGTTCCCAGACCCAAAAAATAACCTACCAAATCATACCAAGTAACACATAAAACCTAAAATAAATAACACTAACATATAGTAAAAGCAGGAATGATATGATAAATACACAGCCTATATAAAGTAGAAATAATGTATGTACAGTATAGTCGGGAAGATGAAGGCAAAACCGATTCATGGGGAAAAACTAGCACGTGCACGCATGCGCACATCACATGTGCACGGCAGGCATGTGCACACAAGTGCCCGTGCAAGGCTTCATGGTCATGGTAGGCTTTCCTGGGGTAAAGTGTCCCGAGATTTGACTGCTACTTTTGTGCCTTATTTGGGAGTGAGGAAGTTGGCAACCCTAACTGTAGAAGACATGTTGAGGTGAGTTTAACCCTACTTGAACACCCTCCCCACCCCCTGGTTGGCCAGTCCGCAAGAATAATGTCAATATTAAACCGGTCTGCGGTGCTAAAAAGGTTGGGGACCCCTGCCCTGAGTAGTCCCCTTGGAGTAGTGCATGAACAGAAGCGGATTTGGAACAAAAATGCAGCACTTAGTGCATTTCGTGTCGTCATGTTTATTGTCATTTAACTATATACTTGTATATAACATAACAGTATAATGTATATGGAAATGAGACAACATTTCTTCGAATCAGTTTGTAAAGCACAGTAACACACATAAAACACATAGCACCTGATAACTTATGAACTTATGAAGTAAGGATAAAATCTACAGATGAATCACACATAAATAACGAACTAAAGTGCATTCATATTAAATATTGTAAGGTCTTGAACAGACTAACCAGTGACACCTTGAATACAATGATGCAAAGTGTTCAGAACCTCATGGCCTGGGGGAAGAAACTGTTCCTCATCCTGCATGTCCTTGTTTTTATGCATCATAGCCTCCTTCCTGATGGTAGGAAGTCAAAGAGGATGCTGGATGGATGGGTGGGATCCTTAATAATACTAAGGGCTCTGCATGCGCAGTGCTCCTGTTAAATGTCCCTGATAGATGGTAGGCCCTATGATGGTCCCAGCTGTTCTCACAGTCCTTTGTAGGGACTTCTGGTCTGATTCTTGATCGCCCCCATACCTGATGGAGATGCAACTTGTCGGGATGCTCTCAGTGGTGCTCCTGTAAATGCAGTTAAGATGGGAGGAGGAGCCTTGCTTGCCTCAGTCTTAGGAAATGGAGGCACTGCTGTGTCTTCTTGTTTAGGGAGGTGATATTATGGGATGAAGTGAGGTCATCCGTAATGTGAATTCCCGGGAACTCTCTATGGAAGAGCCATGTATTTACAGAGGGGGATGGTTTCTCTGCACCTTTCTGAAGTCCACAATGATTTTCTTTTCCTTCTCCTCATTCAGGCTTCGATTGTTCTTCTCACATCAATCCACCATACGCTCCACTTCCCCTCTATATCCGTCTCATCATCGTTTTTGATAAGGCCAACTATTATTGTGCAAACCACAGACTTGATGTCACAGTTTGAGGTGGATCCTGAAACACAGTCGTGCGTCAGTAGAGTGAACAACAGTAGGCTGAGCACACAGTATTGGAGAGCGCCAGTGCTCAGTGTAATGGTACCAGAGACGTTGCTGCCCACACAGACTGACTGACTGTAGACTTACTGTTGGAAGCCCGGTATCCAATTACAGAGGAGGTGTTGAGGCACAGCGAGGACAGTTTCCCCACCAGTTTCTGGGGTATGATGGTGCTGAATACTGAACTGAAGTCTATTAACAGCAGTCTGGCATATGAGACCCCATTTTCCAGGTGGGACAGGACAGAGTGGAGGGCAGAGGCTATTGCATTGTCAGTGGATCGATTTGAGCAATAAGAAAACTGGAAATGGTATAATTAGCCAGGAGAAAGGTTTTAATGTGCTCCATAACAAGCTTCAAAGCATTTCATAATGGTTGATGTTAATGCCACTGACGATGGTCATTTAGGCAGGTTACTGTCGCCTTCTTTGGCACTGGAGTGATGGTTTCCACCTTGAAAACCGAGGGGACAATGGATTGTTCCAGAATATCTCTTCCAGGGGGTAGGTGTACTTTTCTTGCCAGCACTTTATTCTGCACATCTAACCAGGCATAGAAGGCATTCAGCCTCTTAGAGAGTGAAGCATTCTGGTCACTGACGTACAGGGTAGATTTGTAGTCTGTAATCCTCTGAATTCCCTGCCACATGTGCCTCATGTCTCTGGTATTGCAGAAGTGGCTGTAAATTTTCTGAGAATGCTCCCATTTCGCCTTCCTGAAGGTGCGAGTATTTGGTGTTTTAACATCACCATTGTTTCTTATTGACCTGCTCAGCATTGAGTACAACACAGTCTTTGCAATTATTTCCTCAAGAGGATGGAGATCTCAGTTTTTAACATATTCTAGACTGAGATCAAGGCATAGATAAGGTGATTGGTCATAGTCTTTTTCCCGGTATAGGGGAGCGTAAAACTGTAGGGCATAGGTTTACGGTGAAAAGGGAAAGATATAAAGGGGACCTAAGGGGAAACCTTTTCATGCAGAGCATAGTGATATATGGAACAAACTGCTGGAAAAAGTAGTAGAGGTGGGTACTATTAGATTTAAAAGATATTTGGACAGGTTTATGAATAGGAAAGATTTAGAGAGATATGGGCAAATGCAGGTAAATAGGATTAGCTCAAGTAGGCAACTTGATTGGCATGGACAAGTTGTGCCTGTTTCCATGGTATATAAATTGCTCTAGATCTGTCCCTTTATGCAAATAGGAAAAATGTGTAGGTAGTCCATCTCTTATAAGCACTTCTGCTGATTATATTTATGAAGGCACTTGTTTTCTTCAAAGAATGCTTGAAGCTACATGGTTAAGCACAGCTCCAATGCCTTCTTCAAGTTTGCTGATGACACCACTGATGTAGACCAAATCAAAGGTGGTGATAAATCATCATATAGGAGGGAGATTGAAAATCTGGCTGAGTGGTGCCATAACAACAACTCAATGTCAGCAAGAGCAGGGAACTGATTATTAACTTCAGGAGGAGGAAACCAGAGGTTCATGAGCCAGTCCTCATCGGAGGGTCAGAGGTGGAGAGAGTTAGAGACATTAAGTTCTTTGGTGTTATTATTTTGGAGGGGCTGGCCTGGCCCCAGTACGGAAGTGCAATTATAAAGAAAGCACAGCGATGCGTCTACTTCCGTACGGGTTTGTGACGACTCGGCATGATATCTAAATCTTTGACAAACTTCTGTAGCTGTGTGGTGGAGAGTATATTGACTGGCTGTATCACAACCTGGTATGGAAACACCAATGAGTTGAACAGAAAATTCTACAAAAAGAGGTACGCATCTATAGAAAGTGGTGTTGCAGAAAAGCAGCATCCATCATCAGGGAACCCACCCGCCAGCTCGTGCTCGTACTCACTGCTGCCATCAGGAAGAAGGAACAGGAGTCTCAGGACTCTCACCACCAGGTTCAGGAACAGTTATTGTCCCTCAGCCATTAGGCTCCTGAACCAAAGGAGATAACTTCAGTTAAGTTCACTTGCCCCATCATTGAAATGTTTACATAACCTATGGAATCACTTTCAAGGACTCTTCATCTCATGTTCTTGATATCAAAGGTATCAAAGGTACATTTAATGTCAGAGAAATGTATACAATATACATCCTGAAATAATTTTTCTTCACAAACAGTGCCCCAAAGAATGAATGACAGTTAAATGTTAGAACCCCGAAGATCCCTCCCCCTCCCCACCAGCAAAAAAAAGCATCAGTGCCCCCCCAAGCACTCAAGCGTGCAGCAAAGCATCAGCAAAGTCACAGACTTGCCGTACCCCAAAGACTACTCGTTCACCCAGTAATTCGACATACCACAGGCTCTCTCTCCCTAATGAGGGAAAAAGAGGTGTCTCTGTGCGAGAGAGGAAACATAAGAACTCGCTGATTTACGATGTTAGAAGTCTGTTGCATTGCTTCTTCCGAGCTCTGTGCCCAAAGAACTCGGGGCTCTGGGTACAGAGCCAGCAGCCAGCTTGCTGCTTTCGATCTTCTGTCTCCCACCACATGCCAGTTTCCTACAGTGGCACTGACCTCGAGTCCGCCCGTCTCCAGAACCTCGAAATCCCAGAACCCCTGAAGGTGCGCTACTCTTCTAGGCCATATCCTTGGCATATCGAATAGCAGCCAGTCATGAGACCCCCAAGAGCGGGTCCCATTCCCACAAAGAACTGAATTCAGCATGTAACTCCAGGACAGGGTTTTCAAAAGAACCCTGAAAGGGAAAATTAGAGATATTAAAGATGGGACTGGAGCTGTTTCCAAAGATGCAAACAAAGGAGTCGCCATTAGGCGCTTTTGTTCTCCTAAGCTCCTCCTCCAATATTTATTGCTTATTGAGTTATTTATTATTATTATTTCTTTCTTTATGTATTTGCACCATTGGTTGTCTTTTGCACACTGGTTAAACGCCCAGGTTGGTGCGGTCTTTCATTGAGTTTATTGAAAACAAATCGGTGGGTTGTATATGGCAGTGGTCCCCAAGGAAACGATATGATTTGGCGATATGAAACGATATGAGTCAGCTGCACCTTTCCTCATTCCCTGTCATGCACTGTTGAACTTGAACACCACCCCCCACCCCCCACCCCCCTGTCAGCCGATCCGCAAGAATATTGTCAATATCAAACCAGTCCGCGATGCGCAATAGGTTGGGGACCCCTGGATATGGTGACATGTATGTACTTCAATAATTTATTTTGAAATTTGAACTTTGAATATACTGTCAAAGGTTCATATTTTCATTTGTATAAGCATTATTGTTGTTAAGGAACTGTACACATTGAGACTGATCCAACTTTATCTCACTAGAATTGTTCCTTTTCTGCAGGATTTTGTCACAAAGGTTGTCCGCTTATTGGAAAGTCCTTTAACAGTAATCCGTGCAAAAGCTTTTCTTGTCTTACTAGAAGTTTTGCGGAATAACAAGGAAATGCTTTTGTTTTGTTGCCAATCCAGGTAAGGGGAGCAGCGATACAAATGAAAATTGGAATTAAGATCTAAACTGTTTTAAATACTCACCAGGTCCAGCAATATCTGTGCTGAGAACAGTTAGAGCTTTAGTCTAATGACCTTTCTGAATATTTCCAGCTTGATTAGTAATATGAAATAACAACAGGAAATACTGAAAATACTCAGACAGCATCAATAGAGAGAGAAATAGGATTAACAATTCAGGTCCATAGTTCATCAACTCTGATGGTTGTTAATTAATCTGAAACATTAACCCAATTTCTCTTTCTACAGATGGTGCCTGAGTGTTTTCAGCATTTTTCTGTTTTTATTTTAGAGTTTCAGCACCCAAAGTTTATTTTTGTTGAGCATTTCTACGTATATTGCTTTAGTATAAATAACCACTGGTTTGATTCAACTGCTAATTATGATGTGGAAGATATTTTTCCACAAATTGTGATTATGTCTATATTTTGAATGTACTCTGAGTATCTGTTTAGCTGCAGTTGAATTAATTATATCATTTTTATGTACATAAAATATTATTCATGATTCTTTTAAATTTTATGCAAGAAATGTGTTTATTGTGAAATCAAGATGGGGTTTCAATGCCTGAATTCCAGTCAACCTGAAGGAAATAATTTATAAATTTGTTTCATTCGAGTAATTGCACATTAATGATGGAGAGCATTAACAGGATAACATGGGGTTTTCAATCTTCCATTGCTTGCTTTGTAAATGTGGAACTTCCATATATAACCAAGAATAAAAATAGAAAAATACCAAGTTTGTGGGGTGGGGTTAGCAATTGAATAGCACCAGAGTGTAGGGAAATGAGGGGCATGCTGTTTTCTTGAAGCCAGGGAAACACTCCTGTTCATTCTGCTATTGTCTGTTTTTGAAATAAGAACACTCAGAATCATGTGATATCTAGAAGCTTCTTTTGTATTCAGGGTTGGACTTAACACATGCCTTCAATGATTTGAACTCTGGAAAATGAAATGAAATGTATTGCTATTTTCCCTCACTTCCCTTTTAAAGTGCTCCCTGAACTCAAAATATCCAATTGCAGTAATCTCATTTAATATACAGTATATATATCTGGAATTCACATGCAGCTGCCTGAGATTACTGAGAATACTGGGCAAATTCAAATTAAGTGTTTTTAAATCATAAACAAGAGAAAATCTGCAAATGCTGGAAATTGGAGCAACACACACAAAATGTTGGAGGAACACAGCAGGCCAGGCAGCATCTATGGAAAAGAGTACCATCGATATTTCGGGCCGAACCCCATTGACAGGACTGGCCTGCTGAGTTCCTCCAGCACTTTTGTGTTGAGTGTTTGCATGTATACATTTATTTATATGTATACATTTGGGCAGTGTAGATGTAGGCTGATCAACAGCACCATCCTCCCAAGATTTGCTGTTCCATTTGGTGGCATCCATTTGATTTATTTTTGCTGTAATTTTTACATTAGTACTTTTTAACCTTAACAATGGTTTACATTGCCATTCGATATTTAAAAAAGGGGAAGGAGATGACAGGTCATTTGGAAGTTATTTGAAGACTTATACGTTGAATAATAGTGTGAATACTAGAGTGTGATGTATATTTTTTCCAGCAGCATTCTCCCCCCACTCCTCTCAGTCCCCATGGCTGAGAGTAAACATTTATCATTATTAAATAGATTTAACAATTTTATTGTAGGAAATAAAGCCGCCAATTTGAGATAGCATGAATATTCTTAGAGCTTAGAAATAATATCCTGTTCTTTTGAGAAGGTTTGAAAGGTGTTTCTGTACTCGTTTGAGAGAATAAGCAATATCTTAGTTGAACTTCTCATTTGAGAAGAGGCGCTGCAGACAATATAGTTGCCCTCAGCACTGCCCCGGAGCGTTAGCCAAGACTATCTCTGAAGTGGGAATTGAATTGCTTGACTAAGCTGCCATTTGGACAATGACCAATGTTGATAAATAACAATATCCTTGAATAGAAACGCAATGATAGTAGCTTCGAAATTGAATTTTTATTCAGTTTTGTTGTGTAGTACAGTTGCCCTTGGGCCCAGTTAGTGGTCACCATAGAAAATTGCAAAATAGGGATTTTAAAATTTATCATTGTGGTTACTCCCTTGAAGAAGCATTAAAACTTGACTTGCCCTTTGACATTTGATAGCTGTTGTCACATTTGTGCTGCTCACTGTGGGACTGTTCATTACAATCACTGGGACCCAGTTACTGGTGGGGGGGGGGAAGGAGTAATGGCTCAAGGTGTAGATATCATTTCCTTAAAAAAATAGTGGGCGAAGTACACCCAACCTAACAGGTGGCTGGAAGCCAGCATAGGCAGCTGCAGCATTGAGTCTCCAGATCAAAGCCTATGGGACCTGAAGATATTAGCACAGAGTTCATTGCTCTGGGCTGTTAGTTCTTAAATGATTAATTTATTGAACTGGGAGATTTACAAAATATAAAAGCATTGCCCCAGGGAGACAGTTCAAATTAACAGAATTCTCTACTTTCAGAATGATATATGATCAAACTTCATATTAATTATTCTTTGTAGGATTGTGAAAGTGGTATAGCTCTTCAGCATGGGAAAAGACCCTTTGACCCACCAAATCCATGCCAGTCATCAAGCACCCATTTACACTGGTTCTATACTAATTTCATTTTTTAAACTTCTCATTCATATCAGTTTTCCCCAGGTTCCCCTGCTCACCCATTTGCAAATTCCAATTAACCTGCCGGCCTACATGTGTTTGGGATGTGGGTGGAAACTGGAGTACCTGCAGGAAACCCATGCAGTCACAGAGAGAATGTGCAGACTACACACAAGTAGTACTAAAGTTCAGGATAGAACCTGCATTTTCATCCAGTTCTTAGTGGTTAATGGACAATATTAAGTAAAAGAAAAGCAATCACAGAGGGTACAATTCCATGCAAATACTATTTTCAATATTTTCTTGGTAAATCCCCACTTATACTGAAATTTTCTCACATTATTCTGATTGCACATCTTTACTAAATAGAGTGAAATAATAGAGCAGAGAAACAGACCCTTTGCTCCAACTGGTCCGTGCTGACCAAGATGCCGCATTCAAGCTTGCCCTTTTACCAGTGCTTGGCCCATACTTTATAAATCTTTCCAATCCATGCACCTATCCAAGTGTGTTTTAAAAGTTGTTATTGTACCTACTTCAACCTCTTCCTCGGCAACTCATTCTACATAGGTACCATCCTCTATGTAAAATGAAAGAAGTACCCCTCAAGTTCCTATTAAATATTTTGCCTCTCACCTTAAACTTACTTCTTGTTCTCGATTTCCCAAGCTTGGGCAAAAGGCTACCTATCTATGCCCATTATGGTTTTATGCATCTTTATAAGATCAAATGATTATTCATTAACTGCAATTGCAAAATGCAGGTGCTGCATTGACACTGACATATATCAAAAGAACATTATGAATAATGTTTAGCTCAAGTGCCACACTAATCTGCTGGGGCTTTTCTCTTACATTTTCTTTTTAGGTAATATTTGAAAATGAAGCAGATAACCTGTACATGTGTACGCTGAGTGACCACCTTATTCATTACTCGTGTACCCTTTGTCTGCACTCTCTCATACCTCTGCAGCCTGATACTTCTTCACAGGCAAGCCTTTTGGATGCCCAGTATTATATTATTTGACTACAGAGAATGAATGAAAACTTTTTTAAAATCTGCAGATGCTGGAAATCTAAAATAAAGACAGAAGATATAGTAAGAACTAAAATTAAATAGTTTTTCAGAAGAATGAAATCTGACCTTTTAGTCGTGTAACATCCTACAGTGCAGTTTACTCTTTCATCATAAATTGGCATCAAAAATACCTCCTGGTTTGCAAAAATATTGTATATATAATTACTACATGATTGTCTTTCTCTGCATTATGCCATAGGTCAGGACAAAACACATAAATTTTAAAAAACATGATTATTTCCAAATGTGAATATTCTCATTTTTTAAAATTGGAATTGGTTATTTATTGTCATATGTACCAAGGTACAGTGAAAAGCTTGTCTTGCATACTGTTAATGTAGATCAAATCATTACACAGTACATTGAGGTAGAACAAGGTAAAACAATAACAATGCAGAATAAAGTGTAAATGCTACCGAGAAACATGCAGTGCAGATAAATGATACAGCGCAAGATCATAACGAGGTAAGTTGTGATGCCAAAAATCCACCTTATCATACAAGAAGTCTGTTCAAGAGTCTGGTAACAGTGGGATAGAAATTGGCCTTGGGCTGGGTGGTACATGCTTTCAAGCTTTTGTATCTTCTGCTCGATGGGAGAGGGGAGCAGAGATAATTCCTGAGGTGGATATGGTTTTTGCTTTTGCTTTACTGAGGCAGTGGGAAGTCCATAGAGTCCATAGAGGGGAGCCTGGTTCTTGTGATGGCTGAGCTTTGTCCACAACTGTCTGCGGTTTCTTGCAGTCACATGCAGAGCAGTTGCCATACCAAGCTGCTGAGCACATTAATACTCACCGCCTCCTGCAGATGGACAGTTGAGAGCATTCTGACTTGCAGCGTCACACAGTGCAGTATGAAAATGCACTGTGGCAGATCTGAGGGTTAAACTTGCCCAACACATCATGGTACATGGTCAATCTTCTTGACGGACTTCCACTCAGCCTGCTCAATGCTTTATGGGAGCAAAGATACCCCGCAGCCCAGTCATTCCGACATTTCATGGCGGACTTAAGGAGTGTTTTTGATCTTACAGTCCGGGGTCAGGAGGCTGTCCTGCGCCAAGGCAGAGGAACTCAGCACCCAGCCCACAGAGGAGCTCATGCAAGTGAGGCGCATGTGCCTGTCTCAGGAGGAAAGAGAGCGGCGCCGGAGAACAGGTTCCTGCCTCTACTGTGGTGATCCAGGACACTTCCGGGCGGCATGTTCCAAGCGTCCGGTAAAAGAGAATACCCGTCAGCAGGGAGGGGAATCCTGATGGGTCGGTTTCCTCTTCAGTCAGCTTCCCCCAATTCTGTAATGCTCGCAGCTTCCTTGTCGTGGGGGTCTCAGACCATGAACTTCAGGCATTTATTGACTCTGGTGCAGCTGGGAATCTCATGGACATCTCTCTCGCTAACTCAGGAATTAAGAGAAAAGATTAACGTCAAGGTGCTGGACGGTCGACCTCTGGAACCGGCCACATCCACCTTTCTACGCAACCTTAGGTCCTGGAGCTCCCAAGTGGTTTGGGCAGAGGTCGCCCACAATAACCTCCAGTCATCCTGCACTGGTATGTCTCCCTTTGAATGCCAGAAGGGATTCCAGCCCCTGCTCTTCCCTGATCAGGAGATCGACGTAGGAGTTCCTGCTGCCGAACAGCTGATCCAGCGCTACAAGTGCACCTGGAGATAAGCCAGGGCTTCTCTGCTGTGCGCCCAGAAACAGCATTCCTGGCAGGCTGATCGGCTCCCTCAACAGGTAAGGCCATTCAAGCCAGGAGAAGAGGTCTGGTTGGCATTAAGGAATCTTCCCCTGAAAGTTGAGAACGGGGGTTTTAATTTGCCTTTCTAGCAATCCTACGAGCAGTTCTCTCGGAAAGTTTTCTTGGTCTTCCAGACCTCAACTTGACCTCCACCGTTCCTGTTAACTGCCATTTCTTAATTGCATTACGAACTGAGGAAACGGCTACCTGAAAACACTTTGCTATCTTCCGATATCCTTCTCCTGCTTTGTGGGCATCATTTATTTTAATTTTCAGAATGCTAGGCAGCTGCTTAGAGGAGCCCATGGCTGCTGATTGTTGGGACAAGGTTTGAGGAGTCAGGCTATTTATAAAGCTTTGAAATTTGCATCACCTGGCCTTTCCTAACAATGACTGTGAACAAGCCAGAGCCCTAACAAGCTAATTAACGTCTGAGACCTCGGTAAAAGTTATCTGAGAGCTCAAATCTCTTGGGGTGCCCAAACTTTTGCATTGTGCTTCTTTCCTTTTTTTTCACTCTAAAATTGTACAAAACAAAATTAATACACTAATTTTGCTTAAAATGTTGAAAAGAATGTTTCATCTTTAACTTTATGACTTTTGAAGATCAGTTCATTTTCTACTCACTTAACTATTCACAGTAACAGAAATTTTGACCAGGGTGCCCAAACTTTTGCATGCCACTGTAAATGTATATTATCAGATTATATGCCATTGCACTCTGACATGTAAACCAAAATTATTAGTATGGCTTTGGTGACTTAAGGGTGTTAAAGAGTTATTGATATTAATCAATTCTGCTTTGGTAATTGCAGGTTAGTTATGTATATTGAAAGAGACAGCAGAAAAGGAAAAGAACAGCAAATCAACAATGAATACTTGTCCAGATGTCTGGATCTGCTAATCTGTCACATTGTTCATGAACTGCCAGGAATTATAGGTAAGATTATAAAATAAGATGTGAAAAGTAGGACAGCAGTTTTTTTTTACCTTATTTACAATTTGTGATTGTGTTGGATTCCTCTAGTGACAAGTATCAATTTACTTGCAATCTGTTATCCTTGTTGGCATCTTTTCATCTCTTCCCTCCTAACGATTCTTTTAGTTGCTCTCTGTAGATTTTTAACAGCTTCCCAATCCTCTATCTTCCCACTAATCTTTGCTTTGTCGTATGTCCTCTCTTTTGTTTTTACATTAGCTTTACTTCCCTTGTCAGTCATAGTTGGACTATTTTGCCAGCTGAATATTACTTTGTTTTTGGAATACGATGTATTCATAGGGAGAACATTATTTGAAGTTTAGATTGAACTCAGTTTACTGCTGCTGTACATCATCAGCTCTGCTAGCTGGACTACTGCATTGTCCATAAGTTTGTTCATGAAACTGGTTTGGCGATCAATTTATAAATACTTGTTTGACATCTAGGTGATGTACTCTGCGCTCTGTGTAATGTTTCTGGACGCAGACATCCTTCAACAATTCAAGCCAAACATTTGAAGATGTGCCTTCCAATGATGCCTATAATGCTCCACCTTGTGACAGCTCAGGTAATTCAGCTTCTTGGCATTTAATTAGTAGCTGAGGAAGGCAAAGTTTAATTATTAAATATTTGCACTGCCTCTAGATGGGTGAATGCAGAAGAGGGTGGTGGTAAGGGAGATGGGGAATTGGTTCAAAGTGTTACAGGGGTTATATATGTACCAATAACAGTAAATTCAGTAATTGTTGTGAAAATTGATGTCACTATTTTATCAGAAACACAGCCTGACACCGTAGTTGTAATAAATTGAGCATATTTGCTTTATATCTGATTCTCAGTCAATGAAACTCGGCTTAATCTGTGGATTGACTGGTATTAGCTGGAGTGTGCCACCCTTCCTGGGCCCTTGCCAGAGAATTGGATGTCATCTTTAACATCACCACTCCTACCTCCCCTTACTATTGATGCCATCTGATCTCCAATTGGGTTTCTTTCCCCACTCCCACTACCCCCAGTGAATCAACCTCATAGTTGTATCAGTTGACCTTTGAGTCTATTGGGATTATATACTGTATTGAGTGCTCCCAGTGCAGTTTCCTCTATACTGGTGAGACCCGACTTAGATTGAGGGACTACTTTGTCGATGACCATCGCTCCATCAGCCGCAAAAAGCAGGGTTTCCCCAGTGGCCATCCATTTCAATTTGATTTCCCATTCCATTCTGACATGTTGGCCAGTGGCTTCCTCTACTGCCACAATGAAGCCACTCTCAGGTTTGAGGAATAACACTTCATATTCTGTGTGTGTAGCCTCCAACCTGATGGCATAAACATCGATTTCTTGAACTTCTGGTAATTTCTATCCCTTCCCTCTTCTCTCTTTTCATTCCCCATTCTGGCTCCCCTTTTATACCAACTCTACTCCTTTCCTGCCCATCACCTCCCTGTGGTCTCCCTCCTCCTCCTGTTTTGTCCATGGTCAACTGTCCTAATTATCTGATTCCTCCTTCAGCCCCTGTCTTCTTCCTCCTATCACTTCCCTGCTTTTTACTTCATTCCCCCATCCATACTCACTCATCTTGCCCCTCACTTTATTTTACCTATCACCCATTAATTTGTACTCTTTCTCCTCTGCCACCTTCTTATTCTGGCTTTTTCCTCATCCTTTTCAGTCCTGATGAAGGGCCTTGGCTCAAAACATCAACAATTTATTCCTCCCTATGGATGCTGCCTGACCTGCTGAGTTCCTCCAGCACTTTGTGTATGTTCTTCAAGATTTCCAGCATCTGCAGAATATTTTGTGTTCCCTCCTACTTACCACCTTTCCTCAACTCACTTCTTCTGAGACCTTTACGATGGAAGAATATTATGAAGGAAAGGATTTTTCCACCTAACGTAGTATCATGTGACTTCTGTATGGCTTGTTGGAAGCTTGCCAAATTCTCAAGTATTTTGTTTTCTCTTGGGTGCATTCATGAAGCTGCCTGTTTGAGGAACTCCTGCCTGACTTGGATCTACTCCAATTTGTCTACTTGGAGAAGTCCACAGTAAAATCAATTTCATTGGCTCTTCACTCAACCCTTCAACTTCTGGACAGCAAAGATGCATACATCAGGATGTTCTTTATCGATTACAGTTCAGCATTCAATACTATCATCCCCTCAGCACTAATCAGTAAGCTTTATGAACAGGGCCACAATACATACTTGTGCAGTTGGATCCAGGATTTCCTCACTTGCAGTCTCCAGTCAGTTCGGATTAGCAACAACACCTCCTCCACAATCTCCATCAGCACAGGTGCACAGCTCCAATGTCATATTTAAGTTTGCTGATGACACGAATGTTGTTGGCTGAACCAGCATACGGAAGGAAGATTGAAAATCTGATTGAGTGGTGCCACAACAACAAGCTCTCTCTCAATTTCGGCAAGACCAAGGAGCTGATTATTGACTTCAGGAGGTAGAAATTGAAGGTCCATGAACCAGCCCACATCGAGTGGGATCAAAGTCGGCAAGAGTTGGCAACTTTTAATCCCTTAGTGTTTTCATTTTAGAGAAGCTGTTCTGGACCCAGCATGTAAGAGTAATTATGAAGAAAGCATAGCAGTGCCTCTAATTCCTTTGAAGTTTGCGAAGATTCAGCATGACATCTAAAACTTTGACAATTTTTATAGATGTGTAGAGAAGAATATATTGACCGGTTGCATCATAGGCTGGTATGGAAACACCAATGTCCTTGAACGGAAACTCCTACAAAAAGTTGTGGATGTATCACAGTCCATCATGGGTAAAACCACTGAGCAGATCCGCTTGGAGTGCTATTGCAGGAAAGCATCATCCCTGATCAGGAAACCCCACTATCCAAGTCATACACTTTTCTTGCTGCTGCCATCAGAAAGAAGGTACAGGAGCCTCAGGACTCACACCACCAGGTTCAGAAACCGTTTTATCCCTCTGCCATCAAGCTCTTGAACCAGTGGGGATAACTCCACTCAACTTCACTTGCCCCGTCACTGAGCTGTTCCCACAACCTGTGGACTCACTTTCAAGGAATCTTCATCTCATGGTCTAGATATTTATTGCTCTTTTTTTGTGTTTTTATTATTTCTTTTTTCTTTTGTATTTGCAGTTTGTTGTCTTTTGCCACTGGTTGTCTACCCTGTTGGGTACAGTCTTTCATTGATTCTTTTATGGTTCTTGGATTTACTGTGATTGCCATCAAGAAAGTAAATCTCAGAGTTGTATATGATGACATAAATGTACTTTAATAATAAATTTACTTTTACTTTGAACTTTGAGGATATCTCAAAGTCAACAAAGTATCTTAACTGGTTACATCATGGTCTGGATGTCGAGAGAGGTGATGAATTTAGTAAAGAAAAAAAGGAGAGGTATGTAAAGCTGAGGATGGTAGAATCAAACAGAGCACTTCAGGATTATAAAGAAGCCTGAGAAGAAATCAAGAAAGGGATTATGAAAGCCAGGAGGATTATGGAAGTAGCATTAAAGGCATTCCCAAGGTATTCTATACATACTGTACATCAGATGCAAGAGGAGAACTTGAGGATCAAGTGGTTAGGACCACTCAAAGATAAAGGGGGGCCATTTGCTTGGATCCAGGGGATGTCAATAAGGTCCTTAATGAATACTTTACATTAGTATTTACCAAGGAGAAGGATGTGGAAGAAAGGGAAATCAGTGCTGATTGTATTTATGTGCTAAGGTATTTCAAGGTAAAGGAAGAGGTAATGTTAGGTCTCTTAAAAAGCACTAAGGTGGATAAGTTCTAAGGCCAGATGGAATATACCCTAAGTGTTGAAAGAGGCAAAATCAGAGATTGCTGGAGCCTTGACAAATATCTTTGTGTCCTCTCTAGCCATAGGTGAGGTCCCGGAGAACTGGCAAGTAGCTAATATCGTTCTATTATTCAAAATGGAATGAGGAGTAATCCTGGAAACTATAAATTGGTGAGCCTCATGTCAGTGGTAGGGAAGTTACTTGAGAGAATTCTTAGGGATAGGATTTATGAGCATTTTGAAAACCAGGACCTAATTAGGTAGAGCCAGCAGGGTTTTGTGTGTCTTACTAACATGATTGAGTTTTTTTGTCAGGGTGACGAGTGTGATTGATGAAGCTAGAGATGTGAATGCTGTCTACATGGATTTTGGTAAGACGTTTGACAAAGTCCCTCATGGGAGGCTCATCCAGAAGATTAAGATGCCTGGGATCCATGGTGAATTGGCCAATTGGATTCAGAAATGAATTTATAAAACTACAGTTAGGCCACATATGGTATATTGTATGCAGTTCCAGCCTTTAATGGAAGGTGTTGAGGCTTTTGAGACAGGATAAAAGAGCTTTACCAGGATGTTGCCTGTATTCGAGGGAAATTGGACAAACTTTGGTTGTTTTATCTGGAGTGGCAGTGGCTGAGAGGAGATTTGATAGGGGTTTATGAAATTATGAGAGGCATTGATAGAGTTGATGGACTGTATCTTTTTCCAAGGGTTGAAATGTTGAAATGCAGAGGGGATACATTTAAGGTGGGTAAGTTCAAAGGAATATTTGAGGGGCAAGTTTCACAAAAGGTGGTAGGTACAGTACCTTGAATACACTGCCTGGGGTGGTGGTAGAGGCAGAAATATTAGATTAGATTAGATTCAACTTTATTGTCATTGTGCGGAGTTCAGATACAAAGCCAATGAAATGCAGCTAACATCTGAACAGAAATGCAAAGAATAGTGTTATTTACAAAATAATTGTGAATAAAAAGTAAGTGCTACAGCACACAATATAAAAGTTCTGAGACAGTCCAGTATGGGTGTAATACTGCTTAGTGCTGTGATGTGAGGTTCAGCAGGGTTACAGCATCAGGGAAGAAGCTCTTCCTGTGCCTGCTGGTGCGGGAGCGGAGGCTCCTGTAGCGCCTACCAGATCAGAAGAGAGTAAAAAGTCCATGGTTAGTGTGAGATACATCCTTGATAACGCTTTTCGCCCTGCCCAGGCAGATTTGTGGTAGATGTTCTCAATGGTGGGCAATTGGGTGCCAATAATCCGCTGGGCAGTTTTCACCACACGCTGGAGTGCTTTGCAGTCCGATACGGGACAATTGCCATACCACACTGAGATGCAGTTGGTGAGTATGCTCTCAATGGTACAGCAGTAAAAGTCCGTCAGTGTCCTGGGACAGAAGTGAGCTTTCTTGATGTTCTTCAAGAAATAAAAGTGCTATTGTGCCTTTTTGATCAGGATGGAGGAGTTCAGGGACCAGGTGAGATCCTCGGAAATGTGGACACCAAGGAATTTGAAGCTTGATACACGCTCCACTACAGCTCCGTTGATGTAGATGGGGACGTGAGTGTGGCTCCTGGCATTCCTGGAGTCCACAATGATCTCCTTGGTCTTCTGGGTGTTAAGGGCCAGGTTGTTGTCGGCACAACACATGGTCAGGTGCTGGACCTCGTCCCTGTAGGCCGTCTCGTCATCCCTTCTGATCAGGCCAACCACCGTGGTGTCGTGAATGTCTGGCCATTATCAGTGACCAGAGTGTCAGGCAACCCTTGGACTGCAAACATTTGCCTGAGATTGCCTATGGTTGAGTCCTTATACTCTCCATTTTAACATGCTTTCCATTTTACGACCCTTCCCTATTATTCACTTCTTGACCCATTTTTTTCTTTCATTAAACATTACTTATCTTAACAACAACTTGGGTTCAATCCTGATCTCTAGTATTGTCTGAGTAGAGTTTTCATATTCTTCCTGTGGGTTTCTCTCTAGTGTTTTGGTCTTCTCCCAAATGCCGCAAATGTGCTGGCTGGACAGTTAGGTGGCAAACGGTAAATTACCCCTCGTGTACATAAGATGATAGGAGTAATGGGGGAGGGTGTTAATAAAGATTTATGCAGGAGAATAGCTTAGTGGGAAATAATTGCAAGCAAAGGATTGGTCTCCCATAGACAATGAGCCAAACACCGCTACCTGCATTATAAGGGAATAGGAAAAATGAAGAACGTGTTAGAAAGTTAACGTTATTGCTTGCAGAGCAGCACTGGATTTACTTGAATTGGCTTCTGACTTGCTGATTTCCTCCTAAGCAAAAAGGTAGATAGCTATCACCCTTGCACAGTAATATTACAGAAAGATTCCACTCCAAAAGCAGAGATGAACAGAAATACAGGGCTTTGATGGAGTGGAGGAGGCCAGAAGTGATAGCTTCTTTTTAAGTTGTACAAGATAACATATCCTCTCAATCACAAATCAACTCCTTCCTGGATCTAGTCCAACTTGACTTCTGCCACAACAGCTCAACAGCAGATGGATTTCCCTGCCTTTTTGCTCTGCACACGACACCTGGGCAACAGAAATTCATATGAGAAGTTTAAGAGATGTTCAGATAAGCACATGAATGTTAGGAAAACAGGAGGGTATGGGTATTGTGTAGGCAGAAGAGATTAGTTAACCATTTGATTACAAATCTAGTTGGTTGAAGTGCTTGTTCCTGTGCTGTGCTGTTCTACGTTCTATGTTCTATCACTAGTGTAGATGGCAATTTTGAAGATGGCATTGGAGCTGAATTTAGTCATACAGTCAGGTGTGTATAGAGAGTAAAGCAAGGGCTAAGCATGCAGCCTTGAGGCATACCTGTGTTGATCATTAGTGAGGAGGTGATTTTGTTACCAATCCCCACTCACTGAGTTCTGTCAGAGAGGAAATTGAGCATCCAGTTGCAGGGAGAAGTAGAGAGCTGCACCTGTTGAAGCTGAATGATGAGTTTGGTTGGCATAATTATTTTTACCTGTAGTCGATGAACAGCAGCTGGACATATGAATTTCTGTTGCCCAGGTGTCGTGTGCAGAGCAAAAAGGCAGGGAAATCCATCTGCTGTTGAGCTGTTGTGGCAGAAGTCAAGTTGGACTAGATCCAGGAAGGAGTTGATTTGTGATTGAGAGGATATGTTATCTTGTACAACTTAAAAGGAAGCTATCACTTCTGGCCTCCTCCATTCCATCAAAGCCATGTATTTCTGTTCATCTCTGCTTTTGGAGTGGAATCTTTCTGTAATATTACTGTGCAAGGGTGATAGCTATCTACCTTTTTGCTTAGGAGGAAATCAGCAAGTCAGAAGCCAATTCAAGTAAATCCAGTGCTGCTCTGCAAGCAATAACGTTAACTTTCTAACACGTTCTTCATTTTTCCTATTCCCTTATAATGCAGGTAGCGGTGTTTGGCTCATTGTCTATGGGAGACCAATCCTTTGCTTGCAATTATTTCCCACTAACCTATTCTCCTTCACATATCTTTATTAAACCCCCCCCCCCATTACTCCCACCATCTTATGTACACGAGGGAGAATTTACCATTTGCCACTTAACTTTTCCAGCCAGCACATTTGTGGCATTTGGGAGAAGACCAAAACACTAGGGAGAAACTCACAGGAAGAATATGAAAACTCTGCTCAGACAACAATAGAGGTCAGGATTGAACCCAAGTTGTTGTTAAGATAAGTAATGTGTAATGAATGAAAAAAATGGGTCAAGAAGTGAATAATAGGGAAGGGTCGTAAAATGGAGAGCATGTTAAAATGGAGAGTATAAGGACTCAACCATAGGCAAACTCAGGCAAGTGTCTGCAGTTCACGGGTTGCCTGAGACTCTGGTCACTGATAATGGCCCGATGTTCACTAGTGAGATGTTCAGTGAGTTCATGCAGCAGAATGACATTCAATGACATTCATCACATTTGGACGGCCCCTTTCCACCCAGCCTCAAATGGCTTGGCTGAGTGGGCTGTTCAGACAGTGAAGGAAGGCCTGAAGTGGATGACAGGGGACTCTCTTAGCATGCTGCTTTCATGTTTCCTGTTTAAATACCACCTCACACAACAGACTACAACTGCACGCACTCCAGCAGAGATGCTGATGCGTAGGCCTAAGTCAAGATTGGGCCTGCTATGCCTGGACATGAAGGCGAAAGTGGAGAGAAAGCAGGAAAAGCAGAAGGAGGGACATGATCAACATATGCGAGAGAGACAGTTAAAACCAGATGACAATGTCTATGTGAGAAACTTCAGCAGTAGCAATGATCGGCAATGGCTACTTGGGGTTATTCTTAAGCAGAGTGGTCCAGACTCCTATATTGTTAAGCTGACTGATGGGCGTGTTTTCCGCAGACATCAGGACCATGTACATCTGCATCATGATACCGGCTCAGAGGCCGACAGTTCCACGGAGTTTCCAGTGGTGAGATAGACTACTGTGGGAGCATGTCCACCGGTGACTTTGCCAGAGGGCGAGACGCTGGCAGAGGAGTCGGGGTCCCCTGAGGAGGATGGACAATCCAACATGGACACATAGACCCCTCTCATGCCCCCAAAACCAGATCACCCAAAACACCCTCACCAGCGGTGCCTGCTGGGTCACCAGGGGTAGTGTGCAGATCACAGTGCACTCGCAAACCTCCTGACAGACTGAATGTTTGATTGGACAGTTTTCTTTCGTTTGACTGAATGTTGAATCTGCTACGTTTTTCAGGTGTTTTGTATTGGTAAGCTGTTGCTGAGACACTGGTATAAGTTTCAGGGGTACGCAAGCTAATGACATCACTGTTTTTATTTCCCAGTTCTTTTACATTTGGGGAATGTTGGAATTTAAAGGGGGTGAAGTGTTGTAATGTGAGCATTATAAAAATAAGTTAATACTTATTAGGATAATGGTAATATAGCAATGCTCCCACGAGGGGAAGCTGTTTGTAAAGAGGGGCTGTTTCCGGGGTTTAGGGGGTTTTACTCCTGTGTTTTTTTGTCCAGTGCGCATGTGTATCACTTCTCTGCCATGCAGTATGGTTCAGTGAAAGTCCCTGTATGTAAATATCTGTTTTGCCGGCCCAGATAAAGTTGTTTCTTTGGGCATGAAGTTGTTGAGTGGTCCTTTTTCAAAGTAGAAGTTATCACAGAATATTCCAGAATATCAAACCTGCTCAGAAGATGGTAGCTAGTGGTAGATAAGATCGCGAAGCTTGAAAAATTGATGTTTGTGTATGTAGAGAAGGTCATGGAGATTGGAGAGTGTTAGACTTCTAATGCAGAGTAAAGAGAGTTTTTTGCATTTATTCATGTTTAAAATCTGGTCATTGCTAGCAAGGCCAGCATCTATTTCCCTTTCCCAAATAGACTGAGAACGTGGTAATAAGCTACCTTGAACTGCTGTAGTCTTTCTGGTAAAGATGCTTCTACAATGCCATTAGGGAGGAAATTCTAGGATCTCAAATTAATGTGGAAGAAAAGGATGGCAGTTTATTGCCAGGTCGGAGTGGTTTGTGACCTGGAGGAGAACTTGAGGTGATTTTATTGCCTTGCACCTGCAGTCCTTGGTGGTTGAGGTCACAAATGTGGAGGGTGCTTTAAAGATATTGCAAGCTCTAGCCGCTATGCATTGGTGGTGGATAAGTTACCTATCATCTGGTTATTTTGTCCTGATTTGAGATTTTTGACCATTGTCAGAACTGCACTGAACCAGACCAGTGGAGAGTATTCCAACAGACTCCTTACTTGCAGATGGTGGAAAGACTCTGGGATGTCAGGGCATAAGTCCCTAACTACAGGTTCCTCACTCTCTGGCTTGCTCTCTTAGTCTTGGTATTTATATGGGAGCTCCAATTGAGTTTCTGGTCATTGATGATGTTGGGGGATCTGGCAAAGATAATGCCATTGAATGTCCAGGTAGGTAGTTATAGTCTTGTTTGTTGGAAATAGCCTTCATCTATCACTTCTCTGATTCCAACGTTACTTGCACTTATCAATCAATGCCTAAATGTTGTATAGGTCTTGCGGAACTTACACATGAGAATGTTTCAGTTGCTGAAGAGTTTCAAACTGAACTGAATGTTGTGAAGTCGTCAGTAAATTATCCCACTCTGACCTTATGATGGAAGAGAGGTCGTAGGTTAAAGAGCAGTGCCTAGAAACTGTCCTGAAGAGCTCCTGCTGTGATGTCCTAATATTGTGTTTGCCTCCAACATCTGAAACCATTTTTGTATGATGTATGACCAAACATTGAAACATTTTGCAAGCAGTTTAACTAGCAGTCTTTATAGCCTGATTCAGTTAAATACTGTGTTGTTGTCAAGTGTAATATCTGTAACCTTACTTCTGGGATTTATCTGGTTGTTCTTTTTGATTTGATGGATGGTGGAGAGAGGTATATGCTTGCCATGAGTTTGCTGATCATGGTGTTGTGTGTTTCTGCTGCTGATGAAGGTCCACACCGCCTCCTTTTTCCCATACTTGATCTACCTGACCTCAGGTGAGTCTTACTCGTTTTGCACAATTGTACCTCAGAAGATGATGGAGCATATAAGAATGTGAAAACAGGATGTGGTCTCCATAAGGACTGCCCAGTGATCGTTTCTACTAATGCCACTCTGGGCAGATGCATTTGCACAGGTACATCGATAACCAATTGGGTTTGTCCCGAGTTAACTCTCTCATTACCTACCTACCACTGGATGATGTACAGTGCCTATAAAAAGTATTCACCCCCTTGGAAATTTTTGTATTTTATTATTTTACAACATCTGCCACACCTAAACTTGGTAGCTAGGTTGATGTTTGGTGTGTTTCTTCTCTGCTTAAGTGTAGCATCTACACTACAACCTATTGGTTTTCTGAGTCAATCAGACTGGGGTGTCTGGAGTCACGTAGAGGCTGGACTAGTACAGATTTCCTTTACTGAAAGTAATTGGTAACCTAAGTGGGATTTTTTTAGTCATTGTTACTGATGACTACTCTGTTTTTACATTTAATTTCCCCATGATAATCTCAATTTAAATTCTAAGCTCATTATTGGAAGCTGACTTCAGCATTTCATCTGTTGTCCATATACCATCCTTCAAATGCACCAATGCTCACACAGCACTTGTGCTGAAATGCTGGAGGCAGATCGTTATTTCCCTTGCCAATCTCTGCCTGGCCATCATTTTTCACTGGAAATCCACACTTACAAGGTTCTTAAGTTAGACATGGGAGCTCTTGGTTATGTTTTGTTTCAACTCCATGTCAAGAAGTGTTTCAGCAGGTTTTCCTTCAAGTTCCAATGCAATTCCTGAACTAGCTGAATCCAATGCATTCTTTTTTTTTTAAACACATTACATTCTGTTCAATGTTGATGTTTTCCATCTTGATACCTGTAATTTGAGTGAGGGTTTAGAAGACTTTTGGAAACCTTATGATCTATACATTTGAAGTAGAAAATTAAGAAAATTTAAAAAAAAATTCTATGGCAACTAACATTTCTTACAATTTTTGAACAAGTCTTATAGTTGTGTGTTATCCTAATGATTTCCATAAGTCCTCATGCAAAACAACTAGAAAAGTTCCAATCCAATGTTTTTACAAAGCACTCTGAAACAATTTTTTGAACTGCAGTGTCAAGTTTGTTGTTTCTACTTCATTGAAAAGATACCAAAAATAATATTAGAAAATTATATAGGGAAATATTCATGGTAGTTATGCAATTGAGAGAGGAACTTTCTGAGGAAAATTCTTCAAAATAGTTCTATTGATTTTCTGTGCACTGACTCAGTATAAAACCATGAATGGTTTTATTCAGAAAATGCCAAAACTAATATTTGAAAAGGTGTTTTGAAGTAAAGCCAATTACCCCTTCATTTTAAGTTAAATGTAATGTTACTATAAAGTGCTAAAGGTTTGTCTGTTAGGAACTTCATGGTTTTGATTATAAGACCATAAGATATAGGAGCAGAATTAGGCTATTTGGCCCATCAAGCTGATCTGTGCCTAATCCATTTCCTTTCAGGCCCAATCTCCTCTCTTCTCCCCATAAGCTTTCATGCCCCAACTAATCAAGAATCTATCAACCTCTCTTTTAAAGATACCCAATGACTTGGCCTCCACAGCTGCCTGTGGCAACGAATTCCACTGATTCACCACTCTCTGGCTAAAGAGATTCCTCCTCAGCTCCATTCTAAATCGACGTCCTTCTGTTACGAGGCTGTGCCCTCTGGTCCTAGACTCCCCCACTATAGGAATCATCCTTCCCGTATCCACTCTGTCGAGACCTTTCAACATTCAATAGGTTTCAGCGAGACATTCCCCACCCCCCGTTTTTCTCAATTCCAGGGAGTACAGACCAAGAGCCGCGAATCTGCCCTTGTATGGTAACCCTTTCATTCCCGGATTCATTCTTGTGAACCTCCTCTAAACCTTCTACCATGTCAGCAAATCTCCCCTCATTCTTTTGAATTCCAAAGAGTACAGGCCCAGAGCCATCAAGCACTTCTCATATGATAAGCCTTTCAATCTTGGAATCATTTTCGTGAACATTTTTTGAACCCTCTCCAGTGTCAAAATTTATTTACTTAGATACGGGGCGAAAACTGCTCACAATACTCTTCATAGAAGCCTCTCCAGCCTCTTCTAAAGCCTCAACATTATATCCTTGCTTTTATATTCTAGTGCTCTCAAAATGCATGCTAACGTTGCATTTGCCTTCCTCATCACTGACTCAACGCAAATTAACTTTTAGGGAATCATGCACAAGGACTCCCAAGTTCCTTTGCACCTCAGATTTTTGAATTGTCTCTACATTTTGTCTATGCTATTATTTCTTCGACCAGACCGCATGACCGTACATTCCCCAACACTATTCCATCTGCCACTTCCTTGCCCATTTTCCTGATCTGTCTAGGTCTTTATGCTGCCTCTCTGCTTCCTCAACGCTACTTGCACTGCTACTTATCTTCATATTGTCCACAAACTTGGGCACAAAGTCATCATTTCCATCATCCAAATCATTGACATAACACATAAAAAGAAATGGTCCCAACACAGAGCCCTGTGCAACACCACCAGTCACCGGCAGCCAGCCAGAAAAGGCTCTCTTTAATCTCACTCTTCGCCTCCTGCCAGTCAGCCAATACTCTCTCCATGCTAGTACCTTAACTGTAATATCATGGTGTATGTAACAAGTAATTTCTGGTCTGTACCAGTGGCTTCCAGGAAAGACTGGATGACAACTGAGGAAGGTCAGTGAAGCTGGAGAGACAGCTGACCTCCAGGAAAGACTGGTACGGGCTCACAAGGCTAGCAACCTTGTGGGCAGCACTCGCAAGAGGGCACCACTCAAGCTATGACTGAACACGAAGAGCAATACCCCCAGAGTCTCCCGAGATGGGGGGAGGATGAGAGACTCAACAGGACGCTCATACCGGCAACGGCCAGGACAGGAAACACGACTACAAGGAAGCTAAAGCAAACAACATTGACCGGAGAGGAATTCACGGTGAGGTGTCATTGCGGGAAAGTCTGCAAGAACATCAGAGGGCTCAAGATACACCAGAGCAGGTCTAGATGTGGATCAATGGTGACCCAAGTGCAGCGCACGGACTTAGTGTCTGGTGCGACGAAGGAGAATTCCAGCCAGGAAGCACCCCACAGAGCTGGAGATCTCCCTGCACTTGAGTAACCTCAGCACCAAACAACAGACCAAGTCAGTTCCTCTTCGGCTACCCCAATCCATTTGTCAAGGAAAGACAGGATCAAATCGCCTAGATCGTCAGACAACATCGCCTGGATGCAGTTCGATGATGATCTAGACGGCATCCTGGAAGTTGCCTTAGCAGGTCCACTACACAGAAAGATCGACTCACTCACAGCCATAGCGTACAATCTAGCTAAGGAACGATTTGACCCAACGGAGTGGAAAAGCCAGCCGGAGTTACCACGGCAACCAAATAGGAGGGAAAGGGAGGTTCGTCGCTTGAGAGGCAAATTAAAGACGCTCAACAAGAGGTTTAAAACCAGCTCACCGGCCGAAAAAGAAGGTATCAAGGACTTAACCAGTATGCTGCGGGAAAAGCTGTGCAAACTCCGGAGGGCGGAACATCTGTGACAGAGAAGAAGGAAGAAAGAGAAAAGGCGAGCGCAGTTTGTGAGAGATCCATTCAGCTTCACCAGGACTCTTCTCGGCCAACAAAGATCTGGTATACTATCCAGCTCGAAGCCAGAGGTGGAAGAGTTCCTGCGGGAGGCACACAGCGACCCCCGGAGGGGTCAGGGGCTCAGAACCAATCGGGCTGTGTGTAGACTGGAAAATCCGTCAACTGAGCTGAATGTGAAGGAGCCTACATGGCAGGAAATCCAGGACATCATCCAGAAAGCTAAAGCATCAGCTGCCCCAGGCCCAAGCAGCATACCTTATAAGGTGTATAAGAAATGCCCAAAACTTCTTCGGAGGCTGTGGAAGGTCATGAGAAAGATCTGGGCCAAAGGTACTATTCCATCAAGTTGGAAATTGGCAGAGGGATGCTTTATTCAAAAGGAAGAGGATTCTTCCACAACTACCCAGTTTAGGACAATTTCTCTCCTGGATGTGGAATGTAAGATTTTCTTTTCTGTGCTCACAAGAAGGCTGACTTCTTACATGACGCAGAACCGCTATATCAACACATCCATCCAGAAAGGCGGTATTCTGGGCTTTTCGGGGTGTCTGGAACACACCTCAATGATTAACCATTTGATCCGTGAGGCCAAGCGGGAAAAAGGTGACCTAACAGTTGTCTGGTTAGACCTTGCGAATGCCTACGGGTCTATTCCACATGACCTCATCCGAGAAGGACTTGACCACTACCACATCCCAGTGGCTATTCGAGACATGATCACCAGCTACCTAGGAGGATTCAAACTCAGATTTACATCAGCTGATTTCACAACTAGTTGGTAGGACCTCCAGAAGGGGATTCCAACAGGGTGCACCATCTCCCCCATCCTATTTATTATAGGAATGGGAACCTCCTATTATCAGCAGCAGAAGGTGTAACCCGCGGCCCGATGTTGGAGTCAGGCATTGTTCAGCCGGCTCTGTGAGGGTTCATGGATGACATCACTATAAGAACATGTCCAAGCAAGATGGGTATTGGAAACCCTGGACAATGTGGCCACTTGGGCGAGGACGTCCTTCAAGACCAAGAAGTCCAGGTGCATGGTGATCAGAAAGGGCAAAGTTACTGGCAAGTTTAGCCTCCAGGTAAAGGGTGAGGTCATCCCTTCCATCGAAGATAACCTGATAAAATGCTTGGGGAAGTGGTTTAATGTGTCACTGACAGATGGGGCCAATGTCACCAATGCTGTGAAGCAGACAGACTAATGGCTAAAGAAGATCGACAGATCCGGACTTCCTAGTAAATTCAAGACCTGGCTGTACCAATTCGGTCTTCTGCCCAGGCTTTACTGGTTCTTCACACTTTATGAGTTCCCCATGATTGCTGTAGAGGGCATCGAGAGGAAAACCAACAAGCACCTGCGGAGATGGTTGGGAGTTTCCCCAAGCTTCTCTTCAGTGGGCCTCTATACTTGATCTGGGCAACTGCAGCTTCCCCTGTCATCTGTTGTGGAGGAATTCAAGGTGGCAAAATGCAGAACCTTATTAAGCTTGAGAAATTCCAATGACGTCTTGGTAAAGCAAGCAGGCATTACAACCAGATCTGGGTGCAAGTGGGCAGCCAGCGCAGCTGTGGAGCAGGCAGTGTGTTCTCTGAAGCTGCAAGATTTCATCGGCAACCCCTGCGTTGGGCGGCACGGCCTCGGCTCAGTTCACTTCCAACAGTGGAGAAATGCAAGCATAAGGAACAGGCGAGACATGGTACAGGCAGAAGTACGGATCCGCGAGGAAGAGAAGCGGATGTCAAAGGCTGTGGAACAAGGGTCCCAGGGTGCCTGGACAAAATGGGATCTGCCCAAGCGCAAGATATCATGGGCAGCGTTATGGAGACTGGAGCCCTTCTGTATTTCCTTCCTCTTACGATCCGTGTATGACATCCTTCCTTTGCCATTACATCTGTACACATGGGGGATAAGAGAGGACCTGAACTGTAAGCTCTGTGGTCAAAAGGGAACACTGGCTCATATACTGTCTGGGTGCAAAACAGCTCTAACTCAAGGATGGTATAGGTCCTTGATAAGGTGCTTCTGGCTCTTGCTGACACACTAGAGCGAGGGGAGATGCAAGAAGAGGACGGCTGGCACAGATTTGAGGAAGGTCATCACCTTCATCAAAGAGAGAACCAGGCCTGTCGTAACCAAACCACCAAAGCCTGATGTGGCACACACAACCCTACGCCCAGACATTGTACTGTGGTCAACTGAAGACAGGAAAATAATTCTGGTTGAGCTGACTGTACTATGAGAGGAGGGATGGGAAGAGGCCCACGAGAGAAAGGCCTTGAAGTACCAGCCCTTAGTGCAGGAGTGCAAAGGCAAGGGATGGCGGGCATGGTTGTTCCCTGTGGAGATCGGCTGCAGAGGTTTCCCAGCCAAATCAGCATGGTGGTTGTTGTCAGATCTAGGCCTGGACGAAAGGAGCAAAAAACAAGCAGCTCGTAGGATGAGGGAAAAGGCAGAACGAACCTCTTGTTGGATTTGGAGTAGGCGAGAGGAGGGGAACTGGAAGCCAGGAGCAGACGGGCAGTGATTTGGCCACCACTGCCGGCCCACCAACTGGAGAGTGTCGTGGTTAAGGGTCGAAACACTCAGTGAAGGTTAGGAACCACCTGATGACATCTGCTCCTGGCTGAAGGCTACATTTACGTTATAAGGTATCTGGAGAATACACCCTAACAGGTGTAAGTAACAAGTAATGGGTTGTTAACTTCTTGAGCAGCCACAAGTGTGGCACCTTGACAACGGCCTTCTGAAAACCCAAGTACACAGCATTATCCCATTCTCCTTTGTCAGTCCTGCTTGTTATTTCTTCAAAGAATTCCAACAGATGTGTCAGGTAAGATTTTCCCTTTAGATAGCCATGCTGACTTTGGCTTATTCATCATATACCTTCAAGAACTCTGAAACCGCATCTTTAACAATCAACTCCAACAGCTTCCCAACCATTGAGGTCAGACTAACTGGCTTATAATTTCCTTTTTTCTGCCTCTCTCTCTTCTTGAAGAGCTGAGTGACATTTGCAATTTTCCAGTCCCCCAGAACCATGCCAGAATCGACTGATTCTTGAAAGATCATCATTAATTCCTCCACAATCTCTTGAGGAACCTCTTTCAAAACCCCAAGGTGTAAACCACCTGGTCCAGGTGATTTATCGACCTTCAGATTTTTCTGTTTCCCCAGCACCTTCTCCCTAGTATCGGCAACTTCACTCGATTCTGCCCCTGACACACTTGAACTTCTGGCATACTGCTAGTGACTTCCACATTATAGTTTGATCATTCATGGTTAAGATTTCTACTGCAAAGCTGTAGGTATTTCATTTTACATGGACTGTAAGAGCAGTCCCTTCTGTTTTTAGCATGTTTGGGTTTGAGCTAAAGATCAACTTAGGAATGTTGTGTCAGCCAGTCGGGATGGTGGAATTGGGAGAAGGTTCCAGTGAATACTAGGTGGAGAGATTTTGGTGACAGACACTGGTGAGGGTCGAGGTCTTTTTGGTGGGAGCTGGGAGAAGACAAGAGGGAAGATGACTGAGGATGCCGTCCCTGTTGCACAAGGTGCTTTGCTGATGAATGACTACAAGGAGGAGGGACCAATAATCCCACTGGGGAACCAGTTTGTTCAAGATGGATTTCAAGTGACATTCGGAAGGTGGTGTGTGCGCTTTCATGCAGACCGATGGTCCAGCGTTTGAGTTAAAAACAAGATGAGCTCCAACTTATGTGCATATTTGAACTGGGTTAATTGTAATGGGCCCTTCTTATTTTTTCTTTTTTCCTACTAATTGATCAATAAAGCTGAAATTTGTAAATATACATTCTTTATAATTTTATGCTGAGTATGATCTGTTATTTCTTTACAACAGGTAATTACAAGTGGGCAGCATTTACACAGTAATGCTTTTTACGATGTCTGTCAATGATTTGGACTACGGTATTAATGGAAATAAATTTGCCAACGATACAAAGATAGGTGGAGGAGCGGGTAGTGTTGAGGAAACAGAGAGCCTACAGAGAGACTTAGATAGTTTAGGGGAATGGACAAAGAAGTGGCAAATGAAGTACAATGTTGGAAAGTGTATGGTCATGCACTTTGGTGGAAGAAATAAATGGGCAGACTATTATTTAGATGGGGAGAGAATTCAAAATGCAGAGATGCAAAGGGACTTGGGAACCCTTGTGCAAGATACCCTAAAGGTTAACCTCCAGGTTGAGCCGATTGTGAAGAAGTCGAATGCAATGTTGGCATTCATTTCTAGAGATATAGAATATAAGAGCATGGATGTGATGTTGAGGCTCTATAAGGCACTCGTGAAAGCACAATTGGAGTATTGTGTGCAGTTTTGGTCTCCTTATTTTAAAAAGGATATACTGACATTGGAGAGGGTTCAGAGAAGATTCACGAGAATGATTCCAGGAATGAAAGGTTTACCATATGAGGACTGTCTGGCAGCTCTTGGGCTGTATTCCCTGGAGTTCAGGAGAATGAGGGAGGATCTCATAGAAACATTCTGAATGTTAAAAGGCCTGAACAGATTAGATATGGCAAGGTTACTTCCCATGGTAGGGGATTCTAGGACAAGGGGGCACGACTTGAGGATTGAAGGACATCCTTTTAGAACTGAAATGCGGAGAAATTACTTTAGTCAGAGGGTGGTAAATCTGTGGAATTTGCTGCCACGAGTGGCTGCGGAGGCCAAGTCATTGGGTGTATTTAAGGCAGAGATAGATAGGTTCATGATTAGCCAGGGCATCAAAAGGTATGGAGTGAAAGCAGGGGAGTGGAGATGACTGGAAGAATTGGATCAGCCCATGATTGAATGGCAAAGAAGACTCGATGGGCCGAATGGCCTGCTTCTGCTCCTATATCTTGTGGTCTTAGATCTTATATGCTCAGATTGGGGTGCAGCTGGTCGAAACATCCCAGCTCTCCTGATCTGATGGCACCCAAGTCATTTCGATCCTAGACGTATGGAGTTTGAGAAAAGAGTTTTCTCACTGCTAAGTCCATTGACTTGTTAGCGACAGGCTAACCAGCCATATTTCTAGAGACACCCGGTAAAAAAACAATTTCAGTAGCTTTGCTCAAGATTAAACAAAATGTCAGATCTGTAGTCAGAGCAGCTAATATTTGAACAAGAGGTATAGGTCAAAGCAAATGGGAAGGAAGACTTTGGAGAGAAAAGAGGGAGTGGGAAAGTGTAGAAAGAGAACAGAAAAAAGATGTTCTGGAAAGAGTTGCTATCATTGAATTGCTGAAACAAGGGATTGTCTCAGATCAGGCAGCATTGATAGTGAGAGAAAATTATATAACATTTCAGATTAATGACTTTTCATCAGTTCAGCTGAGAGTCCATGTACTGAAGCATTGACTCTATTTCTCCCTGCAGTTTCTCCCTGATCATTAGAACATCTCCTGTAATTTCAGACCTGAGCGTGAATGTTGGTAGTATGTGCACTTAGCAAATTCTTTGTGTGAACGATTGGTGCTCCAGTATCTCTTCACATCCCTTATGTAAGTGGGTTGACAGGTTAATTGGTCACTGATAATTGCCTCTGGTTTGCAGCTGCATGGTGGGGATTTAATGGGAATGTGGGAAGACTAAGTAGACCAGTAAGTCTTGGTCAGTTGCGGGGAAATTGCTGGAGAAAATTCATAGGGATAGGATATATGAACATATGGATACCCAAGATCTAATGAGGAAGAACCAGCATGACTTTGTGTGTGACAGGCCGTGCCTTACCAACTTGATTGAGATTTTTGACAAGCTGATGAGAGAGATTGATGAGGGTAGGATAGTGGATGTTGTCAACATGGATTTTAGTAAGGTGTTTGACAAAACCCCTCATGCAAAGATAATCTAGGAGATTAAGGTGTATGGGGTCCATGTTGAATTAGCTGTTTGGTTTCAGAACTGCCTTTTGCATGGAAGACAGAGGGTAGCAGTTGAAGGGGCATATTCAAGCTGGAATTCTGTAATTAGTGGAATTCTGCAGGGATCCATGCTGGGAGCTCTGCTGTTTGTGATGAATATAATTGACCTGGATGAAAATGTAGCTGGATGGGTTTGTAAGTTTACAGATGATTGGTGGAGTTGTGGATAATGTAGAAGACTGGCAAAAAATAGAGCACAGGTGTGGCTGAGAAATGGTAGTTGGAGTTTAACCCAGATAAATGTGAGGTAGGGCAAATGCAAGGAGACAGTACACTGTTAAGGCAAGGTCCTCTACAGTGTTGCTGAGCAGAGAGATCTTGGGATCCAAGATCATAGCTCTTTGAAAGTGGCTATGCAAGTCGATCGGGTGGTTAAGAAGGTTTATAGAATGCTTGCTTTTATCAGTTAAGGCATTTAGTTCCAAAGTCAGGGAGTTGTGCTGCAGCTTCACTCCGGTTAGGTTACATCTGGAGTATTGTGAGCAGTTCTGGTTGCCCCACTACAGGAAGGATACTGAGGCTTTGAAGAAAGTGCAGAAGAGGTTTAGCAGGATGCTGCCTGGTATGGAGAACGTGTTATTACGAGGCTGGATAAACTTGGGTTGGTTTCTCTGGTGTGCCGGAGGCTGAGGGGAGATCCGATAGAGGTTTACAAGATTATGAGACACATAGCTAGAGTAGACAGAGAGTATCTGTTTCCCAAGATTGAAATGTATGATACCAGAGGGCATGCATTGAAGGTGAGAGGGGGTATGTTCAAGGGATGTGAGGGGTGAATTTTTTACTTCGAAAGTGGTTGACACATGGAATGCGCTGCCTGGTATGTTCGTAGAGGCAAATACATTAGAGGCTTTTGAGAGATGTTTGGACGGGCACATGGATGAGCAGAAGATGGAAGGATCTGGACATCATGTAGGTAGAAGGGATTAATGGTTAGATGTTTTTGATTTGCTTTTTAGCTGGTTCGACACAACATTGTGGGTCAAATGGCCTGTTCTTGAGCCATACGGTTTTATACTCTGTGTAATAAAATGGCATTAGTGTCGGTTGATGGTCAGCTTGGACTCATTGGCCATGAGGCTCGCCTCTGCGCTGTAGTGGTCTACACCTTCTGTGATGTTCATAGTTGCTGGATGGTGAGCGTGGAAGCTCATTTGGGTTGTGATTACAAAATTTCTCTGTGAGGGAGGGTGAAATTTGCTGGTTAATTTGTTTTTTATTTGTCAAAAAGAAAACTCATAGATTGGTGAACGAAATTCTTTTCATTCAGTGTGTGCTGTGCCAACATCAGCCACTGACATGTATGTTACAAACAAAATGTTTCCTTTGCTTGTATCCCTACAACAAGCTTCAGCCTCAAATTTAGCAGGGTACCTCTTTTGTATATTACTGTAAAATTCATTTTCCATTTCTGCAGGTAACCAACCGATGGTTTCCCTGACTGAGATTTGTACATACTGTATGCTTGAATTATTTTAGAATCATTGAGTTAGTTATATAACATGGAAACGGGCACTTCAGGTCCACACCTTCATGCCAGCCAAGGTGCCTAACAAAACTGGTCCCGTTTGCCTGTGTTTGGATCATATCTATTTTAAACCTGTTCAAATATGTTTTCAAGTTGTAATTGTACCTATCTCTACCACTTCCTATGACAGCTCATTCTATATACCCATCACCCATGTAAAAAAATGTGGCCCTCAAGTTCTCTTTTAATCTTTTTCCCTTTTCCTTAAACCTATGCTCTGTCTTATCCTGATACAAAAACTGTGACCATCCACCTTATCTATGCCCCTCATGATTTTATAAACCTCTATGTGGTCACTCTTTAGTCCCCCTTGCTCCAGAAAAAACAGTCTCAGCTTATTCAAGAAATATTAAAATATAGAAGTATTCTGTGCATTTCTGGTTGCGGTACTATAGAAAGGATGTGGTACCAAATCAGAATCAGCTTTATTATCACTGACATGTGACGTGAAATTTGGTAACTTAGCAGCAGCAGTTCAATGCAATACATAATCCAGCAGAGAGAAAAACATAAATAAAATAAACCATAATAATAAATAAACAAGTAAATCGATTATGTATGTTGAACAGACTTTTTAAAATGTGCAGTAACAGACATACTGTATATTAAAAAAAAGTGAGGTAGTGTCCAAAGCTTCAATGTCCATTTAGAAATCAGATGGCAGAGGGGAAGAAGCTGATCCTGAATTGCTGAGTGTGTGCCTTCAGGCTTCTGTACCTCCTACCTGATGGTAACAGTGAGAAAAGGGCATGCTCTGGGTTCTGGAGGTCCTTAATAATGGACGCTGCCATTCTGAGACACCGCTCCCTAAAGATGTCCTGGGTGCTTTGTAGGCTAGTACCCAAGATGGAGCTGACTAGATTTACAACCCTCTGCAGCTCCTTTCGGTCCTGTGCGGTAGCCCCTCCATACCAGACAGTGATGCAGCCTGTCAGAATGCTTTCCACGATTCAACTAAAGAAGTTTTTGAGTGTATTTGTTGACATCCCAAATCTCTTCAAACTCCTAATAAAGCATAGCCGCTGTCTTGCCTTCTTTATAACTGCATCAATATGATGGGACCAGGTTAGATTCTCAGAGATCTTAACACTCAGGAACTTAAAACTGCTCACTCCCTCCACTTCTGATCCCTCTATGACGATTGGTATGTGTTCCTTCATCTTACCCTTCCTGAAGTCCACAATCAGCTCTTTCATCTTACTGACGATGAGTGCCAGGTTGTTGCTGCGACACCACTCCACTAGTTGGCATATCTCACTCCTGTACGCCCTGCCGTCACCACCTGAGATTCTACCAACAATGGTTGTATCATCAGCAAATTTATAGATGGTATTTGAGCTATGTCTAGCCACACAGTCGTGTGTATATAGAGAGTAGAGCAGTGGGCTAAGCACACACTCCTGAGGTGCGCCAGTGTTAATCGTCAGCGAAGAGGATATGTTATCACCAATCTGTACAGACTGTGGTCTTCTAGGAAGTCGAGGATCCAGTCGCAGAGGGAAGTACAGAGGCCCAGATTCTGCAACTTCTTAATCAGGATTGTGGGAATGATGGTATTAAATACTGAGCAATAGTCAATGAACAACATCCTGACATAGGTGCATGTGTTGTCCAGGTGGTCTAAACCCATGTGGAGAGCCATTGAGATTGTGTCTGCCGTTGATATATGTGGTGAAAGGCAAATTGCAATGGGTTCAGGTCCTTGCTGAGGCAGGAGTTCAATTGACAGAGTACTGAAGAGATTTACCAGGATGTTGGCTGGAATGGAAAAATTGGATAAGCTATGTTTACTCTCACTGAAACATAGAAAGATGAGCAGTGACCATAGAGTTTTTATACAATTATAAGGGGCATAGATAGGATCATAGAACTCCAAGGGCAGGAGAGTCTAGAATTAGAGCACACAGATTTAAGGTGAGAGGGAAGAAATTTTAAAGGAGATGTGAGGGGTAAGTTTTTTTCACACAAAAGGTGGAGATTATCTGGAATAGGCTGCCAGGGCAGGTGTTAAAGGTATATTCAGTTAAAACCTTCAAAAGGAATTTTGACAGGTATTTACTTAAGATAGATGCAGAGGAGGGATATGGATCAATTGTAAGAGTCAGATAGCCACAAGTGTGAAGGCCAAGCGCTTAAGATGTTAGACTGAAATCCGGTGGGAGTTCCACACATAGCTGTGAACCCTGATTGAAGCACCGATACTTTAGGGAACAGATGACCATGTAGGTTTTCTCCCCTGTGGTTAGGTGAAACTACAACTGGAGGTCACAGCTTTAAGGTGAATAGTGAAATACTTAAAGGGTACCTGAGGGGGAACTTCTTCACTCAGAAGATGGTACAAGTGTGGAAAGAGCTGCTAGTAGAAGTGGTCAATAGCAACCCTTTAAGAGCAGATTGGATAGGTACACGGATGAGAGGGATGTAGAGAGCTATAGGCCAGGTGCAGGTAGATGGGACTAGACAGAAGAACAGGTCAGCACCGATCAGATGGGTCAAAAAGCCTGATTATGTACTGTATTATACTTGTTTTAGAGATGCAGCATGGTAGCAGGCCTTCATGGCTTAACGAACCGATGCTATCCAATTACACCCATGTAACTAATTAACCTACTCACCCTTACCATTGGGATTGGAGCTGACAGGGGAAACATACAAACTCCCCGTGACAGTGATTGGAATTGAACATGGGTCACTGCCGCTGTAATAGCATTATGCTAACCGCTACGTTTTTGTGCCGCCCATGACTCCATGTAGGCCAGTAGGATTAGAGTAGATAGGCAATACAGTCAGCATAGAAAAGGTGGGCCAAAAATCCTTTTTCAATGCTGAATGATTTAATGATGATTCTATGTAGCTGGCCAAAGCTCCACTTTATTAGATTCCTTACTTCCTATGTAGTTGGTAAAGTGAGAAACTTTGTGTCTGCTGGTTTTGCTCTAAGTTAGAAGGGTTTTGAGTTTATTAGGGTAAATTGTGGGATATTTAAACAATTTTGTCATTATTTATTGCATCCAGTGCAACAGTTAAGTATCACAAATGTTACATACTGCGGGTCAGATGTTGAGTAAAACTCATGATGTGCTTTGGACTGGTCACAGAAAAATATAGCAATTTGAATTTTGGGCTTTCCCCACAAACTATTGTCTAGGCATCCAGTTGTAAACTGCCATGGTTTATAAACCCTTGTTCACAAGCAGTATATGCATACCAGGTTTATTTTACATATGACTTACAGAAAACACTTATTATATTCAAGTCGAGCCACCTCTCGCTTTTCCAAACTCCAGTGGGTTGAAGGCTTGTCAAATTAAACTTCTCTCTAATAGCGTAACTCTCTTCCTTAAATTATGAGATAAGTTCCCTACACATTACTCCAGATGGAGTCATGCCCTATGTAACTGAAACAGGTCCTCTGGCATTGTATTAAATTTATCTGGTACTAAACCATAGATGGCATCCGTTAGTCTCGTGAGACCATGGATCTGCGCCTGGAAAGTCTTGCTTCAGTCTCTCCAGGACGCAGGCCTGGGCAAGGTTGTACAGAAGACAGGCAGCTGCCCAAGCAGCAAGTCTCTCCACACCACCAATGTTGTCCAAGGGAAGTTGCAAGGGCTGATACAGCTTGGCACCGGTGACGCCGCAGGAGTTGCCAGAGCAAGGTTGAAAGCAACGTTAGACTGCCTTAGGGACTCCAGCTCTGGATTTGCCCTCAGGGTTTACTCCCGAAGCCTTTCCCATAAGTGGGTATGGCTGCAAGGCAGCGGAGGTTTGAAATCAGAGTTTTCCCTCTCTTAGATGGACTGCCTTCCCAGGCTGACGAGCTCCATCTACCCGAAGCACTGGTCTTAAGGTGCGAGGACCTGCCTTCGCCCCTTCTCCTGTCAGTAGAAACAGTTCCACCGGGCACGCGAAGGCCAAGAGTTCGACTAAACCATAATATTCCGAAAATCAAATAACTTTGCATACTGGAAATCTAGAATAAAAACAGAAAATGTTCAGGTGGCGTTTGTGGAAAGAGTAAGAGGGTTAATATATTCGATCGAAGACTCATTGTTAGAACTGAGATGGAAAGTAACAAGTTTACTTTAAATTCCAGTGAGGTAGGAGTAGTGCAAAGGGAATATTTTTATAAGGTGAAGCTGGAATTGTAGTTGGGAGTATGCTGTGGACAAAGCATAGAAGACACAGGATTGTGTAGAAGCTGAGATGTGCAGGTCATTGGTCTAGGAAATGCCCAGCAAATCAGGTGGCTCCTCCCCTTTAAATTGCTCTTTCTTGTTGTAATGTATGTATTCTGTGTTTTGAAAGGTTGCCTTAAATGTCTGCCACTGCATTCTAGTTGGCTGATTCCTTATCCTAATTTCTAGAGACTTCAATGGAAAAGAATTCCATTCACTGCTCTACTGTTGTCCAATTTACATGACATCAAGGTCAAAATTTACCCTTAATTTGTTTATTAATGCCACCTAAGGCTGAGACCTTTGTTAATTGTAATCTAGGTATACAATTTGGATGTGATGTGCAAGGCGAGGTTAGTAAGACTACAGATGGTTCTAAAATAGATCGTGTAGAAGGTTAAAGAGTCATAGAAAAGTACAGCACAGAAACAGGCCTTTCAGCCCATCTAGTCTGTGCCGAACCATTTAAATTGCCTACTGCCATCGACTTGCATTGGGACCATAGCCCTCATAGCCCTTCATCCATGTACCTATCTAAACTTCTCTTAAATGGTGAAATTGAGCTCATGTGTACCACTTGCTCTGGCACCTCATTCCAAACTGTCTCACCCCTCTGTTCCCCTTAAACTTTTCGCCTTTCACCTTTAACCCATGTGACCTCTAGTTGTAGTCCCACCCAACCTCAGCGGAAAAGCCTGCTTGCATTTACCCTATCTATACCCCTCGTAATTTTGTATACCTCTATGAAATCTCCTGTGAATCTTCTACATTTCAAGGAATAAAGTCCTAACCCCTATTCAATCTTACCATATAACTCAGATCCCTTAGACCTGGCAACATCCTTGTAAAGTTTCTCTGTACTCTTTCAGCCTTATTAACATCTTTGCTGTAGGTAGGTGACCAAAACTGCACACAATATTCCAAATTTGGCCTTACCAATGTCTTATACCACTTCAATTTAACAACCCATCTCATGTACTCAGTACTTTGATATATGAAGGCCAATGTGCCAAAAGCTCTCTTTACAACCCAATCAATCTGTGCTGCCACTTTCAATGATTTATGGACTTGTATTCTCAGATTCTTTTGTTCTACTACATTGTAATGAATAATTACAGTTGTCTTGATCAGCAAGATATGTGGACAGAGGATTGGCAAATGTCTTTCAATACAGATAAGCATAAGGTATTACATTAACCATCTAACAATTACAGCACGGAAACAGGCCATCTCGGCCCTCCTGGTCCGTGCTGAACTCTTACTCTCACCTAGTCCCACTGACCTGCACTCAGCCCATAACCCTCCATTCCTTTCCTGTCCATCTAGCTGTCCAATTTAACTTTAAATGACAACGTTGAATCTGCCTCAACCACTTCTGCTGGAAGCTCGTTCTACACAGCTACCACTCTCTGAGTAAAGAAATTTCCCCCTCATGTTACCCCTAAACTTTTGCCCTTTAACTCTCAACTCATGTCCTCTGTTTGAATCTCCCCCACACTCAATGGAAAAAGCCTATCCACGTCAGCTCTATCTATCCCCCTCATAATTTTAAATACCTCTATCAAGTCTCCCCTCAACCTTCTACGTTCCAAAGAATAAAGACCCAACTTGTTCAACCTTTCTCTGTAACTTAGGTGATGAAACCCAGGTAACATTCTAGTAAATCTTCTCTGTACTCTCTCTATTTTGTTGACATCTTTCCTATAATTCAGTGACCAAAACTGTACACAATACTCCAAATTTGGCCTCACCAGTGCCTTATACAATTCCAACATCACATCCCAACTCCTCTACTCAATGCTCTGATTTATAAAGGCCAGCATACCAAAAACTTTCTTCACCACCCTATCCACATGAGATTCCACCTTTAGGGAACTATGCTCCATTATTCCTAGATCCCTCTGTTCTACTGCATTCTTCAATGCCCTACCATTTACCATGTATGTCCTGTTTTGATTAGTCCTACCAAAATGTAGCACCTCACATTTATCAGCATTAAACTCCATCTGCTATCTTTCAGCCTACTCTTCTAACTGGCATAAATCCCTCTGCAATCTTTGAAAACCTACTTCATTATCCACAACTCCACCTATCTTAGTATCATCTGCATACTTACTCATCCAATTTACCACCCCATCATCCAGATCATTAATGTTTATGACAAATAACATTGGACCCAGTACAGATCCCTGAGGCACACCACAAGTCACCGGCCTCCAATCTGAAAAACAGTTATCCACCACTACTGTCTGGCGTCTCCCATCCAGCCACTGCTAAATCCACTTTACTGCTTCAATATTAATACCTAACGATTGAACCTTCCTAACTAACCTTCTGTGGAACCTTGTCAAAGGCCTTACTGAAGTCCATATAGACAACATCCACTGCTTTACCCTCGTCAACTTTCCAAGTAACCTCTTCAAAATTTCAAATAAGATTTGTCAAACATGACCTTCCACGCAAAAATCCATGTTGACTGTTCCTAATCAGACCCTGTCTATCCAGGTAATTATATATACCACCTCTTAAGAATACTTTCCATCAATTTACCCACCACTGACATCAAACTCACAGGATAATTTCTAGGTTTACTCTTAGAACCCTTTCTAAACAATGGAACAACATGAGCAATGCGCCAATCCTCTGGCACCATCCCCGTTTCTAATGACATTTGAAATATTTCTGTCAGAGCCCCTGCTATTTCCACACTAACTTCCCTCAAGGTTCTAGGGAATATCCTGTCAGGACCCGGAGACTTATCCGCTTTTATATTCCTTAAAAGCTCCAGTACTTCCTCTTCTTTATAATCATCATAGTTTCGATAACCTCTCTACCTGTTTCCCTTATCTTACACAATTCAATATCCTTCTCCTTAGTGAATACCGAAGAAAGGAAATTGTTCAGAATCTCCCCATCTCTTTTGGCTCCACACATAGCTGTCCACTGTGATTCTCTAAGGGACCAAGTTTATCCCTCACTATCCTTTTGCTATTAATATAACTGTAGAAACCCTTGGGGTTTATTTTCACCTTACTTGCCAAAGCAACCTCTTATCTTCTTTTAGCTTTTCTAATTTCTTTCTTAAAATTCTTTTTACATTCTTTATATTCCTTGAGCACCTCACTTACTCCATGCTGCCTATATTTATTGTAGATATCTCTCTTTTTCCAAACCAAGTTTCCAATATCCCTTGAAAACCATGGCTCTCTCAAACTTTTAACCTTTCCTTTCAACCTAACAGGAACATAAAGATTCTGTACCCTCAAAATTTCACCTTTAAATGACCTCTATTTCTCTATTACATTCTTCCCATAAAACAAATTGTCCCTATCCACTCCTTCTAAATCCTTTCACATCTCCTCAAAGTTAGCCTTTCTCCAATCAAAAATCTTAACCCTGGGTCCAGACCTATCCGTCTCCATAATTATATTGAAACTAATAGCATTGTGATCACTGGACCCGAAGTGCTCCCCAACAAATACCTCCGTCACCTGACCTATCTCATTCCCTAACAGGAGATCCAACACTACCCCTTCTCTAGTTGGTACCTCTATGTATTGCTGCAAAAAACTATCCTGCACGCATTTTACAAACTCCAAACCATCCAGCCCTTTTACAGTATGAGCTTCCCAGTCTGTGTGTGGAAAATTAACATCTCCCACAATCACAGCCTTGTGCTTACTACAAATATCTGCTATCTCCTTACAAATTTGCTCCTCCAATTCTTGCTCCCCATAAGTGTTACTACACCTTTCCCATTCCTCAATTCTACCCAAATAGGCTCTCTTGACAAGCCCTCTAATCTATCCTGCCAGAGCACCGCTGTAATATTTTCTCTGACAAGCAATGCAACACCTCCCCCTCTTGTCCCTCCGATTCTATCACACCTGAAACAACTAAATCCAGGAATATTTAGTTGCCAGTCACACCCCTCCTATAACCTTGTTTCACTAATAACTACCATGTCATACTTCCAGGTATCAATCCATACTCTAAGCTTATCCACCTTTCTTATAATGCTCCTAGCATTAAAATAAATGCATTTAAGAAATTTTCCACCTCTTACTCTCTGTTTATCACTAACGGTGCAAACAACTTTACTATTTTCTTTTTCTTCCTTCTCCCCTACATCTGTTCCTATTCTCTGGTTCTGCTCCCCCCCCCCATCTAGTTTAAATCCACCGGAGCCTCTCTAGCAAACCTACCTGCAAGAATATTTGTCCCCCTCCAGTTCAGATGTAAACCGACCCACCGGGCAAACCTACCTGTAAGAATATTTGTCCCCCTCCAGTTCAGATGTAAACCGACCCACCGGAACAGGTCCCACCTTCCCTGGAAAACTGCCCAATTATCTATAAATCTGAAGCCCTCCCTTCTGCACCATGTCTTCAGCCACATGTTGATCTGAGCTATCTTACTATTTCTAAACATGCCTGCACGTGGCACTGGTAGCAATCCTGAGACTGTTATCCTGGAGGTCCTGTCCTTTAACTTGGCGCCTAACTCTCTAAACTCACCTTTCAGGACCTCCTCACTCTTCCTACCCATGTCATTGGTCCCTGCATGGACCACGACATCCGGCTGCTCACCCTCCCTCTTGAGAACTCGATCCAAGATATCGCGGACCTTGGCACGAGGGAGGCAACAGACCATTCGGATTCTCGATCTCGTCCACAGAACCTCTTATCTGTCCCCCTAACTATTGAATCCCCTGTCACTACTGCTCTCCTCTTTTCCCTCCTTCCCTTCTGAGTTGAGGGTCCCATCTCGGTACCAGAGACGCAACCACTGCAACTTGTCCCTGGTAGGTCGTCCCCATCAACAGTATCCAAAACGATGTACTTATTATTGGTGGGAATAGCCACAGGGGTGCTCTGCTCATTCTGTCTATTCCCCTTCCCTCTCCTGACAGTCACCCAGCTACCTGTCTCCTGACTCTTAGGGGTGACTATCTCCCTGTAACTGCTCTCTATTTCTGCCTCTGCCTCCAGAATAATCCGAAGTTCAACCAGCTCCAGTTCCCTAACTCGGTTTGTCAGGAGCTGCAGCTGGATGCACCTTTTGCAGGTGTAGTCATCAGGGACAATTGTGCTCGCCCTGACTTCCCACATACTGCAAACGGAGCACTCAACTGCCCTAACTACTGCCTCCATTACCTACTCTTAAGGTAATTAGATTTAGTAATGGAACTTACCCGGCCTTACCTCACTTGGAGTGAAGCTCTTCCTCAGCCTCTGCTCGCCAAAGCCTCAGGAGCCAAAGCCTTCCTACTCTCTCTACTCTGTCGCCCCCTCCATTAATCTGCTCTTTTAAACACTCCCGCTGCCTCACGGTCCGACTTAGACACACTTGCACAGTTGTGCCCCGTTCAACTGCCGAAGAGAAAAACAAATGATCTCTATTTTGGGAGATCAATCTAGGGTAGGGCTCGTACAGTGAATGATAGGGCTATGGGTAGTGTAATGGAACAGAGGAACCTCGGAGTGCAAGTGCATAGTTCACGGAAGGAAGTGTCACAGTTGGATAGGTGCTAAAAAGCCTGTTTGGCACCCTGGCCTTCATTGGTCAGGGCACTGAGTATAAGAGTTGGGGAAGTTATGATCGATGCACTCGACAAGGCTGCACTTGGAATATTGTTTTACATTTTGGTCAGCCTGTTATAGGAAAAATGTTCTGATAGTGGAAAGAGTGCAGATAAGACTTACCAGGATATTTCCTGGACTTGGGGAGCTTCAGTTACAATGAAAGGTTACGTAGATTTCCTGAACTGTAGGATATTAAGGGATGACCTGATAAACTATGTAAGATCATGAGGGACATTAACAGGGTGAGAGCACCTAATTTTTTCCCAGGGAGGGGATGCTAAAACATGAGGGAATAGGTTTAAGATCAGCAGCAAGAAATTTAAAAGAGGTTTCAGGTAGAGTTTCTTCACACAAAGGATGGTGCACGTTTAGAATGAACTACCAGAAAGATGCTTGGGTGACATATTAGAAATATTTTTAAAACATCTAGATAAAGCACATGGATAGAAAGAAGATGGGGAGATGGGACTAGCTCCCCGAGCAACTAAATCAGCATGGATTAGTTGGGCCAAAAGATTACCTTCTATGTTGTATGACTCTATGACTCTAACTGGTCTGGAGTAAGTAGCTGAAGGAGACTAGTTTAAACTGTCTCAAGTTTGATAGGCTTTGTTTGTGTCTGTAAAATGCAATTTATGCACCAGCTTCTTGGCTTCTAGCAGAAAGAAAGCATTTGGAATGTTTATCCAAATCTGTACTGTTCATGTGGATTCAAGTTTTATGCACACTTTAACAGATCTCTCAAATACATGGAGATTAATTAATAGGATTTTGCCACTGTCATATAGGTACATATGTGCATTTTAGTAGCATCAATATATTCAGGAATTTGGCACTGGCAATTATTTACAAAAATCGTGAATTATTAATTATCTATTTTCAGGTATTTAGACCACGGATTATCAATGAGGAATTTCTTATCAACTGTGGAGCATTGCTTGTAAGTAATGGATTTTATTGTAACTGACTATATAGAAGATGGGAATGAACATTGGATTTATATAGACTTGCTACTTTTGTCTTGGTGATTTTTACACTTATATCAGATCCTCTCCTCGACATCTTGTGCTCCATTGAAAACAAACCCAGACTTTGGTGACCAGAAATGTACACAGTGTCCAGTTCTGGCCAAATCAGTACTTGATAAAGTTGTACCATAGTTCCCTGCCTTATATTCTGTGTAATGAAAGCGAACATTCTTGCAGGCAAAAAATGGTCTCGTGCTTTCCCTGCGTGTATAACGAATAAACTCTTCTTGGGCTTCTAGCCGGGTACCAGTATTGATTATTACTGACATTTCCACCTTCGTCAGAGTTTATAATTGATACCCATAACTGGCTGGAAGCCTGAGAAAAGTTTATTCTTATATGCCCTCATTATACTTCATCTATCTGTGCTGCTACCTACAGGGATCTTCAGGTTGTGCAACTGGAACCCTCTGTTCCTCAATGCTGCCTAGGGCCCCACTATTGATGCTACGTGCCCTTCCTTTATTAGAATTACATTCTGACCGTATACGAATGTGTGTCCACCTCTTGTACATCCGAACTGATAGTGAGACCGTACTTGCCAGCGAACTGTGAAGGGGAACAAAGGGACTTTAAAAGTTACTGTTATATCATACTGCTGAAAGTGTCTGTTGGGCAGTTCTCCCAGTTTAGAGACCAGCCCCAGATATTTGCAAGGACAACTCAAAATTTTTGACTTGGTTGAGAGCACAGAGAGCAGCACATCTGAATTTGGTGCGTTGATCACTGCTGAGTGATCTATCAAGTGCTATTCTTGCTATTTTTTAGTGTAGCAATTCTATCACAGCTCATTTGCTAAATATTTGTAATGTTGTGCTAGTGTTTGTGGATAATTATATTTCTAGGATTTGAATGTTAATGTCCACGTCAGCTTTGATTTGATTTTTTAACGTTTTAATTATTATCCACAAAGTATGATTTATTTTAGTTATCCAAAATGTTTACCAATCAAATTTATTAACACTTATTTTCATCAACTGTAGTCAAATAAAATGCCAAGCAAGTCATTGGCTAATATACAGTATTATGACTCTACATTGATTCTGCAGCTTTAGCGTGTACTTTCCCATGCTTTGAAATCTGCTTGCTTTGAAGGACTTAGTATGGAGAGTGCTGAAATTTCTAACTTCTGCTGGTCTTATTAATGCTGTGTCTAATGATGTCATGGACTTTGTTGCTTGTGCTGGTTCTTAATGCAAATTTTCACATGGATTGAAACAACACTACTTTGCAATTTTTTGCAAAGTGGTTTTCTTCTCAAACGTGATTCTGACATTCACTGTGTCTCATGGGTTTCTATTTACTGAGGTTGGTTATTGCTTGGTTGAATACGAAAACTGCTAAACCACTAACTCATGCTTTCTTTAATATAATTGAACTTTTATTGTTATATTGTCCCACTGACACTTGTATTATTTTGTTTCTCTATTCACTGGCATCATTCACCCAGAGACTAACACTTCAGTGATAGATTTGATTGGCCATGTGAAGCATTCTGACAGTAAATTAAAGATTCTGCACAGTTGCCAGATTTGATCCAAGGAGACCTTTGGGTGGTAGTGTTTTTTTTTTTGGTTTTAAAGTTGAAGAATTCAGACCCTACTCATTGCTAACTATGAAGTATTTGGTTTTCTTATATAGTTACTGATTTTCATGAAAACGAAGCAAGTACACATTTCCAGATTGATTCCAGAGATGAAGGGGTTAACCTATGAGGAAAGATTGAGTCCCCTGGGACTGTACTGTCTGGAATTCAGAAGAATGAGAGGGGATGTTATAGAAACATACAAAATTTTGAAAGGGATAGATAAGATAGAAGTAGGAAAGTTGTTTCCATTGGCAGGTGAGACTAGAACTAGGGGACATTGCCTCAAGATTCAGGGGAGGAGATTTAGGACGGAGATGAGGAGAAACTGTTTTTCCCAGAGACTGATGAATCTGTGGAATTCTCTACCCAGGGAAGCAGTTGAGGCTTCTTCACTAAATATATTTAAGATACAGTTAGATAGGTTTTTACATAGTAAGGGAATTAAGGGTTATGGGGAAAAGGCAGGTAGATGGAGCTGAGTTTACGGACAGATCAGCCATGATCTTATTGAATGGCGGGACAGGCTCGATGAGCCAGGTGGCCTACTCCTGCTCCTATTTCTTATGTTCTTATGTTCCAGAATACATTTATTTCAGAATTCTTCAATTTTATTGGATATTTTCTTACCATCCTTCAGAATGGAAAATTCATTACCAGTATGTTACTGAAATTTAACATTAATACATGTTTATTATCAAGCAGAAATAGGTTGATCATGTGAGTTTGTAATTGAACAATTATGTTGAGTTTGAAGCTCTGAATAACTGATCACTATCTGGGAACATTAAATTTTAGCAATTTTCCTAAAGTCAGAATCTGAATCAGAATTAGAATCAGGTTTATTATCACCGGCATGTGTCGTGAAATTTGTTAACTTAGCAACAGCAGTTCAATGCAATACATAATATAGAAGAAAGAAAAAAATAATAATAAATAAGTAAATCAATTACAGTATACTTATGTTGAATAGATTAATAAATCATGTAAAAAACAGAAATAATATAAAAGAAGTGAGGTAGTACTCAAGGGTTCATGTCCATTTAGGAATTGGATGGCAGAGGGGAAGAAGCTGGTCCTGAATCGCTGAATGTGTGCCTTCAGGCTTCTGTACCTCCTTCCTGATGGTAACAGTGAGAAAAGGGCATGCCCTGAATACTGGAGGTCCGTAATAATGGACACTGCCTTTCTGAGACACCACTCCTTGAAGATGTCCTGGGTACTCTGTAGGCTAGTACCCAAGATGGAGCTGACTGAATTTACAACCCTCTGCAGCTTTTTCTGGTCCTGTGCAGTAGCCCCTCCATACCAGACAGTGATGCAGCCTGTCAGAATGCTCTCCACAGTACATACAAAGAAGTTTTTGAGTGTATTTGTTGATATACCAAATCCCTTCAAATTCCTTGATGCACTATCAATAACTCCAAAAGACTGGAAGTAGAGTAAATACTGAAAGGCTTTTATTAACAGTAAAATGGATCCACATCCATGCTGTATGTCTGTCCTGGACTGTGGGAGGAGCAATGACACAATCGCCTTTATTCAGGGGTCTGTTGGAGGAGTCACAGGAGCAGTCAGTAGAGGGGCATGTCCAGACAGGTAACCCAGTTACAACCTATACACATGGTTTACCACACTCCTAATGAAGTATAGTGGCTGTCTTGCCTTCTTTATAACTGCATAGGACCAGGTTAGATCCTCAGAGATCTTGATACCCAGGAACTTGAAGCTGCTCACTCTCTCCACTTCTGATCCCTCTATGAGGATTGGTATACATTCCTTCATCTTACGCTTTCTGAAGTCCACAATCAACTCTTTCATCTTACTGACATTGAATGCCAGGTTGTTTCTGCGGCACCACTCCACTAGTTGGCATATCTCTCTCCTGTACGCCCTCTCATCACCACCTGAGATTCTACCAATAATGGTTGTATCATCAGCAAATTTATAGATGGTACTTGAGCTATGCCTAGCCACACAGTCATGGGTATAGAGAGAGTAGAGCAGTGGGCTAAGCACACACCCCTGAGGTGCACCAGTGTTGATCGTCAGCGAGGAGTTATAGTGATGGAGTCATAAAGGTTAAAGAAATAAAAAAATAAAGGCATCAGGGACAATTAAGATAGATTTGGATATACTGTTGAGGGGGACGGCATGCCAGAGAGAAGCTGTAGCAACCCGATCTTTGCCAGTGTCTCTGAGGCTCAGAACTGCAGGGGCAGATGAGGAATGCAGTAGTGATGCGGGATTCGCTAATTAGAGGAGCGAACAGCAGATTCTGTGGGTGTGAAAGAGATACCTGGATGATATGTTGCCTCCCAGGTGCCAGAGTCAAGGGTGTCCTAGATTGGGTCCACAGCATTCTAAAGGAGGAAGGTGAACAGCCAGAGTTTGTGGTACATATTGATACCAATAACATAGTTAGGAAAAGGAGGAGGTCCTGAAGATAGGATATAGGGAGTTATAGAAGGTAGAAAGTTGAAAATCAGGACCTCCAGGGTAGCTATCTCTGCATTGTTGCCCTTGATATGTGCCAGTGAGAATTAGAATTGGATGATTTGGCAGATGAATGCATGGATGAAGAATTGGTGCTAGTTAGTGCTAGCTTCCAAGAGAGGGAATTTGTAGAACGCCTATGATTTTGTTTTTTATATCAGGATGTGGTTGACCCTACTGGGAGAACAGCAATTCTGGATCAGGTGTTATATAATGACCCAGACTTGATTAGGGAGCTTAAGATAAAGGAACCCTAAGGAGGCAGAGATCATGAAATGATAGAATTCACCTTATACCTTGAGAAGAAGAAGCTAAAATTGAATGTATCAGTATTGTAGTGGAGTAAAGGGAATTACAGAGGCATGTGAGAGGAACTGGCAAAAGTTGATTGGAAAGGGACACTGGCAGGGATGACAGTAGAGCAGCAATGGCAGGAATTTCTGGGAGTAATTCAGAAGGTGCAGGAAAGATACATCCCAAAGATGAAGAAGTATTCTAAAGAGAGGACGAGCATACCTTGGCCATCAAAAGAAGTTAAAGACAACATTACAGCAAGACACAGGGCTTATAATAGAGCACAATTAGTGGGAAATTAGAGGATTGGGAAGCTTTTAAACACCAGCAGAAGGCAACTGGAAAAAAAAGCCATGAAGGGAGAAAAGTTAAAATATGAAAGTAAGCTAGCCAACAATTTAAAGGTGAATACAATTTTTTTTCAGATACTTAAAGAGTAAAAGAGAGATGAGAATGGATATCGGATCACTGGAAAATGATGCAGGAAAGATAGTAACTTGGGGGGGGGGGGAGAGAAATGATGGATAAATTTAATAAGTACCTTGCATCAGTTTTCACTGTGGAAGTCACTAGCAGAATGCTAGAAATGCCAGAGTGTCAGGGTAGAAGTGACTGTCCATAAGATGACAAGATATAGGAGCAGGATTAAATCATTTGGCATATGGAGTCTGCTCTGCCGTTTCATCATGACATCCATTTCCCTCCCAGTCCTAATCTCCTGCATTCTTCAATAACCCTTCAACGTGGTCAAGATGGCACCAATGCTCCCTTGGTCGACATCTTCCAGATAGCCCACAAAAATGTCTATTTTACTTCTTTTACATCTGATTTTCACCTGAAGTGTGTTTCTGGGACCGTTAGAACCTTTGATTTACAGTTTGGAATTCGATTGAGTGATCCAGCGCTTTGCTGTCTCTGCAAAGAGTCCAGGAAGCAAACGTGCTCGGAAAGCCTCAATGCAAAGAGACTTAGAAACACGAACTAACTAAAGTATCGAGGAAGGTTAATACATTGAAGTAAATGCGAAGGGTGAGCAATAGTCCAGTGCCAATTGCCCACCTTGTCTGTGAGCAGCTTATCTCTTTGTGGTGGCTAGCTGTGACAGCCAGGTAGACCTCTGCCTCGTGTGGTGTCCCTCTCTTTCAAAGACTGTTCGTGATGTTGGAGGATGTTTCATGATTCTGCATCTATGATTGGATTACTGCTTTAAGGACTATGGACTTTTTCAGATGAATGGTTATCATATTCTGTGTTTTTTCTGCCATTCCTTTCCATTTTGTTGTACAGGGAGAGGGGTTTTGAGGGCTGATGTTCTTGCTGCAATCTGTTAGATTTTTGTGTTGGGGAGGGGTTGTTTTGGGGTTGATGTTCTTGCGCTGTTAGATTTTTGTGCTGGGGAGGGGCTGTTTGGAGGAAGTTGATACTCTTGTTCCAATCTGTTAGATTTTTGTGCAGAGGAGGGCTTGTTTGGGGTTGATGTTCTTGTTCCAATCTGTTAGATTTTTGTGCTGGAACGGTTGTTTGGGGATTGATGTTCTTGATGCAGTTTGTTAGATCTTTGTGCTGGGAAGGGGTTGTTTGGGGGGGGGTCGATATTCTTGTTGTGTTCTGTGTGGGGGGTGTTTTAGGGTCAATGTTCTTGTTTTGAGTGAAGGAAGGGGGTTTGGGGGTTGATGATGAGGATAACGTTCTTTTATTGTGTGGGGAGTGGGTTTGATGTTTCTCTCTGAATGGCCTCCATGTTCTTTCTTTGTTTCATGACTATCTGGAGAAGATGTATCTCAGAGTTGTATATGGATACATACTTTAATAGCAAATGAACTTAGAATCCTGACAAATCAAGATCTATCAACCTCTGCCTTAAATATACCCAATAACTTGGCCTCCACAGCCACCTGTGGCAATAAATTCCAGAAATTTACCACTCTCTGCCTAAAGAAATGCCTCCTCATCTCCATTCTAAATGTACATCCCTCTATTCTGAGGCTGTGTCCTCTTGTCCTAGACTCGCCAACCACAGGAAACATCCTTTTCACATTCACTTTGTTGAGGCCTTTCAACATTCAGTAGGTTTCAGTGAGATTTCCCTCACCACCTCCCCCCCATTCTTTTGAATTCCTGCGAGTACAGGCCCAGAGCCATCAAACGCTCTTCATATGGTACGCCTTTCAATCTCAGAATCGCTTTTGTGAACTTCCTTTGAACCCTCTCCAGTATCAGAACATTCTTTCTTAGATAAGGGTCCCAAAGCTACTCACAATACTCCAAGTGAGGACTCAGTAGTGCCTTATAAAGCCTCAACATTACATCCTTGCTTTTATATTCTAGTCCTCTCGAAATGCATGCTAACATTGTATTTGCCTTCCTTGGTACTGACTCAACCTGCAAATTAACCTTTAGGGAATCCTGCACAAGGACTTTTGGACCTCAGGTTTTTGAATTTTCTCTGCATTTAGAAAATAGTCTATGTAAGTGTATGACCACACACTTTTCGATACTGTGTTCCATCTACCATTTCTTTGCCCATTCGCCTAATCTGTTTGAGTCCTTCTGCAGCCTCTCTGATTTCTCAATACTACCTGCCCCTCCACCTATCTTGGTGTTGTCCACAAACTTAGCTTCGTAGCCATCAATTTCATCATCATCAAATCACTGATGAATAACGTAAAAAGAAATGATCCCAACATAGATCCCTGTGGAACACCACTAGTCACGGGCAGCCAACCAGAAAAGATTCCCTTTATGCCTACCCTTTGCCTCCTGCCACTCAGCTAATGCTCTATCCATGCTAGTATCTTTCCCTTAATACCATGACTCTTAACTTGTTAAGCAGCTTCATTTTTGGCACCTTGTCAATGGCTTTCTGAAAATCCAAGTACACAACATTCACAGATTTTCCTTTGTCTATCCTGCCTGTCATTTCCTCAAAGAATTCCAATGGATTTGTCAGGCAAAATTTTCCCTTGAAGAAACCACACTGACTACAGTCTATTTTATCAGGTGCCTCCAACTACCCCAAAACCACATCCTCAGCAATTGATTTTAACATCTTCTTAACCACTGAGGTCAGACTAACTTCCTTTCTTCTGCCTGTCTCCCTTCTTGAAGAATGGAGTGACATTTACAATTTTCCAGTCCTTCAGAACTATGCCAGAATCTATTGCTTCTTGAAAGGTCGTTAGTAATGTCTGCACAATCTCTTCAGCCACCTCTATCACACCCTGGGGTGCAGACCATCTGGTCCAGGTGATTTATCTACCTTCAGACCTTTCAATTTCCCAACCATCTTTTCCCTAGTCATGGCAGCTTCACTCATTTCTGCCCCCAGACATTCTCAAATTGTTGGCATACTGCTAGTGGCTGCCGTTTCCTTCTCAAACATAACTACCTCTCTAGCATCATTTTCCAGTGGTCCAAATATCTACTCTTGCTTCTCTTTTACTCTTCATTTATCTGCAGAAACTTTTGGTGTACTCTTTAACATTACTGGCTAGCTTACCTTCCTATTCCATCTTCTCCTTCTATAGTCAGTTTGAAAAATTCTATAAATAATTACCACCAACGTATCACTTGTGGAACCAGAGGAGCCAACACTCTGGACCCACTGTTATATTACCATCAGGAGCACTTTCTGTGCCACCCCACACACACACTTTGGACAGTCTGATCACCTGGCAGTACATCTACTCCCTGAGTACAGGCAGTAGCACTTACGGGACTATATTGAGTTGCTGGACTGGACTGTGTTCAGGGATTCATCTTCGAGTCTGAGTGAGTACGCCATAGTTGTCACTGACTTCATTAAAACCTGTGTGGATGAGTGTGTCACTACAAGAACATGCTATACATGCCCAAATCAAAATCTGTGGATGAACCAGGAGATTCATAGTTAGCTGATGAACCCAAACATCAACTCTGGCAGGATTTACAGGCCATTACTTCCTACAAAGCAAAGCCTAACATTATGAATGGCAGTGATGCTTCACACCCAAATGAGCTCAGCACATAGAAACATAGAAAATAGGTGCAGGAGTAGGCCATTCAGCCCTTCAAGCCTGCACCGCCATTCAGTATGATCATGGCTGATCATCCAACTCAGAACCCTGTACCTGCTTTCTCTCCATACCCCCTGGTCCCTTTAGCCACAAGGGCCATATCTAACTCCCTCTTAAATACAGCCAATGAACTGGCCTCAACTGTTTCCTGTGGCAGAGAATTCCACAGATTCACCACTCTCTATGTGAAGAAGTTTTTCCTCATCTCGGTCCTAAAAGGCTTCCCCTTTATCCTTAAACTGTGACCCCTTGTTCTGGACTTCCTCAACATTGGGAACAATCTTCCTACATCTAGCCTATCCAATCCCTTTAGAATTTTATACGTTTCAATCAGATCCCCCCTCAATCTTCTAAATTCCAGCGAGTATAAGCCTAGTTGATCCAGTCTTTCATCATATGAAAGTCCTGCCATCCCAGGAATCAATCTGGTGAACCTTCTTTGTACTCCCTCTGTGGCAAGTATGTCTTTCCTCAGATTAGGGGACCAAAACTGCACACAATACTCCAGGTGTGGTCTCACCAAGGCCTTGTACAACTGCAATAGAACCTCCCTGCTGCTGTACTCGAATCCTCTTGCTATGAATGCTAGCAAACCATTCGCCTTTTTCACCGGCTGCTGTACCTGCATGCCCACTTTCAATGACTGGTGTACAATGACACCTTTTAAGCATGCTTTGAAAGAGAGAATAAAACTACAGCTGTGACTATTCCCACAACACCCCATAACCCTGTGATCTCCGTCTCCGATGCTGATGTCAGATTGGCTTTAAAGAGGGTGAAGCCCTCACAAGGTGGTGGGGCTCTGAAAACCTGTGCCAACCAACTGGAGGGTGTGTTCAAAGACATGTTCAATCTCTCATTGCTCTAGTTGGAAGTTTCCACCTGCTTCAAAAGGGCTACAATCATACCAGTGCCCTAGAAAAGCAGGGTGAGCTCCTCAACAACAATCATCCAGTAGCACTCACACCTATGGTGATGAAGTGTTTTGAGACTTTGGCTATGGCTAGAATCAACTACTGTCTCCACAAGGACCTGGACCCACTGCAATTTGCCTATCACCACAACAGGTCTACAGCAGATACTAGCTTATTGGCTCGTCATGCAGCCTTGGATCATCTAGACAATACTGATAAAGTCGGCCCTCCTCCAGAAATCTCTTCCTGCCCATGTAGCTTCTGACCATGTAGTGAGGGTTACTGGAATACCACCATGAAATCACAGTAGATGGAAACGGCAGATGATTGAAATCTCAGGTAAATTCAGCAAGTCAGGCAACATCTGTGGAGAGAGAAACAGTCAATGCTTCTGGTCTGAGACCATTCATCAGAACTGGGAAAGAGAGATAGAGACAAGAGAAAATCTGTGGATGCTGGAAATCCGAGCAACACACACAAGATGCTGGAGGAACTCAGCAGGCCAAGTAGCATGTAGGGAAAGAGTGCAGTCAATGTTTCAGGCCAAAACCATTTCAAAAGGACCAATAGGTAGTTTTTAGTAAGACAAGGTGTGGAGGGCTGTATAGAATGAAGGGAATGGTGGTGATAGGGAGAGTCCAAGTGATTTAATGGAGGTATTTACCAGTGCATTGAGCCACTTGGTCTGTGTAATTAACGGCAGGCCAGTCAGTATGAGTGAGATAAGAAAAATCGAGCCAACATGATATAAAAATAAAAAATGCTGGGAAAATTTGGAAAGAGATGTAAGAGATGGCAGATGGTGGAATTTGGAGTAAAAACATTATCTCTGGAGGGTTGAGGAGCAGTTTTTTCCACACAGGAGGTAGTAGGTACATTGGATTCCGGTTAATTTGGGGTACCTCAGGACCGGTACATTTTGGCCCAATTAAGGGACTGCCTCAGTTAGCCGAAGATTCATGGAAATAGTTAAAAATGTATAAAATAAAGACATCTGCATTTGCATCAGCAGATCTTCTCTCATTAGTGAAATAAAGACCAACTACTGTTTAACTGAGTAACAAATTATGTATTTAAATGAAATACGGAACAAATTAAAGCACTCTCAATACCGCTACAGTACTATGAAACTGTGTATTAGGTCCTGATAGTTTTCAACGGAGGAACTAATCTAGTGTATGCTGCTGTGTTCTTTTGATTGACTGGAAATGAACAAAATCAGTGCTGGCACCTTGTGTAAATGATGGACTGTCTTCATACGGTCCTCTCGACTATTACATCCTCCAAATCTTCACTATTATTGTAACAAGATGACTGTGCTAGCTTCAAATTCTTCATAGTTGCTAATCTGTTGAAGTAGTGAATTTTTTTCATATTCACTCCCAGCTGTTTCTGGCAACTCCAAGCCTGAATGCTTGAAAATGCAGTGAGCAAAACAGTTCTGAATTGTCTTACTGCTTATTTCTCACGAACTATCAGTGGGGAAAATTCACTGCTTTTTGAACACAAATACATGCAACTAATGCTCTTTAAATACTGTTCACTCTAAGCACGGTGTAGTGTCTAACAGCCACACAAGTGCATGCGACTGCTGCTATTTAGAAACTGTTCAGTAAGTCTCCTGCCCCAACTAAGCAGCATAAACAAAGGGAATCCCAGCTATTTTCTTAATTTGCTTTTGTTCCTTAAGAGTTGATTCAAATAAACGGCTGTACCAACTAACCAAGGTCCCAATTAACCAGAATTCATTGTGGAATGAACTGCCAGGGGAGTGGATGAGGCAGATACAGTAGTATAATTTAAGAAGCACTTGATTAGATACAGGCAGAAGTGGAGTTTAGAGAGGTAAAGTATGCATATCTTTCCAGACACAGGAAAGTGGGTCAAGATGGGTGGGCACTACAGTCAGCAAGGACTGGTTGGGATGAAGGGCCTGTATTTCTATATGACTGTCACAGTCTGCAGTAATACCAACAAATGCTACACTGATCTCTATTTTCCTGCATAATGAAGGGTATTACTTTCTCTAAATGAGAACTTCAATACTGATGGTATGTTTAACATCACTAATGATGAGTCAAAAGTAATAACAGTACACGCCTCAATGTCTTTGAGCTTCGTTGCCTTACGTGTGTTTAAAGCTTTTGTCCTATGTCACAGATTTCTCTGCATGAATGTTGTCTGGCTGCTAGAAGGCCTCACATTCTCACTTTGATTCTGCATGTGCCAATGACCCTCAGGAAGTTACTGCATGGAGTGCTATCTGGGGCTAAATGAGGATGTAATCTAGGATGGTTGGTTATGACACAGATGAGGCTGTGGTGAGAGTTGACATTATTCTTATTTGTTTCTGTTGGCACTGTATTTGTATGTTGGTCCCTTTATGTTTCTGGTCTGTGGTAATGCCTAGGATACTGATGATGGTAATGAGTCGGATATCAACTGTACAACATTGTCTTGTTGGAGGTACTTATTGCTTGGCATTGATGTGGTAGGTATGTCACTCACCACCAATCAGCCCATCTCTCATTTTTACAAGGTTTTGTTGCAGGCGGGGGTGGACTGGTTGTATGCATGGAGACCCAATATAGCTGATATTACGACATCCCCACCTCTACCTTTATGATTGAATAATGGGCATTGGTGTAACAGCCAAGAACGATAGGGTCTACACATCCATTCTTTTATGCATTCTTTTATGAGTCCAACCATGGAGATCATTTAGCTTTTGATGCCAATTATCTTCATTTTTACCACTTCGTCAAATATTGCCCTTTGTCAAGGATATGCACTCTCACCTCACCTCTGAAATTCATGCTGTAACCAAAATTGTTATGAGGTCACAGTGGTACTGAGAAAACCAAAGTAATCATTGATTTAAAATAAGATTATTGGCCGTGAAGTTCTTCTGATAATACTATTGATGATACCTTCCACCATATTGAGAGTAAACTGAGCGTATGGTATTTAGTTGGATTGTATTTGTCCTGTTTAGTGAATGTGATATACCTGAGCAATTTTCATACAGTCTGGTGTGCATCAGTGTAATGACTGTACAGGAACAGACTTGGTGCTGTTGTTAAGGGGCTGCTGGCAACTGGAATCTCTCAGTGACCTGCCAATTAAATTGCTTTATTAGTGTTTTGGCCTCCAACATGTGCTGAGCCAGCTGACACCTCATCTCGAGTCCATTTCCCACTGTTCCGAGCAGAACTCTGCTTGTGAAGAAGGATGTGAGTGGTAGGAAGCATAATTCCATTTCTGCTTTAAAGACATGTGTTCTTAACTGCCTTTTCTCTGCTCTTGCAGAAGAGCAACCTACTCGTGAGCAACATCTCTCTGTTCATGAAGAACAATGAGATACTCCTTTTGTTCTTGGAGGACTGTGAGCTGTTTGTGCTTTGCAGCTCTCTGTCCACTGAAAACACCAGGCTGCTTATGAATGGCATCTGTATGCGTAATGAGAACACTACACTGCTGCCTGGTAGTATGGTACTGTTCACACTTTGGGCTTTACTTGTGTAGTAGAAACCAGATTCATACAGCACACAAACAGACCCTTCAGCTCATCATCCTTACTGGCAGATGGGACTAGTTAGTTTGGCATCAAGGCTAGCGCAGTCACAAGACCATTATAAGACCACAGGATATGGAAACAGAATTAGGGCATTTAACCCATTCAGTTGTAGCTGATTTACTTTCTTGCTGTAACCCTGTGTTGAAGAATTTAGTATCGACCGAACACCAACGAAGTAGGCAAAGACCTTGAAATTAGTTACCATCTTTATTTCATGAATTCACGGGGAGCCGTTCCTCACAACACCTCAACCAATGCAAGGATAAGTTTTCCAATTTATACAGTAAATCTAATCACACTAGGTCAGCTGGTCTTCAGACACTGTTTCCACAATTGCCACAAAATTAGCACCTATACAATGGGTTTTTCATTGCTCAGGATACTAAACATTCTGTAAATCACGTTGCCTCTCAGACAGTTAGCACCGATACAATCAGTTCCTCATTGATGATGTGATCTTTTCTTAGTTAGTCCAAGGAAGATCGACTCATTCTGCTTCCCATCACACCATCCCCATGACGATTAACCCCCAGTCTTCAAACTTAATTTTTCCTCCACAACCTGCCCTGAACCCTCTGAACAATCACATGATGGGTTAAAGGACAAATTACTGTGCTTGTGTTCAAAAGGGTCATGAAGGTGTCTTCTGGTGGTCAAATTAAAGGGGATACGGTGACAGAAATGAAACATCAGAGAGCAAATCTGGCAGATTGCATTTCACAAGTGGCACCAGTGGTATGTGGCTTGGAGATCCCTGGGCTGTTCGTGTGTACGATTTCATATTTTCTTGTGATATCATTTAATTTCTTCCACCTTTTCTCCATTAAATGGGGACTCTCACTTCTGCAGTTAACTAATAGCCACCTCCTTCCAGAGTCTTTGAAAATAACCTTGATGGGTCCCCTGTATCCCTGGTAAACTGGGCTTTCCTCTGGGCCCCATCTCTATCACTGGGATACCAGTATGCCTCTGTGAACATGTGACTTGCCCACCATCAGTCCTGCTACCTTGATTTCTTCTGTAGCACCAGTAATGTATCCCATTAGAATCTGGCCTCATTGTGATATATGGTACTGTGCAAAACTCTTAGACACAAATAGAGCAAGGGTGCCTAAGTATTGTAGTAATTTTATTTATTGCACTGTACTGCACTTTTCATGACATATCCGAGTGATGATAAACCTGATTCTGATATGGGTCTCTATTGTGGACTGAGAGTAGGAAGGGGCAGGGAGAGGGGAATCATGTTTGGGAAAAGGGGAAGGGAGATGGGAGAGAGCGAGAACCACCAGAGAGACATTCTGTAATGATCCATAAACCAGTTGTTTGGAATCAAATGACCTTGCCTGGTGTCTCAGGGCTGGGTGTGTCTGCCCCTGTGTCATCCCCTGTCCTTGTTACCCCTTCTCTGCCCCCTGTCTCTCACCCCTCCCATGGTGCTCCATCCTCACCAGTCCCTACATCCTTTGCTTCTGCCAGATTTACAAACTCGCTGTCTGCTCCACATGGATAATTAGAGAACTGTGCAACAGTCTTAGGAACCCTAGCTATATATATGGGCCTAAGATTTTTGCATAGTACTTTATGTGTAGGCAATCAAAAAGCAAAACATTGCATATATACAGGAGTTGATGTAAAAACAGAAAATGCTGGGGATAGTCAATAAACAGGCAGCATTTGTAAAAAGAGGAACAGAGGTAATATTTGGGTGCATGATCTTCATCAGCATTTTCTATTTCCTTTCCATCAGAGGTGAGCAGCTGAGTGTTACCATTGGTGGTTAATTGGATGAGATCCCATTGAACTATGCAGCCCCAATATCTGTCTAAACTAATTCTTGCTTGTAGGGTTGTTCACCGAGTCTGCGGGCTAGGTCGCAAATGTTTCATCATGTCAAGTTGACAATATCAGTCTGCAATTGAGTGTTGTTTCTGCCAAGTGCTCTCATTTATATTGGTCTGACTCATTGTTTTGATTGGTTGCCTTTCGCACCCATCACTAGTCTCCATTTGGTCCTAGCCAACCAGGTAGCTGAACACCCGAGGAGCCAACACTCACAATCACCAATAACCAGGGAAACGAGTGAATGAAGAACAACGAACAATAAGTCAGACCAATACAACTGCAAGCACTTGGCAGAAACAACACTCAATTACACGCTGATGATGTCATCTCGACTAGTGACAAAACATTTGCAACCTAATCTCCAGGCTTGCCGAACAACCCGAGGTACCAATCTTCTCTTTCATTTCTTACATTTGTGTTCAATTTTACATATTTCATGAGGAGGAGTTGTATAGGGGTGGGCAGTACCTCAGACTCCATTGATTCAACACAGTCTGGATGTCAGTGCTGCCAGACTAGCAGGTTTTCTGGATACACGCTTTTAATTCACGTTTTCAAAAAGTTGTTACACAGTAATAACTCGATGTGCTAATAGGTTTTAAGGGAGTTTGGCCAACTGAACCAGGTTAGTTTAAAGTAAATTTGAGAAGTGGAGCTGTAGCGAGTGGGTGGGAAATGCGGAGACTGGGGTAGTGGTGGGTGAGGAAGGTAAGAATTGTGACTATGGTAGGTGGATAGGGAATGTGGGGACTGGGACTGTGATGGGTGTGTGGAGAGAGAGGGAGATGGGGCCATGGTAGGTGTGTGGGAAGAGCTCCAAAGTATGGGTAATGTGGGAGATAGGGCTCAGGATGGGGTGTGTGGGAACTCAAGCCATGGTGGGTGGGTGTCTTGCACCAGAATCAGGATCCCAGTGAACGTCATAGTATAATAAAGCACGGACGCAGCCTATAGCCCAATGTGCCCATGCTAATCGAGGACCCCACTAAATCTAGTTCCAGTTGCCTGTGTCTGGCCCGTTTCCCTCCTAAACTCTTCCTAATCATGCTTCCAGAATCATTTACAAATTACGGATGTACGAATGCAAACTTTATTTTTCAAACTGCTTAATATTAAATCTGTGTTTGTTTACAGAGTCATATCAAATCTATTGATTCTGGAGAAATAAATTTAGAAAGTGCAGTGGGTAAGTGCATCATTTCAAATTTTAAAGTGATATTAATTTTATTCTTCCTCATTCTTTCAAGCTGATCTCTAGCTATAGTGGATTGGGGGAAAGTTTGAAGCAGATTACCATTTCAGTAAGTTATTGCTACTTCACGATCTGGATAGGTTTCAGCTGAAGCACTCTGCCACACTTTTGAAAACGCTTGCAACTGTTGTTTATTGGTTCTCAGTTGTGGTTTGGCCATTAACTTGGCATTTGTGAGATCTTGCCGCATGCAAACTAGTTTCCATATTTCCTATCTTTCAATGGAGGCGATTCTTAAAGAAGTTTTAAAAAGTTTTGAGATAGCCTTAGGCCATGGGATGAATGGTATAAGTGGACACCCCAGACCCCAGATCTCACTGACTCCATCTTGTGCTCCAGTGGCACTGGACGCCTCTGGACTAGTCCAACAACCCCAAGTGGATCCAGAACCCTGACTCCACCACCCCCAATGCTGGTTCCTACAACCTGGACACATTCAGACTGCAAATTGTGTAGTCTCTAGCTCCAGCTCCAGACTAGACCTTGACCACAAGCGCCTCCACTGCCGCTAGGCCCCCAGACCCCTCTTTCCCTGCCACTACTGTCTCTCTCAGGCTCCACCATCACCTCTGAGGTCCTTGGAGCTTCCATCTTCCTCCCATCCCACCAACCCTCTTCTCTACTCTTGTACCACCAACTTTCCTTCCCTTTCCAATCCCAGCTCTAATCCTTGCCATGTCTTCACCATTCCCTCTGACCATCTCTTCTGTGAGGCAGAATATTCTGTCATCAACAAGGGCCTTACCTTTTTTCCCCTTCACCTGCACCTCAGTGAGTTCCATGCCCACCATGACAGAGAGTTTGTCTTCCATCGTCTCCATCTTCCAGCCCACTTCTTTAGCAATAATTCCATACTCCACACTGATGATCCCTTCTCTCGTCTCCAACCCTGCTCCTCTTCTTGGACATCTCACTTTGGTTCTCTGCCTGCTCCGGATCTTTTCATCTCAAATTGCCGATGAGGTATCAACTGCCTCAACTTCAGCACTTCTCTCTCCTCTTCAACCTTACCCTCTCTGAACACACTGCCCTCCACACTCTCTGCTTCAATCCCAACCTTACCATCAAGCCCAGAGACAAAGGGTTTGCTGTTATAGTGGAGTGCACTGACCTCAACCTTACTGAATCAAGGCAGCAACTCTCAGAAATCTCTTCATAACTACCCCTTGAAAAGGACCACACTCCAGACCATCCGAAAACTGTCTCCGACACTGTCATGTACCACATCAACTCTGGAGAACTTCCATCCACTGCTACCAATCTCATAGTTCCCCTGCCCCACACTACTCGCTTCCACCTCCTACCCAGGATCCATAAATGTGACTGTGGGGTCGGCCTATTGTGTCTGCCAGCTTCTGCTCCACTAAACTCCTGTCTTCATTCCTCAATTCCATTCTATCCTGCTTGGTTCAGAGTCTTCCCTCAAACATCTGCAACATTCTCATCTCATCAGTAGCTTTCGGTTCCCTGGCCCTGACCGCCTCATTTTCACCGTAGATGTTCATACACTTCTATCCCGCATCAAATAGTCCTCAAAGCTCTCCATTTCTCTCTCAACAAAAGAACCAACCAGTTCCTCTCCACCACCACCCTCCTCTGTCTGGCAGAACTGGTTCTCAACCCCAACAATTTCTCCTTCAGCTCCCCCCACCTTCTCTGAACTCAAGCGGTAGCCATGGGCACCCACATGCGCCCCAGCTATGCCTGCCTGTTCGTTGGCTATGTAGAGCAGTCCATGTTCCAAGCCTTCCCTGGTAATGCTCCCCAACTCTTCCTGCATTGATGACTGCATTGGTAGTACTTCATGCACCCATGCTGAGCTTATCAATTTCATCAACTTTACCTCTGACTCCACCCTGCCCTTAAATTCACTTGGCCCATTTCTGACACATGCCTCCCCTTTCTCAATCTCTCTGTCTCCATCTTTGGAGACAAACTGTCGACATATTTTATAGGTCTTCTGATTCCTATTGTTATCTTGACCATACCTCCTCCCTCTCTATCTCTTGTAAAAGTGCAATTTCCTTGTTTTCAGTTCCTTCACCTCCTCAGCATCTGTTTCCATGAGGTGTCCTTTCTTTCCAGGATATCAGATATGTCGTCCTTCTCCAAGGAACATAGCTTGCTTCCCTCACCTGCATCTCCTCTATTTCCTAAACATCTGCCCTCACCTCCTCAACAGTATCCTTACCTCTTACCCCATGAGCTTCCACATCCAACATCTCATCCTCCGCAATGCGCCATGTCCAAAGAGATCCTACCACTAAACATGTCTTAATCTCCCCCTCCTCTCTACTTTCCACAAGGATTGACCCCTCTGTGATTCCCTTGTCCATTCATCCCTCCCCACAATCTCCCACCAAGAGTGTCTCTGCAAGCAACCTACACCTGCCAATTCAGCTCCCCCCTCGCCTCCATTCAGGGCCTCAAACAGTGCTTCCAGGTGAGGCAACACTTCAAATGTGAATCTCCTGGGGTTGTCTATTATGCCTTTTATGGTATTTTCAATCTGGCCTCCTCTGTGTTGGTGAGACCCATCATAAATTGGGAGATCGCTTCATTGAACACCTCAACTCCACCCACCAAAAACAGGACTTCCCAGTGGCCTAACGTGTTACTTTAGATTCCCATTCTTGTTCCAACATATCAGTCCTTGACCTCCTCTTGTGCTAAGGTGAGGCCACCCTCAGGGTGAAGGAGCAACACCTTATATTCCATCTGGGTAGCTTCCAACCTGATGGCATGAATACTGATTTCTCCTTCTGGATTAAAAGAATTTCTTCCCCCTCCCCTCTGCTTCTATTTCCCATTCTCACCTGCTTATGACCTCTCCCTGTGTCCCCTCCTCCTTCTCTTTCTCCTATGGCCCACTCCCCTCTCCTATCAGGTTCCTTCTTCTCTAGCCTTTTATCTTTCCAACCCACCTGGCTTCACCTATCACTTTCTAGCTATCCTCCTTCCCCTTGCCCCCACCCACCTTTTCATTTTGATGCCTTCTTCCTTCCTTTTCAAACCTGAAGAAAGGTTTCAGCCTGAAATGTCAATTGTTTATTCACTTCCATAGATAATGTCTGACTTGCTGAGTTCCTACAGCACTTTATGTGTGTTGCACGGTATAAATGTGTCTTTCCAGTCTTTTGGTCTGTCTGGGAAGCTGGGAAGAAGATGTGAATCTGAAAAAAAAAATCACAATTCCATTTAAGCAGAAAGTGAAGTTCATGGACAGGAACCATATGACCAACTTATAGCCACAAAGTGCTAAAACATTCCAAAACAAATTTTGTGGCAGATAAAACCAGTGAAATGCAATTAAAATTAATCTCATAAATAATGTTAAAATACACCTGTCACGCTGTATCCTCAAACCCAGGCACAGGATCACAGAGACTCAGAAGAGTTAAACAAAACTAGGAATTTTATTAACAAATGAGACAAAACAAAACACTAGAACTTACAGAGTCCTAGATAACTCATCCAAAATATCGCTAGGCAAAATCAGGATGACTGAGACCCTGAGGGATAGCACTGCCCCTTTAAATATACTCCAGAGCACATAGGAATCTGTGCCAAGCTGATAAGACCCCAGACTCATAGTGGGCTTACGAGTAACTATCCTAGTAGGAGACAAAAGTCCAAGGATACTTAATTGGACACCTGCAAAGTATCGGAGAATTAATTGGAAGTATCCAAGAACAATTACAACTTAAATGTAAACTAGCAAAGACATAACAATAATACATAAAAAGCCTGAAGTGCAACAATACAGATAATTATAATTAATAAAATGCAGAGAGTACAAAAAAGCCAACAGTGTAAAACTCAGAGCTCTTAACATACTCTACCAATGACCTAAGGTCATGACAACACCAAAGATCTTATAGACACAAAAGTAAAGAATCAAATCAGAAGAATCAGAATCAGGTTAATTATCACTGATTTAAATGATGTGAAAGTTGTTTTGCGGTAACAGTAAAGTGCAAAGACATAAAATTAATATATATTATAAAATAATACGTCTATAAAAAATAATGAAGTAGCTTTCATGGGTTCATGAACTGTTCAGAAATCTGATGGCAGAGACAAGAAGCTGTTCCTGATCATTGTGTGTGGGCCTTAAGTCTTTTGTAACTCTTTTTCAATGGCATTGATAAGAAGATAATTGTTTATAGAGCACTTTCCATACAGGTGATGTAGTTTAAAGTGCTTAACAATGGAATAAAGTGCAAACATAAAAATAAAAGAAAAAATAAAAATAAATATGAAAATAATGGATAAAAAGACAAAGATGTTCTGGAGGATCCTTAATGATGGATGGTACCTTCTCAAGGCACTGCTTCTCGAAGAAGTCCTCAATGATGGGGAGAATTGTGTCTTTGATGAAGTTGTCTGGGTCCACAGCCCTTTGCAGCTACTTGCAAGCCTCCATTCCAGGCTGTGATGTAACCAATTGGAAAGCTCTTCACTGTACATCTGAAGAACTTTGCAAGAATATTTGGTAACATACCAAATCTCCTCAAACTCCTTACAAAGTAGAGCCGCTAGTGATTGCATCAATGTGTTGGGCCCAAAACAGAGCGGTGGAAATGTTGACACCCAAGAACTTAAATTATGGCAAGTTTCTCATTATCTTTGATTTGCTGTTGGTTCCAGTTTTAACAGCATTCACTGTTCAAGCAAGTCTACCACTTGTTTTTTGGGATTGTTCCATACAGTAACAGCGGGTTAGACAGAAATAAAAAATAACTGATGAAACAATACGGGAAAAAGAACTTGATGGTCAGCAACATTTTGCAGCTGCAAAAGAAAAGCAGTAAAATCAGAAAAACTCTTCAAACACGGACAGTTTAGCAACTGAAGAGTCAGGATGCTGTCTGAACTTAAAGAGGGGTAACTTTGAAGGTATGAGACGTGAATTAGCTAAGATAGACTGGCAAATGACACTTAAAGGATTGACGGTGGATATGCAATGGCAAGCATTTAAAGGTTGCATGGATGAACTGCAACAAATGTTCATCCCAGTTTGGCAAAAGAATAAATCAAGGAAGGTAGTGCACCCGTGGCTGACAAAAGAAATTAGGGATAGTATCAATTCCAAAGAAGCAGTATACAAATTAGCCAGAGAAAGTGGCTCACCTGAGGACTGGGAGAAATTCAGAGTTCAGCAGAGGAGGACAAAGGGCTTAATTAGGAAGGGGAAAAAAGATTATGAGAGAAAACTGGCAGGCAACATAAAAACGGACTGTAAAAGCTTTTATAGATATGTAAAAAGGAAAAGACTGGTAAAGACAAATGTAGGTCCCCTGCAGGCAGAAACAGGTGAGTTGATTATGGGGAGCAAGGACATGGCAGACCAATTGAATAATTACTTTGGTTCTGTCTTCACTAAGGAGGACATAAATAATCTTCCAGAAATAGTAGGGGACAGAGGGTCCAGTGAGATGGAGGAACTGAGCGAAATACATGTTAGTAGGGAAGTGGTGTTAGGTAAATTGAAGGGATTGAAGGCAGATAAATCCCCAGGGCCAGATGGTCTGCATCCCAGGGTGCTTAAGGAAGTAGCCCAAGAAATAGTGGATGCATTAGTGATAATTTTTCAAAACTCGTTAGATTCTGGACTAGTTCCTGAGGATTGGAGGGTGGCTAATGTAACTCAACTTTTTAAAAAAGGAGGGAGAGAGAAACCGGGGAATTATAGACCGGTTAGCCTAACGTCGGTGGTGGGGAAACTGCTGGAGTCAGTTATCAAGGATGTGATAACAGCACATTTGGAAAATGGTGAAATGATCGGACAAAGTCAGCATGGATTTGTGAAAGGAAAATCATGTCTGACGAATCTCATAGAATTTTTTGAGGATATAACTAGTAGAGTGGATAGGGGAGAACCAGTGGATGTGGTATATTTGGATTTTCAGAAGGCTTTTGACAAGGTCCCACACAGGAGATTAGTGTGCAAACTTAAAGCACATGGTATTGGGGGTAAGGTATTGGTGTGGGTGGAGAGTTGAGTAGCAGACAGGAAGCAAAGAGTGGGAATAAACGGGACTTTTTCAGAATGGCAGGCGGTGACTAGTGGGGTACCGCAAGGCTCAGTGCTGGGACCCCGGTTGTTTACAATATATATTAATGACTTGGATGAGGGAATTAAATGCAGCATCTCCAAGTTTGCGGATGACACGAAGCTGGGTGGCAGTGTTAGCTGTGAGGAGGATGCTAAGAGGATGCAGAGTGACTTGGATAGGTTGGGTGAGTGGGCAAATTCATGGCAGATGCAATTTAATGTGGATAAATGTGAAGTTATCCACTTTGGTGGCAAAAATAGGAAAACAGATTATTATCTGAATGGTGGCCGATTAGGAAAAGGGGAGGTGCAATGTGACCTGGGTGTCATTATACACCAGTCATTGAAAGTGGGCATGCAGGTACAGCAGGCGGTGAAAAAAGCGAATGGTATGCTGGCATTTATAGCGAGAGGATTTGAATACAGGAGCAGGGAGGTACTACTGCAGTTGTACAAGGCCTTGGTGAGACTGCACCTGGAGTATTGTGTGCAGTTTTGGTCCCCTAATCTGAGGAAAGACATCCTTGCCATAGAGGGAGTACAGAGAACGTTCACCAGATTGATTCCTGGGATGGCAGGACTTTCATATGAAGAAAGAATGGATGAACTGGGCTTGTACTCGTTGGAATTTAGAAGATTGAGGGGGGATCTGATTGAAACGTATAAGATCCTAAAGGGATTGGACAGGCTAGATGCAGGAAGATTGTTCCCGATGTTGGGGAAGTCCAGAACGAGGGGTCACAGTTTGAGGATAGAGGGGAAGCCTTTTAGGACCGAGATTAGAAAAAACTTCTTCACACAGAGAGTGGTGAATCTGTGGAATTCTCTGCCACAGGAAACAGTTGAGGCCAGTTCATTGGCTATATTTAAGAGGGAGTTAGATATGGCCCTTGTGGCTACGGGGGTCAGGGGGTATGGAGGGAAGGCTGGGGCGGTGTTCTGAGTTGGATGATCAGCCATGATCATAATAAATGTCGGTGCAGGCTCGAAGGGCCGAATGGCCTACTCCTGCACCTATTTTCTATGTTTCTATGTTTCTATATGGTGGGTAAAGTTTGAAAAGAGTGCATTTCAATCAGATGTCCAAATACTATTTAGTACTGTCAGAAAGTTGACTTCTCAGATATTGCAATATTTTTGTTGATTCAATTTTAGGTCACACTGGTTCAGAAGAACTTATCAGAATAGCCTTTTCCTCATGGGAGGCTGTGACACAGCATCCATCACTCCTGACTTCACATCTATCCACAGTAAGTAAGGAAGGTCATGTTGTATGAATAAGTATAATTTTAAATCCAACAGGACAGATTCATGACAGATTATTACACCACTCAGCCAGATTTTCTATCTCCTTCCTGTATGCTGATTCATCACCATCTTTGATACAGCCCACAACAGTGGTGTCATCAGCAAATGTATCTATGGTGTTAGAGCTGTACTTAGCTACACAGGTGTAAAGTGAGCAGAACATGGGCTAAGCACATATCCCTGTGGTGCTTCTGTGCCGATGGAGATTGTGGAGGAGATGTTTTTGCACATCCAAACTGACTGGGGTCTACAAGTGAGGAAATCCAGGATCCAATTGTACGAGGGGGAATTGAGGCCCAGGTCTTGAAGTTTACTGATGAGTTTTGAGGGGATAATGGTGTTAATTGCTGAGTTGTAATCAATAAAGAGCATCCTTATTTATGCAGCTTTACTGTCTAGATGTTCCAGGGCTGTATGAAGAGCCAGTGAGATGGCAGCTGCTGTAGACCTGTTGCTTTGGTAGGCTAATTGGATCTGAAATTCTTCAACACCAGCCTCTCAAATCACTTCATCACTATGGATGTAAGTGCCACTGGGCAATGGTCATTGAGACTTCTTGGGTACCGGTACGATTGAAGCCTGCTTGAAGCAGGTGGGCACCACATACTGCCAGAGCGAGAGGTTGAAGATATCCATGAATACACCAGACAGTTGGTCAGCACAGGTTTTCATTACTCAGTCACTTTGTCCGGACTGGATGCTTTCCTTGGATTCACCCTCTTAAAGGCAGCCGCATGTCATCTTCAGTTACTGAGACTAAAGGATTATCGGGAGACATGGGGGTATGCAATGGTTCCTCCTTCTTGTGGTGGTCAAAGTGAGCATAGAAGGCACTGAGCTGATCTGGAAGCGGAGCTCTGCTGAGCCTTATGTTGCAAGATTTAACTTTGTAGGAGGTTAGGGTATTCAAACCCTGGCACAACGGTCAAACATCCCTTGTTGATTCCAGTCTAGGCCGTAACCTCCACTTCACCTGTAAGATAGCTTTCTGGAGGGTATACCTGCACATCTTTTGGTAATAATTTTATAAGACCATAAGACATAGGAGCAGAATTAGACCATACAGCCAATCGAGTTTTCTCTGCCATTTGATTATGGCTGATCCATTTTCCTCTCAGTCCAATTCTCCTGCCTTCTCCTCATAACGTTTCATGCCCGGATAATCAAAACCGTATGAACCTCCGCCTTAAGTACACTCAGTGACCTGGCATCCACAGCTTCCTATCAATCCCACAGATTCACTACCCTTTGGCTAAAGAAATTCCTCCTTATCTCCATTCTAAATGGACTTTAATCTGAGATTGTGTCCTCTGGTCCTAGACTCCTCCACAACCAAGAAGGCCAGAGTCTCCTCTACTTCCTGAGGAGACTAAGGTTCTTTGGAATATACAGGCCTCTCTTTCACATGTTATACCAGTCTGTTGTTGCCTGTACAGGGGCAGGGGCAATGACGTCAACGTGGGTGATGCCAAGAGGTTCAATAAACTAATTAGAAAGACTAGCTCTGTTATAGGAGTCAATCTGGACACTCTGGCAGCTGTGGTAGAACGAAGGATCCTATGGAAAATCCTGGCAATTTTGGACAAATGTTTCTCACCCTCTGCATGCCACCTTGGCTGAACAGAGGAGCATTTTTAGTAATAGACTAAGACAACTGCAGTGCTCCAAAGCGCGCTATATGTTGTCATTCTTCCTCGGCTATTAGGCTCTATAATGAGTCAACCTATAGCTGGGGGAGTGATGACCCCCTCCTGTTAGACTGTTTGAAGTAACTTGTTTTTTATTTTTTCTTACTTCTTCTTCTTCTTCTCCGTCTTGTTTTACGGCGGTTGGCACCCAGCTTAATGGTGCATTACCGCCACCTTCTGCTCCGGAATGTGCAATAGACTTACATTCTAAATCCCTTCACTCAATCACACACACACATACCCTAACCTACACTTTATCCTCCCATCTTTGGCCACCCTAGTACCCTATTCCTGCTTATCCATCATATCCTATAAAAAAAAACCTGTATCCCTTAAGAAAGCTAAAAATACCCTGACCTGTGCTCTCTCACCCATGCCCAGAAACCCTTTTAATGTGAATTCCTGCAATCCCAATTCCCTTAGTTTAATTCTCATCATTTCTCTCTGTATCCCATACTTCCTGCAACTCAGAACTACATATTCTACTGACTCCTCCTCCTGACATTCCTCACACAATCCTGTCTGGTGTTTCCCTATCATTTTCAATGAATTCACAAGAATTGCAAATCAGGGAGGTCAGGTAAAATTTCTATGGGTTCCAGCACATGTAGGGGTGAAGATGGATGAGTTGGCAAGGAGGGTGTTAAAGAAAGAATATATCAGTATCAGTAAAGCAGAGGTTAAGTGTGTAATCAGGGAAAAAATCAACCAAATGTGGCAAGAAAGATGGGACAGGGAGGGGAAAGGGAGGTATTTATATCAAATACAAAAAAGTGTTGCGGGTACTAGGGTAGGTAGTGGATATAGAAGAGAGGAAGCTGTGTGGACTAGGTTAAGACTGGGGCACTGTGCATTTCTTACTTCTAATATTTGTATATCTGTGCATTTGTAATGCTACTGTGACATTGTAATTTCTTTTGGGATCAATAAGGTATCTATATATCTATAGGAAACATCCTCTCCACATCCAATCAATCTAGGCCTTTCAACATTTGATTGATTTAAATGAGATCCCCCCTCATTTTTTTTTAAATTCTTTCTTAAATAAGGGCCCAAAACTGCTCACAATACTCCAAGTGAGGCCTCACCAGTGCTTAATAAAGCCCCAGCATTATATCATTGTTTTTATATTCTAGTCCTTTTGAAATAAATGCTAACATTGCATTTGCTTTCCTGACCAACAACGCAATAGTTCATTAGTTCCAATAGTTCCATTTAATATGAGAATGTATACAATAGACAACCTAAAATTCTTGGTCTTCACAGATGTCCATGAAAATAGAAGAGTACGCCAAAGAATGAATGACAGTAAAAACGTTAGAATCCCAAAGCCCCCCCACCTCCCACCTCCCTCCTCCCTCCTCCTACACACAAGCAGCAGGAAAGTGTCCACCCTCCGTCTCCCCCATTTATTTCAGCAAGAATGCCTGGAAGCATTTTGTAAGATCTCTAAACTAAATTCTCAGGAATGCAACGCTAGTCCAATCAATCATTTGTCAAATCTGTCATCCCTGTAACCTGTCAGGTAAATCTTTACAACACTCCTATGGGAATTCCCCCTTCTTTAGATAATGGGATTGAAATTTCACTTAATACTTCAGATGTGGTCTCACCAAGGGCCTGTATAATTGCAGTAAGACATCTTCACTCTGGTAACTCAGATCCTGTTACGTTGATGTATAATTTGCCATCTTGATCTCTCGCTGCACCTGCATCTTGGATTTCAGGTCTCTTTGGTTGTTAACTTTTAGCAAATACTTCACTTTTCTCTGATAGGAACTTACAATGGTACTATAAGTGCGATTTCCAAAGGAATTATCAAATACTTCCACTAACAACAACTACAACTGAAATCGCCTGCCACAGACACTGCGGCAAATGACATTACGTTGTCATATCTGGCAAACTTGGGCCTACAGACCATCGAGGGAGTGAGTGCAGCAGCGGAAGGGTCAGTAAAGCCTCCATTGTCTATGGAAACGTGCAGAGGAGGGCTGCATTTATAACTGGATTGTAGGGCTCTCGAGGCCCACCCCTACCATTCTCCTGCCTAACGCACAGTCTGTGGAAAATAAAAGTGAAGACGTAATTGCAAGATTGTACTCTGCTTCACAGAGACATGGCTCAAGCACAGCACTGTGGACAGCTCTGTCTCACTACTGGTCCCTGACCTGGAACATATGTCATCCATTCTATCTGCCGAGGAGCTCTCCAGCTTTGTCCTGGTGCAGTGTACATTTCATCCTGGCAAGGGTCAAGCGGGAACTAGAGGCGCTGAGCACCTTGATCAATGGTCACGAAAGAGTACACCCTGATGACTTCCTGATTTTTGTGGGGGACATCAACCAGGCCAACTTGAAGAAGTCTCTGACCAACTACTGCCAACATATCACCAGTGGAACCAAGAAGCTAACACACTTGACCACCATCAAGAACACCTAGCATGCTCTCCCATGCCTGCACTTTGGCAAGACCAATCACCTGTCTGTACCTACTCCTGGCATGTAGGCACAGACTGACTATAACACCAGTGGTAAAATCCATGAGGAATGGTGAAGGATGGCAGCAGAGTGTCAATGCAGCTGTAAAGAAGGCAAGGCAGTGGCTATATTTCACTAGGAGTTTGAAGAGATTGATCTCTCAACTAAAATACTCAAGAAGTTCTATAGATGTACCATGGAGAGCATTCTGGCAGGCTGCATCACTGTCTGGTATGGGGGGGGAGGGGGTTTACTGCATAGGACCATAAACAGCTACAGAAAGGTGTAAAATTAGTCAGCTCCACCTTGGCTACCAGCCTCCGTAGTATCCAAGACACCTTCAAGGAGTGGTGGCTCAGAAAGATGATGTCCATCATTAAGGAGTCCCATCACCCAGGACACGCCCTCTTCTCATTGTTACTGTCAGGAAGAAGGTACAGAAACCTGAATTCACACATTCACCGATTCAGGAACAGCTTCTTCCCCTCTGCCATCTAATTCTTAAATGGACATTGAATCCATGAACACTACCTCACTTTTTGTATTTATATTATTTCTGTCTTTGCACTATTTTTAATATATTCAATGTATACATACATAAATATATTTTACACACACATACATATATATACACATATTATACACACACAGACAGATATATACATATATATATTACACACATATATACATATATATACACACTATATATATATATTTTATATATATATATATATATATATATATATATATAAAAAACACACACACACACACACACACACACTTGCTGTACTTCATTTACTTATTTATTTATTTTTTCTTTCACAATTATTGAACTGCTGCCGCTAAGTTAACAAATTTCATGACACATGCCGGTGATAGTAAACCTGATTCTGATTCTGAATATGCTACAGCTACCACCAACTTCATCAGAACCTACATGGATGATTTTGTGTCTTTGAGAAACATTGAAACATAGAAAACCTACAGCACAATACAGTCCCTTTGCCCCACAAAGCTGTGCCGAACATCTCCTTACCTTAGAATTACCTAGGCTTACCCACAGCCCTCTACTTTTCTAAGCTCCATGTATCCATCCAGGAGTCTCTTAAAAGACCCTATCGTATCCGCCTCCACCACCGTCACCAGCAGCCCATCACACACACTCACCACTCTCTGTGTAAAAAAACCTACCTGGCGTCTCCTCTGTACCTACTTCCAAGCACCTTAAAACTGTGCCCTCTCGTGTTAGCCATTTCAGCCCTGGGGAAAGCCCCTGACTATCCACACGATCAATGCCTCCCATCATTTTATACACCTCTATCAGGTCACCTCTCATCCTCTGTCGCTCCAGAGAAAAAAGGCTGAGTTTACTCAATCTATTCTCATAAAGCATGCTCCTCAATCCAGGCAACATCCTTGTAAATCTCCTCTACACCCTTTCTATGGTTTCCACATCCTTCCTGTAGTGAGGCGACCAGAACTGAGTACAGTACTCCAAGTGTCCTATACAGCTTCAACATTACCTCTCAGCTCCTAAACTAAATCCCACGATTGATGAAGGCCAATGCACTGTATGCTTTCTTAACCACAGAGTCAACCTGTGCAGCAGCTTTGCGTGTCCTATGGACTCGGACCCCGTAATCCCTCTAATCCTTCACACTGCCAAGAGTCTTACCATTAATGTTATATTCTGCCATCATATTTGACCTACCAAAATGAACCACCTCACACTTATCTGGGTTGAACTCCATCTGCCACTTCTCAGCCCAGTTTTGCATCCTATCAATGTCCCGCTGTAACCTCTGACAGCCCTCTACACTATCCACAACACCCCAACCTTTGTGTCATCAGCAAATTTATTAACCCCTCCCTCCACTTCCTCATCTAGGTCATTTATGAAAATCACGAAGAGTAGAGATCCCAGAACAGATCCCTGAGGCACACCACTGGTGACCGACCTCCATTAGAATATGACCTGTATACAACTATTCTTTGCCTTCTGTGAGCAAGCCAGTTCTGGATCCACAAAGTAATTTCTCCTTGGATCCCATGCCTCCTTACTTTCTCAATAAGCCTTACATGGGGTACTTTCGCAAATGCCTTGCTGAAATCCATATACACTACATCTACTGCTCTATCTTCATCAACGTATTTAGTCACATCCTCAAAAAATTCAATCAGGTTCTTAAGGCATGACCTGCCTTTGACAAAGCCATGCTGACTATTCCTAATCATATTATACTTCTCCAAATGTTCGTAAATCCTGTCTCTCAGGATCTTCTCCATCAACTTACCAGCCACTGAAGTAAGACTCACTGGTCTATAATTTCCTGGGCTATCTCTACTCACTTTCTTGAATAATGGAACAATATCCACAAACCTTCAATCCTCCAGAACCTCTCCTGTCCCCATTGATGATGCAAAGATCATCGCCAGAGGCTCAGCAATCTCCTCCCTCACCTCCCACAGTAGCCTGGGGTACATCTCGTCCGGTCCTGGTGACTCATCCAACTTGATGCTTTCCAAAAGCTCCTGCACATGCTAAGGCTTTTCGGTCCACTCTAAGTCATCCCTACAATCATCAAGATCCTTTTCAGTACTGAATACTGAAGCAAAGTACTCATTAAGTACCTCTGCCATCTCCTCCGGTTCCATACACACTTTTCCACTGTCACACTTGATTCTCTCACGTCTTATCCTCTTGCTCTTCACATACTTGTAGAATGCCTTGGAGTTTTCCTTAATCCTGTCCGCAAAGGCCTTTCGTGGCCCCTTCTGGCTCTCCTAATTTCTTTCTTAAGCTCCTTCCTGCTAGGTTGATAACCTTCTAGCTCTCTATCATTACTTAGCTTTTTGAACCTTTCACAAGCTCTTCTTTTCTCCTTGACTAGATTTACAACGGCCTTTGTACACCACGGTCCCTGTACCCTACCATCCCTTCCCTGTCTCATTGGAACGTATCTATGCAGAACTCCACACAAATACCCCCTGAACATTTGCCACATTTCTTCCATACATTTCCCTGAGAACATTTGTTTCCAAGTTCCTGCCTGATAGTCTCATATTTCCCCTTACTCCAATTAAACACTTTCCTAACTTGTCTGTTTCTATTCCTCTCCAATGCTATGGCAAAGGAGGTCGAATTGTGATCATTATCTCCAAAATGCTCTCCCACTGAGGGACCTGACACCTGACCATATTCATTTCCCAATACCAGATCAGGTACAGACTCTCCTCTTGTAGGCTTATCTACATATCGTGTCAAGAAACCTTCTTGAACACACCTAACAACTCAACCCCATCTAAACCCCTCGCTCTAAGGACATGCCAACAGATATTTGGGAAATTAAAATCTCCCACCACGACAACCCTGTTATTATTACACCTTTCCAGAATCTGTCTCCCTGTCTGTTCCTAGATGTCCCTGTTACTATTGGGTGGTCTATAAAGAACACCCAGTAGAGTTATTGACCCCTTCCTATTCCTAACTTCCACCCACAGAGACTCTGTAGACAATCCCTCCATGTCTTCCTCCATTTCTACGGCCTTGACACTATCTCTGATCAACAGTGCCACACCCCCACCTCTTTTGCATCCATCCCTGTCCTTTCTGAAACATCTAAAGCCCAGCACTCGAAGTAACCGTTCCTGCCCCTCAGCCATCTAAGTCTCTGTAATGGCCATAACATCATAGCTCCAAGCACTGATCCACACTCTAAGCTCATCCATTTTGTTCATAATACTCCTTGCGTTAAAATAGACACATCTCAAACCATCAGTCTGAGCGCGTCCCTTCTCTGTCACCTGCCTATACCATGTTTTCCCAAACCAGAATCCCTGAATTAACCAGGAGATTTACAGTCTGCTGAGGGAACATCTGTGATGTTGAAGAGGACCAATCTAGAAACCTACCATAAAATCACTCCTCTGTGAAGTTAGAGACACAATTGGATGCACAGAAGCAATAACAGTTTATGTGTCCTATTTCTTCCTTTAAGCTGAAACCTAACAATATAAATTATGTTGATGGTTCAATCAACAATGAGCTCAATGCCCTTTCTGCTCTCTTTGAAAGGAGAATAACACACCTGCGCAATTACCCACAACATCTGTTGACCCTGTGATTTCTATGGATGTATGGTGGAAAGCATTCTGACCTGGTATGGAGTCTCCAATGTGCAGGTTCAAAAAAGGCTGCAAAGGGACTCAGAACAGGCACAAGTCTTCGTCTCACTGACAGCTTCTGAAAAGGCTGTGCCTCACAAAGGCAGCATCCGTCACTGAGGACGTTCCCTCTTACTACTACCATTGGCAAGATGGTACACAAAACAAGATTCACTCTCAACATTTTAGAAACAGCTTTTTCCCCACTACCATCAGAGTTCTAAATGATTCATAAACATTATGTTGCTATTCATCTTTTGCACTATCTAGTTATGTATGTAGTATGTATTTATCTATCATTGTAACACAGCTCTGAACTGCTGCCACAAAATAACCAATTTCATGACATAAAGTATGTAAGTGATACTAAACCTGATTCTGATAGATTTACTGATGTAGGTACAGCAGGCAGCTTTGCCACAGCAAAGCAGAAAATTCTAATAACCTTATGCTCCTCTGTTGAACTTCATGCCATATCTAATGTTGGAATACTCAGTCAACAAGTTGATCCCTTCTGCCTTCATTTAGGAGTCACAGAATAGTTGGCATTTTAAGTGGAATTAAAGAACATGCAGAAATGGGAGCAGCACTTGGCCATCTAGCCCATCAAGCTTGCTCTGCCATCCAATAAGATAATGGTTGATCTGTCCATGTACTAGGTCCACCCACGTGCCTTTCCCTACAACACTTATTTTCACAATGTTTTCAAAATATTTAATGAGGTAGGCTCCTCTACTTCCCTGGACTCTACAGATTCACATAGAACATTGAAGAGTACAGTGCAGAAACAAGCCATTCAGCCCTCAATGTTGTGCTGAACCAGCTAAAAGGCAAACTTTTGAAGACCCAAACGCTAATCCATCTTATCCTCACTATGTCCATATCCTTCCATCTTCCTTCCATCCATGAACCTATCCAAATGTCTCCTAAAATGTATTTGCCTCTACCACCATATAAGGCAGCACATTCCAGACATCCACCACTCCCTGAGTAAAAAAGCATACCCCTCACATCCTCGAACCTACCCATCTCACCTTCAATGCATGCCCTCTGGAATTAGGCACGTCAACCATGGGAAACAGATATTCTCTGTCCACTCTATCTGTGCCTCTCATAATTTTGCAAACCTCTGTCAGATCTCTTGTCAGCCTCCAACACTCCAGAGAAAAGAAACCAAATTTGGAACACAGTCCTTTTTTTTCAAGAACACTGTGAACAAATTCACAGAGAGCTAAAACCTTCTCGTGCATAGAATGTTGCTTGCAAAATGTATCCATCCAGGAATCTAACACGCAATAGCGTGTAGTTATATTTCTTCAACTCCCTCCGCTTTTCTCTCTCTCTCATGGCTTTGGTTCTTAGCATGGTTGTCTTTTCAACAGCTTCTGATCTCACCTGTTGTTCGCATTTAACTTCTTCAGCTGTTAGATTATAGAAGTCATTGGGTAATTCAAATTTAGCTGCCTGGGGTGAAGGTTGTAAAACTCTGACCTGTCGATCCAGCTGTGCTCTAACTGGCTCAGCATTTAAAAGTTCATTCTTATATTGTCTGAGCTCTTCGTATGTAGTAAGAAAACCCTCATTGAACACATAAAACTCATCTTCATTCTCTTGCCTAGGTACCTGCAACATCTTTCTTTCAAATCCAATTGACTGTAAAAATTCATGTGTTCCTTCTAGTTCAGATATCCTTTCCTGAAAGACTTTGTTCTGCAACTTGATCTTTCTGTACTTTTCTTCACTGGGGTTATTGCATATGTTATCAATGTATTTGCCAAGAGTTTCACAAGCTATCTTTATTTTTCTCTATCCTTGTTGAATGTATGAATCATCATTATAGAGGCTCGTATCAGATCTTCAGCAAATTTCATAAGATTGGCCTCCTTAATATGCAAATCTCTCCCACTTTTAGATACTGAGGCATTTGTCAGAGGGCAAATGAAGTACACTGCATCAACAGAGAAATTGGTGCCATCTTTCTTCAGGGCACTTTTGGGACCCTGATTATTTACAGTCTGTACTTCAGAGTTGCAGCTTCAGTCATCAGCTCATTTTTTACCTCATTCCTTAAGCTGCCTCATTTATCCAGCCTTTAGTGATAGCATCTGCCCTCTAAACCAGGCAGCATCCTGGTAAATCTGCACCCTCACCAAAGCCTCAATATCCTTCCTATGGTGGGACGATCAGAACTGTACGCAATATTCCAGATGTGGCCTACTGAGAGTTTTGTAAAGTTGCAACATAACCTCCTGACTTTTCAACTCCATACCTTGACTTAACCAATTTCCCCCGGGATCAATAAAGTATGACTATGACTATAAAAGCAAGCATTCCATAAGCCTTCTTAACCACCATATCAACCTGTGTGGCCACTTTCAAAGAGCTATAACTTGGATCCCACTGTTAACACTGTTAACAACTTTGCCCTAATAGTGTACTGTCTCCTTGCATTTGCCTTACCAAGGAGCAACACCTCTCATCTCTCTAGTTTAAACTCCATCTGCCATATCTCAGCCATATCTGCAACTGATCTATATCGTGTTGTATTCTTTACCAGTCTTCTGCACTATCCACAACTCCACAAATCTTGGTGTCATCTGTAAATTTACTAACCTGCCCATCTGCACTTTCATTCAGATGATTTATATACAAACAGCAGAGGGCCCAGCACACATCCCTGAGGAACTGCACTAATTACACAGTGCCATCTCAAATAAGTCCCTTCGACCACTTCCCTCTGTCTTCTCTGTGCAAGCCAATTCTGAATCCAAACAGCCACTTTGCCACAGATCCCATGCATCCCAATCTTCTGGATTAGCCTCCCATGAGGGACTTTGTCAAATGTCTTACTAAAATCCATGTAGACTGCATCCACTTCCCTACCCTGTCTACAAACTCAATCAAGTTACTAAGGCACAACCTGATTAGGGTTTCCAAATCAAAGTTGCTGGTGAACGCAGCAGGCCAGGCAGCATCTCTAGGAAGAGGTACAGTCGACGTTTCAGGCCGAGACCCTTCGCCAGGACCTGACTGTACCTCTTTCTAGAGATTCTGCCTGGCCTGCTGCGTTCACCAGCAACTTTGATGTGTGTTGCTTGAATTCCAGCATCTGCAGAATTCCTGTTGTTAGGGTTTCCAAATGTTCATTTATCCAACCCTAAGAATTTAATCCAGCAATTTCCCTATAACTGACGTGAGACTCACCGGTCTATAGTTCCCAGATTTTTCCCTTGTTCCTTTCTTTAAAAGAGGTACAGTATTATCGACTCACTAGTTCTCTGGGATCTCGCCTGCAGCTAGAGAGGACACAAAGATACTGGTCAAGAACCCAGCAATCTTCTTTCTTCTCTCCTTCAATAACCTGTGGTAAATCCCATTTAACTACTTATCCACGAACTACCCATTAAGAGGTCCCAACACTTCCTCTTCCTTGACCCTTGGGATTCAGCTTATTCCTACTTGCCAAGGGCTTTTCATGGCCCCTCTCGACCTTCCTAATTCCCTTCTTTAGTTCTTTTCTGGTTTCCTTGTACTCCTCATGTGCTTCGTTTGATCCTGACTACTAAAGTTTTACATACTTTTCCTTTTTCTTCTTGACTAAATCCAACACCTCTTTGGACTTCCAAGGTTTTCTTATCTTTCTATCCCCGTTCCTCCTTCTAACAGGAAGATACCTTTCCTGTACTCTGTGCAATTGGTCTTTAAACACCCCTCCACATGTCTGATGTGGACTTGCCAGAGAAAAGGTGTTCCCAATTAATGCTTCTTAGTTCCTGCCTAATGTCCTCACAATTTTCCCTATCCCAATTTAAAACTCTCCTGCAAGGTCATACCTATCGTTATCTATAGCTACCGTGATAGTTAAGGAGCTGTGATCACTGTTTACCCACTGAAAGGTCAGTTACCTGGCTAGGCTCATTACCCAACGCTGGGTCCAGTTTGGCCCCTCCTATCATTGGACTGTCCACATATTGACTTAGGAAACCTTCCTGGATACACTTAGCAAGTTCAGCCCCATCTAAACCTCTTACACAGTTTATATTTGGGAAGCTGAAATCCCCCGTGACAACAACTCTATTATTTTTACACATTTCTTTAATCTGCTTCTTTCCGACATATACGTTCAATGAAAGCCTCTTGCCATCATACCCCTTCTTTAAATCTCTCAGCATATCCTTTGCTTTCTTCTCCGAAAAGCTGATCCAATGTGAGAACAACCACCTGAGTCTCGATATGGACAAGACAAAAGAGATTATAGTGGACTTCAAGAAGACGCCGGTTGACCACTCTGCATTACAAATCAATGGCTCTGCTATGCTCAAGGTTCCTTGGTGTGCACAGAACATGTGACCTAACGTGGGCCCACAACACCTCTTAATTAGTCGAGGCGGCACAACAACATCTATATTTTCTGAGGCATACAAGGCTCCCTGCCCTACAGCTTTCTACAGGAGCACTATCGTGTGCCCTGCCTAGCTGCATCGTTGTGTGGTATGGAAGCTGAAAGACCTTACAGAGGATAGTAAAAACTCGTGAGAGGATCACTGGGGCCTCCCTCTCCCCTGCTTGTGACATTTACTGGGAGCATTGTAGATGAAGGGGCCGAGATGTGGTTAGGGATCCCATTCCACAATCTCTTTGACCCACTACCATCAAGAAGGGGTTACAGGAACATCAGGATTAGGACTGCCAGACTGGCTAACAAAATTTTCCATCAGGCTGTGAGAATGTGAACCTGCCATCACTAGGACACTGAGCTGTTTATTGTACTGTTTACTGCTTGCCAGTGCTGTGCACTTTTGAATTATATTTTGTTGACTTATTCATAGTAATATTCAGGTGGATGTTTGAAAGCAAAGGACAGTACCATTATCATGGAAAAAGATGAGATTATGAACAGATGGACTGAGTATATTCAGGAATTGTTTGAAGACGATCGAAGTAAAAAACCAGAAATTAAGAAAATCTTAAAATCTGAAGTTCGTAATGCAAAAAATAAGATGAAGAAAGGAAAGGCAGCAGGTCCTGATGAATTAGTAATAGAACAAATTATTGCCTTTGAAGATTATGCAATTGAAAAATTTACTGATTTAATCAATGACATTTATGAGACTGGAATAATACCAGAAGAGATGAAAAAATCAATATTTATCCCTCTTCCTAGGAAAGCTGGAACAATAGAATGTGAATTACATAGGACCACAAATTTAATGAGTCATATCACCAAGATACTTCTAAGAATTTTGATGGCAAGAGCAGAAAGTAAGATACAAGCTGAAATAGGCAAAGAACAATGTGGTTTTGTGAAAGACAAAGGTACAAGAAACACGATATTGATGTTAAGGATACTGTCAGAACGAGCTATTCGAGTGCAAAAAGATTTGTTTGTTTGTTTTATCGACTATACAAAAGCATTTGATAAAATGAAGCACAATAAATTATTTGAAATATTACAGGAAACTCTAGATCTAGATTCGAAAGACCTCCGCCTAATCAGAAATCTGTGCTGGGAACAAACTGCCGCTGTAAGAATAGATGGAGAAGTGAGTCAGTTTACGAAAATCAAGAGAGGCGTTAGACAAGGGTGTGTTTTCTCCCCGATTTGTTTAATGTGTACAGTGAAACAATATTACAAAAAATAAGAGACAGCTTGGAAATCAAAGTTGGCGGTGAAAACATCAATAATTTTAGATATGCAGGCAGATGACACTGTGTTAATTGCAAGTACGGAGGAAAAACTACAAAACTTAATTGATATAGTTGTTGAAGAAAGTGCAAAAATGGGTCTATCTATCAATTGCAAAAAGACAGAATGTATGGTGATATCCAAAAAGAAGGAGAATCCTATCTGCTGGCTGAAAATAAATGGGGAAGACATGAAACAAGTACAGAACTTTTGCTACTTAGGAAGCTGGGAGGTGGCAGGTGCGACATGGACATCAAAAGAAGAATAGGGATGGCAAAAGACACCTTTACGAGAATGAAGAGTATACTGACCAATACTAAGCTAGGCATGACAACCCACCTCAGAGTACTGAAATGTTACGTTTATCCAGTTATGTTATATGGCTCAGAATGTTGGACAATATCTAGTAACATGAGGAAACAAATTGTAGCAGCAGAGATGTTGTTTTTGAGGAGGATGCAAAGAATATCATGGACGAAATGAATATCTAACGAGGATGTCATGAACAGAACAAACACAAAAAGAGAAATAACGTATGAGATCATGAAAAGGCAACGTAACTTCATTGGACATGTGATTAGGAAAGAAGAGTTAGAATGCATGGTAACTATGGGAAAGATTGAATGGAAGAAAGCAAGAGGAAGACAAAGACAAATGATGATGGAGACAGTAGCCAGAGAATTGGAAATGAATACCAATGAATTGATCCACTTGACCCGAAACAGGAGTGTGTGGGCCATGGCGGTCAAAGCTCAAACTGGGCATGACACCTGATGATGATGATGATGATTCGTGGTAATATTGTGTTCAATGCGCTGTGTGTAATAATTGTTTTTGCGGGTACACCGTCGCCTGAAGGTACTTTGTCTTGTATGGTTGTACAGTCAGTCGACAATAAACTTGAACTTAAACCTACCACGAACCGCATTTCCATCGGTCATCTCATCTGCTGCCTTTGGTAGTAATTTCCATGTTCTCACCACTGATTGGATAAAGCTTCTACTACCTAACAGCAACAGCTCTGGTTTTGTTCTTCCAAATAAGTTTATACCAGTGGTTCTCAACTCTTTACTACTCATGGCCCACTTTTGATTTTCATTTGCCTTTGTGGCCTCTACCCTCCATAGTCTCCATTAGTTTTTTTTGGTCAACTGTACTAATTATTCTAATATACAGTCAATATTGATGTTTTAGCAGATTTTAGGCATTATAGGTATTATATGTTATCTGTAATGTTACAGGTATATTTGAAAAATGAAACCATTTCAAAGCTCTGAATATAGAATTCCTTTATAATATATATAATATTCTTCCAACCAGCATTGAAAAAGCACTTACTATTGTTACTTTGGATATTTAATGAGATCGCTGTGACAAATACAAAGTGTTGTCATACAAATTGGACACAGCGCCATCATTTTGTCACGTGAGCGTGGAATAAAACCATGCACAAGATCTTTTTTTTTGCTGCAGTAACCATGGGTAGTCAGATGTATATAGAAAAGAAAAATTTCAAAATATATATATAGACAGTACAATACAATTGTGTAAGTAGGCTCTATAAAAAATTAGTAAACATCGAATAATTATAATAAGTGTAACCTCATGAAAAAGTATCAGTATTGAATATACAGGTTTCCACCACCATCCGAAGGTAGAGCATTCCTATGAAATGGTTCATAAGCCGGAATGTCGTAAAGCGAAGAAGCAATTACCATTAATTTATATGGGAAAATTCTGTGAGCGTTCGCAGACCCAAAAATAACCTACCAAATCATGCCAAATAACACGTAAATCCTAAAATAACGGTAACATATAGTAAGAGCAGGAATGATATGATAAATATACAGCTTATATAAAGTAGAAATACTTTTCTATAATCATTGCCTGCACTGTTCTCCGTAGCGAAAATCTCATGCAAGTGCTCTCGGCAAAAACACGGCGCAAGCGCTCTCGGCAAAAACACTCTCTCCAGTAACCTTTAAGCTATGAAGCTGCCAAATCATACCAAATAACACATAAAAATACACAGCCTATATAAAGTAGAAATAATGTATGTACAGTGTAGTATCACTTACTGGAATCAGGGAGACAGCGCAGAGCACACTGATGATGGCTGAGTCATCGGAGGTTGGTGTGGTGTGGTGGCCCCCACCCTCCGGGCAGCAAACCGATACCGATCCGCGAAGAATGCAGTGGTACAGCGGTAGCCGGGACGCACCCAGCACATCTTTAAGAAGAAAGCCAATCGCCTCTGATCTGGGCCGACATTTAGCTTGTTTATTTCAGCTTTTTTTCTTAAAGGTGTGCTGGATGCGTCCCGGCTACCGCTGCATTCTCCGTGAATCAGTATCTGTCCGCGGCCCGGGGGCTGGGGTATCGGGACACTGAGGTGTCGTCTGTTTCCATCAGGGCAGGCAGGTCATCTTCTTCTATCTCTGCCTGCCTGGATGTCAAAGGTCGAGGTTCGTCATCTGCTGTGGCTAATGTGGAAGGCTTGCTTGACTGCTAGCCTCGCGCATTTTTCTATCATACAGTTCTTTGTAAGCACTCAAACCATCTTGCAAATATGCCCTAAACCTACGTACCCTTTCAAAATTAAAGTTGTACTTTATCATTGCAGCGAAAATCTCACGCAGTTGCTTCACGTTCAATTCCTGGACTACTTCACTTTCGGTCCGTTCGCTACTGCATTCAGTTTCAATTGTTATCCTTTCCTCTTCCAATTGCATCAGCTCTTCATCTATCAGTTCTTGGTCATGGGATGCCAAAACCTCTTCAACATCACCTTCGTCAGCTTCCACAAGCCAAACTCACTTTGTCCTTACTTGTTCCACCATGATTGAAACCCTTAATTATGTCTAGTTTTGTGCTAAGTGTAACACCCTTACGAGCTCTTTTAGACTTTTCCGATACCTTAGAACTCATCTTGCAAACGGATGCTCACAGGCACGTGTTTAAGCAATGCTGGCGAGAATGCCGTTCCGAATCCGGCGGAGGGGCGGCTGCTCGGGGTGTGCACTGCTTTTTTTTCGTAACAGTAAAAACACCTTCTGTTAGTGAAAACAGGTAACTAATGTAGGTCTTTCGTAACAGCGAGGTGTCGTAAAGCGAACATTCGAAAAGTGGGGGATACCTGTACATATAAAATAAAACTAGTTTTTTAAGCAGGTTTTCTAATTACTTAAGTTTTTAGAGGATTTTTTAAAATGCTATTATACATGCATATTCTATGTGGCAATTATTGTGGATTTAACGTAAATTGTAGTAGTAGATAGTGATGTACTGGTAGACTTTATGCATTCTTGCCTCTCTTCAGTTTAGCTCAGGGGTGTCAAATTACCGGCCCGCAGGATTGTTTGGGGGGAAAAAAGTATATTCAGGATCATTTACTATGTATCTGTACGGCAGCCGCTCTCTCTCCCACCGCTGTCTGTGCTGGCTGCTGCGGCAGCAGCTTGTTGTGTGTACTTAGGAAACAATAGGCGGCAGTTAACCACCCGCTGTGCATAATCACCTACCACCCTGCACTGAAGACCACTAGGGCCCCACTGCGTCGTCAGACACAGTATAAACACACAGAGTACTCAGGTAAGTAACTGTAGCAAGGCTGAGACTGTTTGCTGCTGTGGTTCAAAATGCTTTCCAAGAAAAGAAAAGTTGACATCGAAGGTCGGATATTCAACGATAATTGGAAAGATCATTTTTTCTTCTGTGAGGTCAACGGCAACAAGTGGCTGTGGCAAATGAATACAATATCAAACGACACTATGAGACGTCACATGGAGAAAAATATAACAAGAACGCAGGACGACTCAGAACGCAAAAGGTAAACGAGCTTGAAGCAGCTCTGAAAAAACAGCAATCAGTGTTCCCTAAAGGTCGAGAGACTCATGATGGAGCTGTCAAGGCCAGCTATATTATTGCCAACAAAATAGCTGCTGTGTCGAAGCCATAATCAGAGGGGGAATTCATCAAAGCATGCATGCTGATGGAGGCTAAGCTGGTGTGCCCTGAGAAGAGACAGACTTTTGGTAATATCAGCTTGTCAAGAAATACTGTGGCAGAGAGAATCGGGGACCTTGCAGGAGATTTGAACAGTCAACTAAAAGACAAAGTGAAGTAATTTATTGCCTTCTCTTTTGCAATTGATGAGAGCACCGATGTGACTGATGTAGCTCAATTGGGAGTATTTATTCGTAGTGTTGATGCATCTTTGACCGTCACCGAGCAGTTTGTGGAGATAGTGCCCATGACAAACACCACAACGGCGAATGACGTTTTCTCCAGCCTCGTTGAGGCCTTGGACAGACTGGGAGTTGACTGGAGTCACGCTGTCAGCGTGGCAACAGATCGACGCACCATCCATGGTGGGGAAAAATGCAGGCGTTGTTGTGAAACTCAGAGGGGAAGTTCAGACAGAGAATCCAGAGCAGGAATTCTGGAATTTTCATTGTATTATACACCAAGAGGCGTTATGTAGCAGGAGCCTGAAAATGGACAATGCCATGGATGTAGTAATCAAAGCGGTTAACTTTATTAGAGCCAAGGGACTCATCCATCGGCAATTTGACAATCTTTTGTCCAAAAGTAATATTGGATACGGCCTACCCTACCACATTGAAGTCCACTGGTTGAGCAGAGGGGTTGTGCTCAAAAGTTTTTTCCAATTACGTGTGGAAATTGGACTATTCATGAACGAGAAAGGGAAGCCAGTGGCAGAGTTGGATGACCCAGACTGGCTTCATGATCTTACATTTTTGGTGGATATAACAGAGCACTTAAATGTGCTTAATGTTAACATGCAAGGCCGCAACAAACTTGTTACGGAATGCTACGACAGCATTTGTGCCTTTCAAATTAAATTAGGCCTGTGGGAGATGCAACTATCCTGGAGAAACCCCTCTTTGCAGACTGTGCGTGTCGCTCATGGGATTAATGACAATGGACAGGTACAAGGACAAGATATGACGGCTGAAAAGTGAGTTTCAAAATCGTTTCCAAGTCTTCACTCAGCACGGGAAGAAATTCTGTGCCGGAGGAACTCCAAATGGAACTAATTGAAATTCAGTGTAACTTGGCTTTGAAATATAGATTTGAGACTGTGGGTCTGGACTCATTCTATCAATACCTGGGACCGATGTACCCCAAGATGACAGACTTTGCCTCAAAGATCCTTTGCATGTTCAGGACAACATACCTCTGTGAGCAGGCATTCTCCATAATGAGCATTAACAAATCACAACTGCCCAGAAACTGGTCCCTGATGTACTTTATACTTTATACTTTATTGTCGCCAGACAACTGGTACTAGAACATAAAATCATCACAGTGATATTTGATTCTGCGCTTCACACTCCCTGGATTACAAATATTAAATATTAAAGATATTAAAAATAGTTAAAATTAGTAAATATTAAAAATTTAAATTATAAATCATAAATAGAAAATAGAAAAATAAGAAGTAAAGTGGTGCAAAAAAACGGAGAGGCAGGTCTGGATATTTGGAGGGTACGGCCCAGATTTGGGTCAGGATCCGTTCAGCAGTCTTATCACAGTTGGAAAGAAGCTGTTCCCAAATCTGGCCGTACGAGTTTTCAAGCTCCTGAGCCTTCTCCCGGAGGGAAGAGGGACAAAAAGTCTGTTGGCTGGGTGGTCATGTCCTTGATTATCCTGGCAGCACTGCTCCAACAGCGTGCGGTGTAAAGTGAGTCCACGGATGGAAGATTGGTTTGTGTGATGTGCTGCGCCGTGTTTAAGATCTTCTGCAGCTTGTTGACCAGCTGGTTAAAGCCAAGAGATGTCAGGTGTCTGGAAGCAGCAAGTGAAAAATGAGTGACACTGTTCGATGCACTGCGACATGTAAGCAAAATGCATTATGTAATATTGAGTGTCATAATATTGTGATTCATTCATTTTCTGACTATTCTATTGTTGTAAGTGTGATCACTTCAATAAAAATTAGAGGCTAACTGTGTTCATTGTCTGAGTTTGATTGCTGGAAGCAGGCTAATAAAAATTAGGTGCAGTTGTGTCGCATACATTTACAATTTGTTTCGTTAGGTCTACATTTGTGTCTGCTAATGTTAGATTTCAAATGGTTTATTAATGGAAAGGGTGCGGCTCCCAAAACAATCTTAGCCAAAATAGCATCGTTTTTTCTCTCTCTCATCACAACTTTCTTGTAGCCTACGACTGTAAGTTAATACCAATCATAAAAATAATGCTTGCTAGGCAATCTTCTTCATAAGAAATGAAATTGGTAAAGTGGAACACTTCGTAGTTATAGCAGAGACTGAGACACATGAGAGCAGGTTGAAAAAACAAAGGCAACGAAAGCTGTGGGAGCACAACTGATCTGGCCCGCATGAAGTCGCAGTTTGCCCAATCCGCCTCGTGACCTAAAATGAGTTTGACACCCCTGGTTTAGCTGTTTCTGGCAGATGACCCCACTGCAGTAACTGCAACCGTCATGTCATGTTTTATAAGTATTATAATGTGCACAAGTCAGTGGAAGGCAAAGAGAAATAGCCTTTGTTATGTTTTGTAAGTTGAATGGATGCCAGCCTCTTGCTGCACCCTCTCTGACTGGCCTTGCTGCAGACAGCCTCGCCCAAGCTGCAGTTTGTGATTTGGGGATGGATGTAGAGCAAGGTTCAGTGGGTCGCCCTGCAGGGTGTGAACGGTGATTTGTGTGTTTGTGTGTGGTCAAGCAGGAGCAGAGATAGTGATGGATGTGCCGCACACCATGTCTCCCACTTGTGCATGGGCGCGCGCGCGCCTACGCACAAACACACACAGCGCCAGCCAGCATATTTTTCATTTCATATATATATAGTAGCAAAATTATCTTGCCCATTCAAAACTCCTATGGCCCCAGTTTCTTGTTTTTTATTTCTGTTTTTATTACTTGATCTACACTTCTGACTGTGTGGCTCAGCACAGCTGCAATGCCATATTTCAGTTTGCTGACGACACCACTGTTGTTGGCTGAATCAAAGGTGGTGACAAATCACCATATAGAAGGGAGATTGAAAGTCTGGCTGAGTGGTGCCACAACAAAAACCACTTACTCAATGTCTGCAAGACCAAGGAGCTGCTTATGGAACTCAGGAGGAGGAAGCTGCAAGTCCATGAGCCAGTCCTCATCCGAGGATCAGAAGTGGAAAGGTCAGCAACTTTAATTTCTTGGTGTTATTATTTTGGAGTACCTGTCCTGGGCGCAGCACATAAGTGCAATTACGAGCAAAGCATGACAGTGCCTCTAATTTCTTTGAAGTTTGCAAAGATTTGGCATAACATCAAAAACTTTGACAAACTTCTGTAGCTATGTGGTAGAGAGTATATTGGCTAGCTGCACCACTGTCTGGTATGGAAATACCAATGCTCTTGAACAGAAAATCCTACTAAAATTTGTGGATATGGCTCAGTCCATCACCGGTGAGGTCCCTCCCACCAATGTACACTTCTACATGGGGCATTGTCACAGGAACGTAGGGACCCCCACCATCCAGGTCATGTTCTCTCCTCACTACTGGCATCAGCAAGAAGGTGCAGGAGCCTCAGCATTTACACCACCAGGTTCAGGAACAATTGTTAGCCCTCAACCATCCAGCTCTTGAACCAGAGGGGATCATTTCACTCAACTTCACTTGCCCTATCACTGAACTGCTCCCACTTTCAAGGATTCTTCATCTCATGTTCTCAATATTTATGGCTTATCTATCTATCTATCTATTTTGGGAGAGCAGTGTCATGTGCTTTACTGAGACGTGGCTGCACGAGGACATACCCGATCAAAGCGTTTCTATAGAGGGCTTCCAGACCGTTCGAGCTGACCGGAATTGCACTGAAAGCAGTAAGCGTAAAGGAGGGGGGCTGGCGGTTCTGGTAAATAACAGATGGTGCAATCCTGGGCATATTACGATCAAGGAACGTGTCTGTAGCCCGGATATTGAACTTTTTGCTGTTGAACTCCGGCCATATTATTTGCCAAGGGAAATCCCGCATGCAATTGTGGTTGTTGTGTACATCCCTCCCTCTACCAACCTGATGTCGGCGTGTAACATCATTTACACCGTCATAGCCAAACTACAAACCCAGCACCCGAGTGCCCTCACTACCATCTCAGGTGACTTCAACCAGGTTACCACGGCTAGAACACTGCCCAACTTCACGCAGTATGTGAGCTGTACAACCAGAGGGAAGAGGACTCTGGATTTGATGTACGCTAACATTAGGGATGCATACAGCTCCTCTCTCCTCCCCCCACTGGGAAGGTCAGATCACAACCTGGTGCATCTAAAACCCTGCTATGTGCCTCTGGTGAAGAGTAAACCTGCAACCTCGAGGACAGTGAGGAAATGGTCGGAGGAGGCTTATGAGGCGTTCCAGGGTTGTTTTGAGGTGACAGACTGGCAGGCACTCTGTGAGCCACATGGAGAGGATATTGATGGGCTCACAGAGTGCATTACTGATTACATCAACTTCTGTGTGGACTGCAATGTTCCAACAAGAACTGTCCTTTGTTATTCAAATAACAAGCCATGGGTGACAAAGGACATTAAGGACATCATAAACGCTAAAAAGAGGGCATTTAGAGATGGAAATAGGGAGGAGCTGAGGGCAATACAGAGGGACCTGAAAGCCAGGATCAGGGAGGCTAAAGACAGGTACAGGAGGAAGCTTGAGTGGAAACTCCAGCAGACAACATGAGAGAGGTCTGGAGTGGGATGAGGACCATCACTGGGTTTCGGCAAACTAGCAACAGACGAGCTGAAGGCAGTGTGGACAGGCCAACGAACTTAACCTGTTCTTTAACAGATTTGACATTGTGACCCCTGCCCATCCCCCACATGAGCCATCTGTTGTCGGCCCCCAACCAACACATATTCCACTCTCCCCTCCTACCCCTCCTCGCAGTCCCCCACCCTGCTCTCATGACTATACCCCTCCCCCACACGAAACCACCACGGTGGGCTTCAGGGTTGAAAGGGTGAGAAGACAGCTGAAATGTCTCAACCCAAGCAAGGCTGCAGGACCGGATGGTGTCAGTACCAGGGTGTTCAAAGCCTGTGCCCCTCAGCTATGTGGAGTACTTCGCCATTGTATTCAACCTGAGCCTGAGGCTCCGGAGGGTTCCTGTACTGTGGAAGCCGTCCTGCCTCGTCCCTGTGCCAAAGACACCGCGCCCCAGCGGCCTCAATGACTACAGACTGGTGGCATTGACCTCCCATATCATGAAGACCCTGGAGAGTCTTGTTCTGGAGCTGCTCCGGCCTATGGTCAGGCCACACTTAGATCCCCTCCAGTTCGCCTACCAGCCCCGACTAGGAGTTGAGGATGCCATCGTCTACCTGCTGAACCGTGTCTACGCCCACCTGGACAAGCCAGCGAGCACTGTGAGGGTCATGCTTTTTGACTTCTCCAGTGCGTTCAACACCATCCGCCCTGCTCTGCTGGGGGAGAAGCTGACAGCGATGCAGGTGGATGCTTCCCTGGTGTCATGGATTCTTGACTACCTGACTGGCAGACCACAGTACGTGTGCTTGCAACACTGTGTGTCCGACAGAGTGATCAGCAGCACTGGGGCTCCACAGGGGACTATCTTGTCTCCTTTTCCCTTCACCATTTACACCTCGGACTTCAATTACTGCACAGAGTCTTGTCATCTTCAGAAGTTTTCTGATGACTCTGCCATAGTTGGATGCATCAGCAAGGGAGATGAGGTTGAGTACAGGGCTACGGTAGGAAACTTTGTCACATGGTGTGAGCAGAATTATCTGCAGCTTAATGTGAAAAAGACTAAGGAGCTGGTGGTAGACCTGAGGAGAGCTAAGGTACCGGTGACCCCTGTTTCCATCCAGGGGGTCAGTGTGGACATGGTGGAGGATTACAAATACCTGGGGATACGAATTAACAATAAACTGGACTGGTCAAAGAACACTGAGGCTGTCTACAAGAAGGGACAGAGCCATCTCTATTTCCTGAGGAGACTCAGGTCCTTTAGCATCTGCTGGACGATGCTGAGGATGTTCTACGAGTCTGTGGTGGCCAGTGCGATCATGTTTGCTGTTGTGTGCTGGGGCAGCAGGCTGAGGGTGGCAGACACCAACAGAATCAACAAACTCATTTGTAAGGCCAGTGATGTTGTGGGCATGGAACTGGACTCTCTGACGGTGGTGTCTGAAAAGAGGATGCTGTCCAAGTTGCATGCCATCTTGGTCAATGTCTCCCATCCACTACATAATGTACTGGGTGGGCACAGGAGTACATTCAGCCAGAGACTCATTCCACCGAGATGTAACACAGAGCGTCATAGGAAGTCATTCCTGCCTGTGGCCATCAAACTTTACAACTCCTCCCTTGGAGGGTCAGACACCCTGAGCCGATAGGACTTATTTCATAATTTTCTGGCATAATTTACAATGCTCTTTAAATTATAACAATCTTTTAGTGTCTTCTGACTGCATCATTGTCATTTTTCTCCACGGCAGTTCTTCAGAATTTCTGACCTTTCTTGTTCCTGTTGTTTGCTGAGCACACAGTAAGATACATTTATAAGAGGAGAGATTCATAAAGTATCTTTTCCTCCTATATCTTTGGTACTGGACCTCTGAATAATATCTCACCTAATAAGAGCTCTCAGAAGCAATCACTTATAAAACTGGCAGCAACTAAAAACTTAAGACACGATGGGGCAGCAACTAAAAACTTAAGACACGATGGGGCTGCAACTAAAAACTTAAGACACGATGGGGCAGCAACTAAAAACTTAAGACACGATGAGTAGCATAATGTTGTAGTTACTTACATCTATCAAACTGTACAGTTTATTATTGTACTGCATAAATAGTCTGTCAATAATTATTCTGGAATCAAATAAGCAGCAGCAATGAGTTAACAGATTGATGGTGTCACGTCCAGTGAGATAGTGGCAATGAGTTTACAGATTGATGGTGTCACGTCCAGTAGATAGTGGCACGCTTGGTCACAACAGCCTCTCCGGGTCCAACAAGTGGTGAAAGTAGCTGTTTTAAACATTATTTTTTGTGATTGCAAGACTCTATCGGACCTCAGTAATACAAAATGCTGCAAAATGTGCGCTGGAATTTGTGTTGGTTTGGGCGCTGGCCCTGAAGGCCAGCTCTCACATCAGTGCTGCACCCCAGTGTGCACTGCCTGGAAGACAAGCTGGATATTGTTCATCTGTGGCTGACCCAACATGATATGAAGAACTACTGTGTGCTTCTTCTTGCAAGAACAGGCCCCATCAACCTTCAGGCTATTCCACTCAGGGACTTGTGCAGATATTATTTTGTGACTATATGTGCTATCATAACTGTATGTGCTGTGTGTGACTGTATGTACTTTGTTTTGCACCTTGACCTGGAGCAATGCTGTTTCGTTTAGCTACATACATGTGTACGGCAATTAATCTTAAACTTGAACTTAACATAGAACACAGAACAGGCTTTTCGCCCACAATGTTATGTGACCCTTTAACCTACTCCAAGATCACTCTGACCTATCCTTCCCACATAACCCTTCATTTTCTTTCAATCATGAAACTATCTAAGAGTCTCTTAAATTTCCCTAACGTTTCTGCCTCTACCACCACCCTGGCAAAACATTCCACACACTTACATTCCCTGTGTAAAATGACTGGATGCTCCAAATCAAGGGGACTGTCCTATCCAGAACCCTACGTAGGTGCTCCCTAAACAACCTGCACTTTTCCATTTTCATTTCACTTAGTCCATCCATTCTCAATTTATGCTTCTAATGTTCCTACCTAATAGCATCAATTCACCTTACTCTCAATTAAATCTTTTCTCATACCATCTGCTCATATTCCTATCCAAGGCTATGGTAAGGTTTAGCGAGTTGAATCGTAGTCTCTAAAATGCTGACCCACCAAGACATCTGCGTCATTCCAAATCAAGTATGGCCCGCACTCTAAAACAAGAGCAAATCTGCAGATGCTGGAAACCTGAGATACACACACAAAATGCTAGAGGAACTTAGCAGGCCAGGCAACGTCTAGGAAAAGAGTACAATTGACGTTTCGGACCGAAATGTGCACAGTACACGTTTGCACAGAGTACTTGCAGCAGCATCTCAGGCACACAGATCATTCTTGAGATGCTGCCCGAGTCATCCTGAGCATAGTTTTGTCATTTTTATGGAACTTCTTTTCAGCATTTGTGATTGCCTTGAACTTGAGCTGTGCCGAGACTGACTGAAAATTTCCAGTATAAGCCTTTCAAATGAAGGCTGAAGTTTTTATGACTTTTTTTTAAATTTTCTTTTATTTGGATAAGGAATTCACAAGCATCATGTACTTTTTTCACATGTATAACCTTTTCCATTTTTTATATGTATAAAACTATATTTATATGTTCTTAAGTACACATTGAGATGATATAAAAAGAAATTAGACACTTAAATAGATAATTATGTACAGTAGAAATTCTAATCTATTAGGCTAAGTAATGGTGTTAATTGTTAAGGAAAGTAGTAATAATAGTGGATTAGTAATAGTTTCCATACATCTCTTCTGGATCACTTCTTCTGGTCCAAAATGTTGTGTGTAAGCCTATGTAACAACCATTATAGGGAAGTTTTTATGACTTTCAATATGATGCATTTCAACATGACTTTGAACTAGTCTTTTAACTTATCAGTGCTTATTAAAATGGTAATTAATGATCCTTTTTCCTTTTACAATTGCCCTTCTGTTATTTAGCATTCTGGATCTAATACCCTGATCCAACTTTCTGTGTGATCTGCTTTCATATAGACTAATGGGCTTTGTATCAGAAAAATGTTGTTTGAAGAATCTCTTCAAGGTGAAGGGAACATCATTCAGCATAGTGTTTGCAGAGCATTAGTAAACATAACGTAACATTTGATTTGGATGTTTCTGAGTAATTCAGGCAATGCAAGCTGAAATGTTACTTTGAAGTAATATGCTTTAATAGATAACCTGATCCTTGTGGAGAAGATGAGCTTTTATTGATTTTTTATTATACAAACTATTAGTCTACATTTATTTCTGTGTTACTGTTTGCAGTACCTAAAAGATAAGGGCAAATCCAGGCAAGGAACCCTGTGACACAGGATTATTGTCAGATTATCATGTCTGAGAATTTGCAACAATGAGGAACTGTTTTTTAAAATCTTTTTGGTTCTAGCAAAAAAGTGAGTCAGTTTTATTTCGGATCACTTAAAGCATTATAACAACCGTCTGAGGACAATAAAGCTGCTTCAAACAAACCTATTTGCCTTTGTCATACAAAATAAAACAAATGTGCTTCCAGATATTGAATTCCCTTCACCACCTTGAGGTGTGGTCATGAGTAAACATAGGAAGGAAATACCAAAAAGCAAAAAAATTGCCAATGCTGGAGCCTGAAATAAAATCTCTTTGAGGTGAGTGGAGGGAAGTTTAATGGAGATGGAATACATTGCGGGCGTGGCGGTAGAGGACATTTATGAGATTCTTAGGCACATGATGAAAGAAAAATGGAATATTATAGTGTGTGTAGGAGAGGAGGGCGAGGTTGATTCTGGAGTAGGTTCTCTAGGTCATCACTACAGTGTAGCCTGAAAGTGCCTCTGCTGTGCTGTACCATTCTGTATTGATTGTTAGAACGTTGGAACTGCTTAGAAGGTGAGGAAGAAATGGAATCCTATCAGATAATTGTTCTTCAAAACTCCTCATAAAAAGAGACCATTATATTAGACAACGGAAACACTGATTTGCCCACTTTGTCATGATGACGTAAACACAAAATAATCTGCAGATACTGGGGTCCAAGCAACACTCACAATCGCCCCTTCCCTCTTCAGTCCTGACGAAGGGTTCCGGCCCAAAACGTTGATTGATCGTTTCCACGGATGCTGCCCGACCTGCTGAGTTCCTCCAGCATGTTGTGAGAGTTGTCGTGATGATGGACTGACTCCAACATGGTTCAGTGAATATTTGCCTGATACTCTGTGGTGACTCCAGATGGAATTATTTCTTCCATTTTAATAAGTTTACGTTCCTCAGGTAAACAGCATATTGTAGGTTTATTCTCCCATAAAAATCTCTGAATGAGTAAAGGAAGAAAACTGTTTACCCAGATAACCCTTTGTAGGTGAGAGGAAAGGATAGTAAATGTCTTTTTTTTAATTAAAGATCTATGAGTCATAAGTGAGAGTGCAGACCACAATAATTATGTTAAGCCATTGGGCCAAATGATACTGACCTTTAAGTTATTTGTAGCACTTGTTAGGAAGCAAGATTTTGGAGATAGTGCAAAGGAAATTTATTAAAACAGTTGCAACACAGGTTAAAAAAATTAATATGAAAGGGTTTGATAGTGTAAACAATGTTGTCGCTTACTGGAGAGTCAGTAATCAGAAAACACTAATTTAAGATAAATGGCAAAACCTGTGAAGGTAATATAAGAAGTGAATCATAATAACCTGGTTATTACAAACACAAGAGATTCTGCAGATGCTGGAAATCCAGAACAACAGACACAAAGTGCTGGAGGAACTCAGCATGTCAGACAGCATCTGTGGGAAGAAATGAACAGTCAACGCTTTGATCCAAGACCCTTCACCAGAACTGGAAAGGATGCGGAAAGAAGCCAAAATGAGAAGGTGGGAGGAAGGGAAGGAGTACAGGCTGGAAGGTGACAGGTGAAGCCAGGTAGGTGGGGGAGGGATGAAGTGAGAAGCTGGGAGGTGATAGGCTGAAAAGAAAAAGTTCAAGAAGAAGGTATCTGATAGGAGGAGAGTGGACAATGAGAGACAGAGAAGGGGGAGGGGGATAATGGAAGGTGAGGAGAAGAGAAGTGGTAAGGGGGGAGCACCAGATACAGTAAATAGATAGATGGAGATAGATACTTCATTGATCCCAAAGGAAATTACAGGTGTCACAGTGGCATTATAAGTGCACAACGAGAAAAATTAGAAGAGAAGTAAAAAGAATAAAAAATATCACCACAAGCAATTAACAGCAGGGTGTCCATCACTTCCCCGGTTATAGGTTGACTCATTATAGAGCCTAATGGCCGAGGGTAAGAATAAACTCATATAACACTTTTGTGAAATGCTCTTTTGTTCAGCCAAGGTGGCATGCAGAGAGTGAGAAACATTGTCCAGAATTGCCAGGATTTTCCATAGGGTCCTTTGATCTACCACAACCTCCAATGTGTCCAGTTTGACTCCTATAACAGAGCCAGCCTTTCTAATCAGTTCATTGAGTCTGTTGATACCATTCCCCGAGCACACCACGGTAGAGAAGATTGTACTGGCGACAACAGACTGATGGAACATGTGAAGGAGAGGCCTGCGTACTGCAAAGGACCTCAGTATCCTCAGGAAACACAGGGAACTCTGTCCCTTCTTGCACACAGCCTCTGTGTTAAAGTCTGTCATCCAAGTGCACCTCCATTTAATCGTAGGTCTTCACCACATCCACATCCACGTCCTCACCATCAATAATAATGGGGAGAAATGCAGGCTTAGTCTTCCTAAAGTCCATCACCATCTCCTTTGTCTGACTGATGTTGAGCTGCAGATGATTCAGCTTGCACCGTTTGACAGAGACCTCCACCTGGGCCCTGTATTTATCCTCCCATCCTCCCTTTATACACCCAACTATTGCTGAGGCATCAGAAAATTTCTGCAGATGACATGACTCAGTATTATACCTAAAGTCTGAGGTATACAGGGTAAATAGGAAGGGAGCCAATACTGTCCCCTGTGGGGCCCCAGTACTGCTTATAATCATGTCTAACACACAGCTCTGAAGCTGCATATGCTGTGGTCTGCCAGTCAGTCCTTTATCCAGGGTACAATGGAAGTCCCAATCTGCATTAAACGGGGCTTTTTCCCCCAGCATTGAGGGCTGTATGATATTGAAGGCACTTGAAAAATCAAAAAACACGATCCCCACAGTGCTGTCTTGCTTATCCAAATGGGAGTAGCCTCTGTTCAGCAGGTAGATGACAGCATCATCAACTCCATTGTGCTCCTGGTTGGCAAACTGTAGGGGAGTGAGAGTAGATCTGACCAGGGGTCGGCAGTGAGCCAGGACCAGCCTCTCTGGGGTCTTCATGCTGTGTGATGTTTTCCACAGAGTCAGGACCTTTTCCAGGCTGAGGCTTAGATTGAAAATGCACTGGAGAACTCCACACTGCTGCTTAGCGCTCTACTTCAGGACCCTGGGGTTCACACTGTCCGGTTCCTGTCTGATTTTTCCGTGTCTGAGTTCCCCAGAGCCCATTTCACCTGCTCAGTAGTGAAGGTGACGGGGGAGCTGATGGAAGATGGGGGCAGGGGGAAGTGAAGATTGGGATAATAACAGTTTGTATGTGAGGTGTGATGGTAGGTGCCGGGCATGGAGGGGTTGTAGATAGTGTTAGCCTGTGTTGTTCATCCACTTGTTGAATTGAATGGGGAAGGAAGCGATGCATTAGTGCTGAGGGAGCATTGGATGCCTCTGTTCCTGGACTGGTGTGGTGTGAACAGGAGGGTAATTGTCAAAGCTATTGAAGAAATGGTTTAACTCATTAACCCATTCATGGCTGCATTCTGATGTTCTACAACTAGGCTGATTGAAGCCAGGGATGTTCTTCATGCCTCTCCACACCTCCCGTGTGCTACTCTGCCAAGTTTGTTCTCCACCTGTCTCCTGTATTCCTCTTTAGCCACCTTGATCTTCTCATTTAGCTCCCTCCGCACATGTTTCAATTCCTCCCTGTCTCCTGATCTTTTTGTGGTTGAGAAGAGCCTTCCAATCACTGGTGACCCATGGCTTGTTGTGGGAAGCAGCGAACAGTGTCCACACAGAAGTTGATGTAGCTAGTGATGCAATCAGTGTGCATTACTATCCTCCCGATATGGTTCACAAAGCACATTCCAGTCAGTAACCTCAAAGCAGCCCCTTAAAGCCTTGATTGCACCTGGAGACCATTTCTTTACTGTCTAAGTGGTAGCTAGTTGTTGCTGTACTTTGGGCTTATGCAAGGGCATGAAGTGAACCAGGTTGTGATCTTCCAAGTGGGGGGAAAGCTGTAGAGATGTATGCATCTTTTAACATTTGCATACAAATACAAGAGATCCAGTGTTTTATTTTCTCTTGTATGACACTTACAGACTGATTGAAGGTGGTGTAGGGTTGTCGAGATAGAAACATGGTTGAAGTCTGAACGTACTGCAGTGAATGCCTTGGGGTGGCAAGTCTGGAGTCTCATGATGGTAGTGTATGTGACATCTCACACAGCATTGGGACTCTGTTGGGAAGGCGGAATGTACACAACAAGTAGTATGGCGCAGCTGAACTCACGCGGTAGATAAAACGGACTCAAACTCACAGCAAGCAGTTTGGTGTCCGGACTGCAGATTCGTTCTTTTACAGAAATGTGACCAGGATTACACTGTCTGTTGTTCTCAAGCACAGCAAGCCCACCTCCCCTCCTTTTACCACACTGTGGATTGACTCTGTCTGCTCGTATCACTGTAAACCCATTCACAGCAGTGCTGTAATCCGGGATTTGCTTGTGTAACCATATCTCCGTGAAACACATAATACTCCGTTCCCGATATCGATTCTGTGTCCTCCTGAGTACTGCCAGTTCCTCCATTTTATTTGCCAGTGATCTTACGTTCCCCATAATGATAGATGAGAGATATGGTTTATATCTCCATCTCTTGTTGCGCTGCTTTTTACCCGATCTGCAGTCTCAGTATCCCCGTTTCAGTTCATCCGAAATATCCAGCTTCTGCTGGACAACCAAATGCTGCTTCCCGGCTGCTAGTAGCTGCTCCCGCGTACACACAATTTTGCCTCCACTACTGTCGTTAACATACTCAGTGGAATAAAGTATTCCAAGAGCCAGAAGGATGGTGAAAGCATTCTTAAGCAGATTAATATCCATTGTTATTTCGCAGTATTGTGAGCCAGTACAAAAACAAATGAAAGAAACTCGTTAAATAACGTTAAGACAAACACACAGAGATGCCTTGTCACCTTGTAGATGACCCCAACAGAATTGCAAGTGAACCATTGCATCACCTGGAAGGACTTTTTGGGGCCTTGAATGGAGGTGAGGGAGGAGGAGAATGGGCAGGTGTAGCACTTCTTCCACTTGCAGGGATAAGTGCCAGGAGAGGGATTAGTAGAAAGGGATGAATGGACAAGGGAATCACAGAAGTAGCAATCCCTTGAAAAGTGGGGCGGGGGGCTAAGGTAAAGATGTATTTGGCAGTAGGATCTCATTGAGGATGGAAGAAGTTTCCAAGAATGATGTGCTGGATGCAGAGAATCATGGGGTAGTAGGTAAGGACAAGAGGAACTGTATCCCTGTTAAGACAGCATAAAGATGGAGTAAGGGTGAATGCCCAGAAACGGAGGAGATGCGGGTAAGGGCAGCATCAATAGTGGAGGAAGGGAAATCCTGTTCTTTGAAGAAGGGGGACATCTCTGATGTTCTGGAAAGGAGAGCCTCATCCTGGGAACAGATGTGGTAGAGATGAAGGAAATGAGAGAAGGGAATGGCGGTTTTACAGGAGACAGGGTGGGAAGAGATATAGTCAAGATAGCCATGGGAATCAGTAGGTTTATAAAATATATCAATAGGCAGTTTGCCTCCAGAGATGGACACAGAGAGATCAAGAAAAGAGAGAAAAGCTGATGAAATTTTTTGAGGATGTAACTATGAAAATGGACAAGGAGCCAGTGGATGTAGAGTACCTGGACTTTCAGAAAGCCTTTGATAAGTTCCCACATAGGAGATTAGTGGGCAAAATTAGAGCACGTGGTATTGGGGGTAGGGTACTAACATTGATAGAAAATTGGTTGGCAGACAGGAAACAAAGAGTAGGGATTAGCGGGTCCCTTTCAGAATGGCAGGCAGTAACCAGTGGGGTGCCACAAGGCTCGGTGCTGGGACCGCAGCTATTTACAATATACATTAATGATTTAGATGAATGGATTAAAAGTAAAATTAGCAAATTTTCAGATGAAATAAAGCTGGGTGGAAGCGTGAAAAGTGAGGAGGATGTTATGAGAATGCAGGGTGACTTGGTCAGGTTGGGTGAACGGGCGGATGCATGGCAGATGTAGTTTAATGTGGATAAATGTGAGGTTATCCACTTTGGTGGCAAGAACAGGAAGGCAGATTACTATCTGAATGGTGTCAAGTTAGGAAAAGGGGAAGTACAACAAGATCTAGGTGTCTTTGTTCATCAGTCACTGAAAGTAAGCATGCAGGTATAGCAGCAAAGAGATCCTTCTGCAGTTGTACAGGGCCTTGGTGAGACCACACCTAGAGTATTGCATGCAGTTTTGGACTCCAAATTTGAGGAAGGACATTCTTGCTATTGAAGGAGTGCAGCGTAGGTTCACAAGGTTAATTCCCGGAATGGCGGGACTGTCATATGTTGAAAGATTGGATCAACTGGGCTTGTATACACTGGAATTTAGAAGGATGAGATGGGATCTGATTGAAACATATAAGATTATAAAGGGATTGGACATGCTAGAGGCAGGAAGCATGTTCCCGGTGTTGAGGGAGTCCAGAACCAGAGGCCACGGTTTAAAAATAAGAGGTAGGCTATTTAGAACGGAGTTGAGGAAAAACGTTTTCACCCAGAGAGTTGTATGCTCTGCCTCAGAAGGCAGTGGAGGCCAATTCTCTGGATGCTTTCAAGAGAGAGTTAGATAGAGCCCTTAAAGATAGCGGAGTCAAGGGATATGGGGAGAAGGCAGGAATGGGGTACTGATTGTGGATGATCAACCATGATCATAGTGAATGGTGGTGCTGGCTCGAAGGGCCGAATGGCCTATTCCTGCACCTATTATCTATTGTCTATTGAAATTGACGAGCTCAGCATGGTGCATGAAACAACACTGATGTAGTTATCAGTGTAGCACAGAAACGGTTGAGGAGCATGAGCAGGAAAGGCATGGAACTTGGCCTGTTTCATGTAGCCATTGAGAAGGCAGGTATACCTGGGGCCCATGGGGGTGCCCATGGCTACACCTTGCTTTTGGAGAAAGTGGGAGGAGCCGAAAGAGACTTCTTATAGGGGCTGGGCATCCATGGTGAATACTGCAATCAAGTTGCATCTGCAAACCTCTACTCCATTTTATCCCTGTGGTTCAGTCCCCACTTACATCTGTGACATTTAACATGTTCTTGATCTCTTCAGCAATACCCACAAAATACTGGAGGAACTCAGCAGGCCAAGCAGCATCTATGTAAAAAAGAGCAAACAGTTGATGTTTCAGGTTGAGACCCTTCATCAGGACACCCTACAACAAGTTTTCAATTCCCTGCCACTGATCACCTTATTTTCCCCATGGATGTCCCGTCCCTATTCACTTTGATCTTCCATCAAGAAAGACTTAAATCTCTCTGCTTCTTCCTTGACAACAGACTCAAACAGTTCTCCTCCACCACCATCCTCCTCAGCTGGTGGAACTGGTCGTCATAGACATCAATTTCCCCATCTGGTGACCATCAGGTTTTCTTGGTGACCAGCCATTTTAATTCTAATTTCCATTTCCATTCTGACATGACATCCTCTACTGCAATGGTAAGGCCATGCTCAGGTTTGAGGAGCAACGCCTTGTGTTCCATCTGGGTAACCTTCAACCTGATGGCATGAACATCAATTTCTCTAACTTCTGGTAATTTTTCCCCTTTCCTCCTTCCCTCTTCTTCCATTCCCCACTCTGGCTACCCTCTCACCTCTTTTTCTCATTGTCCACGGGAATGGTTCTGGAGGATTGGAGGGAGCGAGGCGAATGTTGTCCCCTTGTTCAAAAAAGGTAGTAGGGATAGTCTGGGTAGTTATAGACCAGTGGGCCTTACATCTGTGGTGAGAAAGCTGCTGGAAAAGATTCTTAGAGATAGGATCTATAGGCATTTAGAGAATCATGGTCTGATCAGGGACAGTCAGCATGGCTTTGTGAAGGGCAGATTGTGTCTAACAAGCCTGATAGAGTTCTTTGAGGAGGTGACCAGGCATATAGATGAGGGTAGTGCAGTGGATGTGATCTACTTGGATTTTAGTAAGGCATTTGACAAGGTTCCACACGGTAAGCTTATTCAGAAAGTCAGAAGGCATGGGATCCAGGGAAGTTTGGCTAGGTGGATTCAGAATTGGCTTGCCTGCAGAAAGCAAAGGGTCGTGGTGGAGAGTGTACATTCGGATTGGAAGGTTGTGACTAGTGGTGTCCCACAAGGATCGGTTCTGGGACCTCTACTTTTCGTGATTTTTATTAACGACCTGGATGTGGGGGGTAGAAGGGTGGGTTGGCAAGTTTGAAGATGACATAAGGGTTGGTGGTGTTGTTGATAGTGTAGAGGATTGTCAAAGATTGCAGGGAAACATTGATAGGATGCAGAAGTGGGCTGAGAAGTGGCAGATGGAGTTCAACCCGGAGAAGTGTGAGGTGGTACACTTTGGAAGGACAAACTCCAAGGCAGAGTACAATGTAAATGGCAGGTTACTTGGTAGTATGGAGGAGCAGAGGGATCTGGGGGTACAGAGGGATAGAGATAGAGGGATAGAGTTTAAGAGTCATGAGGTAATGATGCAGCTCTATAAAACTCTGGTTAGGCCACACTTGGAGTACTGTGTCCAGATCTGGTCGCTTCACTATAGGAAGGATGTGGAAGCATTGGAAAGGGTACAGAGGAGATTTACCAGGATGCTGCCTGGTTTAGAGAGTATGCATTATGATCAGAGATTAAGGAAGCTAGGGCTTTACTCTTTGGAGAGAAGGAGGATGAGAGGAGACATGATAGAGGTATACAAGATATTAAGAGGAATAGGTAGAGTGGACAGCCAGTGCCTCTTCCCCAGGGCACCACTGCTCAATACAAGAGGACATGGCTTTAAGGTAAGGGGCGGGAAGTTCAAGGGGGTATATTAGAGAAAGGTTTTTTACTCAGAGAGTGTTTGCTGCATGGAATGCACTGCCTGAGTCAGTGGTGGAGGGAGATACACTAGTGAAATTTAAGAGACTACTAGACAGGTATATGGAGGAATTTAAGGTGGGGGGTTATATGGGAGGCAAAGTTTAAGGGTGGGCACAACATTGTGGGCCGAAGGGCCTGTACTGTGCTGTACTATTCTATCTTCTCTCTCCTATCTCCTCAGCTGCCTATCACCTCCACCTCTGTGCTCCTCCTCCTCCCTTTCCCCAATGGTTCACTTTCTGCTCTGATCATATTCTTTCTCCTTTTACCTTTTCCACTTATCACCTCCCAGCTTTTAACTTCATTACCTCCCCCCACTCACCTGGCTTCACTTTCTAGATTGTACTCTTTCCCCTCCTCCCACCTGCTTATTCTCGCTTCTTCCCCTTTCCTTTCCAGTCCTGATGAACGGTCTCGACTCAAAACATCGATTGTTTATTCTTTCCCATGCACACGTGCTGCCTGACCTGCTAAGTTCCTCCAGCATTTTGTGTGTCTTGACCTGGTTATCATAAGAGCCTGAGTTTGGTGGTGGTGAGAAACTGAGCAGTAACACTCCAGAAGGAAATGAACCTAAGTCCATAAGACCTAGGAGCAGAATTAGGCCATTCAGCCCATCGAGTCTGCTCTGCCATTCCATCATGGCTGATCCCGGATCCCACTCAACTCCATACACCTACCTTCTTCCCATTTGCTTTTGATGCCCCGACCAATCAGGAAACAACCAACTTCCGCCTTAAATATACCCATGGACTTGGCCTCCACTGCAGATTCTGGCAGAGCATTCCACAAATTCATTACTCTCTTGCTACAAAATTCCACCTCACCTCTGTGCTAAAAGGTCACCTCTCAATTTTGAGGCTGTGCCCTCTAGTTCTGGATACCCCCACCATAGGAAACATCTTCTCCACATCCACCCTATCTAGTCCTTTCAACACGGTAGGTTTCAATGAGATTGCCCCGCATTCTTCAAAATTCCAGTGAGTACAGGCCCAAAGCTGCCAAACGCTTCTCCTATGTTAACCCCTTCATTCCCAGAATCATCCTCGTGAACCTCCTCTGGACTCTCTCCAATGAGAGATGGGCCCAAACTGTGAACAATAATCTAAGTGCTGGCTGATTAGTGTCCTATAAAGGCTCAGCATTATCTCCTTGCTTTTATATTCTACTCCCCTTCAAATAAATGTCAACATTGCAATTTCCTTTTTTACCACAGACTCAACCTGTAAATTAACCTGGGAATCTTGCACAAGGACTCGTAATTCCGTTTGCACATCTGAAGCTTGAACCATCTCCCCATTTAGATAATAGTCCACACCATTGTTCCTTTTACCAAAATGCTTTACCATACATTTCCCAACATTGTATTCCATCTGCCACTTTTTTGCCCATTCTTCCAATTGTTCTAAGTCCTGCTGCAATGGCATTGCTTCTTCAGCAGTACCTACCCCTTCCACCTATCTTTGTATCACTTGCATGCTTCGCCACAAAGCCATCAATTCCATTATCCAAATCATTGACAAATAATTTGAAAAGTAGCGATCCCAATACTGACCACTGAGGAACACTACTAGTCACCAACAGCCAACGAGAAAAGGCACTCGCTATTCCTAATTGCTGCCTCCTACCTATCAGCCATTCTGCTATCCATGCCAGTACCTTTCCTGTAACACTATAGGATTTTATCTTGTTAAGCAGGCTCATGTGTGGCACCTTTTCAAACACCTTCTGAAAATCCAAGTAAATTACATCCACTTTGTCCACTTTGCTTGTTACTTCCTCGAAGAACTCTCACAGATTTGACAGACGAGATCTCTCTTTACAGAAACCATGCTGACTTTGACTTATTTTATCATCAGTCTCTAAATACCTCGAAACCTCATCCTTAATAACAGACTCCATCATTTTCCCAACCACTGAGGTTAGGCTAACTGGCCTATAATTTCCTTTCCTTTGCCTTCCTCCCTTCTTAAAGAGTGGAGTGACATTTGCAATCTTACAGTTCTCTGGGACCATTCCAGAATCAAGTGATTCCTGAAAGATCATGACTAATTCATCCATTATCTCTTCAGCAACCTCTTTCAGGACTCTAGGATGTAGTCCATCTGGTCCAGGTGACATCAAATTTAAGACCTTTGAGTTTGCCTAGCACTTTTTCAGTCATCTCTGCTCTCCTGTCATCCCTGCCAGTAGCCCCTTCCAATGCACCTGGGCAAGCTCCTCTCTCGTGCTTCTGTAATTCCCTTCATTCTGTTACGATACAAATACATGTGACTTATGCTCCTTCCTCTCAAATTGCAGTATGAATTGATCACTGCCTCCTAAGCGTTCCTTTGCGTTAAGCTTCCTGACAAGATCTGGGTTATCACACAACACCCAATCTAAGAAAGCCTTTCCCTGAGTAAGCTCAAGCACAAGCTGCTCTAAAAAGGCATCTTGTAGGCATTCAACAAATTCCCTCTCTTGCGATCCGAGATCAACCTGATTTTCCTCATCCCTTTGCATGTTGACGTCCCCCATTAATAAGTCCCCTTATTACAAGCCTGTTCCAGCTCCACTTGCAATCTCAACTCCAGGTCTTGGCTACTATTTGGAGGCCTATATATGATTTCCATAATTTCTTTTTACCCTTGCAGGTTCTTAACTCCACCCACAACGATTCCACATTCTTTGACCCTATGTCACCTCTTTCTAAAGATGTAATTCCACTTCTTACCAACAGAGCCACACCTTTCTGCCTGTCCTTTCGATACAAAGTAGATCCTTTGATGTTAAACTCCCAACAATGGCCTTCTTTCAGCCACGACTCAGTGATACCGCAACGTCATACCAACCAATCTCTAACTGCGCCATGAGTTTGTCCACCTTGTTCCGAATGCTATGTGCATTTAAAGATAGAAGCTTCAGTCATGAATTCTTTGCCCTTTTGAATTTTGCGTCTGTGGTACATTTTAACTCTTTGCACTGACTGCATTTGTAACCGATCATTGGCTTGTCCTTCCTTACATCCATGTTACACCCATCATTTACTTCAATAGGTACATCTAATGTCAGAGAAATGTATACAATATACATCCTGAAATTATTCTTCATGTAAACCTGCTGGCTGATCCCCATCTCTATCGTACTGGTTCCCATCCCTCTGCTGTGTTAGTTTAAACCACTCCCAACAGCTCTCGAAAACCTAAACAATTATTGCAGGGCTCTAGGGAATGAGGTTAATGAGGTGACAGTAGATCACTTGGGTGGCAGAGTAATGCCATTAGTTGAGCTGCTGCCTCACACTTCCAGTATCCTGATTCATATCCTTTTTCTTCAATGAGAGATGTGTTGTTTTTCAGTGAGGTACTGTAATTAATGTTTTTCAATATATCAGCATTTCAATTCAAGCTCGGTATTCATTAAGCCTTCACTTCCTTTTGGCAGAAAGATGGTATTATTAGTCATTCTGCCCTTCAGCTCACCCCTGCATCATTTCCCCTCTGTCTCAAGACAGATGGTTTACTGCTGAGCTAGTGTCCCTTCCATTGCTTCCCCTGCGAGTTTTTTTTAATAATTTTCCTGTAACTTCCGACAGCTGTTCTAGCTCCTTGGTGTTAGGTAAGCAAGCATTTCCCCAGACTGGATTTCTGAAGTTACCATTGCTAGCTGCTGAACTACCACATCCTTCACATCCTTCTGCACAAAACATACACACCGCCATGCCTGCACCACTCTCTGGTATAGCCTGTTCATCTCCTAAAGTACTGTACTAACATTTTGGACAACATTTGCTCCGGTTCTGCTTCCTTAGTTTCTGTTATTTTCTTCTCTAAGCTAATTATTACATCTGAAAAGCCTTCCTTCCAACTTTGGATCTGATAACCTCCTTGCCAGGTTAACTACAATACTATCACAGCTTCACAGTTTTTCTTCTGTTCCAAATCTGGTTTTCACGTGCATATGTATGCACATGATTGTTAAAGTCTTAGAGTGGGACAAGACAATTTTTTTAAGGTATGAAATGGGAATTTGCAAACGTTGACTGGCAGAGGCTGCTTGCCAGTAAAGGGACTGCTGGTGGAAAGCTTTTCGAAAAATTCAGGGTCAGCGTGTTCCCGTTAGAATTAACATCAAGACTGGCAGTTGTAGGTAGCTGCAATCAAGCAATTTACTGATAAATGCAGGTAAGAAGTATTCATATAATAATTTTGATATGTTCCAAGATATCACTTCCTAAGGGATATGAATAAGAAAATCTTGTTAAGGAAGCTAAGGAATTAAGGGATATTGAACATAACAGTACAGCACAGTAAAGGCTCTTAGGCCCACAGTTGTGCGGACCCTTTAACCTACTCCTTCTAACCCTTCTCCTGCATAGCTCTCTATTTTTCTTTCATCGATGTACCTATTTAAGAGTCTTTTAAATTTCCCTAATGTATCCCTATCGTCATTCCTGGTAACTCATTCCGTGCACCTACCACTTTCTGTGTTAAAAAAATCAAGTCTAACTTACCCTGCTATTCTTTCCTGTAAACACCTTAAAGTTATGCCCCCTGGTATTAGCCTTTTCCACCCTGGGAAAGTATCTCTGGCTGTCCTCTATACCTATACCTCTTATCATCTTGTATACCTCTATCAAGTCAGGATAACTCAGTGTCTTAGTATCTCTTTTTTCCATCCACATAGACTTTGTAGATGAAATCTCCAGGACATCTTCCCTTTCTAGAGCTGTGATACTATCCCTTATTAGCAATGCCACTCCCCAGCTCTTTTACCTCCCTGCTTCTGCCCTTTGAAACATCCAAACCCTGAAAGATCCAGCAGGCATTCCTGCCCTTGTGACAGCCAAGTCTCTGTAATGGCAACATCTTATTTGTGTGCTCGAGGTTCATTGCCCTTGTCTGGATACTTCCTGAATTAAAATGGATACATTTCAACCCATCCAACTGACTGCAATTATGCCAATTCTGCTGCTTATCCTTCCTCACAGTCTGTCTATACACTCTATAAACCTTTACACTAACTGCCCCGTAATCTGACCTATCACTCTTGATTCCTATTCCTCTGCCAAACCAGTTCAAACCCTCCCCAACAGCTTGAGTAAACCTGCCAAGGATATTTGTCCACTTCGAGTTCGTGCTCCATAATAATTAGTATCTGACTATTCCCTTTTCCTCTCCTGACAATCACCCACCTGCAAGCTACCTGCTTACCACATCTCAGGTGTGGCTAGCTCCCTGTAGCTCTTACGTATCACCCCCTCATTCGCCCAAATGAGCCGTAGGTCATCCAGCTGCAGCTACAATTCCCTAACATGGCCAATGAGGAGCTGTACCCAGGTACGCTTCTCGCAGACGTACAGAGCTATCAGGGAAATGTGAGAAGCACATTACTGGCCCTTACCAAGTGCCGATTAACCTCAATGATCTCAAATTCGGCAGAAAGTCCCTGCTGACCTTCAAATGCGGTATAGCTCTGGTGCTCAAACAGCTGAAAAGTATATACTTTATGTATTAGACACGAAGTGGCCACTTTATTTGGCCCTCCTGTATACCTGCTCTTTAATGCAAATAATTAATCAGTTATCTCAGTAGGGCCCCTACTCTTTGTGATTTTTATAAATGACCTGGGTGAGGAAGTGGAGGGATGGGTTAGTAAATTTGCTGATGACACAAAGGTTGAGGGTGTTGTGGATAGTGTGGAAGGCTGTCAGAGGTTGCAATGAGCCATTGATAGGATGCAAAACTGGGCTGAGAAACGGCAGATGGAGTTCAACCCAGATAAGTGTGAGGTGGTTCATTTTGGTAGGTCAAATATGATGGCAGAATATAACATTAATGGTAAGACTCTTGGCAGTGTGGAGGATCAGAGGGATCTTGGGGTCTGAGTCCATAGGACACTCAAAGCTGCAATGCAAGTTGACTCTGTGGTTAAGAAGGCATACGGTGCATTGGCCTTCATCAACCGTGGGATTGAGTTTAAGAGCCGAGAGGTAATGTTGCAGCTATATAGGACACTGGTGAGATCCCACTTGGAGTACTGTACTCAATTCTGGTCGCCTCACTACAGGAAGGATGTGGAAACCATAGAAAGGGTGCAGAGGAGATTTACAAGGATGTTGCCTGGATTGGGGAGCATGCCTTATGAGAATAGATCCCGTGAACTTGACTTTTTCTCCTTGGAGCAACAGAGGATGAGAGGTGACCTGATAGAGGTGTACAAGATAATAAGAGGCATTGATCATGTGGATAGTCAGAGGCTTTTCCCCAGGGCTGAAATGGCTAGCACGAGATGGCATAGTTTTAAGGTGCTTGGAAGTAGGTACAGAGGAGATGTCAGGGGTAGGTTTTTTACGCAGAGAGTGGTGAGTGCGTGGAATGGACTGCTGGCGACGGTGGTGGAGGTGGAAATGATAGGGTCTTTTAAGAGACTCCTGGATAGCTACATGGAGCTTAGAAAAATAGAGGGCTATGGGTAAAGCCTAGGTAGTTCTAAGGTAGGGACATGTTCGGCACAGCTTTGTGGGCCGAAGGGCCTGTATTGTGCTGTATGTTTTCTATGTTTCTATATTTCTATCTTAATGATGTGGCAGCAACTCAATGCATAAAATCATGCAGACTTATCAAGAGGTTCAGTTGTTGTTCACATCAAATAGCAGAATGGGAAGGAAATGTGATCTTAAATAACTTGTTCATGGAATGATTGTTGGTGCCCAATGGGGTGGTTTGAGTATCTTAGGAACTGCAGATCTCCTGGGATTTTCATGCACAACTGTCTCTGGAGTTTACAGGAAATGGTGCTCAAACCAAAAAACTTCCAGTGAGCAACAATTTTATGGCAGAAAATGCCTTGTAAAGGAGAGTGGCCAGACTAGTTCAAACTGACAGGAAGGCGAGAGGAACTCAAATAATCACGCTTTACAACAATAGTGTGCAGAAGAGCATCTCTTCTTCCTGTTGAAGGGTGATGTGGATAGACTACAGCATCAGAAGACCGTGCACATACACTTCGTGACCGTTTTATTAGGTACGTCGGTATCGAATAGACCACGGCTACTCTTCTTCCAGGGGACAACAGGGCAGTGATCCTATGATCAGAAGTGGGAAAGTTTCTGGGGAGGGTTATGAAGAGCAGAATGTACCAGCATTTGGAAAGGCAAGGACTAAATAGAAATAGTTGCAATGGCTTTGTGCGTGGGCAGTAGTGTTTAATAAATTTGATCGAGTTTCTTGAAGAAGCAACCAAGAGGTTTGATGACGGTAAGGGGGCAGACTTGGTCTGCGTTGTCCTTAGCAAGACTTTTGATAAGGTCCTACACGACAGGGTGGTCTGCAAGGTTAAATTACATCCAGGGAGAGCTACACAATGGGATTGAAAATTGGATTGGTGGAAGGAGCCAGTGGAGATGGTATTGGAGAGTTGTTTTTCAGATTTGGGTACTGTGACCAGTGGTGTGCTGTACAATCCTGGATTCATTTGTCTTACATAATAATGATTTGTGCAATAATGTTGATCATACGTTTATCAAGTTTGTGGATGACACCAGTATTGGTGATGTAAGACCATAGGGCATAGGAGCAGAATTAGACCATTCAGCTCATCGAGTCTGCTCTGCCATTCCATTATGGCTGATCCCGTACACCTGCCTTCTCGTACTCAATCCCATACACCTGCCTTCAACCATTTACTTCTGATGCCCTGACCAATCAGGAAACAATCAACTTCCGCCTTAAATATCCCCACGGACTTGGCCTCCACTGCAGTCTGTGGCAGAGGATTCCACAAATCCATTACACTCTAGCTAAAAAAATTCCTCCTTACCTCTGTTCTAAAAGGTCATCCTTCAATTTTAAGGCTGTGCCCTTTAGTTCTGGATACCCCACCATAGGAAGCATCCTCTCCACATCCACCTTATCTAGTCCTTTCAACATTTGGTAGGTTTCAATGAGATCCCCCTGCATTTCTCTAAATTCCAGTGAGTACAGGCCCAAAGCTGCCAAATGCTCCTCATATGTTAACACCTTCACTCCTGGAATCATCCTCGTGAACCTCTTTTGGACTCTCTCCAATGACAACACATTCTTTATGAGATATGGGGCCCAAAACTGTTGACAGCAGTCGAAGGGTAGGCCGACTATGTCTTATAAAACCTCAGCATTATCCCCTCGCTATAATATTCTATTCTCCTTGAAATAAATGGCAACGTTGCATTTGCCTTCTTTAGCAGAGACTCAACCGGTAAGTTAACCTTCTGGGAGTCTTGCACAAGGACGTCTAAGTCCCTTTGCACCTCTGATGTTTGAACCTTCTCCTCATTTAGATAATAATCTATTGTTCTTTTTACCAAAATGTATTATCATACATTTCCCAACACTGTATTCCATCTGCCACTTTTTTGCCCATCTAAGTCCTGCTGCAATCGCATTGCTTCCTCAGCACTACCTACCCCTTCACCTATCTTTGTATCATCCACAGACTTTACCACAACGCCATCAATTCCATTATTTAAATCATTGACAAATAATGTGAAAAGTAGCGGTCCTAATACTGACCCCTGAGGACACCACTAGTCACTGGCAGCCAATCAGAAAAGGCCCCCGTTATTGCCACTCACTGCCTCCTGCCTGTCAGCCATTCCTCTATCCATGCCATTTGCTTTCCTGTAATATCATAGGATTTTATCTTGTTAAACAGCCTGATGTGTGGCACCTTATCAAATGCCTTCTAAAGATCCAAGTACATGATGATCTCTGCCTCTCCTTTGTCCACCCTGCTTGTTAATTCCTCAAAGAACTCTTAACAGGTTTGTCAAACAAGATTTCTCTTCACAGAAACCATACTGACTTTGACTTATTTTATCATTTGTCTTCCTCCCTTCTTAAAGAGTGGAGTGACATTTTCAATTTTCCAGTCCTACTGAACCATGTCAGAATCAAGTGATTCTTGAAAGATCATGACCAAAGCATTAGTTAGGCTGGCCCTGGACTTATTTCCTGGCATAATTTACATATTACTATTTAATTATTTATGGTTTTATTACCACTTAATTACTTATGGTGCAACTGTAACGAAAACCAATTTCCCCCGGGATCAATAAAGTACGACTATGACTATGACTATGACTATTAGTTATCTCTTCAGCAACCTCTTTCAGAACTCTGGGATGTAGTCCAGCTGGTCCTGGTGACTTATCCACCTTAAGACCTTTCAGTTTGCCTAGCATTTTTTTCTTTGAAATAGCACTGGCTCTCTCTCCTGCTCCCTGACACTCACAGACCTCTGGTTCCACAGTGAAGACTGAAGGAAAGGGCTTAGTAAGTTCATCTGCCATTTCTTTGTTCCCCATTACTAACTCATCAGCATTATTTTCCAGTGATCCAATATCAACTCTCACTTCCCTTTTATTCTTTATATAACTGGAAAAATTTTTAGTGTCCTGCTTTATATTATTGAGTATTTTGCCCTCATATTTCATCATTTCCCTTATAGCTTTTTTAGTTGCCTTTTGTTAGATTTTAAAAGCTTCCCAATCATCCAACTTCCCACTCGCTTTTGCTACCTTATATGCCCTTTCATTGGCTTTTATACAGTCCTTAACTTTCTTTGTCAGCTACGGTTGCCTACCCCTGCCGTTTGAGAACGTCTTCTTCTGTGAGACACATCTATCCTGTGCCTTGTGAACTACTCTCGGAAACTTTGTCTCCTCTGTTCTGCCGTCATCCCTGCCAGTATCCCCTTCCAATCCACCTGGGCAAGCTTCTCTTTTATGCCTCTGAAATTCCCTTTATTCCATTGTGATTCTGATACATGTGACTTATGCTTCTACTTCTCAAACTGAAATATGAATTCAATCATATTATGATCACTGCCTCCTAAGGGTTCCTTTGCGTTCAGCTTCCTGATAAGATCTGGGTTATTACACAACACCCAATCTAAGACGGCCTTTCACCTAGCAGGGTTGAGCACAAGCTGTTCTAAAAAGCCATTGCATAGGCATTCAATGAGTTCTCTCTCCTTCAATCTGAAATCAACCTGATTTTCCCAATCCCCTTGCATATTGAAGTCCCCATTACAATTGGGATATTACTCTTATTACATGCCCTTTCCAGCTCCCTTTTGCAAACAACCCCACATCTTGGCTATAATTTGGGGGCCTATATATGATTCCTATAATGTTTTTTTTGCCCTTGCAGTTTCTTAACCCCGCCCACAAATTTATGAAGTGGGTCAGGGAATGCAAATAGAATATACCTAGGACAAGTCTTAATTTTTATGAGGATAGGTTGAGTGAGCTAGGGCTTTTCACTTTGGAGCAAAGGAGAATGAGAGGTGATTAGATAGACATGTACAAGATGATAAGAGGCATAGATAGAGTGGATAGCCAAAGACTTTTTCTGAGGGCAGAATTGGCTAATACAAGGGGGCATAATTTAAGGTGATTGGAGGAGTGTATAGAGGAAATATCAGAGAGGGTTTTTTTACATAGAGAATGGTAGGTGCTTGGAATACTCTGCCAGGAGTGGTGGTGGTGGTAGAGGCAGATGAGCCATGGTAGCCTCATCTTCCCTTTAGAATATTTCTTCATCTTTGGGATGCATCTTTCCTGCACCTTCCGAAATGCTCTCAGAAACTTCAGTTGTTGCTGTTCTGCTGTCATCCCTGCTAGTGTCCCCTTCCAATCAACTTTAGCCAGCTCCTCTGTCATGCCTCTGTAATACTGATACATCCTGTTTTAGTTTGTCCTTCTCAAACTGCAGTGTGAACTCTTATCATATTATGATCACTGTCTCCTAAGGATTCCTTTACCTTCAGCTCTCAAATCAAGTCTAGGTTATTACACAGCACCCAATCCACCATTGACATTCCCTTAGTGTGCTCAACAACAAGCTGTTCTAAAAGCCATCCTGTAAGCATTCTACAAATTCCTTCTGTTGGGATCCAGCACCAACCATTTTTCCAATCTACGTGCATATTAAAATCCCCCCTGACTATTGCAATATCACCCTTTTAACATGTATTTTCTATCTCCCATTGTAAATTGCAGCTCACATCTTGGCTACTGCTCAGAGGCCTATATATAACCCCCATCAGGATCTTTTTACTGTTGCGGTTTCTTAACTCTACCCACAAGGGATTTTACATCTTCCGATCTTATGTTACCCCTTTAGAAACACAGAAAACAGCACAATACAGGCCCTTTGGCCCACAATGCTGTGCCTATCATGTACTTACTTTAGAAATTACCTAGGGTTACCCATAGCCCTCTATTTTTCCAAGCTCCGTGTACCTATCCAGGAGACTCTTATCCTATCTGCCTCCACCACCGTCGCCGGCAGCCCATTCCACGCACTCACCACTGTCTGCGTAAAAAACTTACCCCGACATCTCCTCTGTACCTACTTCCAAGCACCTTAAAACTGTGCCTTCTCGTGTTAGCCATTTTAACCCTGGGAAAAAGCCTCTGACTATCCACACAATCAATGCCTCTCATCATCTTATACACCAAGGAGAAAAAACCCTTTCTAAGGATTTAATTTCATTTTTTTTTTTACCAACAGAGCCACCCCAGCCCCTCTGCCCACCACCCTATCCTTTCAATATCCTTAGATGTTAAGCTCCCAACTATGATCTTCTTTCAGCCAAGATTTAGCGACGCTCACGTCATCGTACCTGCCAATCTTGAACTGTGTTACATCCACCTTATTCCATATAATGTATGAATTCAAGTATAACACCTTCTGTCCATTCTTCATCACTCTTTTTGATTTTGGCCCCCTGTTACACTTTAACTCATCGCACTGACTGCAATTTTGTCCTATCATCTGCCTGTCCTTTCTCACAGTATCACTTCATACTGCATATACTAATTGTATACCAACTGCCCCATCCTCAACCCTATCACTCTGGTTCTCATCCGCTGCCAAATTAGTTTAAATCTTCCCCAAAAGCTCAAGTAAAGACAGTGGTCCCCCTCAGGGTTCAGGTGTAAGCCATCCCTTTTCATATAAGTCATAATACTGGCAGAAGAGAAACACTGCCTCCTGCACCAATTCTTCAGCAACACATCTATCTGCCAAATCATCCTATTTTCACCCTCACTGGTACGTGGCACAGGCAGCAATCCAGAGATTTCTACCTTGGAGGTCCTGCTTTTCAGCTTTCTATCTAACCACCTATATTCTTTCTTCAGGACCTTCTCCCTCTTCCTACCTATGTCATTGGTGCCAATATGGACCATGACTTCCAGCTCTTTCCCCGCCCCCCCCCCATAGAATGCTGTGTACCCAATTCTGGACATCCCCAACCCTGACACCTGGGAGACAACATGCCATCCATGTGTCTCTTTCACATCCACAGAATCTGCTCTCTGCTCTTCCAATTATGGAATCCACTATCACTACTGCTCTCCTCTTCTCCTCCCATCTATTCTGAGCCACAGAGACAGACTTAGTGCCAGAGATCAGATATTATTTTGGCAGCCGGCCAAGAGCTCTAGATCAAGAAACCCAACGGGAGGTGACCTTGGGCTGGATGTTTTAATTAAACATATATCATGTTTAAACTTCAATTTACTGGAGTAGAACCTCTGATATAACTCCATTTTTAAAACACACTTGACCACATTACATTTAAATTAACACATTGGGCATAGTTTTGTAGACATTAATGGAATCCTAATTACAAGCTATTAACATAAATGCATCAATTAAAAACTTATCTTGAGTGAGTTTAACTTTAACTTTAGGGTCACTTCTGATGCTCCAGCAACAGCAATCTCATCTCGCCTGATTAAATATTTGAGACGTCAATTTCAAATCCTACTTTTCTTCAGCCCTCCTGTGTAATCACATAAAGTAATCCTTCTTTTATAGTTCCAATGCCAACTTGACTTTCCTTTACCAAATGCAACCATCTATGGCAGAATTGCTTGCAATGGCTAGTTGGCAGAACAAATCTTGCCTTCTACTGATCTTCCACCGTTTTATGTGGCACCACTACCACGCTAAAAGGATTTTAAACAGACCAAGCAGATAAAATTGTGTTCCAAAAAACTTTGCAGGCCTTCAGGTACTTTAAATTATCTGCACAACCCTATCTCAGTAACTATAGATGCAGATTTATTTATCATATGTATGTAAAAAGATACAATTAATTAAGTTGTTTGTGTTAAGGATGTGCTGGGAATAGCCTGCAAGTGTTGCCACATACTCTGATGTCAATATAACACGCCCCTGTATTCAATGTATCAAGTACAGGAATTTGAGGTGTTGGATAAGAGGTTGATGAGGCATAATTTGGGGTATTATGTGCAGTTCTGGTCATCTATCTACAGGAAAGATATCAATAAGATTGAAAGAGTGCACAGAAAATTCACAAGGATGTTGTCAGGGCTTGAGAACCCAAGTTACAGGGAAAGGTTGACTTGGTTAGGACTTTACTCCCTAGAGTATAGGAAAATGGGCAGAGGGTATACAAAATTATGAGGGGTGGAGAGAGGGTAAATGCAAGCAGGCTTTTTCAACTGAGGTTGAATGAGACTACAACTAGAGATCATTGGTTAGGGATGAAAGGCAAAATATTTAAGAGCAACGTGTGGGGGTTCTTCTGCATTTGGAGGTGGTGAGAGCATGGAATGAGCTGCCAACAAAAATGATGGATGTTGTTTCGATTTCCGCATTGAAGAGAAATTCATATAGGTACATGGATGGGATGGGAGTGGTATGGTCCATGTACAGGTCAATGGTAAAAGGCAGAATAATAATTTTGTATGGACTAGATGAGCTGAAAGGCTTGTTTCTGTACTTTATTGTTATATGGCTCTATGACTTCTAAACATTTGCTTTTTTCCACTGTAGAGTATGATATAATTTTATGCCTATTGTATATTCTGTATTGTTAGAGCAAGCAAGTTTTTCATTGCATTAACAATAGCAATTTCTTTTTAATCACAATCTACTACATTAAGATCCCTCACTTTGCTATGGACCAACCTTCGTTCAATGAAGAGTGTAGAAAGCGTGGGAAGGTTAAGAGGCGGACTGCTTTAGTTAGCCTTCTGAAGCTACTGGAATATATGCAGAGTAAACAATATTTGCAGTCATCTTCAGCCAGAAATGTTGACTGGATGTTTCAACCTGGTGTCTTTCTGAGTTTCCTACAATCACACTGCCAGGTTTTAAGATTGTGATCATTGTACACGACACAAGAAACATCACAAATGAATAGAGACTGTAAAAACTGTGGGACCAGACAATATACCAGCTGTATTACTAAACACACGTACACCACCCATGCGACTACATAAACTAATTCTGTACAGCTACAATGCTGGCATCTGTCATACTGTATGGAAAATTGCCCAGAGAGGGTGTGTGAAACAAAGGTGGAATAAGTCTAGTCCATCTGATTGCTAGTCAATTAGTCTACAATCAATAGCTAGAAAGTGTTACTGAGAGTATTAGTTCACAGCGTTTGTTCCCTGATACTTGATTTGGGCTTCAACAAGACTAATTGGTTGAAGACTATGTAACAACCCTGTAAAAAGATCTGAGATGAAAGTGATTGTGTTTTTAAAAATGGGTAAAAAGATTGGCATCAAGGAGCTCTGGTGAAATTGAAGTCAATGTGAATGTTCCTTTGAGTGCAATAACACGTCGCACAAAGGACGATTATTGTGACTGGTGAGCAAATCACCTCAGCCCAAGAACATCACTGCATGAGATTCACTGTCTTTGGTCCAACTAAATTTAATAGTTTGGCTACGCAAGAAATCAGGAAAAATTTAATGTTTCTGAAACAGAGACATTATGAAAGTGGATTTAAGTCTATGAAAATACTGGCATGGGAACTGAAGAAAGAGATAGCAGAAAATACAATTCATAGAATTAGGGATCCAAGGACAAAAATGATAAAAAATAAGCTAAGTGAAATTCAAGAAGCTTTTGAAATATTTTACAAAACTCTATATTGCAAAGTTCCAGGGGAAGCATAACCCAAATTGACACCTTCCTGAATTCTCTAGAGTTACCCACTTTAAGCAAAGAACAAAATAGAACGATGACTGCTGACGTAACTGAAGCTGAACTAAAAACTGCAATTAGTAGGCTTAAATTAAGCAAGTCACCAGGACCAGATGGGCATACGGCAGAGTGGTACAAATAATTTAAAAATGAGTTAATTCCTGTCTTACTCCCCACACTGAACTGGGTTCTAAAAAAGGCACAAATGCCTCCCAGCTGGAAGGAAGCGATAATCTCAGCATACCGAAAGAAGGCAAGGATAAAATGGAATGTGGGTCATTTAGACCAGTATCGTTGTTAATGTAGATTATAGATTATTTACCTCCATCATGGCCAAACGATTAGAAGAGTTTTTACCCATACTGATACATAAGGATCAGACAGGTTTTATACAACAACGCCAAACACAAGACAATATACGAAGGACACTTCACATTATGGATCATATACAAAAAAATGAAATTGAAGCAATAGTGATAAGCGTGGACGCTGAAAAGGCATTTGATTCGGTTAATTGGAATTTTCTTTACAGAGTTTTACATAGACTTGGTTTCCATGACACAATTATTAAAACTATACAGGCACTATATGACAACCCTACTGCTAGGATTAAAATCAATGGATATTTATTAAATAGGTTTACCCTAGAAAAGGGCACGAGACAGGGTTGTGCATGGTCACCGCTAGTCTTCGCATTATATCTGGAACCATTAGCTCAATACATCAGACAAAATGAAGATATCAGGGGATTTACTATTAAAGGGATAGAGCATAAATTGGCCTGTTATGCGGATGACATTTTGATCTATCTAGGGCAACCAACATACTCTTTACTTAAATTGATGCAATCCTTTGAACAATATGACCAATTATCAGAATACAAGATCAACATAGATAAAACCCAACTACTTTCATATAACTATAGCCCACCAAGAGAAATTGAAAGTAGATATCCCTGGGCATGGCAAACAGTCTTTCAAATATTTGGGCATCATTATGCCAAAAGATTTGTCAAAATTATCAAAATGCAATCATCAGCCTACATATAAAAAAATTAAGGAAGATATAACAAGATGGAACCTAATTCCTTTTTTCAGTCTCAGTTCAAGGATTGAATCTATTAAAATGACTCTATTGCCCAGACTATTATATCTCTTTCAGACCCTACCAATAGAGATGAACCAAAATCAATTCAATGAATGGAACAAAATGTTATGAAAATATATATGGCAAGGTAAAAGGCCTAGAGTTCATCTCAAAACTTTGCAATTAGCCAAGGAAAAGGGGGGATGGGGCCTACCTTCTCTTAGAGATTATTATTTTTCAGCACGGTTGAGAGCTGTGATATGTTGGTGCAACCCATCATATGACGCTCAATGGAAAAACATTGAGGAGGGGATACTTCCCATTCCCATAAAGGCCATTTTGGCTGTTAACAACCTACAAAGGTACATAAATACTATTGATAATCCATGGGTGAAATGGACTCTGAAAATATGGAAAACTATTATAAAAGAATATAAACTAGAGGGAGATATTGCAATTCTTAAATGGTGTGCATATGACTCGGATTTTACGCCGAATAAACTGGATGCTAGATTTAAGGACTGGACAGCTAAAGGAATAACAGCTATTTGCAATATAATGAAAGAAGGAACACTGTTCAGTTTTGAAATGCTTAAAGAGAAACACATTAGAAAAACAAGACTTTTATTGGTATCTACAGATGTGATAGTATGTTAATAGGAGGGTTAAAAATGTAACCAAGGCAAGTACATGTCTGATAGAGCTATTTAGAAAAGCATATAATTCAGATAACGGTAGTAGAATCACTTCAAGCGAGTATAAGGGTTTGTCAAATCTTAAAACACATTCGACTTCATACGTTAAAACAAAATGGGAGAAGGAAGGAGGGATAATTATAACTGAGGAAGAATGGACAATATATGATTTTGAAGGCACGTAGTCCTCTTTTATTGTCGTTTAGTAATGCACGCATTAAGAAATGAAACATTATTTCTTCCGGTGTGATATCACAAAACACAGGACAAACCAAGACTGAAAAAAACTGACAAAACCACATAATTATAACATATAGTTACAAACAGTGTAACAATACCGTAACTTGATGAAGAAGTCTGTGAGCATAGTAAAGTTCAAAGTTTCTCAAATATCCCACATCTCACACACACGGGAGAAGGAAGAACTCTGCCTGCCATGCTGACCACAATCCGACTCTGAGTCATCCGAAAACTTTGAGCTCTGATCAGCTCTCCGACACCGAGTACTGAGCGCTATCTCTGTCCAAATGATTCGACTTCCTTCTCGGTCGCCAAAAGCAGGCAAGGCCGGGGATTTTGAGGCTTACCCTCCGAAAGATTCACAACCACACAGTAACGACAGCAGCGAACAGGCATTTCAAAAATTTCTCCAGATGCTCCTCTGTGCTTTCATGTCCATTCTCCATCAAATCAGAATTGTCCACGGCCCCTATTTAACAGATACGATGTCACTTTTCACCGGAGGGCTGCACACTGCCATCTTCTCCTCCCAATGGGGGTATTGAAGGAAGTGTACCAGCTCACAGAAATGGAGGAAGTTTGGATGGAAAAACTTGATAAAATATTTTATTACACCCTCTCAGAAATCCCATTATAATAGTAATCTCCCTGTTTGCTGGAGAAATTGTGGAAATCAAAATGCAAACCATTATCATATTTTCTGGGATTGCCCCGTTATCAAAGACTATTGGAGTGGGATACAAAATGCCCTACAAGACATTTTTAAATGTGAAATACCTTTAGAAAGTAAGACCATATATTTTGGATATGTACCTCAAGAATGGTTGAAAAGAGATAAATATTTAATGAATATACTGCTGGTGGCTGGTAAAAAGACCCTTACCAGGAAATGGTTATCACAGGAGAGCCCAACTTTAAACGCATGGATGGAAATTACAATGGACATTTACAAAATGGAGAAGATAACAGCATCTGTTAATCATAAGTTGGAACAATTTGATTCATGCTGGGAAAAATGGTTCAACTACATAACACCTCACAGGCCTGATTTTATTCTCACAAATCAATGAATATGTTGTAAAAAAAAGATCACTTCCTACTTGTACATAGTTCTCTCCTTTTGCTTGTTCTTTCTTTCCTCTCTTCTCTATAAGTGTATACCTCAGATAAATATTATGTGGAGATTTGTGGCAAATATGATTATATGTCACACTGACGGGGGCTTTGGGAGCAAGGGTGGACCCAAATGCAAGACACATCTTGTGAGGTTAATTAAAATTTAGTTTATTGTTCGATACCAGGAGAGCAAAGCAGAAGCAGGAATAGCGAACTGGACAAGGACTCAGGACTACGACTAGGCTGGGACCAAGGGTCTGGGCTTGGACTCGGAATTGGCTCCCAGAACTAGAGGAGACATGAAGAGGCTAGGTATGGACTCCGAGCCAAAGATTGGGCAAGGACCCAGTACCTGGGTCTTGCCTCGGGCTCGGACCCCAGAACCAGGCAAGGACATGACATGGGCTAGGGAGAGGAGGAACATGGGAACACAGAGCCTCGGTCTCGGGGAGCAGGTACATGGAACCATGGACACATACACAGAACACAGAGTCGGGACCCCTCCTTGAGTACAGGACATAGGGCCGGGACTCATGACACTCTGCGGGGCATCGGCAAGATGGCCTGACTTACCCCACGGAGGCGAGCACAAGACAAGACAGAACATGACCCCCCCCGGGGCAACAGCAAGACGGCCTGACCTGCCCCACGGAGGCGAGGACAAGACAAGACAAGACATGACTCCCCGTGGAGCAACGGCAAGACAGCCTGACTTACCCCACGGAGGCGAGCACAAGACAAGACAGAACATGACCCCCCGCAGGGCAACAGCAAGACAGCCTGACCTGCCCCATGGAGGCAAGGACAAGACAAGACAAGACAAGACATGACTCCCCGTAGAGCAACGGCAAGACAGCCTGACTTACCCCCACGGAGATGAGGACAAGACAAGACAAGACCAACACGAATGAACGCCAGACAGTACCTATCTAGCTCCGGTGATGGAACTAGACCGAAGTGCAGGCGGGGGCTGCAGACGAGGGCTAGAGGCGAGAGGGGCAGAGAAGGGATTCAGACAAGGGGGTAGGACAGGAATCACAGACCGCCAGGGCCAGGACTTGACTCAGAACTGGGAAGCCGCCAGGGCCAGGACTTGACTTGATGCTTGAATGCCGCCAGGGCCAGGACAGGACTTGGTGCTTGAATGCTGCCAGGGCCAGGACTTGACTTGGAGCCTCCGGGTAGTGGCGATATCTTGACTCGGCCCGGGAACAGTAGACAGCGGTTCTTGATTCCCTCCGGCGGGTTAACTGACGGACCCACCTCGGTGAGGAAATTTTGCAGGCTCGCTTTGGCGAGGTAACTGAACAGGGTTGCTCCGGTGAGGAAAAGGCGAATAACCGGCACTCGCTTCGGCAGAGACTAGGCTTGCTCCGGCCAGATGACATCGGCACACCGTACCTTGGATGACTTTGCAGACGCTCCCATGCCGAACGGCTGAAAGCCAGAGACTATAAACTACCGGTTCAGCCGAGTGTTAATTGCCTCTAATCACCGAAGTCGAGGGACACGGGAAAACAGGGAATCAATGGTCCGGATCGTAACATAAACAAGGTAAATTTAAAGGGACCCTGATCCGGACCATGACATTATATGATATATATGTACAATATCTGAAATACATCTTATGGAAATGTTTGTTTGATGATAAATTTCAATAAAAAAATAAATTACAAGAAAAAGAGTTCTGAGATTTTGTGGCTCTGGAGGCGGGTGGACTCGAGGTCGGTGCCTTTGCAGGGAATCAGTGTGTCGTGGGAGACAGAAGATCAAAAGCGGTAAGCTGGCTGCTGGCTGTGTGCCCAGAGACCCGAGTTCTTTGGGCACAGAGCTTGGAAAAAGCACACAACGGACTTTTAACATTGTAAATCAGTGGAACAGAGACACCTCATTTTCCCTTATTAGGGAGAGAGAGAGTCTGTGGTATGTCGAATTACCAGGTGAATGAGTAGTCTTTGGGGTACTGCAAGTCTGTGACTTTATTGATGCTTTGCTGCATGCTTGGGTGCTCAGTGGGGGTGCTGATGCTTTTTTGTTCGTGGGGGGGAGGGATTGTTGCTTTGCTGCTGTTTACACATGGGAGGGAGGGTGGAGCTGGGGGTGTGGTTTGGGGCTCTAACATTTAACTGTTATTCATTCTTTGGGACACTCCTCTGTTTTCGTGGATGGTTGCGAAGAAAAAGCATTTCAGGATGTATATTGTATACATTTCTGTGACATTAAATGTACCTTTGAAACCTTTGAAACCTTATAACAGCTTGTTACAACTCAAGCATAACTCAGTCACTTCATATTTCCAGCATTCAGGTTCTCTCCTTCTCCAGATAATTTCAAATTTCATTCTCTTTCTCCTGGTTACACCTCCGCACATAGAACATAGAATTACAGCACATTACAGGCCCTTCGGCCCACAATGCTGTGCCGACCCTCAAACCCTGCCTCCCATATAAACCCCCACTGTAAATTCCTCCATATACCTGTCTAGTAGTCTCTTAAACTTCACTAGTGTATCTGCCTCCACCACTGACACAGGCAGTGCATTCCACACACCAACCACTCTCTGAGTAAAAAAACCTTCCTCTAATATCCCCCTTGAACTTCCCACCCCTTACCTTAAAGCCATGTCCTCTTGTATTGAGCGATGGTGCCCTAGGGAAGAGGCGCTGGCTATCCACTCTATCTATTCCTCTCATTATCTTGTACGCCTCTATCATGTCTCCTCTCATCCTCCTTCTCTCCAAAGAGTAAAGCCCTAGCTCCCTTAATCCCTGATCATAATGCATACTCTGTAAACCAGGCAGCAACCTGGTAAATCTCTTCTGTACCCTTTCCAATGCTTCCACATCCTTCCTACAGTGAGGCGACCAGAACTAGACACAGTACTCCAATTGTGGCCTAACCAGAGTTTTATAGAGCTGCATCATTACATCGCAACTCTTAAACTCTGTCCCTCGACTTATGAAAACTAACACCCCATAAGCTTTCTTAACTACCCTATCTACCTGTGAGGCAACTTTCAGGGATTTGTGGACATGTATCCCGAGATCCCTCTGCTCCTTCACACTACCAAGTATCCTGCCATTTACTTTGTACTCTGCCTTGGAGTTTGTCCTTCCAAAGTGTACCACCTCACACTTCTCCGGGTTGAACTCCATCTGCCACTTCTCAGCCCACTTCGGCATCCTATCACTGTCTCTCTGCAATCTTCGGCAATCCTCTACACTATCCACAACACCACCAACCTTTGTGTCGTCTGCAAACTTGCCAACCCACCCCTCTACCCCCACATCCAGGTTGTTAATAAAAATCACGAAAAGTAGATGTCCCAGAACAGATGCTTATGGGACACCACTAGTCACAGTCCTCCAATCTGAATGTACTCCCTCCACCACGACCCTCTGCCTTCTGCAGGCAAGCCAATTCTGAATCCACCTGGCCAAACTTCCATGGATCCCATGCCTTCTGACTTTCTGAATAAGCCTACCCTGTGGAACTTTGTCAAATGCCTTACTAAAACCCATATAGATCACATCCACTGCACTACCCTCATCTATATGCCTGGTCACCTCCTCAAAGAACTCTATCAGGCTTGTTAGACACGATCTGCCCTTCACAAAGCCATGCTGACTGCCCCTGATCAGACCATGATTCTCTAAATGCCCATAGATTCTATTTCTAAGAATCTTTTCCAACAGCTTTCCCACCACAGACGTAAGGCTCACTGGTCTATAATTACCTGGACTAACCCTACTACCTTTTTTGAACAAGGGGACAACATTAGCCTCCCTCCAATTCTCCGGTACCATGCCCGTGGACAACGAGGACATAAAGATCCTAGCCAGAGGCTCAGCAATCTTTTCCCTCATCTCATGGAGCAGTCTGGGGAATATTCCGTCAGGCCCCGGGGACTTATCCGTCCTAGTGTATTTTAACAACTCCAACACCTCCTCTCTCTTAATACCAACATGCTCCAGAACATCAACCTCACTCATATTGTCCTCACCATCATGAAGTTCCCTCTCATTGGTGAATACCGAACAGAAGTATTCATTGAGGACCTCGCTCACTTCCACAGCCTCCAGGCACATCTTCCCACCTTTATCTCTAATCGGTCCTACCTTCACTCCTGTCATCCTTTTTTTCTTCACATAATTGAAGAATGCCTTGGGGTTTTCCTTTACCCTACTCGCCAAGGCCTTCTCATGCCCCCTTCTTGCTCTTCTCAGCCCCTTCTTCAGCTCCTTTCTTGCTTCCCTGTATTCCTCAATAGACCCATCTGATCCCTGTTTCCTAAACCTCATGTATGCTGCCTTCTTCCACCTGACTAGCTTTTCCACCTCACTTGTCACCCATGGTTCCTTCACCCTTCCATTCTTTATCTTCCTCACCGGGACAAATTTATCCCTTGCATCCCGCAAGAGATCTCTAAACATCGACCACATGTCCATAGTTTTTTTCCCTGCAAAAACATCATCCCAATTCACACCCGCAGGTTCTAGCCTTATAGCCTTATAATTTGTCCTTCCCCAATTAAAAATTTTCCTGTCCTCTTTGATTCTATCCTTTTCCATGATAATGCTAAAGGCCAGGGAGCAGTGGTCACTGTCCCCCAGATGCTCACCCACTGAGAGATCTGTGACCTGACCCGGTTCATTATCTAGTACTAGATCTAGTATGGCATTCCCCCTAGTCGGCCTGTCCACATACTGTGACAGGAATCCCTCCTGGACACACTTTACAAACTCTGCCCCATCTAAACCCTTGGAACTAATTAGGTGCCAATCAATATTACGGAAGTTAAAGTCACCCATGATAACGACCCTGTTATTTTTGCACCTTTCCAAAATCTGCCTCCCAATCTGCTCCTCTGTATCTCTGCTGCTACCAGGGGACCTATAGAATATCCCCAGTAGAGTAACTGCTCCTTTCCTGTTCCTGACTTCCACCCATATTGACTCAAAAGAGGATCCTGCTACATTACCCACCCTTTCTGTAGCTATAATAGTATCCCTGACCAGTAATGCCACCCCTCCTCCCCTCCCCCCCCCATCCCTTTTAAAGCACTGAAATCCGGGAATATTGAGAATCCATTCCTGCCCTGGTGCCAGCCAAGTCTCTGTAATGGCCACTACATCATAATTCCATGTATGTATCCAAGCTCTCAGTTCATCACCTTTGTTCCTGATGCTTCTTGCATTGAGGTACACACATTTCAGCCCTTCTGCCTTACTACCTTTATACCCTTTATTCTGCTTCTCTTTCCTCAAAGCCTCTCTATATGTTAGATTTGGTTTTATTCCATGCACTTCTTTCACTGCTCTATCGCTCCGGGTCCCATCCCCTTTGCAAATTAGTTTAAACCCTCCCGAACTATGCCAGCGAACCTACCTGCATATTCCCCTTTGTTAATAATGACCTTTATCTCCTTCCTCTAGCCTTCAGGATTATTTGTTTCATTCAATGTAGAACATAGAACACTACGACATAGTACAGGACCTTCAGTCCAGAATGATGTGTCCATTTTTTAACAAACTCTACTCTAACTCTTCACTCCCACATAGTCCTCTATTTTTCAATGATCCATGTACCTACAGTATCTAAGAGTTTACATTTCTTTCAAAGATTCATTGCATGGAAATTCTTTTTACATTGCTAGACTATTTACAGCATTTTCCAATATGATTGTTGATGCTTTAAAAATCATGTGTATTTTCGACACAGTTTGTGGCTGTGGGACTTATTTTTTAGTGGAGTCGGCAGTTTGATGTTTAAAATCCTCAGTGCTGAATGTGCTTCACGGTTGTGGACTCGTTTTTGAAGGACTCTGCCGTTCATGTTCCATGTTTTTCTGGTTACTCTTTTTCTGCTATTTGCATGATTTGATCGAGGCACTTTGGCGCAGAACTGGCTCTGCGGCTGAGGCCTGCAGTCATTGACACAACGCCAAACTGAACTGACTTGGTGGCTGTGGCTCCAGTACAATTTCAGGGACTCTGTGGTTTGATGTTTAATACTCTGTCTGTTACTTGTTTGCTGTTGACAGTTTCCGTATGTTGGGTGTTCAATGCTTTCTTTAAATGGTTTCCATGGTGTTTCTTTGTTTCGTGGCTGCCTGTGGGAGGAGAGATCTCTGGATTGTACACTATATACGTACTTCGATAATAAATGTACTTTGAAACTTTATAGTTTGAGGGTTTAATCTTTCAGGAAGTGTTCCATAAACTACAGAATTTCAAAACATGACAAGCAATGCATTCATTATTGAAATGGTATTTATTAGAATTGTAAAATGCAGCTAATCAGGATAAAGAGACAATTTTTTTAAGTTATACTAATTTTGATATTTGCTGCTCTCCTTCAGAGTATTGATTCCCTACATCTTTTCTGGGAAGATATTTGCTTCTCTTCTGTTTATGCAGATTCTAAGAATTTCCTTAAATGTTCTGCTATTTTGAAGAATCACAGTGTCATTTAGCAGGGCCAACTATGATGCCAAATTAAACTAATTACACTTGCCTACACATAAACCATGACCCTCTATTACCTAAACAACAGGAATTCTGCAGACGCTGGAAATTCAAGCAACACACATCAAAGTTGCTGCCTGGCCTGCTGCATTCATCAGCAACTTTGATGTGTGATACCCTCTATTACCTCCTTTATGTGGAGGGAAATGGATAGCTGACACTCAGGTTGAGACACTTCATCTCCATCATTCTCTCAGTACCAATGAACAAGCTCCAAATTCTGGGCCTCCGTATCTCCCTCTGCAACTAGATCTTTGACTTCATCATCGGGAGACCATAGTCAGTGCAGATCGGAAATAACTTCTCTTCCTCACTGACAATCAACACTGGCACACCTCAACGATGTGTGCTTAGGCTACTGCTGTATACCTACACCAATGACTGTGTGGCTAGGTACAGCACAAACACCATCTATAAATTTGCTGATGACTCAACTACTGTTGGCAGAATTTCAGAATTAATGGGGAGGCATACAGGAGTGAGATTGATTGATGATGATAATAATAATAACAAATACTTTATTGATCCTGAATGAGAAATTCTTTCATTACAGCAGCAACATTTATAAACACACTTAGCAGTGTGCAGACTTGACTAATAATGAAGTACAGAATAATAATATACACAATGATTTTCCAATGTGCAATAATAATGTACGAAATAATAATTCTAAGTGACCTACCCCTTATTCTTAAACTGTGGCCTCTGGTTCTGGACTCCCCCAACATAGGGAACATGTTTCCTGCCTCTAGCGTGTCCAATCCCTTAATAATCTTATATGTTTCAACGAGATCCCCTCTCATCCTTCTAAATTCCAGTGTATACAAGCCCAGTCGCTTCAATCTTTCAACATATGACATTCCCGCCATCCCTGGAACCCAGTGAACCTACGCTGCACTCCCTCCATAGCAAGGGTGTTCTTCCTCAAATTTGGACACCAAAACTGCACAGTCTCACCAGGGCCTTGTACAACTGCAGAAGGACCTCTTTGCTCCTATACTCAACTCCCCTTGTTATGAAGGTCAACATGCCATTAGCTTTCTTCACTGCCTGCTGTACCTGTATGCTTACTTTCAGTGACTGATGAACAAGGACACCCAGATCTTGTTGTACTTCCCCTCTTCCTAACTTGACACCATTCAGATAGTTATCTGCCTTCCTGTTCTTGCCACCAAAGTGGATAACCTCACATTTATCCACATTAAACTGCATCTGCCCACTCACCCAACCTGTCCAAGTCACCCTGCATTCTCATAACATCCTCCTCACATTTCACACTGTCACCCAGCTTTGTGTCATCTCATGCTGTGTGACTCCATGATTCCAAAAGAAACGGAAGGAGATGAAAACCATTTGATTCCTTGACACTGCTCCAGTGTCCAGTATGATATGGCAGAACAATTTTAGTCTCAATATCAGTTTTCCTGAAGAAATTCTTTTCCTCCTGCGTCTGAAATAAGCAACCCTTATTCTGAAACAATGTTGCCGAGTTCTAATTAAAGGAGGTCTTTACAGCTAGTTACTTATTGCAGCCAATTACTCTGACAGTAGAAACACCCTCTCAGCACGTACTGTTAATCCCTCACAGAATCTTGTTTGTTTCAATAAGATCACTTCTCATTCTTCATCATTTCAATGAGTCCTTCCTGTTTACCACTCCTCATACATCAACCCTTTATTTCTTGTGAACCTCTCTGAAGTAACCCTAATGCAATCTTTCCTGAAATATGAAGACTGAAACTGTAAGCAGTACTGTATGTGCAAGTTTCATACATACATATATTGACAATTTAGATGTGAAAGCAGGTGAACAGACTTGACGACAGAATGATATTGATCAGTTGGTAAAATGGGTACAGCAATCAAAGATGGAATTTAGTGTCAGGTGACGTACTTTTTGAAACTTAATAAAAGCAGGACATACACAATGAGTGGCAGGGCCATAGAATGCATTGAACAACAGACAGACCTCAGTGTACACATCTAAGGAACCTGAATGTGGCAGCACAGATAAATAAGGTGGTGAAGAAGACTTACAGGATACATGCCTTTTCTCGCTGAGCATACAACAGAATATAATTATGGTACAACTTTACAAGCTGATTATTGACTTCAGGAGTAGGAAACTGGAGGTCATCGGGGAATCAGTGGTGGAGAGGATCAGCAACTTTAAATTCCTCAGTGTTATCAATTCAGAGGACCTGTCCCAGGCCCAACATAAGAACATAAGAAACAGGAGCAGGAGGCCGACTGGCCATTGAGCCTGCTCCACTATTCGATGGTTGATCTGGCCATGGACTCATCTCCACCTACCTGCCTTTTCCCCATAGCCCTTAATTCCCCTACTATGCACAAATCTTTCCAGCCTTGTCATAAATATATTTACTGAGGTAGCCTCCACTGCTTCATTGGGCAGAGAATTCCACAGATTCACCTCTCTGGGAAAATCAGTGCCTCCTCATCTCTGTCCTAAATCTTAAGGCTATGTCCCCTAGTTCTAGTCTCACCTACCAGTGGAAATAACTTTCTTATCCTATCTATCCCTGTCGTAATTTTATGTTTCTATAAGATTTCCTCTCATTCTTCTGAATTCCAGCAAGTATAGTCCCAGGTGACTCAATCTCTCCTCACAGTCTAATCCCCTCATCTCTGGAATCAACCTTGTGAACCTCCTCTACAGCGCCTCCCAAGCCAGTCTCTCTCTTGCTATCCATCCCATAGGATGATGATGGTTCCTTTCAGTCAGTACCCCACTCCTCAGAAAGGAACAGCGTGTGCGTGAGTGGATTTTAGGGAGTAGGGGGTTGCACAGGTCCAGACCCACCCTCTCGATGTCCCCTCTCGAATCCAGCAGCATGGTGGGGTCCAAGATGGCTAAGGGAAGTTCTGTTGCAGTGAATGGCCAGACCAAGCTTCGATGCCCTTTCCGCACTTCATGGCACGTGTTTGCTAGATAGCCGTTGACCCTACGAGAGGGTTCATCCACCCTTTGACAGGTATTGTTTTTCATCCTGCAGGGTGTATAGCCACCCTCCTCACCAGTCAAGCCAGTATATCCTTCCTCAAGTAAGGAGACCAGAACTGCATGCAGTACTCCAGGTGTGGCGTCATCAGTCCCCCTGTACAGTTGCAGCATAACCTCCATGCTCTGAAATTCAATCCCTCTAGCAATGAAGGCCAACATTCCATTTGCCTTCTTGACCGCCTGCTGCACCTGCAAACCAACCTTTTGTGATTCATGCACAAGCACTCCCAAGTCCCTCTGCACAGCAGCATGCTGCAAAATTTTACCATTTAAATAATAATCTGCTCTTTCATTTTTCCTTCCAAAGTGGATGAGGTCAGATTTACCAACATTGTACTGCATCTGCCAGACCCTTGCCCACTCAATTAACCTATTTAGAGAAAGAGAGAAATTGCCTTTCAACTCATGGGGAGCATAGGCCATCAACTTTTTTGCTGTTGATGTTTCTGTAGCAGGCAATTTCTTTTTTATGAGGTCGAGTTGCTAGCTCGATGTTCAACCCAGCATGGATGGAAAGTGTGCACAGGAGCCGGCTGGATTCGAACTCGGGAGCCTTCACTCCGAAGTCCGGCACTGATGCCACTACGCCACCAGCCAGCTAACCTATCTACGTCGTTCTGCAAATTCTCTATATCTTCTGCACAATTTGCTTTTCCACTCAATTAGTATCATCAGCAAACTTAGATACACTACACTCGGTCCCCTCTTTCAGATCATTAATGTATATCGCGACCCCTGCGGCACACCACTCATCACTGATTGCCAACCAGAGTAACACCCATGTATCCCAACTCTCTGCTTTCTACTAGTTAACCATCCTCTATCCATGCTAATACATCACCCCAAACTCTATGCATCCTTATCTTATGGATAAGTCTTTTAGGCAGCACTTTATTGATCCTTCTGGAAATCCAAGTAAATAACACCCATTTGTTCCCCTCTATCCACTGTACTCCTTATATCTTCAAAGAACTCCATAAGTTTGTCAAACAGGACCTGCCTTTGCTGAATCCATGTTGTATCTGCCTGATGGATCCATTTCTTTCCAGATGCCTCGCTATTTCTTCTTTAATGATAGCTTCAAGCATTTTCCCAACTACAGATGTTAAACTACCTGGCCTATAGTTACCTGCCTTTTGCCTACATCCTTATTTTGAACAGTGGCAGGACATTCGCTGACTTCCAATCTGCCAGTACCTGCCCCAAGTCCAGAGAGTTTTGGTAAATTATCATCAAAGCCTTTACTACTTCTGCCATTTCAGTACCCTGGGGTGCATTTCACCAGGACCAGGGGTTTTATTATCTATTTTCAGACCCAACTTCTTAGTGATAGCTATTGTATTGAGGTCCTCACCTCACATCGCATCCATAACATCTCTCTTTGGCATGTTAGATGTGTCCTCCACCATGAAGACCGACATAAAATAGTCATTCAAAGCCTCTACCATTTCGACATTACCCAATATCAATTCCTCATTCTTGTCCTCCAAGGAATCTGCGTTCACTTTAGCCACCCTTTTCCACTTATTATAAAAACTTTTACCATCTGTTTTAATATTTTGTGCTTGTTTATTTTCATAATCTAGCTTCCCTTTCTTTATTGCTCGCTTATTGGTTCTTTGTTGCTTCTTAAAGTTTTCCCAATCTTTCAGTTTCTCTCTATTCTTGGTGACTTTGTATGCACGAGCTTTTAGTTTGATGCCTTCCTTTATTTCCTTAGTTATCCAAGGCTGGCTCTCCCCAACTTTGTTTTTAATTGGAAAATACTTTTGTTGAGCACTGTGAAAAATCCCCTTGAAAGTCTTCCACTGTTCCTCAACTGTCCCACCATATAGCCTGTGTTCCCAGTCTACACTGCCAAATCCTCCTTCATCCCATTGTAGTCTCCATTGTTTGAGCATAATACACTGATTTTAGATCAAACTATTGCACCCTCTATTTGTATGAGAAATGTTTGTAAGTGTGATTCTGAAGAAATCACACGGCAGCACCTCTACTTCCCTAGGAGTTTCAGAGATTCAGCGTGACATCTAAAACTTTGACAAGCTTCTATAGATGTGTAGTGGTGAGTATATTGACTGGCTGTATCACTGCCTGGTATGGAAACACCAACACCCTTGAACGGAAAATCTTACAAAGGTAGTGGAAATCACGGGTGAAGCTCTCTCCACCATTGAGCACATCTACATGGAAAGCTGTGCAGCGAAGCAGCCTCCATCATCATGGACCCACACCACTCAGGTCAGCCTCGGAACTCATACCATCAGGATCAAGACCTTAAGCATCAGACTCCTGAACTAGAGGATAAGTCTATGAAGGTTCTCAGTCATCCAGGTCATTGTGTCTTAAGCAGTAATAAATAAAGGCAGCTAGACTTGATGTGCTCTCTAGAAGACATTTCATCACTCACCCAAAAGGCTTCTTCAATTCTGATCCATGGTGGCTAGTTTTCCAGCTTATTTATTCTGTGAGTTGTTTAAAGGTAGAGCAATCACATGAAGGTTGTTAAGAGTCGTAGAGGGAATGAGAGGGTTATTAGTCTTACCTTTGCATGACTGGAGGTGTGAACTGTTGTGGAGACACCAGGGTAGAGATGTTTGGACTGCATTATAAGTAGCTGATAGGAGGTGTCATATCCCACCCCCTCTGTTCAGGGATGGGTTTTCCTAACGTCTCTACCCCGGTGGTAGAGGTAGTGGAAGCAGATACTCTCTAATCACCAAGGCACAGAAGGCTGGAGACCGTGCTAGTGAATGGGATTAATATTGATGCAGGGACAGGATCGGCCAAAGGGACTGTTTCTGTGCCCTACTGCAGGATAACTCTACATGGCGCAAATCTGAAGTGCACAGAGGAAAGCAAAGATCACCACTGCCCAACAGACAGTGACTTTTGTGCCAATTCTGAGTGCAGGACCTTTTCCCTCAGTCGTTCCAAAATTATGGTAATTCCACCATCAATATATGTCTTCATCGAGAGGTGGCTCCTGAGATATGGGGTGGTGGCCTGTGTTTCTCAGGATTGCATCAGGAATCTTTTATAGTTTTTATTCAGATGAGACCCACTGGTTTACTCACAGCTTGTACATCTTCAAGAAGCAAGTATAAAATGGAGAGAATTTTCTGTGATTAAATTTGAGGAGAGTGCTCCACTTATCGCTTGGTTGATGGAATCAAGATGTTTGTAAGGTTGAGAAAGGCCATGTCCAGTGGTTGATGGCTGCTCTCTGTACTTTTTCTGGTATTGCAATTTGAAGAACAGTGTTCTGGCCATTGAGAGGAGGTATTTCAGGTGGATGTGGCAATGGCTTTCCCTGTAGTATGCAACATGGAGCTCTATAGTTACCACAGTTGGACGAGTCTTCTTTCTTGAAGGCAGTCATGATTACAGCATCTCGAAGATCCCTTAGAATGTCTTGTCATTCCTTAATGTGGGCAATAATCTGTGACTGTAGTTTTTTTTTAATCAACTAGTTTCAGAATTTCAGCAGGGACACTGCACGCTCCCACAGCCTTGCTGCTTGTAAATTGGGATGTCTTTCCTGACTTCTTGTTGATCAGGAAAGATGACAAGATGATCTATCCATCCTCTTTATCTACCCAGTTTATTTCACTCTCAAAGAACTGTAGAAAATTTGGCAAAGGAACAAAATGATCAATTGGTAAGTGTAATGCTCTGGTAATAACTGCGTAAGTTAACATTCATAAATATACTTTCTTTATAATTGTATGCAGTGTACAATTTGTTGTATCTTGCAGGAGATGATTGCATGGAGTAGTAAATCACAATATGCTCACAAACCGGGGTTTGGGTGTGCAAGACAACCTCATGGATTTGACCGGACCCAAGTCATATCTACCCTAGACGTATAGAGTTAGAGAAAGGTGGTTCCCTTAATGCTGAGTCTGGTGGCTGTTAGCCAGGGGCTACCAAGCCACATCTTTAGAGATGCCTAGTAAAAAGGGGTTTCATAAGATAACAGAAAGTTATGAAACCTCCCATTCAGAGAGAATTTAGGTTACTGCATCATGAAAAATAATTTTATTTACTTTTTGATCAAATGCAACAAATGATTAGACAGGGCACAAATATTGTCAAGGAACAGTGCTGAGGGTAATCAAATCTTTTCTCCTCTCCAGCAAGTTCTTCTCAGTAAACATGGCTGTTTGCTTCTCCCACCATCCCCCACCGAATTCTCTCTGTCACAACACTGTTCAATCTACTCAATGTGTGCTTGACTGACCAGTGTTATCATGATTCTTTGATCAGCAACATCACTTTGAAGTTGCTGCCAAACTTCAGAGAGGCTTAATACCTTATTTTTCATACATTCATCTGTGGGGTAAAAATAGTTCTGCCAAGTTATTGTCTGGGACCTGAAAGGAAACCAACAAGTGAGGGGTAGAATATTCTAAAACAAAGATTCAACTGTGACACAAATTAACACAACTTGACAGTTTTGTTTTAGTGAGGCACACAGGAAGATTGTTAAGACCATTAAGAGCACCAAATTTCTTGGTGTTCACCTGGTGGAGAATCTCACCTGGTCCCTCAACACCAGCTCCATAGCCAAGAAAGCCCAGCAGCATCTGTACTTTCTGCGAAGGCTGAGAAAAGTCCATCTCCCACCCCCCCACCCTCACCACATTCTACAGAGGCTGTATTGAGAGCATCCTGAGCAGCTGCTTCACTGCCTGGTTCGGAAATTGCACCGTTTCGGATCGCAAGACCCTGCAGCGGATAGTGAGGTCAGCTGAAGGGATCATCAGGTCTCTCTTCCCGCCATTACAGACATTTAAACCACACGCTGCACCCGTAAAGCCAACAGTATTATGAAGGGCCCCAGGTATCCCTCATACAAACTCTTCTCCCTCCTGCCATCTGGCAAAAGGTACCGAAGCATTCGGACTCTCACAACCAGACTCTGCAACAGTTTCTTCCCCCAAGCCATCAGACTCCTCAATACTCAGAGTCTAGACTGACATCTACATCATTTATTATTATATTGTAATTTGTCCTCGACTGTGCCTATTGTCTTATTTATTATTTATTGTAGTGCCTGCACTGTTTTGTGCACTTTATGCAGTCCTGTGCAGGTCTGTAGTCTAGTGTAGTTTTGGTGTTGTTTCATGTATCACCAGGGTCCTGGAGGAACGTTGTTCTGTTTTTACTGTGTACTGTACCAGCAGCTTATGGTCAAAATGACAATAAAAAGCAACTTGACTTGCCTTGACTTGAACAGACTTTATTTACATTATATCAATTTTGTTACCGAAAGATATTTTGATTTTCTATATGTGATAAGGTACTCCACGCAAATAAAAATATTTTCAGTGCAGGTAAACAGGATACCAATTCACAGGTCAGGAATGAAGTTGTATACCCTTTCTATAGGTTACTGAAGCTTTGCTTGCTAGAAGGCCAGGACACATGGATTTTCCTCATAGGCACTGTTCTTGTTTTAAAATGCATTCGTGGAATTATGGTGAGATGTTCAAGTTCACTTATTGTTAAATTTTCACTCAGGTTCCCTTGGGTGTTTGTGGGTCAACCTGACTGTAACCAGGGTGTGGAATAATCACCATCCCTGTTTGTACGTGACTGATTGGTTCTCTCCCCGGGTCTTTGTGCTTGGGCTGTTATTGTGCTTGTCGCAATAAAAACAGCACTGGAGATAAACGCGTTCTTCTCCTCTGTCATCATGAACCAATGCTTGCCACATCGGTGTCAGGAGTGGGATTAGAAATTGATGGTGAAATTGAAGAGCTACGACATCAGATGGAGCACCTTAAGATCCAGGGAATAAGTCAAGGGACCAAAGGGTATGCATCCCCTGCACTCCCAGGCTAGGCCAGGAAAACCGACCCAGAGTCGGAAAATCTAGGGTCCGAGCATCGTACCTTCCCAGGGAACTCCGACGGAGCATGTGTACCTAGGCTCCTCAACCCAGGGGATATGGCGGTGTGCATCACCCACCTGTGGTGGGGAACCCACGATGCTGGGATGACGGGCAACGTGGAAGCACCAGCAAAGCCGCCGGAGAAGGAGGAAGACCAACGGGCCCCAGCAATTAAAGCCACAAGACCCATCCTGAAACTCCCCAGAAACAACTCTACCAGACACCTGGAGCCTTACCTGGCACAAGACATACTTGCCACATGGTACAACAGGTGGAGCTCCACCAAGACAGAGGTGCACCTCGCCATGATGCCTCCTCAACCTAGTGCCAGCTGAGCAGTGCTACTAGTTGTTCTGTTATAAAATGTGTTCATGGAATTATGATGACATGTTCAAGTTCATTTATTGTTGCATTTTAGTTTGTTATACAGTTGTTCACTTGGGTGTTGGTGGGTCACCCTGATTGCAACCAGGGTGTGTTATAATCAGCTCTCCCATCTGTCTGTGACTGAGTAGTTCTCTCCCTGGGTCTTTGAGCTTGGTCTGTTACTGTGCTTGTCGCAATAAACAGGGCAGTGGAGATAACCGAATTTTTCTTGTCTGTCATCATGGACCAAATGTGTACCCCAGTAAGTGTGCAATATACAACCCTGACATTCATCTTACCCACAGATATCCACAAAACAAAGAAAGCTATGGAACCGTTCAAAGAAAAAACATCAAAACCACACCCCACGTGCAAAACAAAATGGTGCAAATAACAAAAGAGCGAAAGAGCACAGAATATCAAACACAAAATGGAAAGAGTCCAGGCAAATTCAGTTCAGCTCAGTGTTTATCTGCAAGCCGCCCCAACTTACTTCAAATCAAAATTGCCCAGTGGTGCAGGTGGCAGAAGCCCAGAGTTGAAGGAATTGGGAGTACTTACAGGGCTATGGGAATGGAGAGATTTACATAGTTGAACCAAAACAGAGCCACAGATCTTTGGGTGAAACTTAAATTTGAGATATCTGAATAACAAGAGCAATTGAGGAGAACAGACGTGGCGTGTTTCACGGCTGACACCAGAGATATGTGTGAGCAGACATTTTTATGGGGATGAAGATTGGAGAGGAGAATATTTGAGTCATAATCGAGACAAATCAACATAGCAGAATTAGGCTGCCTGCTCCGCCATTCCAACTTGGCTGATTTGTTATTCCACTCAACCCCATTCTCCTGCCTTCTCCTCATAACTTTTGATGCCCCGACTAATCAAGAACTTATCAAACTTTCAATATACTCAATAACTTGGCCTCTAAGTCAATGAAGTCCACAGATTCATCATCCACTCCCTGAAGAAATTCCTTGTTATCTCTGTTCTAAAGGGATGTTCTTCTATTCTGAAGTTGTGCCCTCTGGTTCTAGATTCCCTTTCTGTAGGACATTCTCTCATGTCCACTCTATCTAGGTCTTTCAAAATTTGATAGATTTCAGTTTTAGAATCAGGTTTAATATCACTTGCATATGTCATGACATTTGTTGTTTTGGGGCATCAGTACAGTGCAATATATAAAAAAACACTATAAATTACAGTAAGAAATATATATATAAAATTATATTAAATAAGTAGTGCAAAAAGAGAGACAGGATAGTGAGGTAATGTACATGGGTTCATTGTCTGTTCAGAAATCTGATGGCGGAGAGGAAGAAGCTATTCCTGAGATGTTGAGTGTGTGTTTTCAGGCTCCTGTAACTCCTCCGTGATGGTAGCAATGAAAAGGAAGCATGTCCTGGATGGTGCGGATCCTTAATAATGGATGATACCTTTTTGAGACATTGCCTTCTGAAGGTGTCCTCAAACTTGAGGAGGCTAGTGCCTGTGGTGGAGCTGACTGAACAATTTTCTGCAGCTTTCCAAACCTGTGCAGTGGCCACTCCATACCAGGCAGCGGTGTAACCTGTTAAAATGCTCTCCACAGTACATCTGTAGAGATTTGCCAAAGTCTTTGGTTACATACCAAATCTCCTCAAACTCCTAACGTAGTAACACCTTCTTTGTAATTGCATCATTGTGTTGGGCACAGGGTAGATCCTGAGCCCCACACTCAGGAATGTGAAACTTTTTCACACAGAGGGTTGTGGATCTGTGGAATGCTCTGCCTCAGAAGACAGTGGAGGCCAATTCTCTGGATTCTTTCAAGAAGTAGATAGAAGCTCTTAAAGATAGTGGAGTTAAGGGATATGGGGAGAAGGCAGGAACAGGGTACTTGTGGACGATCAGCCATGATCACAGTGAATGGTGGTGCTGGTTCAAAGGGCCGAATGGCCTACTCCTGCACCTATTGTCTATTGTCTATTGAGATTGGGCACTTTGATTCACCCATTTTACACTGGTCTTAATAATCTCCATGGCTCTTCACATGGCTTTAGACCACCTAGACAACACAAACATCTACGTCAGGATGCTGCTAATCGACTATAGCTCAGCATTTAATACCATCATTCCCACAATCCTGATTGAGAAGTTGCACAACCTGGGCCTCTGTACCTCCCTTTGTAATTGGATCCTTGACTTCCTAACTGGAAGACCACAGTCTATGCGGATTGGTGATAACATATCCTCTTCGCTGACGATCAACACTGGTGCACCTCAGGGGTGTGTGCTTGGCCCACTGCTCTACTGTCTGTATACACATGACTGTGTGGCTACGCATAGTTCAAATACCATCTACAAATTTGCTGACAATACAACCATTGTTGGTATAATCTCAGATGGTGATGAGAGGGTGTACAGGAGTGAGATATGCCAACTAGTGGAGTGGTGTCACAGCAACAACCTGGCACTCAGTGTCAGTAAGACGAAAGAGCTGATTGTGGACTTCAGGAAGGGTAAGACGAAGGAACACATACCAATCCTCATAGAGGGATCAGAAGTAGAGAGAGTGAGCCAGCTGGTGGCGTAATGACATCGGTGCCGGACCCGGGAGCGGAGGTTCCCGGGTTCTAAACTATTCGGGTCTGCTCCCAAATACGCTTTCCATCACAACTCAACCTCATCAAATAAAGGGAAAAATACTGCGAAAATGTCTGTGTGAGGAGTGGCACGCCACACAGTCTCTCTCTCACTCCACACCTTGTAAAAGCCATGAAAGAGACGTCAGCACAGACTCGCAAGCACACAGGCACGCGCCAAAAGAAAAGTGGAGAAAGTGAGCAGCTTCAAGTTCCTGGGTGTCAAGATCTCTGAGGATCTAACCTGGTCCCAACACATTGATGTAGTCATAAAGAGGGCAAGAGAGCGGCTATACTTTATTAGAAGTTTGAAGCAATTTGTCATGTTCACAAACACACTCAAAAACTTCTATAGTTGTATCGTGGAGAGCATTCTGACAGGCTGCATCACTGTCTAGAATGGAGAGGCTACTGCACAGGACTGAAAGAAGATGCAGATCTAGTCAGCTCCATCTTGGGCAGTAGCCTACAAAGTACTCAGGACATCTTTAGGGAGCGGTGTCTCAGAAAGGCAGCATCTATTATTAAGGACCTCCAGCACCCAGGGCATGCTCTTTTCTCACTGTTACCATCAGGTAGGAGATACAGAAGCCTGAAGGCACACACTCAGCGATTCAGGAACAGCTTCTTCCCCTCTGCCCTCCAATTCCTAAATGCACTTTGAAGCTTTGGACACTACCTCACTTTTTTAATATATAGTATTTCTGTTTTTGCACATTTTTAATAATCTATTCAATATACGTAATTGATTTACTTGTTTATTTATTATTTTGTTTTATTTAGTTTTTTTTCTCTCTCTGCTGTATTATGCATTGCATTGAACTGCTGCTGCTAAGTTAACAGATTTCATGTCACATGCTGGTGATAATAAATCTGATTCTGATTCTGATATTCTGGTTAACTCCCCCAAATTTTACCGCTCACCTACTGATTAGTGGTAATCTACAGTAGCAAATTAATCTACCAAACCGTGTGTCCTTGGGATGTGAGAAGACCCAGGGAAACCCCATGTGATCACACTGAGAATGTGCGTTGAAGTTGAGGATTGAACCTAGGTTGCAGGAGCTGTGTGGCAGCAACTCTTCTTGCCGTGCACAATGTCACACTCAGCATAACATTCCTATCTGCAGTCATCTGAGAGTTCTTTAACATGAAGTGGCATACACTGAATGGGCTCTGTGCTGGGTTCCTACAATGATTTGTTCAAGGCTTTGGGAGTGTAGTATCTAATACACATATTTTGAAAAGTTATAGTATGCATTAAAACCTAATTTTGCACCTTATACTTTGGCAATCAACTTTGCTTCTGTGCATTTTTATTAGAACCATAGAACACTACAGCACAGAAAACAGGCCATTTGGCCCTTCTAGTCTGTGCCAAAACATTATTCCGCTAGTCCCATTGACCTGCATCCAGTCCATAATTTTCCAGACCTCTCCCATCCATGTACCTATCCAATTTATTCTTAAAACTTGAGTGAGCCCGCATTTACCATGTCAGATGGCAGCTCATTCCACACTCCCACCACTCTCTGAGTGAAGAAATTCCCCCTAATGTTCCCCCTTTCCCCTTTCACCCTAAAGCCATGTCCTCTCGTTATTTCTCCTAATGTAAGTGGAAAGAGCCTATTCACATTTACTCTGTCTACCCCTCATAATTTTGTAAACCTCTATCAAATCTCTCTTCATTCTTCTATGCTCCAAGGAATAAAGTCCTAACCTGTTCAATCTTTCCCGGTAACTCAACTCCTGAAGACCCAGCAACATCCTAGTAAATCTTCTCTGCACTCTTTCAATCTTACTGATATCCTTCCTATAGTTAGGTGACCAGAACAGTACATAATACTCCAAATTTGGCCTCACCAATGTCTTATACAACCTCCCCATAACATCCCAACTCCTATACTCAATACTTTGATTTATGAGTGCAAGTTATTGTGATTTATTATGGCAAGAGTTCTTAAGGAAACTGCATCTGAATAGAATGGCATCCTTTAGTAAAATTCTTGTCTTCCGATTGATAAGAGTCATGTCCTCACATTAGACTAATCCAGTTCCTGCACTGGTGTTTTGTAAATCAATTGACTAGATGCAAATGCACCCATGAATGCACATGCATTCTATGCATGTTTATTTGAATGATGAAGGTGATGAACGACAGATGTTGTCTGCATTGATCTTAGTACGGCATTTGACAAGGTCCCTCATGGTGGGCTCGCTGAAAATAAGATGCATGGTATCTGCAGTGACTTGGCTGTGGTTGGTGAACTTTTTCCAACTGGAGGTCCGTGACTAGTGAAGTCCCACAGGATCCATACTGGGACCTTTGTTGTTATATGTAAATGAAAGCATGGATGGGTTATTGGGAAGTTAACAGATGATGCAAAGATTGGTAGTGGTGTGGATAGTGTAGAAGCTTGCCAAAGTATGCAATCAGAAATGTGTCTTTTGCAGATATAGACCAGAGAAGTGGCACACGGAGCTTAATCTTGGCAAGTGTGAGGTTTTGCACTTTGGGAAATCAACTGTAAAGGGTCAGAATACAGTTAATGGCAGATCAGTGTTGATTTTGAAAGAGTCGTTGAGTCCAATTTGACAGCTTCCTGAAAGTGGCTGCACAAGTTGATGGGGTGGTAGAAAAAGCATATGGCATGCATGCAATTATTAGTCATGAATATATGTTGCAGATTTATAAAATTTTGATTGGACCATATATGGAGTATTACATTGAATTCTTATTCCATTATAGGAATGATGTGACGATCATGAAGAGAGTGCAGAAGAGGTTTACCAGGACGCTGCTTGGATTAGAGAGCATATGGACAAACTTAGCTTATTTTCTCTGGAGTTTCATAATCTAATGGGAAACCTGATTAAAAGATTCTAAATTTATAAGATTATGAGAGGCATAGGTAGAGGAGGCAACTGGTATCTTTTCTCCAGAGTGAAAAGGTTGAAAACTAAAGGGCATGCATTTAAGTTGAAAGGGCATGTATGGGGCAAACCTTTTTACATAGTTGGGTGCTTGGAATTTACTGCCAGGGGTAGTAGTGGAGGGAAATGTGACAAAATGGGTTTAAAAGGCTCTTAGAGGGACACATGAATGTGTAGAGAATGGAAGGATATTGGCATTGTGTACGTAGAAGGGATTAGTTTAATTCGGCATTTAATTACTAGTTTAATTAGTTCAATATTGAAGGTCAAAGAGCTGTTCTTTTTCTATGTTTTAAATTGTATAAATAGAGGCTGATAGAATTTCCCAATAGGTTCAAGTTTATTGTTGTCAAGGGCATACATCAAAGGTTATAAATGCTAAGAAAATTAGCTTTTTGTAGCAGCAGCACAGGAATTCTCAAAGTATGCTGTACAACTGGATTTTATATTAAATTCTATCAGGTAATTTCTAAGATGGTTGTTCTACACGAGTAACTGAGTCGAAATCAGGTGCTAAACTATGTGAGAGAAATGTTTTCTGGTGACTATTATGAGTTATTATTGGGGTCAATTAAATGCATTTTCCTCATATTATTAAAATATTAAAATATCTCTATTTTAAATTATCTCCCTTATCCTGATTTGTCCAGCCTTAGTCAATGATGTCTCTGAGATGTTTATTCTCTGCTTTAGAAACCAGTTTACTTATCTTGTTGCAGATAATCTGTGTATTCAAATGAACAACCTTTGAAGTTGGCTCGTAAACACCATTTTCCTCGGCTTTGACTTTTTGCAGGAGTATTATTGATAGACTTTTTGTTCCTCTCATTCAGTCTGCTTCTTATTACCTACCATGTAACACCATGCATTCACTTCATCCTTCTTCTCTGTCTCAAGGAGTTCTACTTGTCCAAACCCTCTTCAACTCACTCAGCTTAGCCAAAGAGCTCCCCACCAGTGCTCTGTCTGTAGTCCCAGTACACCCATGCAGCTCTCCTTGAAAGGCTGACCAAATGGCAGCTGGATTGGAATATTTTAAGTCAGAAGTATTCAGTAACTGGAGAAATTTTAGATTGTTCTCCTCCAAGCGGAGAAGTTTGAGAGATTTGATGAGACAATGATTATACACATTTTTAATAGACAAAGAAATGAAAGATTGCTTCCAATGCTGAGTCAAGAACCAGAATACTCAAGATAATAAATGAAAGGACGAATGTTGGAGTTCAACCTAGATTCACTGAGGATCAGCATACTTGTCAGTGAATAGCTGAACACAAGCAGCTCCCTTCAGAATTATCAACAGTAGTCCTTCCTGTTTGGTCTATAATCCTCGGACATGGTGTTTGCATTAGGTTATAGATATCCCATTTCTAATTTCTATTGTGATTGTAACCCATCTGGTGCAACTTCATGTGCATTCAAAGCATAATTTCACAGCAACTTCCAAAACAGACACACTACTTCAGGCACAAACAAGAGAAAATCTGCAGATGCTGGAAATCCGAGCAACACACACAAAAATGCTGGAGGAACTCAGCGGGCCAGGCAGCATCCATGGAGAGGGGTACGGTTGACATTTCGGGCCGAAACTCTTAGGTAGAACTGGAGGAAAAAAGCTGAGGAGTAGAATTAAAAGGTGGAGAAGAGGAGAGAGAAACACCAGGTGACAGGTGAAACCTGGGGGGGTGGGGATGAAGTAAAGAGCTGGGAAGTTGATTGGTGAAAGAGACAGAAGGCCATGGAAGAAAGAAAAAGGGGGAAGGAGCTCCAGAGGGAGGTGATAGGTGGGCAAGGAGAGCAGTGGGTCTGGGTAAGCTCGCGGTCAGCAGGAATCACAGTGGGGGAGCGGTGAGAGAGGGTTTCACTGAACTCCCGTCGAAGGAAAGATTTAAACTTCTTCAAGGTAGGCATCCCTGGAAGAGTTTTCCCAGAGTAATAATCTAATCGCAAACAAGAGAAAATCTGCAGATGCTGGAAATCCAAGCAACACATACAAAAACACCTTATATTCAGTCTGGGTAGCCTCCAACCTGATGGCATGAACATTGACTTCTCTAACTTCCGCTAATGTCCCACCTCCCCCTCGTACCCCATCCATTATTTACATACACACATTCTTTCTCTCACTCTCCTTTTTCTCCCTCTGTCCCTCTGACTTTACCCCTTGCCCATCCTCTGGGTTTTCCCCCCGCTCCCGTTTCCTTCTCCCTGGGCTTCTTGTCCCATGATCGTCTCATATCCCCTTTGCCAATCACCTGTCTAGCTCTTGGCTCCATCCCTCCCCCTCCTGTCTTCTTCTATCATTTTGGATCTCCCCCTCCCCCTTTCAAATCTCTTACTAGCTCTTCCTTCAGTTAGTCCTGACGAAGGGTCTCAGCCTGAAACGTCGACTGTACCTCTTCCTACAGATGCTACCTGGCCTGCTGTGTTCACCAGCAACTTTGATGTGTGTTGCATTTACCTCATCCCTTTTTTTAAAAATTGAGCCATACCAGCATTTGAGTTTGATATAACCTTGCTGAGAGAAAATTATTATATCAAAAAATGTTTATTTAAGGTAATGAGACTGTCATAAAGAAAATTACCAACAAAAATTTTTACTGTAGTTCACAGCTAATGAAAGAAAGAATTGTCGAAGGGTGGGAGTGGTACTCGTTGATTTGCTGTTACATAGAGCTGCTTTTGGGATTCTATAGTACAGTACTCCTGTTGAAAGGGCAGAATAATAGGTTGTTTAACCTGTCATCTAGAATTCACACTTTAGGAACTCATCTATATACCTTTTAACTGTGATGTGGATCTTTGCCTTCACTACTCCTTCAGATATGACCAGAAGAGTAGGGACGAAGTTGGCTTGAAGGTCAGCCTTTGTGTCCAAGACATAGTCTGCATACTGTGATTTAACTACCGAGGTTTGAATAATCTTGGTTCTGGAATGTAGTTGCTGCAAGTTAAACAATTTCTCATTAGTGCTAAAGGTTAGCTATACGGCCTGGATAGTTTTGTTGACAGTTAGGTGTGGCAGTGGGGCAATGGTGGAGCCTCGTTTGACACTGGACTTCACTGAACTTGACTGTTTTAGCAGCATGGCTTCCATGAAGCAATGATAAAATGAAGATGAGTCTTTGGAGGGATCTGAATTTGAAGAGAGTGCTTCACAGTTCCTGTTTGACTCTTCAAAGGGTTAAGGTTGATCAGTGAGGCTGTGATTATTTGTTACAGCACAATTGAATCATACTTTCATTCCAAAAAGAACAACTCCATACTGTGATGAAGCCTACAGCTGAGTATAGATTGGCAAGCCTTGCCTTTGTTTTGGAACAGATGCAGGTTGGATGGTGTAAGAGCTCCCACCAATGAGTGTGGATGCAGTCTAGGAATGTCGACTGTTCCTAATTGTTATCTGGTTGCCAAAGTGCAATAGTGTTCTTGTGTTTGTGAAAGAAGGTTCAGTTACAGTTTGCCCTCACAGAGTCACTTCTGGCAGTGACTATGCCATGTTATCATCAGATGGGAATCTTGGTTAGCATGGGCCAGTTAGACCAAAGGCCCTGCTCCTGTGCTGTACGACTTTATGACACCAGTGCCCAATTGAGTAAGGATCTGTGAAATCATATCTCAGCAAGAGGCTGCATCTTTGAGGAAAAGAAGAACAAATGTCAATGAAAATTGGCCAAGATACATCAAAGTAAAGGCAATTCTTTCCAATGTGTTATATTTGAGTTAATATAGTCAAATTAGCCACACATTTTCCTTTAATCTTTGCTTGTTTCTGCTTTTCAGATTGTTGACTGTGTTCTCCCTCCCTTAGTGTCTCTGGTGCTTAGTCAGAATGGTAAGGACGACCAGAAATGAAGTGCAGTAGTCATTAAATTTCCCATCACCTCTGCCTTACATGTTTTCTGACTTTTTATTATCTCCTTTTTATGTGCCTGCACTTTTGAAGTGGAGTGGCGGATCTTTAGCTTGCGATTGCTGTCAGAAACCGTATCTGTTGTGGCAAACCATGAGACCATGTTGGGAGAGAAAGAGGAGTATCTTGCTACAAACAACAAATGGCTGTCCCTCATCCGAGAATCTCTGCTCCCTCAGTAAGTGAATGCTCCATTGTCAAAATTAGCTCATCTAATTGTGCTGGGTGTTAGGGCACTAAAAATATAAAAGAAACAGGAAGAATGCAATGGAACTATGATGGGTGTGGAGGACAGTTGCAAAGGTATTGCAATGCTGATGTTGTCAACAACAGAGAAGAGATGTAACTAAGGAGAATAAAATTATGAAGGGCCTTGATGAAGTGGAAACAAAATATGTCTCCCTCAGTGGAGTAATCAAGAATTGGGGCACAGTTTTAATGAAATAGTTGTAAATTTGTTTTGAAATATTTAAAGACAAGAAAAGTTTAAAGGCATTGGATTTTATTTTTAAACTTACCTGAATTACTTTGACAAATTCCAAATGCTTCTCAGAGTGCTTTCATCAAAAACAGTAGGAGTTGCAGTTTTTAATAAAAGGGCAAATAAGGCAGGAACAAGCAGAGTGGCCATTGTGTGAGTGGGCCAATGTTAGACTCGGGTGGCTTTGGCTTATCAGGCTTCGGTGAAAACAGACATGGGCAAGGTAAGTATCTGCTCAGCTTCTTCTTCTTCATTTTTCTTTCTAATTCTATTACTACATAGAGCAGTGAGAATGGCTCCGGGGGCTGTGTTGTGTTTTTTGTGTGAGATGTGAGAACTCTGGGAGACCTCCACATCTGCACCAGGTGCACCGAGCAGCAGTTCCTCAGAAAACGGGTTAAGGAACTGGAGCTGCACCTTGATGACCTTTGGCTCATATAGGAAACTGAGGAGGTGATTGGTGGGAGCTACAGGGAGGTAGTCACCCTGATTTGCAGGAAGCAAGTACCCAGGTGACTTGTCAGGAGAGAGAAAAGAAATGGGAATCCAGTGCAGAGTACCCCTGTGGCTGTCCCCCCTCAATAATAAATATACCATTTTGGATACTGTTGTGGGGGGGAACAACCCAGCGGGGAAAGCTGTATTGACTGGGTCTCTGGCACTATGGTTCAAAAGGGAAAAGGGGGAGAAGGTGACTGCAGTAGTGATAGGGGATTCCATAGTTCCATAGCTAGAGGAGTAGATACGAGATTCAGTGGACGCGCTAGAGACACGCGAATGGTATGTTGCCTCCCATGTGGCAGGGGACATCTCGGATTGGGTCCATGGCATTCTCAAGGGGAAGGGTCAACAGCCAAAAGTTCCAGTACATATTCAGACCAATAACATTGGGAGGAAATGGGAGGAAAGGGGAGGACGTCCTGAAGAGGGAAATTAGGGAGCTAGGTAGAAAGATGAAAAGCAGACTTCTAGGGTAGTAATCTCTGGATTGGCTGCCTCTGCCACGCACCAATGTGGATAAGAATAGGATGATTCAGCGGATGAATGCATGGCTGAGGAACTGATGCAGGGGGCATCAGATCTGGGGAAGGTATGATCTGTCTAAAAGGGACAGGTTACACCTGAACTCAAGGAGTTGTTGGGGAGGGGCTTAAAGTAATTTGGCAAAGGGATGCAAACTGAAAGCCGGCCGGTGTTGTAGTGGCATCTGCACCAGACTTCAAGGCGAGTGGTCCCGGGTTCGAATCCAGCTGGCTCCCTGCATGCTTTCCATCTGTGCAGCGTTGTGTGTTGAATTAGCAACGCGGCCTCGTAAAAAGTAAACAAAAAATGTTAAGGTAACAAGGCGCGGAGAGGAACAATAATATGAAACCGAGTGATAGGGCTGAAGATGGACCAGTTGGTTTACAAGCAGAGGCATTGTGTAGTGAGACAACCAGGAAAGGCAGGCAGATGATAGGGCAAAATTGCAGTCAGTGGAGTGAACTGCAGTGTAATGGGGACAAAATCAAAAAGGGTGATGAATATATTGGCATATTATATTTGCATGCACACAGGATACAGGATAAACTAGATGATCTTGTAGTGCAGTTAAGAGATTAGCAGGTATGACATTGTGGGCATCAGTGGATCATGGCCGAAAGAAGTTTATAGTTGGGAGATTAACATCCAAGCAAACAGAGAAGCAGGTAGGCAGAGAGGGCGAGGTGGCTCTGTTGATAAAAAAAAATCCATAAAAAGAGGTGATACAGGATTGGAAGATGAAACATTCTTGGTAGAGTTATGAAACTGCAAGGGTAAAAAGACACTCATGGGAGTTATATGCAGGCCTCCAAACAGTAGTCAGGATGTGGGCTACAAATTACAGTGGGAGATAGAAAATGCATTTCAAAAGGGCAATGTTGCAATAGCCATAGGGGATTTCAGTATGCAGGTAGATAGAAAAAATTATGTTGATGGTGATTTTGGATCCCAAGAGAGAGAATCTGTAGAATGCCTGTAAGATGGCTTTTTTGAGCATCTAGTGTTTGATCCCACCAATGAATCAGCTATCTGGATTGGGTGTTGTGTAATGAACTGGGTTTAATTAGGGATCTTAAGGTAAAGGGACCCTGAGGAGAGAATGACCATAATATGATAGAATTCACCCTGCAATTTGAGATGGAGAAACTAAAAACAAATGGATCATTATTACAGTGGAGTAAAGGGAACTACAGAGACATGAGAGAGGAAAAGGCCAGAGATGATTGGCAAGGGACTTTAACAGGGATGACAGCAAGCAGCAATAGCTGGTGTTTCTGGGAGAAATTTTGAAGGTGCAGGATAGATACATCCCAAAGAAGAAGTATGCTAAAGGCAAGATGACAATGGAAGTCAAAGCCAACATACAAGCAAATGATAGGGCATATCATTGAGCAAAAATTAATGGGCATTTAAAAAACAACAGTAGACAACTAAAAAAGCCAAAGAAGGGAAGAAATGAAATATGAAGGTAAGCTAACCAGTAATACCAGAGAATGGTTTCTCAAATGTATAAATAGTGAAAGAGTGGTGAGAGTAGATATCAGGCCACTGGAAAATGCTGCTGGATAGGCAGTATTGGGGGACAAGGAAATGACAGAAAAACTGAAAAAGTATTTTGCATCAGTTTTCACTATGGAAGACACTAGCAGTATGCCAGAAGTTTGAGAGTGTCAGTGGGCAGAAGTAAGTGAGAAGGAGCTTGGGATGCTGAAAGGTCTGAAGGTGGATAAGTCACCTGCACCAGATGGACTATACCCAAGGGTTCTGAAAGAGGTTGTTGGAGAGATTGTGGAGGCATTAGTAATGATCTTTCTTGAATCACTAGATTCTGGCATGATTCCAGATGACTGGAAAATTGCAAATGTCACTCCACTTTTCAAGAAGGGAGGGAGATAGAAGAAAGAAATTGTAGACCTGTTCGCCTGACCTCAGTGTTTGGGATGATGTTGGAGTCAATTGTTAAGGATGAGGTCCTATGGTACATGGAGGCATATGATAAAATAGGCCATAGTCAACATGGTTTCCTTAAGGGAAAATCCTGCCTGTCAATTCTGTTAGAATTCTTTGAAGGAATAACAAGCATGATAAACAAAAGAGTATCAGTGGATGTTGTGAACTTGGATTTTCAGAAGGCCTTTGACACGTGCCACACATGAGGCTGCTTAACAGGATAAGAGCCCATAGTATTACAGGAACGGTACTAGTATGGATGGAGGATGGAAAAGATTCATCACGTTGTTATTTGGGTTATCAGCTATAGGAGAGGTTGGACAAACTTGGGTTATTTTCTCTTAGAGTTGTAGGCTAAGGAGTGATCTGGTAGAAGTTTATAAAGTTATGAGAACCATAGATAGGGTGGACAGCCAGAGTAATTTTTTCAGGGTGGAACTGTCAAATATTAGAGGGTACCGTTTGAAGATGAGAAAGTTAAAATCAGCTTTAAAGAGCATTTTTTTTATGCCGAATGGTAGGAGGCTAGAATGTGGTGCCAGAGGAGGTGGTGAATGCAGATATGATATCAGTAATGTATAATAGGAATTTAGTAAGGTACGTGAACAAGCAGAGGATAAACAGATATAGACCATGTGCAGGCAGATGGAACTGGTTTAGTTTGACATCTTGGTCGGTACGGACGTCAAAGGCTGAGGGCCCATTCCTTGTAGTACTGTTCAATGTTCTATAATATATATTCAGAAAAGGACACAAACGTCTTCCCAGAAATGCTGGGGAATCCAGATTCTAATGAAAATAAGGAATTAAAATCAATTAATATTAGTGGGAAAAGGGCAGGGGGAGTTAATGGCACAGAAAGCAGATAAATTCCTTGGCCTGGTGATCTGCTCCAGAAAACTGAAAGAGGTATCCATGATCCACAATTCTGTAGTTTCTTACAGGTTAGAATGGGGTACTGTAAAAATGGAGGGAGACCAAAGAGGTAAGAAGTTTGGTAAAGAAGGGGAAGAGTCAGAAACGGACCTTGTGAAGTGAGAGTGAGATGGAAGGTGGTGTAAACTTCTAGGTATATAGAAAAGTAGTTAGCAGTGCTAGTACGTCCATTCATCTGCTGGAAAGAATGATCGGAGAGGGCCTGTGCAGAATTAAGAGAAGGATATACTGTATCTAAATGTTCTACACAGCGGTGTGGGCTGATAAATGGGCAGCTTGGATTTTGTGATAATTAGTTGAAGGAGGAATATTTCAGTGTGAAAACAAGTTCAGCCAAGTGAACTCTGAGGTAGTGAAGGAGGTTTGTCTGGAAGGAAGAACCAAAGGGCACTTGGACAGACTAATGTTAGATGGATGTGCAGAGAGGGGACATATGTTGGCAGTTTCACCATAAGAAGAGGAAATGGAGAGGAGGAAATATACTCTAGTACTTGGAGCCCTTAAAGCTTCAAATTGTGGGCTACATATATTGCACTACTTGATATTTTATATTTCCTGCCAGAAAATGATATTCCATATCTACTGTCCTGTCAATATTCATCAGGTTGGATTAAGATTAAATTGTAGGCATGTGTTAATTAAGCTTTGCAATATGCTTTACATATATTTTGTTACAAGATGGAAGCTTAATAACTGTTATATGCTACATATATTGAAATCTTTAGTAATTGGCTTTCTCTTTCAAATTTTCTGTCAGTCAAAATATTGCTGACACACTCTGGAGAAATGTTTCTGCATGATGAAGTTTTCTACACTTAATGTGAATTGCCTGAGCCTTTGATGCTGGCAGTATGTTAAAAAGGAAGAACCTGGAAGCCAGCTTTGATTTATACTTTTTTGACTGCAAGCTACCCCAGTGATCTGAAAATTGTAATGAGAACAATTGAAAATATTCCTGGGTTATTCTAAGACTACTGTTTGTCTATATTTCTATTTCTGTATTACATAGTGAAATACAAAGCCTGCGCACAGCCACACAAGCTGCCCTGTGATCCAATGCAAATCAGACATCAAAGCTAAGATATTCTCTGAAGTTGTATGATGGTACAAAATTATTTTATTTTGTGCACATGATATGGTGCATTAATTATTTGCCTTAGTACAGAATTTTCCTTAATAAAGAATGTTCGTCCTAATGAAATAATGCTTCATAAAATTGAATGGATGGAGACCCCTCCTGGCAGGCAAGGTATAAATTTCAGATTCTTGCATTTTCTAGATCACTCAAAATCAATTTTGTTAACATGTAAAAGTGTCCTAATCACATTTTAAGACCCTATGCCATGCTGAGGAAGCATACATGTCCAAAATTGGTTCCCATCCACAAACTGTGTGAATTTGACAAGGAGAAGGAAATAATCAGGGAGCACCTTAGATCAAATCAGTGTTAAGTAGAGACCATTTGGTTGCAGCTGTGCAAGTCAAACAGTGCAGGGCAGTGGACCAAGTATAACACCGTGTGTCAGAGACCAGTGGTTATAGTGACTGAGCCCCCTAAAGATGCTTCAGGCTGTCAGTTATGAGGTATGTAACAGTAGTAAAGTCTCATTTTAGCACAGACCAAATTTGGACAGACCTGATAGTGAAGTTTAAAATTATAAATTCGCATGTAATTCATTCTTTATGCCTGCTGAACCCCGTAATCTACAGAGCAAACAGTTGGTTCTTTATCTGCATACACAGAATATTAACAATGTAGGTAGATTATTGCCTTGTATTGAAATAAATACTGTGGGCCCATTCTAACAGCTGCTGCAAGGACATCTTTGCAAAATGAACCAAGTTGGGAATTAGGTATTTTGTGAAACCTCAGAGATAGGCAAAGTGAAACAATGACCATGAAAATAAAGGCAGTAGAGTGAAAGGACCGTGGCTGGTAAAATTCACCAGGACGTTGCCTAGTTTACAGAGTCCAGACTATATAGAGAGACTGAAGAAACCTGACTGTTTGCTCTGGAGCTGAGGGGAGTTTTGACAAAAGTCTATAAAGGTATGAGATATACATTGCTGTGCAAAAGTCTTAAGCATATATACAGTATGTAGCTAGGGTACCTAAGACTTTCGAACAATACCGTGGTAATTTTATGTATTGCATTGTTCTGCTGTTGGGAAAAAAATTCAACTTCCATGGCATATGTGAGTGATGGTAAACCTGATTCTGATATGGGTCTCTATTGTGGACTGAGAGTGGGAAGGGAGCAGAGAGAGGGGAATGATGGTTGGGAAAAGGGGAAGGGAGAGAGAAGAGAGCAGGAAGCACCAGAGAGGCATTCTGTAATGATCAATAAAGCAATTGTTTGGAATCAAATGATCTTGCCTGGTGTCTCAGGAGTGTGTGTGCCTGCATCCATACCATCTCCTCCATCTCCTTCCCTGCCCCTTCTGCGGAGATCCACCCTCACCATCCACAACATCCTTTGCTCCTGCCAGGTTTACAAACTCACTCTCCTCTCCACGTTGACAAATACAGTACTGCAAAAGACCTAGGCACCCTAGCCATATATATGTGCCTAAGACTTTTGTACAATATTGTAGATAAGGCAAATTGTCTTTCTTTTCAGGGCGGAAATCTGCAAAGCACTATTTTTTTTGACACGCAAAGAGTGGTGGTTGCCTGGAATGTACTGCCAGATGAGGTGGCAGAAACAGATATGATAGCAATATTTAGGAGGCATTTAGAGAGACACATAAACAGGAAGGAGATCACATACAGGCAGATGGGATGAGTTTAAATTGGTATCATGAACCCAAAGGACCTATTCAAGTACTGTTCTATCTCTTTAACATTTTTGCTGTATTTTCTCAAATGTGCCTTCTAGTACTAGACTCCCCTGCATAGGAAAATTATTATATCTATTTAAACTAAGCTCTTAATAATTCTATAAACCTCTGTAAGTTCACTGTTTAGCCTCTTATGTTCCAGTGAGAATAAATTCAGACTATTCCAGGTAACATCCTAGTAATCTCATGTGGATACTCCTTATTGCTCACATCCTTCCTGTGGTGTGACAATCAGAGCTCCAGATATAGTCTAACTGATGTTTTCTAACTGCAGCAGAATGTCACAACTCTTATTCTGAGCTTCTTGGCTTATGAAGGCAAGCATGCCAAATGCTTGATGTTGATTGTTATGTTGCCAAAATGCCTGGGGACAGAAAAAAAAATCAGAATTTAACTTAAGAGGGCCAGGACTTGATAAGAAAGGGGGAAATAGCATATGAGCATTGTTTTTTTTTCCTTCTTTATGCAAATCTGCTGGATTGAGGGTTACTTAATTCCACTCTAACTTTGTGGGTTCTGCACTGGCTGATGAATTAGGTGTGGGACTCGCAGATTTTTGCACAGATGGGGTAGGAGGTACATGATTATTTTTGGTTTGTCAGAGAGTGCATTCCTTCTGTTGCTTAGGCAAGGCTTTTTGTGCTCTGCATGCATGGCTTTAGGGTTCTCAATGTAATTCCAATTGCTTTTTCTCTGCTTGGGACAGTCATGGGCCAGAGATGCACAGGGGACAAGGAAATAATATTCTTCAAGGAAGAATTGAGTACATCCCTGAATGGCAGTACTAGGAATAGAGCGAATATCTAAAATACATAAATACATATTAACAGATGAGCTTTTCAATTTAATGGTATTCTTGACCTCCTTTGTTAATTACAGATGACGCCTCTTTTTTATTGAATCCCTCATTCTAACTGGGATAAATTCCCACTGAGAGTTGTGGGCCATCTGGAATGTAGAATGGATAGCACAGACCCTTTAGTCACAATGTTGTGCCGAATTTTTAACCTACTCCAAGATCAACCTAATGCTTCACTCACACATAGCCCTCCGTGTTTATTTCATCCATGGTGCTATCTAAATGTATTTGCCTTTACCCTGCCCCAGGTAGCACATTCCACATATCCACCACTCTCTGTAAAAAAAACCTACCTCTGACATCTCCCCTTTACCCCATTCATGTTAAAATGATGCCCTCTCATAATAGCCATTTCCACCCTGGAAAAGGTTCTGGCTGTCCACTCTATCTATGTCTCTTATAATCTTATACACCTTTATCAAGTAACCTCTCATCCCCCTTCATTCCAAAGAGAAAAACCCGAGCTCATTCAACTTTTCCTCATAAGACATGCTGTCTAATCCAGGGAACATCCTGAGAAATCTCCTTTGCACTCTCTGTAATACTACTACTTCCTTCCTATAATGAGGCAACCAGAAATGAACACAATATTCCTAGTATGGTGCAATCAGAGTTTTATAAAGCTACAACATTACCTCACAGTTCTTGAAATCAGTCCTCTGACTAATGAAAGCCAATGCACCACATGCCTATGCATGATAAATGGACATGGACCTCAGGATCCCTCTGTTCCTCCAGACCGTTAAGTATGCTGCTATTTGGCCTGTGTTCTTCAAGCTCAATTTTCCAGAGTGAATCATTTCGCACTTTTCCAGACTGAACTCCATCTTAGCCCAGCTCCGTATCCTATCAATCTCTCATTGTAACCTAGGACTATCTTCTACACTATCAATAATACCACCAACTTTCATGTCATTTGCAAACTTACTAACCTGCCCTTCCAAGTTATTTCTAAAAAACTCACAAACAGCAGGAATCCCAGAACAGATCCCTACAGAACTCTGCTGGTCACCAACCTCCAGGCAGAATACACCCCAGCTACTACCACCAAATAGCCAGCTGGAGGTGTGATGGCATCAGCACAGGACTTCGAGACAAGAGGTCCCGGGTTCGAATCTGGCCAGCTCCTTGCACGCTTTCTATCTGTGCTGGGTTGATCGTCGAGCTATCAACTCAACTTCATAAAAAACCAGACAAAATGCTAAAGAACCAAACAGCAAGGTTGCTGACCAACATGCCATAGGGCGCGGAGAGGAATAATAATAATAATACCAAATACCTTCTGTGGGCAAGCCAATTCTGATTCCAAGCAGCAAACTTTCCATGGATCCCATCCTTTTTGAAATGTGAAATCTTGTTGAATGCCTTACTAAGATACATATACACCACATCTTGCTGTTAGAATAATGTTATTGCAGTGCTAGTGACCTGTCTGTAAGGAGTTTGTACCTTCTCCCCATGGTTTCCTCCAGGTGCCACAGTTGCCACCCACATTCTAACGACATATGGGTTAGGGTTAGTAAGCTGTGGGTACACTATGTTGGCATCAGAAGCATGGTAACTCTCGTGGGCTGCCAGCAGCACATCTCAGACATCAGACTGTGTTGGTCATTGATGAAAACCACGCATTTCGCTGTATGTTTCAATATACATGTGATAAAGCTAATGTTTAATCTAAATCCATTGCTCTACTTTCATGAATTTGTTTTACCACTTACTTAAAGAATTCAATGAGGCTTGTAAGGCAGGAGTTGCCCCTCACAAAGCCATGCTGTCTCTAAGAATCCTCTCTCATACTTCGCTCACCACTGATTTAAAACTCACTGGTCTGTAATTCCCAGGATTATCCCTGTACCTTTTGTGAACAAAGGAATAACAGTTTCAACCCTTTAATCTTCTGGTGCAACTCCTGTGGCCTTTCATGGTACAAGGATCATGACAAAAGCGCATCAATTTCTTCCCCTTACTTTGCGGAGTTGTATATCCCATACAGCCCTGCGACTTATCTATCCTAATGTTCCGAAACGTTCCAACGCATCCTCTTAAAGTCAACATATTCCAGCCTGATCTATGCTGTCGTCACAGTCATCAAGGTCCTTGTCAGTGTGAATATTGAAGCAAAGTATTCATTAAGGACCTCACGTACCTTCTCTGACTCCAGGCACATATTTCCCCTTTCATCTCTGATCATTCTTACCCTCACTAGTCATCATCCTGTTCTTGTAGAATGCCTTTAGGTTTTCCTTAATTCTACTAGCCAAGGCCTTCTTATGTCACCTTTTAACTCTCCTAAGAACCTGATTAAGCTCATTCCTGGCTACCTTATAAATCTTGTAACTCTCGCTTCGCTAGCAGCTTAATATAGGGGATGATAGCCCCTGTCCTGGCCAAACTTAAAAAATCTCATTTGGATGGATGCTGTGCAATGTGTCCCGTTACAAATCAGTACCCCAAAATAACAAACAATGCACAATATGCGATTAAACAATTAAGCTTTATAATTCTCAATTTGACTGTGTGGTCAGTAAAGAAACAAAAAAGAAAGGGGCCCATTCTCATGAAACAGTCTATTGTGCAATGTGGAGCTCACTGATAAGGCCGTTCGTCCACCATCGACCTCCTCCGATCGTCGCTGACCTTTGGACCATCGCTCCTCAGTCCACTCCGTCCAGCGGTCTACCAACTCTCTCCATTCGTGTCTTCTCTCCTCATCTCCCCCCGACCAAAAACCCCTGAATTCCCAGCTCCCAGACACGCAAGAAAGAACAACATCCTGCTAATTGGCTAGCAGGCCCCATTATCTCCAGTCATAACCCAAACATTGCTGCCACAGAGAAGCCATTACCTCAACAGTGGAACATTACAGAGAGGCCATTACATTAGCAGTGAAACCCTACTGCGTGTTACACTCTCAAGACCCCTGTCTGATCCTTCTTCATAAACTCTTCCTCCCTTTTCCTCTTGACCAGATATTCCACTTCTCTTCTCAGCCAAGATTGTACAGTAATAGAACATTACAGCACAGAAACCAGTCCTTCAGCCCATCTAGTCTATGCAGAACTATTATTCTGCCTGCATATGTACCAAAGTCCTCCAGACCGCCAGATACCTGTCCAAATTTTTCTTAAATGTTGAAATCAAACTCACATTATACCACTTCCACTGGCAGCTCATTCCACACTCTCACCACTGTCTTAAACATTTCACCTTTAACTCTTAACCCATGAGCTTTAGTTCTAGAGTCACCCAACTTGAGTTGTAAAAGCTTGCTTGCATTTACCCTGTGTTGGTGGACAATCCAACAACTCATTGGAGGAGGAGGCTGCACAACTATCCCCATCCTCGATGATAGAGGAGCCCAGCACCCCTGTGAACAGGGTAAGGCTGAGGCATTTGCAGCAATCTTCTGTCAGAAGTGTCGAGTAGATGATCCAGCTCGGCCTCGTCCAGAAGCCAACAGCATCCCAGATGTCAGTATGCAACCAATCCGATTCACTCCACGTGATATCAATAAACGGCTGAAAGCACTGGACACTATGAAGGCGATGGGCGCAGACAGAATCCCGGCAATAGTCCTGAAGACTTGTGCTCCAGAGCTTGCTGTGCCACTGGCCGAGTTGCTCCAGTACAGTTAGAACACCGGCATCTACCCGGCAATGTGGAAAATTGCCCAGGTGTGTCCTGTACACAAGAAACGGGACAAGTCCCACCTAGACAGTTACCGTCCTGTCAGCCGACTCTCAACCATCAGCAAAGCAATGGACGGGATCAGCAACAGTGCTATCATGCAGCACCTACTCAGCAATAACCTGATTACGGATGCTCAGATTGGGTTACGTCAAGGCCACTCAGCTCCTGACCTTATCACCTCCTTAGTCCAAACATGGTCCAAAGAGCTAAATACCAGAGGAGAGGTGACAGTGATAGTCATCGACATCAAGGCAGCATTTGACTGAGTATGACATCAAGGTGCCCTAACTAGAGTCAATGGGAATTAGGGGGAAAACCCACCTCTGGTTGGAATCTCCCCCTCCCCCTCCCACTTTCAAATCTCTTACTAACTCTTCCTTCAGTTAGTCCTGACGAAGGGTCTCCGCCTGAAATGTCGACTGTACCTCTTCCTAGAGATGCTGCCTGGCCTGCTGCGTTCACCAGCAACTTTGATGTGTGTAGCCTGTTTCCATGCTGATTTACTCATTAAAACCATGAATAACCCAGGGACCCTGACAAGTGGAGTCTAATGTGGGCAAGTAGAGTCAAATGACAGATTATTATCTAATTGGAGAGAAACTGCAAATGAGTGAAGTTCAGAGTGATCTAGGTGGTCTGGTGCCTAAATCATAAAAGGTTTTCAAGCCTGTAGTTAAATAGGCAAACAGCATGTTGACTTTTTTTTGCAATTGGATTTCTCTACCTAAAAGGGCTGAGAAGATATTTGACTACAAAGGTGGGATCTGGATCTAGTAAAGAAAGAGAAAGTAGTGCTGAGGTAAAGTTTGACCTCAATCGGTTTATGAGGAACTCAGTTAGAATGTTGAAATATCTAGCCATACGGAGCTTACTGGCACGATAGGCAATGTAGCCTGTTAGCTGAATGAATTACCAATGATAATCTGTGAAGGAAAAATATTCTTTTCACAAACTACTTTAGATTTTCTTTTTATTTCAGTTATGAGCAGATCTTGATGGATCCTGATCCAGTACCTCTCTATGCCTTGAAGCTGCTTGTCACCCTGACTGATTGCAGTCCAGTTTTCATAAGGTATGATATTTTTATTGCAAATGGGAAAGGAGGAAGTATTTCTCAGCTCATTATTTGTTACCATCATTGCTGCATTTGTGAATGGTTGTCGGTTTGCTGGGAAGATAGGGCTCAGAGTAAGTCAATCAGCCCTCAGCATCAGAAGGTTGACCTGATAGTATTTTAGATTATGAGAAGTATAGACAAGGTAGAAACACAAAGGACTGCAGATGCTGGAATCTTCAGCAAAACACAAGATGCTGGAGAAGCCCTGGATCAGGCAGTATCTATGAAGAGAAATAGACGGTTGATACTACATCAGGGTAGGTCATCAGTGTTGGGGTTCTGTCAAACTCTGGAGGATGTAGTTTTAAGACGAGGGTTGGAAAGTTTAGAGGAGATGTGAAGGCAAGTTTAATTTTACACAAAGAATAGTAAGTGCTTGGAACAGGCTACCAAGAGAGTTGATGGAAGCAGATATGATAGTAGCATTTAAAAAGCAGTCAGATAGGATTAGTTGAATTTGGCCTCATAGTCAGTGTAGATATATTAGGACGAAAACCCTGCTCCTGTGCGGTACTGTTCTACCTTCTTTCTTTAATGTGCCTTGAACTACATCATCTTTCAGTTTTTTTAAAAGATGCCCCTTAAAGTATCTTCCTTCCTCATTGTAGTGTTGTGGCATAGTCCAATATCATTGGCCAATACTTCTCTGGAAGTAGGGTACGGTATACTATATAATTAATTTTAAAATCGAGAACAAACCTATGGCCTTCAATTTTACCCATGAAGATAAAGTAAAATTAATCAAAACTCTACTTAGGCCTATGAAATTCCTGGGGCCATCCACTGGTGTGTGTATTTTATATTCCTCCTTGATAGAAACCGAAGTCCAGGATGAAGGAGATGTCCTCCTTTTTTAAAGAAAGGGCCTTCCCTTCCTCCACCTTCAACGCTGCCCTCAAACACATCTCCCCCATTTCACACACATCTGCTCTCACCCCATCCTCCCGCCACCCCACTAGGGATTGGGTTCCTCTTGTCCTCATCTACCACCCCACCAGCCTCCGTGTCCAACATATTATTCTCCGTAACTTCCGCCACCTCCAACGGGATCCCACCACTAAGCACATCTTTCCCTCCCCCCCCACCCCGCTTTCCGCAGGGATTGCTCCCTACGCGACTCCCTTGTCCATTCGTCCCCCACCCCCATCCCACCCCACCAATCTCCCTCCTGGCACTTATCCTTGTAAGCGGAACAAGTGCTACACATGCCTTTACACTTCCTCCCTCACCACCATTCAGAGCCCCAGACTGTCCTTCCAGGTGAGGCGACACTTCACCTGTGAGTCGGCTGGGGTGATATACTGTGTCTGGTGCTCCCGATGTGGCCTTCTATATATTGGTGAGACCCGACGCAGACTGGGAGATTGTTTTGCTGAACACCTACGCTCTGTCCGCCAGAGAAAGCAGGATCTCCCAGTGGCCACACATTTTAATTCCACGTCCTATATTCCATTCCAATATGTCGATCCATGGCCTCCTCTGCTGTTGAGATGAAGCCACACTCAGGTTGGAGGAACAACACCTTATATTCCGTCTGGGTAGCCTCCAACCTGATGGCATGAACATTGATTTCTCTAACTTCTGTTAATGCCCCTCCTCCCCTTCTTACCCATCCCTAATTTATTATTTATTTGTTTGTTTATTTATTTTTCTCTCTCTACTTCCCTCTCACAATGACTCCTTGCCTGTTCTTCATCCTCCTCTGGTGCTCCCCTCCCCCTTTCTTTCTTCCAAGGCGTTCTGTCACATGATACTCCCCCTTCTCCAGCCTTGTATCCATTTTGCCAATCAACTGTCCAGCTCTTGGCTCCATCCCTCCCCCTCCTGTCTTCTCCTATCATTTCAGATCTCCCCCTCCCCCTCCCACTTTAAAATCTCTTACTATCTCTTCTTTCAGTTAGTCCTGACGAAGGGTCTCGATCCAAAACGTCGACTGTACTTCTTCCTATAGATGCTGCCTGGCCTGCTGCGTTCACCAGCATTTTGTGTGTGTTGCTTGAATTTCCAGCATCTGCAGATTTTCTCGTGACAAGGTGGATTTTGATTTTTTAAATCTATTTTGCCTAAAAATGTGGGATGTCATAGAAGAGAAGAAGGTATCTTTCTTTCAGACCTGGACATTATCTTGGCTGAACATCACTGTAGAAGGTGCCTCAGTATTTATCACATAGATTGAAAATGCCACACTTCAGTTCCTTCCTCCTGGCACTCTATATTCACACATTAACCAGAGTTTGTTTTGATGGAAAGTTAAAGATTGCAGAGAAGAAAGGGTACTAGATATAAAAGGGAAAACAAACGTATTTATGTATACAAATGTATACATGTTTCTCCAGTCCTGCCGAAGGGTTTCGGCACGAAATGTTGACTGTACTTTTTTCCATAGATGCTGCCTGGCCTGCTGAGTTCCTCCAGCATTTTGTGTGTGTCATACAATGTAGACTATAGTTTGTGTAACCGCCGCTGTCTGTAGGAGTTTGTACATTCTCCCCGTGAGCCTGTGGATTTCTTCCGGGTGCTCCAGTTTCCTCCCACTTTCCAAAGGCATGCAAGTTGGGAGGTTAATTCGTCTTGTAAATTGTCCCATAATTAGGGTATAGTTAAATTGGTGGTGCTGTATCTCAATCAATCAATCAACCAATAAATAAATAATCAATCAATTAATCAGCTAGCTCATACCCCAAAGCTCACCTTTGGTTTTTTACTTGCTTAACTTAATGCAGCTTTTCATAAAAATCAGCTATTGATGCTTCAACTGCACTCTGCCCTTTCCACCATGTAGGACAGTATTTAAAGAATTTGTAAGAAAGTTCTGATGAAATTTCCTTAGGAAATGAGTGCCTGGAGTTTAATTCTGAGCAATTGTGAGATTTGAGTTGTTGTATACATACCGCAGGACATAGAGAGCTTAATTTTGTCAGCTGAGTTCTTCTTATAATCGTAGAGGTTATGCATAAAACCATAAGCCATAGGAGCAGAATTGGGCCATTTGGCCCATTGAGTCTGCCCCACCATTCCTTCGTGGCTGATTATTATTCCCCTCAACTCCATTCTCCTGCCTTTTCCCTGTAACCATTGATGCCTTGACTAATCAAGAATCTTATCAGCCTCCGCTTTAAGTATACCCAATGACTTTGTCTCCACAGCAGTCTATGGGAATGAATTCCACAGATTCACTGGCCTCTGCCTAAAGAAATTCCTTCTCATCTGTGTTCAAAATGGACTTTGTTCAAAATGTCCCTCCATTCTGAAGCTGTGTCCTCTGGTCCCAGACTCCCCCACTGCAGGAAACACCTTCTCTACATCCACTCTGTCGAGGCCTTTCACTATTTAATAGGTTTCAGTGAGATCCCTCCTCATTCTCTAAACTGCAGCAAACACTCTTCATGCATCACAGGAAAGGGTGCTTTTCAGCCCACCTTGCCCATACCGACTGTAGTGCCATTGCGTGCGAGTTCCATATGCCTATCCCATGTTTTTATGAGATCAGGCCAAATTACATCATTTGTTTGGCTAGACAAGTTTTACTCTACATCTGACCTGCCAGATGATTGTGGTACTTAATTATTGCAGCCAGTGCAAAGATTAGCAACAAAATTACTCTAATTTCCGGCATTGTACCTTGATGAGTTCAAAGCCTTTTTTAATTTGTAGCAAAACAGGCAGGCATATTAAAAAAATCTGACTTTAGCAATTATTTAGGAATTAGTTTGGATGGGATAACATTCAGCATTGGTCAGTTATATAGAATCATAGAATTTACAGCACACCTTCAGTCCTGTTGTCCGTGCTGACCTTGATGTCAATCTACACTAATAACATTTGTCTGCACTAGACCCATTTCCTATCTAAGTACTTGTTCAAATTCCTTTGTAAATGTTGTAATTGTACCTGTCTGTACCTTCTCTTCTGGCAACTCATTCCCGATAACCGCAGTTTTTTGTGTAAAAACTTTAACCCTCATATCTCCTTTAAGTTCTTCACTCTCACATTTGTATAACCCTTGTTGACTGTCCTCCATTCTCCTGGTACCTCACCCGAGGTTATTGAAGATGCAAAAATCTCCAGCAAACTCTTCCATTGATTCTTTTTGCATCCTGGAATAGATCCATTAGATCTTGGGGATTTATCCACCCAAGGATAAATGCTCCAATATTTTAACACTATGCAGCTGTGTTCCAAGGTATCGGAGAACCCCTCACTTGTCTGTGTAACCTCCGCATACATCTATTTGGGAAATGCTGATGATCTCATTCATGTCCCCTGTCTCCACAAATAGATTATCCCTTTAGTCTCTCAGAGAATCTTCACTTTCCTTAGCTGTACTATAGTGAGAAAGATTTCAGGTTTCTCCTTAACCCTACTTGCCAAGGTCATTTCATGCCAGCTTTGTAACCTCCTAGTTTATTTCTTGTTTTCTTCTATATTTCTAAACCTTCAATATGCTTTGTTAGCCAGGGTTCTTTAAAGTTACCATCTTTGCTTCTCATCTTTACAGGCTGTCTCTGAATCTTTACTCTTGTTTTTGAATGTCTCCCACTTATTGTATGATGTTTTCCCCTCCAGCAGCTGTTCCCAATCAACCACTCCCAGGTCTTGTTCTATACTATCGAATTCTGCCTTCCCCGAGTTTAGGACCCTGCCTAGGGGACCAACGAGTCACATATCATTTGCCCATCCTCATTCCCTAAAGTCTAGTAGTCCCCTCCCTAGTAGGACAATGCACATGTAAATAAGTAAAATTTTCAACTGCTTCTGCTGACAATCTAAAACAAAACCAAAAATAATGAAACTGCTTTGACATGAAACAGTAACCTTGTTTCTTTTTTCACAAATGCAGCCTGACCTGCTGAATGTTCTGAATTTATTTTAAGGTTCTTTACATACTGTTTCAAAATCATCCTCAGATGCTTTTTATGAATTTGGAAACACTCGGTAGGTCAGGCTGCATTTGGGAAGAGCAGAACTGAGAACAGTGCAGGATCAGGCCCTTTGGCTGACCATGATGTCAATCTAATCTGATCTGCCTGCACATGGTCTGTATCTGTCCATTCTCTGCAAGTGTATGTATCTGTCTACTATCACTATCACTAAATGTCACTATCCTATCTGTTTCTGCCACCTTGCCTGGCAGTGCATCCAATGGACTTACCACACTCTGTGTAAAAAAAAAACACTTGCCTAGTGAATCTCCTTAAAGCTTTCCTTCTCTCACCGTAAAGCTATACCCTCTAGTGTTTGACATTTCCATCCTGGGAAAAAGATTCTGACCATCTTAACATATTTATGCCTCTCACAATCTTATAAACTTCTGCCAGGTCTCCCATCAGCCTCTGCCACCCCAGAGAAAATAACCCAAGTTTGTCTGATCTCTTTTTACAGCTAATGCTCTACATTTCAGGCAGCATCCTAAAGAATCTCTTCTGCACCATCCCCAAGTCTCCAGCCTTCCTGTAATGGGGCAACAAATACTCTAAATGCAACCTAACCAAAGTTTTTAACATAAGACTATTGGGTGTCTGTGTTAGAAATGTGGAGCAGAAGAATGTGTAGAAATGAGCAAACCAAAACAAAGCACAAATAGTAACACTGTTCTATTGCTATCATGTCACTTTAACTATCTCATTCTTATAAATAGGTTAAGTAGATAGGAGTAAACATTTGGATGTAATGTGTGTATGACCAGGAAGTCTGAACACTAACACAGTGATGGGAAGTGGGTTCACCCACCTTTGCAACAGGGCTATGTGTGGATTTTGACAAGCAGAAGAAATTTATAGGGCTAGCGTTTTCTTTCAAAGCTGATGAAGAATTGGGTTATTGACATTCCTTCTGGCTGCATTGTCTTGATGAGATTAGACCATGGGCTAGAGGGGTTTGAAGGTAATAGTTCGAGCCTATTGACAGATTTTCTTGTTTAAGGCTGACATTTTCCATAAACAAGGTCATAACTACATTAAATCTTGATTTCCAAGGCATTTCATTTAGTTTTATCTCATTGTTGCCAGTTCCATTGCACTATGAAGGAGAGAAACACTTAGAAATAATATGGATCTTGTGAATGATTGATTTATAGAAGCTGGTAGGACTTTATAGAGGTAAACTAGGTAGCACATTGAATTGATTATGTAGAATGTTTCAAGTACAATTGAAAGTCATGGACACCAATGGGAAAAAGTGGGAAGTGGAGCTGAATGTCAAAAAGAATTTTCTATAATGGAAAATTTAAGAGGAAATCTTGGCATTTTGCAATTGCCAAGATTTCCAAAATTTCCAAATTACTTTATAATCATTGAAATACTGTGTATTATAGTCCAGCAGTCAATTACACACAGCACGCTCTGATAAGCAATACGTGTAGATTGCTCCTTGTGCTGTGTGCTCCTGAAGGAAAAGGCTGAAGAGCTGATCCGAGGAGTTCCTGGATCATTGGGATTTCTTCTGAGGCAGAGGTGACCTGTACAAGAGGGATGGACTGCACCTGCAAGAGGGATGCTGTCCTGATGCGAAGATTTGCGAATGCTATTTGGGAAATTTGAGAGACTACTAGACAGGTATATGGAGGAATTTAAGGTAGTGGGTTATATGGGAGGCAGGGTTTAAGGGTCAGCACAACATTGTGGGCCGAAGGGCCTGTACTGTGCTGTACTGTTCTATGTTCTATGAGGGTGAAGCCTGTCTGACAAGAGGGGGGGTTGTGAAGACCAAAGCACTAGTGTAGCAGAAGAGCAAGATGAATTAAATTTAAATAGTAAGCGAGCAAGTTCAGTAGACAGGACAAGCAGGGGCAAGACAGGGAGTGAGGAAGCTCTAACAGACTGAACTGTGTTTATTTAATACAAGAAGCCTGTCAGGCAAGGCAGAGGAACTCCAAGTTCAAAGTAAGTTTACTGTCAAAGCACATATGTCACCATATACCACTTTGAGATTCAGTTTCTACCAGGCATTCACAGTAGATACAAAGAAAAAACTACACAGAAAGACAAGCGAACAATCAATGGGCAAACTGCAAATACAAAATCAAGAATACAAACTGCAAATACAAAATAAAGAAAAATAAACAATATTGAGAACGCGAGTTGTAGAGTCCTTACCAGTGAATCCATGGGTTATGAAATCAGTACACTGTGAGGTCAGTGAGCCTGACCCACGCTGGTTCAGGAGCCTGATGGTTAAAGATCAATAACTGTTACTGAACCTGGTGGCGTGGGTCCTAAGATTCCTGTACCAACTTCCTGAAGGCAGCAGCATCATGGCCTGGATGGTGGGAGTCCTGAACGATGAATGTTGCTTTTCTTGTGGCAGTGCTTCTTATAGATGTGCTCAATGGTGGGAAGGACTTTTCCTGTGATGGACTGGGCTGTATCCATTATTCTTGTAGGCCTTTCTGCTCACGGGCATCAATGTTTCCATACCAGGCCATGATGCAACTAGTCAGGATACTCTGCACTGTACATCTATAAAAGTTTGTCAGAATTTTCAATGAATTGTTGAATCTGTGCAAATATCTAAGAAAGTAGAGGTGCTGCTGCGTGTTCTTTATATTTACACTTACATGTTGGTGTCAGGACAGATGCTTTAAAATGATGACGCCAAGGAATTTAAAGTTACTGACCCTCTGCACTTCTAATCTCCTGATCAGGACTGGTTCATGGACCTCTAGTTTCCTCCTCTTGTAGTCAATAATCAGCTCTTTGGTTTTGCTGATGTTGAGAGAGAGGTCATTGTTGTGGCACCATTCAGCCAGATGTTCAATCACCCTCCTACATGACGATTCATCAACATCTTTAAATGGACTAACAATAGTGGTATCGTCAGCAAACTTGACTGTTGTATTGGAGCTGTACTTAGCCTCACAGTCGTTAAGTATAAAGTGAGTACAGGAGGGAGTTAAGCACACAGCCTTGCTGTGCACCTGTGTTGATGGTGATTGTGGAGAAGGTGTTGTTGCCAATCCGAACTGACTGGGGCCTGACTGAGGAAATTGAGGATCCATTTGTACAAGGTAGTATTGAGGCCTGGATCTTGGAGCTTACTGATTAGTTTTGAGGGGATAATAGTGTTGAATACAGAGGTGTAGTCAATGAAGAGCCTCATGATGTCTGTACCTTCACTGACTGAAGAGCCAGTGAAATGGCATCTGCTGTTGACCTGTTGTGACAGTAGGCAAATTGGAGTAGATCCAAGTCACTCCTCAGACAGAAGTTGATATGCTTCATGACAAACCTCAAAGCACCTCATCAAAGTGGATGTAAGTGCTACTGGGTGATATTCATTGAAGCAGGTTACCACATTCTCCTTGGGCACCAGTATGATTGAAGCCTGTTTGAAGCAGGTGGGAAGGTTAGACTGCCGAAGGTTAAGGATGTCGGCCAACACTCTAGCCAGTTGATTAGCACAGGTCTTCAGTACTCGGATAGGTACACTGTGTGGGCCAGATGCTTTCCGTAGGTTCATCCTCCAGAAGGATGCATTCCTATCGGCCTCGAGGACTGAAATCACAGGGTCATCAGGGGCTGTGGGAGGTCATGAAGGTGCCTCATTTTCTGTCAGTCAAAGCAAGCATAAAAGGCATTGAACTCATCTGGGAGTGAAACGTTGTTGCCATGTACTGTATGTCACTTGGTTTTACTTTGTAGGAGCTGATAGCGTCCAAGCACTGCCACAGCTGTCAAGCAGCCTTCTGTCTCTCAGGTTTGGTCCGGAATTGCCACTTCGCATGTGAGATGGCTTTCTGGAGGTCATACCTCGACCTCTTGTACTTTCCTTGGTCGCCAGACCTTTCTGCCTGATCTAACCCTCAGCAGAATGCAAATCTTCTGGTTCATCCAGAGCTTCAAGTTGGGGAGACACACTCATCCATGAGTGTCTTTATAAAGTCTGTATCAATGTGGCGTATTCATTCAGACCCTCTGAAGGGTCGTTGGACATGTCCCAGTCTCCAACTCAAAGCAGTCCCATAGCTGCTCCTCTGCCTGCTGTGACCACTTCCTCATTGTCCTTACCTCTGGTGCCATGCTCTTTAACCTGTGCCTGATCAGATTTCCCGAAATGTGGTCTAGAAATAGAATGATAAGCATTCCTATTGGGAGTACAGCAATGGTCATGTGTGTAGGGACCCTGGGTGTTGCGCCTGATATGTTAATGGTAATCGGGCAGAGATTTTTCTCAAGCTAGCCTGATTGAAGTCGCTGGCAGGAACATGAAAGGTGTTGGGGTAGGTCGTTTCTTGTTTACTGATCACGGAACTCAATACATAAAGTGCTTGCTTAACATCTGTCTCTGGCTGTATGTAGTCTGCATACTACACCTGTCTTGGTAACTAGATCGATTGGCACTTAATCATTAGATATTCTAGGTCAGGAGAACAAGAGTGTGACGAGACCACTGTGTCCAAACACCATGAAGAGTTTATCATGAAACACAGTGCCCCACCTCTTGCCTTTTCAAATTGGCACCTCAGTCCTTCTAGTGGACCTAGAACCCCTTCGGCTGCAGCATTATATCCAACATGCCGGGAGTGAGCTATGCCTCAGTGAAACAGAGAACACAGCAATCCCTCATTTCTTTCCGACGTAGCAATCTTTCCTTAGCTCTTTTATCTTGTTCCCCAGTGACTGCACGTTAGCGAACAAAATGCTGAGAGGTAGTTTCATGCTGATTTTAGTCTGGCTTGAACTCTGCCCTGGCACTCTCACTTCTGGTGACGACCGACCTTCAAGTTCACTGAGTCCTTCGGGGGATCGTAAAATTGCTATTTCATTGACGGTTCATAAGTATGTTTCTTGAAGGTGAATTACAGGCTGCAGATTGCAGCAATAGTAATTAAACATCTCCGTGTATCGCCAGTGCCACCTTGAATTCAGGGTATGAATTGTACATAGGCTTGGGATATTACAGGCTGAGGGGGAGGCATTATTGTAGAGTGAAGGTGCTATAGGCGTGACTGTTGAGGGGGAGATATAAAAGAAAGGGGAGCTGTGTTTTTCGTAAGAGAGAGCATCATGTCAGTACCCAGGGAGGATATTCTTGGATTATCATCCTCCGAGACTATATGGGTAGAATTTAGGAATAAGAAGGGGATGGTCACTTTGGTGGAATTGTATTATAGATTCAAGATTCAAGATTCGAAAAACTTTATTGTCATTCTAACCATACATCAGCTCTTCAGGGCAGAATGAGACAGCGTTTCTCAGGGGCAGTGTAATCATAACATAACAAACGCAACACTAAATAATAAACATAACAATAAATAGTAAAACACAACAGGCACATGTCAGTTAAAATCAGTTATAAGTGTCCAGTGCAAGTTAAAAGTGTCCAAAGCAGAGTCAGGTAGAGCAGATATTTAGCAGTCTGACTGCCTGTGGGAGGAAGCTGTTTAGTAGCCTTGTGGTTTTAGTTTTGATGCTCCTGTAATGTTTGCCTGCTGGCAGAAGAACAAACAGTTCATGGAGAGGGTGTGAGGGGTCTTTAATGATGTACCGTGTCTTCTGGAGGCATCGACTCTGAAAGAGGTCTTGGACAGAAGGTAGGGAGACCCCAATAACCTTCTCTGCTCCCCTAACCACCCTCTGCAAGGCTTTTTTGTCGACAGCACTGCAGCTGGAGTACCAGGTTGTGATGCAAAAGGTCAGCACACTCTCAACCACGCCTGTGTAGAATGTAGTTAAGATGTTAGTGGGGAGTGATGCTTGTTTAAGCTTCCTCAGAAAGTGCAATCTCTGCTGGGCCCGTTTCACAATCCCAGTGGTGTCCCTGGACCAGGTGAGATTGTCCGAGATCTGCACTCCAAGGAACTTGATGTTTTCCACTCTCTCCACTGTGGAGCCACTGATGCTGAGGGGTGTGTGCTCAGGCTGAGACCGTCTGAAATAGACCATCATCTCCTTGGTTTTGGTGACATTAAGCATCAAGTTGTTATCCCTGCACCAGCTCTCTAGGTGTTTGACCTCCTCCCTGTACATAGTTTCATCATCACTAGGCTCTGACAGTGAGCAGAAATTAAAGGTACAGGTACTGTATGTAGGGAGATCACAGATGACTATAGGTATAAGATGGTCCTAATAGTAGGTGAACTTCTCGCCTATTTCCTCGGACTAGCATAGTACAAAGAGATTAGATGGGGCAGAATATGTGAAGTGCATTCAGGGTTTTTTTTCCCATACTGGTAAATAAATGACGCTGCTAGAGAAGGTAACATTGGACCTTCTTTTGGGAAATGAGGCTGGACAACTGACTGAAGTGTCAATGGTCAAGCACTTGGGACCATTGACTATAATTCTACTAGTTCTAATAAAATAGTTATGGAAAAATAGGACCTTTTCACAATTTAAAATCCAAAATTGGGGCAAGGCAAATTGTGATAATATTTGATTGAATCTTGCAAAGGTTGATTGGGTGAGTTTACTGCAGGTAAAGAGATATCTGGCAAGAGGGGCTACGTTGAATACAGGAGATGTAGAAATAAAAAGAGGACATCAGATAGCTTTGGTAGATAAGGTAAAATATATTTAGAGCAAAGAGGAAAGAGAAGGTCCCCTTAGAAATCATTGTAGTCATCTGTGTTGGAGCCAGAGGTGGTGGGTGAGGTTTTAAATAAATATCTACTGTGGAGTATCTAGTATTTACTGTGGAGAAGGTTATAGAAGCTCGCAAATTAAGGGGAATAAGTAGTAATGTATTCCACATAACAACAGAGGAGCTGCTGGCAGTCTTACAGCAAATTAATGTCATCTTTTGACAAATTAAACCCCAGGCCCTGATCAAATGTGCCTTAGCATGCTGTGGGAAATCTGGAAAGAAATTGAAGAGATATTTAACAAAGATATTCGCATCATCTTTAGCCTTGGCTCAGGTACTGAAATGCTGGAGGATGGCTAATATTTGTGCCCTTAATCAAGAACTACAAGGACAAGCCAGAGAGCTACAGGATGGAGACCCTAATTCCAGAGGTCTGAAAATTATCGAAGGGGTTTCTGATGGGCAGGATCTACAAACATTTAGAAAGGCAGGTATTGATGAGGCTTTTGGTTAGCGGGGCTTTTTGCATTGGAAATCATGCCTCACAATTTTGACTGAGATTTTAAAGAGGTAGCAAAGAAGAACGATGAAGACAGAGCAGTAGAGGTCTATGTGGTCAAGATTTTTGACAGAGTCTAGATGGTTAGATCACATAAGATCCAGGGTGAGCTAGATATGTTGGTACAAAATTAATTTGGTGGAAGGAAACAGTGATAATGAAGGCTATTTATTCAGATTGGAGGCCTGTGATCAGTGGTGTCTCGCAGGGATCAGTGATAGGCCTACTGTCATTTGTACCAATGATCTGGATGAAGATCATAAGATATAGGAGCAGAAGTAGGCCATTCAGCCCATCGAGTCTGCTCTGCCATTCAATCATGGGCTGATCCAATTCTTCCAGTCATCCCCACTTCTCTGCCTTCTCCCCATACCTTTTGATTCCCTGGCTAAACAAGAACTTATCTATCTCTACCTTAAATACATTCAATATCTTGGCCTCCACAGCTGCCCATGGCAACAAATTCCACAGATTTACCACCCTCTGACTAAAGTAATTTCTTTGCATCTCAGTTCTAAATGTACGTCCTTCAATCCTGAAGTCATGCCCTCTTGTCCTGGACTTCTCTACCATGGGAAATAACTTTGCCATATCTAACCTGTTCAGGCCTTTTAACATTCACAATGTTTCTATGAGATCCCCCCTCATTCTCCTGAGCTCCAGGGAATACAGCCCAAGAGCTGCCAGAATGTCCTCATACGGTAACCCTTTCATTCATGGAATCATTCTCATAAATCTTCTCTGAACCCTCTCCAATGTCAGTACATCCTTTCTAAAATAAGGAGCCCAAAACTGCACACAATACAGTTTTCGCTCACGAGTACCTTATATACCTCTAGAAATGAATGCCAACATTGCATTTGCCTTCTTCACCACCGACTCAACCTGGAGGTTAACCTTTAGGGCATCCTGCATAAGGACTCCCAAGTCTATTTGCATTTCTGCATTTTGAATCCTCTCACCATCTAAATAATAGTCTGCTTGTTTATTTCTTCCACCAAAGTGCATGACCATATGCTTCCCAACATTGTATTTCATTTGCCACTTCTTCGCCCATTCACCTAAACTATCTAAGTCTCTGTGCAGGCTCTCTGTTTCCTCAATACTACCCACTCCTCCACCTATCTTTGTATGATTGGCAAATTTAGCCACAAATCCATTAATCCCATAGTCCAAATCATTGACATACATCATAAAAAGCAGCGGTCCCAACACCGATCCCTGTGGAACTCACTGGTAACCGGCCAGAATAGGATCCCTTTATACCCACTCTCTGTTTTCTGCCAACCAGCCAATACTCCATCCATGCAAGTAACTCCCCTGTAATTCCATGGGCTCTTACCTTGCTAAGCAGCCTCATGTGCGGCACATTGTCAAAATCCTTTTGAAAATCCAAGTACATCACATCTACTGCATCTCCTTTGTCTACCCTGCTTGTAATTTCCTCAAATAATTGCAGTAGGTTAGTCAGGTAGGATTTTCCTTTCAGGAAACCATGCTGGCTTTGGCCTGTCTTGTCATGTGCCCCCAGGTACTCTGTAATCTCATCCCTAACAATTGATTCCAACAACTTCCCAACCACTGATGCCAGGCTAATAGATCTATAGTTTCCTTTCTACGTCCCACCTTTCCTAAGTAGCAGAAACGTTGTTAACATTGTTAGCAAGTTTGCAAATGAGACCAAAATTGGCACTGTAGTGGACAGTGAAGAAAGTTATCTTGAGAGTACAACAGAATCTAGATCAACTGGGGAAGTGGGCCAAAGGAAATTTAACTTTGACAAGTGCAAAGTATTGTATTTTGGTCAATTAAACTAGGCGGAAGTGTAATAGTAAAAAGTAGGTCCTGGACTGTGTTATAGAACAGAAACCTAGGAATACAGGTGCATAATTCCCTGGAAGTGGTGACAGAATTGGACAGATGGTAAAGAAAGCATTTGGCACATTTGCCTTCATCAGTCCAATCACTGAGTAAATATAGTGCCCTCGTTCACATCTTTACTGTTATGCTGCAGGTACTTCCTTCAGCAGCTCTGTAAGATCGGTCTGTTCTTCTTTCAGCCTGTTTGGGTTTTTGATGAAGAAAAGGGATGATGTGGAATGTGTGCCATCCAATTTGCGGGTGTGCTTTTGTGGTTGGTTGGTTGGTCTTGGGCTTTGATTGAGAGGAGATGAAGAGAGAAGACGCTGGGGAGAACTGGTCATAGCATACAATCCGGTGGGAGACCCGTTTGTTTGAGTTGGATTGCGAGTGACGTTCGGAAGGTGGTGAGGGTGTTCACACTGACCGAGGGCCCAGAGCGTGAGTGACATGAAGTTCAAGATGAGCTCCAACTTGTGCACATTTGACTTTAATTAGAAAGAGTCTTTTTGTTTTTGTTATTCTTCACCAACCATTTAGTTAAGATTCATAAATATAATTCCTTTAATTGTATGCAGTGAACTGTCTGTCATTTCATGGCACTAACTTGTAACAGGGTAGCAAATAACGCAGCATCCACACAGACAGGGGGTTGGGGGGGGGTCTCACACGTTCGGTGGGCTGGAGGTAGTCTTCCCGAGACTTACACAGCCGATAGAACCGGAGTGTTTCATTGTGGGGATAGCGTCTGGGATCAGTTTCGTTGGATGCTGTGTGATTGCCCTTAACATTGATCCAGTGGGTTGTGTGTTTAAGTCTGTGTTAAAATATTGTTTGGTAAAGTGATTACAATACATGGTTATGGACGCTGCATGGGGTGGAGCGGAGGTTTGATAAAATGGCGGGCAAAGACTTTGTTCTTGTTCAGACTAGCACAGACGTAACAGCAGTAGAACTGCCTAGTACTCTTGGGGCCCTGGGAGAGAGGGGCTGTGGGCTGTCCATACTTTCTGGGAGGAGGGGAGTGAAGGTGACGTACCATTGGGGACCTGGGAGAGAGGGGCCGTGGGCTGTCCATACTTTCCGGGAGGAGGGGAGTGAAGGTGAGGTACTATTGGGCCCTGGAAGAGAGGGGCCGTGGGCTGTCCATACTTTCCGGGAGGAGGGGAGTGAAGGTGAGGTACTATTAGGGCCCTGGGAGAGAGGGGCCGTGGGCTGTCCATACTTTCCGGGAGGAGGGGAGTGAAGGTGAGGTACTATTAGGGCCCTGGGAGAGAGGGGCCGTGGGCTGTCCATACTTTCCGGGAGGAGGGGAGTGAAGGTGAGCGAGTCGAGTTTCCCGTAGCGGGGGACGGAGACTTTAAAGACAAGTTGCTCTCGTTTCTGCGGAGCAAGGGGAAGGTATGGCCTGATGTAGAGGATGTAATGAGTCCTCCAGCGAGGGCTGGGCATTCTGAGTTGGTAGCAGCCCTTACCTCCCTGGTGAATAAATGACAAGGTGCCCAGGTTCAAAGTCCCAGCTATCGTAGGCTCAGCCTGTTCTCGGGAATAATGCCCACCCCTGAAAGGGAAGAGGAGCATGAGACTTGGGCAAAGCAGACCTCTCTGTTGCTGGACAACTGGCGGTGTTCAGGTGATGAAAAAAGACAGCGATTGGTTGAAAGTTTGAAGGGGCTGCTGACGTAGCGAGATCCATAAAGACACAGAACCCTTTGCTACCCCTGCAGCCTACAAGCAAGCGCTAGATAAGGTGTTTGGCGTGACAGGAAGCCCGTTGGAGCTTATGACAGGGTTTCAGGAGAAGGTGTAGATGTTTTCTGCTTACATTTTTCTGCTAGAGGGGCAGCTAAATTGCTTGTGACATAGAGGGGTCATTCAGACGGCTGAGGTGAATCAGTTAAGAATGGATCTAGTGGCAAAAGGTGCCCATTCGCCGGATCTGATAGCTGGGGGTCTCCGAATGTCTCGTAAGATGCGCCCCCTCCCTCCTTTGTCGAGCTGATCAGAGAGGTAAGAGAGGCGGAGAATGCAATGGAGGCACGGGAGGGCTCTGTCTGCAGGGTACAGTCCTTGGTAGTGGTCCCCTTGGCTGAGGTGAACACTGATGATCCGCTGATAACCCGGGGAGTGGTGAAGGAGCTCGTAGTGGAGTTTAGGACTGAGGTGTCCTGGTTGTTATTACTGTGTGCACCCCACCTCGTATGACGGAGTGGATAGGTGGATCCCCTAAGGGGACGGACCACGCAGAGCGCTGCTAGTGGCCGGGATCCCGCGAGAAGGGGAACGGCTGGTATTGTCTGTTATAACTGTGGTGAAGAGGGACACTTGAGCTGGGACTGTGAATGAGGGGAAACCCCTCAGAGAGTGAGCTCCTGGGTACCTAATTGGAGAGACCCAGTGAGGGAACGGCCTGGCATCTCTGGGGGAACACGTGCCCAACAATATATCCAGGAACCCCCAAAGCAAATGGGCCAGTCTCCAGTGTATCACTATGGATTGAGGTATTCATACTGGAGCCATACTTGACACCGGTTCTCAGGTTACTCTGCTGTACCGTTCATTTTACAACCGGTATTCGACGTATTTACCAGTAATGCCACTCCGTGTGCCAGAGGTCTGGGGTCTCAGTGTGCATGACTATCCGCACGATGGTTACTTGTCTTTGAAGCTGGAGTTTTCGGAGGCAGATGTGGGAGTAGCTGAGGTCCTTGATATATAGTGCTGGTTTGGTAGTGTTCAGTTGAGAGGGGAAAAGCTTCAATTCTTGGGGGGATAAATACTCCTATTGTCAGGAGCTAGTGGGAGCCTGCAAGGAGAAAGTTGGAGAGAGCTTTCTGAAACATTGTCCATTCAGCCTGTGTTCCGAGCTGCTCTTGAGGAAGTGTGTGTCTGCACTGGGCTGGACGATGACAGAGGACACCCCATTCGGAGAAAGGTCGTGGCGACTGGCACCTGCAGAAGTGGTGGCCATTCGACAGCATCTGTGGGAGTTGAAGGAAGCTAGGATCATCACTGAGTCCAGAAAACCTCCAAAAGTGGTGGCCAGGAAGAAGAATGGGAAGGTCTGAATGTGGGTGGACTATCAGACTCTGAACAGGCGTACAGTCCCCGGCCAGTATACAGTCCCAAGAATCGAGGTCGTGCTGGCCTGCTTGAGTGATGGGATGTGGTTCAGTGTGCTGGAATTGAGGAGTGAGTATTACCAGATACCCATGAGTGAGGCTGATAAAGAGAAGACTTATCTGAAATATGTGTCTGATATGAGAAGGGAGCTGAAAAAAGCTTATGAATTAGCTAAGGTCTTGGCTGCCAAGCAGGATCAAGGAAATAAGAGGAGGTAAGATCAAAAGGTGAGATTCTCCCACCTCATGCCTGGAGACCAAGTCCTCATAAGGAATTTGGGGCTACCTGGGAAGCATTAAGTTGTCTGACCACTGGGCGGCCATGACCTGTGTAGTGGAGAGTCGATGCCAAATGTACCAGTTTTCCAGGTGAAAGCAGAGGATGGGGATGGGTCTGTCAAGATTCTGCATCAGGACAAGAGGTGCAGTTAGACCCAGAGCCCAACCTGGACCCTACACCTAGTAAGGAGACTCTGCAGTAACGTGGAGAGACTGAAGGACCAGCAGGAGGAAAGTGAGGCCGGCCCCTGCCCCTGAATGGGATATGGATTCAGAGGATGAGGAAATGGGGGTGTGGCATATGCTGCCTTTTGCTAACTCCCCACTAGTTGAGGAGGAGACTCCCAACCCTTCTCACGCTGAGGCAGGTGAAATCAGGGGTCTATCTGTGGACAGGCAGGTTTACAGCTGGATCCTGAAGGGGGCCTGGGTTCTAAAGTAATGGGATTGAAGCTGAGCTCAGCCCGGTGGCAGAGGGACCTGAGTTGCCGGACGGCGCGAGTAATAGACCGGGGGAGGCCTCGCCATGTAGACCAGGAGTATCCCAAGGAGTGTCTGAAACTGAAAGCGTAGACGATGGGATAAGAAGGTCTCAAAGAGTCAGCAGATCCCCCCGATAAGCTGGCCGCTGGGGAAGAGGGGGTTACGACTATCCCCCTAGTGAGATATGTCACCACCATTTACAAATGGATTGGAGGTTCTGACCACAAAATTCCTTTGAAAACAGTGTTATTAAGGGCGGGATGACAAGTTATTTCAAAGTCAGGAGGACATGACTATTTGTGGAGGGAGGAGAGGATAATGCCCTAGTTCACATCTTTACTGGTATGCTGTAGGTATTTCATTTAACAGCTCTGTAAGATCAGTCTGTTCTGCTGTCAGCCTGTTTGGATTATTGTTGAAGATAAGGGACGATGTGGAATGTGTGCCATCCAACTAGCGGGAGGGTTTTCTTGTTGAGGGACAATAAGGTTGGTCTTGGGCTTTTGATCGAGAGGAGATGAAGAGAGAAGATGCTGGGGAAAACCAGTCACAGCCTATGATCCAGTGGGAGACCCGTTTGTTGGAGATGGATTGTGAGTGACGTTCAGAAGGTGGTGAGGGTGTTCACACTGACCGAGGGCCCAGCGTGTGAGTAACACACAAGTTCAAGATGAGCTCCAACTTGTCACATTTGACTGTTTAATTAGAATGAGCCCTTTTCTTTTTGTTATTCTTTACTAACTCTTTAGTTAACATTCATAAATATAATTCCTTTAATCATATGCAGTGTACTGTGTTATTTCATGGCATTAACTTGTAACAGGGTAGCGAATTACCCTGCATCCACACAGAAAGGATTGGCGGGGGGGCTCACACCTCAATCTCACACGTTTGTCGGGGACGGAGATTGTCTTCCCGAGGCTTACGCAGCCAAGGAAACCAGAGTGTTTCATAAAGAAATTGGGATGTTGCATTCAAACTGTACAAATGATTGTTGAGGCCATGCTTGGAGAACAGAAGAATGTCATTAAGCTTGAAAGGGTGCAGAAAGGATTCACTAGGATGTTACCAGAATTGGAGGACTTGAGTTATAAGGATAGACTGGATAGGCTGGGACGTTTTTAACCCTGAAGGGTAAGAGGCTGAAGAGTGACCTTATAGCAGTTTCTAAATTCATGTGAGGTGTGTGGTCAGTCTTTTCCCTAAGATAGGGGAGTCTAAAACTAGAGGACATGTAACTTTAAAGTGAGGCAGAAAGGTTTAAAAAAGACCTGATGGAGAACTGTTTCACACAGAGGGTGATAGGTATATGGAACAAGCTGCCGGAAGAAGTGTTTGAAATGGGTACAATTACAATGTTTAAAAGATCTTTGGACTGGTATATGGACAGGAAATGTTCAGAGAGTTATGGGCCAAACACGGTCATCTTGATCAGCACGGATGAGTTGGGCTGAAGAGCCTGTTTCCTTGCTACATGACATCCTGCTCGGATAATACACTTATTTGTCATTTTGAAATTCCCCGTAACTAAATGTTGTGAGGAATTACTATCATACAGGATATTAGTCAGCTCCCAGGTCATCTTCAAAATAGTACAATGGAATCTTTTATGTTTGCCTGAGTAAGAGATTTTGATTGAATGTCTCGTCCAACGTGAGCAATATTTTCCTAGGACTGCATTGCTCTTCTGACCCAGGTTTCAGTGGTCTCGTTTAGGATGTGGCTGTTGTATACGTAACCTTCTGAATGAGACAAGAGTGCTACTAGTTGCACAAAAGCCGATACGTAGTGGAATGCATGTCAGAATGCTCCTCCACCCTGAGTGTGGTCTCATTGTGGTAGTAGAGGAGGCCCTTGGACAGAATGGGAATGGGCATGGGAACTTGAATTGAAATAGGTAGCCACCAGGAAAGCCCACATTTTGTGGTGGATGGAGCAAAGGTGCGAGATGAAGCAGTCCACCAATCTACGTGGGTCTCACTGATGTAGAGGAGGAGACATCATCAGGAGCACTGGATACAGTAAGTTGTTCTCGTTTCTGTGGAGCGAGGGGAAGGAGTGGTCTGATTCCTGGGATGGCAGGACTTTCATATGATGAAAGACTGGATCGACTAGGCTTATACTCGCTGGAATTTAGAAGATTGAGGGGGGATCTTATTGAAACATATAAAATCCTAAAGGGATTGGACAGACTAGATGCAGGAAGATTGTTCCCGATATTGGGGAAGTCCAGAACGAGGGATCACAGTTTGAGAATAAAGGGGAAGCCTTTTAGGACCAAGATGAGGAAAAACTTCTCCACGCAGAGAGTGGTGAATCTGTGGAATTCTCTGCCACAGGAAACAGTTGAGGCCAGTTCATTGGCTATATTTAAGAGGGAGTTAGATATGGCCCTTGTGGCTAAAGGGATCAGGGGGTGTGGAAGGAAGGCTGGTACAGGGTTGTGAGTTGGATGATCAGCCATGATCGTACTGAATGGTGGTGCAGGCTCGAAGGGCCGAATGGCCTACTTCTGCACCTATTTTCTATGTTTCTATGTTTTCTATGTGTCCCTGACAGACTCGCAGGTGAAGTCTCGCCTCACCTGGAAGGATTGTTCGGTGCCCTGAGGGAGGAAATGTAGGACCAGGTGTAACACTTGTCCCACTTGCAGAGATAATTAAGTGCCAGGAGGAAGATCAGTGGGGAGGGACGAGTGGACCAGGGAGTAACGTAAAGAATGATCTCTACAAAAAGTGAAGAGTCGGGGGGGTGGTTGCAGATGTGCTTAGTCATAGATGGTGTAAGTTATGGTAAATGAAGTGCTGGATAAGGAGGCTCGTGAGGTACGAGATAAGGACAAGAGGGACTGTAGCCCAGTTTTGACGGTGAGGACAGATGTGTGGGAAACGGAGGAGATGTGGATGAAAGCAGCATCAATAGTGGTGGGAGGGAAATCCCATTTTTTCATAAGGAGGAAACGTATTGTAAAATGGAAAGCCTCATCCTGAGAACAGATGAGGCAGAGACAGTGGAACTGAGAAAGGGGATGGCGTTTTTACAAGTGACGTGATGGAAAGATGTAATAGCTGCAAAGGTTAGTAGGTTTGTAAAAGATATCAGTGGATAATCTATCTCCAGAGATAGAGACAAAGAGGTTGAGAAATGGGAGGGAGGTATCAAAGCTGGACCAAGCAAATTGGAAGGCAGAGTGAAAGCTGGAGGCAAAGTTGATGAAATTGCTCAGCATGGGTGCAGGAAACAGCACCAATGTGGTCATCAGTGTAGCATAGAGTTGCTGGAAATACGAAGCCAACAAAAAAGCAGGTACAGCTGGACACTAAGCGGGTGCCCATGTCTCTGCCTTGAGTTTGAAGAAAGTGGGGAAATTATTGAGAGTGAGAACCATTTCCACCACATAGAGGAAAGTGGCAGTAGTGGGGAACTGGTTAAGTCTGTTGTCCAAAAAAAAAGCAGAGAGCTTTAAGACATTCCTGATGAGGGATTGAAGTATAGAGGGACTGGAACGTCCTTAATGAAAATTGGACAGTCAGAGCAAGGGAACCTAAAGTGATTGAAGTGATCAAGAGCATGTGAAGTGTCACAGATATAGGTGGGAGGAGACTGAACCATGGGCAACAAAATGCAGCCAAATTCTGTGGGGCAGGAGCAGGCAAAAACAAAGGGCCTATATGGACAATCAGGTTCATGGATCTTGGGTAGGTGGTAGAAACAAGCAGTGCGGGGTAAGGGAACTATAAGGTTGGTGGCAGTGGATGGGAGAGATCTCCAGAGTCGATGAGGTTCATGATGATGTTGGAGACAATAGCTTGCTGTTCCTTAGTGGGGTCCTGTTCAAGGGGAAAGTAAGAGGAGGTGTCTGAGAATTGCCTCAGCAAGGTAGAGGTCAGTCCACCAGACTACAACAGCAGCCAGCTGAAAGAGCTTGTCACAGAATAAGGTACAATTTACTCCAATATGGAAAGCATTCTATTGCACTAGATGCTCTATTCTATAAACATTTTGTGTTTGTTGAATAAAGATTACTGAAAATCTGTTTTGGGGTATGATGCAGAAATTTTCTGAGATCTTCCTATAACATCAGTCAAGCTTTATCATGGAAATCCCATATTTAATGTCAATGGGTAAATTAATAAAATGAATAATAGGTGGATTTCACCAGTACTTCGCTCTTATATTTTCAGTTACTGAAGAATTTTAGTGAAAGCAGCTGCAGCTTTACTGTTAATTTAGGTATGACCTAGAAGCAGAGCAGATAATTTAACCAACAGTTCTTCTTAGCTATTTAAGATAGTCATGCAGTTACATACAGTAAAAGCATAAGAAACAGGAGCAGAAGCCAACCATCTAGCCCGTCGAGCTTGCTCTGCCATCATGCTGATCTTGGTGTATATGAGATCTATCCATCTGCCTTTTCCCCATAATTATTAATTCCCTTGATAGGCAAAAATCGATCTAACTGTGTCTTAAATATGTTTAATGAGTTAGCCTCCACTGCTTCACTGGGCAGGGAATTCCACAGATTCACTACTCTCTGGTAAAAGCAGTTTCTCCTCTTCTCCATGTTAAATCTATTCCCCTGAATCTTGAGGTTTTGTCTCCTAAGGTGATCTTAAGGTGATGAACTGAGAGCTTGGATACATACATGGAATTATGATGTATTTGAAGTCTCTTCAAATCTCTTACTAACTCTTCCTTCAGTTAGTCCTGACGAAGGGTCTCGGCCTGAAACGTCGACTGTACCTCTTCCTAGAGATGCTGCCTGGCCTGCTGCGTTCACCAGCAACTTTGATGTGTGCTGCTTGAATTTCCAGCATCTGCAGAATTCCTGTTGTTGGCACCAGGGCAAGAATGGATTCTCAATATTCCTGGATTTCAATGCTTTAAAAGGGATAGAGAGGGCGGAAAAAGGGGAGGAGGGGTGGCATTACTGGTCAGGGATACTATTACAGCTACAGAAAGGGTGGGTAATGTAGTAGGATCCTATTTTGAGTCAGTGTGGGTGGAAGTCAGGAACAGGAAGGGAGCAGTTACTCTATTGGGGATATTCTATAGGCGCCCTGGTAGCAGCAGAGATACCGAGGAGCAGATTGGGAGGCAGATTTTGGAAAGGTGCAAAAATAACAGGGTTGTTATCATGGGTGACTTTAACTTCCCTAATATTGATTGGCACCTGAGCAGTTCCAAGGGTTTAGATGGGGCAGAGTTTGTTAAGTGTGTCCAGGATGGATTCCTGTCACAGTATGTGGACAGGCTGACTAGGGGGAATGCCATACTAGATCTAGTACTAGGTAATGAACCGGGTCAGGTCACAGATCTCTCAGTGGGTGAGCATCTGGGGGACAGTGACCACTGCTCCCTGGCCTTTAGCATTATCATGGGAAAGGATAGAACCAGAGAGGACAGAAAAATTTTTAATTGGGGAAGGCAAATTATGAGGCTATAAGGCTAGAACTTGCAGGTGTGAATTGGGATGATGTTTTTGCAGGGAAATGTACTATAGACATGTGGTCAATGTTTAGAGATTTCTTGCAGGATGTTAGGGATAAATTTGTCCCAGTGAGGAAGATAAAGAATGGTAGGGTGAAAGAAACACGGGTGACAAGTGAGGTGGAAAATCTAGTCAGGTGGAAGAAGGCAGCATACTTGAGGTTTAGGAAGCCAGGATCAGATGGATCTATTGAGGAATATAAGGAAGCAAGAAAGGAGCTTAAGAAGGGGCTGAGAAGAGCAAGAAGGGGGCATGAGAAGGCTTTGGCGAGTAGGGTAAAGGAAAACACCAAGGCATTCTTCAGTTATGTGAAGAAAAAAAGGAGTGAAGGTAGGACCGATTAGAGATAAAGATGGGAAGATGTGCCTGGAGGCTGTGGAAGTGAGCGAGGTCCTCAATGAATACTTCTGTTCGGTATTCACCAATGAGAGGGAACTCGATGATGGGGAGGACAATATGAGGAAAGTTGATGTTCTGGAGCACGTTGATATTAAGGGAGAGGAGGTGTTGGAGTTGTTAAAATACATTAGGACAGATAACTCCCCAGGGCCTGACGGAATATTCCCCAGGTTGCTCCATGAGGCGAGGGAAGAGATTGCTGAGCCTCTGGCTAGGATCTTTATGTCCTCGTTGTCCACGGGCATGGTACCAGAGCATTGGAGGGAGGCGAATGTTCAAAAAAGGTAGTAGGGATAGTCTGGGTAGTTATAGACCAGTGAGCCTTACGCCTGTGGTGGGAAAGCTATTGGAAAAGATTCTTAGAGATAGGATCTACGGGCATTTAGAGAATTATGGTCTGATCACTGACAGTCAGCATGGCTTTGTGAAGGGCAGATCGTGTCTAACAAGCCTGATAGAGTTCTTTGAGGAGGTGACCAGGCATATAGATGGGGGTAGTGCAGTGGATGTGATCTATCTGGATTTTAGTAAGGCATTTGACAAGGTTCCACATGGTAGGCTTATTTAGAAAGTCAGAAGGCATGGGATCCAGGGAAGTTTGGCCAGGTGGATTCAGAATTGGCTTGCCTGCAGAAGACAGAGGGTGGTGGTGGAAGGAGTACATTCAGATTGGAGGATTGTGACTAGTGGTGTCCAACAAGGATCTGTTCTGGGACCTCTACTTTTCGTGATTTTTATTGACAACCTGGATGTGGGGGTAGAAGGGTGGGTTGGCAAGTTTGCAGACGACACAAAGTTGGTGGTGTTGTAGATAGTGTAGAGGATTGTCGAAGATTGCAGAGAGACATTGATAGGATGCAGAAGTGGGCTGAGAAGTGGCAGATGGAGTTCAACCCAGAGAAGTGTGAGGTGGTACACTTTGGAAGGACAAGCTCCAAGGCAGAGTACAAAGTAAATGGCAGGATACTTGGTAGTGTGGAGGAGCAGAGGGATCTGGAGGTACATGTCCACAGATCCCTGAAAGTTGCCTCACAGGTAGATAGGGTAGTTAAGAAAGCTTATAGGGTGTTAGCTTTCATAAGTGGAGGGATAGAGTTTAAGAGTCGCGATGTAGTGATGCAGCTCTATAAAACTCTGGTTAGGCCACACTTGGAGTACTGTGTCCAGTTCTGGTCACCTCACTATAGGAAGGATGTGGAAGCATTGGAAAGGGTACAGAAGAGATTTACCGGGACCAGGATGCTGCCTGGTTTAGAGAGTATGCATTATGATCAGAGACTAAGGGAGCTAGGGCTTTACTCTTTGGAGAGAAGGAGGATGAGAGGAGACATGATAGAGGTGTACAAGATAATAAGAGGAATAGATAGAGTGGATAGCCAGCGCCTCTTCCCCAGGGCACCACTGCTCAATACAAGAGGACATGGCTTTAAGGTAAGGGGTGGGAAGTTCAAGGGGGATATTAGAGGAAGGTTTTTTACTCAGAGAGTGGTTGGTACGTGGAATGCACTGCCTGAGTCAGTGGTGGAGGCAGATACACTAGTGAAGTTTAGGAGACTACTAGACAGGTAATATGGAGGAATTTAAGGTGGGGGGGGGGTTATATAGGAGGCAGGGTTTGAGGGTCGGCACCAACACTGTTGGCCAAAGGGCCTGTAATGTGCTGTACTATTCTATTTTCGATGTTTTATGTTCTCCTAATTCTAGTCTCACTTACCAGTGGAAATAACTTCCCTACCTCTATCCTATCTATCCCTTTCAAAATTTTATATGTTTCTATAAGATACCTCTCATTCTTCTGAATTCCAGTGAGTATAGTCCTGGCCGACTCATTCTGTCCTCATAGGTTAACCTCCTCATCTCAAGGTCAACACATTGAACCTCCTCTGCAGTGCCTGCTAAGCTAGGATATTTGCCCTCAAGTTAAGAGGCCAGAACTGCACACAGTACTCCGGATGCAGCCTCACCAGTACCCTGTATGGTAGCAGCATAACCTCTCTGATCTTAAATTCAATCCCTCTAGCAATGAAAAGCCACATTCCATTTGCCTTCTTGATAACCTGTTGCACCTGCAAACCAACCTTCTGCGATTCATGCACCAGCACTCCTTAGTTGCTCTTCACCACAGCAGTAGAGTGCTGCTACAATCTTTCACCATTTAAATAATGATCTGATCCTTCCAAACTGGATAACCTCACATTTATCAACATTGTACTTTATCTGCCAGACCCTTGTCCACTCATAAAAACAAAGAAACATTGAAAACCTACAGCACAATACAGGCCCGTTGGCCTACAAAGCTGTGCTGAACATGTCATTACCTGAGAAATTACCTAGGGTTACCTATAGCCCTCTATTTTTCTAAGCTCCATGTACCTTAGGGTCTCTTAAAAGACCCTATCATATCCGCCTCTACCACTGTCACCGGCAGCCCATTCCACGCACTCACCACTCTCTGCATAAAAACTTACCCCTGACACCTCCGCTGTACCTACTCCCCAGCACCTTAAAACTGTGCCCTCTCGTGTCAGCCATTTCAGCTCTGGGAAAAAGCCTCTGACTATCCACATGATCAATGCCTCTCATCATCTTGTGCATCTCTATCAGGTCACCTCTCATCTTCCCTCGCTCCAAGGAAAAAAGGCCGAGTTGACTCAACCTATTCTCATAACACATACTCCCCAATCCAGGCAACATCCTTGTAAATCTCCTCTGCACCCTTTCTATGGTTTCCACATCCTTCCTATAGTGAAGCGACCAGAACTGAGCACATTACTCCAGGTGAGGTCTGACTAGGGTCCTATATAGTTGTAACATTACCTCTCGGCTCATGAACTCAGTACCACGGTTCATGAAGGCCAATACACCATACACCTTCTTAACCAGTGCCCACCTGCGCAGCAGCTTTGAGTGTCCTATGGACTCGAACCCTAAAATCCCTCTGATCCTCCACACTGCCAAGAGTCTTACCATTAATACTATATTCTGCCATCATATTTGACCTACCAAAATGAACCACCTCACACTTATCTGGGTCCATCTGCCACTTCTCAGCCCAGTTTTACATCCTATCAACGTCCCGCTGTAACCTCTGACAGCCCTCCACACTATCCACAACACCTCTAACCTTTGTGTCATCAGCAAATTTACTAACCCATCCTGCCACTTCCTCATCCAGGTCATTTATAAAGATCACGAAGAGTAAGGGTCCCAGAACAGATCCCTGAGGCACACCACTGGTCACCGATCTCCATGCAGAATATGACCCGTCTACAACTACTCTTTGCCTTCTGTGGGCAGGCCAGTTCTGGATCCACAAAGCAATGTCCCCTTGGGTTACCTTATCAAATGCCTTGCTGAAATCCATATACAGTACATCTCTACCTTCATCAATGTGTTTAGTCACATCCTCACAAAATTCAATCAGGCTCGTAAGGCACGACTTGCCTTTGACGAAGCCATGCCTACTATTCCTAATCATATTATACCTCTCCAAATGTTCATAAATCCTGCCTCGCTGGATCTTCTCCATCAACTTATCAACCACTGAAATGAGACTCACTGGTCCATAATTTCCAGGGCTATCTCTACTCCCTTTCTTGAATAAAGGAACAACATCCGCAACCCTCCAATCCTCTGGAACCTCTCCCATCCCCTGGAATCTCTCCCATCCCCATTGATGATGCAAAGATCATCACCAGAGACACAGAAATCTCCTCCCACGCCTCCTGCAGTAGCCTGCGGTACATCTCATCCAGTCCTTGTGACTTATCCAACTTGATGCTTTCCAAAAGCTCCATCACATCCCTTTCCTTAATATCTACATGCTCAAGCTCTTCAGTCCGCTGAAAGTCATCACTACGATCGCCAAGATCCTTTTCGGTAGTGAATACTGAAGCAAAGTACTCGTTAAGTACCTCTGCTATCTCCCCCGGTTCCATACACACTTTTCCACTGTCACACTTGATTGGTCCTATTCTTTCACATCTTATCCTCTTGCTCTTCGCATACTTGTAGAATGCCTTGGGGTTTTCCTTAATCCTGTCCACCAAGGCCTTCTCATGGCCCCTTCTGGCTCTCCTAATTTCATTCTTAAGCCCCTTCCTGCTCGCCTTATAATCTAAATCTCTATCATTACCTAGTTTCTTGAACCTTTCATAAGCTCCTCTTTTCTTGACTAGATTTACAACAGCTTTTGTACACCACGGTTCCTGTACCCTACCATCCTTTCCGTCTCATTGGAACGTACCTATGCAGAGCTCTACGCAAATATCCCTTGAACATTTGTCACATTTCTTCAGTACGTTTTCCTGAGAACATCTGTTTCCAATTTATGCTTCCAAGTACCTGCCTGATCGCCTTATATTTCCCCAGATCAAGTACAGCCTCTCCTCTTGTAGGCTTATCTACATATTGTGTCAAGCAACCTTCCTGAACACACCTAACAAACTCCACCCCATCTGAACCCCTCACTCTAGGCAGAAGCCAATCGATATTAGGGAAATTAAAATCTCCCACCACAACAACCCTGTTATTATTACACCTTTCCAGAATCTGTCTCCCTATCTTCTCCTCGATGTCCCTGTTACTGTTGGGTGGCCTATAAAAAACACCCAGTAAAGTAATTGCCTGCTTCCTGTTCCTAACTTCCACCCACAGAGACTCCATAGACAATTGGTCCATGTCTTCCTCCTTTTCTGCAGCTGTGACACTATCTCTGATCAACTATGCCATGCCCCCACCTCTCTTGCCTCCCTCCCTGTCCTTTCTGAAACAGCTAAAGCCTGGCACTTGAAGTAATCATTCCTGCCCCTGTGCTATGTTGTAATGGCCACAACATCATATCTCCAAGTACTGATCCATGCTCTAAGCTCATCCGCTTTGTTCATAATACTCCTTGGATTAAAATAGACACATCTCAAACCATCGGTCTGAGTGCATCTCTTCTTTATCACTTGCATATCCTCTCTTTCACACTGTCTCCAAGCCTACTCAATTTGTGAGCCAACCGTCTCTTTCTCCAGCTCTTCAGTTCAGTTCCCACCCCCCAGCAATTCTGGTTTAAACTCTCCCCAATAGCCTTTGCAAACCTCCCTGCCAGGATATTGCTCCCCCGGGATTCAAGTGCAACCGGTCCTTTTTGTATAGGTCACACCTGCCCCAAAAGAGGTCCTAATGATATAGAAATCTGAATCCCTGCCTTCTACTCCAATCCCTCAGCCACACATTTATCCTCCATCTCATTCTATTCCTATACTCATGGTCGGGTGGCACAGGCAGTAATCCTGAGATTACTACCTTTGAGGTCCTGCTTCTCAACTTCCTTCCTAACTCCCTGTAGTCTGTTTTCAGGACCTCCTCCCTTACTCACTGAATGTATCTGTTTCTCTCTGCAGACTCTCCCAATTTTCCACTCAATTTAGTGTCATCAGCAAACTTAGACAAGGTACACTCTGCCCCCTCTTCCAGATCATTGATGTAGTTCTAAACAGTTGCAGCCCCAGTGCTGACCCTTGGGGCACTCTGGTCACCACTGATCGCCAACCAGAGAAAAAGCCATTGATTCCGACTCTCCGCCTTCTACTGATTTCTGTCCACTACTGTGCGGGCAGCACTGTCGTGTAGCGTTTAGCATAACATGACTTCAACAGCAGCTGTAAGATCGGAGTGCAATTCCCACCGCTGTCTGCAAAACATTTGTTGTTCTCTCCGTGGCTGCATGGTTTCCTCCAGGTGCTCCCACATTCCAAACATTGTACGGTTAAGGTTACTGAGCTATAGGCATGCTATTTTGACACCAGAAGTATGGCAACACTTACATCCTTGCCAAGGTAATCCTCACTGATTTGATTTGATTTAACACACACAATGCATTTCACTGTATGTTTCAATGTACATGTGACAAATAAAGCTAACCTTCAGCTTTTTTCAACTTCATGCATCCTTAACTTATGGATGTCCTTGATGCAGCACCTTATTGAAGAGCTAGAAATTCTGGTATACAACATTCGACTGTTCCCCTCTATCCACTGAGCTCATTATATCATCAATGCACTCGAGGAAGATTGTCAAACAGCACCTGCTCTTCATGATTCCATGCTGTGTCTGCCTGATGGAGCCACATCTATTCCAATGTCTTGCGTTTCTTCCTTAATGCACTTCAAGCACTTCCCAACTATAAACATTGAACTAACTTGCCTATAGTTACCCATTTTTTGCCTACATTCTTTTTGAACAGGGGAGTGATTTCAATGGGGCAATTCATTCTTAGGGTGGTAAAGAGGAGAATATATTGTGTTGGATGGCCCAGCTGTTTCAGAAATCAACTTAGATTCATAGCTCAAATTTAGCTCCGTAACACAGAGCAATTTTCTTGTCGTACAGTTAAAGAAGGGAATGTATATGCTATAGATATATATATATGGAATGTATATGCTATTTTCTTGCCGTGCAGTTAAAGAAGGGAATGTATTTGCTATAGATATTAACTTATGGAACTACAGCATATGAACAGGCCCTTCAGCCCATAATCTTCTGCCAACTAACTAAGGTAATAATGCCTCATTAGACAAATCCCTTCTGCCTGTACATGGTCCATATATTTACGTTCTCCTCATAATAAATGCTTATCTAAGAGCCTCTTAAACACCTCTGTCATGTTTATCTCTGCCACTATCTCCAGAAGTGCATTCCAGGTACCCACCAAGCTCCGTGTGATAAAAAAAACCGTGCCCCATACATATCCTTTAAATTCCCCTCTCTCCTCTTAAACACATGCCCTCTGGTATTAGATATTTTGACCCTGAGAAAAAGAATACCACGTGTTATATACTCTATAACTCTGATTTTTTTTTAAAACTTCCATCAAGTCCCCATCATTACAGGTCAAACCTCTCCATATAGTATATGCCCTCTTGTCCAGGCAACATCCACACCCTCTCCAAAGCCTCCACAGCTTTCCTATAATAGGGTGACTAGAATTGAAAACAGAACTCCACATACAGACTAACCAGATTTTTATATGGCTTGATACAGCCTAACCAGAGTTCTATATGGCTTGATATGGAAACACCAATACCCTTGAATGGAAAAGCCTACAAAAAGTAGTAGATACAGCCCAGTCCATCACAGGTAAAGCCCTCCCCATCACTGAGCACATCTACATGGAGCACTGTGACAGGAAAGCAGCATCCATCATCAGTGATTCTCACCATCCAGGTCATATTCTCTCCTCACTGCTGCCATCAGGAAGGAAGTACAGGAGCCTCAGGACCCACACCACTAGGCTCGGGATCAGTTATTACCTCTCTTGAACAAGAGAGGTTAACTTCACGCAACTTCACTCACCCCAACACTATGGACTCACTTTCAAGGATACTTCATCTTATGTTCTCAATATTTACTGCTTATTTATGTATTATTATTATTTTGGCTGCTTTTTGGTGTTTCTTTGTATTTGCTGTGTATGCTCACAAGAAAATGAATCTCAGGGTTGTATATGGTAACATATCTGCACTTTGATAACAAATTTACTTTGAAATTTGAACTGTAAAGCTGTAATGTAACTTACCTCTTTAAATCAGTGCCTCAAATAATAAAAGCAAGCACGCATTTATTAATTGAGGTACCTGATCAACTTGTGTGGCCACTTCCAGGAAGTTATGTATTTGGACCTCAAGATCCCCCTGTACATCAACACATTGTGCCATGCAGCAAGTTTGACTTGTGCCAGAATAGATTCCAGGCAGCTGGTACCATTGTATCAGGAGGGATTCAGGGTGGACCTTGTGGCATTAATTGCTGGGGCCCATTAGTCCTCCTCTTTCTCCGGCGGCGTAGGTGCCTACTGCGTTCCCGTCCTCCCACGGCTGTAGCATCTCGGGTTCCCTGGCACTGGCCGCAAGGTAGGCAGGTGATGCATTCCACCATGTAACCCGGGTTGGGAGCCTGGGTACACTCGCCTTATCGGGGTTCCCTGGGAACTGTTCAGTTCCCAGGTTCTCCCTCCAGGTCAGCATCATCTCTTCAGGAGCCCAGCCCAGAGGTGGGGGAGGCATACCACTTGGTCCCTCGACTCATTCCCTGAGTCTTAAGGTGCTCCATCTGACATCATAGCTCTTCAATCTCACCGTCAACTTCTAATCCCATTTCTGACACGAATGTGGCAAGCATTTAGTTCATGGTGATGGACAAGAAGAGCTCATTCATCTCAAGTACCAAATTTATTGTGAGGTAGTAAGTCAGAGAATCTACCCCACAGGAAAGTCCAACAGATTCTGGACAAACCCGCCTAAGGAATTCTTCAGCAGGATCCCGTGCATTACTGAAGAAATCTGGACTGCCAGTAGGCACTATGCAAGACACTTCTGCCTCAGGCGATGATACCACAATGACTTAATGAGCTCCCTAAGATACACAAGGAGGGTTCTCCCATGAGGCCTGTTGACAGTGGGATAGATTCTCCAACTTACTGCCTAGCTAAGCGTTTAACGACCATGCTGTCTCCCTTTGTTGGGGGCTGAGAATCACATCACGAATTCGACCGATTGCTTTAAAACAATAACCAACATCCCCCTGACCTTGCAGGACATATGGTCAGTTTTGCCGTGGTCTTCCTGTTCATGAGAGTTCCCATTAAAGACAGCTTGATCCTCCTGTAGCCAAGGTGATAAGGGTACCGCTGACCTTTTTGAACACATCCTTACATCGGCGTACTTCCTGTATGAGGGGAAATACTCGGAACAGACAGACGGATTGGCCATGTGTTCGCCTTTGTCACAGGCTATTGCTAATTTCTACATGGAGGACTTTGAGGAGAGGTCTCTGAGTTCATTGCCCTTACGCACCAAATGCTTCTTCAAATATATCATTGACACCTTCGTAGTCTGGCCAAATGGACTCCAGGCACTCCAACAGTTCCATGACTTCTGAACAGTGTACATCAAGCATTCAATTTACAATGGAGATGGAGAAGAATGGGTGCCTCTCGTTCCTGGACATTCTAGCATGACAGAAACTGGATGGTAGCCTTGGACATGGCGTCTATTGAAAATCCATTCACACGGACTTATACCTCAACAATAACAGCCATCATCACGCCTCCCAAGGTAGAGCAGTTCTCTCTACTTTGATTAACCATGTAAAAACTTTCGGACCCTGAGAGTCTCCCCAAGGAAATAAGAGGATTACACATGACATTCCTACAGAATGGTGAAGGAAATTAATCGAGCTCTTAAAAGGGCTGACAGAAAAACCGGGAAACCTAACAACAAGGAGGAACCCATCTCTACCGCCAGTTTCCCCTATATTTCCAAGGTTTCTGGAAGAATTGCCAGGGCCCTGAAGAAATACACAATACACAAATCCATAAGGAAGCTCAAATCACAGCTTATGCAGGTCGAAGATGACCTGGGACCCAGGTTAGCTGGTGTTTACAGGATTCCCTGTGAATGCGGAAGAGTGTACTTTGGCCAGACGGGATGCATGGTGGAAACCGCATCAAGGAGCACAAGACGTATATCCTTTTGGTTTACCTGGGGAAATCGGTTGCAGCAGAACACTGCATTCTCAGTGGCCATAGGATTGGCTTTGACGGCACAAAACTACTGTGACACAACAGTGGTTTTTGAGACCGCCTGATAAAGAAAGCCATTGAAATAAAACTAGAAGAAAAGTATCTTAGCAAAGAGTAAGGTCTCACTCTAAGTAAGAACTGGAATTTGATTATAAACAATTACCTGTACCCGGCTGGAAGCCCAAATAAAGTTTATTCATCTCACCATAGTTCCATGAATACATTTTAAAGCAAAAACAATATGTAGCGCTAGCCACTAGTAATTCTGGGGCAAGCTGTTGACCAATCTCCTGGAGTGCCACAATGTTTTGCCTCTCTCCTTATAAACTGGTCTATTGTTGGTACCAAGGATCTTACTGTATTCTGGAAATATTGATATTCATGGTAAAACAGAATATTGACAACTTGCAGTATAAAATTGCAACAGAATCAGAATCAAAATTAGGTTTATTATCTCTGACATATGTCATGACATGTTGTTTTGTACATATATTGATAGTTCACAAATCTGATGGCAGAGGGGAAGAAGCCGTTCCTAAAATATTGAGTGTTTCTTCAAGCTCCAGCGTCTATCTTAGCTGGATCTGTATCTACTCCAGCTATGAGACTATGTGCCCAACATAGCTAACAGATATTTGGCAGAACTGGCACTTGTCCAGGGAAAGTTTTAACCCTTCAGCTTTCAGGCAGCCCAGCACCTTCAGCAGCCTTGCTTCATGTTCTTCCAAGGTGGATCCAAACACTATGAGGTCATTCAGATACACCAATACCTCAAGCAAGTTCATGTCCACCACCGTCTTCTCCATGACCCACTGGAAGGTTGCAGGAGCTCCCGAGATGCCCTGAGGCATCCTTTCGAATTGGAAAACTCCCAGGGGACATATAAATGCCATTTTCTGTTTGTTGGCTTCACTCATGGGGATCTGATAATATCCACTCTTCAAGTCCAGCACACTGAACCACTTCGCACCACACAGGCAGGTCAGGGACGGTGCGCCTGTTCAGAGACCTATAGCCCACACACATCTGTACCTTCCCATTCTTCTTCTTTCAGGCCACTACTATTGGGGAAACATAGGGGCTTCAGGACTCGTGATGATCCCAGCTTCCTTTAACTTACACAAATGCTTCTAAATGTCCTCTACCTCTGCAGGGACCATTTGCCGCAACCCTTCTCTGAACAGGGCATCCTCGGTCACCCGGATAGTGTGACACGTGCTCTTGGAACGACCCACATCAAACTCGTCAGTGGAAAAGACACCTTCCAGCTTCAACATTTTCTCCACCGTCCTCCTCTTCCAACCCGCAGGAACCGGAGAATCCCTGCAATTGAATGACTCAGCGGTCAACTTTCCCACTTTTTCCAATAGTTTCTCCCTGGCTTGTCTCACAGAGACACTAGACATTACCGTCACTGGGAAAAGATGCGCCGGGGCATCCCCCACTTGAAGGTGACCTCTCTCTTTGCAGTGTTCCTGACAATCACTGCCATCTTGCTCACCTGCACAACCAAAGGCTTCTGCAGTTCGGTTCTCACCAGTACCCCAGCAGGAAATCCCAACTCCCCCTCGTGGTCTTCTGGAGCACCCACTAAGAGGGCTTTGCTGTCAGGAACTCCGGGAAATTTGGGGATCCCCATCACTCTTGCTACTTCCCTGAGCCGTACCACCACTGGCTTCGACTGGGTGAACCACCCAGCCTCAAATTCACTTGGTCCATCTCGGACACTTCTCTCCCCTTTTTCGATCTCTCAGTCTCCATCTCTGGTGACAGACTGTCCACTGACGTCTTCTATAAGCCCACTGGCTCTCAAAACTACCTCGATTATACCTCTTCCCACCCTGCCACATGCAAAAATGCTATTCCCTGTTCCCAGTTCATCCGTCTCCACCACATCTGCTCCCAGGATGAGGCTTTCCATTTCAGGACATCTGAAATATCCTCTTTCTTTAAGGATCGTGGTTTCCCTTCTGCCGTCATCAATGATGCCCTCACCCGCATCTCCTCCATTTTCCGCACTTCAACCTTCACCCCATCCTCCCACCACCACAACAGGGACAGAGTTCCCCTTGTCCTTACCTACCACCCCACCAGCCTCCAGACCCAATACATTATCCCCTGCAACTTCGCCACCTTCAACAGGTCCCCAGCACTAAGCATATCGTTCCCTCTCTACCCCTTTCGGCTTTCTGCAGAGATCGGTCCCTCTGCGACTCCCTGGTCCACATGGATCTCCCACCTGGCACTTATCCCTGTAAGCGTAAATGCTACACCTGTCCCTACACCTTCTCTCTTGCCACCATTCCGGGCCCCAAACCGTCCTTCCAGGTGAGGCAACACTTCACTTGTGAGTTTATTGGGGTTATTTATCGCATCCGGTGCTCCCGGTGCGGCCTCCTCTACATCGGTGAAACCCGACGCAGGTTGGGGGACCGCTTCGTCGAGCACCTCTTCTCCATTCGCCACAACAGATGGGATCTCCTGGTTGCCACCCACTTCAACTCTGCTTCACATTCCCATTCAGATATATCCATATATGGCCTCCTCTACTGCCAAGATGAGGCCAAACTCAGGTTGGAGGAGCAACACCTCATATACCGTCTGGGTAGTCTCCAGCCCCTTGGTATGAACATTGAATTCTCCAACTTCCGGTAATTCCCTCCCCCTCCCGTCCCCCATCCCAGTTTCACTCTGCCCCCTCCCCCAGCTGCCTATTACCTCCCTCATGGTTCCGCCTCCTTCTACTACCCATTGTGTTTTCCCCTATTCCTTCTTCACCTTTCCTGCCTATCACCTCCCTGCTTCCCCTCCCCCACCCCTTTATCTTTCCCCTTACTGGTTTTTCACCTGAAACCTACCAGCCTTCTCCTTTCCACCCTCCCCCCACCTTCTTTATAGGGCCCCTGCCCCCTCCCTCTACAGTCCTGATGAAGGGTTCCGGCCCGAAACGTCGACCGATCTTTTCCACGGATGCTGCCCGACCTGCTGGGTTCCTCCAGCGTGTTGTGCATGTTGCTTTGACCCCAGCATCTGCAGAGTATTTTGTGTTTACGAACCCCACAGTCCCTCATCTGAATTTGGTATCCAGCCCAATGCAGCCACTGACTCCCTCAAAAGCAGCTCGAAACACCGGGTGCACAGACAATGTTCCCAGAAAGCCCTTGCCAGCCTTCTCCTTACAGGCCCCCATGACCCTCCTCACAAGAGGAGTGTTGGCTCCCACCAGAATTGAAATGTCGCCCTTCTCAACGGGGTCCGGACAAGCCAGCTCTAATGTATCAAGGACCTCAGACACTCCCACATCAGCCTCCAAGAATTCCAACTTCACTGACAAATAACCATTGTACAGATAATCACTAGCACCAAGCCCCTAGATCTCCAGTGCCCTGAATGGGTTCAATGGTAAATGCTTCAGATACTAGTTGTAAAATGAACGGTACAACAATGTAACCTGCAACCTGGTGTCAAGTATGGCTTTAGCATAAGTACCCTTTATCTGTAGCAACACACTGGAGCATGGTCCCACCAAGCCTTCAGAAACTGGGCGTTTCGCTTTCCTTGGTACATTGCTGGGAACGTGTTCCCCCAGAGACACCAGGCCATTCCCTTAGAGGATCCGCCCCTCTATCAGCTCCATCATATGGTGGGGGCGGTGGGGGGTGTCCACACCTCTGACAATAGCCGAAACATCTCCGTTCTCAACTCTGCCACAATCACCTCTACCACTCCCGAGGACTGTACCCTGCTGACGGAGGCTTCCTGCACCTCCGATGCCTTCTCCTCTTCCCGTACCTCTCTGATCAACTCAACAAAAGAGGGAGGGGGCACATCTTACGAGACTGTCGGAGACCCCAAGCAATCAGGCCTTGGGACTGGGTGTCCTTGGCTATCTGATCCATTCTTAACTGATCCACCTCAGCCGCCTGAATGACCCCTCTGCGCTGCAAGCAATTTAGCTGCCTCTCTTGCCGAAAAATATAAGCAGAAAGCTTCTCCCCCTTCTCCTGACACATGTACTGAGCTCCATTGGGCTTCCTGTCGTACTAATAGCATTGTCCAGTGCTTGTATGTAATCACTCATAGTTGCCAGGGTATACCACAACCTGACGGCTCTCACAACATCAGCAGCCCGCCCACTCAACCTCTCAACCAATCTCTGTCATTTTGCGTCATCAGAGCACTGCCACTCATCTAACAACTGAGAAGTCTGCTCCGCCCAAGTCTCATAGTCCTCCCCTTTAGGGGTGGGCGTAATTCCAGAGAATAGGTAGAGCCTGCCATAACCGGGGCTTTGAACCTGAGCATTTTTCCATTTATTCACCAGAGAGGTAAGGGTGGATACTAAATCAGAACTCTCACTCTCCCCTGGGGGACGGGAACTAACTAGACATTTCAAATCCGACCACTCCTTCCCCTCACTCCTCAGAAACGATAGAACCCTGTCTTTGAAATCTCAGCGCTGGTCTGCATTAAAATGAGAGCTGCGCCAGTCATTTTATCAAACCTCCACCCACAATCGCAACTTTAACAGGACTTAACAGACGAGTTAACAATTCATCCAGAGTACGAGTAACTACCCCACTGGTTCAATGCTCAGGGTAATCACACAGCATCCAACGAAATCAATCCCAAACGTAGCCCCACAATTGTAACCCTCAATTCGGCTAACAGCTTAATCTAGGGGATGATAGCCCCCGGCCCAGCCAAGCTTAAGAAATCTTGTTTGGGTGGATGCTGTACGATGTGTCTCCTGTTACAAATCAGTACCACGAGATAACAAACAGTACACAATATGCAATTAACTGGTTGAGCTTTATAATTCTTAATTTGACTATGTGGTTAGTAAAGAAACAAAGAAAAGAAAAGGGGCCCATTTTCATGAAACAGTCTAATGCACAAACGTTGGAGCTCACAGTTCATCCATTTGTTCCCGTCGACCTCCTCCGAGTGTAGCCGACCCTCGGACCTTCGCTCCTCAGTCCACTCCATCCAGCGGTCTACCAACTCTCTCCATTCGCGTCCTCTCTCGTCATTGCTCCCCAACAAAAACCGCAAAATCCCTCTGTCAGACACACAAGAAAGAACAACATCCCACTCATTAGGTAACATGCCCTGTTATCACTAGTCATAACCCAAACATTGCTGCTATAGAGAAACCATTACCTCAGCCTTTGCAGTGAAACATTACAGAGAGGCCACTACATTAGCAGTGAAACCTTACAGCATGTTACAATATTATTTGAAGCATTTCAGAGATAGCAACATATTCCACTAGTATGGTGATACTGCTCACACCACGATTGTATTATTTTCATTACATGTTGAAGGAATGTCATAGTTATTATGTAGAGTGTAACTTTTTCTCTCGTGTTATTATGGATTATGAATTGATGTTTTTGAAGTGGTCATTTTAATTTCAATGTTTCTTGGTGAGACTTTTTTTTGTGCCTAAACATAAAAACACATAAAACATAATGAGGTGCATTTCCAATATATCTTTATAATTTTTATAAAGCTATATCCACCCAGTGTCTGTAAGTTCTTGGATATGGAACATGCACACACTTCTAGCTTGAAGTGCATCAAATGTCAACAAGCAGCAGCCCCCCCCCTTTACCCACATCTGAAACAAGTAACGAATGTAGGTTCTTCCCACCAACTTTGCCATAACTTAACCACATGGTAGCCAGTCCCATTAATTCACTCATCCTTTGTCTCTACCTCCATCCTCCTCTCCCCCACCTGGCTCCATCAGTCCATCACCCTCTCCTTGCCTGGGTCCACCTATCACCTGCCAGGTGATGCTTCATCCCTGCCTCTCATCTCTTTATACTGCCCTGATCTCAGTCTTGATGCAGGATCTCAACATGAACCATCAACCATCCCTCTGTCCCCACAGTTGCTACCCAGGTTCCTCCAGCTGCTTGTTTTTGCACCAGATTCCAGTATCTGCAGTTTCCTGTGTTTCTGCTTGTAAACGATGGCACTATTGTAATGTCAGTACCATGGCTAGTATTACACGAATCTACCCTTGTAATAATAATCAGAGAGGCACAGAGAGATCTGTAATTACTGACAAGTACCTTTATTGTCCTAACGAAAGAACATGTAAACTTACGCAATCAATAGCTGTGTGCACACCTACCGAGTTTTCCTGACCTTCCATGAGCAGTCAAACACAGAAACGATATTACCAGTTAAAATGGAGTTTCTGCTGCTGGCCACATGTTCCATTTCGAATCTCCATGTATCCGTGGGGTTCACATGCACGATCCTTGTTCTCATACAGAGTTACCACTGCCAACACACTTAAAGCATCTGCTTTTATATCTATTTCTTACCAATTCAAATATTGCATTCCATTGTCAGTGTCTGTAGATCATGTTTCTGACCTTTAACTCTGCTCCAGGCCAGCATCCATTGATTGCCCTCTTCCCAATAAGTGACAATCAGTAATATGTGGCTCTTTGTTCTCAATCAGCTTGAATCACACAGGCCAACATTCACAAACCTGCATGTTATATCCAACCAAAGAACACATCACAAATAACTCCTTATTTGGAAATGATCCTTAGTTCAGCAGATTACCTGAGGAATTATTGGGCCTTCTTTAAAACACTGATCAAGCCAAACAACTAACACACAAAATGGAGAACGTGAAACAGTTCCACAAAATGGCAGCCTCCATCTCCAAGCATATGGCAGAAACAAAGACAATTGGTCCGTCTGCTTCCACTGTTCTTGATTCATTCAAATTCACCGATTTGCAGACTGTAGTTTTTTCTGTCCAACATTGGTCAGAAAAAATTTCAGTTAATATAAAAGGCATTTTCATTCCAACCAATTCTTTCTGTTGACACAATAATCATCAATAACATTAACTTTCGGCAGGCTATGCTTTAGGAAACACCAAACAAATAATATGCAAGGTGCTTGGAGTAGCAGCTTTGGTGACAGCAATGTTAAAAGCATGTGCAAGATAAAGCACAGCAGATCTTTTGTGGAATGCAGATACTGCTCATTCCTCAAAAAATTCCTCAGTTTAAGCACAGAGCTATCAGAGATGCTGTTTCCAGGGAGATGCCCTTTAAATCCCATGAATTACCCTCCAGTGTGCAGTCAACTCCCGTTAAACAGTTGGCTGATGGAAGGATAAAATTCTCATCTGAACTGCTCTTGTTGCTTCTTTAGTGACCAGTTATTTTGACCCTCTGTAATTCTCGTTATGTATTTGCAAGAAAGTTAACCAATTTATTTGGGATTCCAAGTTTCTGATGTTCTCTGAAAGAATGCATCTACAGCTGTCTATCTGGGTTCTCTATATGGCAAGATACTGTTATATTCAGCAGATGACTGAAATGCTTTGTGCTATGAATGGAATGAGCTAGTGAGTAACATATGCCACACATTCCAGAGCTCTTGATATTCCTCAATTGGTGATATCTTGTTGCATCTTGTTAGAAAAGTCAAACTGCTTTATCACTAGTGCTTAAAGTCAATTATGCATATTGTGTCTTCTGTCCTGGAGCATATAATTGTGTTTTCAATTGCTGCCTGAGCTGCGAACTGTTGTAGATCAGTTTACAAAGCTGAAGAACTTTATCACTTCAAGTTCGTTTCTTTGTTATGTCATGAGTTCCTAGAAGATAGTGGGGCATTATTCTGACTGGACTCTGTGACCAGTAGAGTTCTTCAGGGATCAGTACTAGGACCACTGTTAAATATAAACAATCTGGATGGAAATCTACAGTAGGTGTACAAACACTAGAAAATCTGCAGATGCTGGAGATCCAAAGGGACACACACAAAATACTGGAGGAATTCAGCAGGCCAGGCAGCGTCTATGGGAAAAAAACTGAAGAAGGGTCTAGGCCCGAAACATCGACTGTTTACTCTTTTCAAAGATGCCTGAAGGAGGGTCTCGGCCCCGAAACGTCAACTGTTTACTCTTTTCCATAGATGCTGCTTGGCCTGCTGAGTTTCTCCAGCATTTTGTATGTACAGTAATGGGCTGATTAGTAAATATGTAGACAACACAAAAATTGGGCATGGTTGTGGTTAGTGCAAAAGGTTGGCAAAAGATACAGCAGTATATAGACCAGTTAGAAATGTAGGCAGAGAAATGGCAAAATAACCCAGATGAGAATGAAGTATCACATTGCGGAAGGTCAAATGCAAGAGAAAATACAGTGAGTACAGCAGGGGGCTGAGTACACAGCCTTGTGGGGCACCGGTGCTCAGAGTGATTGTAGAGGAGAGCTTGTCCCCTATTTTCACAACCTGGGTCCTGTCTGTGAGGAAGTTGAAGATCCAGCTGCAGATCTGGCAATCTACAATCACTCTGAGCACCGGTGCCCCACAAGGCTGTGTACTCAGCCCCCTGCTGTGCTCACTGTACACCCATGATTGTGTAGCCAAGTTTCCATCAAACTCAATATGTAAGTTTGCTGATGATACAACAATTGTAGGCCACATCTCGGGTAATGATGCGTTTGAGTACAGAGAGGAAATTAAGAGCCTGGTGGCATGGTGCGAAGACAATAACCTATCCCTCAACGTCAGCAAGACGAAGGAATTGGTTGTTGACTTCAGAAGGAGTAGCGGACCGCACAACCCAACTTACATCGGTGGTGCGCAAGTGGAACAGGTCAAAAGCTTTAAGTTCCTCAGGGTCAATATCACAAATGACCTGACTTGGTCCAACCAAGCAGAGTCCACTGCCAAGAAGGCCCACCAGTGCCTTTACTTCCTGAAACTAAAGAAATTTGGCCTGTCCCCTAAAACCCTCACTAATTTTTTATAGATGCACTGTAGAAAGCATTCTTCTAGGTTGCATCACAACTTGGTATGGAAGTTGTCCTGTCCAAGACTGGAAGAAGCTGCAGAGGATCGTGAACACGACGCAGCACATCACACAAACCAATCTTCCGTCCTTGGACTCCTGCTGTTGGAGCAGTGCTGCCAGGATAATCAAGGACACAACCCACCCAGCCAACAGACTTTTCGTCCCTCTTCTCTCCGGGAGAAGGCTCAGGAGCTTGAGGACTCGTACGGCCAGATTTGGGAGCAGCTTCTTTCCAACTGTGCTAAGACTGCTGAACGGATCCTGACCCGGATCTGGGCCGTACCCTCCAAATATGCGGACCTGCATCTCGGTTTTTTTGCACTACCTTACTTTCCATTTTTCTATTTTCTATTTATGATTTACAATTTAAATTTTTAATATTTACTATCAATTTGTAATCCAGGGAGCGGGAAGTGCAGAATCAAATATCGCTATGATGATTGTACGTTCTAGTATCAATTGTTTGGCGACAATAAAGTATAAAGTAAACTATAAAGTATAAATATACAGTAAATGGCAGGACCCTTAGGAGCATGGATAACCATGGGATCTTGATGTGCATGCCCATAGTTCTTTGAAAGTGGCCACATGAGTAAATAAGGCAAAGTAAGTTGTATGGCATTCGTTAGTCAGGATATTGAATATGAAAGTGAGAAAATAAAACTTACAGTTGTATGAAACTCTAATAGGCTCATATTTGCAGTATTGTGTGCCGTTCTGATCGTCACATTTCAGGACGCACATGAAGATGTTGGAGAGTGTGTGGTGGGGGTTCACCAGGATATTTGTGTGGATTAGAGTCATGGGGTACTGCAGCACAGAAACAGGCCATTGGGCCCATCTAGTCTGTGCCAAAGTGCTCTTCTGCCAATTCCATCAACCTGCACCCAAACCATATCCTTCCAAATCTCTCTCATCCACGTACCTATTAAAACTTCTCTTAGCTGTTACATTTGAACCTGCATCTACTACTTCCATTGGCAGCTTTTTCAATACTCGCATCACTCTCTTGATTTAAAGACATTTCCCCTCAGATTTCCCTTAGATATTGTATCTTTCACCCTAAACATACTACCTCTAGCTCCAGTTTCAACTATCATTAGGGGAAAAGCCTGCATGTATTAACCCTATCTATCATCATCATCATCAGGTGCCGTGCCCAGTTTGAGCTTTGACTGCCATGGCCCACGCACTCCTGTCTTGGGTCAAGTGGATCAGCTCATTGGTATTCATTTCCAGTTCTCTGGCTGCTGTCTCCATCATAATTTGTCTTTGTCTTCCTCTTGCTTTCTTCCCTTCAATCTTTCCCATAATTACCGTGCATTCTAACTCTTCTTTCCTAATCACATGTCCAATGAAGTTACGTTGCCTTTTCATGATCTCATACATTATTTCTCTTTTTGTGTTTGCTCTGTTCATGACATCCTCATTAGATATTCATTTCGTCCATGATATTCTTTGCATCCTCCTCAAAAACCACATCTCTGCTGCTTCAATTCGTTTCCTCATGTTACTAGATATTATCCAACATTCTGAGCCATATAACATAACTGGATAAACATAACATTTCGATACTCTGAGGCGGGTTGTCATGCCTAGTTTAGTGTTGGTCAGTATATTCTTCATTCTCGTAAAGGTGTCTTTTGCCATCCCTATTCTTCTTTTGCTGTCCATGTCGCACCTGCCATCTGATGTCACCCAGCTTCCTAAGTAGCAAAAGTTCTGTACTTGTTTTATGTCTTCCCCGTTTATTCTCAGCCTGCAGATAGGATTCTCCTTCTTTTTGGGTATCACCATACATTCTGTCTTTTTGCAATTGATAGATAGACCCACTTTTGCACTTTCTTCAGCAATTATATTAATTAAGTTTTGTAGTTCTTCCTCCGTACTTGCAATTAACACAGTGTCATCTGCATATCTGAAATTATTGATGTTTTCACCGCCAACTTTGATTTCCAAGATGTCTCTTATTTTTTGTAATATTGTTTCACTGTACACATTAAATAAATCAGGGGAGAAAACACACCCTTGTCAAACGCCTCTCTTGATTTTCGTAAACTGACTCATTTCTCCATCTATTCTTACAGCGGCAGTTTGTTCCCAGTACAGATTTCTGATTAGGCGGAGGTCTTTCGAATCTAGATCTAGAGTTTTCTGTAATATTTCAAATAATTTATTGTGCTTCACTTTATCAAATGCTTTTGTGTAGTCGATAAAACAGACAAACAAATCTTCTTGCACTTGAATAGCTCGTTCTGATAGTATCCTTAACATCAATATCGTGTTTCTTGTACCTTTGTCTTTCACAAAACCACATTGTTCTTTGCCTATTTCAGCTTGTATCTTACTTTTAGCTCTTGTCATCAAAATTCTTCGAAGTATCTTGGTGATATGACTCATTAAACTTATGGTCCTATGTAATTCACATTCTATTGCTCCAGGTTTCTTAGGAAGAGTGATAAATACTGATTTTTTCATCTATTCTGGTATTATTCCAGTCTCATAAATGTCATTGATTAAATCAGTAAGTTTTTCAATTTCATAATCTTCAAGGGCGATAATTTGTTCTATTACTAATTCATCAGGACCTGCTGCCTTTCCTTTCTTCATCTTATTTATTGCATTACGAACTTCAGATTTTAAAATACTTGGACCTTCAATCTCGGACCCTGTCTATACCCCTCATAATCTTGAATACATCTGTATGATCTCCCCTCATTCTGTTGTGGGAGGGGAAAGATCCAGTTTTCATGGTCCACGTGGGTCCCAATGACATAGGTGGAATGAGAGAAGAGCTTCTGCTGGGGGAATTTGAGCAGCTAGGGACTAAATTAAGGAGCAGAACAAAAAGGTAGTAATCTCTGGATTACTACCTGAGCCATTTGCAAATTGGCATAAGGTCAAGAAGATTGGAGAGTTAAATGCATGGTTCAAGGATTGGTTTTGGAGAAGTGGGTTTGAATTCATGGGAAATTGGCAGCAGTATTGGGGAAGGAGGCTATATGATGGAACAGTTCAGGAACAGTGGAAGACTTCCGAAGAGATTTTTCACAGTGCTCAACAAAAGAGTATTCCAGTTAAAAGCAAGGACCTAAGGGTAAGGAGAGCCAGTCTTGGAAAACTAAGGAAATAAAAGAAGGCATCAAACTAAAACCTCGTGCATACAAAGTTGCCAAGAGTAGTGGGAAACTGGAAGATTGGGAAAACTTTAAAAAAACAACAAAGTACTACTAAGCGAACAATAAAGGAAGGGAAACATAGAAAATAGGTGCAGGAGTAGGCCATTCGGCCCTTCGGAAGATGGATTATGAAAATAAACTAGCACAAAATATAAAAACGGATTGTAAAAGTTTTTATAATTATATAAAGTGGAAAAAGGTATCTAAAGTGAACGTAGGTCCCTCGGAGGCCAAGAAGGGGAAATTGATATTGGATAATGAGGAAGTGGCTGAGGCTTTGAATGACTATTTTGTGTTGGTCTTCACAATGGAGGATGCATCTAACATGCCAAAGTAAGATGTTATGGTTGCAATGGGAGGTGAGGAACTCGATACAATAGCTATCACTAAGGAGGTAGTGCTGAGCAAACTTGTGGGCCTGAAGATAAATAAGTCCCCTGGTCCTGATGGAATGCATCCCAGAGTACTGAAAGAAATGGCAGAAGTTATAGGAGAGGCTTCTGTGATAATTTACCAAAGTTCTCTGGACTCTAGGCAGGTCCCGGCAGATCGGAAGACAGTGAATGTCCCACCACTGTCCAAAAAAGGATGTAGGCAAAAGGCAGATTAAGTATAGGCCGGTTAATTTAACATCTGTATTTGGGAAAATGCTTGAAGCTATCATTAAAGAAGAAATAGCGAGGCATCTGGAAAGAAATGGATCCATCAGGCAGATGCAGCATGGATTCAGCAAAGACAGGTCCTGTTTGACAAACTTACTGTAGTTCTTTGAGAATATAACAAGTGTAGTGGATAGAGGGGAACAGATGAACGTTATTTACTTGGATTTCCAGAAGGCGTTTGATAAGCTGCCACATAAAAGACGTATCCATAAGATAAGAATGCATAGAGTTGGGGGTGATGTATTAGAATGGATAGAGGATTGTTTAACTAATAGAGAGCGGAGAGTTGGGATACATGGGTGTTACTCTGGTTGGCAATCAGTGGTGAGCTGTGTGCCGCAGGGGTCAGTGCTGGGCCTGCACTTGTTCACGGTATACATTAACGATCTGGAAGAGGGGGCCGGGTGTAGTGTATCTAAGTTTTCTGATTATACTAAATTGAGTGGAAAAGCAAATTGTGCAGAAGATACGGAGAGTCTGCAGAGAGATATAGATAGGTTTAGTGAGTGGGCAAGGGTCTGGCAAATGGAGTACAATGTTGGTAAATGTGAGGTTATCCACTTTGGAAGGAAAATTGAAAGAGCAGATTATTATTTAAATGGTAAAAATTTACAACATGCTGCTGTGCAGAGGGATTTGGGAGTGCTTGTGCATGAATCACGAAAGGTTGGTTTGCATTTGCAGCAGGCTGTCAAGAAGGCAAACGGAATGTTGGCCTTCATTGCCGGAGGGATTGAATTTAAGAGCTGGGAGGTTATGCTGCAGCTGTACAGGGTACTGGGGAGGCCACACCTGGAGTACCGTGTGCAGTTCCAGTCCCCTTACTTGAAGAAGGATATACAGACGTTGGAGGCGGTGCAGAGGAGGTTCACCAGGTGATTCTAGAGATGAGAGGATTAGACTATGAGGAGAGATTGAGTTGTCTGGGGCTGTACTTGCTGGAATTCTGAAGAATGAAGGGAGATCTTAGAGAAGCATATAAAATTATGAAAGGGATAGATAAGATAGAGGCAGGAAAGTTGTTTCCACTGGTAGCTGAGACTAGAACTAGGGGACATAGCCTCAAGATTTGGGGGAATAGATTTAGGACAGAGATGAAGAGGAACTGCTTTTCCCAGAGAGGTGAATCTGTGAAATTCTCTGCCCAATGAAGCAGTGGAGGCTACCTCAGTAAATACACTTAAGACAAGGGTGGATAGATTTTTGTAAAGTAGGGGAATTAAGGGTTATGGGGAAAAGGCAGGTGGGTGGAGACAAGTCCACGGCCAGATCAGCCATAATTTTATTGAATGGCGGAGCAGACTCGACGGGCCAGATGGCCAACTCCGACTCCTATTTCTGATGTTCTTATGCTGCACTGCAGGGAATAAAGCCCTCACCTATGCAGCCTTTCCCTATAACTGAGGCACTCAGATCCAAGCAATATCCTTGTAAATTTTCTCTGCACTTTTTCAATCTTATTGATAGATTTCCTATAGGTATGTGACCAGAAGTATGCACTATACTGTACACTACATTTGACCTCACCAATTACTTGTACATATGCAACATAACATCGTAACTCCATACTCAGTGTCCTGATTTATGAAGACCAATGTGCCAAAAGCTTTTTTTTATGAACCTATCTACCTGCGATGCCACTTTTGAGTAATTATGAATCTGTATTCCAAGTCCCCTTGTTCTACCTAATACCTCAGAGTCCCACCATTCACTGTGTATGTCGTCCTCTAGTTTGTTCTCCAAAAGTGCAACAGCCTACACTGGACAATTCCGTTTGCCAATTTTTAGCCCATTTTCCCAGTTAGTCAAGAGCACGCTTCAAACTTTGACAGCCCTCCTCACTCTCCATCACCCCAAACTTGGTGTCATCTACAAATTTGCTAATCCAGTTTACCACATTATCATTTAAATCTTTAATATAAAAGATAAACAATAACGTTGGATCCAGTTGGCTACTTTAGCCTGAAAGCATAATGATTAGAAAATGTTAGCTATAAGACAAATATAAACAAATTTGGGTTGTGTTCTCTGGAGCATCAGAAGCTGAGAGGAAACGAGATAGAAGGTTATAAAATTATGAGAGGCATAGGTAGACTATTTTTCCCAGATTTGGAAATACAAAATATTAGAGGTTAGGTGTTCAAAGTGAGAGGGCGTGAGTTTAAAGGAGATTTGCAAAGCATGTTTTTTACACGGTAAGTGGTAGGTACCAGGAACACACTGCCATGGAAGGTACCTAAGCTGATACAATAGCAAAGTTTAAGAGGCATTTAAACAGAGACATAAACAGGCAGGGAATGGAGGGATACAGATAGGATTAGTTTGTGGTTGGACCAGACATGTTGGTCCAAAGTGTTTCATCCAGTGCTGTATTGTTCAGTGTTTATTGTAATTTTTTTTTGCTTTTATTTATCTTTAGGTTGTCATTATGCTAATAATGGTAGAAAGTTTTAGTTATTAGAATCACAAGGGAGGCAAAAAAACAAGCTTAAATGGGGGAATGAATTTTGGTATGATCCTGTGGATAAGGGGTTTAGTCAGTTTGACAAAATGACCTGTTGCTGAAGGTCTCGCGACAACTTTTCAGATACATTTTAACCATCATTTGATGTTCAAACTGAAGTTGTTTTCAATGAGGGTAAAGTCTAAGTATAATGCACATCAGGAAAGGAAATTTGTTACTTTAATGTAGCTTTACCAACTCCCCAAAAAACTTAGTAAATGAGTAGCACTCTGCAGCAGCAGTTAGATGGGGTGGTTCACCGATGAATGATATAAGTGACATATATGACATAAATGTACTAATGACATAATGTCTTATCTGCTTATAGGAAAGGCTATTGTGGGTAGAATTTGTCCTTTGTCATTAGCAACATTATTTTCAAATAACAAAATTTCAGAAGCATAGTGTGTTGTGCATTTACTGTATCAAGTATTTGGTATTAAGCATTTGAGGATGAATTTCTACCTTTGGTGTTTGAATTTGTATGATTTGTATGACATGGATCACCTATGGCAACAATGAGCACCTGAGTAAGTGTGATTGGAACGTAAGAGTGTGTAGGTGGTTACACGTGAAGTGTATTGCTTTCAAACCGCTTTACCACTGGCCTTTGGCATTTCCAAAGAATAATATGTTGGCTACCATCTCTCCCTAACATGGCTTCATCTATCTCATTCAATAATGTTGTGCTCGGGGTATGTGTCTGCCACCTCCAATATAGTATAATACTGCCACCAATATCAGTTATCTCCAGAGGATTGACTGCAACAAATATAGTATCTGAGTCAAGCACAAGTACAGCCTTCACTGTGACATATGACAGCCAGATAGTATGCTGCTCAGAGTTCTATCTTCACAAGTGCTTCCCATTTGGCATTGGACTGTCTTTGAATGCACTGAATTCCTATTCTAGTGGTTTTATTCAGACAAAGGTTTTGATTTTGATGAAAACAAACAGCACCAAACTCTTATTTCAGTTTCTTTAAATTGCTTTGAAGTTCTTGTATTTTATTCATCGGGAGATCTCCAGATACATTAGCTTATACTGTTTTTATTACAGTATTCAGAATAATGCGGAGGTTGTGAAATCCCATAAGAGAAAGGAGTATGCGCTATTTTGATTACTCATGCGCGTTAGTTAGCTGTATTAATAAGAAGGGGAATTTTGAAACTTCTGATTCAGAGACTGGTGTAAGACACAGTTTGTCTGACCACAGATGCATTATTTTGCAAAAACAGATTTAGAGACTATCATTACTCTGTGAATTAAATGCAAATCTCTTTTGAAAGTCAGACAAGTTCAAAATTGGTGGTTGGGTGTGCCACTTGGATACAGGAATGAACCCGATGTGGTCTTCTGCTGCTGTAGCCCATCTATTTTAAGGTTTGACGTGAATTCAGAGATCTCTTCTGCACACCACGGATGTAACACATGGTTATTTGAGTTACTGTCGCCCTCCTGTCAGCTTGAACCAGTCTGCCCATTTTCCTCTGACTTTTCTCATTAACAAGGTATTTTCACCCAGAGAACTGCCGCTCACTAGATGTTTTTTTGTTTTTCACACCATTCTCTGTAAACTCCAGAGACTGTTGTGTGTGAAAATCCCAGGAGATCAACAGTATCTTTATTCATTGCTGCCACATGATTAAATATTTGCATTACGAGCAGGTGTACAGGTGTACCTAATAAAGTGGTGACTGAGTGTAATTAATAATAAGAGAAGCCGCTTCTCAATGAAAGCTGCAGGTTCAGTACCGGTTACCTGAAATTCCATAATCCAAAATGTTCCGGAGTGCTGACAAGACATCACAAATGTATTTCCAGAATTAAGTATCATGGTAGCCTTTGTCTGTTAAACTGAAAATATGAAGTCATAAATGACATTTTTATCACTGACAAGCTTTTAATCATTTGAAAAACAGTTGCTTGAAATTCAAATTCATAGCAGTATATTATCTGGATTGTTTTATAGCGCTCTAGAAATTCACCTGAAATTCACTCTAGAAATACTCCAACAATCTGCTGGAGTAACTCAAGGAGTCAAGCAACATCTCAGGGATGAAAAGAATTGCAGACATTTTGGGTTGAATTCCTGCATTAGAACTGAGAGAAGAGAGGTAAGATGGTCAGTATATAGAGGAGAGGGAAAAGGTAAGACTGAAACCCAAGGTGATTACTGGACTGTGAGATGATAAGCAGCTTGTGCTGTGTAGGGATGGGAGATGGTGGAGTGAGGAGACATTAGCAGGTGAATCAGATAAAGGCAGACAAAGAGAAAAATAAAAGAGGTAAAAATAAAATAAGTTGGGGGGTGAGGAAATAAATATTGGAGATAACTGCAGAAACAGATTGGAGAGTTTAAAAGCAGGAACACAAAGGGTTGCCAGTATTGGAGTCTGGTAAGTATAGGAGGGGATAATGGGAACATTTGGGAATAGGTGAATGGCAGATGGAACAGAATCAAATAAGGGAGGGGGAGGGGATGAAGAAGCCTCTGGGTGAACTATGTGTTTGGTGAGTGGTCTATATATGTAGTGGAATGAATGGAACTATGAGGGGAAGGGGACAAAGACGGTGATGGGCAGGGAGAGCTGAAGGAGGCTGTGAGGAAAAGGGGGCAAAAGTGGGAAGACTTGAGGAGGGTTGGGTAGAGCCTGGTGGGGATGGTCAAAATTAGATAATCCTTCCTTCAATCATTTCTTGCCCCCCACTTCTAGCCCTCCCCATTCTTTTTCCCTTGTTCTCTGTCTTCTTGTAGGTGTATAAGATGATGAGGGGCATTGATCGTGTGGATAGCCAGAGGATTTTTCCCAGGGCTGAAATGGCTAACACAAGGGGGCATTGTTCCAAGGTGCTTGGAAATAGGAACTGTACTGAAGGGATGTCAGGGGTATGTTCTTTTATGCAGAGAGTGGTGGGTGCATGGAATGCACTACCGGCAGCTGCAGTGGGAGCAGATAAAACAGGGTCTTTTAAGAGACTGTTAGAAAAATAGCTTAGAGCTTAGGAAAATAGAGGGCTGTGCGCTAGGGAAATTCTGGCAGTTTCTAGAGTAGATTACATGGTCGGCACAACATTGTGTGCCGAGGGGCCTGTAATGTGCTGTAGATTTCTATATTCTATGTTCTATGTTCATTCCAATCCTGGTCCTTTCACTTCTGCCCCTTTCTCTCAAACCCTCCTCCAGTCCCACTACTATCCATCCTCATCTCCCTTCCCCTCCTGATTCCATACACCAACTACACACTTAGTTTACCCACGTGCTCCCTGCCCTGCTCCCTCTCTGGTTCTAGTTCCATCTGTCATTTGGCTCTTCCTTAATGGCTCCCATTCTTGTGTCCTTTACTTTCAGATTTCAGCACGTGTAGCCTTCTGAGTTCCTGCTTATCTTCCTCCAAAAGCTGTTTCTAATCTTCTCTCACCGCTTCCCTCGCCTCACTCCATCATCCAGCTACAACTGTCTCCCAACTCCACCTACTTGGTGCAACCTGCGAGTCGTGCTTCATCCCTCCTCAGGGCACCAACTATCTTGGGCTCCTGTCCCACCCTCCCCCTCTCCACTCTCACAGGATGCAGTGTTGCAACCTGAAATGTTCAGATCCTTTCCTCCCAAAGATGCTGAGTTCCTCCAGTAGATAGTCTGTTCCACCAGAATTCAGCATCTTGTGTCTCAATTTCCTCAACAGTTCTCCATGGATTGAAATTGTTTCCCAGGGATTACAGTCCCTACAAATAAGGAATTTCGTTGCACACTGCCAATAAAATTATCTAATCTAATCTAATAAAGGAGTTTAGACTAATCAATTGTAACTCTGAAACAAACATTTTTTATTACTAGATTATAACCCTAATATAATGTCTTTAATTTACCTTTTCTCCAACAACACCATCCCTTGATCTGAGTACTGACCAAATCTCATGACCCACTTTGGGACTCCTGACAGAGACTTCCATCTGAATCATCTTCTAGTGTTAGTAAATTATATAATTTCCATCCTCACATAGGTTACCTCACCCTTCCCGATACTAATCTCCCTACTGGTTCCCTCACCATTGCACTCCCATGGACCTTCTGCACAAGATCGAAAGAAGCTGCAGAAACTTGTGAACTCAGTCAGCTCCATCACGGGCACTGGCCTCCACAGCATCCAGGGCATCTTCAAGGAGCAATGCCTCAAAAAGGCGGCATTCATCATTAAGGACCCCCATCAGCTAGGACATGCCCTCTTCTCATTGCTACCATCATGAAGGACTCAGTGATTCAGGAACAGCTTCTTCCTCTCTGCCATCATATTTCTGAATGGACATTGAATCTGTGAACACTACCTCACTACTTCTATTTTGCACTACTTATTTAGTATAACTATTTTGTTTACATATGTGTGTATGTATATATACACACACACACATGTAAATATACACTTAATGTAATTCCATGTATTCACAGAGGGCTGGTTCGTCTGCACCTTCCAGAAATCCACAATAATTTTCTTTGTCTTCGCTACATTCTTTTGACACCAATCCACCAGCCGCTCCACTTCCTCTCTATACTCCGCCTCATCATCGTTCTTGATAAGTCCAGCCACTGTTGTGTCATCCGCAAACCTGATGACAGGGTTTGAGCTGGATCCTGCGACACAGTCGTGAATCCTCAGTAGTGTGAACTGCAGTGGGCTGAGCACTCAGCCTTGGGGAGCTAGAAATTCATCCCAGGTAGAAGGGGCATGTGGACTACTCAATGCTATGAAGGGTGGCTTGGTGTTTCTTTCTTTCCTGGGCAAAGAAGTAAAACCTTTCGGTTCCATGTCAGGCTTAGCATGCAATCAGTGTTTTTTGGAGGTCTGCATGCCAGGACAGAAGTTGGTGCCATTGCTTCACATCTCCAGTGACTGAGCTTCAATCCTGACCTCCAGTATTGTCTGTGTGGCGTTTATATATTCTGCCTGTGACCACGTGGGCTTTTCCTGGCGCTCTGATTTCTCTGCGAAGACTTGATTTGGCTAACTGACAGCTGTAAATTGAGTGTTGGTGTGTGACAGAAGGACCAGCTGTTGATGGACATGTGGGAGAGGAGGTTACAGAGGAATATGTAGGACATTGGACTGAAGGGAAAGCTCTGGTGACTGGCATATACTCCAGACCATGTAGCCTCCTTCCATAATATAATGTAATATGAACATCATCCCCATCCACCTAGCCAGATGGGGTTGTGGTGGGGAACTGAATTAATGTTTTCATCATCAGCCGCAAGCTGCAGCTGCTTGGATGATTAGACATTTTAGACCCCCATGTTATGAAAAAAGTTTTTCAGTATTATAACACTTTCTATTTCCTTTGGTGTGTCCAATGCTTGTACATTAATTTTATTTTTGTTAGCGTTGCTTCAGCTAATCTGTGTGCAATGAGATCTCATAGAAAGCAACAATTGAAGTGACTTTCTTATATAGTTTCCAAATGAAGTTTGTGATATATGTAACACCTTGGTTAATATTTTTACTGCTATGCTGTAGCTATTTCATTTTAGCAGTTCTGTAAGAGCAGGCTATTCTGCCTTAAGCACTTTTTGAACCTAAAGATAAGGGACTATGTCATTCATGTTAGGAGTGTTGTGTCAGCCAGTCAGGATGGTGGAATTGGGAGAAGGTTCTAGAGAGCACTGGGCAGAGAGGTTTTGGTGACGGACACTAGTGTGGGTTGAGGTTGTTTTGGCGGGAGCTGGGAAGAGACAGGAGGGAAAATGGTTGAGGATGCCGTCCCTGTTGCACAAGGTGCTTTGTGCAGGTGAATGGCTGCAAGGAGGAAGGACCAATACTCCTGTGGGGGAGCCCATTTGTTCGAGATGGATTTTGAGCAATATTTGGAAGGTGGTGTGTGCTTTCACACAGACTGTGGGTCCAGCGCATGAGTTAAAGACAACTTCAAGATGATTTCTAACTTTTGTGCACATTTGGACAGTGTTAACTGTAATGGGCCCTTTTTTTTCTTTTCTTTTTCTTACTAACTGTTCGATAAAGCTGAAATTTGTAAATATATTTTCTTTATAATGTATGCAGTGTACAATCTGTTATTTTTTGCTGTCAGGTGCAAGTGGGCAGCATTTACACAGTATTCACTCAGATTGGGGTCTCTGTGGTCGAAAGTGTTTCAGGATGGGAAACACCAGTCTGGTGGGGCCCAGGTCATATTGACCCTACATGGACAGAGTTTGAGAAAGGTGGTTTTCTCACTGCTGAGCCCATTGCTTTGTTAGCGAGGGGCTAACCAACCATGTTTCTAGAAATGCCTGGTAAAAATGGGCTTCATATATCTCTCGTAAAAGAATTGTTCTATTAGCATATCTTAAGAACCTTGTTGCAAAACCAGGTTTTTATCTCATTTACAATTTGTACCTTTTTTACATTTTAATCTTGACTGATTTTTCACCCATTGCTGGTGCTACAGTATGTCTTGACTTACTAACTTTGATCAATAAGGCATGCAGTAAGTCATTTCTAATAAACTCTGGCATTGCTCACTTTTATTAGGTATGTAGAAGCTTAATTACAAGCTGCTCTAGTAACGGGTCAGTGCTCTCAATAGATCTTGGCAGAACACCCTTTCATTTCAGCAGCAGTTTAATGTGCCTTTAATGAAAATGAAGCTATTTACATCTTGTAATTAATATAATGCTAATAATTTTCATTTTCAGATTCGTTGAAGAAAGTCAAGTTGTGCCCAATATTTTCCAGATTATATTGGTGAGTTCCAGATATTTTCTTGTCTTAGTATTATATAACTTCACACGCTGGGATTTAAGATGACCATTTTTGAAGAGGCAGGTTAAATACGTGAGTGGGGGAGTTAAAAACTAAACTGCTGGAGGAAGTCAGCAGGTTAAGCAGGATCTGTGAAGGCAAAGGGATGTCAGCATTCTGGGTCAAGGCCCTGCATCAGGACTAATGAGTTGGCTTCTCTCCTGCTTGTCCTCAGACCCCTCTCCCTCTTCCCCAAATCCCTCCCCTTCATTCTTCCATTCAACTTCTCTTTTATTACCTGACAGAAAGTACTTCATCATATGGCTTCTGTCCTTGTTGGTAGAATGCTGCAATATTTCTGAACTAATAATATTTTTTCAAGCATGTTACAGAAGTCATTCTTATAATGGCTTAAACTATCAAATGGCTATGGACCAAGAAGATCGCTAGAGAAACAAAGGAGAAAGTTAGGAAGAATCTCTGTCTCTCAAAGTTGTAGGAGCAATGGGCACTTTGGCATATGGCTTTAAAGAAAGGATAGTAGCCAGACCTTGCTGATCTGTGGCAACCACTCATTTACAGTCAATAGGGAAAATATGCTGAGTTGTACTTGGTTGCACTAATATTGGAAATTCAGATTTTAATCCTTAAGGAAGTCTTTTTACAGTGACTTACCTCTTCCCCTGGTTATGGCAAGGTCTGTCCCTGTGAACTGTTCATAAGCCAGACAGTTCCCAAGTTAGAAATTTGACCACAAACTGAGTTTACAGGTTGCAGAAGATATTTACATCCCTAAAACAACTGGAAAATCTATGCTGCCAGATGCAGGTTCAGATGTACAGGCTGTACATAAGTCTGGCATTCATTACCCAAGCAGGACCTGAAATTTTTTTCTCTTAAGTTGGTCTTTGTCTTTTTCAAACCTAAAGGGCAGAAAATTTGCTCTACGTAGACTTACATGGCTTCCAGTATCTTCTCCAACTTTCCACACTCTGTTTGAGAGCCTCACATTCTCAACTGACCCCAGTATACCTGTAATCCAAATCATGTGCATCGCTCCCTCAATGTCGCAAAAACAAAGGAGCTGGTTGTGGATTACAGGAGAAATGGAGTCGGGCATCAATGGATCTGGAGTTGACAGGATAAACAGCTTTAAGTTCCTCAGCATCCACATCACTGAGGACCTCACGTGGTCTGTACACACCTGCTGTGTGGTGAAAAAGGCACAATAGCGCCTCTTTCACCTCAGGCACTTGAGGAAGTTTGGTATGGGCCCCCAAATCCTAAGAATTTTCTACAGGGGCACAATTCAGAGCATCCTGACTGGCTGCATCACTGCCGGGTATGGGAACTGTACCTCTCTTAATCACAGGACTCTGCAGAGAGTGGTACGGACAGCCCAGCACATCTGTAGTTGTGAACTTCCCATGATTCAGGACATTTACAAAGACAAGTGTGTAAAAAGGGTCTGTAGGATCATTGGGGACCCGAGTCACCCCAACCACAATCTATTCCGGCTGCTACCATCCAGGAAACGGTACCACAGCATAAAAGCCAGGACCAACAGGCTCCGGGACAGCTTCTTCCACCAGGCATCAGACTGATGAATTCAGGCTGATTTGAGTGTACTCTATATTACATTGACTGTTCAATTTGTTATAAATTACTATGATTGCACATTGCACATTTAGATGAAGACGTAATGTAAAGATTTTTACTCCTCATGTACGTGAAGGATGTAAGAAATAAAGTCAATTCAATTCAAGTAGTTGTCACTGAGAGACACTTAGATTTTCTCTTAGCACTGACACCAAATGTATTACCTAATGCAATGCTGTGGTTGGTGTCAACTACTTACTGAGCTGGATGACTGACAGCCCCAGGAGAGCACTGTTCATTCATTGTTTTCCCAGGCTCAGTCTTCCAGCACCATGCCAGCACGAGGTTATTCCGTTTGAAAATGGCTGGTTCTCGCTCCTGAGTACCCTTGACAGCTCCTGACCTGCTTCACACATTGTCAAAACTGTCAAAGTAAACAGGTGTACTTTCAAAAGGGAAATGAAGTCATTCTGCAGCAGTGAGAGTTGCTGGCAATAGATAAATGGAAAGTATTCTTGAAGTAAGATAGTGAGGTGGAAAGTAAATGAGCACCAACAGTAAGGGTTTAGAGAAGCAGCTTCTTCTTAAGAGTCTTTTTTGAGGGTGAAATAAATATGGGGAAATTATCCAAATGGGGAAAGCAAGTGGAATAAATATGAAATAGCAAAACACAGCAGGTGCTGGAAATTGGTAAAAAGCTGCAAATTTCGGAAGTACGGATTAGGTTAGATAACATCTGAGAACAGAGAAACAGAGTTAATGTTTCATCCCACTGACCATTACTAAGAACGTAGAACAATACAGTGCAGGACAGGCCCTCGACTTATAATGTTTGTGCTAACTATAATGCCAATGTAAACTAATCCCATCTGCCTGCGTATAATCCATATCCCTCCATTCCCCACCTGTTCCTGCGCTATCCAAATTGCAACTCAAATGTAGTTTTTATATCTGTATCCACCACCACCTCTGGCAGCAAGTGCCAAACGCCTACCACTCTCTGTAAAAAAAAAATTTGCTTTTCACACCTTCTCAAAACTTTTCCTTCTAACTTTAGAGACATGGCCTCTAGAATATGATATTTTTACCTTGAAAAAAGACTCTCGACTTTCTGCTCTACGTATGCCTCTCATAATTTTATAAACTTCACTCAGGTCTCCGCTCAGCCTCTGATGTTACAGAGAAAACATTTCAACCTTGTCCAACCTCTTTTTATTGCTAATACGCTCCTGGTGAACGTCCTCTGCACTCCTTCCACAGCTTCAAGATGACTTTGCAACTTTAATACACTGACTGTTGGTAAAGCATGCTACACACTTGCTTTACAAAAAGCTCTGCTTATATTGCGACTTTCAAAATGCTATGGACTTACACCCCAAGATGTAGAGTAGCACACGGGAGGTGTGGAGAGGCACAAAGATCCTCACTAGCTTCGATCAGCCTAGCTGTAGAGATTTGAAATGCAACCACGAATGGGCTAATGAATTAAGCCAATTCTTCAATAGGTTTGCCAATTGCCCTCCTGTTCACTGCCCCCCCCCCAAGCACACCAGTCCAGGTACTGATGCAGCCAATGCTTCCTCAACTCCAATGCCTCCCCCCTCCCTCCTCCCTCCTCCCCACTTCAGTTCGACACTTGGATGAACAACACAGGCCTGTCCTTGCCCTGCACCTACCATCCACACCTTCACATACTGACTGCTATCATCCCCATCTCCACCTCCCCTAGCTCCCAACTTCCACCAACTCCCCTGTCATCATGGACTCACCTTCACTACTGAACACGTGAGGAGGGCTCTGGGGAAACTCAGATGGCAAAGCATTGGGACCGGATGGTGGGAACCCCAAGGTCCTGAGGGAGTGTGCTAGCAGTTGTGTGGAGTTCTCCAGCACATTTTCAGTCTGGGCCAACCAAAAGTCCTGAATGACCACCGTCCAGTGGCCCTGACCTCACACATCATGAAGACCCTAGAGAGGCTGGTTCTGGCTTACCTCCGACCCCTGGTCAGATCAGCCCTCGATCCCCAGCAGTTTGCCTACCAGGAGTACCTTGGAGTTGACGATGCTGTCATCTACCTGCTGAACAGAGTCATGTGAGGATCATGTTTTTTCACTTATCAAATGCCTTCAATACCATACAGCCCTCATTGCTGGGGGAAAAGCTTTATTCAATGCAGGTTGGAACTTCCACTGTATCCTGGATAACGGACTGCCTGACTGGCAGATCAGTTTGTGCAACTTCAGAGCTGTGTGTCAGACATTGGGGCCCCACAGGCTGCTTATAGCCATGTCAGACACACAGCTCTGAATATTATAGGCTTCTCCTTCATTGTTCTACCAGTCTGTTAATGCCAGTACAATGGCATCAACACAGGCTATGCCAACAGGCTCAATAAACTGATTAGAAAGGCTAGCTCTCTTATAAGAGTCAACTGGACATATTGGAGGCAGTGGTAGAACAAAGGACCCTACAGAAAATCCTTGCAATTCTGGACAATGTTTCTCTGCATGCCACATTAGCTGAACAGAGGAGCACTTTCAGTAACAGACTAAGACAACTGCACTGCTCCGAAGAGTGCTATATGAGGTCATTCTTACCCGCTGCCATTAGGATCCATAATGAGTCAACCAATAGCCGGGAAAATGATGACACCCCTCCTGTCAATCTGTTTGAGGTTACTTATTTTTTATTCTTTCATACTTCTCTTCTTATATTTGTACATCTGTTCACTTGTAACACTACTCTGACACTGTAATTTCCTTTGGGATCAATATAGTATCTACCTATCTAAGATCGCTCCGTATATCAATTCTCCTAAGGATCCTGCCATTTAATGTATATATTTCCCTTACACACAACCCACCATAGTATAACAACTCACATTTTTTTCTGGATTAAACTCCATCTGCCGTCCCTCCACCCAAATCTCAAACCGATCTGTATCCGGACGTATCCTTTGAAAACTTTCCTCACTGTCTACAACGCTACCAATTTTTGTGTCTTTGGCAAACTTACTAATGAGTCTATCTACATTTTCATGGAACAGCACAGCACAGTACAAGCCCTTTGATCCACGATGTTCTGCAGATCCTTTAACCTAAAATCAAACTAATTTGACCTTTCCACATAACCCTCCATTTTTCTTTCATCCACGTGCCTATCAAAGAGGTTGCTAAATGTCCCTAATGGATCTGCCTCGACTACTACCCCGGCAGCGCATTCCACACTTTGATCACTCTACCTCTGGCATCCCTTCTACTTAACTCCAATCACCTTCAATCATGCCCCACATATTAGCCATTTCCACCCTGGGAAAAGGTCTTTGACTGTCCATTCGATCTATGCCTCTTACACCTCTTTCAAGTAACTTCTCATCCTCCTCGCTCAAAAATAGAAAGCCCTAGCTCACTTAGTCTATGCTTTCTAATCCAGTCAGCATCCTGGTACACCTTCTCTAGACCCTCTCTAAAACTTCACATCCTTCCTATAATGAGGTGACCAGAACTGAACAAAATATTCCAAATGTGGTCAAAACAGAGTTTTATAGAGCTGCAGCATTACCTTGCAACTCTTGAACTTAAACCCCTGACTATTGAAGGCCAGCAAGCCATATGCCTTCTTAATTGCCCTATCAACTTGCGCTGCAACTTTGAGGTATAAGACCATAAGATCATAAGATATAGGAGCAGAATTAGGCCATTTGGCCCATTAAGTCCGCTCCTCCAGTTCATCGTGACTGATCTATTTTCCCTCTCAGCCTCAATCTCCTGCCTTCTCCCTGTATCCCCTTATGCTCTGACTAATCAAGTATCTACCAACCTGTGCCTTAAATATACCCAGTGACTTGGCCATCACAACTGCTTGTGGCAATGAATTCCACAGATTAACCACTCTCTGGCTAAAGGAATTCTTCCTCATCTCCATTTTAAAAGGACACCCCTCTATTATGGGCTGTGTCCTCTGGTCTTAGACTCCCCCACCACAGGAAACATCCTCTCCACATCCACTCTATTAAGGCCTTTCAGCATTTGATAGGCTTCAATGAGGTCACCTCTGATTCTTCTGAATTCCAGTGAGTAGAGGCACAGAGCCATCAAACACTCCTCATATGACAAACCTTTCAATCTCAGAGGCATTTTTGTGAATCTTCTTTGAACCCTCTCCAATGCCAACACATCCTTTCTTAGATATGAGGCCCAGAACTGCTCACAATACTCCAAGTGAGGCCTCACTACTTGTTATTTTTTCAAAGAATTCCAACAGATCTGTCGAGCAAGATTTTCCCTTAAGGAAGCCATGCTGAGTTTGGTCTGTTTATCATGTGTCTCCAAGAACCCTGAAACCACATCCTTAACAATCTACTCCAGCATCTTCTCAGCCACTGAGATCACTCTAAGTGGCCTATAACTTCCTTTCTTCCTGCTTCTCTCCCTTCTCGAAGAGTGGAGTTACATTTGCAGTTTTCCAGTCCTCCCAATCTACGCCAGAATCAGCTGATTCTTGGAAGATCATTACCAATGCCTTCATAATCTCTTCAGCCATCTCTTTTAGAACTATGGGATATATACCATCTTATCTCCTTTAGACCTTTCAGTTTCCCAAGAACCTTCTCCCTAGTAATGGTAACTTCACACACTTCTGCCACCTGACCTTCTTGAACTTTGGATATACTGCTGGTGTCTCCACAGTGATGACTGATGAAAAATACTCATTAAGTTCACCCACCATTTTCTCGTCCTTCATTACTGCCTCTCCAGCATCATTTTTCAGCAGTCCAATATTCACTCTCGCTTCTCTTTTGCACTTTATATGTCTGAAGAAACATTGGTATCCTTTTTAATATTACTGGTTAGTTTATCTTCATATTCCATCTTTTCCTTATTTATGATTGTTGGTTTTTAAAAGCTTCCTATTCCTCTAACTTCCCACTACGTTTTACTCTATTTTATGCACTCTCTCTTTGAATTTTATATTGGCTTTGACTTCTCTTGCCAGCCATGGTTGGTTGTGTCATCTTGCCTTCAGAATACTTCTTCCTCTTTGTGATGTATATATCCTGTGCCTTCCGAATTGTCCCAGAAATTCCAGCCATTGCTGCTCTGCCATCATCCCTGCTAGTGTTCTTTTCCAATCATTTTTGGCCACTTCCTCCCTCGTGCCTCTGTAATTCCCTTTACTCTACTGCAATACCGATACATCTGACTTAACTTCTCCTTCTCAAATTGCACGGTGAATTCTATCATATTATGATCACTGGCCCTAAGGGTACCTTCACCTGAAGCACTCTAATCAGTCTTAGTTCATTGCACAACACCCAATCCAGAGTAGCTGATACCCTAGGGGTCTCAACAATGAGCTGCTCCAAAAAGCCATTCTGTATCTATGGATGTGGACCCCAAGATCCTCCTGTTCCTTCACACTGCTAAGAATCCTGCCATTAACCCTGTATTCTGCCTTCAAATTCAACTTCCCAAAGTGTTTCACTTAATACTTTTCCAGATTGGACTCCATTTGCCACTTCTCAGTCCAGCATTACATCCTATCAACATCCCATTGGCAAGTTCTACACCATCCACAGCACCACCAACCTTCGTGTGTCATCTGCAAACAGAAGATGGCACTACCAAACGCGTGCGACAGCTTCCTGGTCATCAGAAAGCTAAGAAATCCAACTAAAAGCATCACTGAAAATACCTTTTTGAAGGTAAATTGTGTTAAATTATTGCCGCAAACAGTGAAGAGTTCAGTGATGGCGAGGAGAGTTTGGGGGATGAATTGTTGCAGATAGAGATACAATGCCTGTACTGCTGGACCAGGAGTGAGGTTGGATTACATTAAACATTTTGTATACCATCTGCTGTTATCACTGTGCAAGGCTAATGTCGGGAAGTTGTGGTCAGTCTCCAAAGTGCTCATCCACTGAGAAAGCTGTCACGTGACCAGGTTCATTGCCTGGTACCAGATCCGGCATTGCCTCTCTTCTAATTGCCCTTTCTACATATTGCGTCAATCATCCTTCCTGGATGCACCTTGCAAATTCTGCCCCATCTAAACCTTTTGCACTAAGAAGGTGCCAAACAATATTAGGAAAATAGGGAAGTTTAAGTCTCCCATGCGAATAAGGCTGTTACCTTTGCATCTTTCCAAAATTTGCCACCCGATCCCTGGCTTGGTGTCTCTGTTGCTGTTGAGAAGTTGAGGTTGTTTATAGAAAACTCCCAATAGAGTCATTGCTCCGTTCCTGTTTCCTGCTGCCAAACTGACACAGTGGATGATCCCTCCACGACATCCTCCTTTTCTGCAGTTGTGATACTATCCCTGATTAGCAATGCCACTCCCCCAACTCTTTTACCTCCGTCCTTGTCCCTTTTGAAACATCTAAAACCCCGGAACATCTAGCAGCTATTCCTGCCCTTGTGAAATGGCCACAACATCATAGTTCCGTCTACTGACCCATGCTCTAAGTTGTTCTTGATGTTTCTCACATTAAAGTAGACACATTGCAACCCATCCAGCTGACTACAATTATGCCCTATCCATTGCCTATCCTTCCTTAAATGATCTCTGTATCTAACTTGACACCAACTGTCCCATCCTCTGACCTATCACTCTGGTTCCCATCCCCCTGCAAACCATTTCATTTAAATCATTTATCCAAAGAGAGGTTCCAACACAAATCCCATTGGAACACCACTGGTCACAAATCTTCAGTCAGAATGACACTCCTTCACCACTACTCTCAGTTTCCTATGGCTAAGCCAGTTTTAAATAAAAGCCACTAAGTCATTGTATGTCCTGTATACCTTTAATCATATAGTTTACCATGAGGGACCTTGTTAAGTACTTTACTAAAAGTCCATGTGGACAACATCCACTGCCCTACCCTCATCAATCATCTTTCATTATTGCACATGGTAACGAGGCGGTTAGTGCAGCGCTAATACAAGTAGGGGTGTCAGAGTTTGGAGTTCGATTCCAATGACGCCTGTGAAGAGTTTGTATGTCTTCCCCATCAACGCATGGGTTTCCTCCGGGTGCTCCAGTTTCCTCCCACAGCCCAAACACGTGATGGTTGCTAGGATAATTGGTTATTGTAAATTGTCCCATGATTAGACGAGGGTTAAATTGGTGGGTTGTTGGGCAGTGAGGCTCGAAGGGCTGGAGAAACTATTCCGCGCTGTATCTCTAAATTAAAAATTCAAGTTCGTTTATTGTCATCTGATTGTGTGTGTGTGTGTGTGTGTGTGTGTGTGTGTATATGTATATATATGTATATATATGTATGTATATATATATATATATATATATATATACACACACACAACATACATACAGCACATAAAACAAAATGCTACATTATCAATAAGTTAATAAAATTTAATTCGAAATGCATCTAGTAAAGCACAGCACAAACAAGCAGTAAACAGTAAAGAGCTCACTGGCCCTGTGATGAGACCGCGGTGGTGGCGGGGTACTCAGCAGTCGTCAGTCTCACAGCCTGAGCTGTTCCCAGTCTGGCAGTTCCAGGCCTGATGCTTCTGCTCCTCCTTCCTGATGGTAGTGGGTGAAGGAGCTTGTGGGATGGGTGCTAGTGATCCTCAACAATACTTTGGGCCTTTTGTCAGCAACACTGCTGGAAAAATGTCACAACTTGGGGGAGGGAGACACTAATGATCCTCTGGCCGGATTTTACTGTCTTCTGTAGGATCTTGCGGTCTGATGCCTTGCAGCTTCTGTACCTTGCAATGATGCAGCCTGTCTGCTCATGCTCATGTAGAAAGTTGTTAAAATGGTGTTGGGAAGCCTTGCATGCCTCAGTCTCCTCAGAAAGTGTAGACGCTGCTGTGCCTTCTTGATTAGTTAAAATTAGAGTAAAATAATATTGGGTCTGATTATGTATACTATGACTGCCAATTGCATTCATCCACTGTGACTTTCCCACTGCAGCACATAACTTCATAACTTCTACAGCTTTGTGTCAGCTATTAACCTGGAGCCTTGGCTGGGATTATCATCTCAAACCGCAAAAAACCCCGAACAAATACAGGGGTGCCCTAATGGCCTTTGTTAGTTTATTAGTGTCTCCGATAATCAGAAATTTAACAACAGTTCAAATAGATTTAAATCATTTTAAAATATTATTTGAAAGAAACTATTAGAAATATATTTAATACCAAAATAAGGACAATAATAATATAAACAAAGAATAAACCTTTTCACAGCAATTACCTTCATAACTGGGCATCCCATTTCAAAGCTACTTGCACCATTGGCAGAGCAGGAGGTCAAGTGTACTGACATGATTGTTGGAGACAAGCTCACTTGCAAAGTGGTTGACACTGACCATCCTCGAATCAGAATCGGCTTTATTATCACCAGCATGTGACGTGAAATTTGTTAACTTAGCAGCAGCAGTTCAATGCAATACATAATCTAGCAGAGAGAGGAAAAAATAATAATAAATAAAATAAAACATTATAATAAATAAACAAGTAAATCAATTACACATATTGAATAGGTTATTTAAAAATGTGCAATAACAGAAATACTGCATATTAAAAAAAGTGAGGTAGTGTCCAAAGATTCAATGTCCATTTAGGAATCGGATGTCAGAGGGGAAGAAGCTGTTCCTGAATTGCTGAGTGTGTGCCTTCAGGCTTCTGTATCTCCTACCTGATGGTAACAGTGAGAAAAGGGCATGCCCTGGGTGCTGGATTCCTTAATAATGGATGCTGCCTTTCTGAGATACCGCTCCCTAAAGATGTCCTGGGTACTTTGTAGGCTAGTACCCAAGATGGAGCTGACTAGATCTACAACCTTATGCAGCTTCTTTTGGTCCTGTGCAGCAGCCCCTCCATACCAGACAGTGATGCAGCCTGTCACAATGCTGTCCATGGTACAACTATAGAAGTTTTTGAGTGTATTTGTTGACATTCCAAATCACTTCAACCTCCTAATAAAATATAGCCGCTGTCTTGCCTTCTTTATGACTACATCAGTATGTTGGTACCAGCTTAGATCCTCAGAGATCTTGACAACCAGGAACTTGAAGCTGCTCACTCTGTCCACTTCTGATCCCTCTATGAGGATTAGTATGTGTTCCTTCGTTTTACTCTTGTTACGTACCCCAGGACGGGTTAAAAGAACCAGCAGAAATGGAACACACCTGGAGTCTGTTTTTGCTGTTAACTAATTCTGTTTTATTAGTAACTACGCAATACAGTAATATAAAACTAGATAAGTCAAACAGGTTAACAGAGCTTATGCATATATATAGGTGTGGAAATATAAACCCAAACTTCTTCAAACTTAGGTGGTAATTGATACAGTCTTACGATGGTATGTAAGCGAAGTCAGTTCAGTTCAGATGCACAGGTTAATTAATGTGAGGTGTTTGTAATCCAAAGGCGAATGTTGTGAGAAGGCAATTACGTCGATCTTCCACAGATTCCACGACAGCAATACAAGATAACAATAGTAGTAGGTTTTATCTCCCAAGTTGTTCCAATCCACACACAAAATATCACTGACAGTGATCTTCAGCGAATATCCTTTCAACACAAGTGGTACCACACCCGAATTCAGCTACGGGACATCTCAAAGTGGTGGCCACAGGATACTCAAACATGAATCCACATATGGATTATCACCAACAGTAGCTTATCACAAAGGGGACCCTCTTCAAGGGAACCACCACCCAGGCAAGGGTCGACACACCAGTAGATTTCACAAGGTTACCCCAAACACACAACATGGTAGCCACTTATCCAGTTCCACGACATACGAAATAACTCCAACAGTGATTTGCCACAGGGGTGCCTTTCTTCAGTGAACTACCACACCCAGACAAGGGTAAACACACACGTGGTATTCACAAAGGTTTTCCCCTCACCAGAGATCCCACTCCTGTGGATTAACTACGTGACAATCACACTTTCGTAGTCGAGTGGAAACAAACTCACCTTCTTAGAGAGAGAGTCCAAACAGTGATCTCTTTATCACTAGGTTTCTCCTGTTTCAAACCTATCTCTCCTCTCTTCTCTTCCTGCAAACTTGTTCTAGTTGCAGAAAACTTGTGAGAGTCATTTATCAATACTCGGGATCGATCTCAACTCATCCCTTTTGGGCTACTGAAAGATTAAACCAGTGACTGACTCACTGGTGTCTTTCATTGAGCAAATCCATCTTGACTCTAACTGTGTATGTCTGTGTGTCCTTGTATATTCAAAACAAGCTGCAGAGAAACCATAACATTGATTGTCCATCAAATAACTCCATATCTCTCTCTCTCTCTCTCTCTCTCTCTCTCTGTCTCTCTCTCCCCCCCCCCCCCCCCCAAACAGTGTCCAAAAGTCAATCTCATTCTCCCGGCATTTTAAAGTCACAGTCCACAGAAAATATGAACCCTAGGGGTACATAATGCCCTTCCTGAAGTCCACAATCAGCTCTTGTACATAATGCCCTTCCTGAAGTCCACAATCAGCTCTTTCGTCTTACTGATGTTGAGTGCCAGGTTGTTGCTGCGGCACCACTCCACTAGTTGGCATATCTCACTCCTGTACGCCCTCTCGTCGTCATCTGAGATTCTACCAACAAAGGTTGTATCGTCAGAATATTTGTAGATGGATCCATCCGGCTCCCTTGCACGCTTTCCATCCATGCTGGGTTGAGTGTCGAGCTAGCAACTCGGCCTCGTAAAAATAAGAAAGCCTGCTAAAAAAATGCCGTCATGACAGCGTCCCAATGACTCCACTCAGAGTTAAGCAAAGAAAGAAGTACTTGAGCTATGCCTAGCCACACAGTCATGTGTATACAGAGAGTAGAGCACTGGGCTAAGCATACACCCCTGAGGTGCGCCAATGTTGAGGTGCTGAGGTGCTCCAGTGTTGAGGTGCTGAGGTGCGCCAGTGTTGAGGTGCTGAGGTGCGCCAGTGTTGAGGTGCTGAGGTGTGCCAGTGTTGAGGTGCTCCAGTGTTGAGGTGCTGAGGTGCGCCAGTGTTGAGGTGCTGAGGTGCGCCAGTGTTGAGGTGCTGAGGTGTGCCAGTGTTGAGGTGCGCCAGTGTTGAGGTACTGAGGTGCTCCACAGCCAATCCTGGCTGTTTATGAAGAAGTAGACTGAGTTCATTAAATTAAACTATCTCTGTTGCTTTGTTTTTTCCTCCTCAACCCCTCCACATCATTCCACATCACAAATGCCCCTGCAAGAATTCATCCTGCTCTAGCCCTGAAACTATAAAATTCTTGCTTTCTCTCCCTGCTTGCCATGTCTGAATACAGTTATTCCTTGAGTACAGTTCCCTACGTCCTTGGCCTTGCATTCAAAATGGTCTTTGTACCTCAGTCATTTTCCTCCCTTCAGAAATTATGTTATTTCATCCCTACTAAGGTGTAATTCCTTTTTCAACACCTCTATTCTGCAAAGTCTTGTTCCACTTCCAAAATTGATATCTGACCTGCTTTGGTCATGATATCATTTCTGGGCCATGGATTTTCATCTTGAATAGCAATGTGCTGCTCTGTGTGAATTAAAGCCTTTCCGTAAGTCTGCACAGGAAGCCAGCTCCAGTAAGAATTATGTAATGATGAGACCATTTTGGATAATTATTACACCAAGAGCAGAGCCGAAAGCAATTTCTTTGCCTCTATTTATAACATAGTCTGTTGTTAGAGCAACAGTTTCTTATAATGTTGAATTTTGTAAAGTTTTTAAGTAGTTAATTGTTCACCAAACATTAACATGTGCGGGCACAATGGCCCCAGCTTATTAAAACGGACATTAAATCTTGAGCAGGATAAGGAGGAAAACTCCACCTCCACTGAAATATTATGGAACTACTAAGGATCACTCAGAGTTAAAATGATTCATCCCAGCTTTTAAATTTATGTTTGTCATAAGTAAGTAGAGTTCCATATGTTCGTATGGAATACAGCATCTAGCTAGAAGTAGGTTGATAGGTTCTTAAACAGCATGGTATCAAAGGTCACGGGAAGAAGGCAGGAGAATGGGATTAAGAGGAATAATAGATCAACCATGATGGAGTGGTGGAGCAGACTTAATGGGCTGAGTTGCCTCATTCTGTTCCTAGGTCTTATGGTCTCATATTGAGCGTGCAGGGCCTAAAGGAATGCTGGGAATAGATTCAATAATGCCTTTCAGAAGCAATTTGATAAATAAAATGATACATGCTTAGATGAAGGCTGTTCTGTCCGACTGGTCTCTGCAAGCTCTAAGGGCAATCCAATTATTCCCACTCCTGTGTTCTTTACCCATTTTTCTGATTTTTTTTCTCTGTCAAAAATCAATTTCCTTTTGGAATGCTGCTATTAAATCTATTTTAATTGAATCCAAATCCTAATTACATATTTAATAAAGCTGTTCCTTATTACATAAATTATAACACTAATTGTCTCACTAAATTGATTGAGATTATTGAGAAGGATAATGGCAGTGGACATTGTCTGCATGGATTTCAGTAAGCCTTTGACGAAATCCCACATGATGGAGTCATAGAGTAATAGAGCACAGATGCAGACCTTTGGGCTCAACCGGCCATGGTGCCCACACATCAACTTCCAAAGGCAGATGGTCAGAAGGTCAAGACACATGGCATCTAAAGTGGGTTGGCTAATTGAATCCAAAGTTCGGATGGATAATAATATGCTGTAGACAGTCAGAGAAGATTCACCAGGATGTTATCCGAATTGGAGTACTTTAGTTATGGAGAGATAATAGTCTGGGCTTGTTTTCCTGGCCTGAAAGAGGCTGAGGAGTAACTTGGTAAAATAAAATTATGAAAGATATGGATAGTAGAGATAGAATCTTTTTCTCCATGGTAATGGTATTAAACACAAGAGGGTCACAGGTAGATAAGGTCGTAAAGAGAGCTTTTGGTACATTGGCCTTTATTAATCAAAGTATTGAGTATAAGAGCTGGAATGTTATAATGAGGTTGTATAAGGCATTGGTGAGGCCGAATCTTGAGTGTTGTGTTCAGTTTTGGTCACCAAATTACAGGAAAGATATTAATAAGGTTGAAAGAGTGCAGAGAAAAATTAACCTTTTTAGTTTAATTTATCGAAACTATTTATTTAAACTTTCACTTAATGATCCTACCTTTTCTCTTTGGAGGAATAAAGGAATTTTTTCCTTTATGGACTTGTTTCAAGAAGGTCGATTGATGTCCTTTGAGAAATTAGTAACTAAATACTCTCTCTCATATTCACATTTTTTGCAATATCTTTAGGTCAGACATTTTTTACAAGAATATTTAAGTAATTTTCCATACATACAAGATTCTGACCTGTTAGACATTATTTTAAAAATGAACCCTTTAGTGAAAAGCTTTATTGGGAAAATTTATAATTTACTATTACAACAGGATAATTATCCTTAAGATCAAGCAAGATTGGGAAAGAGAGCTTAATATGACCTTGATAACAGAGGATGGGTGAAGCTGGTTAACTCTTCTTCAATTTGTGCCAGTCATTCTCTAATTCAGTTTAAAATTGTACATCGTTATTATTTGACGAAGGAGAGATTGTCTAAAATATTTCCTAATGTAAATAGTCAGTGTGATAGATACAAAACTGAGATAGCTACATTGACACATATGTTTTGATCGTGTTCTGTATTGAAACAATTTTGGAAATCTATTTTTTCTATAATCTCTAAAGCTTTAAGAATCAATTGACAACCTAATAAATTGACAGTTTTGTTTGGTATAATTCCTCAACATATTCACAGTATTTCTATATCTGACCAATACGTAATTGCATTTGTCACATTATTGGCTAGAAGGGCTATTTTATTAAAATGGAAAGATGCCTCTGCTCCCACTTTGATACAATGGTTCTCTCAGGCGATGTTATGTCTTCGTTTGGAAAAAATTAGAAGCCAAACTTTTGATCCTAAATTTGACTTCGAGAAAAGGTGGGGTTCTTTGGCCCATTGTTATCATTTGATTTGAGTTAATAAAGATGGTCCTTTTCTGATGCTTGGGTATATGGATTTGGTTGGCGGATTGATGTCTTTTTTTTATGGAAACTTGTATGGCGTATAGCTCCGGGTTTGTGCTCCAAATGGGTGTTTTTCCCATTTTTTTTAGTTATTAGGGGATTTCTCTCTTTTAGTTAGTAGGGATTCTTTTTTCTCTTTCTTTCCTCTTTTCCATAAAAAAACACTTAATACTTTGTTTTTTGATTATTATTGATATACTGTTCAGCCTGGTTGATAGTTTAACTTTTACTCTACATATGGATATGTTGTCTTGATTATTTTGATGTATTTTCCTCTGTTGTTGATTTTCAATAATAATTAATAAAAAGATTTCAAAAGAAAGAAAGAGTGCAGAGAAGGTTTACAAGGATGTTGCCGGGACTTGAGAAACTCAATTACAGAGAAAGGTTGAATAGGTTAGGACTTTATTCCCTGGAGCGTAGAAGAATGAGGGGAGATTTGATAGAGGTATATAAAATTATGATGGGTATAGATAGAGTGAATGCAAGCAGGCTTTTTCCACTGAGACAAGGGGAGAAAAAAACCAGAGGACATGGGTTAAGGGTGAGGGGGGAAAAGTTTAAAGGGAACATTAGTGGGGGCTTCTTCACACAGAGAGTGGTGGGAGTATGGAATGAGCTGCCAGACGAGGTGGTAAATGCGGGTTCTTTTTTAACTTTTAAGAATAAATTGGACAGATACATGGGTGAGAGGTGTATGGAGGGATATGGTCTGTGTGCAGGTCAGTGGGACTAGGCAGAAAATGGTTCGGCACAGCCAAGAAGGGCCAAAAGGCCTGTTTCTGTGCTGTAGTTGTTCTATGGTTTCTATGGTGTAGGTTTAAAGTAACAGGAAGGTGATTTAGAGGAGATTGGAGGGGTAAGTTTGCCATACAGAAAGTATATGATATCTGGAACGTGCGAAGTTTACTAAATTCACAGTTACTAAATTTAACAAAACTTTAGATAGACACTTGAATAGGCATGGCACAGAAGAAGATGAATTTATTGTGGGTTGATGGAATTAATGTAGATGAGCAATGTAGTTGTGTGTACATGGTTAGCCAAAGAGTTGGTTTCTGTGTTGTATTATTCTTCTCACCTCCAATACTCGAACCTTAAATTTGTGCTTTCTGGCACTGCTATCATTTCTCCTCTCAGGAGAACAACTTGGTTTCTCTAATTTATCTATACTGTACATTAACCTTTCATATGCAGAGTGGTCATACCAGTAGTCCTAATGTTCCTTTCCAAGGCATTTTATGCTTCTATTAACAAAAATAGGACAACCAAGGAGAGGTTAGGTCCGACAAAGACAAAGGATGGTATTTGCGCTTGGAGTCAGAGCAAATGACTAATTGAGTACTTTGTGTACTACTACTACTACGAGGACTCAGGCCTAGGGGGCTGGCGTTGGGCATGAGGATGGACTCTCCACTTCTCCCTCTCCCTCATCAGTGTGTTCAGTTCATCTACATTAGCCGCGCTGCTGTCTTCTAGGAGCGTGTTGACCATAGTCTTGGGAGGGCGCTCAGGGTTCATCCTTCCGTGCCTGGGCTCCCATATGATGACTACGCTGGCAGGTAGCTCGGGGTGGCGTAGACAGTGCCCCACTAGTTGCAGTCTTCTCGCCTCGATTTTAGTGCTGAGCATCGGTAGGTTGTTATAGAGCTTGAAGTTCGTCATGTGCTGTTGCCAACTCACGTCAAGAGCCATCCGGAGCAATCGTGTAAAGCAACCACCTAGAGACTTTCGCATCGTCTTGGTGAGTGTCCACGTCTCGCATCCGTACGTGAGAATGGACTCTATGACTGCTACGAAAATCCTCTTTTTAAGCCCTCTGGTCAGGTTCGACTTCCAGATTTTCTTCATGTCGTTCATAGCCCTCCATGCCAGCGCCTTCCGTATCTTTATGTCCTTCTCCAAACTCATCATTTTTGACCCGAAGTACTTGTAGTCAAAGACTTTCTTAATGGTATCATTCTCACGGTCTTGAGAGTACTTTCGTCTCAGTTAAACGCCATGTGCTCTGTCTTTTTACTTTGTGTAGGAATTTATCAAAGAGAAGAACTTACTAATGATAGTGAAGACAGACTGGGGCATGCTAATGTGCTGGGACATTTTGAGATTAACAATTCAGAAGCAGGATCTTCTGAAAAGCATTAAGATGGATACGTCCCCAGGGCCTGATGACATACACTCTGTGGCCACTTTATTCGATAACTCCTGTGGTCTTCTGTTGTTGTAGCCCATTCACTTCAAGGTTTGATGAGTTGTGTGGTCAGAGATGCTCTTCTGCACATCACTGTTGTAACACGTGGTTATTTCAGTTACTGTCGCCTTCCTGTCAGCTTAAACCAGTCTGGCTATTCTCCTGACCTCGCTCATTAACAAGGTGTTTTCGCTCACAGACCTGCCACTGGATGTTTTTTTTTGTTTTTCACACCATTCTCTGTAAATTCTGGAGACTGTTCTGTATGAAAATCCCAGGAGATCAGCCATTTCTGAGATACACAAACCACCCCATCTAGTACCAACAATCATTCCATGTTCAAAGTCACTTAGATCACATTTCTTCCCCATTCTGATATTTGGTTTGAACAACTGAACCTCTTGACCATGTCTGCATGCTTTTATGCAATGAGTTGCTGCCATATGATTGGTTAATTAAATATTTTCATTAACAAAAAAGTGTACAGGTCTACCTAATAAAGTCGCCAATGAATGTATATCTCTGAATATTGAAAGAAGCAACTAAGGAGATATGGGCAGAAAACTGGCAGATGAAGTTCAATGGAGTCAAATGTAAGATGTTGCACTTTGCGAAGTCAGGTGAAAGGAGGAAGTATACAGTTAATGGTAGGCCCCTGAATAGCATTTGTCTACAGAGGAATCTTGAGTTCCAGGTCCATCGTTCACTGAAAGTGGCTGTGTAAGTGGATAAGGAAGTAAAGAAGGGCATGGACCGCTTGCCTTCATTTGTGGTGCTGATAAGTATAAGAATAAGGAAGTCATGCTGCAGATGCTGTATATAAAACTGTAGTCAGACCACACTTGAAGTATTGTGTGCAGTTCTGGTCACACCAGTATAAGAAGGAGCTTGTGAAAAATGTGCAGAAGAAGTTTATCAGGATGCTGCCTGGATTAGAGGGTATGATTTTCTGGAGTGACCTTTTTCTGCCATTTCTCAGCCCAGCTCTGCATCCTATCAATGTTCTGTTGTAATCTATGATGATCTGCACTACCCACAACACCGCCAACACTTTGTGTCGTCTGCAAACTTACCAACCTACCCTTCCACTTCCTTGTGCAAGTTATTTATAAAAAATGACAAAGAGCAGGGATCCCAGATCAGATCCCTGCAGACCACCACTGGTCACTGACCTCCAGGCAGTATATGTTCCATCTACAACCACCCTCTGCCTTTTATGGGCAAGTCCATAGCCAAGTTTCCCTGGATCCCATGCCCCCTGTTCTTCTGAATGATCCTACCACAGGGAACCTTATCAAACATCTTACTAAAATCAGTATACACTCCACTTTCATCAAAGTGCTCTGTAATATTCTCAATGAATTCAGTCAGGTTTGTAAGGCATGACCTACGCCTCACAAAGATGATGACTATCCCTAATCAGATTATGCTTCTCTAAATGCTCATAAATCTAGCTCGTAAATAAAGACCAGAATCCTATATACATTTTAATTACTTTCTCATTGCGGTTTTACCATATCATGAACTATGCACATGTTCCCTTTGTATTGCCTCCTCTCATTTTTCCCACCAAACGGTTACATTTCCCACTTCTTAGTATAAGATTTCATCTTTACTAATATTGTTGTTTTGTGTAATGTGATTTGGAGTTGACTGAATAAAATTCATGTAAATATCTATCATTCCACTAGTACATCTATTTTCATGGTCTATTTTTCGTGCAGTTCAACCTCCTTTAAAATTAAATAAATACAAAAAGAAGGTTGGAAACATTCAGGTCAAGGATTGTCTGCGGGGAGAGTAATAGAGTAAGGTTTCAGGTCCAAGTAACATCTAATTCAATAAAATACTTGTGTAGATACCATGCTGAGATGAAGAAGTGGATACAATATATGACTGGATCTTCATCTTGAGAAATGTAGAAAAATCAAAATCCTCAAGTTTTAAACTAATGCAAGTTAAGTCAAAACATCCGTTAACAATTTAAAATTATTTAATTAGAACTTATCTGCATGGGTCATGTCAATTCAAAGCAACCAACTTTCATGTTTTTGTTAGATCCCTGTTCTGAGAGTACAATAGAAATGTCATGCTTTCAAACTGAGTAGATATCAAGCATTTAAAGAAAGACTTGGCTTTGTGTAAAAAGTGTTATTAATACACCAGATAGGTGATAAAAGGAATTCAATCGTACAATATTTTTTGTTAATATAAAATGTTCACTTTTGTCTCATCTGTCGTGATCAGTGCCAATTTGTTTAATAATTGAAGGCTGCATATTTTATGAGCCTCTCTATTTGAAAGAAAAGACTAAAAGGAATTAGAAAAAGATCCTCACCTGTATGATTACTGCACTCTTCATACATCGTCCTTGCACAACAATGAGGGGACTGCTTTCATGAGTATTGCATTTACATAAATTTTAGTCGGATATCTCTGAGTCACATCACACACAGCAGTAATTTCAGCAATTTATGCAAGGGGAACAGCACAGAATTAAATAAAATTGTCATACAGCAAATTTAATTTGGTTCAATTTCAAGTTATTATCATCTGACTGTACATATACTGTATACAACCAAATGAAACAACGTTCCTCTGGACCATGGTGCACATGTATCACACACAGCACATAAAAATATTACCACAAATAAAATCAGTTAATAGAGTATAATTCAAAACGCATGGGAAGTGTGCAGCACAGGTAAACAGTAAACAGAAGCAGTAAACGGCCCACTGTACTAGTGACAACATCTCGGTGGTTGCAGGGTATTTATTAGTCTCACGGCCTGGGGGAAGAAGCTGTTACCTAGTCTGGCAATCCTAGTCCTGCTGTTCTTGTATCTCCTTCCTGATGGTAGTGAGTCACAGAGATTGTGGAATGGGCGGTCAGGCCCTTCATGTACAACACTCCCAGTGAATGTCACAAATCATAGGGCTGGGGAGGGAGACCCTGGTGATCTTCTGAGCAGTTTTTACTATCCTCTGTAGAGACTTGAAGCCCAATGCCTTGCAGCTTCTGTACCACACAATGACTGAGCCATACAGGACACCCCCATTGCTAATGTAGAGTTATTAGAGTGGGGCCAGGGAGTCTTGCACACCCCAGTCTAGGTGCTACTGTGCTTTCTTGACTAATAAGGAGGTATTGTGGGTCCAGGTTAGATCATCTGTTCTGTGCACATCAAGGAATTTTGTGCTCTTCACTCTTTCCACACCAATCACAACATTTCACAAGCCTTTTTAGCTCCTCTCTGTATGCTGATGAGGCCATCCTCTGTGGAATCATCAGCAAACTTGATGATGCCACTTGAGCTGGATCTGGCAGTGCAGTCGTGAGTCAGCAGCAGGCTGAGCACACAGCCCTGGGAGGCACCAGTGCTTAGCGTGATGGAACTTGAGATGTTGCTGCCAACTCGGACTGACTGGGGTCTTTCTCTCAAGAAGTCCAAGGTACAGTTACAGAGAAAGATGCTGAGTCCCGACAAGGGCAGTTTATCCACCAGCCTCTGAGGGATGATCATATTAAACACTGAGCTGGAGTCAATCAACAACATCCTTGTGCATGAGGCATCATTTTCCAGGTGCAACAGGAAAGAGTGGAAAGCCAAGGTTATGACATTATCAGTGGACCAGTTTGAGCAGTAGGCAAACTGGAGAGAGTCAAATGTAGCTGAAAGGTGCGATTTTACACGATCCATTACCAGCCTCTCAAAGCACTTCATGATTATTGAGGTTGGTGCCACTGGGCAGTAATCATTTAGGGCAGATGTTGTTGCTCTCTTGGGCACAACAATGATGGTGGCTGCCTTGAAGCCTGCAGGGACAGTGGACTGTTGCAAAGATACTTTAAAGATGTCCGTTATGACCTCTGTTAGCTGTACTGCACAATCTCTCAGCACCTGAACACGTAAAGTATGTTGCCTACAGCTTTGTATGCGCTTCACCTCAGCTACGGCAAGAAAGGATACCTGTTCCACGAGGAGAGAGGGTGCTTTCCTCGATGTCACATCATTTATTGCATCAAATCGTGCATAGAAGGCATTCAGCCTATCAGGAAGGGAGGAGTTGCTGTCATTGACACAAAGGGTGGACCTATACTCTGTTATGGTTAGTATACCTTGTCACATAGAGTCATAGAACACCACAGCACAGAAACAGACCCTTTGGCCCATCTAGTCCATGCCAAACTATTAATCTGCCTACTCTCATCAACCTGCACCCAGACTATAGCCTTCCAAACTCCTTCCATCCATGTACCTATCCAAATTTATCCAATGTTGAAATCGACCTCTCATCCACCATTTGCTCTGGCATCTCATCACACTCTCACCACACTCTGAGTGAAGAAGTTTCCCCTCATGTGCCCTTAACCCTTTTACCTTCCGCCCATCAAGTCTCACCCAACCTCAGTAGAAAAAGTCAATTTGCATTTACCCTGTCTACCCCTCATAATTTTGTATACCTTTATCAAACCTCTCCTCAATCTTCTACATACTAAGGGATACAGTCCTAACCTATTCAACTTTTCCCTATAGCTCAAGTCCTCAAGTTCCGGCAACATCTTTGTATATTTTCTCTGCACCCTTTTGATTATTTATATCCTTCCTGTAGGTGCTGACTTTGTCAAAGGCCTTGCTAAACTCCACGTAGACAACATCTACTGTCCTGCTTTCATCAACTTTCCTGGTAACTTCCTCTAAAAACTCCTATAAGACTGGTTAGACGCAACTTACCACATGCAAAGCCATGCTGACTATCCCTAAACCATCTGTTTGTCCAAATACTCATATATCCATTCCCTTAGAATACCTTCCAATAACTTTCCCACTACTGATGTCAGGCTCACCAGCCTGTGATTCCTTGGCTTATTCTTAGAGCCTTTCTGAATCAATGGAACAACGTTAGTTACTCTTCAATCCTCCTGCACCTCACTCATGGCTGAGGATGTTTTAAATATCTTTTCCAGAGCCCCTGCAGTTTCTGCATTGGCCTCTCACAGAGTCCGAGGGAACAGATTCTGGGGACTTATCCACCCTGATCTGCCAGATTCTGGGGACTTATCCACCCTGATCTGCCTTACAACAATAATTCTCTCCTCCTCTGTAACCTGTGTGGTGTCTATGACCTTGCTATGCGTTGTCTCACATCGATAAACCTTGTGTCAGTCTCCCGAGTAAATATTGATGCAAAAAATACATTTAAGACCTCCTCCATCTCTTTCGGCTCCATGTATAAATTACCACTCTGAACTTCCCTTGCTGTCCTTTTGCTCTTAACATATCTGTAGAAACCCTTAGGATTCTCTTTCACCTTCACCTTGTCCGCTAGAGCAAACTCCTGATTTCTTCTTGAGTGTTCTCTTGCATTTCTTATCCTCCTTCTGTACCTCATTTGTTCCTGCCCGCCTATACCCGCTACACACCTCCTTCTTTCTCTCAACCAGGGCCTCAATATCTCTCGAAAACTAAGGTTCTCTAAATCTGTTAACCTTGCCTTTTATTCTTACAGGAACATACAAACTCTGTTCTCTGAACATTTCACTTTCGAAGGCCTCCCACTTACCAAGTGCACCTCTGCCAGAAAACAACCGGTCTCAATCCTGACTTGCCAGATACTTTCTGATACCATCAAAATTGGCCTTTCTCCAATTTACAATTGAGGACCCAGAGCTATCCTTTTCCACAATTACATTGAAACTAATGGCATTATGAGTACTAAATGAAAAATGTTTCCCTACACAAACTTCTGTCACCTGCCCTGTCTCATTCCCTAATTGGAGATCTAGTATCACACTCTCTGTAGTTGGAACTTCTATGTGCCAATCAAGGAACCTTTCCTGAACACATTTGACAAACTCTTTTCCATCTAGCCCTTTTACAGCATGGGATTCTCACTCAATCTATAGAAAGTTACAATATCATGATCTCAATGTTTCTTAAAGCAAACTTTGATCACTCAACAAATTTGTTCTTCTACATCCCCTGGACTGGTGTGTAATCCCATTAATGTAGTTATACTTTTCTTATTCCTCAGTTCTAGTCATAAAGCCTCACTAGACGAGCTCTCGGGTCTGTCCTGTTACGAGACCACAGGTTTCGTTCACTGTGGACTGTCACTTTAAGAGACGCCTGGATGAGGCAGAACTATGATATCAGTATAGCAAGTTGTGACAGACCACTGGGACCTTCAGTTTGTAAGGAGAGAAAGAGAGAGACAGGCTGTTGGAACTTTAGCTTGTCATCACTATGGGTTGGAACTCTCCTACGCCCAAAAGATTGGGGAGATCATTGGCATGCAGTGCACAACGGATGTGTGACTGTCACTTCGTATAATCCATATGTGTGGATTTGTTGGAGTATCCTGTGGGACCACTGTTGTTAACCCTTACCTGGATGTGGGGGTGTTACGTGGTAACCACTTGTGACTGTCACCTGGTGATATTTCTAAATGGATTTCGGAACGACTCGACGGATAAGATCTTCGGCAACTGTTATTTCATTTACCCAGCGTGGAACCTGTGGAATTTCTTCGTAATCGCCTTCTGTCTACATTTTACAAATCTCTCCCCTCTCTCACTTATTCCATGGATTACTGAACTTTTCTACTTTACCATCTTAAGACTTTAAGCATTGTTTCCCAAGTTTGATAGTTGGGAGCTATATATATACATACACACATAATACTGTTTATTTCATTTAATCGTTTATATGTGGAGTAGATACTAATAAAGATAGTGGTTTTAACATCAAAACCTGACTCATTTGTGATCTATTGCTGCTGGTAGATAACAGTCGTGACGGAGCACTGCTATGACATTTTCCCTGAATCAGTAATTGCCACCCTCCCCCTTTAATCCCTCCCATTCTATCACATCTGAAGCCACGGAACCCAAGAACACCAAGCTGCCAGTCCTTCCCCTCCTGCAGCCGAGGCTCACTAAAGGCTACAATGCCGTAATTCCACGTCCCGATCCGTGCCTTAAGCTCATCCATCTTTCCAACAGTACTCCTTGCATTGAAATATATGCAACTCTGGACATTAATCACACCATGCTCAACTTTTCAATTCTTGATTTTGTATTAAGGCTTAACAGCATCCTGCTTCTCCACGACTGCTCTCCTATCTGTTCTGGTGCTGTGGTTACCATCACCACGCAACTCTAGTTTAACCACTCCCCCCCCGCCCCACCCCGTGCAGCACAGCAAACCTTCCTGCTAGGACGTTAGTGCCCTTCCAGTTCAGGTGCAAACCATCCATTCTGTACTGATCCCACCTTCCCTAGAAGAGAGCAAAATGATCCAGAAATCTGAAGCCCTCCCTCTGTAGCCTTGTGGTAAACTGGATAATTTTCTTATTTCTGGCCTCACCAGCACATGGTATAGGTAGCGATCCTGAGATCACAACCTCGTAGGTCCTGTCCTTTAACTTAGCACCTAACTCCCTGAACCCACTCAGCAGGACCTCATCACCCTTCCTACCCATGTCATTGGTACCAACATGGACCACGTTCTGTGGTTTCTCACCCTCCCAGCTAAGAATGCTGTGGACTGGATCTGAGATGACCCTGATCCTAGCGTCCAGGAGTCAACAAACCACCCAGGAATCTCATTCTCATCCATTGAACATCCTTTCTTTTCCCCTATCACTATAGCTTTCCTCCTTCTCCCCACCTCCCCTCTGAACCGCAGAGCCAGACTCAGTGCTCTAGCCCAGACTGCTGTTGCGTTCCTCTGCTAGATCATTCCCTTGAACGGTATCCAAAGTGCTGTTGAGCGTAAGTGCCACACGGGTACTCTGTACAGGCTCCCTTTCCCCTTTCCTAATCCTGAACGTCACCCTGAGTGTAACTACCTCCCTGTACGTCCTATCTATCAACCTCTCAGCCTCCCGGATGATCTGGAGTTCACCCAGTTCCAGCTCCACCTCCTTAACACAGTCTGTTAGCAGCTGCAGCTGAATGCACTTCTTGAACGTGTAGTCACGAACACTGGAGATCTCCCTACCTTCTCGCATCCCGCAAGTGGAGCATTCCAGTATCCTGCCATGGATCCCCACTGCTCTAAATATGCAATAAAAAATAAAGAAAGAATAAATAAAAAAAAAAATCTACCTACGGCCTAGATCCTCCTCGCCAAAATCTCAATAAACCAAAGCCTCAAATCCCCACTTCAATGCAGGACCACATACACAATGGCTGCCCCGCATAAACCTAACTATTTTTTTACCTTGCTAAATGCCTAATTATGCACAATCCAATGTTTCCTCATGACTGTAGCAAACAAATGTGTTTACTGCCTCTGCTCTCTTTTTTTTAAACTCTCTCTCCCTCCAAACAATCAGTGTCTTCTCAGGACTGAGGCACGCAAAACGTGCCGACTGTCCCTGCTTGTTTCTTTTAAACTCGTGCTCCCTCCAAGCAATCCGGTGTCTCCTTGGGACTGTGGCAAACGAAATGCATACTATGATGAAAAGGAAAATGCTGGAAATGTTTAGCAGGTTTGACACATTTGTGGAGAGTGAGTTAGAGTTAATCTTTCAGGTCAAAGGGACTTTCAGAACATGCACTGCATGTCCCTGGTGTCACAAAGGCGCCTGTAGATTTTCTGTGAGTACTCTCACTTTGCCTTCCTGATGGCATGGGAGAGCACAGCTCTTACTAAACTTAAAAGTTGTTTTATACCCCAATCTGAAGGCAGTATCCCAATTCCTAAGCAGTGCATGAGCCTCTGATGTCGACCTTGGTTTCTGGTTTGCTCTGGCAGTGTAGTGCTTAATGATGGTAACGTCCTCGATGCGTTTTCCTATGTAGTCAGTCACCAATCCCACATATTCATCCCACCTCCCTGAGCATGCTCCAGTCCGTGCTTTCGAAACAATCCTGCAAAGCTGAGGTGGCACCTTCTGGCCAAATCTTAATCTCCCTGTAAACTGGTTTGACTCACTTAACCAGTAGTCTGTATGCAGGGATTAGCAAAATGGATATGTGGTCTGAGTACCCAAGGTGAGGGCAGAAATCAGCCTTGTAGGCTCCATGAGCATTAGTGTAGACCAGATCTAATATATTCTCTCCTCTAGTTGCGAAGTTGATTTGGCAGGGCTTTTTTTTAATTTGGCATGATTGAAGTCACCAGCAACAATAAAGAAACCATCAGGGTGAGTGGCTTCAAGGTTGCAGATTGCACTTTCTGATGAGCTTCTGTAGGGCTTCCCCAATGCTGGCACAGGTGGCAGGGATGGGGGGAAGGCGAATGTAACCAGCAACATTCACAATGGCAGAGAATTCCCTCAGTAAGTAGACGGGCCTGCAATTCACCATTAAAATCTCTATCTGCAGTGAGCAGTGGGCTGTTACTACCAGGGCAATCACACGCCACTTCTTACTGACCTCCTTCACGGGTCTTACCGGAGGACACAGCATTTCTGTCCGCCCAAATGAAGATTAAGCCTTCTAGTCTGGAATGGTGTCCTGGAGCCACGTTTCTGTCAGGATGAATGGGCAGCAGTCCCTCATCTCCCACTGGTTCAGATGCAGATGCAGATAATCCAGTTTATTTTCTAGGGATCAGATGTTAGCAAATAGAATCGTCAGGAGAGCGGGCTTGCAGGGACCCACTTTAAATCTTGTGTGAATACCAGCACGTTTGCCATGCTTCTGCGTCCTCGCACACCACTTCCGACACTGTGCAGCTTCCTTGAGTGGCTGTAGTGGGCAGCAGCATGGGGTGAGTGCCCGCTCCAAACATTAAGCCTTAACCGCACAGCATCTTCGTGATCCAGTTCACTGGTGACGTAGACTTGCAGATATTTTAGACTTCCTTGTGTTTTTTAAAACCTTTTCCACTATCATTATCTTATCAGGCATAATGCTGCTGACATTTCAGCCTATTTAGATGAACAAAATATCTCTTGAGATAGCCTTCAGTTTGAAATGTATGAAGCACTTAGAGGAATAATTTTGTGCTTGAAAATTTGAGTGGTTAAATATTGATTTAGTTTATATGTATGGATAAATCATACAAATGAATTAGTTCAACAGTAGACCTGTAAAATTATGTAAGAACTGCGAATGATAGACGTTTCTTTCTGTATGCGGAACAGGACAAGAGGCCAAAAATACAAGAGTTAATACTGAGTTCTGGTGAGAATTCTGGAGAAATTACTTACCCAGTTTTTTTTTTAAGAATGGACATGGAAGTAGGGGAAAAGTTCACCATTGTGTTGGGCAAAGTATTAAGATGGAGATGTGGCGGTTTAGAGCTAGGAGCAGTTCTGAATGAGGAGCCCAGACCTGAAACATTAGCTGTAATTCTTTCCGAAGATGTTATATGTTCTGAGGACTTAAGTTTGATGGCTCTGGGGACCTGTACTCAAGTTTAAGTTCATTGTCACTCAACCATACATAACTAAATGAAACAATGCTCCTCCTGAACCAAAGTGCAAAACATATAGCACATAAAATGTTATTAACACAATATTAATGAACAATTTAAAAAATCAGTAGGTGTGCAAGTTTACATAAAGTGCATATATGACATATAGTTAAATAAACAACAATTTAATGCTACTGCCACTGTCATAAATAATGTGTACAGGGTGGTACCAGGGTACTCAGAGAGCTCACAGTCTAGGGGAAGATCCCAGCCTAACAGTCTTTATTGTACTGCAGTACCTTCTGCCTCACAGTAGGAGGTCAAAGAGATTGTGAGACGGATGGGAGGAATCCTTGATAATGCTGAGAGTTTTGCAAAGCCATGCTTCCAGTATATGTCGTAATGCAGGGAGGGGGGGTGAAAACGATGGTTCTCTCAGTGGTCCTCACAACCTGTTGCAAGGTCTTATAGTCAGACTCCGTGCAATTCCCATACCAGACAGTAATTCATCTGCCCAGGACACTTTTGATGGTGTTCCAGTAGATTGTGCTTAGAGTCGGGACAGGGAGCCTCATTCACCTCAGTCTCCTGTACTTTCCTGGCTAAGGAGCTGGTGTTGAGGGACCAGGTGTGATCGTCCATGATGTTCACCTGAAGAAACTTGGTGCTCCTGAATCTCCCTGTAGAGGAGACATTGATGTCCAGCCTGCACCTTCCTGAAGTCCACAATCATTTCTTTAGTCCTGTCACATTGAGACTCAAGTTGTTGTGTGAACAAGCCATTCTACCTCAGTTCTGTGTGCCGACTCATCGTCATTGCTGATGAGACCAACCACTGTACTGTCATCAGTGATGTGGTTAGAGCTGGGTCTATTAGTATAGCCAAGCAGTCCCAGATAGAGTGGATTTGGAGAAGATGTTTCCAGTAGTGGGGGAGTCTAGAACCAGGGCGCACAGCCTCAGAATACAAGAACATCCCTTTAAAAATAGAGACGAGGAAGAGTTTCTTTAGCCACAAGGCGGTAAATCATTGCTTCTTGGCTGTGGGCACCAAATTATTTATTTACTTATTGAGATACAGATACAGCCACGCTGCCCAGCAACTACTGATTTAATCCCAGCCTAATCATGGAACATTCTACAATGATCAATTAACCTACAAACTGCTACATCTTTAGACTGTAGGAGGAAACCAAAAGACCCAGAGGAAACCCACGCAGTCACAGGGAGACCCACGTGGTTGCAGGGAGACCTACGCGGTCTCAGGGTAACCCACGCGGTTGCAGGGTAACCCATGCAGTCATGGGAAACCCACGCAGTCACAGGGGAACCCACGCAGTCACAGGGGGACCCACGCGGTGGCAGGGAGACCCACACGGTCACAGGGAAACCCACGCAGTCACGGGAAACCCACTCGGTCACGGGAACCCCACGCGGTCACGGGGAGACCCACGCGATCACAGGGAGACCCCCGCAATCACAGGGAGACCCCACGCAGTCGCAGGGAGACCCACACAGTCGTGGGGTAACCCACATGGTCGCAGGGAGACCCACACGGTCACAGGGAGACCCACGCGGTCACGGGTTAACCCACGCGGTCACAGGGAGAACGTACAGACTTCTTTCAGGCAGCAGTGGGAATTGAACTCAGGTTGCTGGTACTGTAAAGTGTTGTGTTAAGCACTACGTCACCATGCTGCCCTGGGTATATTTATATAGGGAGAGTATATTTAAAGCGGAGCTTGATAAGCTGTTGATTAGTAAGGGTGTTAAAGGTTATGGGCAGATGGCAGGAGAACAGGACTGAGAGGTATAATAAGTCAGCCATGATTGAATGGCAGAGAGGATTCAGTGAAATAAGTCGTCTAATTCTACTACTATGTCTTATGGTCTTCCAGCCTTGTCTATTATCAAATAAATTTTGGCACGCCACAGCAAGGTCCTAATACATGTAAATGCCTTTGGTGAATAAAGCTGAACCTGTTGATCCTCCTTGTTCAAAGATATTCTCACTTCATTTAAAAATATTCAACATAGATTTAGACTCATCCGTAATGAAGCAGTGATTATTTACTTTTAAGTCAGGATGGTGTGCAGTTTGACGGAGAACATGAAGTGACAGTGCACCCATGTACTTAAAACGGTCGGCCTCCTTCATGATGCAAGGCTTCAGATGGCAGTTTTCAGGGTAGTTTCAGCGCATTCACCCGGTTGCCACAATGCACCAGAGGCTGAGGGAGAGAGTTAAGGGCACCGTATGGGGACCCAATAGATCTGGTCACTTTTCTTCGATGTTGTCAAACTTTCTGAGGATTACTTTAGTTGCACACATCCAAGCAGTGGAAGGCATTCCACCACACTCCAGAATTGTTCTTTCTAAGTGGTTGTTAAGTACTGGGGTGCTGAATCGTTTGAATCTGATTCAGCCTTGTAGCCACAGTATTGATGTGGGTGATGCAATTGAATTTTTAGTCAATGGTGATCTCCAGGATGTTGATGGTGGGACAAAGAGTTAATGTTATTCAAAGTCCAAGGTATATGGTTAGACCTTAGACCATGAGATACAGCAGCAGAATTAGGCCATTTAGCCTATTTCATCATAGCTGATTTGTACTCAGCCCAGTTCTTCTGCCTTCTCCCCATTACCTTTCACAACGTATCAACCTCCACCTTTTGTACACCCATTGACCTGGCCTCCATGGCTTCACCGCCCTCTGGCTAAAGAAATTCCTCCTCATCCACATTCCTCCTCATCATCCATCTATTCTGAGGCTGTGCTCCTTGATCCTAGACTTCCCCCACTTTAGGAAGCATCCTCTCCACATGTACTCTACCTGTGCCTTTCAACAACTGATAGGTTTCAATGAGATCTCCCATTATTCTTCTAAATTCCAGAGAGTACAGGCCCAGAGCCATCAAACTGCTCCTCATATCATAGCCCTTTCATTCTGGGGAACATTCTCCTCAACTTCCTCTGAACCCTTCCCAACGTCAGCACATCTTTTCTTAGATAAAGGGCCCAAAACTGCTCAAAAACTTCAAGTGAGGCCTCACTAGTGCCTTGTAAAGCCTCATCATTACATTCTAGCTTTTATATTCTAGTCCTCTCGAAGTGAATGCTAGCATTGCATTTGCCTTCCTCATCACCGACTCAACCTGCGAGTTAACTCTTAGGGATTCCTGTATGAGAACTCCCAAATCCCTTTGGACTTCAGATTTTTGAACTTTCGTCCTGTTGAGAAAATAGTTCATGCTTTTATTCCTTCTACCAAAGTGCATTCCCATACACCTCCTAACACTGTATTCTGTCTGTCACTTCTTGGCCCATTCTCCTAATCTGTCTAAGTCCTCCTGTCTGTCTGCTTCCTCAACACTACCTGCCTCTCGAGCTGTCTTCATATCATCTGCAAACTTTGCAACAAAGCCATCAATCCCATCATCCAAATCATTAATATATAACCACTGCTCTACTCTCTATATACATGACTGTGTGGCTAGGCATAGCTCAAATACCCTCTATAAATTTCCTGATGATACAACCATTATTGGTAGAATCTCAGGTGGTGATGAGAGGGTGTACAGGAGTGAGATATGCCAACTAGTGGAGTGGTGTCGCAGCAACAACCTGGCACTCTACGTCAGTAAGACAAAAGAGCTGATTGTGGACTTCAGGAAGGGTAAGACGAAGGAACACATACCAATCCTCATAGAGGGATCAGAAGTGGAGAGAGTGAGCAGTTTCAAGTTCCTGGGTATCAAGATCTCTGAGGATCTAACCAGGTCCCAACATAATCGATGCAATTATAGAGAAGGCAAGACAGCAGCTATATTTTATTAGGAGTTTGAAAAGATTTGATATGTCAACAAATACACTCAAAAATTTCTACAGATGTACTGTGGAGAGCATTTTGACAGGCTGCATCACTGTCTGGAATGGAGGGGCTACTGCACAGGACCAACCGAAAAAAGCTACAGAGGGTTGTAAATTCAGTCAGCTCCATCTTGGGTAATCGCCTACAAATTACCCAGGACATCTTCAAGGAGCAGTGTCTCAGAAGGGCAGCGTCCATTATTAAGGACCTCCAGCACCCAGGGCATGCCCTTTTCTCACTGTTACCATCAGGTAAGAGGTACAGAGGCCTGAAGGCACACACACAGTGATTCAGGAATAGTTTCTTCCCCTCTGCCATCCAATTCCTAAATGGTCATTGAACCCTTGGACACTACCTCACTTTTTTAATATATATTATTTCAGTTTTTTGCACAATTTTTAATCTATTCAATATATGTATACTGTAATTGATTTACTTATTTATTTAATTATTATTTTATTTTGCTTTTTTTTCTTCTATATTATATATTTCATTGAACTGCTGCTGCTAAGTTAACAAATTTCACGACACATGCCGGTGATAATAAACCTGATTCTGACTTTTAAAAGAAACAGTCCCAACACCAACCCCTGCAGAACGCCACTAGTCCACCAGCAGCCAACCAGAGAAAGCTCCCTTTATGCCCACTCTTTGCATCCTGCCGATCAGCCAATGCTCTATCTATGTTTCCTGTAATAACCATGGGCTCTCAGCTTGTTAAGCAGCCTCACGTACAGCACCTTGTCTAAGATCTTCTGAAAATCGAAGTACACAAGATCCATCGATTCTCCTTTGTCTATCCTGCTTATTACTTCCTCAAAGACTTCCAACAGACTTATCAGGCAAGATTTTCCCTTGAGGACTTGCTGCCTTTGGCCTATTTTATCACGTTCTTACAAATAACCGGAGGCCTCATCTTGAACAATTGACTCCAACCACTGAGGTCAGGCTAACTGGCCTATAAGTTCCCTTCTTCTGCCTCCCTCCTTTCTTGAAGAACGGAGCGACATTTGCAATTTTCCAGTCATCTGGAACCATGTCTTGACATGCCTTAGACATTGCCTTGTTAGCGATGGTCATTGCACAGTACTTTTTTGACATGAACATTACTTGTCACCTGTCTGTCAAGTTCTCGGGCTAGGATGATTGACTTTCAACTAACACAACCATCATTTAGCAGGTTTGATTTCAACCACTAGAACGTTCTGCCTTGATGCATTTGAGTTCAGCTTGACCAAATTTCCTTGATGCCACATGTGGCCAATGTCATTCTCATTTAATGTCTGAAACTCGGCTCCTTTGAACAGAAACAAGCTTTAACAGAAATCAAGTGGTCCTTTTAAAATCCGCACTGGTTATGCATGAACAGTTTATTCGTGAATACATACCACAGGCTGATGATCGGGAAAAGACTGATTAGTGAAACTGGATTTGTCCTATCTTTCGTGATCAGTGTGTGATGTCCCGGTTAAGATTTTACTGCTATGCTGTAGGTATTTCATTTCAGCTGTTCTGTAAGAGCAGTCTGTTCTGCTTTTAGCATGTTTGGGTTTGAGCTAAAAATAAGGGGCTATGTTGTTGAACTTAGGGTTGTTATGTCAGCCAATCAGGTTGGTGGAGTTGGAAGAAGCTTCTAGAGAATGTTGGGTGAAGAGGTTTTGGTGATGGACACTGATGTGGGTCAAGGTGTTTTTTTGGTGGGAGCTGGGAGAAGACAGGAGGGAAGATGGCTGAGGATGCCATCCCTGTTGCACAAGGTGCTTTGTGCAGATGAATGGCTGCAAGGAGGAGGAGCCCACTTGTTGAAGATTGATTTCGAGCGACATTCAGGAGGTGGTGCATGCTTTCACGTAGACCATGGGTCCAGCATGTGAGTTAAAGACAACTTCAAGATGAGCTCCAACTTAGGTACACATTTGGATTGGTTAACTCAATGGGCTGTTTTTAATTTCTTCCTTTTCTTTTTTCAACTAACTGTTCAGTAAAGCTGAGTGTGCATTCTGTTATTTCTTGCTGGCGGCTAATTGCATGGAGGCAGTATTCACACAGATCGGGGTTCAGGTGGGTGAGACATCCCAACATCCCTGTTCTGGTGGGACCCAAATCATATTGACCCTAGACGTGCAGAGTTTGAGAAAGGTGGTTTTCTCACCACTGAGTCCGGTGGCTATTAGCCAGGGGATAGCAAGTCGCATCTCTAAAGACACCCAGTAAAAGGGGGGTTCAAATGAAAAGGGAGTAATTGCATCACTTTTTATGTTTGCCATTCACCTGCCCCATTACATACCAACCCTTTGGATCGACTACTACCCCACCTGGGGTGATCTGCAACACCTCAGTCATCTCAAAACCACAGAAAATAAAGTGAAAACAAAGCCTCGTCAATCTTGCAAGGTAACCAGGGGCAGGAAAGGCAACGAGACCTGGGTGTCATTATACACCAGTCATTGAAAGTGGGCATGCAGGTACAGCAGGCGGTGAAAAAGGCGAATGGTATGCTGGCATTTATAGCGAGAGGATTCGAGTACAGGAGCAGGGAGGTACTACTGCAGTTGTACAAGGCCTTGGTGAGACCACACCTGGAGTATTGTGTGCAGTTTTGGTCCCCTAATCTGAGGAAACACATCCTTGCCATAGAGGGAGTACAAAGAAGGTTCACCAGATTGATTCCTGGGATGGCAGGACTTTCATATGAAGAAAGACTGGATGAACTGGGCTTGTACTCGTTGGAATTTAGAAGATTGAGGGGGGATCTGATTGAAACGTATAAGATCCTAAAGGGATTGGACAGGCTAGATGCAGGAAGATTGTTCCCGATGTTGGGGAAGTCCAGAACGAGGGGTCACAGTATGAGGATAGAGGGGAAGCCTTTTAGGACCGAGATTAGGAAAAACTCCTTCACACAGAGAGTGGTGAATCTGTGGAATTCTCTGCCACAGGAAACAGTTGAGGCCAGTTCATTGGCTATATTTAAGAGGGAGTTAGATATGGCCCTTGTGGCTACGGGGGTCAGGGGGTATGGAGGGAAGGCTGTGGTGGGGTTCTGAGTTGGATGATCAGCCATGATCATAATGAATGGCGGTGCAGGCTCGAAGGGCCGAATGGCCTACTCCTGCACCTATTTTCTATGTTTCTATTTAGGAAGCAGCAAAATGCAGGCGAGGAGAAAGGATTTGATGGTGTGAGACGATAAGGGTGAAAAGAAGTTTGAGTGAAGTATGGATTTATTGGATGAAATGTTTGTTTTCTGTGCTGTGCTGTTGCAATACCAGCACTACTTTCTCAGTTGCTTAGTGAGCAGGAGATCAGCTAGTTTTTCACATAAAGCTAGTTATTCAAGGTTCAGTCTGCTTGCTATGTCACAAGCAGTAATAACTAAGTCGCCGATGTTAATCAAGCACTCGAGGTTTTGAGTACCAGACAAGAAACCGTCTACCCAACGCCTTTCAAATCATTGTCAGGGATTTTAAACAGGCTTGTTTGAAGAAATCTCTGCCCAATTATCATCAACAATGAATGCAGCACCAGCAGTGCCAATGCACTCTACCACTGTTATTACGATGATTTGGAATGGTGGGTTCAATCCCTAGATTGCAATTTGGGAAATCTGATCACCTGGCCGTCCTCCTCCTACTTGCATACAGGCAGAGGCTAAAGAGTCAGGCACCAGAGATAGGGACAACAATGAGGTCCAGGAACAACGTTGCAGGAACAGATATGGAATTGCTTTGAGTCAATAGACTGAGCCATGTTCAGGACAATTCAGGGATATGCCACGGTTGCCACATACTTTATGAAGACATGGGCGAGCATGACCCACAAAATCATTCAGAGTCGTCCACAACTAGAAGATCTGTATGAACCAAGAGATGCGCAATCTACTGGGGGCCAGATCAGTGGCATTCAGCTCTGACGACCGAGTAGAATATAAGAGGTCCAGGTACAACCTCCAGAAAGCTATCTCACATGCAAAGTGTCAACTCTGGACTGAGGATGCTCGACAACTGTGGCACAGATTGAATGCCATCACCTCTTAAAGTGAAACCAAGCAACAAAGTTTCACTCCCAGATAAGCTCAATGCCTTTTATGTTCGATTTAACCAACAAAACATGGAGGCTCCTTCACAAACTCCCGAAGCCCACAACGTTTTCAGTCTGAGGATGACATGAGAGCATTCTTCAAGAGAGTAAATGCATTGAAAGCACCTGGCCCAGATAGGGTATCTGGCCAAGTACTGAAGACCTTGCTGGCATCTCACTGATTGACTATTCACTCAACCCTGGAACATCTGGACAGTGAAGATGCTTATATCAGGGCCATTGTTAGAGTGGGAGCTCAGGCTTTGGAGAGGAGAGGCGAAGATTGCAGGTAGATTTTTTTGTTTGGTTTTTCTTTCTTTCTTATTGCACAGTTAGAGCAGTGAGGATGCCAGGCAAGATAGTGGAATGTTTCTCTTGCAGGATATGGGAAGGCATGGAGACCTGCAGCACCCCTGACAATTACACCTGAAAAATATGCATCCAACTGTAGCTTCTTTCGGACCATGTTAAGGAAGTAGAGCTGTAACTGGATGAACTCCAGGTCATTCTGGAGGCTGAGGGCATTGATCAACAATTGTTAGGATTAGGTACAGGACACAGGTAACTGTTCCCCTCAGCTTTGGATACTGTACGGGGTGGATGACCGAGCAAAGGAAAGTCACAGGAGTCAGGTCCTTGGCACTGAATCTGGCTCTGTGGCTCTGAAGAGGAGGGGAGAGAAGAGGGGCGCAGTACTGATAGGAACTTGTGTGACTCTCCTGTCTAGAGTAACCAGGATCTGGAGTACAAATTACAATGGGAGATAGAAAAGGCATGTTAAACGAATAAGACCATAAGATATAGGAGCAGGAGTAGGCCATTCGGCCCATCAAGCCTGCTCCGCCATTCAACCATGCGCTGATCCAATTCTTCCAGTCATCCCCACTCCCCTACCTTCACCCCACACCCTTCGATGCCCTGGCTAATCAAGAACCTATCTCTGCCTTAAATACACCCAATGACTTGGCCTCCACAGCTGCTCGTGGCAACAAATTCCACAGATTTACCACCCTCTGACTAAAGTAATTTCTACGCATCTCTGTTCTAAATGGACGTCCTTCAACCCTGAAGTCTTAGAAACCCCCTACCATGGGAAATAACTTTGCCATATCAAATCTGCTCAGGCCTTTTAACATTCGGAATGTTTCTATGAGATTCCCCCCTCATACGGTAACCTTTTCATTCCTAGAATCATTTTTGTGAATCTTCTCTGAACCCTTTCCAATATCAATGTTGTAGCGTGGATGAAATCCCCGCAGAGACAGAGTCACTGGAAGATACAAAGCAGCTTCTTTATTCGACACAAGGTACAGCAGGCATCATACGGACGGAGACGCTTTCCGCAGAAAGGTCTGCTATCTCAATGTGGGCTTGATATTTATATGCTAAACACAAAGGCAATCTCTACTTAAAAAGTTATAGACAATGCATAGACAATGCATCCTATTGAAGCTACATACAAAATATCACACCATCCTTTCCTTCCGATGCCAACATGTCTGGGTTGGTATCCACAGCCTTTAGGAATGTAAGTTAAGTCTACGATACATTTATTTGGCATTTCCCGTGCTAACATAGAAGACAATTAATGTTCATAATGTATAGATAATATTGTCTTTGAAACTACAGCATCAGGTCAATATACGGCGCCAGAAGCATCTGGTATTCACACCCTTTTAGAAAGCACTTTGTCAAACAGTTAAAATAGAAGTCTAGTGGCCAAAGTCATTTAAGTGTAAACAAATCACCTACCCAAAAAAACTCACTCTAACAATCAGTATATCCTTTCTAAAGTTAAGAGCCCAAAACCACACACAATACTCCAAGTGTGGTCTCACGAGTGCCTTATAGAGCCTCAACATCACATCCCTGCTCTTATATTCTATGCTCCTAGAAATGAATGCCAACATTGCATTTGCCTTCTTCACAACCGACTCAACCTGGAGGTGAACCTTTAGGATATCCTGCACAAGGACTCCCAAGTCCCTTTGCATCTCTGCATTTTGAATTCTCTCCCCATCTAAATAATAGTCTGCCCGTTTATTTCTTCCACCAAAGTCCATGGCCACACACTTTTCAACATTGTATTTCATTTGCCACTTCTTTGCCCATTCCCCTAAACTATCTAAGTCTCTCTGCAGGCTCTCTGTTTCCTCAACACTACCGCTCCTCCACCTATCTTTGTATCATCAGTAAATTAGCCACAAATCCATTAATACCGTAGTCCAAATCATTGACATACATCATAAAAAGCAGCGGTCCCAACACCAACCCCTGTGGAACTCCACTGGTAACCAGCAGCCAGCCAGAATAGAATAGAATAAATCCTTTTATTCCCACTCTCTGTTTTCTGCCAGCCAGCCAATGCTCCACCATGCTAGTAACTTCCCTGTAGTTCCATGGGCTCTTATCTTGCTAAGCAGCCTTATGTGCGGCATCCTGTCAAAGGCCTTCTGAAAATTCAAGTACACCACATCTACTGCATCTCCTTTGTCTACCCTGCTTGTAATTTCCTCAAGATTTCCGGTAGGTTAGTCAGACCTTCTCAGTCGCAATTTTCACTGCACAAACTTCACTTCCCTGACACACTTGAATGTCCGGTATACTGAAGGTGTCTTCCACTGTGAAGACTGATGCAAAATACACATTCAGTTCTTCTGCCACCTCTGCATCTCTCATTACCATATCTCCAGTGTCATTTTGTATTGGTCCTATATCTTTCCTCGACTCTCTTTTACCCTTTACTGTATATACTTAAAAAAGCTTTTAGTATCTTCTTTGATATTAGTCGCCAATTTCCTCTCATAATTCATCTATTTTTTCCAAATGACCTTCTTAGTTTCCTTCTGCAAGTTTTTAAAAGCTCCCCAATCCTCCATCTTCCCACTAGCTCTAGCTTCCTTGTATGCCCTCTCTTTTGCTTTTACTTTGGCTCTGACTTCACTTGTCAGCCATGGTAGTGTCCTTCTTCCCTTTGAAAATCTCTTCTTATTTGGAATATATCTGTCTTGTACTTCCCTCATTTTTCGCAGAAAGTCCAGCCGTTGCTGCTGTGCTGTCCTTCCTGCAAATGCCCCTTTCCAGTCAACTTTGGACTATCATAATGTTATGATAGTCATGGGGGATTTCAGTATGCAGGTATATATTCAGAATCAGGTTTAATATCACTGGCATATATTGGGAAATTTGTTGTTTTGCAGCAGCAGTACATTGCAAATGCATAACAATGAAAAAACTAAATTACAATAAGAAATATGTTTAAAAATTAAGTAAATAGTGCAAAAAGTGAGCAAAAAAATAGTGAGGTAGTATTCATGGGGTCATTGTCCATTCTTGTACCTCCTCCTCGACGGTAGCAATGAGAAGAGAGCATGTCTTGGTTGATGGGGATTCTTAATGATGAATTTACACCTTTTTGAGGCATTGCCTTTTGAAGTTGTCCTTACCACTAGGGAGGCGAGTTCCCATGATCGAGCTGGCTGAGTTTACAATTTTCTGATCTGTGCAGTGGCCCCTCCATACCAATATCAGGAAATTGAAACTCCTCATCCTTTTCACTTCTAATCCAATGTTGAGGATTGGTGTGTGTTCCCTCGAGTTCCGCTTCCTGAAGTCCACAATCAATTCCTTGGTCTTACTGATGTTGAGTACATAGTTGTTGTTGCGACACTGTTCAACCAGCTGATCTATCTCACACCTGTATGCTTCCTTATCACCATCTGAAATTCTGACAACCATATTTGAGCCATTGGAAAATTTATAGATACTGTTTAACCTTTGCCTGGTCATACAGCTGGGGGTGTAGAGAAAACAGAGCAGTTGGCTAAGAATGCATCTTTGATGTGTGTCAGTGTTCATTCGCAGCAAGGAGGAAACATTATTTCTGATCCACACTGATTGTGGTCTCCTGGTGAGGAAGTTAAGAATCCAGTTGCAGAAGGAGATACAGAAGCCCAGGTTCTGGAGCTTGTTGAGTTGAACTGAGGGTTTGATTGTGCTGAATGTTGAGCTGCAATCAGTAAACAGCAGCCTGACATAGGTATTGCTATTGTCCATCTGACTCAAGGCTGAGTGGAGAGCCATCGAGGTTGAATCCTCTGTAGACCTATTGATATCTGTAGATAGGAAAATTGCAGCAGATCCAGGTCCAAGCTTAGGTAGCAGTTGATTCTGGCATGACCAACCACTCAAAGCACTTCATCACAATGGGTGTGAATGCAACTGATTGATAAAGGCTAATCAGGCTAGTGCTAGATCCCAATAAATAGAATTTATTAGAATGTCTAAGAGATTGAGTTTCAGAGCAGCTTGTGGTTCATTCCAGTAGGGGAACATCAATTCTAGATTGGGTGTTGTGTAATGAACCCAATTTGATTAGGGAGCTTAAGGTAAAGGATTCCTGAGGAGACAGTAGTCACAATATGATAGAACTCACCCTGCAGTTTCAGAGGGAGAAGCTAAAGTCAGATGTGTTAGTATTACGGTTGAGTAAATGGAATTATAGAGGCATGAGAGAGGAGATGGACGAAGTTGATTGGAAGGGGACACTAGCAAGCAATACAGCAGGATGCCAGTGGCTGGAGTTTCTGGGAGCAAATCAGAAGACGTGGGATAGATTCCTCCCAAAGGTGAAGAAGTATACCAAAGGGAGGATGATGCAACCATTGCTGACAAGGGAAGTCAAAGACAGCATAAGAGCAAAGAAGGGTGTGTATAATACAGCAAAAATGTATGGGAAGTTAGAGGACTGAGAAGCTTTTAATAGGCAACTAAAAAGCCATAAGGACAGAAAAAATGAAATATGAAAGTATGCTAGCCTATAGTATAAAAGAGGATACCAAAGGTTTTATCAGATGTATAAAGAGTAAAAGAGAGGCAAGAATGGTTATCAGACTGCTGAAAATTATGCTGGAGAGATAGTAATATGAGACAAAGGAATGGCAGATGAACTTAATAAGTATTTTTCATCAGTCTTCACTCGCAGAATGCCAGAAATTTATGAGTGTCAGGGGGCAGAAGTGAGCGTAGTTGCTCTTACTAAGGAGAAGACGCTTGGGAAACTGAAAGGTCTGAAGGTAGATAAGTCACCCGGACCAGATGGACGATAGCCCACCCCAGGTTTCTGAAAGAGGTAGCTGTAGAGATTGTGGAGGCTTTAATAATGATCTTTCAAGAATCACTAGATTCTGGAATGGTTCCAGAGGACTGGAAAATTACAAATCTCAATCCACTCTTTAAGATGGGAAGGAAGCAGAAGAAAGGAAATTATAGGCCAGGTAGCCTGACTTCAGTAATTGGCAAGATGTTGGAGTCCATTATTATTGACGAGATTTTGGGTATTGGAGGCACATGATAAAACAGGAAAATATCAGCATGGTTCCTTAAGGCAAAATCATGCCTGACAAATCTGTTGGAATTCTTTGAGGAAATAGCAAATAGGATAGTTGTTATATACTTGGATTTTCAGAAGGTGCTGCACATGAGGCTGCCTAACAAGAAAAGAGCCCATGTTATTACAGGAGAGATACTAGCAAGGATAGAAGATTGGCTGACTGGCAGGGGCAAAGAGTGGGAATTAAGGGGGGCTTTTACTGGTTGGCTGACAGTGACTAGCAGTGTTCGACAGGGGTTGATATTGTGACCACTTCTTTTCACGTTATATGTCAGTGTTTTGAAGGTGAAGTTGATGGCTTTGTAGACGATACGAAGATAGATGGAGGGACAGGTAGTGTTGAGGAAGCAGGGAGTCTGCAGAAAGACTGAGGCAGATTGGGAGAATGGGCAAAGTGGCAGATGGAATATAATGCCGGTAACTGCATGGTCATGCACTTTGGCAGAAGTAATAAAGGTGTGGATTATTACATATCTGTTAGTCTTGCGAGACCATGGATCTGCGCCTGGAAAGTCTTCACTCTCCAGAGCACAGGCCTGGGCAGGGTTGTATGGAAGACCAGCAGTTGCCTATGCTGCAAGTCTCCCCTCTCCACGACACCAATGTTGTCCAAGGGAAGGGCATTAGGACCCATACAGCTTGGCACCAGTGTCGTCGCAGAGCAATGTGTGATTAAGTGCCTTGCTCAAGGACGCAACACATTTATTACATAAATGGGCAGAAAATTCAAAAATCTGAGGTGCAAATGGTCTTGAGAGTCCTCATGTAGGATTACATGAAGGGTAACTTGCAGGTTGAGTTGGTGGTAAGGAAGGCAAATGCAATGTAAGCATTCATTTCAAGAGGACTAGAATATAAAAGCAATGCTGAGGCTTAACAAGGCAATGATCAGACTGCACTTGGGGAGTTGTGAGCAATTTTGAACCCCTTATCTAAAAGATGTGATGGTATTGTAGAGGGTCCAGAGGAGGTTCATGAGAATGATTCCAGGCATGATTGGGTTAATGTATGAGGAGTACTTGATGGCTCTGGGCAAGTACTCACTTGAGTTTAAAAGAATGAGGGGGGGATCTCATTGAAACCTATTGAATATTGAAAGGCCAAGATAGAGTGGATGTAGAAAGGATGTTTCCTATAGTGGGAGGTTTGGAGCCAGAGGGCACAGCCTCAGACCAGATGGACATCCATTTAGAATAGAGATGAAAAGGAATTTCTTTAGCCAGAGGGTGGTGAATCTGTGGAATTCATTGCCACAGACATCTGTGGAGGCCAGGTCATTGGGTATAATTAAAATGGAGTTTGATAGGTTTTTTTTTAATTAGTCAGGGTATCAAAAATTATGGGGAGAAGGCAGTAAAATAGAGCTGAGAGGGATAATAATCAGCCATGATGCAACCCGGATCAGATTCACTGGGCTTAAGTGAGACAACTCAGGTTATCATTGGTGGTGAGTAAGGGTTTTAGAAAAAGTGATCAGAGAAAGACTAGTAAGCACTTGATGAAGTTTAAGTTATAAAGGAGGGTCAGATGGATTTGTGAAAGCCATATAAATTCTGAATGATCTAATTGAGGTTTTTTTTGAGCAATGGAGAATATTAATGAAAGGTTTGTGCTGGGAGTTTGCCACATGAATTTTAAGAAAGCATTTGACAAAGCACCACATAAAAGGTTGATTAACAATACTGGACTCATGGAATAGAAGGATCAGTGTCAGATTGAATCAAATATTGGCTTAAGAACTGAAATCATCAACTGATGGTAAGTGATTGTGTTTCTGACTGGAGATGGCAGGAAGTGGTATTTCCTGGTCAGCACTAGTACTATGTTGATATATAGGTTTGATACTGGAATAGAGAGCAAAATCCAAAATTTACTGAACTGAAAGTTGATACCAGTTGACTGCAACAGGAATAAAAACTAAAGCACTCAGCATCTGTGGAAGGAGAAACAGAGTTAACAATAAGGCTGGCAACGCCTTAATCAGAAAAGTTGGTTGTTGTTGAAAGGGCTAAACCCTTTTTCCACACAGCATCCTCTCTACAGAATGCTTAGGTTTTCCCCGGGTGCCCTGATATCCTCCCACAGTCCAAGGATGTACCAGGTAGGTTAGTTAGTTTTTGTAAGGCGTCCCGTGATGTATTTTTCCTATAATACCATATATGTACACAGACTGTGGATTTCAAGCATTCATCTACTGTATTGTCGGACTATGAACCTATATACTTCTTGGATTGCATTTATAACTTTTTCTATCAACTTGTTTTTCTCATTCACAGGAACAACAAGATAATCTTCTAGGTACTGCCATCCAGAGTGTGGTATTATTGATCAACAACTTAGTTGCCTATAAGGATGTCAACATGGAACTGCTTTACAAGCAAGGTATGCAGTGGGTTTTGTCTCCTTATGTTAATGATATTTTTTGGCTTCATATCAAAAGCACATTATGTTTCACAGATTCATATTAAGCTGTTCAGAGAAGAATATATGCAATTCTTGCAAGTTGGTTTGGTGAATGTTCCACTTGATCACAATTTGCTTAACTGCTGGAATATACCACAAATACATATTTACACAGGACTTTTAAAAATTAACCTATCGACCATCTGAAATTTCAGTCATAAAAGTCATCATTCCTAGTATTGTTATTTCATTAGTTTTAACGTACTAAAATTATTTCAAAATATATTTTCACATTTTTAGTTGAGTTAGTCCATAAGTTCTTGATCTGTATCATGCATTGGGAAGCATTCTACTGTTCTGATGATTGCTTCTAAGACATTCACTACTTCCTTTCTGCAAATTCTGAACCCTCTTCTGAAGTCAAGGTTCTGGGGGCAGTGGGGTCAGTTCTCTTCAGAACTGGAGTTAACTAATAGTTCATAAAAATGTAATTTAATTTACAAGTACATCTTTGAATGTCAGTGGCAATTGAACAGCACACAAGGCTTTGAAAACTTGAAGCTCATTTCTAAATCTGTCAGCGTTCGCATTTTTAAAAAAATTTTAAAGCTTGTAAGTGACACCAGAAATGTAAACAAAAAACTTTCAGTCGATTTAATTTTCTGCATTGAATACTGTGTTTAGAACTCGGGAGTGAATTGGAGCAGGAGCAGGCCACTCAGATATGAAAGTCTACCAATCCATTGAATAAAATTATGATTGATTTGTTTATAATTTCTACTCTGCTCTACTGTTTATCTATGATAATTTTTCACCCCTTTGATAATCAAGAATATGATAACCTAGAGTAATAGAAAATGACAGCACAGAAACAGGCCTTTTGGCCCATCTAGTCCATGCCGAACATTTAAATTGCCTAGTCCCAGCGACCTGCACCTGGACAATAGTTCTCCATACTTCTTCCATCCCTGTACCGATCCAAACAATACTCTAAATTAGGCCTCACTGATGTCTTATACAACTTCAACATAACATCCCAACACCTGTATTCAGCACTTCGATTTATGAAGGTCTATGTGCCAAAAGCTTTCTTTATGAACCCATCTACCTGTGATGCCACTTTCAATAAATTGTGGACCTATATTCCCAGATCCCTTTGTTCTACCACACCTCAGTACTCTAGCATTTGCTGTGTAAGACCTATCCGGGTTGGTCCTCCCATTTGTCTGCATTAAATTCCATTTGACATTTTTCAGCCTATTTTTCCGGCTGGTTCAGATCCCACTGCAAGTTTTGATAGCCCTCGTCACTGTACACAACACCCGCAATCTTGGTGCCATTCACAAATTTGCTGATCTAGTTAACCACATTATCCTCCAGATCATTGACAAACAACAATGGACATCAAACAAACAACAAACATCAATCCCTGCAGAACTTCACAAATCACAGGCCTCCAGTTGGAAAGGCAACCATCTACTACCATTCCCTGGCTTCTCCCACAAAGCCATTGTCTAATCCAATTTACTACCGCATCTTGAATGCGGAGCAACTGAACCTTCTTGACTGACCTCCCATTCGTAAACTTGTCAAATGCCTTGCTGAAATCTATGTAGAAAACATCCATTGCCTTGCCTTCATCACCTTTCCTGGTAGCTTCCTGAAAAAACTCTATACTTGACTTGACCTACCAAGCACAAAACTTTGCTGACTATCCCTAATCAGTCCATGTCTATCCAAATATTCATATATCCAGTTCCTTAGAATACCTTCCAATAATTTTCCCAATACTGATGTCAGACTCACTGGACTGTAATTTCCCATTTTATTCTTAGAGCCTTTCTTAAATAGCAGAACATTAGCTACCCTCCAATCCTCCGGAACCTTGCCTATCACTAAGGATGATTTAAATATCTCTGTAGGGCCCCTGTAGTTTCTTCACTTACCTCCCACAGAATCCAAGGGAACATCTTGTCAGTCCTTGGGGATTTGTCCAACTAATTTCCCTCAAGACAGCAAACACCTCCTCCTCTGTAATTTTTATAGGGTCCATGATGCTACTTTGCCTCACTTCTATAGACTCTGTGTCTATCTCCTGAGTAAATTCAGATACAAAAAAATCAATTTAAGATCTTCCCAATCTCTTTTAGCTCCACACGTTCTGATCTTCTAGAAGACCAATGATATCCCTTGCAATCCATTTGCTCTTAACTTATCTGTCGAATCCCTTAGGATTCATGTTCTTGTCTGCTAGGGCAACCTCATACCTTCTTTTAGCCCTCCTGATTTCTTTCTTAAATGCTCTCTTACATTTCTTATACTCCTCAAGTACCTCATTTATTTCTACTTGCCTATACCTGCTATGCACCTCCTCATTTTTTTTTAAACCAGAACCTTAATATTTCTTGAAAACCAAGGTTCCCTAAACCTGTTTTCCTTGCCTTTTATTCAAACAGGCACATACAAGGTTTGTACTCTCAAAATTTCACTTTTGAACACCTTCCACTTACCAATACACCTTTGCCAGAAACCAACCTGGCCCAATCCACACTTGCTAGATATTTTCTGACACCATCAAAATTAGCTCTTCTACAATTTAATACCTCAACCTGAGGACCAGAACTATCTTTTTTTCCATAACCTTGAAACTAATGGCATTATGTTTTCGAGATGCAAATGTTCCCCTACACAAACTTCAGTCACCTGCCCTATCTTATTCCCTAATAGCAGATCAAGTATTACACGCTCTCATTGGGACCTTCCAGAATGTAACTTTCTTGAACACATTTGACAAACTCTATCCCATCTAGTCCTTTTAAAATATTGGAGTCATCTACTATCACAATCATGTCTGCAATCGCTCTACAATTTGTTCTAAATCCCGTGAACTGTTGGGTGGTCTATAATATAGCCCCATTAACATGGTCATATCTTTCTTATTCCTAATTTCCACCCATAAAGCCTCACTAGATAAGTTCTTCAGTCTTTCCTAACTGAGCACTACTTTGACATTTTGCCTGACTAGTAACATTGGCCCTCTTCTTTTAATCCCTCCCATCTATCACGTCTCAGTCTCAGACAGTGGAATCCCAGAGTAGTGTGCTGCAAGTCCTGCTCCTCCTGCAACCGTCTCACTTAATGGCTACAATATTATTCTTCCATGTCTTGATCCTTGCCCTGAGCTCATCTGCCTTTCCTACAATACTTATTGCATTGAAATATACACAACTCAAAGCATTACTCCCACCACGTTCAACCTTTTGATTTGTGACTTTGTCTGAAGCCTTAACAATATAAGCCAATATTTAATCCAATTTGCTACCTCACCTTGAATGCCAAGTAACTGAACCTTTTTGACCAACCTCCCAAGCAGGACCTTGCCAAATGCCTTGCTAAGGTCCATGTAGACATCATCCACCACCTTGTCTTCATCAACTTTCCTGATGGGCCGAATGGCCGACTTCTGCTCCTTTGTCTTATTGACATGTCATATGGATAACTTTCTCGAAAAACTCTATAAAATTGGTTAGGCACAAGCAGAGAGCCATTTGACAATCCCTAATCCGTCCCTATCCAAATACTTATATATCCCATCTTTTAGAATAATTCCAATAACTCTCCCACCATAGCCTTAAGGTTTGCCAGCCTATAATTACCTGGCTTATTCTTAGAACCTTTCTTAAACAATGGAATAACATCAGGTACCCTCCAAACCATGGCTGAGGACATTTTAAATATCTCTGTTAAGGCCCCTGCAGTTTCTGCACTAGCTCCCCACAGCTCAGACCATAGTCAGTCTTTTCCTGACTTTGCGTGTAGGCTTAACAACTTCCTTCTCCACAGCCACGCCACTATCTATTCTGGTGCGCTGCTTCCCAACCCCCTGCAACTCTAGTTAAACACCCCCACGCCCCTGTGCAGCACTAGCAAACCTTTCTTCTAGGATATAAGTCAGGTGCAAATCATTTCTTGTACAGGTCCCACATTCCATGGAGGAAAGCCCGATGATCTAAAAATCTGAAGTCCTCCTTCCTGCACCAACTGTAACACTGGAAGCGCCCACCAGGCGACACTGACACCTCCAAGAGCAATGATGTCATCTGTCTCTCTCTCTCTCTCTCTCTCTCTCTCTCTGTATCTTGTTTTACGGCGCTTGGCATCCAGTTTAATGGTGCATTACCACCACCCTCTGCTCCAGAATGTGCACTAGACATACATTCTAAATCCCTTCACCCAATCGCGCGCACACGCACACACACACACAAACCTACACTTCACCCTCCCATCTTTGACCATCCTAGTATCCTATTCCTGTTTATTCGTCATATTCTATAAAAAACCCCTGTACCCCTTAAAAACGCTAAAAATACCCGGACTTGTGCTCTCTCACCCATGCCCAGCAATCCTTTTAATGTGAATTCCTGCATCCGCAACTCCCTTAATTTATTTCTCATCATCTCTCTCTGTATCCCACACTTCCTGCAACACAAAACTACCATGTTCTACTGACTCCTCTTCCTGACATTCCTCACACAATCCTGTCTGGTGTTTCCCTATCATTTTCAATGTTTTGTTTAATGCACAATGCCCCAGCCTTAACCTAGTCCACACAATTTCCTCTCTTCTGTTTCCATTACCTACCCTAGTAACTGCAACACTCTTTTGTATTTGATATAAATGCCTCCCTTTCCCCTCCCTATCCCATCTTTCTTGCCACATTCGGTTGGCTTTTTCCCAGATTACACACTTAACCTCTGCTTTACTGATACTAATGTGCATTTCCACATTTTCTTTCTTTAACGCCCTCTTTGCCAACTCATCCACCCTCTCATTCCCCTTCACCCCTACATGTGCTGGAACCCATAGAAATTTTACCTGACCTCCCTGATTTGCAATTCTTGTAACTAACTGAAGGACTTCATAAAGTACATCTTGCCGACTGTTTGTGTGAAAAGATCTTAAACTTGCTAGAACTGAGGATGAATCTGAACATATCAATGCTTTGGCTTGTCTGGCTTTCTGCACCCATTGCAACGCAACCAACACTGCCAGCATCTCCACTGTAAACACCCCTAACTTATTAGATGTTCTTCTGCTGATTCCAATTTCTTTTGCTGGTATTACCACCCCAAACCCTGTCACTCCTGTTTCAGGTTCCTTCTCACCATCCGTATAAATGTGAGTATAATCACTATACTTTTCCATCACATGACAGTTAAATGCATTTACCAAATCTGTTTTATATCTTTATTTCCTTTTTACCTCTAACAAATGCCAGTCTATGTCAGGCCATACAAGCTTCCATGGAGCTACAACCGGATAAACTACTGAAGGACTTATCCTCAGATCAAATACTCCACATTCTTTCGCGATATCATTCCCTACCCGACTAGGGGTATCCCTCTGAAACCTCCCATTTTCTCAGCACTCCTGCAACACTCCTTTAGTAGGGTGAGAATCATTGTGCCCCTGCAAGTTAGCCCAGTAGTTTGCCATCAGTTGCACCTGTAGGGCTGACAATGGTGACGTTTTAAAAGCCCCACTGCACACTCTCAAGGCCTGAGCCTGAATCACATCCAGTTTCTTTATAAGAGACCTAGCTGCTGATCCATATACTATATTTCCATAATCCAATACAGATCTTACTAAAGCCACATGCATTCTCTTCAAAGCTGAACAACTTGCTCCTCATTCCCTACCAGTCAAACATCTCATCACATTTATTACTTTTTTACATTTCTCCTCAACTTTCCTGATATGGTCTGCCCATGTTAATCGTGAATCAAATATAACTCCCAGAAATTTAAATGATGCAACCCTTTCTAATTCAACCCCATACATCCTTAACTTCTTCCCTACCTCAACCCTTTTCCTAGTAAAAAATACAGTTTGAGTTTTGTCTACTGAAAATCTACGTCCTCAATCATAACCCCACTCCACCACTTCATCAATTGCTTCTTGTAGTTTCCTGATTATATGGTCCATGTTCCTGCCTCTTTTCCACAAGGCCCCATCATCCGCAAACAGTGACCTACCTATATCCACTGGTACCTTTGTGAAGACATCATTGATCATAATGATGAAAAGTAACAGGCTAATCACACTACCTTGAGGTGTGCCATTTTCCACTATGTACTGTTTTGATAATTCTGATCCAATCCGAACTTGAATTTTTCTACCAAACAAAAAATCTTTAATCCAATTAAAAACTCTCCCACCAACCCCCATCTTGTGCAGTTTAATTAATAATCCTTCCTTCCACATCATATCATAGGCTTTTTCAATGTCAAAGAACACTGCCACTACTGACTCTTTATTTGCCTGGGCCTTCCTTATTTCAGTCTCTAACATAATCACTGAGTCCATGGAATTCCTTCCCTTTCTAAAACCACTCCGATAACTTGCCAGCATTCCCCTTTTCTCAAGCTCATATGATAACCTTTCTGTTATCATCCTTTCCATTATCTTACATATACTTGATGTTAATGCAATTGGTCTGTAGCTAGTGGGTTTTGACAGATCCTTGCCAGGCTTCCTTATTGGAATTACTACTGCTTCTTTCCATGCACTTGGTAATCTTCCCTCCTCCCACACTCTGTTATAAAAATGCAGCAACTTCAAGAGCGCTCCTTCTCCTAGATTTTTTAGCATCACAGAGCATTTCAGATCTTTCCCTGGGGAGGTTGGTCTCGATCTCTTTATTGCTGTCACCCTTTCTGCTAATGTAAATGGATCATTAATTATATCATCTGTTCCTTCCCTCCTGCTTAACACACCTGGATGTTGGCTCATTATTCTTTCCCTTCTTCTTCTCCCTTCTTCAGACAAATTTTCTGAACTGTGTATCAGTACAAATGACTTGGCCATGACCTCAGCCTTATCCCTACTGGAGACTGCAGTTTCCTCCTCAGATATCATTACTGGATATTCCCATTCCCTTCTATCTCCTCCCATCCTCTTAATCATTCCCCATATCTCTCCCACAGGTGTTGTTCTTCCTACCTTGTCACAAAAACTCCTCCAACTTGCCCTTTTAGCTTGACGTATAGTTCTTCTCACAACTGCCTGTGCTTTCTTTTATTGAACCAAATGCTGCATATTATGGGTTCTTTTAACTAGCCTGAATGCTCGATTTCTGTTTTTTACAGCCTGACAACATTCCTCTGTCCACCATGGTACCAGTTTTCTATTCATCCTATTTTTACTCCTAGGTATAGATCCTTTTGCTGCCATGATAATTACTGAAGTCACCTGACTGTTTAATTCATCTACATTTCCAGAAATATCAATCTTTATCAACCCTTCTTCACTCAATTTCTGGAACTTACCCCAATCAGCTTTTTCAAACACCCACTTTGGGGTTCCGCCACCTGGTCTTACTTCAACTCTTTCACCCACTGAACACAAAACTGGGTAGTGATCACTGCCTACTGTTGAAGCAGTCCAAACTCCCCAGTTACTAATGCCAGCCAAGGTATTAGACACTAACGTAATATCTAACACTGACTCAGTTCCTGTTGTTATATCTATCCTTGTGCCGCTACCATCATTCATACACACCAAATCCCTTTCTTCCATCAAATCTTCAATTACCTTTTCATTTGGATCTGTAATCTGATCCCCCCATATTGTGCTATGAGCATTGAAATCTGCACACCACACTACTTTATGTCTGTTTTGTCCTTGTATCTTTAATAGGCTGTCCAAATCCAACCTTTTACATGGATTGTAATAGTTAATTATAACCACTCCCTCCCCTCTCTCCCACATTTCCACCACTATGTATTCCTGATCATCTCCTTTTTCCAGTACCCTATATGGTATACCTTGCTTGATTAACATAGCACAACCCCCTCCTCCCCCTAGATTTCTATCTTTCCTTATCATTGTATACCCATATACCACAAAGTCTAAAGTTGGTTTTAACCAAGTTTCCTGAATACACACTACATGCAGTTTTACAACCATTTCTTTAATAAAGTGCTTGAATTCCTGGCTATTGGCCAGTAAGCTCCTTGCATTCCATTGTAAAAGAATCACCATAATTAGTATTAACCAACACATGACACTTCCTGGCTTGACTGATTACTGAGGTTCTCCCTCACTTCCTCCCATGTCAGTCCTACTAACCCTAAATGGTTTACTGCTGCTTTTACCACCAGCCGAATTTTGTCACTTTTTGACTTTACCTCAGCCGTACTATTAATCACTCCTGTAATGAATGTTACTAGAGCCTTTTTGTCTACATAAATCCTGTCATTTGTTCTTTGTTACATCTCTCGTATCCCTATTGCTCCCTGTTCATTGGGAGCATTATTCTGTTCTCTTGACGTTCTTACAGCTTCTGCATGTGATCTTTCTTTTCACTCTTATTTCTTGAATTTTAGTCTCCCGTCTGACAACCTCACACCCACTATGTGCAACATTATGAGCTCCTCCACAATCGCAGCATTTTGGTTGAACTCCTGTTCCGCATTTTCCATATTCTTGATCACCCCCACATCTAGCACATCTCCTCTGCCTTTTACAGTTTTTAGCCACATGTCCAAACCTTTGACAATTATAGCACCTCAGCACATACGCCCTTACTGGGTAACTCATGAAACCCAGGAACACCTTCCTTGGCACTCTTTCTTCTTCAAATTCAATCAATACTGATTCACTTTCCTTTTTCACTCCCTCCTTTGTTGTTTTCAGTCTTTGAACATTAATTACTTTCCCTCCTTTGATATTCCTCTTTATCTCCTCCATATTTATACTCATTGGTATCCCCGTGATCACTCCTTTACAACCACTGTTTTGTGCTCCCACCCTCCCAGTGTATTCCACCTTGCATTTTCCTATCTCTTTTAGCTTGAGTGCTTTCTCAAGTTGTTCCTCATTCGCACATCTTACCAATAAGTTGCCATCATTAAGGACTTTTGCAAATACTATTTCCCCTACCTTATTTGTCAGAGTTGTTGTTAGCACAAACGGGTTAATTTTTTTCATATGTCCCTGAGCCTTTTCATTAAACCTAATTATGACAACACCTCCTCTCTGAGCTTGTTCATCTTCCTCACTTTCAGAGCTTTCTCCACTATCATTTCTTATTCTTTTATTCCCTTTGTCTTGGTTTTTAATTCATCTGACCCCTCGCTACCTCCTCATTCCCTTTATTTCTCCCTTCACAATAATTCACCTCTCCCCAGCTGCCTACCTCTGGTCCCAAGTCTCTATCCCTCTCCTTCTCCACTTTCTTTCCCTCAACCCCGTCTCTTATCTTGTCAGCCATTACCGGACCCACACAACCCCCTCCCAGCAAGTTCCATTCCTTCCCCACTCTCTTTCCCTCAACAGGTTCCAAACCACATTCACACATCAAGCAAAACACAGCCAGCTTCCAGTTGAGCCAACTCAGCCAGCCTCCCTAACCATGTTATCTGTCTGGGAGGTGATTCTCACCCCTAATCACTGGGAGGAACCTCAATTGTATTACGAGACACACCTGAGACTGATTGGGAGGTTTAAGACTGGTGGCTGTGGCTATCAGTTTCTCGGTCTTGATGCTTGTTAGAATCAGCTCCTCGGGTTAGTGGAATTACTTACCTGTGTCAGTTCTGTGAAAAGACTTAGCTGGGATTGAGCATAAGGAAACACTCCCTTTGTTTTGTGGACTGGCTTGCCTGATTAGGTTTGGAAGCCTTGGATCTTATCTGAAGCTTTTGTGAATTATCTGTGAACTTTTTAGTTGCCTGTGTATTTTATTTGGAAGTTAAACAAGTGAATGTGACAAAGCTGATGTACTGAGAACCTCTAACTGCTGAAGTAAAGTTTGAAGTTATTTGACCAGCACTGTCTCTGTCTGCATTTATGCTCAGACCCACTTGCACCGTTATAGCAAGACTGAGCCACAACATGAGTGCAGCAGACAATGAGAGCTTTCGAGTGGTGCTCAGCAACCAGGGACTTTCCTGGGTGCACAACAAGAGCAAATGCAGCAGCTCACAGCTACCCACCCACAGGTGGCAGAGGCGGTCCAGGAGCTGTGAGCCCGACCATCTCCCAACGCCCTCAGCTCCAGCGACTGCAACTCTTCCGGCCCCAACAGGTCCCACGAGTGACACACCACGGCAACCAGCTTCATTGGTCGTTGACTCCAGAGAACCCCCCTTCTCACCCAACTAACTTTGGTGGCCCACCAGAGACATGCCGTGGCTTTGTGACTCGGTGTTCTCTTGTCGTGAGCTGCAGTCGACCTGCTTCGCACTCAGAGGCTCTAGGTCACCTACAGTACAGGATCTCACTTCTTTCTGGCCGAACGCCTGAGTGGGCAGCCGCTCTTCGGGAGCAGCAGTCCGCTGTATGTGGTAGTCGGGAGACATTCACCACCTCCCTGTGCCAGGTGTTTGACCATTCTGTTAGTGTACGAGAAGCAGCAGAGAGGTGACAAATCTGAAACAGGGTCCCACACAGTAGCAACTTGTGCCATTGAATTTTGCACTCTGGGAACCGAGAGCGGTTGGAAAGAGAGGCTCTCCTCGCAGCTTTTTATAATAGACAGTCTGAAAGAGTGAAGGGTGAGCTGGCCAGTCTTGACTAGGGGAGGGGGTTGATTTCTACACCCATTTGACTGGACCAACGTAAAAGTGAGAGAGAGTGGGCTCGAGAACGTACCGCCTTGTCCCCTGTGAGGTCACCCCCAGCTTGGGCCATTCAACCTAAAGATGCAACTGGGCCGGTCTTGCCTTCCCCGAGAGGACTGGGATTGTAGGACATCAGGGGAAGTGCCTTTACTATGGTAGCACTGGCTGCTTCCACACCCAGTGTCCAGAGAACTTCAGGGAAAAGCCAGCGCTCACCAGAAGAGCAAGGGTCTCTGGCCATTGGACTAGTGAGAATGTCTAGATTGCTCGCACGTCTACAGTTGACCTGGGGTGAGGCGTAGAAGAATGAGGTCTGGCCCCGAGCACTGGTGGATTCAGCTGCAGAGGGGAGCCTAATGGACCTCATCTCGTCCAGACAGCTCAACCTGTCCATCAAGATCAGCCCTCATCCACTCTTGGTCCAAGCCTTAGGTGGGTGCCCTCTGGAGTCAGAAAAAGTCAAGCACATGACCAGACCTGTTAAAACGTCGATAGGAAATCACTCTGAACTGGTTTCATTCTTTTCAGTAGACCCTGTGAGAAAGCACCTAGCTTTAGGTTCAATATGCCTTCGTGCTCATGGTCCTCAGTTTGCCCGGTCTGAGGGAAGGCGGCTCTCATTGGGAGACACTCCAGGTCTTACTGTTGGGAGGACCAGAGAAGGGGAAGATGACACCGATGAAATCAGTGCAGAAGAGGAGGAGGGACATGGGCAAGATGGTGAAAGTGATGAAGAGGAGAAGGATGAGGATGAATATTCAGCGACTGGATTGGACACACAGAGGTCAGGTCTTTGGAGGTCTGAACCAAACCATATCTCGACTTGGCAGAAGGTTTTTCCAAGGCCTCATCCCTGCCTCCGCACGGGCTCTACAATTTTGCCATTAACTTGCTGCCCAGAGCAATGCCCCTCAGAGGTTGGTTTACGCACTCTCCGTCCCTGAGACTTGGGCAATGGAGGAGTATATTGGCGAGGTGTTATAGAATGGTCTCATTCGCCCCTCCACCAGCCTCTGCAGGGTTTATTTTTAGTGTGTTTTAAGGAGGATGGAGGGCTGAGGCCCTGTATCGATTGCAGGGGGTTAAACAGGGTCACTGTTAAGAATAAGTATCCCCTCCCACTCCCATCAACCACCTTTGACTTCCTCAGAGAGGCCACTGTCTTCACCAGTCCCTGCCCCATAATGCCTACCACTTAGTTCACTAAAGGAAAGGGATGAATGAGAAACTGCTTTTAGCACCCCGAGTGGCCACTATGAATTATCTGATCATGCCCTTTGGGTTATCCAACTGGCCAGCAGTTTTTCTGGCCTCTATAAACGATGTTCTTCGTGACATGGTGAACTGGTTAGCCTTTGTGTACCTTGATGACATCCTCCGTGTCCGCAAGTTTTACGGCATCTCCTGGGCAACCAGCTGTGCGTCAAGTTGAGAAATGTGAGTCTGATGTGTCTCATACCTCATTTTTGGGGTTTGGATCTCACCTGCAGGTGTGTCCATGGATCAGGCCAAGGTCCAAGCCATTCTCAACTGGCCCCAACCCTCAACTCTAAAACAGGTTCAGCTTTTTCTGAAGTTCTCAAATTTTTATAGATGCTTCACCCGGAATTTCAGCTCTGTTCTAGCACCGATAACAGCGCTCACCCGTGGCGCCAGAACTGACATCTAGTGGACTCCTGCAGCCCAGGAAGCATTTGCAAAGTTGAAATCCTGGTTAACTTCTGCTCCCATTCTGGCACACCCTGACTCCACTCAACCATTGACTGTGGAGGTGGATGCCTCTGATGTGGGAGTGGGTGCAATATTGTCACAAAGATCTGCGGTAGACAGTCAGACCCACCCTTGTACCTTCTCCCAAAAGTGTTCACCCACAGAACAGACAGTGACAGGGAGCTGTTGGCCGTCAAACTTGCCCTGGAGGAGTGGAAGCACTGGCTGGAGGGGGCGGCCCATCCCTTCCAGATCCTGACAGACCATGAGAACCTACAGTTTCTGAGGGAGGCAAAGCGATTAAATCCAAGCCAGCTAGGTGAGCTCTGTTTTTTTTTAAACAGATTTGAGTTTGTCCTTCCATATCATCCAGGATCTAAGAATATGAAGGCAGGTACACGGTCACGCCAAATCGACGCATCTGCCCAGGAGCCCAAAGCTGAGAACATCATTTCTCTTACTCAGATGGTGGGACAAGTGTGACTGTCACTGGAACACTGCAGGCCCAACAGACGGATCCTGACTCAGGGAAGGGCCTGCTAGCGTGACTCTATGTTCCAGCTACTGTTTGCCCTGAGGTGGGGGCATGACTCTTCCCCCGTGAGGTAACACAGTCATCTTAGTCGTGGCTGACTGTTATTCCAAAGGTGTGCATTTTGTTCCACTATCCAAGCCAAGCAGAGGGCGGACTTGCGGTGACAGAGGTGCTGTGGGCTCATGGAATTCCGGAGGACATCGTGTCACACCGGGGCCCGCAGTTTGCCTCCAGGTTTTAGAAGGCCTTTAGCTCTGTGAGTTTGTCTTCGGATTTTCATCCTCAGTCCAGTGGGAAAACTGAGAGGGCCAATCAGGAGCTGGAGAAGAACCTGCGCTGTTTTACCTCAGACAACCCGGGGACTTAGAGCTCGACGCTGCTATGGGCAGAAGTGGCCCACAATTAACTGGTCAACACACCAATGGATAGGTCAGCCTTTGAAACCCAATATGCCTTTGTTCCTCCATTTTTTCTGAGACAGCAGCCAGAGGTTGCTGTTCACTCTGCTGGGGCAGTAGTAGTAAGGTGCAGAAGGGCCTGGCGAAAGGCCCACGCAGCACTCAGTCATGCCTCAGCACGCCAACAACACTAGGCCAACCATAGACACAGACCGGCTCCCTCCTTCCAACTTGGTCAGCGGGTGTTGGCTGTCTACGCAGCATCTGCCTCTCCACACAGACTCCAAGACACTCTCCCTCGCTATGACGGACTTTTCAAGCTAGCGAGACAGGGTAACCCAGTGGCTTACAAGCTGGCCTGCCGGGGTCCCTCCGGGTGAGCTGTTTTCCATGTCTCCCTATTTAAACCAGTTTTCACCTGTCCTCAGTCTCCTCCTGTTTCCCTGCTCCACCCCACCATTTGGTCCAGCTTACACGGTTCTGAGACTGCTTAACTTGCATCAGGTGGCCTGAGGTATCCTATACCTTGCGGCTTGGGAAGGCTACGGTCCTGAGGAACACTCCTGGGTCACATCTTGGACCCTTCCCTCATTAGAGATTTCCATCAGGATCACCCAGACCATCCTGGGCTGCCTGGAGTCTGCCATAGTTGGTGGGGAGGGGGGTGCTGTAACACCCGAGGTGCCCAGCAAGAGCAATGATGTCATCTGTCTGGGTGGAGATCCTCACCCCTCATCACAAGGAGGAATCTCAATCGGATTACAAGACATCTGAGAATGATTGAGAGGTGCTTAAGGTTGGTGGCTGCATCTACCACTTGCACAGTCTTGATGCTTGCTCTGCTTGTTAGGATCAATTCCTAGGATTAGTGGAATTACTTGCCTGTGTCAGTTCTGTGAAAAGACTTAACTGGGATCTAGCTTTGTGGACTGGCTTGCCCGATTTTTGCCTGAAGCCTTGGATCTTATCTGAAGCCTTTATGAATTATCTGTGAACTTTTTTGTTGCCTGTGTATTTCAGCTGGAATTTGAACAAGTGAATGTGGCAAAGCTGTCGTACTGAGTGCCTCTGTCTTTTTGAAGTAAAGTTTGAAGTCATGTGACTGACAGTGTCGCTGTTTCTGTTTGCAAATGTGCTCAGAGCCACCTGCACCATTACACCAACTCCTTAGCCACGTATTAAACTGCATGATTTTCCTATTTCTGGCCTCACTGGCATCCTGAGATCACAACCCTGGAGGTCTGTCCTTTAATTTAGCACCTAACTCCTTGAACTCACTTTGCAGGACCTCGTCACCTATTCCACCCATGTCATTGATACTGATGTGGACTGCGATCTCTAGCTGCTCACCCTCCCACTTAAGAATGCTAGGACTGGATCAGAGATGGCCCTGTCCCTGGCACCTGGGAGGCAGTTAACCTCCCAGGAATCTCGGAATCACCCACAGAACATCCTTTCTGTCCCCTTAACCAATGAATTGCTTATCACTATAGCTTACCTTTTCACCCATTCCGTTCTGAGACATAGAGCCAGTCTCAGCCCCAGGGACCTGAACGCTGTGGCTTTCCAACACCTTTCTCCACAAAAGTATGTCCTCTCCTTCCCCCAACAGTATCCGAAGCAGTGCACCTGCTGTTATTAAGGGGAACAGCCACAGGGGTACACTGCTCTGGCTGCGAATCCCCTGTCCTGATGGTCCCTATCCTGTGTCCTGCACCTTGGGTGTAACTTTCTCACAGTATGTCCTGTCTATCAAGCCCTCAGCCTCCCAAATGATCTGAAGTTCAGTACATTTCCCTGAGAACATCTGTTCCCAATTTATGCTTCAAAGTTCCTGCTTGATAGCTTCATATTTCTCCTTACTCCAATTAAACACTTCCTTAACTTACCTGTTCCAATCCCTCTCCAATACTATGGTAAAGGAGATAGAATTGTGATCACCATCTCCAAAATGCTCTCCCACTGAGAGATCTGACACCTGACCAGGTTCATTTCCCAATACCAGATCAAGTACAGCCTCTCGTAGGCTTACCTACATATTGTGTCAGGAAACCTTCCTGAACACACCTAACAAACCCGTAGGGGACATCTAAACCCCTTGCTCTAGGGACATCTAAACCTCTTGCTCTAGGGGACATCTAAACCCCTTGCTCTAGGGACATTTCAATCGATATTTGGGAAATTAAAGTCTTCCACCATGACAACCCTGTTATTTTTACACCTGTTTGTTAGGTGCATTACTTGCTATCTTATGTTTATCTGTTGGTGAAGCTGACAGGCCCAAGCAAAAACACTGTGTAAATGTCACCTTGAAATGGACAATAAGAAAAGGTATTTAATAGTTGCCAATTCCTGTGGATTCCACATCTTAACTTGTTATGAATCAGTGCTTTCAAGAGAAAGAATTGGGCTTGGGAAGTAAATAGAAAGAAATAATGTTCCTTCTATTTCTAAACAATATGCTGTCTAGTATGTATTAAGTTGCATGAATAAAAAGCTAATGGTATTTTGAGCTCATTTAGTTCTATTCATCTCACATCAACATAGAACATAGAACAGTGCAGCACAGGAATAAGCCCACAAAATTGTGCCAAACTAATTAAACTCTCAATTAAATGCCTAACTAAAGTCATCTCTAGTGCCTAGACAATGTTCATAGCCTTCCATTTCCTGCACATTTATGTGCCTATCTGAGAGCCTTTTGAACACCTCTATCAATTTGCCTGTGCTACTCCCTCTGGCAGCACATTCCATAGAAACCATAGAAACTACAGCACAGAAACAGGCCTTTTGGCCCTTCTTGGCTATGCTGAACCATTTTCTGCCTAGTCCCACTGACCTGCACACAGACCATATCCCTCCATACACCTCCCATCCATGTATCTGTCCAATTTATTCTTAAATGTTAAAAAAGAACCCGCATTTACCACCTCATCTGGCAGCTCATTCCATACTCCCACCACTCTCTGTGTGAAGAAGCCCCCCTAATGTTTCCTTTAAACTTTTCCCCCCTCACCCTAAACCCGTGTCCTCTGGTTTTTTTCTCCCCTTGCCTCAGTGGAAAAAACCTGCTTGCACTCACTCTATCTATACCCATCATAATTTTATATACCTCTATCAAATCTCTCCTCATTCTTCTACACTCCAGGGAATAAAGTCCCAACCTATTCAACCTTTCTCTGTAACTGAGTTTCTCAAGTCCCGGCAATATCCTTGTAAACCTTCTCTGCACTCTTTCAACCTTATTTATATCCTTCCTGTAATTTGGTGACCAAAACTGAACACAATACTCCAGATTCGGCCTCACCAATGCCTTATACAACCTCATCATAACATTCCAGCTCTTATACTCAATACTTTGACTAATAAAGGCCAATGTACCAAAAGCTCTCTTTACAACTCTATCTACCTGTGACGCCACTTTTAGGGAATTTTGTATCTGTATTCCCAGATCCCTCTGTTCCACTGCACTCCTCAGTGCCTTACCATTAACCCTGTAGGTTCTACGTTGGTTTGTCCTTCCAACGTGCAATACCTCACACTTGTCAGTATTAAACTCCATCTGCCATTTTTTAGCCCATTTTTCCAGCTGGTCCAAGTCCCTCTGCAGGCTCTGAAAACCTTCCTCACTGTCTACTACACCTCCAATTTTTGTTTCATCAGCAAACTTGCTGATCCAATTTACCACATTATCATCCAGATCATTGATATAGATGACAAATAACAATGGACCCAGCACTGATCCCTGTGGCACACCACTAGTCACAGGCCTCCACTCAGAGAAGCAATTCTCTACCACCACTCTCTGGCTTCTTCCATCGAGCCAATGTCTAATCCAATTTACCACCTCTCCATGTATACCTAGCGACTGAATTTTCCTAACTAACCTCCCATGGGGGACCTTGTCAAAGGCCTTACTGAAGTCCATGTAGACAATATCCACTGCCTTCCCTTCATCCACTTTCCTGGTAACCTCCTCGAAAAACTCCAGTAGATTGGTCAAACATGACCTACCATGCACAAAGCCATGTTGACTCTCCCTAATAAGTCCCAGTCTATCCAAATGCTTGTAGATTCTGTCTCTTAGTACTCCCTCCAATAACTTACCTACTACCGACGTTAAACTTACTGGCCTATAATTTCCCAGATTACTTTTCAATCCTTTTTTAAACAACGGAACAACATGAGCCACTCTCCAATCCTCCGGCACCTCACCTGTAGACAGCGACATTTTAAATATTTCAGCCAGGGCCCCTGCAATTTCAACACTAGTCTCCTTCGAGGTCCGAGGGAACACCCTGTCAGGTCCCGGGGATTTATCCACTTTAATTTTCCTCAAGACAGCAAGGACCTCCTCCTTTTCGATCTGTACGGTTTCCATGATCTCACTACTTGTTTCCCTTAATTCCATAGACTTCATGCCAGTTTCCTTAGTAAACGCAGACGCAAAAAACCTATTTAAGATCTCCCCCATTTCCTTTGGTTCCGCACATAGCCGACCACTCTGATCTTCAAGAGGACCAATTTTATCCCTTACAATCCTTCTGCTCTTAATATACCTGTAAAAGCTCTTTGGATTATCCTTCACTTTGACTGCCAAGGCAACCTCATGTCTTCTTTTAGCCCTCCTGATTTCTTTCTTAAGTATGTTCTTGCACTTCTTATACTCCTCAAGCACCTTATTTACTCCCTGCTTCCTATACACGTCATACAACTCCCTCTTCTTCTTTATCAGAGTTGCAATATCCCTTAAGAACCAAGGTTCCTTATTCCTATTCACTTTGCCTTTAATTCTGACAGGAACATACAAATTCTGCACTCTCAAAATTTCTGCTTTGAAGGCTTCCCACCTACCGATCACATCCATGCCAGAGAACAAGCTGTCCCAATCCACGCTTTTTAGATCCTTTCTCATTTCTTCAAATTCCATTCCAGGCATGCACCATTCTGTACGTAAAAAATTGACTTCCCACTCCCCCTTAAACTTGGCTCATCTCACCTTACATTCATGCCCTGTGGAATTTGATCCTGGGAGAAAGACATGCCCCTCATAACTTTATACAAGATTCTCATAATCAGATTTATTTATTTATGTACATATATATAGCAACAGACAATAAAACACATAATTTGCATTATTAATCAACACAACCTAAGGATGTGCTGGGGGCAACCCACTGTATCACCAGATATTCTGTGCCAACATAGCATGTCCACAATATTCAGCAGAACAACATAAACAACAACAGAAACAAAACAATAACAAAATAAGCCCCTTTCCACCCAGTCATACACTACTCCTCCAACCCAGGACAGGCCACCTCTTGAGTCTCCAGCCTCCAGTGGACTTGTGGACTCGTAGACATTGGGCTCCTGACTTCCCCAGTGGATTCACAGACCCAGGGCTCGGCCATTGGGCCTTGACCTCCAGAGTTCCGATCGACTTTTGGGATTCGATCTCCAGTACCGAATTCACTGATAATAGGACCCTAAACTCCAGGCTTCAAACTCAGCCCTGCAGAGAAAGCAACCTAAGTTTTGTTTAATGTATTCAGCCTCTCCTTATAGCACATGCTCTCCAGGTCAAGTATTGAATGCCGTGCTCCAGATACGCCTAATCAGAGTATAAACCTGCAACTAAACTTCCTGACTTTTAAACTAAGTGCTTTGACTAATGACAGCAAGCATGCCATCTATCTTTTTAGTACAGACACTTTCAAGAAGCTATGCACTTTGGGCCCACGATTCCTCTGTACATCAGCACTGTTAAAGCGTTCTGCCATTAACGATGTACTGCCTCTTTAAATTTGATATTGCAAAGTGCCGCACCTCAAGTTTGACCTGATTAAATTCCATCTGCCATTTTCCCACCCACCTCCGTAACTGATCTGTATTCTGCTGTATCTTTGGTGATCTTCTAAATTATCCACAACACCACCGATCTTGGCATCACTCATGAATTTATTAACCTACCCATCCACATTTTCATCCAAGTCATTTATATATACACACAGTGGCGTCTTTATTGGGTACAGGAGTGGAACCCAGTGGGTATTTTGCTGCTGTAGCCCATCTACTTCGAGGTTTGAGGTGTTGTGCATTCAGAGATTCTCCTTTCCCCACCACTGTGGTAACACATGGTTATTTCAGTTACTGTCACCTTCCTGTCAGCCTGTCAGAGGTCATTCACTTCTGACCTCTCTCCATTAACTCAGCACTTTTGTCCACAAAACTGCGATTCACTGTTTTTGTTTTTGTTTTTTTGCACTATTCCTGTAAATTCCAGAGACTGTTGTGCATGAAAATCCCAGAAGATCAGCAGCTTCTGGGATACTCAAACCACCTCATCTAGCATTCATTTCTACATTCATTCCACAGTCAAAGTCACTTAGATCACATCTCTTTCCCATTCTGATGTTTGGTCTGAACAACAACTGAACCTCTTCACCATGCATTGAGTTGCTGCCACATGACTGGCTGATTAGATATTTGCATCAACAAGCAAGGGTACAGGTGTACCTAATAAAAAGTGGCCACTGAGTGTTTATCACAAGTAGTAGAAGTCGCAGTAAAGATTCCTGTATTCACATACCTCCAGCCAGAATAGGTCTTGTCAATCACTATGCTTTGTCTTCCATGGACAAGCCAATTCTTAATAGAAATAATCAAGTCAAACACCTTACACCATAAATCCACAGCTCTATCTTTGTTAGTCATCTTTGTCACCTCCTTGAAAAACTCTTATCAGCTAGTAAGACCCACTGCAAAGCCATGCCGACCAACCTTAATTTGGCCATAATTTTCCAAGTACTTATAAATCTCATTCCAAATACCTGTCATGATCCGGTCCGTGAAGCCCGCATTCCAGTTCACGGACTGGTCCATCGATCCTTATTCCAGGTTTTCCGGTTTTCCCTTGTTCTGCTGGTGCATTAATTGAGGTACATGATTCTCATTTTGGGCTGGCTACATAAACAGCTCCTGGGTTCAGCTTCAGTTGCTGGACTGTTCTCTTCCCTTCCCCTTCTGCCTGAAGACTTCTTCCCTTCCCCTTCTGCCTGAAGACTTGTCTGCAACCTCGCCCGCGTCCTCGCCTGTATTGCTGTCAAGTTCTACCGCTGGAGCAAGACTGGAGCCTTTCTGTGTCTAGATAAGAAACTCTCTTTCGTTGTTTGGAACTGTCTCTTTGTGTCCACACAATCGCTAGGTAGGTCCAGCCGTTTGCCACTACCTTGAGTTGGGAGCTGTCTCTGTATCCACGCCTTTGCTAGGTAGGTCTGGCTGTTTGCCGCTACCTTGTGTTGAGAACCATCTCTTTGTGCCCTCACCTCCGCTGGATAGGTCTGGCTGTTTGCTGCTACCTTGAGTGGAGATCTGTCTCTCAGTGTTCTGTGTATGAGTCCTGGCCCTACGTCCTGCTCCCTAGGAGGGGTCCTGACTCTGTGTAGAGCCCCGGCCCCAAGTCCTGTTCCCAAGGAGGGGTCCCAGCTCTGTGTTCCATATTCCTGTTCTATCAAGACCAAGGCTCTGCGTTCCTGTTCTCCCTCAACCAAGTCAAAGCTTCGTGTTCTCATCCTGTCCATGTGCCTCACCCAGCCCGGTGCTGAGGTTCCCTCGTCCTGTCCAGAAGTCTCACATCCAGTCCTGTTGCCGCTCCTCGTCCTGTAGCCATGTCTAGTCCTCGCCTAGATCCGGGGTCCGAGCCCGAGTCAAGACCCAGGTTCCGGGTCCCTGTCCAGTCTCTGACTAGGAGTCCTTGTCCAGATTTCAAGTTCCTTGTTCCTCGTCCAGGTCCCGCTTTCCTAGTCTAGTCCTAGCCCAGGCCTTGTATCCAAGTCTCGTCCAGGGCCTGTGTCTTGTCCAGCGTCGTTAGTTCCCCATTTCTCTTGCTTTCTTGACACACCTAGTCCTGTTCCTAGTACTTCAGTGTCTGTGTCTTGCATTTGGGTCCATTCCGAGTGCCCGCCCTCATATGACAATACCTTCCCGCCACCGACACGTGATTCTTTGATCTATAATTTCCAGAATTATTCCCATTTCCTTTCTTGAACAATGGAACACCATTACACCATTCGCTACTTGCCAGGGCTTTGGGATATTGTCTGTAGCTAGAGAGGAGATGAAGATCTTGGTCAAGGTCCTAGGAATCTCACCTCTTGCCTCTCACAGTAACCTGTGGTATATCCCGTCAGGATGTGGGCTTAACCATTCTTCAAGAGACCCAACACTACCTCTTGTTTTATCTCAAAATGCCTTCGCATTTCAGCACACTCTAGACTACTCTCACAATCCCTCATATATGTCTATTTGGTAAATACCAATGCAAAGGACCTCGCCTACATCTTCAATCTCCAAGCATATATTTCATTCTTTATCCTCTCCCTCGTTATCCTCTTGCATGTATGCATAGAATTACTTGGGATGCTCTTTAATCAAACTTACTAAGGATTTTTCATGACCCCTCCTGCCTCTTCCAATTCCCTTCTTGAGTTCTTTTCTTGTTTCTTTATAATCCTCAAGGGCTCCATTAGCTTCCTAATACATAAATACATTTCCTTTTCCTTCGTATAAAAATTCACCACCCTTCTCATATTCCAAGTTCCCTCATATCTTGCCATTCTTATCTTTACTTCTTGCTATAACATATCTGTTCTGTAGTTTGTGTAGTTGGTCTTTAAACATACTCCATGCATCAGATGTGAACTTGCCCAAAAACAGCTGTTCCCAATCAACTTCACTAGTTCAGGGGTCCCCAACCATGGAGCCTTACCATTAACCGAGGGATCCGTGGACCCCAGCTTGGGAGCCCCTGCACTAGTTCCTGCCTGATACTCCTGTAATTTGCCCTGCTCCTATTTAAAGCTCTCCTTTATGCCATATTTATCCTTATTCATAACTGTCTTAAAACTTCTGGGGCTGTGATCACTGTTTTCTCTCACTGGAAGGTTACTTACTTGACCATGATTGTGAAAGCTCAGTGTGTGTAAATTACCCACCATAATTCCCACCATAATGATGTAGTATGAGTGCATTTTTCGTGTTACTATGAAGTTCTAATCATTACCTTTCATTTACCTTGTTTGGTACATAATTTGAAGATGCCAATGCAGCTGGGGGATAGATATTCAAAACAGATTAAAGTATTGAAAGTGATTTATGCAAGCACCAAAAACCATGTTTTGTGATCTTAAAATGCAAACATAGTCTTAGAAAATGCAATAATACATGCAGTAAAATTTATAAATAGGCTGCATTCGTAGCCTCAATGCATCATTTTCTTAATTAGTAAATGAAAACAGTCAGAGTTCACTACTGTTTCCAGTCCGGTTGATGCTGTACATAAAAGAATTGATTTACCTTCAGTCCAACTGTTCCACAGGCATCAATTACATAGAGACATTACACAGAGCCATTTAAGCATCTTCAGACAGCTGTAAAAGCATTTTTAATGTAGTAATGCATTCCAAGGTGCTTCACAGGAAGATTATGTGATAATTCAAAAAAAAATGCATGTCAACACACAAAATGCAGGCAGAACTCAGTAAGCCAGTCCAATCTATGAAGAGGAATAACCAGTCGTTTTAAGATGAGACCCTTCTTCAGGACTGGAAAGGAAAAGGGAAGACACCAGAATAAAAAGGAGGTGAGAGGGGAAGGAGGATAGCTAGAAGGTGATAGGTAAAGCCAGGTGGGTGGGAAAGGAAAAGGATTGGAGAGGAAGGAATCTGATAGGAGAGGAGAGTGGACCGTGGGAGAAGGAAAAGGGGGAGAGTGCCAGGGGGAGGTGATAGGCAGGTGAAAAGAGGTAAGAGCCCAGAGTGGGGAATAGAAGAATAGGGAAGGGAGAGGGGAAAATTACCGGAAGGAGAAATTGATACTCATGCCATCAGGTTCAAGGCTACCCAGACAGAAGATGCAGTAAGGTGTTCCTCCTCCACCCTGAGGGAAGTCTCATCTTGGCACAAAAGGAGGCTATGGAACGAGATGTCGGAACAGGAATGGGAATTGGAATTAAAATGTTTGGCCACCGGAAGTTCCACTTCTAGCGGATGCAGTGGAAGTGCTCCACAAAGCAGTCCCTCAATTTACAACAGGCCTCACCAGAGGAGAGGAGGCTGCATCAGGAACACCAGACACAATAGATGACCCCAGCAGATTCGCAGGTGAAGTGTTGCCTCACTTGGGAGGACTGTTTAGGACCTTGAATGGAGGTGAGAGAGGAGGTGAATGGACAGGTGTAACACTTTGGCTGCTCGAGGGATAATTGCATGGAGGAAGATTAGTGGGAAGGGACGAATGGACAAGGGAATCTTGAGGGAGCAATACCTACAGAAAGCAGAGAGGTGGGAGGTGAAGATATGTTTGGTGGTAGAATCACTGATGTCCTGGAAAGGAAAACCACATCCTGGGAACAGATGTGGCAGAGAAGAAGGAACTGAAAAGTAGCATTTTTACAGGAGACTGGGTGGGAAGAGGTATAGTCAATATAAACATGGGAATCGGTAGGTTTATAAAAGGTGTTGTTTGACAGTTTGTCTCCAGAGATGGAGCCAGAGAGATCAAGAAAGGAGAGGGAGGTGTCAGAAGTGGGTTAAGTGAATTTAAGGGCACGGTGGAAGTGAGGGGCAAAATTGATGAAATTGATGAGCATGGGTGCGTGAAGCTGTGCCAATGCAGTCATCAGTGTAGGAGAGGAAGAGTTGGAGAGCATTAATGGGAACGGTTTGGAACATGGGCTGTTCTACATAGCCGATGAAGAGGCAGGCATAGCTGGGTGCCCATCGCTACCCCTCAAATCTGGAGAATGTGTGAAGAGCTGGAGGAAAAATTGTTGAGGTTGAGGATATGCTTGTGGCGAGGTATCAAATAATGTAGTGAATCTTATGGACAAAATTAAAAATGCAGATCAAAATTATCCTGTCCATTGGAAAAAACAAAACTATGTCTGTTTTTATTGGAAACCTTTTGGTTAACTTGTAATGGCAGAATTGCAGGGGAAGTATTGAAACTCCATGCTAGCTCCATTCACCCGAGACAGCTGGAGTTGTTTCATTGTACTGCCTACTCAGATGCTTTGCAGTCGTTTCCTACTGTAGGATGTCAACATGAGGAAAAAAAAGATCAAAATTTCCAAATGCAAACTGCACTGCATCAGAAATCATTCAAAATTTTGCCACAATATTGGGATCTGCAAACCTCTTCTCAGCAGTTCCCTGAATACACTATCATCGTTAGCTATCTCAGGTTCTCTGGTCTGGCAACATCCCAGTGAATTTCCTCTGCATTTCTCCAGCAATGATAAGGTTAATATTTCATGAGGCAATGCTATAACCAAGGGACATCTGTTGAGATCAATTGTGAAAGAAGTCAGTTACATGACTCATCAAGCAGGCCATGTCTTGAAGGGCAGAACTCCCCGGTTAGGCTTCAACAGGTGATAAAAGAACCAATGCAAAGGGACTGCCTGGGACTGTGTAGCAAGTGTGGCCACTGTGCCACGTTTGTGGAGAATAAAGTCCCAGCTTCCCTGCATATAGCAGATAGATTAGGAACAGTTCGATCCACTTATAACTGGGCATCTTTGAGACGCTGTCAATGAAACAGCTGGATTGTATTTGACCACAATGTGTTGCTGCAGATGCTCAAATCTAGACTGCAAACAATTCGGTGGAAAAAATCAGCAGGTCAGGCAGCATCTGTGCGAGGAAAGGAATCGTCGACATTTCAGGTCCAAAAGTTTCGAGCTGAAAGCATTAACTTTAAGTAGCATTAATTCTCCATAGATGCTGATCAACCGGCTGAGTTACTCCAGCAGTTTAGACCATAAAGCCAATAAAACGGGAGCTGAATTGGACCATTCAACCCATTGAGTCTGCTCCGCCATTCAATCATGGCTGATTTATTTTCCCTCTCAACCCCATTCTCCTGCTTTCTGCCTGTAACCTTTCACTCCCTTACTAATAAAGAACCTATCAACCTCGCTTTAATGATACCCAATGACTTGCTGTCAATGACTTACAGCTGTCATTGGCACTGAATTCCACAGATTCACTAACCTCTGCATAAAGCAATTCCTCCTCATCTCTGCTGTAAAGGAATGTCCTATTCTGATTCTGTGCCCTTTGGTCTTGGGTTCTCCAAGTATTGGCAACACCTTCTCCAAGTCTACTCTGTCCGGGTGTTTCAATTGTGGTACATTTCAATGAGAATCCCCTCCCCACACCACCACCATTCTTCTAAATTCCACCAAGTGCAGGCCCAGAGGCATCAAATTATCCTTGTATGTTAACAGCTTCATTCCCGAGATCATTTTTGTAAATCTCCTCTGGACACTCTCCAATGCCAGCACGTCCTTTCTTAGATATGGGGTCCAAAATTGCTTACAAATGTGCTCTGACCAAAGCCTTATAAAGTTTCAGCATTACGTTCTTGCTTTTATATTCTAGTCTTCTCGACTAAAAACAAGAGGGCATTGATGCGAGGTGACAGCAAGGAGTTTTAAAGAGATTTTGAGGGATAATTTTTTTTCAACAATGAGTGGTTGATGTCAGGAACTTGCTACCGGAGGAGTTTGTGGAATTAGATACAATCACTGTGATTAGACAGCTATTTAAATAGGCAAGACATAGAAGGATACAGTCCTGGGCCGGCTGGTGGCGCAATGACATTGGCGCCGGACCCAGGAGCGGGGGTTCCCAGGTTTGAACTCAGTCAGGGCCGCTCCCGACTACACTTTCCATCCGTACCGGGTTGAGTGTCGAGATCGGAACTCGACCTCGTAAAATAAAAGGGAAAAATACTGCAAAAAAATGTCTGTGTGAGGAGTGGCACACCACACAGTCTCTCACTCGCTCCGCACCTTGTAAAAAGCCATGAAAAAGACATCATCATGCACGCACGCAGACGCACACGCACAGACTTGCACGCACGCAGGCACATGCCAAAAGAAAAGAAAGAAGGATACAGTCCTAATATGGGCAAATAGGATGATGTAGATGAACAAAAATATCAGTTTAGGGTATTGTGGCCTGATGGGACAGTTTCTATGCTGTATGGTTCAAGAGTCTCAACAGCAACCAGGACAAGCTTGGTCATTTGATTGGCAAACCATTCACAACTCCTACCTGAGCTGTTCTGCCTGAAGTGAGCACCAGTAAATGTACTGTACTAACAGATCAAGACTTCTTCAAGTCCTTGGATTCTATCACCTAATACATCAGAAAGCCATCAAAGTCAATGTTCTTTTTCTCCAATTAAATTTCAGTCAGCTCCCTGTGAATACCGTAACTGTGATTTCATTCTCACTCTATTTTAGGTTGCTTGTGATTTGCAGTATTCACACACTACCTGTCAGCTCAGATCCATTCTAATTAACAGAATAGGCAAGTCTATATAATGTGGTTGATGCTGAGATGCATCCTAGGATGTGCTGGGACACATCATTAGTGATGTAACCTGGGGTCATCAGGTGTTTCAGATCCTTCAACAGCAGACACCCTCACCCAGGCGAACCAGCCAGGGTTGATCAGACCCTGGCTTGTGTCCCAGCAGCACTGGTCCACAGGTCACACCTCTTGATCCATAGCCATCTGGAAGCTCACTCAGCAGTCTCTGTGACAGTCCTAATGGCTCTTCTTGCAGCTTCTGTAATGCCAAGGAGAGAGTAGGTTCTGCACAACGAGCATCCAGCAAAATCTCTACACCCCACCTCTATAGGCTCACATTGTGCACTCCACTCCCATCTCTGCTCTACCAGCTCCTGGCATTTGTCTGTCGTACACTCAAACACTTCCTCAATCCAGTCTTCCCAAGGCACTGCCAGTTCTACCATGACCACCTGCTTTGAGGTTTCTGACAATAACCATGTCAGGCCTTGGTGATAATGATGTGATGAAGTTGAGGAGCTAGTTGTTTGCCAAGACCAACTTTCAGTTGCCAGTGAGACACTGGTGATCTGGGCTGAGGCTGTGCTTGGTCTCCAGCTCTGACAAAGGGCTTTTTTGTGTTGGCAGAGATGCCTACTGTTGTTAATGGCTGAGGAGATACTTTATGCAACTGCCTTCAGCATCTGGTTATGGCACCAGTGGTAGCGTCCCTCTCCCCAGGCTTTTGGACAGCTGCTGAGTATGTGTTCCAGGGTCATTCTGCCAAGGCAGAGAAGATATGATGGTGTTCACTCTTGCCCCAAGCAGAAAAGTTCACAGGACTAGGCAGGATGTCATACACAGCTTTGATCATGAACTTGATGTGCTGGGGTTCTGCCTTCCAGACGTTGGACCAGGAAATCTTCCCTTTAGCACACTCTCCCACCTTGTCCAAGCACCCTGCTGCCCCATTCCTACCATCCTGGTGAAACTCACTTCCTTGACACCCCTTCCGGGATTGGTTTGCGTCTGTCCCCGCACTGAGCCAGTTGATGCGGGTTGAAGGGAAGCTGCCCAGCCCTACCTGTCCAGTCACCACTGTCCCAACCAGATTCCTGTGCCTCAGCCATCTCCAGTACGTTCTTGGCCTTCTATTTCCTACCTGCTCATGAAACTTTGGGGTCTCTGTTATCTCTGCACAGCAGCAATTCTCTTGTATGGGAAACCATGAATTCCTTATTCAGGCAGCCGAAGGACAGCTGCAGTTTATTTCTCTTCCCGTATAGTGCAATGCTGCTTAGATTACGTAGGAGGCCCGGCCATCTAGAAGGTAGCCATTGACCTTGTTCTCAGGAGCCTCAACTGTTGATATAGGTACCTCATATACCACATGAGCCAGAGGATTCAGGTGAGGAGACCATGCTGGTAGATCCAAGCCTTGAACTTGTCAGGTAGGCCTGATTTGTCCACACTGGTGAGCCAGACTTCTAATTCCTTGGTGGTCTTCCAGATGGCAGCCGCATCTCTTAGGCTGCAGCCAAAGACCTTCCCCAAGCTCTTGGCTGGTGTCTCAGAGATGGATGGGATAGCAATACCATCCACAGGGAAACAAATTTCTGTAATACTGTAGAACTATTTCTTTGCACCATGAAATGAACAGATCTTTAAAAAGTATGACAAAACTGGAAATGAAATTACAAAATTAAAAGCAAAAATACTGAAATATAAAGCTGATTAATTGTCATCTGGAAATACATGTTAATATGTAAGCTAAGATGTTCAGCTGGTTCTGTAAAGGACGTTACGCAATATACTAACTGTCCATTTATGTTTCTAAATATACAGTGTTTCCAACATTTATTTTTCAGATTTCCAGATGTTATTTTGATTAATCAGATTTCATGGTATTTTACTTTGCTGTGCTTTTAAATGTTTATTAAACTTTGGTTACCGCACAGCTGAAGAACTGTGTACAGTTCAGATCACTACACCATAAGAAGGAGGTGGTTGCATTGGAAAGGTTGCCAAAGAGATTCATCAAGGAGTTTGCTGAGATGGAAAGTTGCTTTTATAATGAGACATTGCACTTGTGATCCATTGACCTGAAGGTGTGAGGGGGTCCCTGTAGTGATGTACAAAATAATGAGAGATATAGATAGGGTAGACAGAAGTGTGTGAAACTACAGGGCATACGTTTAGGATAAGGAAGAAGAGTTAAATGATTTTAACTCATTGACATTGACCTGATATATAAACTAATTTTCTCTATTAGCAAGTTAACTCCTGGAAAGGGTGTAAAAAAGGTTTACCAAGAATAGTTCTAGGGTTCCGAGGGGATTTACTTTGAATGATTTAAGGATTCGAAGTACATTCATTATCAAAGTATGTATGCAGTTTACAACCTCCCCACAGAAACAAAGAGAAACATTAAACACCCTCCCCGCAAGGTGCAAAAAAAAACAAATCATGCAAACAGCAAACAAAGGAGTGAAAAACACTGAATATAAAACACAAAATTGAAAGAGTCCTGGCATATTCAGTTCAGCTCAGTAGAATCTAATCTAGCATTGTCATTCATGATCTGCAGACAATCCCGATCAAAATCACCCAAAATTACAATGAAAAACAGAGCAACCATAAAACAGAAACACATCATAACATGAACTACAGAGTCCAATCCACAAACTGCATCAATTAAACCTTGCCCGAGACCCAGGACTCCAGCACAATCCTCCTGCAGCATTGAGCAAGAGGCAGAGATAGGCTATTCAAATGCAGGGACCTTCCCTTGGGAGCAGCAAGCGAGAGGGGGAGAGAGAGACCATCAGACGCAGACACAAATGAGAGGCTTATAGATAGTGCTGAGCACACGCATGCGTTCCACCCTTGCTTTGATGATTTCAATCTTCCTCGACACTTTAATCAGTGAGAAATGCAGTTGATCATGGGCTCCCACCCTGTCTTCAGGCTTCTTGGTCTTGAGGCTGCACACTTTGCTTGAAACTTCGCTGATCACCCTTGGAGACAGCAAAGCGCCATATCCCTCAACCGGCCCATAAACACACCACCAAAATGTAGATCACAGGCTTCAACAATAGCAGAACCACATTTCAAAGAAACATAAGATGTAGAAGAGGTAGAAGAAGTCATTTTGTGAACTATCTGAAGGATGTCGCCCTTGGCCACGTTGTTTGCTGCTGCGATCTTCGTCATTCCCAGGAATGAAAGGGTTAACATATGAGGAGCATTTGATCGCTCCAGGCCTGTCCAGATATTGAATGTATTTGGATATTGAACTACCAAATATTGAAAGGCCCAGATAGAGTGGATATGGAGAGGATATTTCCAGTGATGGGAGAATCTAGGATCAGAAGACACAGCCTCGGAATATAAGGATTCAGAATACAGTTAGATCAGAGATGAGAGAGAATTTCTTTAGCCTGAGGATTCATTGCCCCATTCAGCTGTGGACACCAGTTACTGGGTATATTTAAAGCGGGGATTGATAGGTTTTTGATAAGTAAAGGCATCAAAGATTACAAGAAGAAGCGCATTTCCTCTTTCAGGCCGTATCCTGAGAAGACAGCAATTAATCAAAGATGGTCAGCGTGATCCTAGAGAGAGTTAAAAAAACAGAACGACCCAGTGGTACAAATTCCAGAATCTTGGAAGATGACAGCATAGGCCAATACGATGTTAAAGAAGACATATGAAATACTTGCCTTTATTAGCAGGAGAAATTAACATAGAATATAGAATAGTACAGCACAGTACAGGCCCTTCGACCCACAGTGTTGTGCCGACCCTCAAACTCTGTCTCCCATAGAACCCCCCACCTTAAATTCCTCCATATACCTGTCTAGTAGTCTCTTAAACTTCACTAGTGTATCTGCCTCCACCACTGACTCAGGCAGTGCATTCCACACACCAACCAGTCTCTGAGTAAAAAATCTTCCTCTAATATCCCCCTTGAACTTCCCACCCCTTACCTTAAAGCCATGTCCTCTTGTATTGAGCAGTGGTGCCCTGGGGAAGAGTCGCTGGCTATCCACTCTATCTATTCCTCTTATTATCTTGTACACCTCTATCATGTCTCCTCTCATCCTCCTTCTCTCCAAAGAGTAAAGCCCTAGCTCCCTTAATCTCTGATCATAATGCATACTCTCTAAACCAGGCAGCATCCTGATAAATCTCCTCTGTACCCTTTCCAATGCTTCCACATCCTTCCTATAGTGAGGCGACCAGAACTGGACACAGTGCTCCAAGTGTGGCCTAACCAGAGTTTTATAGAGCTGCATTGAACTCTGGATTGGACTCTGTAGTTCATGTTACGATGTGTTTACGACTCTTAAACTCTATCCCTCGACTTATGAAAGCTAACACCCCATAAGCTTTCTTAACTACCCAATCTACCTGTGAGGCAACCTTCAGGGACCTGTGGACATGTACCCCCAGATCCCTCTGCTCCTCCACACTACCAAGTAACCTACCATTTATTTTGTACTCTGCCTTGAAGTTTGTCCTTCCAAAGTGTACCACCTCACACTTCTCCGGGTTGAACTCCATCTGCCACTTCTCAGTCCACTTCTGCATCCTGTCAATGTCTCTCTGCAATCTTTGACAATCCTCTACACTATCTACAACACCACCAACCTTTGTGTCGTATGCAAACTCGCTAACCCACCCTTCTACCCCCACATCCAGGTCGTTAATAAAAATCACGAAAATTAGAGGTCCCAGAGCCGATCCTTGTGGGACACCACTAGTCACAATCCTCCAATCTGAATGTACTCCCTCCACCACAACCCTCTGCCTTCTACAGGCAAGCCAGTTCTGAATCTACCTGGCCAAACTTCCCTGGATCCCATGCCTTCTAACTTTCTGAATAAGCCTACCGTGTGGAACCTTGTCAAATGCCTTACTAAAATCCATATAGATCACATCAATTAAGAGTCAGGAAATGATGGTACTATTTTATAAGATATTATTCAAGCCACAGCTGGAGTAATGTGTACAGTTCTGGTTACTGTACATGTTTGGAGGGCATGATTGTTTTGATTCATCAGGATATATGAAATGTTTCAGTTACAATGAGAGATTGGTGTTATGGACCAAGCCTTTTTGATATGGAAAGCGAAAAGTATAACATGTTTTCATGACTTATTTCTAGATAACTGTTTTATGTCTTTTTAAATACTTACAAATAAGAAATTTTTTAAATACTATGTTGCCTACCTTTCCGACTTCATATCCTACTGATATCACTGATGAAATTTTAGGTTTAAATCCTTTCCAGAAGGGATTAATAGCAGTTGTCTATGATATAATTATGAAATTACAGCCAGGTATATCTGATAAAATTAAAAATGAATGGGAACAGGAACTTCTACTTTGTCTACCTATAGAGAAATGGGATAAATTTTTTCAATTAGTTAGTACCTCTATATGTGCTAAACATACATTAATACAATTTAAAGTAGTGCATAGAGCCCATATGTCTAAAGATAAATTAGCCCGTTTTTATTCCCATATAAACGCTATTTGTGACAGATGTCACTCTGAGGTGGCTTCTTTAGCTCACATGTTTTGGTCCTGTCCTCTTTTGGAAAAATATTGGAAGGATATTTTTGATATTATCTTAACAGTTCTATGTTTTGATTTACAACCCCATCCTATTATGGCAATTTTTGGATTGCCAATGGTAGAACATAGATCTTTGTCTTCTTCAGCCTGTCGGATGATAACATTTGTTACTTTGATGGCTAGAAGACCTATTTTGTTGAACTGGAAGAAAACCAATCCTCCTACTACATTCCAATGGTTTTCCCAAACTATATTAAGTTTAAATTTAGAAAAAATTAGAGGTGATATTTTTGATCCTTCGGTTAAGTTTGAAGAAACTTGGAAACCTTTTATGCAACATTTTCATATGATGTAATTTGACCTTTCCAAATCTTCTTTATTAACTTAAAATATATGAATAGAGGAGCGGAGTTGATGACATTACTGAACGTGTCTGATTCAAGATATTGGTCTAGCCCTGCTTTGTTCTGTTTGCTTTTTTTTTGGGATTAGTATTAAGTTTTTTTTTTCTTTTTCTTTTGTGGGGGGGGGGTTCTTTGTTTATATATATTTTTTCTTTTTATTTCTTTTTTCTCTTTATGACTAATTTCGTTATGAGTTTGGAAGTCTATTATACCCATGTTACTTAAAATCTTTTTTGTATATGTTTATTAAGATTATTCCAATCTCTTTGTATCAACATTGTTACTGTGTTTATAATTTTGAAAATTAATAAAAAGATTTAGAAAGAAAGAAAGAGAGATTGGCTTTTAAGGTACAGGTGTCTCCCGCTTTTCGAACGTTCGCTTTACAAAACCTCACTGTTACGAAAGACCTACATCAGTACCCTGTTTCTGCTAACAGAAGGTGTTTTCACTGTTACCAAAAAAAAATCAGCACGCAATAAAAAATCAGCGCGCGCCCCGAGCAGCCGCTCTCCCCCGGATTCGGAACTGCATTCTCGCCGGCGTTGCTTAAACACGTGCCTGTGAGCAGCCGTTTGCAAGATGAGTTCTGAGGTATTGGAAATGCCTGAAAGAGCTCATAAGGGTGTTACACTTAATTAAGCATTTTGATCGTGGTGAACGAAGTAAGGACTAAGTGAGTTTGGCTTGAGGAAGCTGACGAAGATGATGTTGAAGAGGTTTTGGCATCCCATGACCAAGAACTGATAGATGAAGAGCTGATGCAATTGGAAGAGGAAAGGACAACAATCGAAACCGAATGCAGTAGCAAAATGAACGTGAAGCAACTGCATGAGATTTTCGCTGCAATGATAAAGTACAACTTTAATTTTGAAAAGGTACGTGGGTTTAGGGGATATTTGCAGGATGGTTTGAGTGCTTACAAACAACTGTATGATAGAAAAATGCGCGAGGCTCAGCAATCAAGCAAGCCTTCCACATCAGCCACAGCAGATGACGAACCTCGATTTTTGACATCGAGGTGGGCAGTCATAGGAGAAGATGAGCCACCTGCTCTAGTGGAAACAGATGACGAGATGATACCCCAGTGTCCCACCACCCCAACACCCAGGCCGCCGACCGATACATTGCTGCAAAGCATGCTGCAGTATCCGGGAGGCACACAGCACATCTTTAAGAAAAAGCCCGAAATAAACATGCTAATTAATTAGGTGCTGCCAGACACGTAATTGTCAGCCCAGATCAGAGGCGATGCAATCGGAAATCGGCACTGATCTGGGCCGACAATTACATGGCGGGTGGGACCTAATTAATTAGCATGTTTATTTCGGCTTTTTTCTTAAAGATGTGCTGTATGTCTTCCAGCTACCCCTGGACCCCTGCATGCTTCGCAGCAATGTATCGGTTGGCAGCTGGGAGAGTGGGGGCCACTGCACCAGCCAACCTGAGACGACTCAGTTTAACACACCATCATCAGTGTGCTCGGCGCTGTCTTCCCAATTCCAGTAAGTGATACTACACTGTACATACATTATTTCTACTTTATATAGGCTGTGTATTTTTACGTGTTATTTGGTATGATTTGGCAGCTTCATCGCTTAAAGGTTACTGGAGAGAGTGTTTTTGCCAACAGCGCTTGTGTGAGATTTTCGCTTCGGCGAACAGTGCCGGCAATGATTGTGAAAAAGTATTTCTACTTTATATAGGCTGTGTATTTATCATATTATTCCTGCTTTTACTATACGTTACTGTTATTTTAGGTTTTATGTGTTATTTGGCATGACTTGGTAGGTTATTTTTGGGTCTGTGAATGCTCACAAAATTTTCCCAAATAAATAAATGGTAATTGCTTCTTCGCTTTACAACATTTCGGCTTACGAACCGTTTCATAGGAACGCTCTATCTTCAGGTGGCGGGGGAAACCTGTAATTGCTAAGAAGTTTATAGGGGATCTAAGGATTTTTTTCACACAGAGGACGGTTGATGGCTGGAACACACTCCCTGAGTGGGTGGTAGAGGTAGGTGCTGTCACAACATTTAAGAAGTATCTATATGACTACTTGAATGGCCAAGTTAGAGAAGGTTACAAACCAAGTGCATGTAAATGAGATTTGTGTAGATGGGTACTTGATATTCAGTATAGAGATGGTGCACCAAAAAGCCTGTAACTATGTTCTACAGCTCTGTGGCTATGATTCTGAAAGGCACGTTGTGGAGAGAAGCTATTTTTGTAGAGTAATTATGATCTGGCATTCACGGTGGTGATGGGAGCAATCAACCACAACTTACAGAAAGTAGCAACTTTGGAAAAAGAGAGAGTTGGTGTTATTTTTAGAGAAATAACTTTGTAATCAATTAAGGTACTTCACTTTAGCACCAATGTGCCATCTTTTGGATGAGGCATTAACCAATGCTTATGATTTTATTTTGTACTAATTAACAATCACATTTAGGTTTCAAATCTCACTTCAAATGTAGTTGAAAATTACTTTGAGATTATCCTAGGATATTAAAGATACCACATGAATATGAGACAGAAATTGAGCAGCGGACAATTGGAGACCTGAAGCGTGAGAAAACATTGCTCACTCTGGTTCACTAAGTACATAAGACATCAACTCGTGGCAGTTTGGTGTTTTGAGCAGTGGCCAATCAGCAATCAGGATTGCAAGAATAAATTAAAATAAGGCAGGGAGAAGCAGAGCAGCCATTGTTAGAGTGGACAGTGTTAGATTATGAAGACACGCAGTCCTCTTTTATTGTCATTTAGTAATGCATGCATTAAGAAATGATACAATATTTCCTCCGGTGTGATATCACAAAACACAGGACAGACCAAGACTGAAAAAACTAACAAAAGCACATAATTATAACATATAGTTACAACAGTGCAACAATACCATAACTTGATGAAGTACAGTCCATGGCACAGTAAAAAAAGTTCAAAGTCTCTCAAATGTCCCACATCTCACGCAGGTGGGAGAAGGAAGAAAACTCTCCCTGCCATGCCCGACCACAGTCCGACTCTGAGTCGTCCGAAAGCTTCGAGCCTCCGATCAGCCCTCCGAAACCAAGTACCAAGCACCATCTCTATCCGAGCGATTTGACCTCAACCTCAGTCGCCAGCAGCAGGCAAAGCCGGGGATTTCGGGGCCTTCCCTCAGAAGACTCTCGATCGCCCAGTAACTGCAGCAGCGAACCTGCGTTTCAGAAATTTCTCTAGATGTTCCTCTGTGCTTTCACGTCTGTCTCCATCAAATCAGAATTGTTCACGGCCCCTATTTAACGGATACGATATCATTTTCACCGGAGGGCTGCACGCGTGCAGTGCGCTGCTATCTCCTCCTCCCACCTTAGAGTGGTTATTTGGGACTTTAGTTCTTCGAGTCTTCAGTGAGGGGAGGCTTGAGTGAGAGAAAGCAAAAAGCTGTCTGTAGAATTTTTTTCCCACAGTTTATTTATTGTTTTTCCTCATTATATTTGCTCAGTTAGAACAGTAGGCATGTCAGGCAGGATAGTTGAACACGTTGATGTTGAAGTATTTGCCGAGCTTGCAGACGATTCATCACCAGTCAGAATAACATCCTCCGTGCACACTTGTTGGTGCTTCTGTCTGGGAGAGCTCATGTTTATATTCATTTGCTTGCCTCGGTCCTGATTGGCTACCCTTCAGTTGACCTTTGAATTCTATTGGCTTGCGTTTCTTTGGCACTTAGGGGTTCACAGATGACAGCTATTTCGATATGTTTGTTTACAGAGTTATCAGAAGAGAACCACGCTTCTAAAAATTCTCATGCTTGCTTTGTATTTGTCTGCGCCTGAACTTCCGTGGTGTCCCAGTTAAGGCGGTGTCCTTCTTAGTCTTCATGTACCGAGATCAGTTTGTGTTCCGGTAAATGAGTTAAGAGTTTACATCTTGTCTGGCCGAGGTAGTTCTTGTTGCAGTCTTTACAGATGGTCCTATACACATTGCTTTTGTTTGCTGTCCTTATTAGTACTTTGGTTGTTGAGACAAGCTTCCATAAAGTTTGTGAGTGATTGTGATCCCATTAGGTTCAAGCAGTTGAGTTGTCACTTCTGAGATATTTTTGATGTAGGGAAGGGTTGTGCGTTTCAATGTGCGTGGAGTAAGTTTTGCACAATTTTCTCTCCTTAGTAAGCATCTGCTGATGAAATTCCATGGGTAACTGTTTTTCTGGAGCATATTGAATAAGTGCTTCTCTTCCCTGGCCTGAAGTTCAGTGGTGCTGCAGCATGTTCGTGCTCTCTTAACTAAGGCGCGAATGCAGGCTGGGTGGTTGCCGTGGTAGTTCTATATTCACCACCATCCCAAATAGTTGATTGCTCCTCTTGCAGGATGTGGGAAAGCAGGGAGACCTCTAGTGTCCCTGATGTCTATACCTGTAAGAAGTGCATCCAGTTGTAGCTTCTAACAATCCGTGTTAAGGAATTGGAGCTGGAACTGGATGAACTCGGGATCATTCAGGAGGCTAAGGAGGTGATAGATAGGACATATAGAGAGGTAGTTACACCTGAGGTGCAGGACACAGGAAACTGGGTGACAGTCAGGAAGGGGAAAGTGGTTAAACAGCCAGTGCAGATTTCCCCTGTGGCCACCCCCTCAACAGCAGGTGTACCACTTAGGATAATGTTGGGTGGGATGACTTGACAAAGGCCTGGTATTGGAACACCAATGCCTTTCAGCAGAAAGTCCTTCAAAAGGTAGTGGATTCAGCCCAGTACATCAGTGGTAAAGCTTTCCCAACCATTGAGCACATCTACATGAAATGTTGCCATAGAAAAGCAGCATCCATCATCAAAGATCCTCACCATCCAGGCCATGCTCTTTTCTCGCTGCTGCCATCAGGTAGATGGTACAAGTCCCTCAGGACTCACACCACCAGGTTCAAGAACAGTTACTACTGAGGGGTAATCATCAGGCTCCCAAACAAAAGAGGGTAACTACACCCATTCTATTTCTGGTGTTCCACAACCGATCGTCTCACTTTAAGGACTCCTTATTTTGTTATTTTACGCTCGTTATTAATTGCTATTTATTTATACTTGCATTTGTACTGTTTGATGTTCATTGATCCTGTTTACGGTTACTGTTCTATAGATTGCTAAGTATGCACGCAGGGAACAGAATCTCAGGGTTGTATGTGGTAACGTGTGTGTACTCTGATAATAAATTTTACTTTGAACTTGTTTTACTTTGAAGGTCACAGTGGTCAGATCTCTGGCACTGAGTCTGGCTCTGTGACTCAGAAGAGAAGGGGGGAAAAGAAGTGAGATGTGGTGATAGGGGATTCATCAGTTAGTGGAACAGAAAGGAGGTTCTGTGGATGAGACTGATATTCCCGGATGTTATATTGCCTCCTGGGTACCAGGGTCTGGGGCATCTTGGATCAAGTTTTCAGCATTCTCGAGGGGGAGGGTAAGCAGCCAGAGGTCATGGTCCATGTAGATACCAACGACATAGGTAGAAAGAGTGACAAAGTTCTGCAAAGTGAATTCAGGGAGTTAGGTGCTAAGTTAAAGGGCAGGACCTCCAGGGTTGTGATCTTAGCGCATGGACGTCCAGGGTTGTGATCTTAGGATTGTCTCCTGTGCCATGTGCTAATGAGGCCAGAAATAGGAAGATTATACATTTTGACACGTGGCCAAGGCATTGGTGTTGGAGGGAGAGCATCAGATTTTTGGTCATAGGGCTCTTTTCTAGGGAAGGTGGGACCTGAACAGAAGAGAAGGTTTGCATCTGAACTTGAAGGAGACTAACATCCTAGCGAGAAGGTTTGCTAGTATTGCACGGAGAAGGGGTGGGGGATGAAAGTAGAGTTGTAGGGTGTTGAGAACCAGAATGCTAGAACAGTTAGTGAGGAGGTTGTAGAGGTAAATGTCGTTAAGACCTCAGACGAAAACAGGAATCAAAAGGTTGAGCATGGTGCAAATAGTGTCCTGAGCTGCATATATTTCGATGCAAGAAATATTGTAGGAAAGGCAGACGAGCTCCCACACTATAAAAGGACTAGATGGGATAGAGTCAAATGTTCAGTAAAGTTTCCTTAATCAGTACATAGCAATCCCAATGAGAGAGTGTGTGATGCTTAATCTGCTACTAGGGAATCAAACAGGACCGGTGACAGAGGTATGTCTACGGGAACACTATACATCTAGTAATCATAAATGTAATGTTGGCATTCATTTCAAGGGGAATAGAATATAAAAACAAGGAGATAATGTTGAAGCTTCATAAGACACTAGTTGGAGTATTGTCAACAGTTTTTGGCCCCATATCTCAGAAAGGATGTGTTATCATTAGAGAGAGCCCAAAGGAGGTTCACAAAGATGATTCGAGGAATGAAGGGGTTAATATAAGAGGAGTGTTTGGCAGGTTTGGGCTTGTACTCACTGGAATTTAGAAGAATGCAGTGGGATCTCTTCGAAACCTTCCGAATGTTGAAAGGACTGGATATGGTGGATGTGGAGAGGATGTTTCCTATTGTCGGGGTGTCCAGAACTAGACGGTGTAGCCTCAAAATTGAGGGGTGACCCTTTAGGACAGAGGTAAGGAGAAATAATGTTTAGCCAGAGTGCAGGAAATCTGTAGAATGCTCTACCACAGACAGCTGTGGAGGCCAAGACCGTGGGTATATTTAAAGTGAAAATTGATAGTTTCCTGATCAGTCAGGGCATCAGAGGATATGGCGAGAAGGCAGGTATATGGGGTTGAGTGGTGTCTGGGATCAGCCATAATGGAATGACAGAGCAGACTCGATGGGCTGAATGGCTTAATTCTGCTCCTATGTCTTAAGGTGTTATAATGCCATTTGAAAGTACAAAGCTTGCATGTGCCTGCTAGAATAAAAGATAAAGATAGCAGATGCAGAGAACCTTGGTTTTCAAGAGATATTGAAGCCCTGATTAAGTAAAAAAAGGGAGGTGCACAGCTGGTATAGGCAGGTAGGAACAAATTAGATACTTATTGAGTATAGAAATCCAAAAGGACACTTAAGAAAGAAATCAAGAAAGCTAAAAGAAGCCTTGAGCAACACACTGTACCTCTTCCTATAGATGCTGCCTGGCCTGCTGTGTTCACCAGCAATTTGCATGTGTGCTGCTTGAAATTCCAGCATCTGCAGATTTCCTCGTGTTTGTGTTTTTAAGAAGCCTTGAAGTTGCCTTAGCAGACAAGGTGAAGGAGAATCCTAAGGGATTCTACAGAAGTGTTAAAGAGGAAAAGGAGTGCAAGGGTGGAAGATGAGAATGGCAATCCATGTGTGGAGCCAAGGTAGATGGAGAACATCTTAAGTGGATTTTTTTGCATCTGTATGTTCTCAGGAGACAGACACAGAAGTGAGGCAAAGCAGCATCAACTTCATGGACCCTATGCAGATAACAGTGTTCCCAGCAACTGCAGTTCTTTTTGTTCTTTCTTTTGCTTTGAAAGAAAATTGGATAGACACTTGAGGAAAAATAATTTAAAGATTACAGGGGCCAGCATGGATTTGATCAGCCAAATGTGCTCATTCTGTGCTGTATTGATTCTGTTACAGTTGCTGCTCGTTACTTCCTTTCCATTAAGTATTCATATAGCATCTTTTCGTCCCCTGGGTGTTCCCAAATGCTTTTCAGCCAACAAGTTACTTTTGAAGTGAAGGTTTAAAGCACAAAAATTAATCCCTCATTGGTTAATGTCATATCCAAGGAACTGTATGTTACCATGACTGTGAAGTGGCAAAATTGATTTTGCTGAAAAAGTTCTCTTTTCTGAACTCAGGCTCTGGCATCTCTTTAAGTCTACTGCTGGAATCCTAATGCGAAATGCTAAAAATCAATCTGCCATATTTATGACAGGTAGCATATGAATAGGTTAAGTAAATGCCAGTGCCTCTGTTATCGACATGCTAATTCTGAGTGCACATATATTCACAATTACATTTTAACTAATACCTATATACTGTTGCTGACATATTTAAGCTCTATAATTAGCTAAATGTTGTCATACATGTCCAGATAGCCTCGATGCAGCAATTTCTTATCGGGGCTTATCTGCCTCAGAATCTACAACATCTCACAAACTAGTTTTATTATCATGTAATAATATTGTACATCATACAGTGCACTTTCCAATTCTTTCTACAATAGTGATACTATGTTTGATTGAGTCCCTGTCACCTCTTTCAATAAAAGTCACGTCTGGAAGGCCACCATCTTTCACAATGACCATTATCCTGTCTACTGGTGCATGTTCCTCATGGTGAAATAAAGTTTCTTTCGCAATAAATCTGGTTGAAGCACATGATTCAATGTAAGTGATTCAGGCTCTATCTGAAGTTCTGAAAATAAGAACAATCAGCTGTAAATAAGAACTTGCAGCACAATTTGATAAAAGCTTCAGCCACCACCAACAAACACATTATTCTACCCTCCAAAAAAAAGTGATGATGCAGCTATTTAAATGTAATAATATGAAGAGAGGGTTGATCTCCCTCAGGGAGGAGGAGAAGATGGCGACGCGACACAGCTTGCGCGGCCACTCCGTTGAATGATATCTGTAATCTGTCAAGTAGGGTGCCGTGCACAATTCTGATTTGATGAAGACAGATGTGAGGGAACGGAGGAATATCTGGGGAAACTTCTGAAATGCCTTTTTTTCTGCCGCTGTTACTGTGTGATCCAGAATCTCCGGAGGGGAAGGCCCTGAATCCTCGGCTTTGCTTGTTGCTCGGCGGCCGGGACAGGGTCAAAGCGCTCGGCAGAGATGGTGCTCGGTGTCGAAGGGCTGGTCAGAGGTTCGAAGTTTTCGGACGGACTCAGAGTCGGCTGGGGTCGGGTGCTTCCAATGCATCGACAGTTGTCGGTGCTTGGAGGTTTATGGCAGAGAGAGTTTCTCCCTTCTGCTACGTGCTATCGGGGACTATCAGGAGTTGATCAGAACTTTGAGACTTCTTTTTACCGTTCCCATGGTCTGTTCTTTATCAAATTATGGTATTGCTTTGCACTGCTGTACCTATATGTTATAATTATGTGGTCTTGTCAGTGTTAGTCTTTGGTTTGTCCTGTTTTTTTTGTGATATCACTCTGGAGGAACATTGTATCATTTCTTAATGCATGTATACATTTCTAAATGACAATAAACGAGGACTGAGTGTCCTCATAATCCATTAATCTAATCTATCCTGATGTCCCCACTCTTTGAAAGGTTCTACATTTGTAGACATGTGAAATGTTTGAAGTGGGAGTTTCATTTAAAAGTGAAGCAATGAGTTTAGAGCAAATGTGAAATGACTTTTTTCAGCACAATGACATCCTTCCTCTAGCTGGGCAACCAGACTATGCACAGTTCTCACCAACAAATTGTATATGGCATCCCAACTGAATTCCCTGACCAATGAAGGCAAACATACAGCGTGCCTTCTCCACCACCCTGTCTGCCTGTGTCTGCTCTGTCAGGGAACTATGGCTCTCTTCCCATAGGAACACACACAAAATGCTCGAGGAACACAGCAGGACAGGCAGCATCTAGGAAAAGAGTACAATCAACGTTCTGGGCCGAAACCCTTCGGCAGGACTGGAGGGAAAAAAATGAGGAATAAATTTAAAAGGTAGGGGGAGGGGAAAGATAAACACACGGTGACAGGTGAAACTGAATGAGGAGGGATGAAGTAAAGAGCTGGGAAGTAAATTGGTGAAAGAGACAGAAGACCATGGAAGAAAGAAAAGAGGGGGGCGAGCACTAGAGGGAGATGATGGGCAGGCAAGGAGATAGGGTGAGAGAGGGAAAAGGGGATGGGAAATAGTGAAGAGGGACTACAGGGCATTACCAGAAGTTCGAGAAATATTCACGCCATCAGGTTGGAGGCTACCCAAACTGAATATAAGGTGTTGTTCCTCCAACCTAAGTGTGGCCTTATCCCGACACCCATCACCTCCCTCTGGTGCTCCTCCCCCTTTCCTTCTTCTGTGGCCTTCTGTCTCTTTCATCAATTTACTTCCCAGCTCTTTACTTCATCCCCTCCCCATTCAGGTTTTACCTGTCATCTTGTGTTTCTCTCTCCCCTCCCCACCTTTTAAATCTACTCCTCAGCTTTTTTCTCTACAAGGGTTTCGGCACGAAACATCGACTGTACTGTTTTCCTAGATGCTGCCTGACCTGCTAAGTTCCTCCAGCATTTTGTGCATGTTGTTTGGGTTTCCAGCTTCTGCAGATTTTTTCTTTTTTTCTATTCTCATAGGTCTTGCTGTTCTCTGTGGCCCTGTGTACGTCTTGTCCTGGGTTAACCTACCAAAGTGCAACACCTCACACATTCCACCCGTCATTCTTTGCCTACTTTCCCAGTTCATCTAAATCCTTAAACAACCTTCTTCACTATCCACTGCACCACTTGTTTTAGTGGCATCCACAACTTACTAGCCATGCCAACTATATTCTCATCAAGATTAATATAGCTGACAAACAAGTGCCGCCGCACTGATTCAAGGAGCACAGACCTCATTCTATAAAACAACCCTCTGACTCCCACCACTGTCATTTTTTTATCCAATTGGCAAGCTCACCCTGGGTCCCATGTGATCAAACCTTTTAGACCAGCCTACCTACCGTACAGGATCCTGCCAAAGGCCTTGCTAAAGTCCATATGGACAACATCCACTGCCCTGCCCTCATCAATCCTCTTCATTAGTGCTTGAAAAATAAACTCAATCAAATTGGTGAGACCACCAGTTGCCATACACAAAGCCACGATGACTATCCCTAATCATTCATTGCCTTTCCAAATACAGTGCATGCTGCCCTTTACAATCCCCTTTAGTAATTTCCCTCCTACTGATCTTTTGCTCACTGGAATACCATTCACGGGCAGGAATAAATACTGAAAGGTGATGGGTAGGGGAGGGTCCCTTCAGAAATGTAGAGGCTCTAGAGAGTATTTAAAACAGAAATTAGGAGAGTGAAGATAAGCATGAAATACTCCATATTCTAGAAAGTTATCATTAAAAAGAAGGAAATATAAGATTTCTTAGCAAGCTTAAAAATGGATAAACCCCCTGGTCTTGATGAGATGTATCACAACATGCTGTGGTTAGAAAAGGAGGAGATAGCTGGCACCTGAGAGATTATTTTTCTTTTCTGGTTACATACTGTATGTGGTGCTAGATGACTGGAGGATCGGCAAAAATTGTACTGACAAAGGCAGTATGGTTGATTAGTCTACATGGACCTCAATAAGGCCTTGGACAACGTCCAACTTGGGAGACTTGTCTACAGGGTTAGAGCCCATAGGATCCAGAGCATGCTGGAAAACATCCAAAACTGGCTTGGTAGTAAAAAACAGAGAGCGGAAGTTGTATTTTGTGATTGGATGCTTATGGCCAGTGGTATACCACAAGGATCGATGCTGGGATCATCACTGTTACATGCAGATAATTAACGATTGGATCTGAATATAGGAGGGTTGATTAGTAACTTCATAGATAACATGACAATTGGAGGTGGTGTTGATAATAAGAGTAGTCTTAGGCTACTGGGTGATATTGATTAGTTGGTAAGATGTGCAGAACAATGACAGATGGTAAGTGTGTGGTGGTACAATTTGAGAGATTGGATAAAACCAACGACATTCACCGTGGGATGCTGCTACCTCACAGCCCCAACAGCCCTCGTTGAAAGCTGATATCAGAATCTGTCTCTGTGCAATTGTCCTGTTCTCCCTGTTCTGCATGGCTTTTCCCCAGTTGCTTCCGTTTCGTCCTTCATCTCAAAGACATGGGGCTTGGCCATTGTAGCTGTGTGGTGGAATCCGGGGAAGTCGATAGGAATGGATAGTCATAAGACGAATGTAAAGTAGGTACTAATGGCTTAGTGTGGACTCAGTGGCCAAAAGAGTCTGTTTTCATGCCATTGAGTAGTAGAGTCACAGAGGACAGCAACAGACCCTCTCGTCCTCCATGTGTCACCTGCTTTGGATATGGCCCAAGTGCGGAGTGAGAGACACTGAAGCAGGTCGATAGCTCACAAAACTTTAATGCAAACAATGTTAAAGGGAAAAAAAAACAATAAACATTAGGCCAAACAGGGCTGTTAACTAAAATTCTCAAATGGCAAACAAGGTCTACACTGCGGCTGAAAAGAACAACTAAATATAAAATGAATACTGCCAATCTGTTGACTCGACAGTCCAACTTCTCAGGCAAGGCCAAATGCAAATGGCAGCGAAGCATTGCTATGCTGTGTCCAAGTCTGGACAAGCACTGAAGATGGATGCCATTCTGAATGCAAGCTGCCAACTTACCACAGATTATTTAAAACCAACAGCCTATATATCCTGGCGGGTATCGCTCCCCCTGATATGAGAAGAACGGTAGCCAGCAAGAAAGACTGACTCCGTCAAACATCAGATGAGAGGCACCCTCTACATGGTCACTCACCTACACCCAGCCGCCTAAGGTCAAGGAAGATCTTCATGAACAGTGTTGTTCCATTACAATCAACCCCATCTGAAGCGCACATCACCTTGTGGAAAGACCGGCTCACCAGTCTCAAACAACGCCAAGCGATGGAAATTCCACTGGATGAAAGCCTTCCCCCAGGAGCTAATTGCCACCGGGCAACCTGGAAGTGCCTTAACAGACTTAGTACTGGAGTAGGTCGTTCAAAGGTGTCACTAAGCAAATTGGGATATCCAACCAGCCCGACAACTTGTGAATGTGGAACTGAGCCACGAACTATACAACATCTCCTGCAATGCTCATTGCTAGAGGAACCCTGTACTGTTGCAGATCTTGCTGAATTCAACAACAAGCCACAAAAATGTGTCCAGTTCTGGCTGGGCCATGTATATACTGTCCGTGTACATGATAAGAAGAAGACAAGTGTAGCCCCCTGGTAAGCCTCAGGCTCGCTTAGCTCGCTGTCATCTAGGGGGAGCAGCCTTCGGCCCCACCACACTGGGTAATCAAGTTTGTGGATGCTGTATGATGTACCCCACCACGCCAAATAACAGACAGCACACCATATGCGATTAAATGATTACACTTTATAGATCTTACTAGAACTAGGTAATTAATAGAGATAAAATATAAAAGGAAAGTAAAAGGCGCCAAACTTATCAAAGTTCAACCACTTCGTGCACAACAGTTGGAGCTCAAGTAATGGAGTCTTCTTTCCACCATTCGATCCCCTCCGACCCCCTCGACCCGTCGCCTGGGACCAACCACGGTGGTCGACCAGACACTCCACACAAGTCTGTCTTCGTCTCCTCTCCTCGCCGAAGACCCTGGGCCTCGGACTCCCACTCGGGGTCTGTCCCACCACCCAGCTTACAGCATCGCATCTCCTCTCCCTGTCCCCATCATGCCTTCTGGTCCAAAGCCCACGAAAAACAATAGCTTACAGACACACAAGAAAGAATAACATCTATCCTAATTGGTTAGCAAATGAATACAATTCTCTTTATCAGTAATGTAACCCAACAAGCTGCTAGAGAGAGAACTTTCTCAGTAGTTAACATAACAAAGAAGCCATTTATTCTAACATAACGAAGAAGCCATTTTGATTAGCCTCAGCAGTAACATAAAAGAAGAAACCCCTTACACAAGCACTACAACAAAAAGAATGGAGTTAAATACTATCACAATGAAATAATAATTAGCTGACACATACATATTCATAAGCGCAATTGCCATATCTACTGCGCTGCCGAATCCGTGGTTGTGACACCATGTTCGTGCTGACCACCATGTAATCATCCATATTATTCCTATTTGCTAGCACATGGTTCAGTGCAGATGAAGAGTCTCAGCCTGAAATGTTGACTGTCCAGATGCTGTCTGACTTGATGGCATGGAAGGCCAAATGGCCTGTTGCTGTTCTCTGTGACTCGACGACGCTTCATGAATCTATTACCTTTTTCCATGTTGAATATATAACATATAAAGAGCTGATTCAACCCAGCAACGCGTGACATCTTCCATTTGAATCTAACACTGAACTGAACATTTATATTGTGACTTTAATACATTCTGCAGAGGAAGTTGATGCTGAACCGCACAGATCATATTAGAACAAAATGGCAAAGCTTGAAAAAAGTGTCACTTTTACAGAATACCTTAATGAGAAAGAATGGCAAGGATAATGAAAGATGAGATTCCAGAGTTTACAGATCTGGTAATTCAACATGTGATCACCCGTGGCAGAATGAAATTTGAGTAGAATTTAAAGAGCATGGATAAGAAACAGCTTCTTTCTTCAGGCCGTAACACCGCTGAACTCCCGCGCATCACCCAGGTCTCATCGTGCATGAAGTCCCAGTAGTGTTATACTGTTTACTTTTTAACTTGTGTTGTAAATGTACCTTATTATTTCTTAATTTATTTGTGGTAAAAATTTGAATTTATTTAAATCTTACATCCGTCCCACAACATGAGGGAGTAAAATCTTCGTGTTACAACTCCGTTGCAGTGTATAGACATGTGAATTCATACGTCTAATGGCTTGTAAAAAGAAGCTGTCCTGTAGCCTGTTGATCCTGGCTTTAATGCTGTGGTAACAACAGGAATTCTGCAGATGCTGGAAATTCAAGCAACACACATCAAAGTTGCTGGTGAACACAGCAGGCCAGGCAGCATCTCTAGGAAGAGGTACAGTCGACGTTTTGGGCCGAGACCCTTCGTCTGACTTTGACGTGTGTTGCTTTAATGTTGCGGTACCGTTTGCCAGACGGAAGCAACTAAAACAGTTTATGGTTGGGGTGACTGGTGTCCCCGATGATTTTCCAGACCATCTTTACGCACTAGCTGCTGTGAATGTCCTCAGTGGAGGGAAATTCACGTCCACAGATGCACTGGGCTGTCCATACCAGTCTCTGCAGTGCCCAATGATCAAGGCTGGTGCAGTGATACAGTCAGTCAGGGTGCTGTCAATGGTGCCCCTGTGGATGGTCTTGCAGGAGGATATTACTTTATAAAGAATACTATTTTATGTGTTGTGTGTGTGAGTTTTGTGTACTGTGTTGTGCACCCTAGTCCAGAGGATCGGTTTGTTTTGGCAGTATGCATGTGTACAGTTCAATGACAATAAATTGAGTTGGAAATTGAACTTGAACTTGATGTGTCTGTGCTTCAAGGATTGGTCTAAGCATATGATTCTACCTACAGTAGTTTTTTGGGGAGGAGGTGTAATCTTTTTTTTCAAACCCAACGTATGAGAAAGCATAGCTTTAGAAATAAGCTTTGATAATAGTCAGAGTCATTGAAAAGTACAGTACAGAAACAAGCCCTTCAGCCCATCTAATCCATGCCAAACCATTTAAACTGCCTACTCCCATTGACCTGCACTAGGACCATAGCCCTCCATACCTCTACTATCCAAACTTCTCCTAAACGTTTAAATTGAGCTCACATGCACCTTTTGCGCTGGCAGCTCATTCCACACTCTCATATATATATCAGATCCTCAAAAGCAAACTCCAGTAGTTCTTTGGTGACAGAAGATGCTGCAAATGCAGGAATTGAGCAACACGCAGTCTGCTGGAGGAATCAGAATCGGATTTAATATCACTGGCATATGTCGTGAAATTACAGCAGCAATACAATGAAATACATGATAAATAAATATAGGGAAAACAACTGAGCTACATTAAGTATATATATGTTTATGAAACAGTTAAGATAATATAGTAATAAAAGTAGTGAGGTAGTGTCCAAGGGCTCAATGTCCATTTAGGAATCAGATGGCAGAGGGGAGGAAGCTGTTCCTGAATCGCCGAGTGCGTGCCTTCAGGCTCCTGAACCTCCTTCCTGATGGTAACAGTGAGAAGAGGGCATGGCCTGGGTGGTGGGGATCCTTATTGATGGACGCCACCTTCCTGAGGCAGTTGAGCAGCATCTGTGGGGTGGGGGGCAAAGGAACTGTTGATGTTTCAGGTTAACCCCTACAGAAGTTTGTTGATTCAGTAATACTTCAAAGTGTGTCATATCAATTTAATTGTAATCCTCAAGAACAGCCATAGGAGTGGAGGTGATAGTGTGGCACAGAGCAGAGCACCAGGGCATAGTTAACATTACGGTTAATTCTAATGTACACAACTATCAGCTCTATTATGCTTTGTAGTATGTGTGAAAAGATCAGTGCCGATGGGTCTGTATTGAAATATCACAGCTAATTGCTGTTTTTTCCCCTTCCTGCAGGTCTTGTTGATCATATCCACAACTTAATAATTGAAGTCACAGCCCTCTACCTAGCGACGGATGATAAACGAAATGTGCACACTACAAGCAGTGTGTTGTTATCCCTAATTGGTACACTACACATGATGTTAAAGCACGTATCCGGTATTGTCCGCTTTGCTTTGCAGGTAAGATGATGTAGTCATTCCTGTTTGAATTTCTAGTTTCCTGTTCTTAGGCTTAGCTAATATTTTTCTCAATTTTGGTATTTTATTTCCTTTTCATGTGAGTGATCATGGCCAACCTTCCTCTACTTAGGTACAGGCTCAGGAGTTAACCTTCTTCCACTCTAGTTCTGCGGGTTCTCAGGTGCCTGATGAGGGCAATGTGGAACCTGCAGACTCTGCCACAGGTAAAGCAGAAGGCACTTGATTGGTTGAACGGGGTGTTAGCTTATGAGATATTGTACTCTTCAAACATTAACATCAAGCAACTATGTACTTCCAATGAATAATGAAGTACAGGCCATCATTCTGAAAGTGGCTTCTGTATTTTGATAATAAACCAGGGCTTTCCAGGGTTGGTGTAGATTTTCAAGGAGATTTTGAGAACATGCTTAAATCATTCTCTCTTTACATCTGATCTTGCTGTGATAATGCACAGAAAAGACCACCTGTTTGGGAGTTTGAAACCAGACATGTGGAGGATATTACATGCCCATCAGATTTGAGCCTAATTTCTGGGAATATTGGCCTGGGAAAGGACCCTGACACTGATACACTCAGGTGGATTTGGAAGACTTTGCAGCTATAATATTGGTTTGAGATACTTGTTGTAGATGGTCTATGTTTCAAAAGCACACAGGTGAAGATGGTTATCAGGATTTACAAAGGGATCCTGATCAGTTGGGTAAATGGGCCAAGAAATTGCAAATGGAGTTTAATTTAGATGTGTGATAATTTACATAATTATCCTGCCATAATTTACATATTACTGTTTAACTATTTATGGTTTTATTACTATTTAATTATTTATGGTGCGACTGTAATGAAAAGCAATTTCCTCTGGGATCAATAAAGTATGACTATGACTATGTGATGATGCATTTTGGGAAGATAAATGAGGGTAAAACTGTCACAGTGACTGGTAAGGCTCTGGGGAGTATTGCAAAACAGAGGGAGCTGGGAGTAAACATGGTGCAGAAGATTTTTGGCATGCTGGCCTTCATCAGTCAGGGAACTGAGTGTAGAAGATTAAATATTATGTTGCAGTTGTACTAAGCATTGGTAAGGCTGTATTTGTAATACTATATTCAGAGTTGGTGTCTTTATGGGCATGATGTCATTAAGCTGGAAAGAGTACAGAGGACATTTACAAGGATGTCACTGGGACTCGAGACTAAATTATGGAGAGAAGCTGAGCAAGTTGGGACTTTTTTTGCAGGAATGAGAGGTGATATTATTGAACTGTATAAAATCATGAGGGGCATAGATGGGGTTGATTTGCACATTCTTTTTCTCAGGATTGAGCAATCAAGAAATAGAAGACATAGGTTTAAGATGAGTGGGGAGAGATTCAATAGAATCTTGAAGAGAGGCAATTCTTTCTCTGTTTGTGATGGTAGGCAAATTTTCCCACTTCTGGAGAGCCAACATCATGGACAGCAGCTCTCATTGAAAACGGTGGAAAACATCAAATGTTCTCACTTTAGTCTGCTACGGCTGAGAACCATAACTGTATCTATGATGTGTACTGTCAGTGATGAAGTTTTAATGCCGTATCGCTGCTTAAAACTGACAGAAATAGACTGGACTGTGGCCTGCACATTGCCCCTTTAAAATGCCGCCGATCAAAGAGGGATCAACGTGCTGGTCTGATGGTGCATTCAAAAAAATGAGGTTTTCGACTCTCGATACTAACTATCTTGCTTGCAAACGTACAGCCTCTGGTAAATAGAATTGATCATCTCAGAGGGACCTTAGTTTTATGGAATGTTGGTTAACCCCTTCTGTGCTGGGTGCAACGATTCGAATAGACAGGTTCACAATACACCATCAAGATAGGTTGGTCAAGTATCTCAAAAGCAGAGTTGGAGATATATGCCTCATGATTAACTCCTCATCGTGTACTAATGTGTCGGTGATGTCGCAATATTCCTCACCAGATCTGGAACACCTTGAAATTAAGTGCTGCCTATTTTACCTGCCATGGGAGATTTCATCAATTTTTTTGGTAGCAGTGTCCATCCCAGGCCAATGTCAAACAGCCTCTAGATGAACTGAGTGATAAAATCAGCTGGCATGAAACAGCACATCCTGATGCCTGCCCCATCATTTTGGGGGATTTTAAACAGGCCAGCTTGATAAAGATGTTAAATAATAATTATTATCAACATATCACTTGTAGTACCAGAGGAAGTAACACACTGGACCAATGATACACTAAGTTCAACAGTGCCTGCCATGCTATCCCACACCCACAGTTGGGTAACTCTGATCACCTGGCTGTACTCCTGCGCCCTGAGTATAGGCAGAGACTGAAGACTGAAACACCAGTTGTAAGGACCAAGAAGATATAGACCAGGGAAGCACAGGAGCACTTACAGGACTGGACTGGACTGTATTCAGGGATTCATCTTTGAGCCTGAATGAGTATGCCACGGTTGTCACCAACTTCATTAAAACCTGTGTGGATGAGCGTGTGTCTACGAAAACCTACTGTACATTCCCAAACCAAAAGCCGTGGATAAACCAGGAGATTTATAGTCTGCTGAGGGCTAGATCTGTGGCATTTAAGTCTGGTGATCCAGGTCTGCATAAGAAAACCAGGTATGACTTGCAGACGGCTATTTCAAGAGCCAAGAACCAATTCCGGGGGAGGTTGGAGGCGATATCAGATGCACATCAACTCTGGCAGGGCTTGCAGGACATTTCTCCCTCAGAGCAAACCCAACATCATGGATGACAGCAGAGCTTCACTACTAGATGAGCTCAGTGCCTTTTACACTCGCTTCGAAAGGGAGAATAAAACCACAGCTATGAGGATCCCTACAGCATCCAATGACCCTGTGACCTCTGTCTCAGAGGCCAATATCAGGTAGTCTTTCAAGAGGGTGAACCCTTGCAAGGCAACGGGGTCTTTTGAGGATGTAACTAGTAGAGTGGATAGGGGAGAACCAGTGGATGTGGTATATTTGGATTTTCAGAAGGCTTTTGACAAGGTCCCACACAGGAGATTAGTGTGCAAACTTAAAGCACACGGTATTGGGGGAAGGTATTGGTGTGGGTGGAGAATTGGTTAGCAGACAGGAAGCAAAGAGTGGGAATAAACGGGACCTTTTCAGAATGGCAGGCGGTGACTAGTGGGGTACCGCAAGGCTCAGTGCTGGGACCCCAGTTGTTTACAATATATATTAATGACTTGGGTGAGGGAATTAAATGCAGCATCTCCAAGTTTACGGATGACACGAAGCTGGGTGGCAGTGTTAGCTGTGAGGAGGATGCTAAGAGGATGCAGGGTGACTTGGATAGGTTGGGTGAGTGGGCAAATTCATGGCAGATGCAATTTAATGTGGATAAATGTGAAGTTATCCACTTTGGTGGCAAAAATAGGAAAACAGATTATTATCTGAATGGTGGCCGATTAGGAAAAGGGGAGGTGCAACGAGACCTGGGTGTCATTATACACCAGTCATTGAAAGTGGGCATGCAGGTACAGCAGGCGGTGAAAAAGGCGAATGGTATGCTGGCATTTATAGCGAGAGGATTTGAGTACAGGAGCAGGGAGGTACTACTGCAGTTGTACAAGGCCTTGGTGAGACCACACCTGGAGTATTGTGTGCAGTTTTGGTCCCCTAATCTGAGGAAACACATCCTTGCCATAGAGGGAGTACAGAGAAGGTTCACCAGATTGATTCCTGGGATGGCAGGACTTTCATATGAAGAAAGACTGGATGAACTGGGCTTGTACTCGTTGGAATTTAGAAGATTGAGGGGGGATCTGATTGAAACGTATAAGATCCTAAAGGGATTGGACAGGCTAGATGCAGGAGGATTGTTCCCGATGTTGGGGAAGTCCAGAACGAGGGGTCACAGTTTGAGGATAGAGGGGAAGCCTTTTAGGACCGAGATTAGGAAAAACTTCTTCACACAGAGAGTGGTGAATCTGTGGAATTCTCTGCCACAGGAAGCAGTTGAGGCCAGTTCATTGGCTATATTTAAGAGGGAGTTAGATATGGCCCTTGTGGCTACGGGGTTCAGGGGGTATAGAGGGAAGGCTGGGGCGGTGTTCTGAGTTGGATGATCAGCCATGATCATAATAGATGGCGGTGCAGGCTCGAAGGGCCGAATGGCCTACTCCTGCACCTATTTTCTATGTTTCTATGTTTCTATGTTTACCCGGTAAGGCTCTGAAAACCTGTGCCAACCAACTGGCGGGAATATTCAAAGACATTTGCAATCTCTCACTGCTACAGTTGGAAGTTCCCACCTGCTTCAAAAGGGCAACAATTAGACTGGTGCAGAAGAAGAGAAGTGTGAGCTGCCTTAACAACTATCGGCCAGTAGCATTCACATCTACAGTGATGAAATGCTTCAGGGGGTTGGTCTTGGCTACCACCACAATAGGTCTACAGCAGACTTGATCTCAATGGCTCTGCATGCAGCCTTGGATCACCTGGACAGTGCAAATACCTATTTCAGGATGCTGTTTATTGACTGTAGTTCAGCATTTAATATCATCACACCATTATTCCTACAGTCCTGATCAAAAAGCTACAGAACCCAGGCATCTGTGTCACCCTCTGCAACTGTATCCTCAACTTCCTAGCCGAAGACCACAATCTGTATGGATTGGAAATAACATCTCCACCTTGCAGACAATCAACATTGGCACTCCACAGGGATGTGTACTCAGCCCACTGCTCCAACTACGGTCTGCATGAGAGCACGTACCACCTTCCAAATGTCGCTCAAACAAACAGGCTGCCCCATTGGAGTATTGGTGCTTCTTCCTTGAAGCTATTCATCTGCACAAAGCACCTTGTGCAATAAGAACAGCATCCTCAGTCATCTTTCTTCCTGTCTTCTCCCAGCTCCTGCCAAAAAGACCTCGACTCACAGTAGTGTCTGTCACAAAAACCTCTCCTTAGTACATTGACTCACAGTAGTGTCCGTCACAAAAACCTCTCCACCCAGCATCCTCCAGAACCTCTCCCAGTTCCGCCATCCTGATTGGATGACACTACATTCCTAAGCAGGAACATCACAACCTCTTATCTTTAGCTCAAACCCAAACATGCCAAAAGCAGAACAGACTGCTCTTACAGACCTGCTAAAATGAAATACCTACAACATAGCAGTAAAAATCTTAACCGGGGGTTAAAATACTTATAAAATAGTGTAATACATAGAGAATCTCAAAAGATATTCTATCTTATCTGCCAAGGATATCTGGGACTGCCTTAAATGGTGATGTAGGCAGCTGCTCCCATAATATGTTATATACAATTATTGTAGATTCCAGTTAACTGGGACACTTTGGAATCGGTACAGTGTGGCCCAATTAAGCGGCTGCCCCAATTAGCCAAAGTTTCATGGAAGTTGTCAGAGGTATAAAAAAGACACACTACCATTTACCTGAGTAATAAATTATGCATTTAATTGAAATACGGAACAAATTAGAACTACCGATATTACTACTGTACTATAACACAGTATTAGTTCCTAATAGTTATTGACAGAGGAATTCATCTAGCGTACACTGCCATAATCTTTTGATTGACTGTAAATGAACAAAATCAGCACAGGCTCCTTGTGCAGATAATAGACTGTCTTCATTCAAAGCATCCTCCAAATCTTCATTCTTATTGTAACGTTAAACGTGATTGTCAATTCCTTCAAATACTCCATACTTTCTAACTTGTTGAAGTAGTGAAATTGTTTTATTTTCACTCCCAGTCGTTTCTGGCATCTCCAAGCCTAAAATCTTGAAACCGAGGTGAGCAAACAGTTCTGAATTGTCTTACTGCTTATTTCTCGCCAACTATCAGTAATAAAACTCACTGCTTTTTAAACACAAACACACGTAACTGAAACTATTTTAAAATCTGTTCGCTCTAAGCACGGTGTAGTGTCTAACAGCTGCACAAGTCAACATATAGTCATACTTTATTGATCCCAGGGGAAATTGGTTTTCATTACAGTAGCACCATAAATAATAAATAGTAATAGTACTATAAATAGTTAGATAGTAATGTGTAAATTATGCCAGTAAATTATGAAATAAGTCCAGGACCAGCCTATTGGCTCAGGGTGTCTGACCCTCCAAGGGAGAAGTTGTACAGTTTGATGGCCACAGGCAGGAATGACTTCCTATGACGCTCTGTGCTGCATCTCGGAAGAATGAGTCTCTGGCTGAATGTACTCCTGTGCCCACCCAGTACATTATGTAGTGGATTGGAGACATTGACCAAGATGGCATGCAACTTAGACAGCATCCTCTTTTCAGACACCACAGTGAGAGAGTCCAGTTCCATCCCCACAACATCGCTGGCCTTACGGATAAGTTTGTTGATTCTGTTGGTGTCTGCTACCCTCAGCCTGCTGCCCCAGCACACAACAGCAAACATGATAGCACTGGCCACCACAGACTCGTAGAACATCCTCAGCATCGTCCGGCAGATGTTAAAGGACCTCAGTCTCCTCAGGAAATAGAGACGGCTTCGACCCTTCTTGTAGACAGCCTCGGTGTTCTTTGACCAGTCCAGTTTATTGTCAATTCGTATCCCCAGGTATTGGTAATCCTCCACCTTATCCACACTGACCCCCTGGATGGAAACAGGGGTCACCGGTACCTTAGCTCTCCTCAGGTCTACCATCAGCTCCTTAGTCTTTTTCACATTAAGCTGCAGATAATTCTGCTCACACCACTAACACTAGTTAGAAACTGTTCAGCAACATTCTCCTGTCCCAATTAAGCAGCATAGTGTCCCAAATAAACTAAGAGAATCCTGTTTAATTTCTCAATTAGGTTTTATTCTTTAAGAGTTACCCCAAATAAGCAGCTGCCCCATTTAACTTTCAATAATGGACCAAATTCTGGGATTAGCATAAATAGACACTTGATAGTAAGGATGGGAACGAGGGGCTGAAGGGCCTCTTTCAGAGGGGTGGATGCCTGGAATGCACTGCGAGTGTGATGGTGGAGACAGATAGGACATCAAAACAGCACAGCACAGGGAACTGGCCCTTCATCCAATGGTGTTGTGCTGAACTAATTAAAATAGTAATTAATGCCTAACTGAACTAACCCTTTCAACCTTTATCCTTTATCCATCCATTATTGTGCAGATGCAAACCCTCTTGAATGCCTCCATCACATTTGCCTCCACACCACCCCGGCGGCTTATTTCAGTCACCCAGTCACTCTCGATGTAAAAACCTTGCTCCACACATCTCCTTTGAATTTACTCCCCCTCACTTTAAATACATGCTGTCTAGTATTACACATTTCGGCTCTGGGGCAAAAGATACCAATTGTTACTCCATCTTTAACATGAGAAATTCTGCAAATACTGGAAATCCAGACCAACACATATAAAATGCTGGAGGAACTCAGCAGGTCAGGCAGTGTCAACGGAAAGGAATAAACAGTCAACAATTCGGGGTGAGACCCTTCTTCAGGACTGGAAAGGAAAGGGGAAGATGCCACAATAGGAGGTGGGGAGAGGGGAAGGAGGATAGCTAAAAGGTAGTAGGTGAAGCCAGGTGGAGGGGGAAGGTAAAGGGCTGGATAGGAAGAAATCTGACAGGAGAGAATAGTGGACCATAGGAGAAAGGGAAGGAGCAGGGGGCCCAAGGGGAGGTGTTAGGCAGGTGAGAAGAGGGAAGAGACCAGAGTGGGGAATAGAAGAAGAGGGCAGGTGGAGGGAAACAGCTCATTGGAGAAACAAATCACTGGGGACCCAAGTCATCCAAACCACAAACTATCCCAGCTGCTACCTTCCAGGAAATGGTACTGCAGCATAAAAGCCAGGACCAACAGGCTCCTGGACAGCTTCTTCCACCAGGGCATCAGACTGATTAACTCATGCTGATTTGAGTATATTGCTATGTTACAGTGACTGTTCAATTTATTATAAATTACTATGATTGCACATTGCACATTTAGACAGAGACGTAACACAAAGATTTTTGCTCTTCATGTATGTGAAAGGTGTAAGAAATAAAGTCAATTCAATTCAATTCTTTACCAGAAGGAGAGATTGATATTCATGCTATCAGGTTGGAGGCTAACCAAGCGGAATACAAGGATTTGCTCCCCTCACCCTGGGGGTGGTCTCGCCGTGGCACAAGAGAAGGTCATGGAATGAGAATGGGAAACGGAATTTAAATGTTCGGTCACAAGGAAGTAACGCTTTTGGTGGATGGAGCAGATGTGCTCAAGGACACAGTTCCCCAATTTACAATGGGTCTCACCAGTGTAGAGGAGGTCACGTCGGGAGCACCTGAAACAATAGATGACCCAGCACATTCAAAGGTGAAGTGTTGCCTCACCTGGTAGGACTGTTTAGGGCCCTGAATAGAGGTGAGGGAGGAGGTGACTTGCCCATTGCAGGGATAAGAGACGGGAGGAAGAATAGTGGGGTGGGACGAATGGGCAAGGGAATCACGAAGGGAGCAATCCCTGTGGAAAGCAGAGAGGGGGTGTTGTAAGATATGTTTAGTAGTAGGATCCCTTTGGAGATGGCGGAAGTTGCGGAGGATGACGTGCTGGATGTGGAGGTTCATGGGGTGGTAGGTACAGACAAGAGGAACTCTATCACTATTAAGGTGGCAGGAAGATGGGGTGAGCGCAGATGTTTGGGAAGTGGAAGAGATGCAGGTGAGGACAGCATCAATGGTGGAGGAAAGGAAACCATGTTCTATGAAGAAGGAGGACACCTCTAATGTCCTGGAAAAGGAAAACACATCCTGGGAACAGATGTGGTGAAGACAATGCAAGGGAATAATATCTTTACTGGAGACAGGGTGGGAAGAGGTGTGGTCAAGGTAACAGTGGGAATCAGTTTATAAAAGATATCCACAAACAGTTTGTCTCCAGCAATGGAGACACAGAGTTCAAGAAAGAGGCGGGGGATGTTAGAAATGGACCAAGTGAATTTAACGGCAGAGTAGAAGTGGGAGGCAAAGTTAATTAAATTAACAAGCTCAGCATGGGTGTATAAAGCGGTACCAATGGAGTTATCAATGTAGCGGAGGAAGAATTGGGGAATATTACCAGTGAAGGCTTGGAACATGGACTGTTCTGTGTAGCCAATGAAAAGGCAGGCATAGCTGGGATCTATGTGGTAGTCGATGGGAGTTCTCCAAAGTGGATGAGATCAGTGATGGTGTCAGATGACAGTGTGGTCATCTTCACGCAGTAGATATGAGAAGGTGTTCTTAGAGTTGCTGCCTGTCCTCAGAAAGGCAGAGGTCAGTCCGCCACACTACAACAGCTCTAGGTTTGCCTGCAGGTTTGATGATAAGGTTGGGATTGGTACAGAGAGACTGGAGCGTAGTGTATTCAGGGGTACGGTACAAAGAGGAAAGAGGAGAACTGAAGTCTATGTTTGTCTTGCATAATTTTATAAGCCTCCATTAGATCTCTAGCCTCTGCTACGCTAGAGAAAACAATCTGGATTTGTCTAACCTCTCCTTGTAGCACATGCCCTCTAATCCAGGCAGCATCCCGGTCAACCTCTTCTGCATCTGTCCAAAACCTTGATATCTTTCCTTTAATGGGATAACCAGAATTGAATGCAATGTGGCCTAACTGGAGTTTTATAAAGCTGCAACATAAGCCCCTAACTTTGGATCACAGTGCCTGACTAGTAAAGGCTAGCTTGCTAAACACCCCATTAACACTACCAAGCTATGTAGTCACTCTCATGGAGCTATGAACTTCAACCCCAAGATCCCTCTGTACATCAACACTGTTAAAGATCTGGCCATTACTGTCCCTTTACGTTTGATCTCCCAAAGTGCAATGCTTCACCTCTCACCAGATTAAACTCCATCTGCCATTTCTCCATTCATATCTATGGCTGAACTATATTCTGCTGTATCCTTTGGCAATCTTCTACACTTTCTACAATGCCACCAATCTTTATATTGTCTGTGAGCTAACTACCCAACCCATCTACATTGTCATCCAGGTTTAGAAACAGAAAAATAGAAAAACTACAGCACAATACAGGCCCTTCGGCCCACAATGCTGTGCCGAACATGTACTTAATTTAGAAATTACCTAAGGTTACCTATAGCCCTCTAGTTTTCTAAGCTCCATGTACCTGTCCAGGAGTCACTTAAAAGACCCTATTGAATCCGCCTCCACCTCCATTGCCGGCTGCCCATTCCACACACTCACCACTCTCTGCATAATAAACTTACCCCTGACATCTCCTGTTACCTAATTCCAAGCATCTTAAAACTGTGCTCTCTCATATTAGCCATTTCAACCCTGGGAAAAAGCCTCTGACTATCCACATGATCAATGCCTCCCATCTTATACGCCTCTATCAGGACACCTCTCATCCTCTGTCTCTCCAGGAAGAAAAGGCTAAGTTCACTTAACCTATTCTCATAGGGCATGCTCCCCAATCCAGGCAACTTTGTTTATACACCTGTCCTGAATAGTGGGAAGTTCGCATCTACAGATGCACTGGGCTGTCCGCACCACTCTCTGCAGAGTCCTGTGATTGAGGGAAGTCATTTCCTATACCAGGCAGTGATGCAGCCAGTCAGGATGCTCTCAATTGTGCCCTTATAGAAAATTCTTAGGATTTGGGGACCCATACAAAACTTCTTCAATTGTCTGAGGTAAAAGAGGCGCTGTTGTGCCTTTTTCATCACACAGCCGGTATGTACAGACCACATGAGATCCTCAGTGATGTTTATACTGAGGAACTTAAAGCTGTTCATCCTTTCAACCCCAGATGCATTGATTTCAATAGGGGCTAGCCTGTCTCCATTCCTCCTGTAGTCCACAACCAGCTCCTTTGTTTTTGCCACATTGAGGAAGAGGTTGTTTTCTTGACACCACTGTGTCAGGGTGATGACTTCTTCTCTGTAGGTCACCTTGTTATTATCTGAGATTAGGCCAATCAATGTAGTGTCGTCAGCAAATTTAATTAGCATATTGGAACTGTGGGTGGTGACACAGTCATGGATACACAGAGAGTTAAGGAGGGGGCTTGGGACACAGCCCTGAGGGGCTCCTGTGTTGGGTTAGATGGACAGAGGTGAGGAAGCCCACTCTTACAAGCTGCTGGCAATCTGACAGGAAGTCCAGGATCCAGATGCACAAGGCAGGGTGAAGGCCGAGGTCTCTGAGCTTCTTGTCGAGCCTGGAGGGAATTATGGTGTTGAATGCTGAACTGTAGTCCAAGAACAGCATTCTCACATAAGCATCCTTTTTCACCAGATGTGTAAGGACAGTGTGTAGAGCTGTGAATATTGTGTCATCTGTCGATCGGTTGTGTTGGTAGGCAATTGTGGGGTGAGTGTGGGTGGCAGCAAGCTGCAGATGTAGTTCTTGACCAGCTTCTCAAAGCATTTGCTTATTATTGAGGTGAGTGTGTCAGGACACTAGTCATTCAGACATGGTACCTTGGTCTTTTTTGGTACTGGAACAATGCTGGATGTTTTGAAGCAGGAGAGCACTCTACACTGGGAGAGGGAGAGATTAAAAATGTCTGTAAACACACCTACCACTTGTGCTACGTACACTCTGAGTACTCGCCCTGGGATGCCGTCCAGTCCTGCAGCCTTATGACTGTCCACTTGTTGGAAACACCTGCATACTTCGACAAATCTTATTCCTTTGTTCAAGAAATGTAATAGGGATAATCCTGGGAAGTATAGACCAGTGTGTGGTGGGCAAATGATTGGAGAAGGTTCTTAGAGTCAGGAATTATGAGCATTTGCAGAAGTATAGTCTGATTAGGGATGGTCAACGTGGCTTTGTGAGAGGAAGTTTGTGCCTCACAAGTTCTCCCATGGAAGGCTCATTCAGAAAGTCATGAATGCCTGTGATGATGCCTTCCTGGATGAGATCAACGTCTTTATGCATGTTTTGGAAAGGCGAATAACACTACAGTGGCATGCAAAAGTTTGAGCACCCCAGTCAAAATTTCGAAGTTGAACTGATCTCCAGAAGTCATAAAGTTAAAGATGAAACATTCTTTTCAACATTTTAAGCAAGATTAGTGTATTCATTTTGATTTGTACAATTTTAGAGTGAAAAGAAAAGGGAAGGAGCACCATGCAGAAGTTTGGGCACCCCAAGAGATTTGAGCTCTCAGATAACTTTTACCAAGGTCTCAGACCTTAATTAGCTTGTTAGGGCTATGACTTGTTCACAATCATCATTAGGAAAGGCCAGGTGATGCAAATTTCAAAGCTTTATAGATACCCTGACTCCTCAAACCTTGTCCCAACAATCAACAGCCATGGGCTCCTCTAAGCAGCTGCCTAGCACTCTGAAAATTAAAATAAATGATGCCCATAAAGCAGGAGAAGGCTGTAAGAAAATAGCAAAGTGTTTTCAGGTAGCCGTTTCCTCAGTTCGTAATGTAATTAAGAAATGGCAGTTAACAGGAACGGTGGAGGTCAAGTTGAGGTCTGGAAGACCATGAAAACTTTCCGAGAGAACTGCTCGTAGGATTGTTAGAAAGGCAAATCAAAACTCCCGTTTGACTGCAAAAGATCTTCAGGAAGACTTAGCAGACTCTGGAGTGGTGGTGCTCTGTTCTACTGTGCAGCAACACCTGCACAAATATTTCAGAAGAAAATCTTTCCTGTGTCCTCACCACAAAATTCAGCATCAGAAGTTTGCAAAGGAACATCTAAACAAGCCTGATGTATTTTGGAAACAAGTCCTGTGGACTGATGAAGTTAAAATAGAACTTTTTGGCCGCAATGAGCAAAGGTATGTTTGGAGAAAAAAGGGTGCAGAATTTCATGAAAAGAACCCCTCTCCAACTGTTAAGCACGGGGGTGGATCGATCATGCTTTGGGCTTGTGTTGCAGCCAGTGGCACGGGGAACATTTGACTGGTAGAGGGAAGAATGAATTCAATTAAATACCAGCAAATTCTGGAAGCAAACATCACACCGTCTGTAAAAACGCTGAAGGTGAAAAGAGTAAACAACAGGAATTCTGCAGATGCTGGAAATTCAAGCAACACACATCAAAGTTGCTGGTGAACGCAGCAGGCCAGGCAGCATCTCTAGGAAGAGGTACAGTTGACGTTTCAGGCTGAGACCCTTCGTCAGGACCAGCAACTTTGATATGTGTTGCTTGAAGGTGAAAAGAGGATGGCTTCTACAACAGGATAATGATCCTAAACACACCTCGAAATCCACAATGGACTACCTCAAGAGGCACAAGCTGAAGGTTTTGCCATGGCCCTCACTGTCCCCTGACCGAAACATCATTGAAAATCTGTGGATAGACCTCAAAAGAGCAGTGCTCGCAAGACAGCCCAAGAATCTCACAGAACTAGAAGCCTTTTGCAAGGAAGAATGGGTGAGAAAAACCCCCAAACAAGAATTGAAAGACTCTTATCTGGCTAAAAAAAGCATTTTAAAGCTGTGATACTTGCCAAAGGGAGTGTTATTAAGTACTGACCTTGCAGGGTGCCCAAACTTTAGCTTCGGGCCCTTTTCCTTTTTTGTTATTTTGAAACTGTAAAAGATGGAAATAAAAAAGTAACCGTGCTTAAAATATTAAAGAAATGTGTCATCTTTAACTTTATGCCTTTTGGAAATCAGTTCATCTTTTACTCGCTTAGCTATTCACAGCAACAGAAATTTTGACCAGGGGTGCCCAAACTTTTGCATGCCACTTGTGTGATCTCTGTCTCAGACGCTGTCATCAGATCATCATTCAAGAGGGTAAACTGTTGCAAAGCGTCAGGCCCTGACGGTATACCTGGTAGGGCCCTGAAAACCTATGCCAACCAACTGAAGAAAATGTTCAACAACATCGTCAATCACACACTGCTGCAGTGGGAGGTTTCCACCCTACTTCAAAAGGGAGACAATCACACCAGTGCCAAGAGCTGCTTCTATGACCATCACCCAGTTACAATCACATGAAAATTCAAAGTTCAAAGTATGTATACATTATACAACCTGAGGTTTGTCTTTTTACAGGGAACCACAAAATAAAGAATCCCAGAAGAACACATAAAAAAGAAGGCTGTCAAACAGCCAGTGTGCAGAGAGAAACAAAAATTGTGCATACAATAGAAGTAAGCAAGTAGCATTATGAACAAAGAGTCCATATTATGAAGGCCAAAGAAGGCCACAGCCTCAGCTTCAGTTCAGTGCAGGGCCGATTAAACATCACGAAGACCTCAGACACGGATCCTACAGCAGCCAGACCAGGCCATAGCCTAAACCTCAGTTCAGCGCAGAACCGAGTAAATGTTGTGGAACAGTGAGCAGAACCAACCAATCGTTGTCTCTTGTCCCGACGTCCTGCCCTTTCAATCCATCTGGCCAGGCTTTTAAATTGTCCAGACATCGGGTTGTTCCTTGCACAAGGATCCAGGCCCCATTGCATCGATATGCTCTGGTTCTGGACACCGCCACTACCTGAACTTTCCAAATCAGCCCGGTGCTTAGATCACTCAAACCTCACTCTCAGTTTACTCAATTTAGGTGGGCAATCTCAAATTTGCCTCTCCTCTGCTCCGCCAACCCCGACTTTGCCTCAAACATGCCTGAATCTCACCTCGATTTTGCTTTGCACCTGCACACTTCAACTCTCAACTCTGCCTCACCTTTGCTCACCTCTGCTCACCTCTCCATTGTTTGCAGTGATCATTTAGCATAAATTTTAGAACATAGAACATGTACAGCACAGTACAGGCCCTTCGGCCCACAATGTTGTGCCGACCCTCAAACCCTGCCTCCCATATAAGCCCCCACCTTAAATTCCTCCATATACCTGAAAAATCTTTTTGTATAAAAAAGTGTTATTAGTAAAGTATTTAGTTGTATTCCTTGTTTTTGTTTTATTTGCTGCTAGTGAGTAGCCGTTAGGCTTCACCAGTGCCATCTCAAACCAGAAGCATTTACGGTGATGAAGTACCACTGGAGCAAGGGGCAGGGATTCAAGTTTTTGGATCATTGGGACCTCTTTTGGCGCAGGTGTGACCTGTACAAAAAGGACGGGTTACACTTGAACCCTAGGGGGACCAATATCCTGGCGGGGAGATTTGCGAGGGCTACTGAGGTGACTTTAAACTAGAATGGTTGGGGGGTGGGAATCAAATTAAAGAGACTAGGAGAGAGGAGGTTAGTTCACAACAGGGGGATGGGAACCAGTGCAGAGAGACAGAGGGGTATAAAATGAGGGTAGAAGCAAAAAGTAGTAAGGTGAAAAGTAAAAGTGGCAGGCTGGCAAATCCAGGGCAAAAATCAAAAAGGGCCACTTTTCAACATAATTGTATAAGGGCTAAGAGTGTTGTAAAAGCAAGCCTGAAGGCTTTGTGTGTCAATGCAAGGAGCATTCGTAACAAGGTGGATGAATTAAAAGTGCAGATTATTATTAATGAATATGATATAGTTGGGATCACAGAGACATGGCTCCAGGGTGACCAAGGATGGGAGCTCAACATTCAGGGATATTCAATATTCAGGAGGGATAGACATGAAAGAAAAGGAAGTGGGGTAGCATTGCTGGTTAGAGAGGAGATTAACGCAATAGAAAGGAAGGACATTAGCCGGGAGGATGTGGAATCGATATGAGTAGAGCTGCATAACACTAAGGGGCAGAAGACGCTGGTGGGAGTTGTGTACAGACCACCTAACAGTAGTAGAGGTTGGGGATGGTATTAAACAGGAAATTAGAAATGTGTGCAATAAAGGAACAGCAGTTATAATGGGTGACTTCAATCTACATATAGATTGGGTGAACCAAATTGGTAAGGGTGCTGAGGAAGAGGATTTCTTGGAATGTATGCGGGATGGTTTTTTGAACCAACATGTCGAGGAACCAACTAGAGAGCAGGCTATTCTAGACTGGGTATTGAGCAATGAGGAAGAGTTAATTAGCAATCATGTCGTGAGAGGCCATAATTGGGTAAAAGTGACCATAATATGGTGGAATTCTTCATTAAGATGGAGAGTGACATAGTTAATACAGAAACAAAGGTTCTGAACTTAAAGAAGGGTAACTTTGAAGGTATGAGACGTGAATTAGCTAAGATAGACTGGTAAATGACGCTTAAAGGATTGACGGTGGATATGCAATGGCAAGCATTTAAAGGTTGCATGGATGAACTACAACAATTGTTCATCCCAGTTTGGCAAAAGAACAAATCAGGGAAGGTAGTGCACCCATGGCTGACAAGGGAAATTAGGGATAGTATCAATTCCAAAGAAGAAGCATACAAATTAGCCAGAAAAAGTGGCTCACCTGAGGACTAGGAGAAATTCAGAGTCCAGCAGAGGAAGACAAAGGGCTTAATTAGGAAGGGGAAAAAAGATTATGAGAGAAATCTGGCAGGGAACATAAAAACTGACTGTAAAAGCTTTTATAGATATGTGAAAAGAAAAAGATTGGTTAAGACAAATGTAGGTCCCCTACAGACAGAAACAGGTGAATTGATTATGAGGAGCAAGGACATGGCAGACCAATTGAATAACTACTTTGGTTCTGTTTTCACTAAGGAGGACATAAATAATCTTCCCGAAATAGTAGGGGACTGTGGGTTCAGTGAGATGGAGGAACTGAGGAAAATACATGTGGGTAAGGAAGTGGTGTTAGGTAAATTGAAGGGATTAAAGGCAGATAGATCCCCAGGGCCAGATAGTCTGCATCCCAGAGTGCTTAAGGAAGTAGCCCAAGAAATAGTGGATGCATTAGTGATAATTTTTCAAAACCCGTTAAATTCTGGACGAGTTCCTGAGGATTGGAGGGTGGCTAATGTAACTCCACTTTTTAAAAAAGGAGGGAGAGAGAAACCGGGGAATTATAGACCGATTAGCCTAACATCGGTGGTGGGGAAAATGCTAGAGTCAGTTATCAAAGATGTGATAACAGCACATTTGGAAAGCGGTGAAATCAACAGACAAAGTCAGCATGGATTTGTGAAAGGAAAATCATGTCTGACGAATCTCATAGAATTTTTTGAGGATGTAACTAGTAGAGTGGATAGGGGAGAACCAGTGGATGTGGTATATTTGGATTTTCAAAAGACTTTTGACAAGGTCCCACACAGGAGATTAATGTGCAAACTTAAAGCACATGGTATTGGGGGTAAGGTATTGATGTGGATAGAGAATTGATTGGCAGACAGGAAGCAAAGAGTGGGAATAAACGGGACCTTTACAGAATGGCAGGCAGTGACTAGTGGGGTACCGCAAGGCTCAGTGCTGGGACCCCAGTTGTTTACAATATATATTAATGACTTGCATGAGGGAATTAAATGCAGCATCTCCAAGTTTGCGGATGACACGAAGCTGGGTGGCAGTGTTAGCTGTGAGGAGGATGCTAAGAGGATGCAGTGTGACTTGGATAGGTTAGGTGAGTGGGCAAATTCATGGCAGATGCAACTTAATATGGATAAATGTGAGGTTATCCACTTCGGTGGCAAAAACAGGAAAACAGATTATTATCTGAATGGTGGCCGATTAGGAAAAGGGGAAGTGCAACGAGACCTGGGTGTCATTATACACCAGTCATTGAAAGTGGGCATGCAGGTACAGCAGGCAGTGAAAAAGGCAAATGGTATGCTGGCATTCATAGCAAGAGGATTCGAGTACAGGAGCAGGGAGGTACTACTGCAGTTGTACAAGGCCTTGGTGAGACCACACCTGGAGTATTGTGTGCAGTTTTGGTCCCCTAATCCGAGGAAAGACATCCTTGCCATTGAGGGAGTACAAAGAAGGTTCACCAGTTTGATTCCTGGGATGGCAGGACTTTCATATGATGAAAGACTGGATCGACTAGGGTTATACTCGTTGGAATTTAGAAGATTGAGGGGGGATCTGATTGAAACGTATAAAATCCTAAAGGGATTGGACAGGCTAGATGCAGGAAGATTGTTCCCAATGCTGGGGAAGTCCAGAACGAGGGGCCACAGTTTGAGGATAAAGGGGAAGCTTTTTAGGACCGGGGTGAGGAAAAACTTCTTCACACAGAGAGTGGTGAATCTGTGGAATTCTCTGCCACAGGAAACAGTTGAGGCCAGTTCATTGGCTATATTTAAGAGGGAGTTAGATATGGCCCTTGTGGCTAAAGGGATCAGGGGTATGGAGGGAAGGCTGGTACAGGGTTCTGAGTTGGATGATCAGCCATGATCATACTGAATGGCAGTGCAGGTTCGAAGGGCCGAATGGCCTACTCCTGCACCTACTTTGTATGTTTCTATGTTTACCAGAGGTTGATCATGACAGAATCAACTTCTGCCTAAGCAAGGACCTCACCCGTTGCGGTTTGCCCGTCACCACAGTAGGTTTAAGGTGAATACAATTTCACTCGCTCTCCACTCTCCTCTTGGACAATAGCGATAGCTACATCAGGTTTCTACGTTAGCTCAGTGTTGAACCCTCAGTACTAATCAACAAGCTCCAAAGCTTGGGTCTCTGTACCTCCCTCTGCAACTGGATCCTTGACTTCTTCATCAGGGACCACAATCTGTGCAGATAGAAAATAACATTTCCTCCTCGCTGACAATCAACACTGGTGCACCTCAGGGGTGCGTGGTTAGTCCACTGCTCTACTCTCTCTACACCCAGACTGCATGGTTCAAACACCATCTATAAATTTGCCGATGATACAACTACTTTTGGCAGAATTTCAGACGTAACAAGGAGGCATACAGGAGTGAGATAGATCAGCTAGTTGAGTGGTGTCACAACAACAACCTTGCACTCAGTGTCAGTAAGACCAATAAATTGATTGTGGATTCAGGAAGGAAAGTCAAGGGAACACACACTAGTCCTCATCGAGTAATCAACAGTGGAAAGGGTGAGTAGTTTCAAGTTCCTGGGTATCTACATCTCTGAAGATTGATCGGGGGCCTAACATATTGATGCAATTACAAAGAAGGCACAAGAGTGGTTACATTTCATTAGGATTTTGAGGAGATTTGGTATATCAGCAAGGACTAGCAAATTTCTACAGATGTACTGTGGAGAGCATTCTGACAGGTTGGATCATTGTCTGGTTTGGAAGGGCCACTGCACAGGATCAGAAAAAGCTGCAGAAAGTTGCAAACTCAGCTTGGTCCGTCATGGGTACTTGCCTCCCCAGCATCCAGGATACCTTCAAATGGCAATATCTCAGAAAGACAGTATCCATCATTAAGGACCCCCATCGGCCAGGAGATGCCCTCTTCTGATTGCTCCATCACGAAGGAGGTACAGAATGTGAAGATACAACTGCTGCGTTCAGGAACAGCTTCTTCCCCTCTGCCATCAGATTTCTAAATAGATATTGGACCCATCTACACTACCTCAAGATTGCTCCTTCCCCTTCACCAACAGATTTCTGAATGCACAATTAACCCTTGTAGACTCCCTCATCAGTTTCTGAATGGACAATTAACCCTTGTAGACTCCCTCATCAGTTTCTGAATGGACAATTAACCCTTGTAGACTCCCTGATCAGTTTCTGAATGGACAATTAACCCTTGTAGAATCCCTCATCAGTTTCTGGATGGACAATTAACCCTTGTAGACTCCCTCATCAGTCTCTGGATGGACAATTAACCCTTGTAGACTCCCTCATCAGTTTCCGAATGGACAATTAACCCATGAACACTGCCGCAGTGTTGTTTCTCCTCATCCTTTTGCACTACTGATTTAATTTAATTTACAGTACGTATGCAGTAGATTCCAAGCAACACACACAAAATGCTGGAGGAACTCAGCACGCCAGGCAGCATCTATAGAAAAGAGTAAATAGTTAACGTTTCGGGACTGATGAAGGGTCTCGGCCAAAAACATCAACTGTACTCTTTTCCATAGACGCTGCCAGCTTGCTGAGTTCCTCCAGCATTTTGGGTGTGCTGCTTGGATTTTCAGCAAGTGCAGATTTTCTCTTGTTCATATAGTAGATTCCAGTTAATTTGGCCATCAGTTAATCAGGGCAGCCAATTATTTGAGACATCTCTTAAAGAACAAAAATTAAATCAAGAAAATAACTGTTTATTTGGGACATTATACTTCTTAATTGGGGCAGGAAGTTGTTGCCAAACAATTTCTAACTAGCGTCAGTCATGTGCACATGGTTGGCTAATAGACACTACACCATGGCTAGAACAATCAGTTCTTGAATAGTGTCAGTTGTATTTGTTTGTGTTCAAAAGCAGTGATCTTATCACTGAGAGTTGGTGAGAGTTAAGCAGTTAGACTGTTCAGAAATGTTTCGCTCACCATGGCTCCAAACATTCAGGCTTGAAAATGCCAGAAATGCCTGTGAATGAAAAGGAAACAGTTTCACTAGAAATGAAGAATTTGAAGGTATCAACAATGTTACAATGAAAATGGAGATTTGGAGGATGCAATCAACTAAAGCACTGTATGAAGGCAGTCCATTATCTGCACTAGGTGTCTGCGCTGATTTTGGTCAGATGAATTCCTCCATCGATAACTATCAGGAACTAATACGCGGTTTTATAGTACTGTAGAGGTAGTATTCTAATTTGTTCTATACTTTATTTAAATATATAAATGGCTATTTAGTTGAGCAGTAGTTTGTCTTTTTTATACCTTTAAATAATTTCCATGAAACTTTAGTTAATTGGGACAGCCACTTAATTGGGCCAAAAAGTACTGGTCCCAATGTATCCCAATTAACTGGAATCCACTGGGTGTAAAACAACAAACTTCATGACATAAGCCAGTGATATTAAACCTGATTCTGACTCTGGTTCTCTTGAAGTGTCAGGGGCTATTTTTGATTAAAATATTTTAAAGTTTTCTATCATTGCCAGCATTTATTTTTCAATTGCTTTGAATTTCCTAGCTCTAAACATATTCATATGAGATCACTGCTTTCCTTCATAAATGCTCGTCCTGTTATCACCCAGTTTCTATTTGTCATGTTTTACTGTCTGAGAAGTTGCCAGATGATGATCGTTTTTTCTATGCAAATATTGATAAAATACCATAAATGAATAGCAAACTAATTATGGGTTGAAACATTTTGACCATCCTGAAAATGCTATGGCTTGTTTCTCGCTGTCATCCACTGACATTTTTCATCACTGCTGCCACTCATTTGTACCTCAAAGGAGGAAACACTGTAATATATTATTTCTATTTTCTCACTAAGGCACAAAAATCAGGCATGGGAGGGGACACCCAAGCTGCTGAAGACCTTCTGCTTATCAACAAACCCCTGACAAACTTAACTAGCCTGCTTATTCAACTGGTAAGAAATTGCTTCCTTTCTAGTACGAAGGAATCTTTAGGAGATTTTGGCCAAAGTGTACATGTACTGAACTTGTTCACAGGTAGAATCAGCAGAAACGAGAATTTTCAGCTAGATTTCAGATAAATTATGTTTTTTTAAACAATAATTCACTCTTCGCTCAGATGGTCGTGAGAGCGTGGAACAAGCTGTCAGCATAAGTGGTGCATGTGAGCTCAATTTCAACATTTAAGTATATGGATGGTAGGAAAAGGAGGGCTATGGTCCAGGTGCAGGTCAATGGGAGTAGGCAGTTTAAATGGCTCAGCATGGACTAGATGGGCCAAAGGGCCTGTTTCTGTGTTGTACATTTCTATAACTCTATGATTCTAATGACAAACATTATTTTTGTTTTTTTTTTCAAATTTAGATAAAATCAAATTCAATAGAGTGGTACACCCGAAATGACTCTATTTTTGCAACTCATCTAAGGGTAGTGGAAACCAGCATGAAATAATTTAAGAATGCTTACTGATTCAGTGGCTGGGCTGACACAGCAACATGTTCTTGAAGAGTATTCAATCAGAATTTTGATATGACTCCACCGGCATCCACTGGAACATGGAACAAGAGATCTACAGTTCCTGTTGTCACTCTTGTGGCCTCAATCCTGTATCTAGTCCTCCACAAAGCAGTGGCTACAATTATTTAAAATCTGTATAATTTTATCTGAAGAATGACTTCAGTTAAATCGAAGCATGATATCATTCTATTTACAGCCAGGAGATAAATAATTCAGTTTAGGAACAATTTTTACTTGACAAATTTTGAAGCTGGTAAATAGATACTTGATGAAAATAGCAGTTCCGATTTTCCTTCCAGTTTCCCTTCTTTTCATTGTCTTTGAAGTTAGTGACTCACTGTCCAGTATTACTGTAATAACTACTGGATGTAGAGTATAGAACTCTACAGCACAGAAACAGGCCCTTCGGCCTATCTAGTCTATGCTGAACTATTAACTTGCCTAGTCCCAATAGCCTGTACCCAGATCATAGCCCTCCATACCCCACTCATCCATGTACCTATCCAAATTTCTCTTAAATGTTGAAATCGAACCCACATCCACCGCTTGCTCTGGCAGCTCATTCCACACTCTCACCACCCTCTGAATGAAGAAGTTCCCCATCATGTTCCCCTTAAACATTTCACCCTTAACACATGACCTTTAGTTGTAGTTCATGCAACCTCAGTGGAAAACCTCATGTTATCAGGTTGTTCATTTGTGAGCCTAAATTCTCTGGTTAAGGGCAGATAGAATGATTCATATTGAGCATTGAATTATAGAGTATAGGGTCCCGGTGAATCACATAACTAGGGTTGTGGATTGAGTGGTAGATTCCCAGCGTGGTGGAAAAAGGAATGGGAGTGAAGGAGATGTTCCTGAAGTCTTCAGAATACAGAATAACATCAAAAGGAATAGGTTTAAGCTGGAACACATGATCACAAGAAATAGGAGCGAAGGGAGACTCTCCACTACTGATCATCACTGTCCTACATTAACTTCATATTCATCACTTATCTCAATACACAAAAATCTAACCATTTCTTTTGTGAATATAATCATTTTCTCAGCCTTCACAATTCTCTTGGATAGATAATTCCAAAAAGGTTCATCACCCTTTGAGTGAAGACATTAAATTAATTGTAGTGAGATGTTGAGGAAAAATTACTTTACTCAGAAAATAGTGGGGTTCTGGAACGCCAGACAGGATGAGGGAGGAAGAAACCGTTATCACATTTACAAAGTCTCTGAATGAATCCTTGAAGAACCATGAACTGCAGGGACGAGGAATAAGACTTAGGAAGTAGGATTAATCTAAAGTCTATTTTGCTCACAATGTACATGATGGGTTGAGTGGATTCCTTCTAAGCCATGAATTTCTATGATCCACATCTGACTAAGATCAGGGTAGTTGATTACTCTGACATTTTAATAGCTTAACACCCAGAGCAGTGTGCTTTATAATGCTGCCTCTCAAAACAAAATAGACTGGTATACCGGCTTTACCATCTTCTTTCCTCCACAAACCCTGGGATGAAAAATTACTGCCTTTCCACTCAACTCGACAATATCGACAGTTTTTTCACTAGACAATCCATAAGAATGGTATTTCCCTAAAAGTAAAGTACTACAAATGCTGCAAATATGTAATAATATGCTCGAAATTTTCATGGCCAGGCAGAAACAGGATGAACAATTCATGACCTAGAATAGAAGTAATTAAGCAGGTTTTATAATGTAGTGAGGGGTGAAGGTTGCAAGTCTATCAATGTATTTCAGGACAGAGACAATAGTTGTCTTAGATTGAAGATTAAGATTACAATTGCCGGGAACATTAAAGGAAGAGTGATTCGTTTTTCCTCTGAATTTTTGAGAGGAGGTGCAATCACAGGAGAACGTGGGAGCAGTTTTGAGAAGGGAATCATTACTCTGTAAGAAATACTTAATCTAAATTGTGCTCTAACTAGCCCCTGTCAATCTTCAGCTCTCTAGTGATGACCCAGATGTGCAGGAGAGTTCTCTGCATTCTCTGTCCCTCATCCTTCAGCTGTACGGAGGTGAAAATCAAGACAGTCTGTCTCCTGAAAATGTGCAGTCACTTGCAGAAGCACTGAAATGTAGGAGAGATCCAAAACAGCAGAAGCTTCTACTTAGGGTCATCAAAAGGCTGGTAAGTAAAGTTTCCTGACGTTGAGTGGTATGTACAGTACTAACAAGGAACACGCTGGAGGAACTCAGCAGGCCAGGCGGCATCTATGGAGAAAGGTACAGTCGACGTTTCGGGCTGAGATCTTTCGGCAGGACTGGAGATGAAAGATGCAAAGCAGATTTAAAAGCTGGGGGAGGGGAGAGAGAAATACAAGGTAATGGGTGGAACCAGGAGGAGGAGGGATGAAACAAATAGCTGGGGAGTTGAACGGTGAAAGAGATAGAAGGTGAGAATAGAAGGCCGTGGGAAAAAGAAAAAGGGGAGGAGCACCAGAGGGACACGATGGGTAGACAAGAAGATAAGGTGAGATAGGGAAAAGGAGATGAGGACTGGTGAATCAGAGGGTGGGGGTGAGTGGCCATTACTGAACGTTCAAGGAATCGATGTTCATGCCATCAGGTTGGTGGCTACCCAGACGGAATACAAGGTGTTCCAACTTTAGTGTGGCCTCATCGTGACAGTTGAGAAGGCCATGGATTGATATGTCGGAATAGGAATGGGAAATGGAATTAAAATGAGTGGGCACTGGGAGATCCCGCTTGTTTCGGCAGACGGAGCAAAGATGCTCGGCGAAGCGGTCTCCCAATCTACGTTGAGTCTCACCAACATACAGGAGGCCACACTGGGAACACCAGACACAGTATACGGTATGACCCCAACAGACTCACAGGGGAAATGCCGCCTCACCTGGAAGGACTGTTTGGGGCCCTGAATGGTAGTGAGGTAGGAGGTGTAGAGGCAGGTGTAGCACTTGTTCCGCTTGCAAGGATAAGTACCAGGAGGGGAATCAGTGGGGAGGGACAATTGGACAAGGGAGTCGTGTAGGGAGCAATCCCTGCGGAAAGTGGGAAGGAGGGAAAGATGTGTTTGGTGGTGGGATCCCGTTGGGGATTTCAGAAGTTCCAGAGAATTATGTGCTGAACGTGGAGGCTGATGGAGTGGTAGTTGAGGACTAGAGGAACCCTATCCCTGGTAGGGTGGCAGGAAGATGGGGTAAGAGCAGACATGCGTGAAATGGAAGAGATGTGGTTGAGGGCAGCATTGATGGTGGAGGAGGCAAAGTCTTTTGAAAAGGGAGGTCATCTCCTTCATTCTAGAATGAAAAGCCTCATCCTGAGAGCAGGTGTGGTGAAGATAGAGGAATTGAGAGAAGGGGATGGCGTTTTTACAAGTAACAGGGCGAGAAGAGGTATATTCCAGGTAGCTGTGAGAGTCCTTGGGTTTATCATAGACATCAGTAGATAAGCTGTCTCCAGAGATAGAGACAGAGAGATTGAGAAAGGGGAGGGAGGTGTCAGAAATAGACCAGGTAAATTTGAGGGCAGGGTGGAAGTTAGAGGCAAAGTTGATGAAGTAGACTAGTTTAACAAGGGTGCAGGAAGCAGCACCAATGCAGTTGTTGATGTAGCATAAGAAAATTGGGGGACGGACACCAATGTAGGCCTGGAACATGGATTGTTCCACATAGCTGACAAACAGGCAGACACAGCTGGGACCCATGCAAGTGCCCATGGCTACAGCTTTTGTTTGAAGAAAGTGGGAGGAGCCAAAGGAGAAATTATTTCGAGTGAGGACAAGTTCAGCTAGATGGAAGAGAGTGATAGTGGAGGGGAACTGATTGGGTTCAGCTAGTTCAGCTAGGTGGAAGAGACTGGTGATGGAGGGGAACTGGTTGGGTCTGGTGTCTGGAAGGAAACGGAGAGCTTTGAGGCCTTCCTGGTGGGGGCTGGAGGTGTATAGGGACTGGACATCCATAGCGAAAATAAGATGATGGGAGCCAGGGAACTTGAATCATTGAAAAAATCTAGAGTGTGAAGTGTCATGGATGTAGGTAGGAAGGGATTGAACTATGGGAGATAAAACAGAGTTGAGGTATGCAGATATGAGTTCAGTGGGGCAAGAAGATGCTGAAACAATGAGTCTACCAGGACAAGAGGGTTTGTGGATCTTGTGCAGGAAGCATAGGCGTACGGTGTATTGGCCTTCATCAACTGTGGGATTGAGTTTAAGAGCCGAGAGGTAATGTTACAGCTATATAGGACCCTGTTCAGACCCTACTTGGAGTACTGCACTCAGTTCTAGTCGCCTTACTACAGGAAGGATGTGGAAACTATAGAACGGGTGCAGAGGAAATTTACAAGGATGTTGCCTGGATTAGGGAGCATGCCTTATGATAGGTTGTGAACTCAGCCTTTTCTCCTTGGAGCGGTGGAGGATGAGAGGTGACCTGATAGAGGTGTATAAGATGATGAGAGACATTGATGGTGTGGATAATCAGAGGCTTTTTCCCAGGGCTAACACGAGAGGGCACAGTTTTAAGGTGCTTGGAAGTAGGTACAGAGGAGATGGCAGGGGTACGTTTTTTACGCAGTGAGTGGTGAGTGCGTGGAATGGGCTGCTGGCAATGGTGGTGGAGGCAGATACGATAGGGTCTTTTAAGAGACTCCTGGATAGGTACATGGAGTTTAGAAAAATAGAGGGTTATGTGTAACCCTAGGTGATTTCTAAAGTAAGTACATGTTCAGCACAGCATTGTGGGCTGAAGGGCCTGTAGTGTGCTGTAGTTTTTCTATGTTTCTAGAAATGGGAGGTGCAGGGTGCGGGAACTATGAGGTTTATGGCAATAGGTGGGAGATCCCCAGAGTCAATAAGGTTGGTGATGGTGTGGGAGACGATGGCCCGGTGCTCCTTAGTGGGGTCTTGTTCGAGGGGTAAGTAAGAGGAGGTGTTTGAGAGTTGGCGCTGGGCCTCAGCAAGGTAGAGGTCAGTTTGCCAGACTGCTACAACACCTCCCTAATCTGCGGGTTTGATGGTGAGGGTAAGATTGCTGCGGAGGGAGAGGAGAGCAGAGCATTCAGAAGGAGTGAGATTGGAGTTGTAGAGAGGTTGATGTCTCATCAGCATTTGGCAATGAAAAGGTCTAGAGCAGGCAGAAGACCAGGATGACGTGTCCAGGAAGAGGAGGAGGGTTGAAGATGGGGAGTTGGGGTCATCGGTGCTGTGTGGAGAGTTCTGGCCAAAGAAGTAGGCTTGGAAAAGCTTCGGAGAATTATGTGCTGGACACAGAGGCTGATGAAAATCCAAGCAATACACACAAAATGCTAGAGGAACTCAGCAGGCCAAGCAGCATCTATGGAAAAAAGTATAGTCGACATTTTGGGCCAAAATCCTTCGACACACTGGAGAAAAAGAGCTGAGGAGTAGATTTGAAAGGTGGAGGGAGGGGAGAGGGACACCTCAGAGTCCAGCACATAATTATCCAAAACTTACACCATCTCCAACTGGATCCCACCAGCAAACACATCTTTCCCTCCCCTTTCTGCAGGGATTGCTCCCTACACAACTCCCTTGTTCCTTCGTCCCTCCCCACTGATCTCCCTCCTGACACTTATCCTTGTAAGTGGAACAAGTGCTACACCTGCCCCTACACCTCCTCCCTCACTACCGTTCCAGGCCCCAAGCAGTCCTTCCAGGTGAGGCGACACTTCACCTGTGAGTCTGTTGGGGGTCATGTACTGTGTTTGGTGCTACTGGTGTGGCCTTCTGTATATCAGTGAGACCTGACATAGATCGGGAGACTGCTTCACCGAGCATCTATGCTCTGTCCGTCAGAGCAAGTGAGATCTCCCAGTGGTCATCCATTTTATTTCCACTTCCCTTTCCCATTCCGATATGTCCATCCATGGCCTCCTGCACTGTCGGGATAAGGCCACACTTAGGTTGGAGGAAGAACACCTCATATTCCATTTGAGTAGCCTCCAACCTGATGGCATGAACATCAATTTCTCAAACTTCCAATAATGCCTCCACACCCCCCCTTCACCATTTCCCATCCCCTTGTCCCTCTCATGTTATCTCCTTGCCCGCCCATCGCCTCTCTCTGGTTCTCCTATCAATCCCCCTTTTTTCTTTCTTCCATGGCCTTCTGTCTCTTTCACCAATCAATTTCCTCGCTCTTTGCTTCATTCCTCCCCCTCCAAGTTTCACCTATCACCTGACCTTTCTCTCTCCCCCTCCCCCCACCTTTCAAATCTACTCCTCAGCTTTTTTTCTCCAGTCCTGCCAAAGGGTTTCGGCCCGAAACATCAGCTGAACTTTTTTCCATAGATGCTGCCTGGCCTGCTGAGTTCCTCCAGCATTGTGTGGGAAGGCAATGGGTGTCCATTGCAACCATTAGTAGGCTGTACCTTCAGCAGACAAGGGGGCGGAGTTTTTGTAAAAGTTGTAAGTACTGTCTATTTCCCGCAAAAGCAAAACACAAATGAGCAAGTTCCATGTTCCAAGATTTAAAATTTCACTATTCATAGAACTTTGGGTAAAAATGCTTTTTAATTCCATTGTAAAATTTCTATAAGACACCAATAATACAAAGGAGCAGAAACAGGCCATTTGGCCCATCGAGTCTGCTCTGACATTCCATCATGGCTGACTTATTATCCCTCTCAATCCCATTCTCCTGCCTTCTCCCTGTAACCTTTGACACCCTGACTAATTAAGAACATACCTACCCAGCTTTACGTATCCCAAAGACTTGGCCTCCACAGCTGTCTGTAGCGATGAATTCCACAAATTCACTGACCTCTGGCTAAAGAAAGTCCTCCTCATCTTGGATGGCCCTCTATTCTGAAGCTGTTCCTTCTGGTGGTAGACTCCCCCACTATAGGAAACAATCTCTCCACATCCACTTTATCTAGGCCTTTCAATATTCGATAGGTTTCAATGAGAATTCCCCCTCCCCCCCCCCAACCCATTCTTCCAAACTCCAGAGAGTGCAGGCCCAGCACCATCAAACGATGCTCATATATTAAACCTTTCGTTCCTGGAATGATTCTCATGAACCTCCACTGGACCTCTCCAATGCCAGCACATCTCTCCCTGGGAAAGGGTCCCAAAATTGCTCACAATACCCCAACTGCAATCTAGCCTTATTGCCTTATAAAGCGTCAGCATTACATCCTTGTTTTTCTATTCTAATCCAGTAGTTCTCAACATGGGCCATATGGCTTCCCAGGAGTGAAGACTGATTTCATAGGGGCTACAAATAAAGAACAAGAGAGTGGGGGGACCACAGGCATTTCTGAATAGACCATGACAAGTTTACTGTTTAGTGAACTTTTACTAAAATATATAAATGAATATATATAATTTAATTGGAACGCTGAATGAAATTAATGTAAACGTATGCTGGATAATGCAAGTGAGGCAGCAATTGCATCCTCCAATCCATTGAGATACAACATGAAAAGAAGTGGTCCCAACACCAATCCCTAGTCGCCAGCAGCCAACCAGCCCCCTTTAATCCCACTCTTTGCCTCCTGGCGTACAGCTAATCTTCTGTCTATGCTAGTATCTTTCCTGTAATATCATGTTAAGCAGACTCATGTGAGGCACCTTGTCAAAAGCCTTCCAAAAATCCAAGTAAGCAACATCTACTGACACTTTTTTTGTCTATTCTGGCTGTTATTTCCTCAAAAGATTCTAACAGATTTGTCAGACAAGATTTCTCCTTTAAGAAAACCTTGCTGACCAGCCTATTTTATCATTTCGAGGCACCAAGTACTCTGAGACATCATCCTTAATAATGGTCTCCAACATTTTGCCAACCACCTAAATCAGACTAACTGACCTATAATTTCCTTTTATTTTGCCTCTGTCCCTTCTTGAAGAGTGGAGTGACATTTGCAATTTCCCAGTCCTCTGGAACCATTCCAGAATCTAGTGATTCTTGGAAGATCATTGCTAATGCCTCCACAATCTCATCAGGTACCTCTTTCAGAACCCTGGGGTGTAGACCATCTGGTCCAGGTGACTTATCTGCCTTCAAACCCTCCAGCAGCCTAAGCACCTTCTCCTTGGTAAGAGTAACTACACTCCCTGACGACACTTGAATTTCTCACATGAAATATTTATTTAGTTCGTCCATCATTTTTTGTCCTCTAATACTACCTTTTTAGCATCATTTTCCAGCAGTCTGATGTGCAGTCTCACCTCTATTTTACTCTTTATATGTCTGAAAATTACTTCTGTTGTCCTCTTTTACATTATTCGCTAGCTCACCTTTGTATTTTGTCTCTCCTCCCCTTATGGCTTTTTTTGCCGTATTATATGCCCCTCTTTGGTCTTTATGCTGGCAATGACTTCCCTTGTCACACACGGTTGCATCATCCTCCCTTTAGAATACTTCCAAATTTCTCCCAGAAATTCTAGTCCTATGCTGTTCTGCCATCATCCCTGTACGCGAGTCCTCTTCCAATCAACTTTGGCCAACTCCTCTCTCGTACCTCTGTAATTCCCTTTACTGCACTGTAATTCTGACGCACCTGACTTTTAACTTCTGCCTCTCAAATTGCTGGGTGAATTTTATCATATTATGGTCACTGAATCATAGAGTTTCTTTACCTTAAGCTCCCTAATCAAATCTGATTCATTACACAATACCCAATCCAGAATTGCCTTTCCCCTAGTGGGCTCAACCACAAGCTACTGGTAAAAGCCATCTCATAGGCAGTCTACAAATTCCCTCTCTCGGGATCCAACACCACTCAGATTTTCCCAATCTACCTGCATATTGAAATCCCCCATGATTATCACAACATTGCCCTTTCTGCAGCCTTTTCTATCTCCAGTTGTAATTTGTAGCCCGCATCCTATTCAGAGACCTGTATATGGCATCTAATCAGGGTCCTTTTACCCTTGCAGTCTACTAACTCTACTCACAGGACTTTACATTTTCCAGTCCTCTTTCTAAGGATTTGATTTCATTTTTTACCAATAGAGCTAACCCCCCCCACCTTTGAAACAATGTGCATCTTCAGATGTTAAGTTCCCATCTATGATCTTCTTTCAGCCAAAACTCAGTGATGCCCATAACGTCACACCTCCCAATCTCTAAGTGTGCTGTAAGATCATCTATTCATTCTGTATACTATTCAAATAGAACATCTTCAGTACTGTATTCATCACTGTTTTCAATAATGCTGCTACGTTATACTTCAAATCCTCCTACTGACTGCAATTTTGTCCTATCACCTGCCTGTCCTTCCTCACCACCTCGCTGGAAACTGCATCAACTTTTATACCAACCACCCCATCCTTAGCCCTATCACTTCGTTTCCCATCCCCCTGCCAAACTAGTTTAAACCCTCCCCAAGGTCTCTAGCAAACTTCCCCGCAAGGATATTGGTCCCCTTCGGGTTATTTTATTTACTTATTTAGAGATACAGCATGGAATAGGCCCCATGCCTTTTGAACCTTGCTGTCCAGAAACCCTCAGGACAAATTTACAATCACCAATTAACTTACGTGCACACAGAAAAGAACTTGCTTACAGAAGATACCAGATTTGAACCCGGAACTCCAACACCTCAAGCTGTGATAGTGTTGCACTAACCAATACACTATGGTGGCACCAGGTGTAACCCATCCTTTTTGTATAGGTCTTACCTTCCCCAGAATCTGAAGTGCTGCCCCCTGCACCAATTCCTCAGCCATGCATTCATCAGTCAAAACATTCTATTCTTACTCTCACTGGTGCTTGACACAGAGATTACTACCCTGGAGGTCTTGCTTTTCAGCTTTTTACCAAACTCTTTCTTCAAGACCTCCTCCCTTTTCTTACCTATGAGTTTGGTACCAATATGTATCATGACATCCGGCTGTTCACTCCCCCCTTTAGCATGCTGTGGAACCGATCCAAGTCATCCCTGACCCTGGCACCTGCAAGGCAACTTACCATCTGGGTGTCTCTTTCACATCCACAGAATATCCTGTCTGCTTCTCTATAGAATTCCCTATCATGACTGCAGTCCTCTTCTCTGTCCTCCCCTTCTGAGCCACACAGCCAGTCTCAATGCCAGAGACCTGACTGCTGTGGCTTTTCTCTGCTAGGTCATTCCTCTACCCCCCCCCACCCCCCACCCCCGCCACCAACAGTATTCAAAGTAGTATATCTGTTGTTGAATGGGTAGTCTGCACAGGCTGCCTTTCCCCCTTGACAGTCAGGGGGACCTGTGGCCTGCACCTTAGGTGTAACTATCTCCCCGTGAGTCCTGACGAAGGGTCTCAGCCTGAAACGTCGACTGCACCTCTTCTTAGAGATGCTGCCTGGCCTGCTGCGTTCACCAGCAACTTTGATGTGTGTTGCTTGAATTTCCAGCACCTGCAGAATTCCTATTGTCCCCGTATGTCCTCAACCTCCCAAATGATCTGTTCACCCAGCTCCAGCTCCAATTCCAATTCCTTAACACAGTCTGAAAGAAGCTGCAGCTGGATGCATTTCTTGCGTGTGTAGTTCTCAGGAACACTGGACGTCTTCCTGCAAGAGGAGCATTCCATTATCCTGCCTTGTATCCCCACTGCTCTAACTATGCAATAAGAAATAAATAAAGAAAAATTAAATGAAAAAATCTACCTACAGCCTCCACCTCTCCTCTCTGAAGCCTTAATCAGCCAAAGCCTGAGCCTCCCACTCTAACACTCGCCCAATCTCACTATGGTCACTCCTACAATGGCCACTCAGCTTAAACCTAACTCCTTTTTTTAACCCTTGCCAAGTACCTAATTATGTACAATCTAGTGTCTCCTCGGAAACTGCAGTGTGTAGAATGTCCCGACTGTCCCCACTTGCTGCTTTTTAACTCTCTCGCTGCATAATCCAACTGTGGTGTGCAGAATTTCATTGGTAGTGCAGGCCTTTATTGTAATTCATTCCTCTGTTGAATAATTGCTGCACACATTATATACTGTCTTTGTTAAATCTTATAATCCTTATTTATTTCTAATTGAATGCAAAAGTTTTGGCTGCCAGCATCTGAAGTATTAAGAGACACACACCACCAGTGGTGCCAGCCTTCAGCTGAAATTTTAAAACAAAGAATGATAGTTCTCTGAATTGGATATAAAACATACATCTGAGCTCATTGTATTGACGTAACTGAACAGTGCTCGAATCCAGAATCAGGAAATCAGACAGGATGTCTGAAGAGAGTAGGATGGCATTGAGGAGATAGAGAGGGAAAGGTTGGTGATCAGATGGGACTGGATGAAGAATAACTGTTGGCCAAATGAAGACGCAGTCTGGGTAGGAAGGGTAGAGATTGGGACTTTTATCAGGCCCCTGAGATCCCTCAGGACCAGAGACTGGGGGCGGGGGGGGGCGGGTGAGAGGAAGAGCTGGGACCAACAGGTTGCAGTGGAAATCAGTAATCAGAGGTTGTTACTGTTATGAGAGTTTCCTTGAAGTGCAGAAGTTAAATATGTGTTTTATTTTGGCTGGCTCACAAAACTTGGTAGTCCCAGGACTTCAGATGGTTGCTCCAGGGGCAAGATTATCTGACTTCCTCTGCAGTGAACCAATAGGAATGTTACACAAGGGATTTTGCACAAGGTAATTTGATGTCTCACTGGCATGAAAATCTTGTTGACACTTGATGCAATTAGTGCCTGATCGAATTTCCAGCTTGGGTGAAGTAACAGGGAACTGGTTGCTATCATGTTTCACTCTATGGTAAGTACATTTTCAATCACATGGTGTCAAAATAAACACAATCTAATATCTTGGCCATCATCGCCTTGCCCTTTGTGGGAGTGTGTGATGTGCAAACTGGCTGCCATTCCCACAACATCGTAGCAGCTGATGAAAGTGCAATTTGACTGCATTTCAAAAGAAATTCATTATGCCTAGAATGCTCTCTGGAAAAGATGTGAAAGGTGCTATCAAAATGCAGGTCTTTCTGCTTTCCTCTTTTGCTTTAGCAACATTACATGTAACAAATGGAGACCTTGTTCTATGTTTCTCTCACTGGAATAGACAGTTTATTTCTCAGCACTCTACAGTTCTGACTAAGTAATCACTGATGAGCATTCTCCTAATAAGCACTTGTATTTTCAGTTAATAAATGAAGTCACCAAGGAATTATAATGGGACTGTTTTAAAAAATCTTATTCTGCAGGATCTTCATATTTATTAGAAGTGAAAGTTGCATTCGTGCTTATCAAAACTATTTATGCAGAGAGTAGATTAGTGATAAAATATGGCCCATAGTCAGCTGAATCCCAGTGAGTGGAGCTAATCTTCCTGTCCCAACTCCCTGTGGAGTCCTAATGCATTACTTCACATTTAACAAACATTGTTCGGTTCCAACCTGCTAAATATAGTGGCCAAGAGACACATTGCCTTTAGCATGTGACCTTTCTTGAACTTTCAATAAATAAGGACTATCCAACAGAGAAGTGGAAATGCTGCCTTCATAAATAATTCAGATATTAGCATGACTGGGCTGAGCAAAATTCAATGCAGTTTGAAGTAAGGGTGGTTTCAAATTTTCAATATCTCATACAGAATCTCTTTCTGCTTTTTAAATTAATTTTCTCACCTTTCTCAGGTTGATCTGACGTCCTGTGTTTGAGAGAGAAGGCACAAGTTGCCCCTCATTATGCCTTAAGGAAATATGCCCTACCATGAGCAATGAGTAAGCTTTCATTCTGTTCACCAGAGACTGGTGGTGATAACTCAGCAACTGGGCAGTATCTGTGGAGAGAGAAAAAAAACTGAGTCAGTGTGCAACAGTAGCTCTGTTTCTCTCTGCACAGTTGCTTCCTGACCTTCTGATTTCCAACTTCTGCAGCTTATTCCTTTCCACTTTGTTCTTGGAAGGATTACAGAATGAAGGCGGAATCTGTTCCACAGAAGCTGCCTGACCTACTGAATATTTCTGGTGTTTCAGATAACCAACGTCTGATGATTTTTATGATAATTTCGAGGTTTGAACTGTACCTGTCTCAAACTGTGATATTTTGCATTTATGTGTTGTTTTTAAATGTAGTTTGTGCTTATCTGTAAAAGAACATAAGAGCTAGAAGCAGCAACAGACTATTCAGACCCTGGTACCTGTTCCACCATTCAGCAAGGTCTTTGTTGTGTAGGGTTTTAATGGGTTTTATTGTGTTTCTCTGTTTTGTGCCTGCCTGCAAGAAGATGAATCTCAAGGTTGTATGTAGTATACATACTGGGATAATAAATGTACTTAGAACTTTGAACTTCCACCTTGTGCTATTTTCCTGCACTGACCCCATATCACATGATTCTCTTAATAGCCAAAATGCATTCATACCTTTCTTAAGAAATATCTGCAGCCTTCTTGGTTGACGCTGAATTATATCGTTGCACTATTGTCTTACAGCTGTCTAGTTCCAACCCCCTGGAATTCATTTATTATTATTCCTTTCCACCTTTACTTTATCCTATAAGGCTGTCCTTCTTCGTCTGCTTGGTGTCAAATTGTTTCGTGCACTCCACTGAAGCACCTTATGTGCTGCTACATTAGAGTCTAAACAGGTCTCACTGCTCCGTCCCTCCCCCTCCTGTCTTCTCCTAACATTTCAGATCTCCCCCTCCCCCTCCCACTTTCAAATTTCTTACTAGCTCTTCTTTCAGTTAGTCCTGACGAAGGGTCTCGGCCTGAAACGTCGACTGTACCTCTTCCTAGAGATGCTGCCTGGCCTGCTGTGTTCACCAGCAACTTTGATGTGTGTTGCTTGAATTTCCAGCATCTGCAGAATTCCTTGTGTTTGCATTTTTAAATTCACTACTGCGAAGCCTCTTCCGGTGATGCCTACACTGAAGAAGTTTAAATCTTCTCTTCGACAGGAGTTCAGTGAAACCATCTCTCACTGCTCCATCCCTCCCCCTTCTGTCTTCTCCTATCATTTTGGATCTCCCCCTCCCCCTCCCACTTTCAAATCTCTTACCAGCTCTTCTTTCATTTAGTCCTGACGAAGGGTCTCGGTCCAAAACGTCGACTGTACCTCTTCCTAGAGATGCTGCCTGGCCTCCTGCGTTCACCAGCAACTTTGATGTGTGTTATCAATGATGTTTTATATTCCAGTGGCTGGTTTTCTTGCAAATTGTCCTTGGAATTAGAACTGAAGGTAGTGGAGGCAGAAATGTACTCTTGTTAATCCTTATTCTTTAAAATGATCCAGATGCATTATCAGGTGAATTTGACCAGTTTTGCAATTGACAAATTAAAGAAATTTACATAAAGGCTTAATCAAAAGTTATCTTATCAGCCATGAAAGACACATTGCTCTGATTGTGAGAACAGTTTAATAGCAGGAGTGATCAGACTTTGAATTCTTCATCTTGGGCTGATAATCCCAGACCAGTGAGTCTGTTATATAAACTGTATTGTTAATTGCATCAAATGCAAGTAGTGAGGAGAGTTACTTTATCTGTGCTCTAAAGCTGTTGCATCTTCAAAAGATTATTGTATATTTTTAATAACCTTTTAAATAGTTCCGACTGTCACACAAGTTTGAATGATTTGAGACTTTTCTGTTCGCTTGTTTATCTTCCTTTTTTTGACAAATCAAGGAAACTTTCTGAGATTCAATGGGTAGTCTAGACATAGCAAGTGATTTTCTCTGCATAAATGAGATCATACTTTTGAAAAACACAAGTTTTATTTACAATAAATATAGTCCACTGCCTCAACTAACAGGTGGGTGGGCAGGAGGCAGTCTGGTGCAATGAACTGCACAGTTGAGCAGCTTTAGCCAAGGAGTTGTGACATATCAACCAGGGCAAAAGAGATATGGCGTGATCGATCAACCTGACACTAATGGGTACAGAATTTCCAGGATGAGCATCGCAGGGAGAGGAACAGCCCACCGGTACATCCTGTTGAAATATCGACCTGGGCTTCCTAGTCAGTAAAGGCCTTCAGCAAAAACAGATTTATTTAGCACTTTCTGCATATTGCTACAACATTTTAAACTATATCAGACAATAAGACATAGCCCCAGAATTAGGCCGTTCAGCATATCGATTCTGCTCTGCCATTTCATCACACCTGATCCATTTCCCTCTCAACTCCATTCTCCTGCCTTCTTCCTGACTAATCAAGAACCTATCAACCTCCAGCTTAAATATACCCAATGACTTGATCTCCACAGCTGCTTGTGGCAACAAATTCCACAGATTCACTACCCTCTGGCTAAAGAAATCCCTCCTCATCTGTATTCTCTGTAGACGTCCCTCTATTCTGAGGCTGTGCCCTATGGTCCTAGACTCACCCACCATAGAAAACAGACACTTCACATCTACTCTATTGAGGCCTTTCAACATTCGATAGGTTCCCCCCTCCATTCTTCTAAATTCCAGTGAATACAGGCCCAGAGCCATCAAATGGTCCTCATATGATAACCCTTTTATTCCTGGAACAATCCTCGTGAACCTCCTCTGAACTCTCTCCAATATCAACACATCCTTTCTTAAATAAGAGCCCAAAACTATTCACAATACTCAGTTTTGATACTGACACGCACCTACCACTCTGTGTGAAAAACTTACCTTTGACATTCCCCTTGTACCTACTTCTAAGCATCTCAAAATTATGCCTCCTCATGTTAGCTATTTCAGCCCTGGGAAAAGCCTCTGACTATCCACAGGATCGTCCACACTGTCAAGTGTCTTATCATTAATATTATATTCTGTCTTCAAATTTGACCTATCGAAATGAACCATGTCACATTTAATGGGTTGAACTCCATCTACCACTTCTCAGCCCAGTTCTGTATCCTATCGATGTCCTGCTGTAACCTCTGACAACCCTCCAGACTATCCACAACACCCCCAACTTTTGTGTCATCAGCAAACTTATTAACCCATCTGTCTACTTCCTCATCCAGGTCATTTATAAAAATCACAGAGGAGGGGTCCCAGAACAGATCCCTGCAGAACACCGCCAGTCACCGACCTCCAGGCAGAATACGAACCCTTGGCCTTCTGTGGGAAAGCCAATTCTGGATCCACAAAGCAAGGTCTCCTTGGACCCCATGCCTCATTACTTTCTGAATGAGCCTTGCATGGGGATCTTATCAAATGTCTTACTGAAATCCATATATCCACTGCTCTACCTTCATCAATGAGTTTTGTTACATCCTCAAAGAATTCAATCAGCTTCATAAGGCATGACCTGCCCTTGACAAAGCCATGCTGACTATCCCTAATCAGATTATGTCTCTCCAAATGCTTATAACCCTTCCTCTCAGGAACTTCTCCAACAAATTGCCCACCACTGAAGTAAGACTCACTGGTCTATATTTTCTTGAGGTATCTCTACTCTCTACCTTGAACAAGGGAACAACGTTTGCAACTTCCAATCCTCTGATACTTCTCCTGTCCCTATAGATGCTGCAAAGATCTTTGCCAGAGGCTTAGCAATCTCCTCCTTCACTTCCCACAGTAGCTTGGGGTATATCTTATCTGGTCAAGTGACTTATCGAAGTTAATACCTTTCAAAAGCTCCAGCACATCCTCTTTCTTAATGTCGATACACTCAAGTGTTTCAGTCCGCTGTAAGTCATCCCCACAATTGCCAAGGTCCTTTTCACTGGTGAATACTGAAGCAAAGTATTCATTAAGTACCTCCTAAGCTCCATACACGTTTCCACTATCACGTCTGATTGGTCCTATTCTCACAGGCTCATCCTCTTGTTCTTCACGTACTTGTAGAATGCCTTGGGGTTTTTCTTAGTCCTGCTTGCCAAGGTCTTCTCATGGCCCCTTTTAATTTTCTAGAGTTCTAACAGTACCTAGTTTTGTGAACCTTTCGTAAGCTTTTCCTTTCTTAACCAGATTTTCTGCATCCTTTATACACCATGGTTCTTTTACCCTACCATCCTTTCCCTTCCTCAATGGACTGTACCTATGCAGAATGCTATGCAAATGTTCCCTGAATATTTGCCACATTTCTGCTGTGCATTTCCCTGAGAACATCTGCTCCCAATTTATGCTCCCAAGTTCCTGCCTAATAGCATCATATTTCCCCCTACCCTGATTAAATGTTTTCCTAAACAGTCTGCTCCTATCCCTCTCCAGCGAAGATAGAGTTGTGATCACTACCTCCAAAATGCTCTTCCACTGAGAGATCTGACACCTGACCAGGTTCATTTCCCAATCCCAGATCAAGTACAGCCTCTCCTCTGGTTGGCTTATCTACATAGTGCATCTGGAAACCTTCCTGAACACACCTAACAAGCTCCACCCTATCTAAACCCCTTGCTCTAAGGAGATACCAGTCAATATTAGGAAAGTTAAAATCACCCGTCACAACAACCCTATTATTATTGCACTGTTTCAGAATGTGCCTCCCTATCTGCTCCTTGATGTCTCTGTTACCATTGCGGGGGTCTATAAAAAACACTGAGTAAAATTATTGCCCTGACTTCCACCCACAATGACTCAGTAGACAAAATCTCCATGTCTTCCTCCTTTTCTGCAGCTGTGATACTATCCTTGATCAGCAATGCCACTCCCCCACCCTTTTGCCTTCCTCCCTGTCCTTTTCGAAACATCTAAAGCCCAGCACACTCAGCAGCCAATCCTGCACCTGAGACATTCAAGTCCACAACATAATAGTTCCACGTATTGATCCACGCTCTAAGTTCATCCGCCTTGCTAATGAAACTCCTTGCATTGAAATAGACACATCCCAAACCATCTGGCTGAGTGTATCTTTGCTCTGTCATCTGCTTATCCTTTCTCACAAACTTCCTGTACTTGTGCACCATACCTCATCCTCTGCCTCTTCACTTTGGCTCCCAACCTCCTGCAAATATAGTTTAAACCCTCCCTAATGGCATTAGCAAACCTCCTGGCCAGGATATTGGTTCCCTCCAGTTCAGGAGCAACCCGTCCCATTTGTACAAGTCACCACTTCCCCAGAAAAGGTTCCAACGATCCAAGAACTTAAAATCCTGCCCCCGCACCATCTCCTCAACCACTCATTCATCTGCGTTATCTTCTAGTTCTGACCTTCCCCAGCTCGTGGCATTGGGAGTAATCCGGAGATTACCACCTTGGAGGTCCTGCTCTTCAGCCTTTTTCCTAACTCCCCAAACTCACTGCCCCTCTCCTGCCTATGTCATTGGTACCAACATGTACCACGACCTCCAGCTGCACACCCCCCCCCCCAAGAATATTCTGCAACCTCTCAACGACATCCTGGACCCTAGCACCCGGGAGGCAACACACTATCCTGGCGTCTCTTTTGCTGCCACAGAATCTCCTGTCTGTTCCCCTAACTATCGAGTCCCCTATGACTATTGCTCCATCTGACTTCACCCTACCCTTCTGAGGCTCATAGCCAACCACAGTGGTATTGTTTAGGCTACTGCTGCCTTGCCCAGATAGGGCATCCCCCTCAGTGGTATCCAAATGGGTCTACCTGTTGCTGAGGGGAATGGACACAAGGAGACCCTGCACTGACTTCTTTCTTCCTTTACCTCTCTCAGTGTTCACCCATCTACTCCCCGAATTCTGCACTCTGGGTGTAACCACCTGCTCAAAAGTCGTATCTATCTTCCAGATGATCCTAAGTTCATCCAACTCCAGCTCCAGCTCCTGAATGTGGTCTTTCATGAGCTGGAAGTGGCTGCACATCCCGCAGGTGTAGTCATCAGGGAGACTATCAGGTTCCATGAATTCCCACATCCTACAGGAGGAGCACTCCACTGCCATATCTGCCATATCTGCCATCCTGCCTACACTGTACAATGGGTCACCAAGACCAAATCTTCTAACCTGTTTTTTTGAGTTCAGCCTCTTCTTGTCGAAGCCTCTTGAGTCAAAGCCTGACACTCCTACTCTCACCGCTGGCCTACTCCCAACAATGGCCAGCCTGCTTGCCCCTTCTGTACTTTTATTTAATTTGCAGAACTTTGCTCCTGATGTTGATTGGACCTCTGGCAGTCCAATATCTACTCTTGCCTCTTTTTATAGATATCTGAAAAGACTTTTGGCATCCTCTTTCATAGTTTTGGCTAGCTTACCTTCATTTTTCATCTTTTCTTCCCTTATGGATTTTTAGTTGCCTTCTGTTGGTTTTTAGAAGTTTGCCAATCCTCTAACTTCCCTTTAATTTTTGTTTTCATGTTGGTTTTGATGCCCCTTGTCAGACAAAGTGGCATCATCCTGCCTTTAGAATTCTTCTTTGGGATGTACAGTATCTATCCTGCACCTTCTGAATTGCTCCCAGAAACTCCAATGTAATACTGATACATCTGACTTTAGCTTCTCTCTCTCAAACTGCATGGTGAATTTTATCATATTATGAACACTGTTTCATAAGGGTTCCTTTGCCTTAAACTCCCTAATCAAATCTGGTTCATTACACAACACCCAATCCAGAATAGCTGATGCCTTAGTGCAGGGGTCTCCAACCTTTTTTGCAATGCGGACCGGTTTAATATTGAAAATATTCTTGCAGACCGGCCTACCGGGAGGGGGGGGACGGTAGGGTTGCCAATGGACAAGAGTAGCAGTCAAATCTGTTGAGCTTGCCCCAAGAAAAACTACAATGACCATGAAGCCTTGCGCGGGCACCAGTGTGCATGCATGTACTTGCCTTTTTCTTCTGGAAATTGTTTTTGGCGATTCTGTTCGGGGGGGGGGAGGGTGTTAATCACGACCGGAATATAAGTGATAAGTGGCTAATACACTCAAATTCGTTTCTAAAAGGATTTATCTAACTAATTTAATATTAAACACACAGCACATATTTTCCCTGCATGAATATAGTGATAAGTCAATTATCAGGGGAACTTGAAGTAAGTGTTGAACGAACTTCCAGCAGAAGTGGTAGAGGCAGGTTCCATATTATCATCTAAAGAAAAATTGGATAGGTATTTATACGGACAGGAAAAGTCTGGAGGGTTATGGGCTGAGTGCAGGTCGGTGGGACTAGGTGAGAGTAGCGGTCAACACAGACTGGAAGAGCCGAGATGGCCTGTTTCCGTGGTGTAATTGTTATAGGGTTATATAAGTAAGTCAATAGCATCATAAGATTTTAAGTAACGTTTGGATATTAAACACACAGCACATATTTTCCCCGCATGAACATATAAAATCATTGCAACACACCAATATCGCTGAATCAGTGGGAGCCCTGGGCTTGTTTCCCTGCAACAAGACGGTCCTATCGAGGGGTGATGGGAGACAGCGATACTTGAAGGGGGTTCCTTATGTCCAGTCTATCCCGCAATTTAGTTTTCGTTGCATTCGTTGCAGAAAACTCCGCTTCTTAGAAAAATGTTGGAAATGAAAGCAATATTTTCAGTGCTTTCGTGGCGATCTTAGGATATTGAGCCTCGACTTTGATCCAGAATGCCGGCAGAGATGTTATGTCAAACATACTTTTCAGCCCACTGTCATTTGCAAGCTCGAGGAGTTGATCTTTCCGCGCTGACATGGATGACGCATGGGTCATGACCTCATGTGTGTTCAAGCTCAACAGTGGGCGTGATAGGGAATGAGGCAAGGTGCAGCTGACTCATCGTCAAATCATATCATTTCCTCGCAGCCCGGTAGCACATGCTTTGCGGCCCGGTACCGGTCCGCGGCCTGGTGGTTGGGGACCGCTGCCCTAGTGGGCTCAATCAGCAGCTGCTCTAAAAAGCCATTTCGTAGGCATTCTACAAATACTCTCTCAGCATGCAGCACCAACCTAATTTTCCCAATCTGTCTGCATATTGAAATCCCTATTACTATTTTAACATTGCCCTTTTGAGATGCCATTTCTATCTCCCATCGTAATTTGGTAACCCACATCCTGGCTACTGTTTGAAGGCCTGTATATAATTCACATTAGAGCTTTTTACCCTTGTAGTTTGTAAACTCTAGCCACATGATTCAGCACCTTCTGACCCTATGTCACCTATTTCTAAGGAGTTGATTTCATCTCTTACCAACCGAGCCTCACCATCCCCTCTGCCTGCCTGCCTGTCTTTACAATACAATGTGTATCCTTGGATGCTAAACTCCCAACTATAATCTTCTTTCATTTACCACTCAGAAATGCCCACAACTTCATACCTATGAATCTCTATCTGTGCTACAAGATCATCTATCTTATTCTGTATACTACATGCATTCAAATATAACTACTTCAATCTTGTATTCATCATCTTTTTTTGATTTTCTCCCCCATTTACACTGCACTTGTCCAACTGACTGCAGTTTGCCTGAGCTTCTTGACAGTCTCACTACATGCTGCCCCTGCTTATAAACCAACAGTCTCATCCTCAGCCCTATCACTCCTGTTCTTATCCCCAACTATATGTTGGTTGGCTTTATTATTAGCAGATACTTTTGTATCTGTTGGGATTTCTTTGCTACCTAAAATATTGCTCAGTATGTCATTTGTATCTCCATTAATGAGAAGCACAGGAGTCACTGTAAATGGTTTGTAAGACACAAGCTTACCAAGGTCCCTTTGGTGCCCCTCTAAGAAACCTCATAAGAGCTAAGAAAAATAATTAGAGAGAGCGAAAGAAGCAAGATGAACTTGTTCCAACAGTATTGTGCATCTAAGTTGCATGGTATTCAAGGCAAATAAGACATTCCTTTGGTAGGAAACCAGAACACAACACTTTAGGAATGGCTTCACTAAAGTTCTATATAAACATGGCAAGACACTTTCTTTTTGCCCAACCCTCTTTCAAGAAAGACGAACATATTACTTGCCTTCTGAATCACTCATTTCCTGAGATTTAATTTCTCAGATACATGACCTAGCACTCCAATAACTTTCTAAATTTAGAGCTTCTTACCTCATTCCATTATTATTTTTCATGAAATCCAGTGAAATTGTTGCACTATTGTAAAGCATTCTTATCATTAACATAACATCAACTAACTTCTTTCCCCTTTGCAAGATCTTGGGAACTTGATTTAATTTAACACCCAAGGAGAGTCCTCTTGCACTCCTCAAATAAACCTCCACTAACAAAATCTCTACTGATTCAGTGTTAAACTAACCAGTACTGATCATAGGTTCTTAGTGAACTACTGTGATCAATTACTAACTTTGCTGTCCCCATCATGATTTGCCCTTACTCACTGCCATCTTTGGCAACAGGGTAGATTTCAAGATCCACAGTCAAATCTTCCCATCAAGATAGGGAGTTATTCAGTCTCATCAGTTCGACAGGAAAATGATACTCAATAGTCTTCCTGCTACAGGCACAGATCAACTTGCACCTCAAACCTACTCATTTCCATTCTCCCGAAATAAAACTGGCTTATTAATTGTGTTGTCTGCAAAACTGAACCAAAATGATAGTTTTATCTTAGCTACCTTACAGATCTTGGCGTTACATTAAATCTGTCAGAGACTAATGGAGCGAATAGCAAGTGTCTTCTGATGTTTCAAATATGAGTTTGTAATCAGAGACACCAGGTTCTTCAAAACTTAGTTACTGGCCAATAGTAGACCACTCTTTGGCCTCTGAGACCTGGGTTTCAAATGTTTTCTTTGACATATTGTCTATGCCGGTAAAGGAGAGTAATTAAAATAATCGCAAAATCTGTAATCTGTTAAACCACATGTTTTTACTTTTTCATGCTGCAAGCTTTTTAGGATATTAGCAGAAAAACAGATGAGATATTTTATTTGCAACAGAATCCAGATTGGTGCTGATAAAAACAATACTACTTTGCCAAATAGCAGTGGATGTGGGGGAGAAGTCAAATGGCTGGGAATTTTGCAATGTCATTGCTTCATTTGCCAAACATTTGTGTGATGAGCACAAGTCAAGTTGTCTGTGCCCCAGCATTAACTTGTGCTCGTTCCCAGGAGCCATCTCTGTGTGGCATTGCATGTTCTCCCCATGACCGAATTGGTCATTGGTTCATTACTGTTACATGCTTTAAGATGCAGTGAATGGCTTTTTTTGTATGCCCATACCACAGATTATTCTGTTCATAAGTACATCGAGGTACATTAACAGAATACAGAAAATATTGCAGAGAAAGTTGCAGGCAGACAATAAAACACGAGGGCCAGGCAAGATAAATTCAGAGATCAGGAGTCCATCTTTATAGTACAAGAGATCCATTCGAGAGTCTTATAACAGTGGGATGAATAGGAGCTGTCTTTCAGCTTAATGGTTTGTATTGTCAAGCATTCTTATCTTCTGTAACTGTGGTAGTGAAGGCACAAAGGTTCAAAGGTACAACTTAATGTCAGAGAAATGTATACATTTTCCATCCTGAAATGCTTTTTCTCTCAACCGTCCATGAAAACAGAGTGCCCCAAAGAATGAACAACATTTAAATGTTAGAACCCCAAAGCACCCCCCCCAGCTCCCCCCCACGTGCCAGCGGCAGTGAGCAACAATCCCCCCTCCCCCCACTGGCAAAAAAAGCATCAGCACCACCACTGAGCACTCAAAACGTGAGCAAAGACACAGACGTACAGTTACCCCAAGGACTTTGCGTTTCACCCGGTATTCAACATACCACAGGTTCTCCCTTTCCCTAATAAGGAAAAAAGAGATGTCTACATTTTCCCAGCGAGCAGGGAGACATAACAAACAACTCGCTGGTTTACGATGTTAAAAGTCCGCCACGTCACTTTTTTCGCGCTCCGTGCCCAAAAAATCCCAACTCCCCCAACCCCCAGATATCCCAACTCCCCCAACGACACATGGTTCCCCTGTCATGACACCGACCCTCGATCCGCCTGTCTCCAGAACCCCGAGATTCCAGGCTACCGAATCCAAGCCGGACTTTTAGGCCGAGCCTTTGGAGTGCCAATGAACATCGGTCGGTTGTGAAACCCTGAGAGCAGGTCCCATTCCCTCAAAGATCTGTAGTCAGCGTGTAACTCCAGGTCAGGGTCTTCAAAAGAAACTGAAAGAACACAGCCAGTTTAGGAAAAATGACTAAATCAGGAAGAATGCAGATACATTCATGGAGTCATAGAGCACTACAGAAACAGGCCCATCGAGTTCATACCAAACTGCTATTCTGCCTAGTCCTATCAACCCACACCTGGACCATAGTCCTCCATACCTCTCCCATACATGTACTTATCCAAACTTCTCCCAAATTTTGCGATTGAACTTGTGTCTACCATTTCCTCTGGCAGCTCATTCCACACTCTCACCACCGTCTGAATAAAGAAGATCCCCCTCAGGTTCCCTTTAAATATTTTAACTTTCACCCTTAACCTTCATCAACTTTCCTGTTAACCTCCTCTAAAAGCTCTACAAGATTAGTTAAGCATGACCTACCACGCACAAAGCCATGCTGTCTATCTCTAATCAGGCCCTGTCTATCCCCAAATATTATACATTTTATCCCTTGCAATAACTTACCCACAGCTGATACCAAGCTCACTGGCCTACAATTTCATGGATTATTCTTAGGGATGTTCTTGAACAACATTAGCTATCCTCTGGTCCTTGAACACCTCATCCAAGGCTAAGGACAGTAAAGTACCTCAGCCAGTGCCCGTGCAGTTTCTGCACACGTTCCAAGGGTACACTTTCTCAGGCCCTGGGAACTTACCTCAAGACCCCAAGCGCCTGTAACACTAGAGATTCTGCAGACGCTGGAAATCCAGAGGAACACACACAAAATAGAAATGAATAAATAGTTGACGTTTCGGGCTGACCCCCTTCATCAGGACGAGAAAGGAAGGGAGAAGAAGCCAGAATAAGAGGGTGGGGGTAGGGAAAGGAATTCAAGCTGGAAGGTGTTTGGTGAAGCCCGATGGGTGCGGGAGGGGAATGAGGTAAGAAGCTGGGAGGTGATGGGTGGAAAAGGTGACTGGAGAAGCAGGAATCTGATAGGAGAGGAGAATGTACCATGGGTTAAAGGGAAAGAGAAGGGGCACCGTGATGAGTTGGTCAGAAGAGAAGAGGTAAAAGGGGAGCCCTAATGGGGAATGGTAGAAGAGGGAAGGAGGAAGAGGGAACATTACCGGAAATGAGAGAAATCAATGTTCATGCCATTGGGTTGGAGTCTACCCAGACGGAATATGAGGTGTTGCTTCTCCATCCTGAGGGTGGCCTCATCGTGGCATTAGAGGAGGCTATGTTGGAATGAGAATGAGCTTCGGAATTAAAATGGTTGGCCACCAGGAAGTCCAGCTTGTTGTGAAAGTGCTCAGCAAAGCAATACCCCAATCTACGCCGACACTCATTGATATGTAGGAGGCCGCGATGGGAGCACTGGATGCAGTAGACAACCCCAGCAGACTTGCAGGTGAAGTATTGCCTCACCTGGAAGGACTGTTTGGGACCCTGAATGGAGGTGAATGGGCAGGTGCAGAGGCAAATGCTGAGAGAGAGATTACTGGACTAGAGCATCAAGGAGATAGCAATCCCTGTGGAAAGCAAAGATTGGTGGGGGGGGGAGGGGTAGGTGAGAGGGGATTCAGTGGCAGGATCCAGCTCAAGGTTGTGGAAGTTGTGAAGAATGATGTACTGGCTGCGGAGGCTCAAGGGGTGGTAGGTGAGGACAAGAGGAATTCTACCCCTGTTCAGGTGGCAGAAAGATGGGATGAGGGCAGATGTCCAGGAAATTGTGGAGATGCAGGCAAGGGCAGTGTTATTGATGGAGGAAGGGAAACTCTATCATTTGAAGAAGGAGGGAAATCTCTGATGTCCTGGAAAGGAAAGCCTTATCTTGGGAACAGATGTGGCGGAGATGAAAGAAATGAGAAAAGGGAATGGCATTCTTACAAGTGACAGGATGGGAAGAAATATAGTCAAGTTGGTTATGAGAGCCAGTAGGTTTATAAAAGATATAGAAACATAGAAATGTTTTATTTATTTATATATATATATATATATATATATATATCAGAAGACAGTTTGTCACCAGAGATGGGGACAACGAGATCATGAAAGGAGAGAGAGGTATCAAAAATGGACCAGGTGAATTTAAGGGCAGGGTGGAAGGTGGAGGCAAAGTTGATGAAATTGATGAGCTCAGCATGGCTGCATGAAACAGCACCAATGCAGTCATCAATGTAGCACAGTAAGAGTTGGGGAACATTACCAGTGAAGGCTTGCAACATGGACTGTTCCATGTAGCCACTGAAAAGATAGGCATAGCTGGGACCCATGTAGATACTAATGGCTACACCTTGCATTTTTAAAAGCAAAACGAAAGAGAAATTGTTGAGAATGAGGACCAGTTTTGCCAAATGGAGGGTAAAGATGGAGGGGAACTGGTTGTGTCTGTTGTCCAGCAAGAAGCAGTGAGCTTTCAGGCCTTCTTGATTGGAGGATAGATGTGTGTAGGGACTGGATGCCATGGTGAAAATGAGGCACAGGGCCAGCGAGTTCTAAGTTGTTGAAGAGATCGAGAACATTCTTCTCTTCTGTAATCTGCTTACAGTTCATGACTGTTTTGCCTCAGTTTTATGGACTCTGCCCCTCCTGTAACTAAGTCTCACTAATGGCAACAGAATCATAACTCCAGGTGCTGATTGTGTATCATAATTCCACGTGTCGACGTAATTAAACCATGCACGCTGATACCTTCCCTATAATTTTGTGGGATTTTAACCAGGCCAGCTTGAAAAAGTCTCTAAATAATTATCATCAACATATCACTTGTGGGACCAGAGGAGCCACCACACTGGACCGTTGTTATGTTACTATCAAGAACGATTACCTTACCGTTGCACACTCACACTTTGGGAAGTCGGATCACCTGGCTGGACTTCTGCACCCTGAGAATACGCAGAGACTGAAGACTGCAGCACCAGTGGAGAGGACCAAGAAGATAGGACAAGGAAAGCTTAGTGGAGTGCTTAGACGTCTACTTTGAGTCAGTGGATTGGACGGTATTTAGGAATTTATCTTTGAGTCTGAATGAATATGCCACAGTTGTCACTGACTTCATTAAAACCTGTGTGGTTGAGTGTGTACATTCCCAAATCCTGAAAGCCATGGATGAACCAGGAGATTTGTGGTCTGCTGAGGGCTAGACCTGTGGCATTCAGGACTGGTGATCCAGGAATATACAAGAAAGCCAGGTATAACTTACAGAGGGCTCTCTGAAGAGCAAAAGAACAATTCCGATTGAGGTTAGAGGCAGAATTGGATGCATGTTAACTCTGGCAGGGTTTGCAGGCTATTACTTCCTTTAGAGTGAAACCTAATTCATGAATGAGAGCGATGATTCACTCCGAGATGAGCTGAATGCTAGCGATGCTTCACTCCCAGATGAGCTGAAGGCCAGCGATGATTCATTCCGAGATGAGCTGAATGCCAGCGATGCTTCACTCCCAGATGAGCTGAATGCCAGCGATGCTTCACTCTGAGATGAGCTGAATGAGAGCGATGCTTCACTCCCAGATGAGCTGAATGAGAGCAATGCTTCACTCTGAGATGAGCTGAATGAGAGCGATGCTTCACTCCCAGATGAGCTGAATGAGAGCGATGCTTCACTCCCAGATGAGCTGAATGCCAGCGATGCTTCACTCCCAGATTAGCTGAATGAGAGCGATGCTTCACTCCCAGATGAGCTGAATGCCAGCGATGCTTCACTCCCAGATGAGCTGAATGCCAGCGATGCTTCACTCCTAGATGAGCTGAATGAGAGTGATGCTTCACTCCCAGATGAGCTGAATGAGAGCGATGCTTCACTCCCAGATGAGCTGAATGCCAGCGATGCTTCACTCCCAGATGAGCTGAATGAGAGGGATGCTTCACTCCCAGATGTGCTGAATGATAGCGATGCTTCACTCCCAGATGAGCTGAATGAGAGGGATGCTTCACTCCCAGATGAGCTGAATGGCAGCGATGCTTCACTCCCAGATGAGCTGAATGCCAGCGATGATTCACTCCCAGATGAGCTGAATGAGAGTGATGCCTCACTCCCAGATGAGCTGAATGAGAGCGATGCTTCACTCCCAGATGAGCTGAATGAGAGCGATGCTTCATTCCCTTATGAACTGAATGAGAGCGATGCTTCACTCCCAGATGAGCTGAATGCCAGCGATGATTCACTCCCAGATGAGCTGAATGGCAGCGATGCTTCACTCCCAGATGAGCTGAATGAGAGCGATGCTTCACTCCCAGATGTGCTGAATGAGAGCGATGCTTCACTCTGAGATGAGCTGAATGAGAGCGATGCATCACTCCCAGATGAGCTGAATGAGTGCGATGATTCACTCCCAGATGAGCTGAATGAGAGGGATGCTTCACTCCCAGATGAGCTGAATGACAGTGATGATTCACTCCAGATGTGCTGAATGAGAGCGATGCTTCACTCCCAGATGAGCTGAATGAGAGCGATGATTCACTCTGAGATGAGCTGAATGAGAGCGATGCTTCACTCCCAGATGAGCTGAATGAGTGCGATGATTCACTCCCAGATGTGCTGAATGAGAGCGATGCTTCACTCCCAGATGAGCTGAATGAGAGCGATGCATCACTCCCAGATGAGCTGAATGACAGTGATGATTCACTCCAGATGTGCTGAATGAGAGCGATCTTCACTCTCAGATGAGCTGAATGGCAGCGATGCTTCACTCCCAGATGAGCTGAATGAGAGTGATGATTCACTCTGAGATGAGCTGAATGAGTGATGATTCACTCCCAGATGAGCTGAATGAGAGTGCTGCTTCACTCCCAGATGAGCTGAATGAGAGCGATGCTTCACTCCCAGATGAGCTGAATAAAAGTGATGATTCACTCTCAGGTGAGCTGAAGGCCAGCGATGATTCATTCCGAGATGAGCTGAATGAGAGCGATGCTTCACTCCCAGATGAGCTGAATGCCAGCGATGCTTCACTCCCAGATGAGCTGAATGAGAGCGATGCTTCACTCCCAGGTGAGCTGAATGAGAGTGATGCTTCACTCCCAGATGAGCTGAATGGGAGCGATGCTTCACTCCCAGGTGAGCTGAATGGCAGCGATGCTTCACTCCCAGATGAGCTGAATGAGAGCGAGGCTTCACTCCCAGATGAGCTGAATGGCAGCGATGCTTCACTCCCAGATGAGCTGAATGAGAGCGATGCTTCACTCCCAGATGAGCTGAATGGCAGCGATGCTTCACTCCCAGATGAGCTGAATGAGAGCGATGCTTCACTCCCAGATGAGCTGAATGAGAGCGATGCTTCACTCCCAGATGAGCTGAATGAGAGCGATGCTTCACTCCCAGATGAGCTGAATGAGAGTGATGCTTCACTCCCAGATGAGCTGAATGAGAGCGATGCATCACTCCCAGATGAGTTGAATGAGAGCGATGCTTCACTCCCAGATGAGCTGAATGAGAACGATGCTTCACTCTCAGCTGAGCTGAATGAGAGTGATGATTCACTCCGAGATGAGCTGAATGAGAGCGATGCTTCACTCCCAGATGAGCTGAATGAGAACGATGCTTCACTCTCAGCTGAGCTGAATGAGAGCGATGCTTCACTCCCAGATGAGCTGAATGAGAGCGATGCATCACTCCCAGATGAGCTGAATGAGAGCGATGCATCACTCCCAGATGAGCTGAATGAGAGGGATGCTTCACTCCCAGATGAGCTGAATGAGAGCGATGCTTCACTCTCAGCTGAGCTGAATGAGAGTGATGCTTCACTCCCAGATGAGCTGAATGAGAACGATGCTTCACTCTCAGCTGAGCTGAATGAGAGCGATGCTTCACTCCCAGATGAGCTGAATGAGAGCGATGCTTCACTCTCAGCTGAGCTGAATGAGAGTGATGCTTCACTCCCAGATGAGCTGAATGAGAGTGATGATTCACTCCCAGATGAGCTGAATGAGAGTGATGCATCACTCCCAGATGAGCTGAATGAGAGTGATGATTCACTCCCAGATGAGCTGAATGAGAGGGATGCTTCACTCTCAGCTGAGCTGAATGAGAGTGATGATTCACTCCGAGATGAGCTGAATGAGAGCGATGCTTCACTCCCAGATGAGCTGAATGAGAACGATGCTTCACTCTCAGCTGAGCTGAATGAGAGCGATGCTTCACTCCCAGATGAGCTGAATGAGAGCGATGCATCACTCCCAGATGAGCTGAATGAGAGCGATGCATCACTCCCAGATGAGCTGAATGAGAGGGATGCTTCACTCCCAGATGAGCTGAATGAGAGCGATGCTTCACTCTCAGCTGAGCTGAATGAGAGTGATGCTTCACTCCCAGATGAGCTGAATGAGAACGATGCTTCACTCTCAGCTGAGCTGAATGAGAGCGATGCTTCACTCCCAGATGAGCTGAATGAGAGCGATGCTTCACTCTCAGCTGAGCTGAATGAGAGTGATGCTTCACTCCCAGATGAGCTGAATGAGAGTGATGATTCACTCCCAGATGAGCTGAATGAGAGTGATGCATCACTCCCAGATGAGCTGAATGAGAGTGATGATTCACTCCCAGATGAGCTGAATGAGAGGGATGCATCACTCCCAGATGAGCTGAATGAGAGTGATGATTCACTCCGAGATGAGCTGAATGAGAGTGATGCTTCACTCCCAGATGAGCTGAATGAGAGTGATGCTTCACTCCCAGATGAGCTGAATGAGAGCGATGCTTCACTCCCAGATGAGCTGAATGAGAGCGATGCTTCACTCTCAGCTGAGCTGAATGAGAGTGATGATTCACTCCGAGATGAGCTGAATGAGAGTGATGCTTCACTCTCAGCTGAGCTGAATGAGAGTGATGCTTCACTCCCAGATGAGCTGAATGAGAGTGATGATTCACTCCCAGATGAGCTGAATGAGAGTGATGCATCACTCCCAGATGAGCTGAATGAGAGTGATGATTCACTCCCAGATGAGCTGAATGAGAGGGATGCATCACTCCCAGATGAGCTGAATGAGAGTGATGATTCACTCCGAGATGAGCTGAATGAGAGTGATGCTTCACTCCCAGATGAGCTGAATGAGAGTGATGCTTCACTCCCAGATGAGCTGAATGAGAGCGATGCTTCACTCCCAGATGAGCTGAATGAGAGTGATGCTTCACTCTCAGCTGAGCTGAATGAGAGTGATGATTCACTCCGAGATGAGCTGAATGAGAGTGATGCTTCACTCCCAGATGAGCTGAATGAGAGTGATGCTTCACTCCCAGATGAGCTGAATGAGAGTGATGCTTCACTCTCAGCTGAGCTGAATGAGAGTGATGATTCACTCCGAGATGAGCTGAATGAGAGTGATGATTCACTCCCAGATGAGCTGAATGAGAGCGATGCTTCACTCTCAGCTGAGCTGAATGAGAGTGATGCTTCACTCCCAGATGAGCTGAATGAGAACGATGCTTCACTCTCAGCTGAGCTGAATGAGAGCGATGCTTCACTCCCAGATGAGCTGAATGAGAGCGATGCTTCACTCTCAGCTGAGCTGAATGAGAGTGATGCTTCACTCCCAGATGAGCTGAATGAGAGTGATGATTCACTCCCAGATGAGCTGAATGAGAGTGATGCATCACTCCCAGATGAGCTGAATGAGAGTGATGATTCACTCCCAGATGAGCTGAATGAGAGGGATGCATCACTCCCAGATGAGCTGAATGAGAGTGATGATTCACTCCGAGATGAGCTGAATGAGAGCGATGCTTCACTCTCAGCTGAGCTGAATGAGAGTGATGCTTCACTCCCAGATGAGCTGAATGAGAGTGATGATTCACTCCCAGATGAGCTGAATGAGAGTGATGCATCACTCCCAGATGAGCTGAATGAGAGTGATGATTCACTCCCAGATGAGCTGAATGAGAGGGATGCATCACTCCCAGATGAGCTGAATGAGAGTGATGATTCACTCCGAGATGAGCTGAATGAGAGTGATGCTTCACTCCCAGATGAGCTGAATGAGAGTGATGCTTCACTCCCAGATGAGCTGAATGAGAGCGATGCTTCACTCCCAGATGAGCTGAATGAGAGCGATGCTTCACTCTCAGCTGAGCTGAATGAGAGTGATGATTCACTCCGAGATGAGCTGAATGAGAGTGATGCTTCACTCCCAGATGAGCTGAATGAGAGTGATGCTTCACTCCCAGATGAGCTGAATGGGAGTGATGCTTCACTCTCAGCTGAGCTGAATGAGAGTGATGATTCACTCCGAGATGAGCTGAATGAGAGTGATGATTCACTCCCAGATGAGCTGAATGAGAGCGATGCTTCACTCTCAGCTGAGCTGAATGAGAGCGATGCTTCACTCTCAGCTGAGCTGAATGAGAGCGATGCTTCACTCCCAGCTGAGCTGAATGAGAGCGATGCTTCACTCTCAGCTGAGCTGAATGAGAGCGATGCTTCACTCTCAGCTGAGCTGAATGAGAGTGATGATTCACTCCGAGATGAGCTGAATGAGAGTGATGCTTCACTCCCAGATGAGCTGAATGAGAGTGATGATTCACTCCGAGATGAGCTGAATGAGAGCGATGCATCACTCCCAGATGAGCTGAATGAGAACGATGCTTCACTCCCAGATGAGCTGAATGAGAGTGATGATTCACTCCGAGATGAGCTGAATGAGAGCGATGCTTCACTCCCAGATGAGCTGAATGAGAGCGATGATTCACTCCGAGATGAGCTGAATGAGAGTGATGATTCACTCCGAGATGAGCTGAATGAGAGCGATGCATCACTCCCAGATGAGCTGAATGAGAGTGATGATTCACTCCCAGATGAGCTGAATGAGAGTGATGCTTCACTCCCAGATGAGCTGAATGAGAGCGATGCATCACTCCCAGATGAGCTGAATGAGAGCGATGATTCACTCCGAGATGAGCTGAATGAGAGTGATGATTCACTCCGAGATGAGCTGAATGAGAGCGATGCATCACTCCCAGATGAGCTGAATGAGAGCGATGCATCACTCCCAGATGAGCTGAATGAGAGCGATGCTTCACTCTCAGCTGAGCTGAATGAGAGTGATGATTCACTCCGAGATGAGCTGAATGAGAGTGATGCTTCACTCTCAGCTGAGCTGAATGGCAGCGATGCTTCACTCCCAGATGAGCTGAATGAGAGTGATGCTTCACTCCCAGATGAGCTGAATGAGAGCGATGCATCACTCCCAGATGAGCTGAATGAGAGCGATGCTTCACTCTCAGCTGAGCTGAATGAGAGTGATGATTCACTCTCAGCTGAGCTGAATGAGAGTGATGATTCACTCTCAGCTGAGCTGAATGAGAGTGATGATTCACTCCGAGATGAGCTGAATGAGAGTGATGATTCACTCCCAGATGAGCTGAATGAGAGTGATGATTCACTCCGAGATGAGCTGAATGAGAGTGATGCTTCACTCCCAGATGAGCTGAATGAGAGTGATGCTTCACTCCCAGATGAGCTGAATGAGAGTGATGATTCACTCCGAGATGAGCTGAATGAGAGCGATGCTTCACTCTCAGCTGAGCTGAATGAGAGTGATGATTCACTCCGAGATGAGCTGAATGACAGTGATGATTCACTCCCAGATGAGCCGAATGAGAGCGATGCTTCACTCCCAGATGAGCTGAATGAGAGCGATGCTTCACTCTCAGCTGAGCTGAATGAGAGTGATGATTCACTCCGAGATGAGCTGAATGAGAGCGATGCTTCACTCCCAGATGAGCTGAATGAGAGCGATGCTTCACTCTCAGCTGAGCTGAATGAGAGTGATGATTCACTCCGAGATGAGCTGAATGAGAGCGATGCTTCACTCCCAGATGAGCTGAATGAGAGCGATGCTTCACTCTCAGCTGAGCTGAATGAGAGTGATGATTCACTCCGAGATGAGCTGAATGAGAGTGATGCTTCACTCCCAGATGAGCTGAATGAGAGTGATGATTCACTCTGAGATGAGCTGAATGGCAGCGATGCTTCACTCTCAGCTGAGCTGAATGAGAGTGATGATTCACTCCGAGATGAGCTGAATGAGAGTGATGCTTCACTCCCAGATGAGTTGAATGAGAGTGATGATTCACTCCCAGATGAGCTGAATGAGAGCGATGCTTCACTCCCAGATGAGGTGAATGAGAGCGATGCTTCACTCTCAGCTGAGCTGAATGAGAGCGATGCTTCACTCCCAGATGAGCTGAATGAGAGCGATGATTCACTCCCAGATGAGCTGAATGAGAGCGATGCTTCACTCCCAGATGAGCTGAATGGCAGCGATGCTTCACTCCCAGATGAGCTGAATGAGAGTGATGATTCACTCCGAGATGAGCTGAATGAGAGCGATGCATCACTCCGAGATGAGCTGAATGAGAGTGATGATTCACTCCCAGATGAGCTGAATGAGAGCGATGCATCACTCCCAGATGAGTTGAATGAGAGCGATGATTCACTCCGAGATGAGCTGAATGAGAGCGATGCTTCACTCTCAGCTGAGCTGAATGAGAGTGATGATTCACTCCCAGATGAGCTGAATTAGAGCGATGCTTCACTCTCAGCTGAGCTGAATGAGAGTGATGATTCACTCTCAGCTGAGCTGAATGAGAACGATGCTTCACTCCCAGATGAGTTGAATGAGAGTGATGATTCACTCTCAGCTGAGCTGAATGAGAGTGATGATTCACTCCCAGATGAGCTGAATGGCAGCGATGCTTCACTCTCAGCTGAGCTGAATGAGAGTGATGATTCACTCCGAGATGAGCTGAATGGTAGCGATGATTCACTCCCAGATGAGCTGAATGAGAACGATGCTTCACTCTCAGCTGAGCTGAATGAGAGCGATGCTTCACTCCCAGATGAGCTGAATGAGAGTGATGATTCACTCCCAGATGAGCTGAATGAGAGTGATGATTCACTCCCAGATGAGCTGAATGAGAGCGATGCTTCACTCTCAGCTGAGCTGAATGAGAGTGATGCTTCACTCCCAGATGAGCTGAATGAGAGCGATGCTTCACTCCCAGATGAGCTGAATGAGAGTGATGATTCACTCCGAGATGAGCTGAATGAGAGCGATGCTTCACTCCCAGATGAGCTGAATGAGAGTGATGATTCACTCCGAGATGAGCTGAATGAGAGTGATGATTCACTCCCAGATGAGCTGAATGAGAGCGATGCATCACTCTCAGCTGAGCTGAATGAGAGCGATGCTTCACTCCCAGATGAGCTGAATGAGAGTGATGATTCACTCTCAGATGAGCTGAATGAGAGCGATGCTTCACTCCCAGATGAGCTGAATGAGAGTGATGATTCACTCCCAGATGAGCTGAATGAGAGCGATGCTTCACTCCCAGATGAGCTGAATGAGAGTGATGATTCACTCTCAGATGAGCTGAATGAGAGCGATGCTTCACTCCCAGCTGAGCTGAATGAGAGTGATGCTTCACTCCGAGATGAGCTGAATGAGAGTGATGCTTCACTCCCAGATGAGCTGAATGAGAGCGATGCTTCACTCCCAGATGTGCTGAATGAGAGTGATGATTCACTCTCAGATGAGCTGAATGAGAGTGATGATTCACTCCCAGATGAGCTGAATGAGAGTGATGCTTCACTCCCAGATGAGCTGAATGAGAGCGATGATTCACTCCGAGATGAGCTGAATGAGAGTGATGATTCACTCTCAGCTGAGCTGAATGAGAGTGATGATTCACTCCCAGATGAGCTGAATGAGAGCGATGCTTCACTCTCAGCTGAGCTGAATGAGAGTGATGCTTCACTCTCAGCTGAGCTGAATGAGAGTGATGATTCACTCCCAGATGAGCTGAATGCTTGTTTTATACATGCTTTGAAAAGAAGAATAAAACTACAGCTCTGGGGACCCTGTGGTCTCTGTCTCAGAGGCTGACGTCAGAACATCTTTCAAGAGGGAACTCTTGCAAGGTAACAGGCCCCAGTGGTGTATGTTGCAGGGCACAGAAAACCTGTGCCAACCAAATGGCGGGTACGTTCAAGTACACTTTCAATCTCTCATTGCTACAGTTGGAAGTTCTCACCTGCTTCAAAAGGGCAACAATCATACCACTGCCCTAGAAAAGCAGTGTGAGCTGCCTTAAGGACTATCACCCACCTACAGCGGTGAAATGCTTTGAGAGGTTGGTCATGACTTGAATCAACTCGTACCTAAGCAAAGACCTGACCCACTTCAATTTGCCTATCACTCTCATAGGTCTACAGTGGACACAATCTCAATGTGGCCTTGGATCACTGTCAGATTGCTGTTTACTGACTACAGCTCAGCAATTAACACAATCATTCCACAGTCCTGATCAAAAAGCTCAGGAACCTGGGCCTCGGTAGCTCCCACTGTAAATAGATTCTCAACTACTTCACTGGAAGACCACCATCTCTGTATATTGGAAATAACATCTCCACCTCACAGATAACCAACACTGGCACACCTCAAAGATGTGTGCATAGCCCATTGCTCTAATCTGTCTACACCCATGACTGTGTGGTTAGGCACTGCTCAAATTCCATCTATAAATTTGTTGACAACACGGCTATTTTTGGCAGAATTTCTGATGGTGACGAGAAGGCATATAGGATTGAAATTGATCAGCTAGTTGAATGGTGTCATAGCAACAACATTGCACCCTATGTCAGTAAGACCAAAGAATTGATTGTGGTCTTGAGAAATAGTAGGATGAGGGAGCACACACCAGTCCTCGTCGAGGGATCAGCTGTGGAAAGAACATAAGAACATAAGAAATAGGAGCAGAAGTAAGCCATTTGGCCCGCTGAGCCAGAAAATATATTTACTGAGATAGCCTCCACTGCTTCAGTGGGCAGAGAATTCCACAGATCCACCACTCTTTAGGAAAAGCAGTTCCTCCTCATCTCCATCATAGATTTTCTACCCCGAATCTTAAAGCGATGTCCCCTAGTTCTAGTCTCACCTACCAGTGGAAGCAACTTTCCTGCCTCTATCTTATCTATCCCTTTCATAATTTTATGTTTTTCTATGAGAACTGCTCTCATCCTTCTGAATTCCAGTGAGTACAGTCCCAGGTGACTCAATCTCTCCTTATAGTCTAACCCCCTCATCTCTAAAATCAACCTGGTGAACCTCCTCTTCACTGCCTCCAAAGCCAGTATATCCTTCCTCAAGTAAGGAGACCAGAACTGCACGCATTACTCCAGGTGCGGCCTCTCCAGTACCCTGTACAGTTGCAGCATGACCTCCCAGCTCTTAAATTCAATCCCTCTAGCAATGAAACCCAACATTGCGTTTGCTTTCTTGATAGCCTGCTGCACCTGCAAACCAACCTTTTGTGATTCATGCACAAGCACTCCCAAGTCTTTCGTGCTGCAATTTTTTACCATTTAAATAATAATTTGATCTTCCATTTTCCCTTCTAAAGTGGAAAACCTCACATATACCAATATTGTAATCCATCTGCCAGACCTTGCCCACTCACTTAACCTATCTATATCTCTCTGCAGACTTTCCGTATCTTCTGCTCAGTTTGCTTTTTCACTCAATATAGTGTCATCAGAAAACTTAGATACACTACACCCGGCCCCCTTCTTCCGGATCATTAATGTATACCGTGAACAGTTGCGGGCCCAGCACTGACACCTGTGACACATCGCTCACCACTGATTGCCAACCAGAGTAACACCCATGTATCCCAACTCTCTGTTTTCTATCAGTTAACCAATCCTCTATCCATGCTAATACATCACCCCAAACTCTATGCATCCTTATCTTATGGAACACTCACAACACGCTGGAGGAACTCAGCAGGTCGGGCAGCATCTGTGGAAACGATCAGTCGACATATCGGGCCGGAACCCTTCGTCAGGACTGAAGAGGGAAGGGGCAGAGGCCCTATAAAGAAGGTGGGGGGAGGGTGGGAAGGAGAAGGCTGGTAGGTTCCAGGTGAAAAACCAGTAAGGGGAAAGATAAAGGGGTGGGGGAGGGGAGGCAGGGAGGTGATAGGCAGGAAAGGTGAAGAAGGAATAGGGGAAAACACAATGGGTAGTAGAAGGAGACGGAACCAAGAGGAAGCTGATAGGCAGCTGGGGGAGGGGGCAGAGTGAAATAGGGATAGAGGAAGGGAGGGGGAGGGAATTACCAGAAGTTGGAGAATTCAATGTTCATACCGAGGGGCTGGAGACTACTAGATGGTATATGAGGTGTTGCTCCACTTATGGATAAGTCTTTTATGCGATACCTTGTTGAATGCCTTCTGGAAATCCAAGTAAATAACATCCATCTGTTCCCCTCTATCCACTGCGCTTGTTATAGCCTCAAAGAACTCCAGTAAGTTTGTCAAACAGGACCTGCCTTTGCTGAATCCATGCTGCGTCTGCCTGATGGATCCATTTCTTTCCAGGTGCTTCACTATTTCTTCTTTAATGATAGCTTCAAGCATTTTCCCAACTACAGATGTTAAACTAACTGGCCTATAGTTAACTGCCTTTTGCTACATCCTTTTTTGAATAGTGGTGTGGTATTCGCCTTCTTCCAGTCTGCCAGGACCTGCCCAGAGTCCAGAGAATTTTGGTAAATTATCACCAAAGCTTCTACTATAACCTCTGTCATTTCTTTCAGTACCCTGGAATGCATTCTATTAGGACCAGGGGACTTGTCTATCTTCAGGCCCACAAGTTTATTTAGCACTACTCCTTCAGTGATAGCTATTGTATCAAGATCCTCACCTGCCATCACATCCATATCATCTCTCTTCAGCATGTTCGACGCGTCCTCCACCGTGAAGACTAACACAAAATAGTCTGCCATTTCCTTATTACCCAATATCAGTTCCCCCTTCTTGTCCTCTGTGGGACCTACATTCACCATTCACTTTAGACACCCTTTTCTGCTTTATATAATTATAAAAACTTTTACTATCAGTTTTTATATTTTTGCTAGTTAATTTTCATAATCTATCTTGGACCCAACATATCAATGCAGTTACAAAGGAAGTGTGACAGTGGCTATACTTCGTTAGGAGTTTAAGGAGATACAGTATGCCACCAAAGACACTCACAAATTTCTACTGATGTACCATGGAGAGCTTTCTATCTGGCTGCATCACATATGGTATGGGTGGAGGGGCACTGCACAGGATTGAAGTAAGCTACAGAAGGTTGTAAACTTAGTCAACTCCATCATGGGCACAAGCCTCCCCAGCATTCAGGACATCCTCAAAGAGCGATGCCTCAGAAAGGCGACATCCCTCATCACACAGGACACGCCCTCTTCTCATTGCTACCGTCAAAGAGAAGGTACAGGAGCCTGAAGGCACACACTCAATGATTCAAGACAGCAATAGCTTCTTCCCTTCTGCCATCAGATTTCTGAACAGACATTGAACCCACAAACACTACCTCAATATTTTTTCTCTTTTTTGCTATATATCTCATTGTAATTTACAGTTTTTACTACGTATTGCAATGTACTGCTGCTGCAAAACTACAAATTTCACAACAAGTGCCATTCATATCAAACCAGATTCTGATCCAAGCTCTAAGTTTATCTGCCTTACCTACCATACTCCTTGTAGACACAACTCAGAACAATAGTCTCACCGTTCTCAGCCTTCCGGTTCTGTCTGCTTAACATCTACTTTCCCCACAACTACTCCACTCTGACACTCTGGTTCCCATCCCCCTGCAACTTTGGTTTAAACCACCACCCCCTGCCCCACACCCCTGGAACAGCACTAACAAACCCTCCTGCAAGAACATTAGTCCCCCATAAATTCAGGTGCAAACAGAGCCATTTTTACAAATCCCACCTTCCCTGGAAGAGAGCCCAATGGTCCAAAATCTCTTCAGGTAACACAGGAGGAGGCTAATAATCCTCTCAGACTGGCATTGAGTCTGCCTCTGTGACTCAGCAGGGAAGGAGTGAGAAGAGGTGATAGGGGATTTGTTAGGGGAACAGACAGCAGGTTCTGTGGGCGAGAATGAAATTCCCAGATGAATTATTGCCTCCCGGGTGCAAGGGTCTGGGATATATCTTAGATCGAGTCCTCAGCATTCTTAAGTGGAAGATGAATGGCTAGAAGTCTTGGTTCATATAGGTGCCAATGACATGGGTAGGACGAGTGACGATTTCCTGCAGAGGGAGTTCAGGGAGTTATGTGCTAATTAAAGGGCAAGACTTCCAGAGTTGTGATCTCAGGATTGCTACCAGTCCACATGCTAGTGAGGCTAGAACGAGGGAGATTAATATGTAGCTAAGGAGTTGGTGTAGGAGGGAAGGCATAAGGTTTTTGGATCATTGGGCTTTCTCCCAGGGAAGGTGGGACCTGTATGGAAGGGATGGTTTGTTAATGCTGCACAGTGGGGATTAAACTAGAGTTACAGGAGGACGGGAACCAGAGTGCCAGAACAGCTAGTAGAGAGATTGTGCAGGCAGATGTTGGTAAGACCTCAGAAAAAGTTAGGAATCAAAAGGTTGAGCATGGTGAGACTACTGCCCTGAGCTGTGTATATTTCAATGCAAGAAGTATCGTTGGAAAGGCAGATAATGTCACTGAAGATGAGGTAGCTGGTTTACAAACAGAGGCAATGTATAGTGAGGGGAGACTGTTGATAGGGCAAAATTGACAGTCAACAGGATGAGCTGCAACATAAAAGGCAGACAAAAATCATAAAGGATGAATATGATGGGCCAAATGGCCTAATTCTGCTCTCATGTCTTATGGTCTTTTAATACAGGACTAAAGGTGGTATATTTGAATGCACGCCGTATATGGAATAAGGTAAATTAACTTGCAGCACCCGCTCCAACGTCAGCACATCTTTTCTTAGATAAGGGTTCAAAACTGCTCACAATACTCCAAGTGAGGCCTCACCAGTGCCTTGTAAAGTCTGTGTTCATTTCAGGAGGACTAGAGTATAAAAGTAAGGATGTCATGTTATCATTGCATTTGCCATCCTAACCACAGACTCAATCGGCAAATTAACCTTTAGGGAATCCTGCACAAGGACTCCCAAGTCCCTTTGCATCTCTGTTTTTTGTAATTTCTCTCCATTTAGAAAATAGTCAACCCTTTCATTACTTCTACCAAAGTGCATGACCGACACAGTATTCCATCTGCCATTAGCACTCATTTCAAAAGGTCCAGAATACAAGAGCAAAGATGTGATGCTGAGGGTTTATAAGGCACTGGTGAGGCCTCATCTTGAATTTTGTGAACATTTGGGCTCCTCATCTTAGAAAGATGTGCTGGCATTGGAGAGGGTCTAGAGGAGGTTCACAAGGATGATTCCAGGAATGAAAGGGTTATCATATGAGGAACGTTTGATGGCTCTGGGTCCGGAATCGCTGAATTTCAGGAGAATGATGGGGGGGATCTCATTGAAACCTTTCAAGTGTTGAAAGGCCTAGATTGAATAGATGTGGAAGGGATGTTTCCCATGGTGGGAGAGTCTAGGACAAGAGGGCACAGCCTCAGGATAGAGGGGCACCTTTTCAAAACAGAGATGTGGAGAAATTTCTTCAGCCAAAGGGTGGTGAATTTGTGGAATTTGTTGCCACATGCAGCTGTGGAGGCCAGGTCACTGGGTGTATTTAAGGCAGAGATTGATAGGTTCTTAGTTGGACGTGGCATCAAATGTTATGGGGGAGAAGGCCGGGAACTGGGGTTGAGGAGGGAAAAAAATGATCAGCCAAGATTGAATGGGGGAGCAGACTTGATGGGCCAGATGGCCTAATTCTGTTCCTATGTCTTATGGTCTGATGGTCTTATTCTTTGCCATTGTCCTATTCTGTCTAAATCCTTCTGTAGCCTCTCCACTTTCTCAAAACTACTTGCCCCTCCACCTATCTTAATATCATCTATTAACTTTGCAATAAAGTCATCAATTCCATCAGCCACATTATTGACATATAATGTAAAAAGAATCGGTCCCAACACAGACCCCTGTGGAACACCACTGGTCAACAGCAGCCAACGAGAAAAAGCTTCCTTTATCCCCACTCTTTGCTTCCTGTCAATCAGCCACTGTTTTATCCATGCTAAAATCTTTCCTGTAATTCCTTGGGCTTGTAGCTTGTTAAGCAGCCTTATGTGTGGTACCTTGTCAAAGGCCTTCTGAAAATCCAAGTACACAAAATCCACCGATTCTCTTTTGTCTATCGAGCTTGTTATTTCCTCAAAGAATGCCAACAGATTTGTCAGGCAAGATATTGCTATTATCTATATGAATACATAAGACACTGAAGCAGAATTAGCTCATCTGGCCCATTGAGACTGCTGCACCATTTGATCATGTCTGATCTATCTCCCTCTCAACCCCATTCTCCTGCCTTCTCCCCATAAACTTTCACATCCTGACTTATCATGTATCTATGAGTTTTCACCTTAAATACACCCAATGACCTTACCTCCACAGCTGCCTGTGGCAACAAATTCCACAAATTCACCATCCCGTCAAAAAATATTCCTCCTCAGCTCCTTTCTAAATAGATGTCCACCTATCCTGAGGTTGTGCCCACTGGTCCTCTCCAAATCCACTCCATCTAGGCCTTTCAAGATTCGATAAGTTTCAATGAGATTCCCCCCCCCCCACCATTCTTCTAAATTCCAGTGAGTACAGGTCCAGAGCCATCAAATGCTCCTCATATGATAAGCTTTTAATCCCTGGAATCATTTTTGTGAAGCTCCTTTGAAACCTCTCCAATGTTAGCACATCCTTTCTTAGCTAAGGGACAAAACTGCTCACGATACTCCAAGTGAAGCCTCACCAGTGATTTATAAAGTCTCAACATTACATCCTTGTTTTCATACTCTAGTCCTCTCAAAATGAATGCTAACATTGCATTTGCCTTCCTCACTACCAACTCAACCTGCAAGTTAACCTTTAGATAATACTGCACCTCGGACTTTTGAACTTTTCTCCCCGTTTGGTAAATAGTCTATGGTTTTATTCCTTCTAGCAAAGTGCATGACTATACACTTCCCAACACTGTACTCCATCTGCCACCTGTTTGTCCATTTTCCTTGTATGTCCAAGTTCTTCTGCAGTCACCCTGCTTTCTCAACATTGCTTGCCCCTCAACCTATCTTTGTATCATCTGCAAAGATGGTCATGAATCCATCAATTTGTCATCCAAATCATTGACATATAGCATAAAAAGAAGCAGACCCCCGTGCAGCAGCTCTTGTCACTGGCAACCAGTCAGAATAGGCTCCCTTTATTCCCATTCTTTGCCTCCTGCCAATCAGCCAATCCTCTATCCATGCTAGTATCTTTCATGTAATACCATTGCTCTTATCTTGCTAAGTAGCCTCATATGCGGCACCTTGTCAAAGGCCTTTTGAAAATCCAAGTACATGACATCCACCAATTCTCCTTTTTCTATTATGCTGGTTATTGCCTGAAAAAATTGCAACAGATTTGTCAGGCAATGTTTTCCCTTAAGTAAACAATGCTAACTTTGGCCTATGTACCCCAAGACCACATCCTCAACAATCAACTTCAACATCTTCCCAACCACTGAGGTCAGGCTAACTGGCCTATATTTCCTTTTGTCTGCCCCCCTCCATTATTGAACAGTGGAGTGACATTTGCAATTTTCCAGTCCTCTGCAATTTAGGGGTGACCACCTCCCTGTATCTTCTATCTATCACCTCCTCACTTTCCTGCATGACACGAAGGTCTTCGAGCTACAGCTCCAGTTACTTAACACAGTCTCGGAAGAGCTGCAGCTCAGTGCTCTTGGTGCAGATGTGGTTATCCAGGAGGCTCAATGTCTTTCAGAGTTACCACATCTCGCACAAAGAACATAACACAGCCCCTGGAGCCTTCCTTACTTCTTTCATGATGTACTAACAGACGAAGAATAAAGAAGAAGAAACTTAGCAGATACGTCCCTAACCTAAGCCTATTCTCGCCAAAGCCTTCCCGCTCTAACACTGGTCCACTCACACAATGGCCGCACCGCTTGTCTCTGCCTAATTTTCATTTCCCTTGCCAATTTGGTTTGGTCTCTGGAAAAATAAAGCAAGCGCAAGAACAATCCTTTTTCACATCTTACTCATGGACCTGTGAGTTGCCTCCTCTCTCCCGATTCGACTGGACCGCTGGAAAAATACCAAAAGCCAGTGAATGCTCCTTTCTTAAGTTCAACTGGAAAGCCAGTGAGATTGCATCTGCTGTGGACCTATTGTGGCAATAGACAAATTGCAGAAAATCCAGGTCTGTGCTTCGGCAGGAGTTGATTATGGCCAGTACCAGCACTTCATCACAATAGATGTGAATGCAACCGGGCTCTCGTCACTGAGGCAGCTCACCCTGCTCTTCTTGGGTACTGGAATGATTTTTGCCCTTTCAAATCAACCTGCAAACACTGCCTGAGCTGACATGCATCCAATTCCATCTGTAGCTTTAATCAGATCTTAAAATAGTCTTCTGAAGGTTGTACCTGGCCTTCTTGTATAGTTCTGGATTGCCGGTCTTGAATGCCACAGATCTATCCCTCAGCAGACTACAAATCTCCTGGTTCATCCACGGTTTTTGGTTTTGGTGTGTCCAGTATACTCTCAAAGGCACACACTCATCCACATGGGTCTTGATGAAGTAGGTAACAAACGTGGTATTTTATATTTTCAAACACCAGGCTCAAGGACAGCTTCTACCTCACTGTTATGACTGTTGAGTAGTTCCCTAATACAATGAAATAGAAGGTTAATCACGCAATACATTTTTGGTATGCTCTTGCTCCTTATTTTCTACCTGCATGGCATTTTCTCTGTAGCTGTTGGACTTTATTCTGCATTCTGTTCTTGTTTTACCTTGTTCTACCTCAATGCACTGTCTAATGAATTGATCTGTATGAACAGTATGCAAGACAAGCTTTTCACTGTATCTTGGTACATGTGACAGTATTCCAATTCTAATTCTGCCTAATGGGAGGGAGGAACAGAGAGAATGACCGGGCTGGGAATGGTCCTTGAATATGTTGTCTGCTTTCCTGAGTGGAGAAAGTGGAGTTAATAGGGAGAAGGCTGGTTTACGTTATAGACTGATTTCCAACTGGTGTTCCGGTTTCCTCTCATGGTCCTAATACACAAGGTTATTATAAATTGCCCCTAGGGTTTGGTTGAATGATAGAATCTGGGAAAAGTTGATGGGAATGTGGGGAAACTGAAATGGGATTAGTGTAGGATTATTGTAAATAGAATGCTGATGGAAAACATGGAGTCAGTGAGCCAAAGAGCCTATATGACTTATGCCTCTAAATTTCTGGGACAGCGAGGATAGCACTCTGCTTTTATTAGAATAGTGAGATAGGATCTTTTGTATCCATCCAAGACAGTAGATAGGTTTTTTAAATGCTGTATTTGAATGAAAGCTCCTCAGTAATGTATATGTATAGCTCCTTGTGTTTACATTCTAGAGTCTATGAAGATATGACCTTCTAACTCAAGGGCAAATATGTTGCCTCTTTAATCACTTAAACAACCTGTTGCTAATGCTTGGATCCTGCTCAAGCCAGCTGCATGTTTTCCAAACTTCCAACAGCTGCTGTTGAGGGTCAAAAAATGAATCACAAGAATCAAAGATGTAACGCTGTTCTCCTTTAAGTTGTAATGAGCTGTGTGAAGTGGGGAGGATTATGATCTGCAGAGACACTGTTTCAGTGTGGAGGAGATGTAAAAATGCTGAAATTTAAGTCTATCCCAGGCATTATGTTAAAAGTCTACAAGTAGAGACCTGCTATTGAAATCAGACAATTTAATAGGCATCAATAGAAGTTAATTCAAAATGTTTAAAGATTAAAATTCGTACAATTAATTTAATTGGAAACCTTAGGACATGTCCACTCATTATTGCAAATTCCGGTGAATGAATACAGTATCTAATCAATGAGATTTGATTCCCAGCTTGAATTTAGTTGTCTGGTCAGAAGAGTTATTGAGAAATGCATGCAGGAGAGAACAAAGTTAACGGTTGTATTGTGTCTGAGTGTGCATTTCTACACAATACAGGGTAAGACTTTTAGGACAAAGATGAAGAGAAAAGTCTTCACTCAGAGAGTAGTGAAACTGTAGAGTTTTCTACCACAGAATGCACTGGAGGCTAAGTTGCTGAATATATTTGAGAAGACAATAGCTCAATGTGCAGACACAAAAGTACCGTAGGGAGAGAGTGGAATTATGGTATTAAAATAGACAATCAACCATGACCATATTGAATGGCAGAGCAAGCTCAAAGGTTAAATAACTCACTTGTGCTCATGTTTCTGAGTAAAATGAAGATTATTGTTAGAGGTCAAAAACTGTGTCATGTCAGAAATGTCTTCTGCTTTCAAACTGGCAGAATGCAGTCTAATTGGACAAGTGTACAAAGGAAACAGGAAAGCTCCTCTCAAAGTTATAGCTTGGACACCCCCTTTTTCAAAGGACAACGGCAGAGATCAGCATTGTTAGCAGTAAATTTATAAACACACCTTTCAGGATTGAACTCTTCTATACCTTGACCTTCTGTTAGACTGGCACAGTTATCCATTGGCTAACATTGGGATCCACACCCAGACACAATCTGCACTCCCTGGTTTACTTGATTAGTGCTGGTTAAAAAAAAAATTCCAATGAGCTTCACATAATGTGGATCAGGGAGCTGAAGATATTAAGAGATACGAGCCAAATGCAGGTAAATAGCTGAGGTCAGCATCTTGGTTGACATAGATGAGTAGGGCAAAAGGGCCTTTTTCTGTGCTGTATGACTCTAGGACTAGGCAAGCAGAAATCATTAGGATCAGGAATGCCAACCACTCTTTCTCAGTTAGCCCAGGAGATCCCAAGTAGCATTTACAATGAAGTTCAGCCAGCCAAAAGGATAAACCTCCTGAGATTTCCACCATTACAGAAGCCAATCGTAACAGTTTGCACGACTTCAAGAAATGGCTTAGAACAATGAGCACAGGAAAGGGATGGCACTAGATCTCCAGCAGTACTCCTGAAGGCCTGTGCTCCATAACTAGCTATGTCTCTGGTCAAGCTATTTCACTATAGTTACCACACTGACATTGATCTGAAAATTTTCCAGATACAGTACCTCCTGTTTACAAAGGCAGATATGTCCTTTTGTGAAGAGGACATATCTGAGAAATTTTCTCAAAATCCAGCTGTTTACCAGCATTAGGTATCTCAGTAAAATGCTTGAAGGTGTCATGTACAATACTATCAGGTGGCATTTACTAATCAACAATCTGTTCACCAATACCCAGCTGGGTTTTGTCAGGACCACTTGGTTCCACATCTCACCTTGGCCTTTGTCCGAATATAGCCCACAGAGCTGAATTACAGAGGTGAGATGAGAGTGACTTCCCTTGACATCAGAGCAGCATTTGATTGAGTGTGGCTTCAAAGGGAAAAACTTCCAGTGGTAGGAATCATACTCACATAAAGGATGATGGCCGTAGTTGTTGGAAATCGATCATTCCAGCCCCAAGGTGTAACTGCAGGAGTTCTTAGAGATGCTTGAACGATGTTCAAAGCCACTCACAACTCTTCAGCAAATGACAGCCTATGCCTGCACGGAGCAAGGTCTGGTACGGATAACTCCTACCTTCGAGAAGGATGAGTACAAGAGATATATGGAAACACCTCCACATGCATAATCCCACCAGTGTACAAGCTATCCAAACAAGGAATTATAACACCAATCATTCATGAGTCTAAATCCTGGAACTCCCTCCCCATTAGCACCTTCACCTGACTGGAGCAAGTCAAGAAGGCACAACAATTAATGGTGTTATGAACAGTGAGGAAGGTTGTGAATAAAGTTGAACATTGGTTAATTCAGTGAAAGGTGGAATTTAATCCAACAATGTGAAGTGATGCATTTTGGAAAATCAGATAAGGGTAGAACACATACAGTAAATGGTTGGGTACAACGGAATGTCGATGAACAGAGAGACATTGGAATTCAAGCATAGCTCCTGAAAGTAGCAACACAGGTAGACAGGGTGGTGAAGAATGCATGTGCCATGCTTGCCCTCATAGATTGGGACATACAATCTTAACACTGGGTGGTTACGTTGCAGCTTCTCAAAACACTAGGTAGGCTCAACCAATGACATTTTTTGTAATTCTGGTCACCACAGTGTAAGAAAGATGTAATTGTGCTGGACGGGATGCAGAAGAGATTTACCAGAATGTTGCCTGGATTGGAGGACTTTACATTTTGGAGATGGGATAGACTGGGATTGCTTTCCCTGGAGTGAAGTAGGCTGAAAAGGTGATCTGATAGAAGTACAGAAGATTGTGAAAGGCATACATAGGGCAGATGAAGTAGACAGTCAAAATCATTTTCCCATGGTAGGTATATCAAAAACAACAGGTATAGGTTTAGAGTGAGAGGAATGAGTTTTAAAGGAACATGCTGCAAGAGAAGGTGGTGAATCCGATTAGTGTAGATTGACAAAATATCGTCATGGACACAGTGGCTGTTACTCTAACAACGGCACTTCACTGTCATATTCTCCAAGAGCAATCAATGCTGATCTCACCAATGAAGCCCAGAGTCCAAAAAATTAATTAAAAATACCAAAGAAAATCTGCTAAGTGCAAAGACAGGTTTTGAGATGAAGAGCTCTCAAAAGGGGACTCCAGGGTTTAAGAGCTGAGTAGCTAAAACCACCTGTGTGGGTCATCAACATGAGGGAGTGAAATAAGTGCAGATTGGTTAGGTTGTAGATCTGGAGGGGTTTCCACTAAAGAGAGTAATAAGGTCTCCGGAAGACTGAAGTGCAAGGGCAAAAAGGGTAAAAATTTTGAAACAAAATAGGAAGTGGGCGGTCAGCCAGGAGTGTGCTGCATTTGTCAAGACTAAAAGGTTAGAAAAACATGGATGGGTACTATAACAGCAGACGAGCTCAGAGAGAGCTAGAAGTGGAAATAGGAAGGCAAACTAATACAGTCGCAAACTTAGAACAGTGACCATCAGCAAAGAGCCTTGCAGCTTGTGTCTCTCTGTGTTCCATGCATTGCTCTCGCTTGTGCATAGAACTGATTATAAGTCTGAAACTTACTACAATGTTGAGGAGGCTGCTCAGTGAATTTATCAAGCAATAGTAGATTAAAGCAACTGGACTGGCTATGTTGTCCAGAAAATGTTTCACCACTCATCAGAGAGGCTTCTTCAGTTCTGATCCATAGTTTAACAGCCTATTAACTCTGTGAGTTGATGAAAGGTATAGCAATCACAATAGGGTCATTAAGAGTCGTAGAGGTAATAGTCTTATCTTTGTATGAATGGAAGTATGAACTGTTCTGGAGAGGGGGTTCAGAGATGTTAGGACTGCATTGTCAAACTGGAAAACCCATCCCTGAACACGAGGGGTTGGGTACCACACAACCTATCAGCTACTTACAATACATCTTCCTAACATATATCTTCAATGCCTTAGCAATATAATTTTTCTCAGGAGAGTGTATAATATTAATATCAGTTCAAGAGGGATATGGTGCTTTACAGGGAGCTTTTCTTCAGTACCAACACTAATCTAATAGTATTTGTAGCGATGAGCTCTACCAGCTCATTCTGTGCAGTGCACTGGTTTGCTTGATTTTTTCTTCCATGTACAGTATGTCTGCATAGAGAAATCATGACATCATCTGACAATCTGTCATGCTGTAAATAGTAATATCATCTTAGCTGCAAGATTTGTAACCTTGTCCCCTTTATCTATCCTGATTTGTTAATTAAATTAATTGAACATGTTGTGAAAAACAGACTTTAATTCTCAACTCACTCACCAGGAAAGAACAATGACACTCCATTAGCAGATCATGTTTAAAAATCCACATGGTTTAATAACTACAATTAATAAATAATGTATAACCTACACTTTGGGAAGTATCTTAACTATTTAAATCAGACAATCCCTCCATGGGCATATCACAAAAACAGAGAATACTGGATTTGTTTCTCAGCACAAATCCCACATAGTGGCATCCTGGTGTCTGTCAGATTACTCTGCCACTGAAGTCCACAAGGCATCCAGCAGCGGAGTCCAGTCTGACTGAGGTTCGCTGTTGTTTATGGTGGGTGATCATCTCTCACAAATGTCAGTGGAGCTGTTAACTGGGAGGCAAAGAAGGGAGGTGAGGTCCTTTATATTAATTTTAATTTCCCAAATATCGATTGGCATGTCCCTAGAGCGAGGGGTTTAGATGGGGAGAAGTTTGTTAGGTGTGATCAAGAAGGTTTATTGACACAATATGTAAGTAAGCCTACAAGAGGAGAGGCTGTACTTGATCTGGTATTGGGAAATGAACCTGGTCAGGTGTCAGGTCTCTCAGTGGGAGAGCATTTTGGAGATTATGATCACAATTCTATCTCCTTTACCATAGCATTGGAGAGGGATAGGAACAGACAAGTTAGGAAGGCGTTTAATTGGAGTAAGAGGAAATATGAGGCTATCAGGAAGGGACTTGGAAGCATAAATTGGGAACAGATGTTCTCAGGGAAATGTATGGAAGAAATGTGGCAAATGTTCAGGGGATATTGCGTGGAGTTCTGCATAGGTATGTTCCAATGAAACAGGGAAAGGATGGTAGGGTACAGGAACTGTGGTGTACAAAGGCTGTTGTAAATCAAGTCAAGAAGAAAAGAAGAGCTTATGAAAGATTCAAGAAACTAGGTAATGATAGAGATCTAGAAGACTATAAGGCTAGCAAGAAGCCTAAAAAAGAAATTAGGAGAGCCAGAAGGGGCCATGAGAAGGCCTTGGCAAACAGGATTAAGGAAAACCCCAAGGCATTCTACAAGTATGTGAAGAGAAAGAGGATAAGGTGTGAGATAATAGGACCAATCAAGTGTGACAGTGGTAAAGTGTGTATGGAACTGGAGGAAATAGCAGAGGTACTTAATGAGTACTTTGCTTCAGTATTCCCTACGGAAAAGGATTTTGGCGATTGTAGGGATGACTTACAGTGGACTGAAAAGCTTGAGCATGTAGATATTAGGAAAGAGGATGTGCTGGAGCTTTTGGAAAGCATCAAGTTGGATAAGTCTCCAGGACCGGATGAAGTGTTCCCCAGGCTATTGTGGGAGGTGAGGGAGGAGATTGCTGAGCCTCTGGTGATGATCTTTGCATCATCAATGGGGACGGGAGAGGTTCCAGAGGATTGGAGGGTTGCAGAAGTTGTTCTATTATTCAAGAAAGGGAGTAGAGATAGCCCAGGAAATTATAGACCAGTGAGTCTTACTTCAGTGGTTGGTACATTGATGGAGAAGATCCTGAGAGGCAAAATATGATTAGAAATAATCAGCATGGCTTTGAGAAAGGTAGGTTGTACCTTTTGAGCTTGATTGAATTTTTTGAGGATATGGCTAAACACATTGACGAAGGTAGAGCAGTAGATGTAGTGAATATGGATTTCAGCAAGGCATTTGATAAGGTACCCCATGCAAGGCTTATTGAGAAGGTAAGGAGACATGGGTTCCAAGGGGACGTTGCTTTTTGGATCCAGAACTAGCTTGCCCACAGAAGGCAAAGAGTGGTTGTAGATGGGTCATATTCTGCATGGAGGTTGGTGACCAGTGGTGTGCCTCAGGAATCTGTTCTGGGACCCCTACTGTTTGTGATTTTTATAAATGACTTGGATGAGGAAGTGGAGGGATGGGTTAGTAAATTTGCTGATGACACAAAGATTGGAGGTGTTGTGGATAGTGTTGAGGGCTGTCAGAGGTTACAGTGTGTTGTTGATAGGATGCAAAACTGGGCTGAGAAGTGGCAGATGTCATAATGTCATAAGTGGCTGAAAGAAAATTATATTAGGAACTTAACATTCAAGGATACACATAAACTCTTCTTAACCAATGTTTCGATGATAAACTCTGCCATCTTCATCAGGGATGATGCCTAGGGATGCATGTCTAGTCCAGTGGTATATATACTCAACTCTTATCGTCCATCCCTCCTGATGGATTATAGGAATATCTTAATTCCTCATGGAGACTGTACAGGTCTCAAAATAGTGTTCGCACAGTTATTCAAAGATCTAACTCTAAGTAAGGACTGGAATATGATTTTAAACAAGGTGAGACAGCAGAAACCTGATTGGCTGAGGACTAACCAATCAGGATGGACAGATGACAGGTGTTGAGTATGTATACTACTGCACTAGCCATGCCTAGGCATCATCCCTGATGAAGATGGCAGAGCCATTCTTAGAAACGGTGACATAGGATCGGAAGATGTAGAATTGTTGTGGGTAGAATTAAGGAAATGCAAGGATTAAAAAAGTACCCCGGTGGGAATTATTCAGGCCTCTGAATAATAGCCATGATGTGGGCTACAAATTACAATGAAAGAAAGAAAATGCATGTCAAAAGGGCAGTGTTACAATAGTCATGAGGGATTTCAATATGCAGGTAATTGGGAAAATCAGATGGTGCTGATTTTGGGTGCCAAGAGAAAGAATTTCTAGAATGCCTACAGGATTGCCTTTTCTCAGAGCAGCTTGTGGTTGACCCCACTAGGGAAAAAGCTGTCCTGGATGGGGTGTTGTGTAATGAACCACATTTGATTAGGGAGCTGAAGATAAAAGAATCCTTAGGAGGCAGTGATCATAATATGATAGAATTCACCCGGCATTTTCAGAGAGAGAAGCTAAAGACAAATGTATCAGTTTTACAGTGGAGTAAAAGGAATTCCAGAGTCACGAGAGAGGAGCTGGCCAAAGTTGATTTCTAGGAGACTCTAGCAGAGATGACGGCACAGCAGCAATAGTTGGAAATTCTGGGAGGAATTTGAAAAACGCAGGATAGATACATCTCAAAGAAAAACAAGTCTTCTAAAGGCAGGATGACGCAACTGTGGTTGATAAAGGAAGTCAAGGCCAACATAAAAGCAAAAGAGATGGTATATAATAGAGCCAAAATTAGTGGGAATTTAGAGATTGGGAATTTTTTAAAAAACCAACAGAAGGCAACTAAAAAAGCCATAAAGAGGGAAAAGATGAAATATTGAAGGCAAGCTAGCCAATAATATCAAAGAGGATATCAAAAGTTTTATCAGATATTTTAAGAGTAAAAGAGAAGTGAGAGTAGATACTGGACCGCTGGAAAATGATGTTAGGGAGATAGTATTAGGAGACAAGGAAATGGCAGATGAACTGAGTTAATTATTCTGTATCAGTCTTCACTGTGGAAGACTTTTATTACTATTTAATTATTTATGGTGCAACTGCAGCGAAAACCAATTTCCCCCGGGATCAATAAAGTATGACTATGACTATGGAAAACACTAGCAGTATACTGGAAGTTCAAGAATGTCAGGGGGCAGAAGTTAGTGCATTTGCAATTACAAGGGAGAAGTTGTTTGGGAATGCTGAAAGGTCTGAAGGTAGATAAGTTACTTGCACCAGATGGTCTCCACCCCACGGCTCTGAAAGAGATAGGTGAAGAGATTGTGGAGGCATTAGTAATGATGTGTCGAGAATCATCAGATTTGGGCATGGTTCTAGAAGACAGGAAATTTACAAATGTTACACCACTCATCAACTATAGAGGGATACAGAAGAAAGGAAATTATAGGCCAGTTAACCTGACTTCAGTGGTTGGGAAGATATTGGAGTCAATTGTTAAGGATGAGGTTTTGGTGTACTTGGAGGCACAGGATAAAATGGGCAGAAATCAGGATAGTTTCCTTCAGGGAATATCTTGTCTGACGAATCTGTTTGCATTCTTTGAGGAAGTAACAAGATTGACAGACAGAGGAGAATCAATGGATGTTGTGTACTTGGATTTTCAAAAGGCCTTTGACAAGGTGCCACACATGAGGCTGCTTAGCAAGCTAACAGCCTATGGTATTACAGGAAAGATACTGACATGGATAGAGGATTGGCTGATTGGCAGGAGGCAAAGGGTGGGAATAAAGGTAGCCTTTTCTGATTGGCTGCCAGTGACTGGCAGCGTTCTGCAGGGGTTGGTGTTGGAACCGCTTTTTACATTTTATCTCAATTATTGGAATGACGGAATTGATAGCTTTATGGCCAAGTTGTTTAGGTGGAGGGGCAGGTATTGTTGAGAAATCAGGATGGCTGAAGGACGACTTAGAGAGATGAGAAGTGGCAAGTGGAGTACAGTTTCAGGAAGTGGAGAGTCATGCACTTCAGTAGAAGGAATAAAAGCATAGACTATTTTCCAAACAAGGAAAAATCTGAAAAGTCCGAGGTGCAAAGGGACTTGGGAGTCCTCATGCAGGAATCCCTGAAGCTTAATTGCCGTTTGAGTTGGTGGTGAAGAAGGCAAATGCAATGTTAGATTCATTTAAAGAGAACTAGAATATAAAAATAAGGACTTAATGTTGAGGCTTTATAAGGCTCTGGCAAGGCCTCACAGAGTAGTGTGAGCAGTTTTGGGCCCCTTATCTAAGAAAGGATGTGCTAATATTGGTGAGGGTTCAAAGGAGGTTTTGAGAATGATTCCAGGATTGGAAGGTTTATCGTATGAGGAGCTTTGCACCAGAAACAGAGCGTTGTCTTAAACAAGAAACCAACCAAACATGATGCCACTCCACAGGTCTAGAGACATAATGAGAACGTTATCGTTGACAAGACACCTGCCAGACCTGATGCCATAACACAGGTCAGAGGCCCTATCCTGAAAGAAAGAGTGCCACTTAAAAAACTGAATCTTTAGAACAGTAAAGTTAGTTCTGCACTGTTATTGTGAAAACATGTTTATTTGGAACATGGGTTTATGAAAGGGAAATTGAATGTTTTGTACATATACAGTTTTATGTTGCATTAATATAAAAGGAGAGGAAATGTAATGTATGGACCCATTTCTTTTAGAGCAATGACCACCCCCCCCCCCAGCACTACATATTGATCTGTTGTCTGCACATGTACACTATTCTCCCTCTCGCTGCAATGTGAATACAACAGTTAGTCATCTCCCGCGTGCATGCTTTTATTTAATCGCTAAGTAGCTGTGCACAGACACAACAGGATTATTATTGCAGGGGATATCAGAGTGCTACTCTTCCTCAGAATAGAACTTCGCTGAAAGGCCGAAGTGCTAACCACTGAAGCATAGCTGACACCATTTTCAATTAAAAATTTTAAACGTCGCTTAGATATTTAAAATTCAATTCAAAGCATTGAAATAAAGTCAAACTCTTCATTAAAATTAATCTTGGAAGGATTGAAGGATGCAGGTAGCAGGTTTGTTGTTGAATTATCTGTTGTGGATTTTTTCAGTTCTCGTGAATGTTCTGCTGTAATGTTCAAAGAGTTAAAAGGATCAAATAAATAATTATGGCTTTGAAATATAGCTTTAAATTTTTTAATGACCTGCCCTTATCCCTTCCCAAGTTAAAAGGAAAAATAATTGTTTTGAAAGTAAGCTTATAAGCACAGTTCTCCTGCCATAGTTCCTGAGCCAAACAGATTTATCGATGTCAAGCAGCTGCTTGAATTAAAAGTAGCAGGTAATTTCCAGCCGCTGGAATTTTGCATTGGATGTCAACAACTTTACACCTTGAGGCAAATTGTGCTTTCCCTGTGCTGAACACTGTATGAACACGTTGTGCAGTGCCTGACAAAAATGGCAGGAAAATGAACACGTTTGCTTTTAAAGTCATAGAATCACCAAGTCTTACCACACAGAAACAGGTAATTTGGCCCATCCAGTCCATGACTAACTGTTATACTGTCTAGTAAATGCAAATATTGCAGCCCTGTAAAACATTGGTTAGACCACACTTGGAGAATTGTCCAGTTGTAAACAGAAAATCTGCAGATGCTGGAAATCCAGCCAACACACACAAAATGCTGGAGGAACTCAACAGGCAGCATCTGTGGAAAAAAAGTACAGTCAACATTTTGGGCCAAGACCCTTCAGCAGGATTGGAGTATTGTGTTCATTTCTGCTCATTATAAGAAGGATGTGGAAGCTTTAGAGAGATGCAGAGGAGATTTACCAGGATGCTTCCTAGATTAGAGGGCATGTCTTATTAGGAAACACATGTCTTATGTGTTGGCACGTGGCCAAGAGGTTAAGGCGTTTGTCTAGTGATCTGAAGGTTACTAGTTGAAGCTTCAGCTGTGGCAGCGTGTTTTGTGTCCTTGAGCAAGGCACTTAACCACACATTGCTCTAGTGTCTGTGTGAGCAGTGACGCCCCACACAGACTTCCAATCTGCTCCTTGTGAGGCATGAAAGTGCCCGATGCAGACCTCTCATGGTCTGAGTGGACGTCCCCCCCCCCTTATTAGGAAAGGTTAGAATGAAGAAGAATGAGGGGTGACTTGATAAAAGTGTATAAGAAGATAACATTCTTTGATAGAATGAATACCCAGTGCCTTTTTCCCCCACTGGGCATAATTTTAAGGTGATAAGAGGGAAGTACAAGGGGAAACTGTCAGAGGCTGTTTCATTGCACAAAGAGTGCTGGGTGCTGGGGTGGTGGTACAGACAGATATATTAGGGACAGTAGGAAACACTTAGATAGCCACTGGGATGAAAGAAAAATGGAGGGCTATATGGGAGGAAAGGGTTAATCTTGGAGTAGTTTAAAAAGTTGGCACAAAAGTGTAGGCCAAAAGTTCTATGGAGGCTGTGTTCTATGTTCTAAGGTTGTACACAGTAGGTTCAAGTCTGCATCTTTTTCAAACACTTAATGTTCATCTATGAAAGAAAGGTTCAATCTAAAGTCACTGCATTGGAAATGAATATAAAATAGTCTTCTTCAATAGGAGGCTACATAGGAGGTCCTCTCATAAAACCACACTACAAATGCTTCAACTTTAAAATCTAATCTCAAACAACCTTGTAAAATGAAGAAAAGTCATGAACTGCTGATTTTCTTCCACACAGATGAAATTTCTCCATGACCATTTTCAATGGGATCCTACCACTAAACACATCTTTCTTTCCTTCCTCCCCCAACCCCCCACCACCCTTTCTCCACTTTCTGCAGGGATCGATCGTTCTCTGTTATTCCCTTGTCCATTTGTCCCTCCCCACTGATCTTCTTCCTGGCACTTATCCCTGAGAGCGGGACAAGTGCTACACCTCCCTCACCACCATTCAGGGCCCCAAACCGTCCTTCCAGGTGAGGTAACATTTCAACTGGAAATCTGTCGGGGTCATCTGCTGTACTTGGTGCTCCCGTTGCGGCCTCCTTTACATCAGTGAAACCCAATGTGGTTTGGGAAACTTTTGTTGAACACCTTCATTCCATCCACAATAGGCAGGATTTCCCAGTGGCCATCCATTTTAATTCTACTTCCCATTCCCATTCCAACATGTTACCCCGTGTCACAATGAGGGTAATCTCAGGTTGCAAGAGCAAAAATTAGTGGGAAGTTAGAAGATTGGGAAGCTTTGAAAAAAAAACAGAAGGCAACTAAAAAAGCAATAAGGAAGGAAAAATGAAATTTGAACATCAGCTAGCCAACAAAACCAAAGAGGATACCAGAAGTTTTTTTCAGATATAGAAAAGGAGAGGCGAAAGTAGATATTGGACTGCTTGAAAATGGCACTGAAGAGGTAGTAATGGGTGGACAAGGAACTGGCAGATGAACTGAATAAGTATTTTGCATGAGTCTTCACTGTGGAAGACACTTCGAGATTTTAAGAGTGTCAAGGGTAGAAGTGAGTGCAGTTGCTATGACTAGGGACAATGTGCTTGGAAACTGAAAGGTCTGAAGGAGATGAGTCACCTGGACCAGACTGTGTACACCCAGGGTTCTGAAAGAGGTAGCTGAAGAGATTGTGGAGGCATTAGTAATGATTTTTCAAGAATCAATAGATTCTGGAATGGTTCCAGAGGACAGGAAAACTGCAAATGAGAGGAAGGCAGAAAAAAGAAAATTATAGGCCAGTTAGCCTGACCTCAGTGGTTGGGAAAATGATGAGTCGATTGTTAAGGATGTGGTTTCGGGGTACTTAGGAGGCACGTGCTATAATAGGCCAAAGTTATCATGGATTCCTGAAGGGAAAATCTTGCCTGACAAATTTGTTAGAATTCTTTGAAGAAATATCAAGCAGCATAGATAAAGGAGAATCAGTGGATGTTGTGTACTTGGATTTTCAGAAAGCATTTGACAGGTGGCACACATGAGACTGCTTAACAAGATATGAGCCCATGGCATTAATGGAAGGATACCATCATGGATAGAACACTGACTGATTGGCAGGAGGGAAAGAGTGAGAAAAGGGAGCCTTTTCTGCTTGGCTGCCAGTGACTAGTGGTCCACGTTCCACAGGTGTTGTCGTTGGGACCGCTTTTTTTTACATTGTAAGTCAATAGTTTGGATGGTCAGAATTGGTGACTCTGTGGGCCAGGTTTGTGGACAATACAAAGATATGTGGAGGCACAGGTAGTGTTGAGGAAGCAGGGAGGCTACAGAAGGACTTGGCAGGTGAAATATAGTGTTATGGTCACATACCTTTGCAGAAGGAATAACAGCATGGACTGTTTTTAATATGGGGAGAAAATTCAAAAATCTGAGGTACAAAGGGATTTGGGAGTCCTCGTGCAGGATTCCCTAAAGGTTAATTTGCAGGTTGAGTCAGTGGTGAGGAAGGCAAATGCAGTGTTAGCATTCGTTTTGAGAGGACTGGAATATAAGTGTAAGGGGCAAGGATATAATGCTGAGGCTTTTTAAGGCACTGGCATGGCCTCACTTGAGCAGTCTTGGGCCTCTTAATTAAGAAAGGATATGCTGACATCGGAGAGGGTTCAGAGGAGGTTCACAAGAACGATGTCAGGAATGAAAGGGTTATCGTACAAGGAGCGATTGATGGCTCTGGGTCTGTACTCGCTGGAATTTAGATGGGGGTGGGGGGATCTCTTTGAAACCTATCGAAAGTTGATAGGGCTAGATAGAACCACTTAACGCACTTCATCATTGTAGACGTGAGTGCTTCTGGGCAATAGTATCTGGGGCAGTTCACCCTGCTCTTCTTCAACAGCAGTATGATTGAAACCCAGTGGGAACCTCAGACTGCAACAGTTTGAGGTTGAAGATGGCCTTAAACACTCCAGCCAGTTGGTTGGCACAGGTTTTCAGGGTCATCGATCTGCAACTTCAACTCTGCGTTTCTCTGTACCCTTGACCCTCTGAGTATTTCCTGCATTGTTAAATTGTACTGGTACCCTGGGTATACACTTACCTTGCAGGCTATGTACTGGTCTGCTTGTGTGTGAAGTAGCAAGTACACAATTCAGAAGTAAGGCAGACTCCACTCAGTCAGGATATACCATCCAAGCTCCTGTACAGCTCCTCTCTCTTTAGCTCTGCTGCTGCCCCTAGTATCTCTGCCAAGATGATAGCAACTGCTGCCTCTTTTTGAAGATGCAGCACTTCCAAATTAGCCTCTATCCAAGCTTTATTTGTTTTAATGGCAACCTCCTTCTCTACAAACATAGCATGCGCTCGGGCAGCGTCTGCCTTTGCTTTGGCTCGTTCTTCTGCAGTATCAACTGATGATCTGAACGATCACAATGGACTGCAGTGAGAACTGTTGTCAGAGGCTCTGCTGGTGAGGTTTGTCTTTTCTGTGATGTTGGATGTTTTGAGTACCTCTCATCCATAATGCTTGTTACTCACTGCCATTGAGTGTTTGGGCGCTATCTGGCTAGCTGCATTCTCATCTTTTACTCTGCTGTTCTTGTGTGTGGAGTAGCAAGTACACAATTCAGCAGGAGGCCAAACTCCACTCAACTGAACACAAGAGTCCAAGCTCTGGATGCTTAATTTGCACAGCACATACGCATACAATTGTGTAAAACTGAACAAACCAGAAAAATACTGTAAGTACTTAATGCAGCAAACATATGATGATTGAGTCACACCTTCATAAGAAATTAGTAATATATGAAGCTAGACCCATGTAAATTATCTAAAATTATACACAAAATGAGTAAGCAGAATTTTAAAGTATGCAAGAAGATTAGCATCATGTAAGCATTCATTAAATTACCAAGGCTGGTCAAACACTACACCGATAACCAGAATAAGCTTTTACTTAAATATTAACACAAAATATTGCTCAGGTAGCATTCTCCTTTATGAACTAAGCCAACGCTTACAGACAATGATTTACAATGGCGCAAAGACAACATCAAATTGTGTAAATGTGCTTCAGTCTGACTAAAAACCTCGGCAAAACAAAATGGCTGCTCTCCTTACATGGTCCAACTTACTTTCAAATGTAAAGGTGGCAGCACAATCAGAACAAAAGTTGGCAGGGATATTTTTCAAAATAAAAGCCTGAACAGGCTGTATCAGGATAGAAAGGGGGTAATGAGAGGCTGGCTAATGTAATACAAATTGCAAACCAAGTTAAATGTATGTAGTAATACAGAGGTGAAATTTAGAAGAAAGCACATAGCTTTGCAAACACGATTGCCAAACATGATGGAATTTAATCCTGACAACTACAAAATTATACATTTTGGGAAGTCATATTTTAAAGTAGGAAGTGGTAGGGCTAAGGAATGTTGTTAAACAGGCAGACATTCAGGTTGAAGTCCAGTGCTCCCAGAAAGCGGCCATACATGTAGTGAAGAAGGTACATGCTGTCACATGTCGGGACACAGAATATGTAAAAGTTGGGGTGTTATGTTACAACTTTACAGACACTGCTTGGACCATACTTGGGAGTATTGTCTGCAGTTCTGATAACCACACTATAGGAAGGGTGTTACGGTGCTAGGGAGAGTGCAGAGGATGTTCAGTAGGATGTTTCTGAATTTGGAGTACTTTAGTTATGGGGAGGGATTGGATAGGCTGGACTTGTTTTCCCTGAAGTGAAGGAGGCTGAGGGCTGACCTGAAAAAAAGAGCATAGTCAAAGTATTTAGAAACATACATAGAAACATACATAGAAAATAGGTGCAGGAGTAGGCCATTCGGCCCTTCGAGCCTGCACCGCCATTTATTATGATCATGGCTGATCATCCAACTCAGAACCCCGCCCCAGCCTTCCCTCCATACCCCCTGACCCCCGTAGCCACAAGGACCATATCTAACTCCCTCTTAAATATAGCCAATGAACTGGTCCCAACTGTTTCCTGTGGCAGAGAATTCCACAGATTCACCACTCTCTGTGTGAAGAAGTTTTTCCTAATCTCAGTCCTAAAAGGCTTCCCCTCTATCCTCAAACTGTGGCCCCTTGTTCTGGACTTCCCCAACATCGGGAACAATCTTCCTGCATCTAGCCTGTCCAATCCCTTTAGGATCTTATATGTTTCAATCAGATCCCCCCTCAATCTTCTAAATTCCAACGAGTACAAGCCCAGTTCATCCAGTCTTTCTTCATATGAAAGTCCTGCCATCCCAGGAATCAATCTGGTGAACCTTCTTTGTACTCCCTCTATGGCAAGGATGTCTTTCCTCAGATTAGGGGACCAAAACTGCACACAATACTCCAGGTGTGGTCTCACCAAGGCCTTGTACAACTGCAGTAGTACCTCCCTGCTCCTGTACTCGAATCCTCTCGCTATAAATGCCAGCATACTATTCGCCTTTTTCACCACCTGCTGTACCTGCATGCCACTTTCAATGACTGGTGTATAATGACACCCAGGTCTCGTTGCACCTCCCCTTTTTCTAATCGGCCACCATTCAGATAATAATCTGTTTTCCTATTTTTGCCACCAAAGTGGATAACTTAACACTTGTCCACATTAAATTGCATCTGCCATGAACTTGCCCACTCGCCCAACGTATCCAAGTCACCCTGCATCCTCTTAGCATCCTCCTCACAGCTAACAGTGCCACCCAGCTTCGTGTCATCCGCAAACTTGGAGATGCTGCATTTAATTCCCTCATCCAAGTCATTAATATATATTGTAAACAACTGGGGTCCCAGCACTGAGCCTTGCGGTACCCCACTAGTCACCGCCTGCCATTCTGAAAAGGTCCCGTTTATTCCCACTTTTTCACAGGTTTGTCCCATTATAGATGGGCAAAGGTTGAAGATGAGAGGAGTGAATTTTAAAGTGGATCTGAGGGAACGGGTTTTTAAACAGAGTGGTTGATGTCTGGAATTCATTGCCAGAGGAGGTGTTAGAATCAGATGCATTTACTATGTTTAAAATGCTTTGAGATAAACACTTAAATAGGCAAGGTGTACAAAAAATATGGACCTACTGTTTGCAAGTGGGATTATTGTAATTGAATGTGGAGGAGACTTTCACGACATCACAACGAGAACAGGTCAGCATGGGCATGGTGGGCCTAAGGGCCCATTCCTCTACTCTGTAATTCCAGGACCCGATGATATCCAACACCTGTGGCAGTGAAAATTTTACACTGGTCTGTTGGTTTGGTATTTTTACACGGAAATTAACTCCACTACTCTAATCAGAGATACTCAATGACTGCAGAGCCTATATTCCATGAATAAATCAGGAAGGTTCACTTGGATTTGTTTTGCATCTAGATCCAGGAAGGCATCTTTCCCAGTGTCTGATATCAGTTTCTAGTGTCTGAGAAAGGTCTGTTATGTCTTTTGTAAGGGACCAAATCTCTGAGATTCTCCAGAAAAAGCAGATTGCTCTTCCCTTGGATCTCTACCATGTTGAGGAAGTAGGTCTTTTTCCACATTTCTTTTGAGTTTTTGCAGCTACACATTAGTTGTCATTCTCAGTCTACTGGAGCTCTGACCACAGCCAAGCCTACTGACATCTGTAATGATTTCCAGCATGGTCACCAGATAGATGCAGACTGAAGAATTGACCAGTATTCACAGGCTGAAGACCAGGCTTTTGTTCATTGCAGGAAGAGATGGAGACCAGTTGGCCTCTTAAGGCTAAACCCACTGAACTGTAGACACACAATGGTGAGGTGTAACCAAACTTCCCATCTCCAACACCCTTTCAGGCTGTGAGTTTCAGTCTCCACCACACTTTGTTTGAAAGAATCATTCTTCAACTCCTTCCTATCACTTCTGCCAATCACCTGAATACACATCCTAGATTATTGACCTCTCGGTAAAGGGAAATAGGTCCTTGCTGTCTAAAATAATTCCATGTCCTCTCATCCTTCTGAATGCCAGCAAGTACAGTCCCAGGCGACTCAGTCTGTCCTCATAGTCTAACCCCCTCGGCTCTGGATTCAACCTGGCGAACCTCCTCTGCGCTGCCTCCAAACCCAGTACAGCAGTACTCCAGATGTGGCCTCACCAGTACCCTGTACAGTTGCAGCATGACCTCCATGCTCTTAAACTCAATCCCTCTAGCAGTGAAGGCCAACATTCCATTTGCCTTCTTGACAGCCTGCTGCACCTGCAAACCAACCTTTTGTGATTCATGCACAAGCACTCCCAAATCCCTCTGCACAGCAGCATGCTGCAATCTTTTACCATTTAAATAATAATCTGATCTTCCATTTTTCCTTTCAAAACGGATGATCACGCATTTTCCCAACATTGTACTCCATCTGCCAGACCCTTGCCCACTCACTCAACCTATCTACACTGGTATGCAAAAGTTTGGGCACCCCTGGTGAAAATTTCTGTTACTGTGAATAGTTAAGTGAGCAGAAGATGAACTGATCTCCAAAAGTCATAAAGTTAAAGATGAAACATTCTTTTCAACATTTTAAGCAAGATTAGTGTATTATTTTTGTTTTGTACAATTTTAGAGTGTAAAAAAAAAGGAAAGGAGCACTATGCAAAAGTTTGGGCACCCCAAGAGATTTGAGCTCTCAGATAACTTTTACCAAGGTCTCAGACCTTAATTAGCTTGTTAGGGCTATGGCTTGTTCACAGTCATCGTTAGGAAAGGCCAAGTGATGCAAATTTCAAAGCTTTATAAATACCCTGACTCCTCAAACCTTGTCCCAACAATCAGCAGCCATGGGCTCCTCTAAGCAGCTGCCTAGAACTCTGAAAATTAAAGTAAATAATGCCCACAAAGCAGGAGAAGGCTGTTTAGCAAAGCATTTTCAGGTGGCCATTTCCTCAGTTTGTAATGTAATTAAGAAATGGAGTTAACAGGAACAGTGGAGGTCAAGTTGAGGTCTGGAAGACCAAGAAAACTTTTCAAGAGAACTGCTCGTAGGATTGCTAGAAAGGCACATCAAAACCCCCATTTGACTGCAAAAGGCGTTCAGGAAGATTTAGCAGACTCTGGAGTGGTGGTGCACTGTTCTACTGTGCAGCGACACCTGCACAAATATGACCTTCATGGAAGAGTCATCAGAAGAAAATCTTTCCTGTGTCCTCACCACAAAATTCAGCGTCAGAAGTTTGCAAAGGAACATCTAAACAAGCCTGATGCATTTTGGAAACAAGTCCTGTGGACTGATGAAGTTAAAATAGATCTTTTTGGCCACAATGAGCAAAGGTATATTTGGAGAAAAATGGGTGCAGAATTACATGAAAAGAACATCTCTCCAACTGTTAAGCACAGGGGTGGATCGATCACGCTTTGGGCTTGTGTTGCAGCCAGTGGCATGGGGAACATTTCACTGGTAGAGGGAAGAATGAATTCAATTAAATACCAGCAAATTCTGGAAGCAAACATCACACCGTCTGTAAAAAAGCCAAAGATGAAAAGAGGATGGCTCTACAACAGGTTAATGATCCCAAACACACCTCAAAATCCACAATGGACTACCTCAAGAGGCGCAAGCTGAAGGTTTTGCCATGGCCCTCACAGTCCCCCGACCTAAACATCATCGAGAATCTGTGGATAGACCTCAAAAGAGCAGTGCATGCAAGACAACCCAAGAATCTCACAGAACTAGAAGCCTTTTGCAAGGAAGAATGGGTGAGAAAAACCCCCAAACAAGAATTGAAAGACTCTTAGCTGGCTACAGAAACGTTTACAAGCTGTGATACTTGCCAAAGGGGGTGTTACTAAGTACTGACTATGCAGGGTGCCTAAATTTTTGCTTCGGGCCCTTTTCCTTTTTTGTTGTTTTGAAAATGTAAGAGATGGAAATAAAAAAGTAATCTTGCTTAAAATATTAAAGAAATGTGTCATCTTTAACTTTGTGCATTTTGGAAATTAGGTCATCTTTTACTCGCTTAGCGATTCACAGTAACAGAAATTTTGACTGGGGTGCCCAAACTTTTGCAAGCCACTGTATATCTCTCTGCAGTCTTTCTGTATCCTCTGCACAATTTGCTTTTCCACTCAATTTAGAGTCAACATCAAATTTAGATACACTGCACCCAGTTCCCTCTTCCAGATCATTAATATATATTGTAAACAGTTGCAGACCCAGCACCGAGCTGTGGCACACTGCTCACCACTAATTTCCAACCAGAGAAACATCCATGTATCCCAACCCATCTTTTTCTTCTGGTTAACTATCTTCTATCCATGCTAATACATCACCCCCAATTCTATGCATCCTTATCTTATGGACAAGTCTTTTATGTGGCACCTTATCAAATGCCTTCTGGAAATCCAAGTAAGTAATGTCCAGCTGTTCCCCTTTATTCAATGTGTTTGTTATATCCTCGAAGAATTTTTGTCAAACAAAATCTACCTCTGATGAATCGACGCTGCATGATGGATCCATTTCTTTCCAGGTGCCTCACTATTTCTTCCTTAATGATATCTTCAAGCATTCTTCCAATTACAGATATTAAACTAACTGGCCGATAGTTACCTGCCTTTTCCCTACATCCCTTTTTGAACAGTGGCATGTCATTTGCCATCTTCCAATCTGCCAGGACCTGACCAGAGTCCAGAGAATTTTTGTAAATTATCATCAAAGTCTCAACTACAACTCCTGCCATTTCTTTCAGTACCCTGGGATGCATTCCAACAGGACCAGGGGACTTGTCTATCTTTAGGTCCACAAGTTTGCTCAGCAGTACCTCTTTTGTGATCGCTATTGTATCCAGGTCCTCACCTCCCATCGCATCCATATCATCTCTCTTCGGCATGATAGACATGTCCTCCACCATGAAAACCAACTCAAAATTGTCATTCAAAGACTCGGCTATTTCCTCATTACCCAATATCAATTCCCCTTCTTGTCCTTCAAAGTACCTACATTCACTTTGGCCACTCTTTCCTGCTTTGTATAATTATAAAAACTTTGACTATCCGTTTTTATATTTTGTGCTAGTTTATTTTCATAACCTATCTTCCCTTTCTTTATTGCCCACTTCATGGTTCTTTGTTGCTTTTTAAAATTTTCCTAATCTTTCAATTTCCCACTATTCTTGGTGACTTTATACACACGAGCTTTTAGTTTGATGTCTTCCTTTATTTCCTTAGTTATCCATGGCTGGTTCTCCCCACCCTTACTGTCCTTGCTTTTAACTGGAATATAATTTTGTTGAGCACCGTGAAAAATCTCTTTGAAAGTCTTGCACTGTTCCTCAACCATCCCACCATCTAGCCTGTGTTCCCAGTTTAGCCTATCCAACTCTTCGCTCATCCCATTGTAGTCTCCCTTGTTTAGGCATAATACACTGGTTTTGCACCCTCCATCTGTATGACAAACTCAGTTATACTGTGATCACTCTTTCCAAGAGGATCCCTAACTACAAAATTGCTAATTGTACCTGTCTCATTGCACAAGACCAGATCCAAGATAGCATGTCTTCTTGTCAGTTCAGTAACATGCTGTTCAAGAAAACTATCATGTATGCATTCTATGAAGTCCTCCTCAAGACTGCCCCGACCAACTTGATTCACCCAATCTATGTGCAAGTTAAAGATCTGTCAGTGGTGTTTGTGGATTTAGCGAAGGCCTTTGACTCAGTGGGCCACAAGCTGATCCAGATGGCACTAGCAAGAGTGGGGACGCCACAGTGGTTCAGAAAGCTAGTCGAAGACCTGTACACCAACACAACATCGGTGGTGGAGGTCAGCGAGGAACGGACTGACAAAAATTGCTGTGAGAAAAGGGGTCAAACAAGGAGACCCCATGTCACCAGTTCTCTTTAACGTTGCCATGGACCCGCTGATAAGCACACTGGAAAGAGACGGGAGAGGAGTGGAAGTGGGAGCAGGTGTCAGGTGCACGACACTGGTATTTGCGGATGATATAGCACTCCTAAGCAGCTCCTATGATGAAGGGCTGGTGGAAAGCCTGGAGATCCTGAACAGGTTCTGCAGAGCAACCGGACTTGAGGTGAATGTGAGAAAGATGAAGGGTTTTTACTGTGAATGCAAAAGGAAGACCTACTTGTATAACGCGAAGGAGGAATGGAGCCTGGAGGGGAAGAACATACAGTTTGTCCCACCGAGAGATACTGAAAAGTACCTCGGGGCGAAGATTGACCCGTGGTGTGGTATTAGAGATGACAGATGGAACGACAAATTGGATAAGTGGTTCCACAGTCTGAAGGCAGCGAAGCTCAAGCCACTACAGAAGATTGAGCTCCTGAGGACGTTTATGATTCTAAGGATCTACTACCATCTGACCCTCATTGAAGCGTCGCAGAACTCAGAGATCTGGACTGGCTGATCAGGACAACAGCAAAGGAGATCCTCCACCTACCCCAGGATGCAGCAGATGGAATACTGTATGCCCGGAATAAGGACGGAGGGGTGTTCCTGCCAAAGCTGGAGGCACTGATTCCGATAGCCGTAGTCAGGAAGAGGCTGGCGTTGGAGCTCTCGGAGGACAGGATTATCAAAGCATCGTTCACCATGGCCAACGAGGACAACCAGGCTAAGATCAGGAGTCTGGCTAGTCTTGAGGTGCTGAAGAATGTCATGGGGGAGCAGGAGTCTGACATGGTGGACGGACGGAGAGCTCCTGGTGGAGGTTACGACGTCTTTGGGGAGATGATGGAAGAGGAGGTGAGAGGGCCACCCAAGTTCGAGTTAGACTGGCGGACGGCCGAATTCAACAAATCGGCCCAGCTAACTATACAGAGATAAGGAATCAGAGACTTCAGGAATAACGAGCCGTCCAATTGGTGGCTGCAGAATCACAAAGGCTGGAAGGGCTACCAGATAGTGGATGCTTTGCTGCTGAGATGTGGACAGTATCCAACATGGTGTACAAGGAATAAAGGGGACAAAGAACGAGTGAAAACCTGCAGGAGATATGAGACCCTGGCCCACATCTCCAGGTGATGCGTGGAGGTGAAAAGGAGCCGGATTAAGAGGGACAACAAGGTGGTGGAAAGGTTGAAGGACAAAGTCTGTAAGCATGGATGGGGTGCGCATGTCCAGCCTCATATTAGAGCAGAGGACGGATCGTTATGGAAGCCGGACCTGATCTTAGTGAAGAAAGGGAAAGCGGCCGTAGTCGACATTACCAATAGGTATGAGGACAACCATCAGTCCCTAGAAAGAGCGTGGAAGGAGAAGGAGGGAAAGTACAAACACCTCACACACCAGATAAGAGAACTTACAGGTGCAGAATCAGTGGAGTACTTTGGTTTCGTTGTTGGAGCGAAGGGTCTCTGGTCAGAAGAAAATGAAAGGTTGCTGAACTTCATCAGCTTGAAGGGGTCCAAGATGTTTGCGAGGCAGATTTGCAGTCTAACGATCTGGCTGACAATTGACACCTTGCAAACATTCATGGACGGATAGAGGAAATGGGCAACAGTCAGGTAAGGAACACTGTGTGACTGCTTGCCATGAGAGGGTGCCATAACTTCCTGGCGTATCTTGGCTTGTCCGGGTATGTTCAGAGAAGATAGGCACATAGAGTAAAATTCACGACAATGGCACATTACTGTGTTTTTAGTCATGGTGCATGTCAAGTGGTCTTTACAAAGCTCACGTTTTCCTTTAAAAGCAAATCAGAAGCTTCACATCCCCCATTGTCAACCCTTGGGAGAGTACGATCAAGACAAATCTGATAGCCCATTCCACCGGGCAGTAACCATTCCCCGCTGAGGGTAGGTAGGGACCATGCATTTATTCTGTGGACTTGACACTTAAAGCCACGAAATGTACACTTAATCAGCTTCTGGCTGATGTGTATTTAATAGCCAAATGCCTCGTAATCTAATTAGTGACCCGCATGAATGGATGAACGAGATTCCCACCGTCCCTACCTACTATCTAGCGAAACCACAGCCAAGGGAACGGGCTTGGCAGAATCAGCGGGGAAAGAAGACCCTGTTGAGCTTGACTCTAGTCTGGCACTGTGAAGAGACATGAGAGGTGTAGAATAAGTGGGAGGCCCTCCGGGGCTGCCGGTGAAATACGATAACTGCTGTTCCATTCTTACATGCCTCAGATGTGTCCAGGTTATTGCCTGTTACTATTAGGTGGCCTATAGACAACTCCCACCAGTGATTTTTTTCCCTTTACTATTCCTAATCTCTACCCAGATGGATTCAACATTCTGCTCCTTAGCTCTTATGTCGTCTCTCACTTTCGTTCTGATCTCACCCTTAATTGAGCACTACCCCAGCTCCCTTACCTCCTGCCTATCCTTCCGTATTACCTGATATCCTTGGATATTTAATTCCTAATCCTTTCCACACTGCAACCAATTTTATATAATGGCCACTAAACCATACCACTTTATACTGATTTGTGCCACAAGTTCATTGACCTTGTTACAAATACTACGGGCATTCAGATGAAGTGCTCTTCCACTCATTCTGCCTTTAAAATCTAGTAACCTTTGTCTCTTTTGCACTCCACCCTTACTTTTCTCTTTTTTAACTTCTGCTTTTACTTTCTCTTATCCACACTTTTCTTTTTTACTTTATCCATACTTCTCCAATCTGTTGAACCACCCCCTTATTATTTAGTTTAAAGCCTTATCCAGAACCCTAGTTAAGTGATTCGCCAGGATCCAGGTCCCATCATAGTTCAGATGGAGCCCGTCCCAGTGGAACAAGTCCCTCCTTCTCCAATACTAGTGCCAGTTCCCCATGAATTCAAACCCACTTCTCCCACACCAATCCTCGAGCCATGCATTTAACTCTCTAATCTTCTTAAACCTGTGCCAATTTGCATGTGACTCAGGTAATAATCCAGAGATCACCACCATTTTTCGTTCTGCTTTTTAATTTAGTCCTTAGCTGCTCAAATTCCCTCAGCAGAACCTCTTTCCTCGTCCTACCTATGTCATGGATACCCCATGGACCACAACAACTGGATCTTTCCCCTCTCATGGCAAATTCTTCTGCAGGTCAGATGAGATGTCCCTAACCTGGGCACCAGGCAGGCAGCACAGTCTCTGGGACACTCTATCCCTGCAACAGAGAACTTTGTCTACTCCCCAATTACCATTACGTTTCTATTCTCTCCCCACCCCCACCCCCTTGAATGGCTCCCTGTACCATGGTGTCACAGTTCGGTTGCTCATCCTTCCTACAGCCCCCACTGTCACCCTCACAGGGAGCAATAATCTCAAATCTGTTGGGCAAAATCAAGGGGTGAGGCTCCTCCAGTACTGTCTCTTGGATCCCACTACCTGCTTCACTTGCAGTCACACCCTCTTGTCTCTGACCACAGACCGAATTTGAGGCAGCTAATTTAATGGTGCCTACCTCCTGAATCCAGGTAACTCTCCCCCTCCCTGATGTGTTGTGGTGTTTGAAGCTCAGATTCCAGGTCATCAATGTTGAGCCTGAGTTCCTCAAGCAGCCAACACTTCCTGCAGATGTGGTCACTAGGAACCACAATGAGTCCACCAGCTCCCACATCATGCCCTCTCTTTTGCTTTTGACTTCCACTAAACTTTTCACGTTTCACCCTTAACCCATGAACTCTAGTTGTAATCCCACCCAACCTCAGAGGTATAGCCAGGGTAAATGCAAGAAGGCTTTTTCCACTATCAAATAACCTCTCAGTCTTCTATGTTCCAAGAAATAAAGTACTAACCTAAACAATTTTTTCTTATAAATCAGGTCCTGCAGACTGGGCAACATCCTTGTAAATTTCTCTGTACTCTTTCAACCTTATTTACATCTATCTTGTAGGTGGGTTACCAAAATTGCACACAATACTCCAAATTAGGCCTTACCAGTATCTTTTACAACTTCCACATAACATCCCATTTCCTATACTCAATACTTCGATTTATGAAGGCCAATATGCCAAGAACTTTCTTTACAACCCTGTCAGGCTCTAACACCACTTTCAACGAATTATGTGCCTGTATTTCCAGATTTCTGTGTTCTACCACACTCCTCAGTGTCCTATCAATCACTGTGTAAGACCTACCCTGGTTAGTCCCACTGAAATGAAGTGTAGCACCTCACACTTGTCTGCAATTCTATCTCCCATTTTTCAGCTCATTTGTTCAGCTGATCCAGATCCTGCTGCAAGCTATGATAGTCTTCCTCGCTGTTCACTGCACCTTGTTCTTGCTGGCATCTACAAATTTGCTGATCCCGTTAACCACATTATCATCCAGATCGTTGATATAGATGACAAACAACAACAGATCCAGAACTGATCTCTGCGGCACTCCACTAGTCACAGGCCTCTGTTCACAGAGGCAACCATCTACCACCACCCTTTGGCTTCTCCTGCAAAGCTAATGTCTAATCCAATTTATTACCAGCATGTAGGTGGTAATAAATTTATTACCAATTTATTACCAGCATGTGGGCAACATCCACTGACTTGCCTTCATCTACTTTCCTGGAAACTTCCTCGAAAAGCTCTGTAAGATTGGTAAGACACAATCTATCAAGCATGAAGCCATGCTGACTATCCTTAATCAGTCTATATCTATCCAAATACTCACATACCTTCCAATAGTTTTCCCACTACTGATGTCAGGCTCAGCGGCCTAAAATTTGCTGGTCTATTTTTCGAGCCTTTCTTAAACAGTGGGACATCGTTGGCTATCTTCCAGTCCTCCAGCACTTCACCTGTCGCTAAGGATGATTTAAATATTACTGCTAGGGCCCCCGTAATTTCTGCACTTGCCTCCCACAGGGTCCAAGGGTTCACCTTGTCAGGCCCTGGGGGATTTATGCACCCTGATTTGCCTCAAGACAGCAAGCACCTCCTCCTCTGTAATCTGTAAAGAGTTGATGAAGTTGATGCCATTTTGCCTTACTTCTGTAGACTCTGTGTATGTTTCCTGAGTAAATGCAGCTTCTGCATCTGTATGAAGATCTCACTCATCTTTTTTGGCTCCAAACATGGATTAACATTCTGATCTTCCAGAGAACCAATTTTGGCCTTTGCAATCATTTTGCTCTTAACATATGTGTAGATTCCCTGAGGATTGTCCTTCATCATCTCTGCTAAGGCGACCTCATGCCTTCTTTTAGCCCCCCTGATTTCTTTCTTAAGCATTATCTTGAATTTCTTGTACTCCATAAATACCTCATTTGTTCCTACCTGCCCGTACCTTCTATGCACCTCCTATTTTTTTCTTCTTAATATCTCTTGAAAACCAAGCTTCCCGACACCTGTTATCTTTAGCTTTTTTTTCCTGACAGGCACACAAAGCTTCGTGCTCTCAAAATTTCACTTTTAAAGGCCTCGCACTTTCCAAGCTCACATTTGCCAGAAAACAGGCCATGTCCCAATCCACACTTGCCAAATCTTTGCTGATACCATCAAAATTGGCCTTTCTCCAACTTAAAAATCTCAACCCGCTTATCAGACCTATCTTTTTGCATATTTACTTTGAAACTAATGGCATTGTGATCACTAGAAAGGTTCAAAAGACTAGGCAATGATAGAGATCTAGAAGAATATAAGTCTAGCAGGAAGGAACTTAAGAATGAAATTAGGAGAACCAGAAGGGGTCATGAGAAGGCCTTGGCGGACAGGATTCAGGAAAACCCCAAGGCATTCTACAAGTTTGTGAAGAGCAAGAGGATAAGATGTGAAAGAGTAGGACCAATCAAGGGTGACAGTTGAAAAGTGTGTATGGAACCGGAGGAGACAGCAAAGATACTTAATGAATACTTTGCTTCAGTATTCACTACAAAAAAGGACCTTGGTTATTGTAGGGATGAATTACAGCGGACTGAAAAGCTTGAGCAAGTAGGTATTAAAAAAGAGGATGTACTGGAGCTTTTGGAAAGCATCAAGTTGGATAAGTCACCAGGACCAGACAAGATGTACCCCAGGCTACTGTGGGAGGCAAGGGAGGAGATTGCTGAGCCTCTGGCGATGATCTTTGCATCATCAGTGAGGACGGGAGAGATTCCGGGGGATTTGAGTGTTGTGGCTGTTGTTCCCTTATTCAAGAAAAGGGATAGAGATAGCCCAGGACATTATAGACCAGTGAATCTTACTTCAGTGGTTGGTAAGTTAATGGAGAAGACCCTGAGAGGCAGGATTTTTGAACATTTGGAGAGGGATAATATGATTAGGAATAGTCAGCATGGCTTTGTCAAAGGCAGGTCGTGCCTTACGAGCCTGATGGAATTTTTTGAGGATGTAACTAAACACATTGATGAAGGTAGAGCCGTAGATGTAGTGTATATGGATTTCAGCAAGGCATTTGATAAGGTACCCCATGCAGGGCTTATTGAGAAAGTAAGGAGGCATGGGATCCAAGGCGACATTGCTTTTTGGATCCAGAACTGGCTTGCCCACAGAAGGCAAAGAGTGGTTGTGGACAGGTCATATTCTGCATGGAGGTCGGTGACCAGTGGTGTACCTTAGGGATCTGTTCTGGGACCCCTACTCTTCGTGATTTTTATAAATGACCTGGATGAAGAAGTGGAGGGATGGGTTAGTAAATTTGCTGATGACACAAAGGCTGGGGGTGTTGTGGATAGTGTGGAGGGCTGTCAGAGGTTACAGCGGGACATTGATAGGATGCAAACTGGGCTGAGAAGTGGCAGATGGTGTTCAACCCAGATAAGTGTGAAGTGGTTCATTTTGGTAGGTCAAATATGATGACAGAATATAGTTTAATGGTAAGACTCTTGGCAGTGTGGAGGATCAGAGTGATCTTGGGGTCCGAGTCCATAGGACACTCAAAGCTGCTGCGCAGGTTGACTCTGTGGTTAAGAAGGCATACGGTGCATTGGCCTTCATCAACCACGGGATTGAGTTTAAGAGCTGAGAGGTAATGTTGCAGCTGTATAGGACCCTGGTCAGACCCCACTTGGAGTACTGTGCTCAGTTGTGGTCGCCTCACTACAGGAAGGATATGGAAACCATAGAAAGGGTACAGAGGAGATTTACAAGGATTGCCTGGATTGGGGAGCATGCCTTATGAGAATAGGTTGAGTGAACTCGGCCTTTTCTCCTTGGAGCGATGGAGGATGAGAGGTGACCTGATAGGGGTGTATAAGATGAGAGGCATTGATCGTGTAGATAGTCAGAGGCTTTTTCCCAGGGCTGAAACGGCTAGCATGAGATACATTCAAGGTGCTTGGAAGTAGGTAAAAGGAGAAGTCGAGGTTAAGTTTTTTTACACAGAGAGTGGTGAGTGTGTGGAATGGGCTGCCGGCGACGGTGGTGGAGGCGGATACGATAGGGTCCTTTAGGAGACTCCTCGATAGGTATATGGAGCTTAGAAAAATAGAGCACAATGGGTAACCCTAGGTAATTTCTCAGGTAAGAACATGTTGGGTACAGCTTTGCGGGCCGATGGGCCTGTATTGTGCTGTTGGTTTTCTATGTTTCTAGATGCAAAGTGCTCACCTAAACAAACCTCTGTCACCAGCCTTGTCTCATTCCCCAACAGCAGATCAAGTACTGGTCACTCTCTCATTGGAACTTCTGTGTACTGATTAAGAAAACTTCCCTGAATACTCTATCCCATCTAGTCCTTTTATAGTATGAGAGTCCAAGTCAATATATGGAAAGTTAAAGTCTTCTACTATAACAACTGCTATAACCTACTAGATATGAATAGTATTAAAATCATTTTGGATTTTTTCTTTCCCCTTCATTGAAATTCCAGCAAGGAAGTGGTGTCCCAGCAGTTTCTTATATCACATAAATGGATTCATATTATCAGTGAACGCTCTCCCATTCACTTGGCAAATGTTGTTTTTCTGGTTTTGTTACTCAGGTGATGTCCAGTGAAAGACATGGAGAAGGCATCAGAAGTGAAGGAGACGTTCTTGTTGAAATCCTTAAAAGACTGGCTCAAGGTGCCAGGTGAGGCCCCTGAGGTTTAAGGAATTTACAAACCCTTGAATGAGTATCCGTCTTCTGTTTAATGTACCAGATTCATACTCGGGTCTGTTGAAGTGTCTTGGTTCTGGGTAAGACTATACAAGATCCAGCCTGCAGCTTTTTACTGAGACTGACTTTGATTAATTGCAGCAGGAAGTCAGTATTAACTGCACGATGAAAGCTCCCCAAAGCTTGTGCTTTCATTCGTAGCCAGTTGCAGGTTTCCTGATTGCTACTTCTGAATAGAACTTGTACCATTGCAAACTGAACAATTTTTGAAGTACTAGAAGGGCATGAAAATTCTTCAAACCCACATGTGTCTTTGACAAAGGTAGTGTTTATATGTTTAACAACAAATAATAGCATAGATCATTAGATATAGCACAGAAACAGTCACCCATTTACAATAATTCTACAATAAACCTATTGTATTCTCCCCACGTATTCTCATAAACTCCCCGTTTCCATCACTAACTGCATGCTAGGAACTATTTACAGCATCCAATTAATCTATAACCCCTCCCTCACTTGAGTTATGACTGAAAACCAGAATATCCCAATAAGACCCATGTGCACTCCAGGATCAAACCAGTGTCTCTGGAGCTGTGAGACAGTGTGTCATCTACAGCCTTGTAGGCTGGGAAGTGCTCAGAGTTGCCCTGTTATAGGGAGGATATGGAGGCATGGGAATGGGTGCGGAAGAGGTTAAACAGGATGCTGCCTGGATTAGAGGGCATGTGATAAAAGGAGAGGCTGGACTATCTAGGGTTATTTACTCTAGAATGATGGAGGCTGAAGGGAGACCTGAAAAAATTATGACATGGATCAGTAGAACGGACAGCCAGTACCTTTTCCCCAGGGTCATGGTAGCTTGGTGGTTGGAGTAATGCTATTAAGCTCCAGCCACCTGTGTTCATAGAGAGGTAAAGAGCAGAAGCAGGTCCTTAGCCAATCCAGTCCACGCTGACCCATTTAAACTGTCTATTCCCATCAACCTGCACCGGGACCGTAACCCTCCATAGTCCTGCCATCCATGCACCTATCCAAACGACTCTTAACGTTGAAATCGAGCTCACATGCTCCACTTGCATGGGCAGCTCATTCCACCGTCTCACAACCCTCTGACTGAATTTAATTCATGTTCCCCTTAAATTGTTCTCCCTTCACCCTTAATCATGACTTCTAGTTGTAATCTCACCCAACCTCAGTGGAAAAAGCCTGCTTGCATTTACCCTGCCTATATCTCTATCAAATAACCTCTCAATATTCTACGTTCCAAGAAATAAAGTCCTAACCTTTACAATCTTGCCATATAACTCAGGTCCCCCAGACCTGGCAAACTTCTTGTAAATCTTCTCTGTACTCTTTCAATCTTATTTACATCTTTCCTGTAGGTAGGTGTCCAATTTCCGGCCTATAATTTCCTGGTTTATTTTTAGAGCTTTCTTAAACAGCGGAACAGCATTGGCAATCCCCCAATGTTCTGGCATTTCAGCTGTTGCTAAGGGTGAGTTAAATATCTCTGCTGGAGCCCCCACAGTTCTGCACTGCCCTCCTTCCTGCATGGTCCAAAGGAATACCTTGTCAGGCTCTGGGAATGTATCCACTCTGATTTGCCTCAAGACAACAAACACTTATATGTGTAATCTGTAAGGATTCTGTGAAGTTCATGCCATTTTGCCTTACTTCTATAGTCTTCTGAGTAAATACAGATGCAAAAAATGCATTTAAGATCTCCCCCATCTCTTTTACCTCCAGGAATCGATTACCATACCATCCCGGTCTTCCAGGGGATCAATTTTGTTGATTGCAATCCTTTCGCTTTAATATATCTACGGAATCACTCAGGAATCTCCTTCACCTTGTCTGCTATGGCAACCTCATGCCTTAGCCCTCCCTTAAGTCTTCTTTTGCATTTCTTACACTCCATAAGTACCTCATTTGTTCCTACCTGCCTATACCTGCAATCCACCTCCTTTTCTCTTCTTAACCAGGGCCTCAATATGTCTTGAAAATCAAGGTTCCTCACACCTGTTATTCTTTACCTTTTATTCTGACAGTCACATAAAACTTTGTGCTCTCAAAATTTCACTTTTAAACGCCTCCCACTTACCAAGTGCACCTTTGACAGAAAACAGTCTATCGCAATCCACACCTGCCAGATCCTTTCTGAAACCACCAGAACTGGTCTTCCTCCAATTTAGATGACGTACAATAGGTACAGCAGGTCTATCACGTCAGTGGCCTGTTCATTATTCAGAGCAGCCAGCTGGAGTGTTAAAGCAGACGGTGCTCGGGCCGGGAGACGGAGAAGCCGGTGCTCGGGCCGGGAGACGGAGAAGCCGGTGCTCGGGCCGGGAGACAGAGAAGCCGGTACTCGGGCCGGGAGACGGAGAAGCCGGTCCTCGGACTGGAGAAAGTAGGAGCTGACATGGGTGCAGACAATTATGCTTCCTTCTATGTTGAAGACATCGGAGTTGGTGTGCGAAAGCAGTACAACTTGGACGTTTCTCTTGCCATTGCAAGACCCTGTTGGATATTGATAATGTAAGATGCTGCAGGCCTGTTTCCTTGTTTGGTGGAGAGACAGGCGACGTGGCAGCAGCATGGCCTTGGTTATAGTGAGGACTAGGCCTCAAACCACAGGCTTACCTGCTTCTGCAGTCCAAGTGAGAAGACACTGGAGGCGATGTAACATCGTGTCCATGCTCATTTGGGAGCTCACCTCTCCCATCAGTGCTGCTCTCCAGTGTTTGACCAGTATGACAGGCTGGATTGCCAGGAGCTGTACCAACAATCTGCATGTTGCTCAGGGACTTGGACTATGCATGTAATTTCTTGCGTAACAATGTGGGTTTGTTATCTCTCTCTCACTATTTTGAATGTATTTTATTTGATTTATACACATTAAGTACCTCCTGTACCAAATAAAGTGGCCACTGAGTGTATGTTTGTGATCTTCTGCTGCTGTAGCCCGTCCACTTCAAGGTTCAACATTTTGTGCATTCAGAGACACTCCTCTGAACGCCACTTTTGTCACGTGTTTATTTGAGTTACTGTCGCCCTCCTGCTGACTTAAACCAGTCTGGCCATTCTTCTCTGACCACTCTCATTAAAAAGATGTTTTCACCCACAGAACTGATGCTCACTGGATTTTCTTTTTGTTTCTCGCACCATTTTCTGTAAATTCCGGAACTGTTGTGTGTGAAAATCCCAGAAGATCAGCTGTTTCTAAGATACTCAAACCACCCCATCTGGCACCAACAATCATTCCACGGTCAAAGTTACTTAGAGCACGTTTCTTCCCCATTCTGATGTTTGGTCTGAACAACTGAACCTCTTGGGCATATCTGCATGTTTTTATGCATTGAATCGCTGCCACACGATTGGGTGGTTAGATATTTGCATTAATGAGCAAATGTACAGGTATGTTTTTCTCAATGGGGGCAATCAGTGCAAAAGGTTGTTTGTTGGTGATGCGGAGCAAGATTTAAAAGAGCTCAGGCCCTTTTTGGCTTTTATCTTGGCAGGCAGTCAACAGCGCGAGAGGTCGATCATTGGCAATGCAGTGCGAGGTTTAAAAAGAGCTCAAGTGCTTTTCAGTTTTTTACCCCTCAGTGGGCAACAACGCGGGACTAATAAAAAGAAAGGGGGTGTAGGTGGGGCGGCCATTGGTGGAGTGGGGCATTCTTAGATTGATTTGGTTTGGCTCAACAGGTTTATGCAAGAACAGGCTTGGGCACGCACAGACGGAGGTTCTGAGTAAGTAAGAACGTTCCTAGTAAGTTTTTCTTTTATCTCTATCAGTACATAGCTAGTGTGCTGAAAATAGATCAGAAGATAGTGGTATGTTACTTGTATGAGATGTGGGAAATTTGGAAGACCTCCAGTCTCCCTGCTAATTACATCTGCATGAAGTGCATCGAGCTGCAGCTCCATAGGGACTGTGTTAAGGAACTGGATCTGTAGTTCAATGACCTTCAGCTCATATGGAAGAATGAGGAGGTGATAGATAGGAGCTACAGGGAGGTAGTTACCCATAATTCAGGTCAAGTCAAGTCACTTTTGTCATTTCAACCATAACTGGTGGTACAGAACATAGTAAAAATGAGACGTTTTCCAGGACCATGTTGCTACATGAAACAATACAAAAACTTCACTGAACTATGTAAAACAACACACAACTACACTAGACTACAGACCTACCCAGGACTGCATAAAGAGCACAAAACAGTGCAGGCACTACAATAAATAATAAACAGGACAGTAGGCACAGTAGAGGGTATATTAGGTTGGTGTCAAGCCAGGCTCTGGGTATTGAGGTGTCTGATGGCTTGGGGGGAAGAAACTGTTACATAGTCTGGTCACGAGAGCCTGAATGCTTCGGTGCCTTTATCCAGATGGCAGAAGGGAGAAGAGTTTATATGAAGAGTGCGTGGGGTCCTTCAGTATGACAGTGAGTAAAGTGGATTACAGAGGTATGGGAGAAGAGCTGACCAAAGTGGATTGGAAGGGGACACTAGCAGGGATGACAACAGAACAGCAATGGCTGGTGTTTCTGGGGGAATTTGGAAGTGCAGGAAAGATACATCCCAAAGATGAAGAATTATTCTAAACATAGGATGAGGCAATCATGGCTGACAAGGGAAATCAAAGACAACATAAAAGCAAAAGGGAGGGCAGATAACAGGTAACGCACACCGAATGCCAGAGAAACTCATCAGGCCAGGCAGCATCCTTAGAAAAGAGCAACCAGTCGACGTTTCAGGCTGAGACCCTGTTGCTCTTTTCCATGGATGCTGCCTGGCCTGCTGAATTTCCGCAGCATTTTGTGTGTGTTGCTTGGATTTCCAGCATCTGCAGATTTTCTCAAGTTTGCATATAATAAGTATTTTGTGTCAGGTCTTCACTGTGGAAGACACAAGCAGAATGCGAGAAATGCGAGAGTGTCGGGGGGCAGAAGTGAGTGGCGTTGCCATTACTAGGGAGAAGGTGCTTGTGAAGGTGAAAGGTCTGAAGGTAGATAAGTCACCTGGACCTGATGGACCACAACCCAGATTCTGCAAGAGGTGGCTGAAGAGTTGTGAAAGCTTAGCAGGATAGACAAGGACAGTCAGTGGGTGTTGTTTATTTGGATTTTCAGAAGGCCTTTGACAAGGTACTGCACATGAGCCTGCTTAACAAGATAAGAGTCATGATATTATAAGAAAGATGCTAGAGTCAATGGAGGATTGGTTGACTGGCAGGTGGCAAAGAGTCAGAATGAACAGGGTCTTTTCTGGTGACAAGTGGTGTGCCACTGGGGCTGGTGTGGTCTGCTTCTTTTCACATTATCACTGATCTGAATGAAGGAATTGATGGCAAGTTTGTGGACGATATTAAGACTGGTGGAAGGGCAGGTAGTGTTGAGGAAGTGGGGTGTCTGCAGAAGGACTTACAGACAGACTGGGAGAATGGGCCACGAAGTGTCAGATGGAATATAATGTAAGGAGGTGTATGGTCATGCACTTTGGCAGAAGTAATAAGGGCATGGACTATTACATAAATGGGGAGAAAATTCAAAAATCAGAGGTGCAAAAGGGCTTGGGAATTCTCGTGCAGGATTCTCTAAGGTTAACTTGCAGGTTGAATCAGTGTTAAGGAAGGCAAATGCAATGTTAGCATTTATTTTGAGAAAACCAGAATACAAAAGTACGATATAATACTGAGGATTTACATTGGCCAGACCACACTTAAGAGTATTGTGAGCAGGTTTGGATCCCTTATCTAAGAAAGGGTTGTGCTGGCTTTGGAGAAAGTCCAGAGGAGGTTCATGAGAATGATGCCAGGAATAAAAGGGTTAACATATGAGGAGCATTTGATGGCTCTGGGCCTGTACAAACTGGAGTTTAGAAGAATGGGGGGAGAACCCATTGAAACCTATTGAATATTGAAAAGGTCTGGATAGAGTGGGCATGGAGAGGATGTTTCCTATAGTGGGGGAGTCTAGGACTAGATGGCCCAACCTCAGTATTTCAGAATTGAGGGTCATCCATTTAGAGGTGAGGAAAAATTCTTTAGCTATAGGGTGGTGAATCTGTGGAATTCTTTGCCACAGATAGCTGTGAAAAGCAAGTCATTTGGTATATCCAATGCAGAGGTTGGTTGGTTCTTGATTAATGAGGGTGTGCAAAGTTATAAGGAGGAGGCAGGAAAATGAGGGAGATAATATGTCAGCCATTATGAAATTGTGGACCAGACTCAATGGGCCAAATGGCCTACTTCTTCTCCTAGGTCTAATGGTATCTAATAAAATGGACACTAAAGGTAAAACACTACGGTATAATACACAATATTGAGCCAACCTTAAAAGCTACTCTAAAATCAACCTAACCCTTCCCTCCTATATAGCCATGTTTCTGTCATCCATATACCTATCTAAGCATTTCTTCAATGTCCCTAATGTATCTGCCTCTACCACCACCCCTAGCAGAGTATTTCATGCACTCATCTCTGTGTAAAAAAAACTTACCTCTAACATCCCCTCCTGTACTTTCCTCCAATCAGCTTGATATTATTCCCCCTCATATTTGCCATTTCTGCCCTTGTAAAAAGTCCCTGGTTATCTGTTCTGTATATTCTATGACACATTGAAGCAGCATTATACTACACTACGTGTGGCTAGATTTATAAATCTACGATGAGGCGCACTGCAAGTGTAATTCCCAGGTGTGAGCAACAATGCATCAAGTGCACAAACGTGAACCTTGTAGCGTGACCTCCACGCATGGAGCAGCCGCTTTGGATCAAGGTGATGAATTGGGGCAAATTTGCCCTAGAGTGGTAGATGAGTGACATCAGGAGCTGATGCTCAGAAGCCCCTCCAGCAATAGAGGATCACTCTTCACCTTCTTTAAAGATCTTCTGCAGCTGAAGCCCACACCAATCACAAGTCAAGTCAAATTTATTTATAAAGCACATTTAAAAACAACCCATGTTGACCAAAGTGCTGTACAAGCCATAAAAGGTAGCTAAAATCACAACTACAAGAAACACAGATATAAACAACAAGGCACACAGCTTATAGGCACAAAATAAACAACACACAAGCCTAGGCACAAGCCAAAAATCAGCCACATCAGGAAAATTCAAACGCTAGTGAATAAAGGTAAGTTTTGAGCCTGGACTTAAAAGAGTCAATGGAGGGGGCAGATCTGATAGGGAGGGGAATGCTGTTCACAGTCTAGGGCAGGGGTGTCAAACTACCGGCCCACGGGCTGCATCCGGCCCGCGGGCTTGTTTGGGGAAAAAGAAGTATATTCACAACCATTTATTATGTATCTGTACAGCAACCGCTCTCTCTCCCACCGCTGTCTGTGCTGGCTGCTTCGCCGGCAGCTTGTTGTGTGTACTTAGAAAACAATAGGCGGCAGTTAACCACCCGCTCTGCGTCAGCACCTACCACTCTGCACTGAAGACCACTAGGGTCCCACTTACGTCGTCAGACACAGTATAAACACACAGAGTACTCAGGTAAGTAACACCTGTAGCAAGGCTGAGACTGTTTGCTGCTGTGGTTCAAAATGCTTTCCAAGAAAAGTTGACATCGAAGGTCGGATATTCAACGATAATTGGAAAGATCGTTTTTCCTTCTGTGAGGTCAACAGCAAACCTGTGTGTCTGATATTCTCACAACAAACGGCCGTGGCAAAAGAGTACAATATCAAACGACACTATGAGACGTCACACGGAGAAAAATATGACAAGAACGCAAAAGGTAAACGAGCTTGAAGCAGTTCTGAAAAAACAGCAATCAGTGTTCACCAGAAGTCGAGAGACTCATGATGTCAAGGCCAGCGATATTATTGCCAACAACATAGCTGCTGCGTCGAAGCCATACTCAGAGGGGGAATTCATCAAAGCATGCATGCTGACGGCGGCTGAGCTGGTGTGCCCTGAGACAGGGTTTTGGTAATATCAGCTTGTCAAGAAATACTGTGGCAGAGAGAATCGGGGACCTTGCAGGAGATTTGAACAGTCAACTAAAAGACAAAGTGAAGAAATTTATTGCCTTCTCTATTGCAATTGATGAGAGCACCGACGTGACTGATGTAGCTCAAATGGGAATATTTATTGTGCTCAGACGTTTTTCTTCAATTACGTGCGGAGATTGGAATATTCATGAACGAGAAAGGGAAGCCAGTGGCAGAGTTGGATGACCCAGACTGGCTTCATGATCTTGCTTTTTTGGTGGATATAACAGAGCACTTAAATGTGCTTAATGTTAACTTGCAAGGCCGCAACAAACTTGTTACGGAATGCTACGACGGCATTTGTGCCTTTCAAATTAAATTAGGCTTGTGGGAGATGCAACTATCCCAGAGCAACCCAGCTCATTTCCCCTCTTTGCAGTCTGTGCGTGTCGCTCATGGGAATAATGACAACATGGACAGGTACAAGGACAAAATATCACGGCTGAAAAGTGAGTTTCAGAATCGTTTCCAAGTCTTCACTCAGCTCAAGAAGGAATTCTCACTATTTTGCTCGCCGTTTGCCGTCAACGCAGCATCAGATGTGCCGGAGGAATTCCAAATGGAACTAATTGAAATTCAGTGTAATTCGGCTTTGAAATATAAATTTGAGACTGTGGATCTGGACTCATTCTATCAATACCTGGGACCGATGTACCCCAAGATGACAGACTTTGCCTCAAAGATCCTTTGCGTGTTGGGGACAACATATCTCTGTGAGCAGGCGTTCTCCATGATGAACATTAACAAATCACAACTGCTCAGAAACTGGTCCCTGATGTTGACAGGCTGGTTAAAGCCAAGAGATGTCAGGTGTCTGGAAGCAGCAAGTGAAAAATGAGTGACACTCTTCGATGCACTGCGACATGTAAACAAAATGCATTATGAAATATTGGGTGTCATAATATTGTGATTCATTCATTTTCTGACTTCTATTATTGTAAGTGTGATCACTTCAATAAAAATTAGAGGCTAACTGTGGTCATTGTCTGAATTTGATTGCTGGAAGCAGGCTAATAAAGATTAGATGCAGTTGCGTAGCCTACATTTACAATTTGTTTCGTTAGGTCTACATTTGTGTCTGCTAATGTTCGATTTCAAATGGTTATTAATGGAAAGGGTGTGGCTCCCAAAACAATCTTAGCCAAAATAGCATCGGTTTTTCTCTCTCTCATCACAACTTTCTCGTAGCCTATGACTATAAGTTAATACCAATCATAAAGATAATGCTTGCTAGGCAATCTTATACATAAGAAATGAAATTGGTAAAGTGAAACACCTTGTAGTTATAGCAGAGACTGAGACACATGAGAGCAGGTTGAAAAATCAAAGGCAATGAAAGCTGTGGGAGCACACGTGCGCGCACAACTGATCCGGCCCGCATGAAGTCGCAGTTGGCTCAATCCGGCCCGTGACCTAAAATGAGTTTGACACCCCTGGTCTAGGGGCTACAACAGCAAAGGCGTGGTCACCCCGAACTTAAATTTAGATTGCGGGACAGCCAGGAGCCCCAAGTCAGCCGACCTGAGGGACCTGGAAGTAGAATAAGGGGTTAGAATGTCTGCGATATAGCAGGGAGCTTTATAAACCACCAGGAGAACCTTAAAATCAATCACAAAGCACAGATTCACACCACAGCTTTGCTGCAGTGACATCAGTCATGCATTCCACTTCAACTGGGTTACTGCAACATTTCTAACCACATGCTTATCACTTAAAGAACTCTCTCCACACAGGAATAAAGCTTTCTTTCCCATCCAAGAAAATCATGGTTAATATTTGTACTGGTTCAAAAGACTCTTCTGGATGCACATAAATTCCTCCTGAACCTTTTACATTTCAAATTCCCCAGTTTGAAGAACTTTTGACAACGCCCTTCCTTGTTACCACAGTACTGGATTCTGTACTCCTCTCTTTTAGCCCTTCCCCACCCAGCATGTTACTGCTGAAACTCAAGTATCCTGAAACACTGAGTTGCCAGTAACACCCTTCTTTTAACCACATCAGAGTAATTGCACACATTTCAAATTCACACTGATCAATACTTTTAAGTTTTTTTGCCTTAGCAGTCAAACTCCATGTGTTAAAAAGGATAAATTTAGCCTTCCAGTCCTCATACATATCTTTCAGTGCCTATAAGAAGTACTCACTCCCTTGGGAGTTTTCATGTTTTATTGTTTTACAGCATTGAATCTCAGTGGATTTAATTTGGCTTTTTTGACTCTGATCAACAGAAGACACTCTTCCGTGACAAAGTGAAAACAAATGTCTACAAATTGGTCAGAATTTATTACAATTACTAAATACAAAATAATTGATTGCATAATTACTCACCTCTTCAAGTTAGTATTTAGAAAATGCACCTTTAGCAACAATTGCAGCCTTGAGTCTTTGTGCATAGGTCTCTATCAGCTTCGCGCATCTGGACACTGCAATTTGTCCCCATTCTTCTTTACAAAACTACTCAAGCTCTGTCAGATTGCATGGGGACCATGAGTGAACAGCCCTTTTCAAATCCAGCCACAAATTCTGGATTGGATTGAGGTCTGGATTCTGACTCAGCCACTCCAGGACATTAACTTTGTTGTTTTTAAGCCAATCCCTGTGTAGCTTTGGCTTTATGCTCAGAGTTACTGTCCATGTCGCAGTTTTCTTGTAGACTGCAACAGGGTTTCCTCTGTATTTTGTGACATTTATTTTACCCTCTACCTTCACAAGCCTTCCAGATCCTGCTGCAGTGAAGCATCCCCACAGCATGATGCAGCCACCACTATGCTTCACGGTAGGGATGATGCGTTTTTGATGATGTGTAGTGCTTGGCTTACGCCAAACATAACATTTAGTCTGATGGCCAAAAAGCTCAATTTTGGTTTTATAAGACAATAGAACCTTCTTCGAGCTGACTTCAGAGTCTCCTACATGCCTTCTGGCTAATTCTAGCCAAGATTTCATGTGTGTTTTTTTTCAACATTGGCTTTCTCTTTGCCACTCTTCCATAAAGCTGCGATTGGTGAAGCACCCGGGCAACAGTTGTTGTATGCATAGACTCTCCCATCTCAGCCACTGAAGCTTGTAACTCCTCCAGAGCTGTCATGGATCTGTTGTTGGCCTCCTTCACTAGTCCCCTTCTTGTACAGTCACCCAGTTTTTGAGGACGGCCTGCTCCAGGCAGATTTACAGCTGTGCCATATTCTTTCCATTTCTTGATGGTTGACTTAACTGTACTCAAAGCGATATTCAGTGACTTAGAAATTTTCATGCATCCATCTCCTGGCTTGTGCTTTTCAATAACCTTTTCATAGAGTTGCTTGGAGTGTTCTTTTGTCTTCATAGTGTAGGTTTTGCCAGGATACTGACTCACCAGCAGTTGAACCTTCCAGATACAGGTGTATTTTTACTACAATCAATTGAAACACTGTGACTGCACACATCTCCACTCTATTTAACTAATTATGTGACTTCTAAAACCAATTAACTGCACCAGTGGTGATTTGGTGTGTCGTATTAAAGAGGGTTAATACTTATGTAATCAATTATTTTGTGTTTTATATTTGTAATTTAGATCACTTTGCAGAGATCTGTTTTCATTTTGACGTGTGTCTTTTTCTGTTGATCAGCATAAAAAAGCCAAATTCATTCCACTGTGATTCAACGTTATAGAGTCATAGAAAATTACAACAGAGAAACAGGTCCTTCAGCCTATCTAGTTCATGCCAAACCATTTAAATTGCCTACTCCCATCAACCTGCTCCATCATCGCCCTCCATGCTCCTCTTATCCAAACTTCCCTTAAACATTGAAATTGCGTTCGCATGCACCACTTGTGCTGGTAGCTCATTCCACACCGTCACAACCCTCGGAGTGAGGAAGTATCCCTTCATGTTCCCTTAACTCATGACCTCTAGTTGTAGTCCCACCCAACCTCAGTGGAAAAACCTGCCTGAATTTACCCATCTACACCCCTCAATTTTGTATACCTCCATTCCTCAGTCTTCTCTGTTCTAAGAGTATCCTGTTTTCAATGTAAAACAGTAAAACATGAAAACTTTTTATAGGCTCGGTATATGCCCATGTCTGCTCTGCTTACTGGACTGATTCCATTTTCTTTCTTTATTTGGCTGTACCTCCATGTAGGGCCATCCTGTGTCCTGTTCACCTGCCAAATTAGTTTAAACACTCTGTAAACCTCTCTGCAGGGATGTTGGATCCATTTCAGTTCAGGCAGAACCATCCGGCTTCTAAAAGTCCCACCTCTCCCAGAGACATTCCCGATAATACAAAACTCTATAGCTTTCTCCTACACAACCCATTTAGCCACACATTCATCTCTCTTCCTATTCATATTGACTCACTAACACAGGTAGTCCAGAGGCTGCAACCTTACAGGCCCTGCTCTATAGTTTGTGACCCAGCTCTCTGAACCCACATCACAGACCTCGTCTCTCTTCTCACTGATGTCATCAGTACCAATGTGGATGACAACATCTGGTTGTTTACCTTTCCCTAGGACTGTTTTATGACATCCGTAACCCAGGTTCCATCGGCCTTGGTTCACATCCATGGCCACAGAAGTCTACTCCCCTTATTATCAGGCCTCCCTACTGGTCCTTTGTACTCTTGCTCCTTCCCCTTATATATTTGAACCACCCACAGTGCTGTAATCTTGGTTTTCTTTCTGTCCTCCAGCTGCCTCTGGGAATGCCTTTAAAAGTGACCACCTCCATGGGAGCTTCAGCCTCACAGAGGTGTTGTACATGCAATGGGCACTTACGTTCCAAAGCCTGGCATTCAAACTGGTCAAATTGGAGCAATGCTTTTAATTTAGGAAGGGCCCTTTGAAATGGTAATCCAATCTATTCCCACAATTTGAACTATAAACATGGAAATACCAAGCACCCAATACCAAGACTACTAGCAACGTCACAATGCCAATCCAAAGGTCAGTGCTAAGGAGATTCTGTGAGCCTTCCGCACCAAAGCTCCTTGCTCACCAAAGACCACACTCAGAGACCCGTGCACTCGAAGATGCACAGTGCAAAACTACTGCAGTACCACTTTCCTGCAGTAATTCCATATCCCCTGATATCCTAACATCTACTGATGGATGTCTTGAATGCTCAGTGACTGAGCCTCTGCAACTAACTCTCTTGGATAGAACATTCCAAAGATCCATGACACTCTGGGTGAGAGAATTTTTCCTCTCGTTATCCTGCTGCCTAACCCTTTAAATTTGGTTTTCCTGGTTCTAGACACCTTACCAGCAGAACCTCATCACCGCTTTTCCTAAAGGATATTGTATGTTTCAGTAAGTTCACTTCACATTCTGCTAAACACATGAGAGTACCAACCCAGCCAGCTTAATCCTTCTTTATGGGATAATCCCCAATTTTCCTTATCTCTATTACACAACATCCCTCCTTAAATAGGGAGACAACCCATGCACATATGTGTACACATAGATGTGATGTAGGGTCTCTGCCTAAAATGTTGACAATTCTTTCACACCCTCCGCCCCCCCCCCCGCCCCGAGATGCTGGTGAACTGCTGAATTCCTTCAGAATTTCATATGTTGATCTGGACCCCAGCACCTGCAGTCTCTTGTGTCTATCTGCCCCACCAGATGATAGAGTCGCTTGTCACCGTTGGTTTCTTTTTGCTCCCCATCCTCCATGTATAGATGAGCTTGCTTTTGGAACTGCTCAGTCTGTCAGTGAACCACTGCTCTCCCCATCCTCAGAGCAGAGAAAGGGAGTAAGTTGCCTGCTCGAGCTGTTCTTTGATCTGTCTGATGTTCACCTGTTCCCACACAGCAGGCAGTCCCTAGAGCCTCGTGGATCACTGCAACTCTACCCCCAAGTCCGCAGCCACAGTCGGTCACCCATGAACAGTACTCTAGTTTCTACACTGGGTACAGAAAGATCCATTGATAAAAACAGATGAACTGTTTTTCAGATCTACATGCTCCTGAAAGAAAAGCAAATTCATAAACATGTTGAATATCTAATGAAAGGAAGTACAATAAAGCAATTCATTTCACTGCTGTGGGCATTAAATATGAAGCTTGGTTATGAATGAAACATTGTAACTCTATTTAACAAAAGTCTGTCAGGCCACAGCTTAAAGTTAGCAATTGACTGAGTAGCAAAACTGCTGGACAAACTCACCATATTGATGTTGCCTGATCTACTGAGTTTTTCCAGCTTTTTTTTTTGCTACAGTTTCCACTATCTGCGGGATCTTGAGACTCCAGCATATAAAAGCAACTTACAAATTTCACCCACCCCTATAAGTACAAATGTTCCCCAGTTTAATTCCAAAAGACTTTTTTTTTAATGTTTTGGACTCTGGCCCTTATTTCTGTGTTCTCCAGCCAGAAAATCGGTCTGCTTTCTATCTATGTGGTGTTTCAGCGGTAAGACAGAGAGGATCAGAGGTGTTATTCAGCTGCCCTACAAACCCAAATCATTGTACTTTCAGGATTAATCTCTACAAACCTGTTTAATTCTGTCCTGTGTGATGTGGTTTCAATCACTGACAGCATTTTCTTTGTTCTTATCCTAGTTCTCATGCCGATATTGCCAGTGCATCGTTAGCCTTTGAAATACTGAAGCTCACTGGCCATTGAGCCATTGACCTGCTGCAGGATCTCTGTTCACTTGAGACTCCATAATCACCAAGTACCATCAGCATTCTCACACTCACCGCACCGCAGAACCACTGACAACTCCAGAATCGGTACTCACAGCCGTCAGGACGGAAAGTGAAATAAAAGGAGCGTCTTGATAGAGGAGAGTTACATTCCAATGTCTTGTTCTTTGACTGGTTTTGTCAGGGATTCAAGGAAAGCCAAAACAAGGGTGTTTTCTTCAAGCAAACTGAAGTAGAGTTGGAGGGAAGGTACTGTATCAAAAATAATTTAAAACATATTCCTTCTTAAAAACATCTTGCAATCTTCTTTGAAATCATTAAGGTACAACTGAAGCTAAAATTCAGCCAACTAAATACAATTACATTAATATACTCAAAATACAATAATATGCATTTTGTAATGCTTGAAGTCAGCAGAATAGAAATGTTGAAACCTGGCTTGCATGTTTAGTATGACTGTCCAAAGGCAAATATCTCAGCAATTATTTTTATGTGCTCTTTCGTCAGTCTGTAACAGAGACTTCCATTCTGCTGGAATTGTTCTGATACTTGAAGAGTTGTGAATTTCTGTTTGGGGATGAATGTTTACTGAAATTTTGCTCTTTTCCAATGCAAATGGATAATCATTAGCATCTTTGGCAGAGAATAAATGTGTATTAATTTGATTGCTGTTGATGTCTCAGTTTTTTGTCTGCTCTGGATCTGGAATTTATAAATTGATTTTAAACCATTTCAACCAATCAATCTTTCAGTCATCGAGAGGCTGACAGCTCCTAGGATTCCATTCATTCATCAGTATATTACTCCCAGAACACATTGCTGAAACAAACATCAAAATACTGTATGTCAGGAAAATATGTGTTTCAGGAACATTATTGATTCATCTTTATCATTTTAAGTAAAATAGATTGGAAATAACAGTTTCTACTTTCCCCATATCCATGCAGAGCCAGACAGATGTCACAATTCCGGCTTGGCCAGTGTACTCATAGAGATGCCCTGTCTGGCCGTGTTTCCCTGAAATGGTCTGACGGGTCCCACATCTGCTGTATAGCCTGTGATCTACTCTGGGGTGTCTGTGACATCAACTGTAACGTCAGACCACTCAAGACAACATGGTGTCCTCAGTAAGCAGGGAGCCAGTCGCTTTGGAAGAAGGAAACAAGTTGATAAGGGAGGTTTGTTCGTGCTATTGGGGAGGGTTTAAACTACAAACGTAGATTTGCAGGGGGATGGGAACCAGAGTGCCAGAGCAGATAATGGAACTGGGTGAAAATAAATGATGTTAAAAGTTCATGCAAAGTGACAAATAGAAGGGTTGTATGTGGTGATAATAATCTTCTGAGCTGTGCCTATTTCAATGCAAGGAGTATTGTGGGGAAGGCTGATGAGCTGAGGGTGTGGATTGACACATGGAATTACGACATTATAGCCATTAGTGAAACTTGGATACAGGAGGGCAGGACTTCAAGGGTTCCGATGTTTCAGGCATGATAGAGGCAGAGGAGTGAAGGGTGGTGGGGTGGCATTGCTAGTCAGGGAAAATGTTACAGCAGTGCTCAGGCAGGACAGATTAGAGGGCTTGTCTACCGAGGCCATATGGGTGGAGCTGAGAAACAGGAAAGGTATGACCACATTAAAGGGGTTATATTATAGACCACCCAATAGTCAGTGAGAATTGGAGGACCAAATCTGCAGAGAGATAGCAGACAACTGCAGGAAATATAAAGTTGTGATAGTAGGGGATTTTAATTTTCCACATATTGATTGGGACTCCCATACTGTTGAAGGTCTAGATGGGTTAGAGTTTGTAAAATGTGTTCAGGAAAGTTTTCTAAATCAATATATAGAGATACCAACTAGAGAGGATGCTATATTAGATCTCCTATTAGGAAACGAGTTAGGACAGGTGACAGAGGTGTGCGTAGGGGAACACTTTGGTTCCAGTGATCATAACACTATTAGTTTCAACTTGATCATGGATAAAGATAGATCTGGTCCTCAGGTTGAGGTTCTAAACTGGAAAAAGGCTAAATTTGAAGAAATGAGAAAGGATCTAAAAAGCGTGGATTGGGACAGGTTATTCTCTGGCAAGGATATGATTGGTAAGTGGGAGGCCTTCAAAGGAGAAATTTTGAGAGTGCAGAGTTTGTATGTTCCCATCAGGATTAAAGACAAAGTGAATAGGAATATGGAACCTTGGTAACTCTGATAAAGAAGAAGAGAGATGTATGACATGTATAGGAAACAGGGAGCAAATAAGGTGCTTGAGGGGTATAAAAAGTGCAAAAAAAAATACTTAAGAAAGAAATCAGGAGGGCTAAAAGAAGACATGAGGTTGCTTTGGCAGTCAAGGTGAAGGATAATCCAAAGAGCTTCCACAGATATATTAAGAGCAAAACGATAGTAAGGAATAAAATTGGTTCTCTTGAAGATCAGAGTGGTCGGCTATGTATGGAACCAAAAGAAATGGGGGAGTTCTTAAATGGTTTTTTTGTGTCTGTATTTACTAAGGAAACTGGCATGGAGTCAATGGAAATACGGCAAACAAGTAGTGAGATCATGGAACCTATACGGATTGAGGAGGAGGAGGTGCTTGCTACCTTGAGGCAAATCAGAGTAGATAAATCCCCAGGACCTGACAGGGTATTCCCTCAGACCTTGAAGGAGACTAGTGTTGAAATTGCAGGGGCCCTGGCAGATATACATAGAAACATAGAAACATAGAAAATAGGTGCAGGAGTAGGCCATTCGGCCCTTCGAGCCTGCACCACCATTTATTATGATCATGGCTGATCATCTAACTCAGAACCCTGCTCCAGCCTTCCCTCCATACCCCCTGATCCCCATAGCCACAAGGGCCATATCTAACTCCCTCTTAAATATAGCCAATGAACTGGCCTCAACTGTTTCCTGTGGCAGAGAATTCCACAGATTCACCACTCTTTGTGTGAAGAAGTTTTTCCTAATCTCGGTCCTAAAAGGCTTCCCCTTTATCCTCAAACTGTGGCCCCTCGTTCTGGACTTCCCCAACATCGGGAACAATCTTCCTGCATCTAGCCTGTCCAATCCCTTTAGGATTTTATATGTTTCAATCAGATCCCCCCTCAATCTTCTAAATTCCAACGAGTACAAGCCCAGTTCATCCAGTCTTTCTTCATATGAAAGTCCTGCCATCCCAGGAATCAATCTGGTGAACCTTCTTTGTACTCCCTCTATGGCAAGGATGTCTTTCCTCAGATTAGGGGACCAAAACTGCACACAATACTCCAGGTGTGGTCTCACCAAGGCCTTGTACAACTGCAGTAGTACCTCCCTGCTCCTGTACTCGAATCTTCTCGCTATAAATGCCAGCATACCATTCGCCTTTTTCACCGCCTGTTGTACCTGCATGCCCACTTTCAATGACTGGTGTATAATGACACCCAGGTCTCGTTTCACCTCCCCTTTTCCTAATCGGCCACCATTCAGATAATAATCTGTTTTCCTATTTTTGCCACCAAAGTGGATAACTTCACATTTATCCACATTAATTTGCATCTGCCATGAATTTGCCCACTCACCCAACCTATCCAAGTCACCCTGCATCGTCTTAGCATCCTCCTCACAGCTAACACTGCCGCCCAGCTTCATGTCATCCGCAAACTTGGAGATGCTGCATTTAATTCCCTCATCCAAGTCATTAATATATATTGTAAACAACTGGGGTCCCAGCACTGAGCCTTGCGGTACCCCACTAGTCACCGCCTGCCATTCTGAAAAGGTCCCATTTATTCCCACTCTTTGCTTCCTGTCTGCTAACCAATTCTCCATCCACATCAATACCTTACCCCCAATACCATGTGCTTTAAGTTTGCACACTAATCTCCTGTGTGGGACCTTGTCAAAAGTCTTTTGAAAATCCAAATATACCACATCCACTGGTTCTCCCCTATCCACTCTACTAGTTACATCCTCAAAAAATTCTATGAGATTCGTCAGACAAGATTTTCCTTTCACAAATCCATGCTGACTTTGTCCGATCATTTCACCGCTTTCCAAATGTGCTGTTGTCACATCTTTGATAACTGACTCCAGCAGTTTCCCCACCACCGACGTTAGGCTAACCGGTCTATAATTCCCCAGTTTCTCTCTCCCTCCTTTTTTAAAAAGTGGGGTTACATTAGCCACCCTCCAATCCTCAGGAACTAGTCCAGAATCTAACGAGTTTTGAAAAATTATCACTAATGCATCCACTATTTCTTGGGCTACTTCCTTAAGCACTCTAGGATGCAGACCATCTGGCCCTGGGGATTTATCTGCCTTCAATCCCTTCAATTTACCTAACACCACTTCCCTACTAACATGTATTTCGCTCAGTTCCTCCATCTCACTGGACCCTCTGTCCCCTGCTATTTCTGGAAGATTATTTATGTCCTCCTTAGTGAAAACAGAACCAAAGTAATTAGTCAATTGGTCTGCCATGTCCTTGCTCCCCATAATCAATTCACCTGTTTCTGTCTGTAGGGGACCTACATTTGTCTTTACCAGTCTTTTCCTTTTTACATATCTATAAAAGCTTTTACAGTCAGTTTTCATGTTCCCTGCCAGTTTTCTCTCATAATCTTTTTTCCCCTTCCTAATTAAGCCCTTTGTCCTCCTCTGCTGAACTCTGAATTTCTCCCAGTCCTCAGGTGAGCCACTTTCTCTGGCTAATTTGTATGCTTCTTCTTTGGAATTGATACTATCCCTAATTTCTCTTGTCAGCCAGGGGTGCACTACCTTCCTTGATTTATTCTTTTGCCAAACTGGGATGAACAATTGTTGTAGTTCATCCATGCAACCTTTAAATGCTTGCCATTGCATATCCACCGTCAATCCTTTAAGTGTCATTTGCCAGTCTATCTTAGCTAATTCACGTCTCATACCTTCAAAGTTACCCCTCTTTAAGTTCAGAACCTTTGTTTCTGAATTAACTATGCCACTCTCCATCTTAATGAAGAATTCCACCATATTATGGTCACTCTCACCCAAGGGGCCTCTCACGACAAGATTGCTAATTAACCCTTCCTCATTGCTCAAAACCCAGTCCAGAATAGCCTGCTCTCTAGTTGGTTCCTCGACATGTTGGTTCAAAAAACCATCGCCCATACAATCCAAGAAATCCTCTTCCTCAGCACCTTTACCAACTTGGTTCACCCAATCTACAAGTAGATTGAAGTCACCCATTATAACTGCTGTTCCTTTATTGCACACATTTCTAATTTCCTGTTTAATACCATCTCCGACCTCACTACTACTGTTAGGTGGCCTGTACACAACTCCCACCAGCGTCTTCTGCCCCTTAGTGTTACGCAGCTCTACCCATATCGATTCCACATCTTCCTGGCTTATGTCCTTCCTTTCTATTGTGTTAATCTCTTCTTTAACCAGCAACACCACCCCACCTCCCTTTCCTTCATGTCTATCCCTCCTGAATATCGAATATCCCTGAACATTGAGCTCCCATCCTTGGTCACCCTGGAGCCATGTCTCTGTGATCCCAACTATATCATAATCATTAATAACAATCTGCACTTTCAATTCATCCACCTTAAAATGTCGGTATCTACGGGTGAGATGCCGGAGGATTGGAGAATAGCTCATATTGTTCCGTTGTTTAAAAAAGGCTCTAAAAGTAATCCGGGAAATTATGGGCCGGTAAATTTGACGTCAGTAGTACGTAAATTATTGGAAGGAGTACTAAGAGGTAGGATCTACAAGTATTTGGATAGACGGGGACTTATTAGGGGGGATAAACATGGCTTTGTGCGTGGTAGGTCATGTTTGACCAATCTATTAAGAGTTTTTCGAGGAGATTACCAGGAAAGTGGATGAAGGGAAGGCAGTGGATGTTGTCTACATGGACTTCAGTAAGGCCTTTGACAAGGTCCCACATGGGAGGTTTGTTAGGAAGATTCAGTCTTTAGGTATACATGGAGAGATAGTAAATTGGATTAGACATTGGCTTAATGGAAGAAGCCAGAGAGTGGTAGTGGAGGATTGCTTCTCTGAGTGGAGACCTGTGACTAGTGGTGTGCCACAGGGATCAGTGCTGGGGCCATTGTTATTTGTCATCTATATCAATGATCTGGATGATTATGTGGTAAACTGGATCAGCAAATTTGCTGATGATACAAAGATCAGGGGTGTAATGGACAGTGAGGAAGCTTTTCAAAGCTTGCAGAAGGATTTGGACTAGCTGGAAAAATGGGCTGAAAATTGGCAGATGGAATTAATATGGACAAGTGTGAGGTATTGCACTTAGGAAGGACAAACTAAGGTAGAACATACAAGGTAAATGGTAGGGAACTGAGGAGTGCAGTAGAACAGAGGGATCTGGGAATAGATACAAAATTCCCTAAAAGTGGTGTCACAGGTAGATAGGGTTGTAAAGAGAGCTTTTGGTACGTTGGCCTTTATATTGAGTATAAGAGTTGGAATGTTATGGTGAGATTGTATAAGGCATTGGTGAGGCCGAATCTGGAGTATTGTGTGCAGTTTTGGTCACCAAATTACAGGAAGGATATTAATGTTGAAAGAGTGCAGTGGTGGTTTATAAGGATGTTGCCGGGACTTGAGAAACTCAGTTACAGAGAAAGATTGAATAGGTTAGGACTTTATTCCCTGCAGCGTAGAAGAATGAGGGGAGATTCGATAGAGGTATATAAAATTATGATGGGTATAGATAGAGTGAATGCAAGTAGGGTTTTTCCACTGAGGCAAGGGGAGAAAAAAGCCAGAGGACATGGGTTAAGGGTGACGGGGAAAAGTTTAAAGGGAACATTAGGAGGCTTCTTCATACAGAGAGTGGTGGGAATATGGAATGAGCTGCCAGATGAAGTGGTAAATGCGGGCTCACTCTTAACATTTAAGAAAAACTTGGACAGGTACATGGATGAGAGGTGTATGGAGGGATATGGTCCAGGTGCAGGTCAGTGGGACTAGGCAGAAAATGGTTCGGCACAGCCAAGAAGGGCCAAAAGGCCTGTTTCTGTGCTGTAATGTTCTATGGTTCTATATGTACCTTCCTTACATGTTCTCATTATAATCAACTATTATTTGATATTTAGTTGGGACTGCAGTTGGCTGTGGCTGTATCATACTCTTAGGGTCATACAGTAAAGAAACAGGCACTGCAGTCCAACTCATCTATGCCAAACAATGTCTTCCTGAGCTAGTCCCAGTTGCCTCATAACCCTATTAACCTTTCCTGTCCATTTATGTGTCCAAATGCCTTTCAAATATGGTTTTTGTACTCACCTCTACCACTTCCTGTCAGCTCATTCCATATACTCAACACCCTCTGCTTGTGAAACCTGCCCTTTCAATTCTTTTCCCTCTCACCCTGGAGTCCATGGATTGCTTAGTGCCCCAGGACCCAGGACAAAAGAAGATTGAGAAGCCCTTCTTCAGACCTATGCTCTTTAGTTTTAGACACCCGTACCCTGGGAAAGGGTACCTTATCCATGCCCCTTTTTAAAATGTCTATAGGATCATCCCTCTGCCTCCTTTGATCCAGGGAAAAGTCCCAGCTAATCTGGTCTCTTCTTGCAACTCAAGTCCTCCATTCCTGGAAACATACCTGTGAATTCCTTTTGGGTCAAGCCACTGGCTTTGGAAATGACTTCAAAGATTTGCCACAGCAGTTATGGTTTGGTGACTTCCACTTGCTTATTTCTAGATTGTGTTGTTACCTCCAGGAGTCCAAAGCCAGAGACTGGATTGATGTTGCGGTACGGTGCCAAGGGAGCGTGGTGCTGCTGCAGCCATTAAACTGAGATCAAGGCTATTCTCTCTCCATTGCTTCCAAGAAAGCCCATAATTTTGTTGTGATCACAGGGAAACGCCTGGGTTGTGTGCCCAATCAAGCTGTCAAGAAATTTACCTGTCCCAGAATCACCTGGAACAGCCTGGGAGCCAGCTTTATGGTCAGTGGCTCGGACACTAAGCACCAGAACTGAATGGTTCACTCACCTGTCTTTCAGTCATTTGATTCTCAGTCTGTGAATTCCACAAGTATAATCAATGTTTACTTTTTACTTTGATGTTTTCAATTATTTCACAGTATTTTAATTAACCAAATCTTTAGAATTACTTTAATTTAATTATTTAATTTATATACTAATGTGTTGGAACATTAGATACACTTAAAATCCACTGTGGAATTTTGACTGCTCTGACCGGAGACAATCTGCCTTTAGCAATACTTCCTGTTGGAAGTTATCAGGTTTTTGTCGGTGTGGGGCCTCACCATTGAATGTTCCCTTACGCTGGATGGAGCAAGTGGACGGACATTGCTCAATTAAGCCCCTTTATTTCAACCTATTGAAGCTTGCTTTGCATAGATACTGAACTGACTTGTGAGATCTAGAGGTGCAAGAGAAATTCAGGGTAAGTGGAATAGTGTGCTAACCTGGTGATGACATCAGGGCCATTGGCAAGTGGTGAAAGGTGCCCGAGTGATGCTGCAACACAGGTTTAGATGGATACAGTTAATCTCAATCCTAACATGTTGTACCTGCTGTAAGATTGGTCAGGCAAGTTAAGGTGACCTACTATCACACAATAATTTCTTTAACAGTATCACACCAGGTTACTTTATTGAATTATACCTGGCGTTATAGACCTTCCAAGTAGAGACAACAATTTATTTATTTTTGACTGATGACAGTACCAAAATTTGTCCTTTCTCTTCCACATGCTGCAAAAATCTTTCCTGATTTCAGATCAAATCACTCATTTGGTCCATTCCATTACACCATTCTCATTTACCTACTCATAGTCCATAGCTTTCTAGATTGTGGCATAAAGTGCAGTTTTGCTATCCAAACAGGCCCTGCTAAGGCAAACAATGTTGGTGTTATTAATGTTTTGCTTTACCACAGAGATGATTGTATTATATTTGCATTTTTTTAAAAAATTGAGATACTGTCCTTCCAACCTCTTGAGCCACGCTGCCCAGCAATCCCCCAATTTAACTCTAGCCTAATCATGGGACAATTTACAATGACCAATTAACTTACCAACCAGCATGTCTTAGCACTGTGGGAGGAAATCTGAGCACGCAGAGGAAATCCATGCGTCACAGGGAGAAAGTACAAACTCAAAACAGGCAGCAGTGGGATTTGAACGTGGGTCAGGGTCACCTTTACTGTAAAGCATTGTGCTAACCACTACGCTACCATGCTACCCTTTATTGCATGTGCATTGTATAGCCCACATTATAATAAGAGACTACTTTATGTTTTAGTAACACGTTGTTGCATGCGCTATTAGGCGCGTATTGATCTGTATGCCGTGTGCCAAGTTCAGTTTCTGCCAGTAAAGAACCATGAACCTTAGCTTCCGTCTCCAGTGTTTTTATTAATAGTATTGTTGTGTAACCAGGCCGCATACACAACAAATTGGTGACAAGGTTAATGAACCTACATCATATCGGAACACCATGTTTTAATTGATAACAACACTTGGAAGAAGAGTGCAAGGAACAAGCCAAGGAGCGGGAGAAGGAGGCAGAGTGAGGCCGCGAGTCTGAAAGGAAGCGGGAGCACAGCCGGGGTCGGGAATGTTGGGAGACCAAGAGATGCAGTCTGAGCCGCAGCACGTCCAGGCAAGACCACAGCCGGCTCTGACCCCCAGGAGCTGAGGGTCTGCCTGCCCCAGAAGGGAGATAAAAAGGGCGACACACACGCCTAGACGGAGTGCACTTGTGGCGCTAGCAAAAAGGACACGTGAGTCAAAAAGGAAAATAAGTGGAGAACTGGGCTTAATTAACATAACAAAGATGGCGATGATTGGAACCATTACAGCATTTGATAGTGGCATTGAAGACTGGGCAACTTACATTGAGAGAGTGGAGTTATATTGTGAGGCTAACGGTGTTAAGGATGAAAAGACAGCCAGCGTCTTACTCAGTATTACGGGAACAAAAACATACGGCCTGCTATGGACCTTGTTAACCCCTGAAAAGCCAGCTGACAAAACAATCAAATAGTAGACGCTCTCCAACAGCATTTAAACCCCAAACCACTGGTCATTGCTGAAAGATTTAAATTTCACAATCAGAATCAGAGCAAAAATGAAAGCATTTCTGAATATTGTGCTGAATTGCGCAAGTTATCAGAACATTGTCAATTTGGAGCTGGTCTATCGGACTCATTGAGGGACAGGTTAGTGTGTGGCATGCGCTGTGAAACCACACAGAAGCTGCTCCCGGGTGAAAAAGACCTTACGTTAGAGAAGGCGCTGAACATTGAAATATCAACGGAAACAGCGGCACGGGGTACTTCCAAGATACAACAAAAATCTCTGGAATATACTACTACTACTATGTCGACTCAGGCCTAGGGGGCCGGCGTCAGGCACGATGATGGACTCCCCACTTCTGGAATATGCCACAAATAAAATGTCACTGAACAGAACTGAAGGAAAGAAATGTTACCGTTGTGGGAACAGATCACATGAACTGGATAACTGTTGGTTTAAAAACAATAATGCAGAAACTGTGGCAAACAGGGTCACATTGGCAGAATATGCAAAGCTAGTCAACAGCAGAAAAAGGGCAAAATACAGAGAAACAAGAAACCCCAGAAAGGAAAATACAATGTACACAAAATGAAAGAAGGCAGTTCTGATGAAAACAACTCTGACGAAAGTGAATTGTCTTGTCGGCAACTTCACAGCATGAAAGAGCAGATGTACCAGGAGAAATTGACATCTCTCAAAAGACAGCTACAGCAGTTACAGGAAGGCACTTTGCAGGAGTATCAGAAAAGGATGAAGGAACTAGATCAACAATACAAGGAAAGAATATGAAATGCAGAGTTTTTTCTGCACCTGGAGACAGAACAAGTGGAAAGGAATTATATTAAAGAGAAGGAAGCAGCAGTGAAGGAATTTGAAGATAAGATTGAGTTGGAAGAAAAGAAAAAGATGATTGAGAATGAGAGGCTAACAATGGAACTCACAGGAGATTCGATGGAGGTAAAGCCAATAATGACTAGGAAACTAAGGAGGAGACCTAATGACCCTGTTCCAATTACAGACAGAAGATGAAAATCTGCACCTGCGCAGTTAAATTACTTGTTAACAGATGAACAGATAATGGAAGATCTGCGAACTCTCAATAAGCTTAAATCTCCAAAAAGACCAGCATCTCCATCTTCTCCTGAGCATCTTCCCAGCACTCCTGCTGAATTACCAGCACAAAGGTATGAAGCACGATAGAAGGTGGAAAGTTATATTACGATAAGAGATGGTATCATAAAGGTCAGGTTATCTGTTTGGAATCTAAGGAGAATACGAAGATTGGCTGTGTAATTAGATCATTTGAAACAAATGAGATATGGGTAAGGAAGACAAGTGATAGCACAAAGATGCGTGTATATCTAGGGCAGCTGCACGGAGTCTTCATTATACAGAGGCGATCTGCTGCCTAGAACTCTTACCAAGTTGGAGGCGCACATCTTCTTAATTCCCTATACTCAGAGGTCAACTGTTCATGACTTTTATATGGAAATCTGTATTAAAACGAACAAGTTTATTGACAGACTGAAGAACACACTATTTGAAGACACTTTCCAATGCCATCTCAGTTTTGATGATTGTAATATTTTTAAGAATAACATTCAGCTTTTCACGGATTTCACTTTGCTTTCGCCATCTTTGCAAGATGGAGGTGACCACTCTTTATGGCTGGAACCTGCCAATTTGTGGATTGTTCAACTTATCCCAGACAATAGAGTGAAGACCTATTTGCTTCAGTACCGGACAATCTAGAAGACCCCACCCCCCAGAGATTTGAGTTATAAATGGGTCTTAGACCAAAAGTAAAAAAAAAGGCTTGTTATAGTTTGATATTATGATGTTACTTTGTTATAATTTGATATTATTAAGTTGCTAAGTAAACAAATGGTAGGCATTTGTATGTTAAGGGTAAACATATTTGTTTAGCATAATGCCCCAGTAAAATAAAAGTTGATAAACTATAAGTGTACTGTATAGCACACATTACAATAAGGAACTACTTTGTTTTAGTAACACATCGTTGCGTGCGCTATTAGGCGTGTATTGATCTGTATGTGTGCTGACTTCCCTGACACTCTTGAATGTCCACTATACTAGCAGATATCTTCCACTGTGAAGACTGATGCAAAATACACATTCAGTTCCTCTGCCATCTCTGCATCTTTCATTACAATATCTCCAGCTTCATTTTGTATTTGTCCTACATTTACCCTCAACTCTTTTACTCTTTATATACTTAAAGATTTTAGTATCTTCTTTGATATTAGTCACCAGCTTTCTTTCATAATTCATCTTTTCCTTCCTAATGACCTTCTTAGTTTCCTTCTGTGAGTCTTTAAATGTTTCCCAATTCTCTATCTTCCCACTAGCTCTGGCTTCCTTATATGCCCTTTCTTTTGTTTTTACTTTGGCTCTGACTTCACTAGTCAGCCACAGTAGTGTCCTTCCCTTTGAAAATTTCTTATTTGGAATATACATCTTGCACTTTCCTTATTTTTCACAGAAACTCCAGCCATTGCTGCTCTGCTGTCCTTCCTGCAAATGTTCCCTTCCAGTCAATTTCGGCCAGCTCCCTTCTCATGCCATTGTAATTTCCTTTATTCCACTGAAATACTGACACATTGGATTTTATTTTTTCCCTCAAATTTCAAAGTGAACTCAATCATATTGTGATCACTGTTCCCTAAGGGTTCCTTAACCTTAAGCTCTCTTATCACCTCAGATCATTGCACAACACCCAATCCAGCACAGCTGATCTCCTAGTGGGCTCAACAACCTGTTCTAAAAAGCCATCCATTTGACATTCTACAAATTCTTTCTTGAGGTCCAGTACCAACCTGGTTTTCCCAATCCACGTTCATGTTAAAATCTCCCAACGATTATCATGACATTGCCCTTCGGACACACTTTTCTCTATCTCCTACTGTAAATTGAAATCTACATCCTAGCTGCTGTTTGGAGGCTCGCATACAACTGCCATTAGGGTCCTTTTACTCTTGCCATTTCTTAACTCAACCCACGGAGACTCTACACCTTCTAATCCCATGTCATCTCTTTCTAATGATTTAATATTTCTTATACACAGAGCCACACCACCCCCTCTGCCTACTAACCTATCTTTCTGATCCACCATATATCCCTGGATGTACAGCTCCCAATGGAAGCCATCCTTTAACCAAGTTTCAGAGATGGCCACAACTTCATATTTGCCAATCTGTAGATGAATTTCAAGATCGTCCATTTTATTCCTTATGCTGTGTGCATTCAAATACACACAAAATTTGTTGCTTTCTGTTTTAACTGCACCACACTTCCATTGCCCTGTAACTCATGCCACTGGCTGTGATTAAGCCTCATCTCCTGCTTGTTCTTTCTATAATCTCAGTTGCAAGCCATCTTTATTTCTCTTTTCCCCTTCCTCAACCCTATCACTCTGGTTCTCTCCCCACCCCCCACCCCCGCCAAATTAGTTTAAACCCTCCCGAACAGTTCTATTAAATGTGCCCACTAGGATATTGGACCCCTTTGGGTTCAGGTGTAACCCATCCTTTTTGTATAAGTCATACCTCCCCCAGCAGAGCTCCCATTGTTGATTAAACAATGATTGTGTCTCATTCAATCAGCTCCACTGGCAGCAAATGCCAAGTGATTTCTTGTTTTTGATACCTAACTTTATTATCACCCTATACTATTATCCAACCACCTTAAAATTATGCCCTGGGAAAGTCTCTGGTCGCCCACTCAATCTATACCTCTTGTCCTCCTGTGCTCCAGTGAAAAAAGCCATTGCTCACTCAACAAGACATGCTCTCATCCAAGCAGCATCTCTCTGCATCCTCTCCAAAGCTTTAACATCCTTCCTATAAGGTGACCAGAAATGAAAACATTTCAGGTGTGATCTAACCAGTGTTTTATGGAGCTGCAACATTATCCTCAGTGCTTGTACTCAGTTCCCTGACTAATGAAAGCAACACACCATATGCCTTCTCAACAAACCTCTTAACTTGTGTGGCAACTTTGTGGGATCTAGGGATGTGGGCCCCAAGATCCCTCTGTTCCTCTACACTGCCAAGTATCCTCCCATTACTTTGACTTCAGTCTTCAAATTTGATCTTCCATGGTGAATCACTTCACACTTGTGTTGAATTCCATCTGTCACAGCCCAACTCTGCATTCAATATTCCGTTGTAATCTATGACTACTTTTTCCACCATCCATAACTCCACCAACCTTCGTGCCACCTGCAAACTTACTAACCCACCCTTGCACTTCCTAATCCCAAGTTATTTATAAAAATTAAAGAGTAGGGGTCCTAGAACAGATCCACGTAGAACATGACTGGTCACCGACCTCCAGGCAGAATGTGCTCCATTTACAAACACCATCTACCTTCTAGGGGCAAGCTAATTCTGTATGCACACAGCAAAGATCCCATGATTTTCATTCTGAATGAGCCTACCACAGGGAGCCTCAAACACCTTACAAAAATCTACATACATCATATTCACTGCTCTACCTTCAAGGTACTTTGTCACAACCTCATAAAATTCAATCAGGCTCATAAGGCATGTCCTGCCCCTAACAAAGCTATGCTGCCTATACTTCAGACCATGCTTCTTCAAATGCTCATAATTAATACCTCCAATAATAATTTGCCCACCTCTGGAAAAAAAATCACTGGTTTATAATTCCCAGATTTAGCCCTACTCCTTTTCTTGAGTAACATTTGCCACCCTCCAATCATTTACAACCACCAGTGAGGATGCAGAGGGATCTTGTCAAAGGCGCAGCAATCTCTTCCCTCATTTCCCTTAGTAACCTGGGGACTTGCAATGTTTTCCAGAAGTTCCAGCATTGACATGCTGTAGCACATCAGCCTGTTTTATGGTGCCTTCATAAACAAAGTACCTCTCATTGCTGAATACAGAAGCAAACTATTAAGGACCTCCCTTACCTTTCAGTCCAAGCACATTCTCTCTTTTATTCCTGATCAGTCCCACCATCCAAGCCATTATCCTTCTGTCCTTTTGTTTCCTTAATCCCAGCTCACTAAGGTCTTCTCATGCCCCCTTCTATCTCTCCTAAGTCCCTTCTTAAGCTCCTTTCTGACTGCCTTGCAACTCTCTAAAGCCCTGCTTGATCCTTGCTTCCTAAACCTGAAGTCATCTTTTTCATCTTCTTGACAAGATGTTCCACATCTGTCCACTACAGTTCTTTCACCCTACCTTCCTTTCTCTGCCTCAGTGGAACTAATATTTCCAGAGCCCCATGCAAATGCCCCTTAAAGAATGTCGGCTTTTCTGTTGGGCAGCTTCCTAAATATCCCCTACAGACAGAAACAGGTGAATTGATTATGGGGAGCAAGGACATGGCAGACCAATTGAATAACTACTTTGGTTCTGTCTTCACTGAGGACATAATCTTCCAGAAATAGTAGGGGACAGAGGGTCCAGTGAGATGGAGGAACTGAGCGAAATACATGTTAGTAGGGAAGTGGTGTTAGGTAAATTGAAGGGATTGAAGGCAGATAAATCCCCAGGGCCAGATGGTCTGCATCCCAGAGTGCTTAAGGAAGTAGCCCAAGAAATAGTGGATGCATTAGTGATAATTTTTCAAAACTCATTAGATTCTGGACTAGTTCCTGAGGATTGGAGGGTGGCTAATATAACCCCACTTTTTAAAAAAGGAGGGAGAGAGAAACCGGGGAATTATAGACCGGTTAGCCTAACGTCAGTGGTGGGGAAACTACTGGAGTCAGTTATCAAAGATGTGATAACAGCACATTTGGAAAGCGGTGAAATCATCGGACAAAGTCAGCATGGATTTGTGAAAGGAAAATCATGTCTGACAAATCTCATAGAAATTTTTGAGGATGTAACTAGTAGAGTGGATAGGGGAGAACCAGTGGATGTGGTATATTTGGATTTTCAAAAGACTTTTGACAAGGTCCCACACAGGAGATTAGTGTGCAAACTTAAAGCACATGGTATTGGGGGTAAGGTATTGATGTGGATAGAGAATTGGTTAGCAGACAGGAAGCAAAGAGTGGGAATAAACGGGACCTTTTCAGAATGGCAGGCTCAGTGCTGGGACCCCAGTTGTTTACAATATATGTTAATGACTTGGATGAGGGGATTAAATGCAGCATCTCCAAGTTTGCGGATGACACGAAGCTGGGTGGCAGTGTTAGCTGTGAGGAGGATTCTAAGAGGATGCAGAGTGACTTGGATAGGTTGGGTGAGTGGGCAAATTCATGGCAGATGCAATTTAATGTGGACAAGTGTTAAGTTATCCACTTTGGTGGCAAAAATAGGAAAACAGATTATTATCTGAATGGTGGCCGATTAGGAAAAGGGGAGGTACAATGAGACCTGGGTGTCATTATACACCAGTCATTGAAAGTGGGCATGCAGGTACAGCAGGTGGTGAAAAAGGCAAATGGTATGCTGGCATTTATAGCAAGAGGATTCGAGTACAGGAGCAGGGAGGTACTATTGCAGTTGTACAAGGCCTTGGTGAGACCACACCTGGAGTATTGTGTGCAGTTTTGGTCCCCTAATCTGAGGAAAGACATCCTTGCCATAGAGGGAGTACAAAGAAGGTTCACCGGATTGATTCCTGGGATGGCAGGACTTTCATATGAAGAAAGACTGGATGAACTGGGCTTGTACTCGTTGGAGCAGGGTTCTGAGTTGGATGATCAGCCATGATCATAAATGGCGGTGCAGGCTCGAAGGGCCGAATGGCCTACTCCTGCACCTATTTTCTACATTTCTATGTCTGTTCCCAATTTGCCCTCCCAAGTTCCTGTCTAATAGCATCACAATTCTCCCTCCCCCAATTAAACCACAACACAGGAGTGGAATTTGGCCCAAGTTATTCCATGACTGATTTACTATCCCTCAACCCCATTCTCCTGCCTTTCCTCCTTGTCCTTTTACACCCTTCCTAATCTATCTGTAGCAATGAATTCCGCAGATTTCAAAGAAATTCCACCTCATGTTTGTTTTAAAGGAACATCCTATTCTGAGCTGTGCTCTCTGGTCCTAGGCTCCCCCAGTGTAGGAAACATCCTCTCCACATCCACTGACTCGGCTTTCCAATATTAAGTGAGATTCCCACTCCACCCACACAGTTCAGTACAGCAAATGCTCTGCTCATGACCACAAGAAACTGCAGATGGGAACACAGCTCAGTGCATCATGGAAACATAGAAAACCTGCAGCACAATACAGGCCCTTCAGCTCACAATGCTGTGCCATACATGTACTTACTTTAGAAGTTACCTCAGGTTACCCATAGCCCAAACAACAGGAATTCTGCAGATGCTGGAAATTCAAGCAAGACATATCAAAGTTGCTGCTGCATTCACCAGCAACTTTGATGTGTGTTACCGATAGCCCTCTATTTTTCTAAGCTCCATGTACCTATCCAGGAGTCTCCTAAAAGACCCTATCGTATCCACCTCCACCACAGTCGCCAGCAGCCCGTTCCACGCATTCACCAGACTGCATAAAAAATCTTATCCCAGACTTCTCCTCTGTACTTACCTCCAAGCACCTTAAAACTCTGCCCTCTCATCCTACACTATCAGGTGACCTCCCATCCTCTGTCACTCCAAGGAGAAAAGGCCAAATTCACTCAACCTATTCTCATAGGGCATGCTCCCCAATCCAGGCAACATCCTTGTAAATCTCCTCTGCACCCTTTCTATAGTTTCCACATCCTTCCTGTAGTGAGGTGACCAGAACTGAGCATAGTACTCCATTTGGGGTCTGACCAGGGTTCAAAATAGCTGTAACATTACTTTTGGGCTCTTGAACTCAATCCCACGGTTGAAGGCCAATACACCATATGCCTTCTTAACCACACAGACAACCTGTGCAGCAGCTTTGAGTGTCCTATGGACACAGATCCCAAGATCCCTCTGATCCTCCACACTGCCAAGAGTTTTACTGTTAATACTTTATTCTACCATATTTGACCCACCAAAATGAACCAGCTCATACTTATCTTGGTTGAAAGTCCATCTGCCACTTCTCAGCCCAGTTTTTACATCCTATTGATGTCCCGCTGTAACCTCCGACAGCCTTCCACACTATCCACAACACCCTCAACCATTGTGTCATCAGCAAATTTACTAACCCATCCCTCCACTTCTTCATCCAGGTCATTTATAAAAATCACAGAGATACCAGAGGGACACCACTGGTCACCGACCTCCATGCAGAATATGACCCGTCTACAACCACTCTTTGCCTTCTGTGGGCAAGCCAGTTCTGGATCCACAAAGCAAGGTCTCTTGGATCCCATGCCTCCTTACTTTCTCAATAAGCCTTGCATGGGGTACCTTATCAAATGCCTTGCTGAAATCCATATACACTACATCTACTACTCTACCTTCAATGTGTTTAGTCACATCCTCAAAAAATTCAATCATGGAAACCAGCTTCCGCTCCATGGACTGCCTCAGTAAAGCAGCCACCCTAATCAACGACCCACCCATCCTGAAGCGAAGTTTTTATGGATATTAAAGGTAGAAGTTGATAGATTCTTGATTGGTCAGGACAATAAGGGATTTGGGAGAGGAAATGGATCAGCCATGATGAAATGGCAGAGCAGACTCAATAGGTCAAATGGCCTAATTCTGCCTCTATATCTTATCATAACACTATTCTGCATTGTTATTATTTTCCCTTGTAGTACCTCAATACCTTGTTGTAATGAAACAATTTGCATAGCATATAAAAGTTTTTCCACTGTACACGTGGTGGTAATAAAACAATTTACTTGCAACAAACTGTTGCAAATGTCAAAGATACCTCACGTTCCAGGTTTAAAAGTTGGACGCAAATAACTCCCACAGGAAAGAATACCGCTGGAAGAACTTAAAGCTCTGCAGCACTTACAGAGGTAAAGGGATGGTGAATACTTGACTCAAATGCCTGTATTGGAACTGCTGGTAGCATTTGGAGTGAAGTGAAGATGAATTTTAGTTTTACACATATTGAGGAACAGTTGTCAATGTCAAAGATGACGAATATACTGTGTACAAATAAACACCCTGAAGACAGACAACAGCAAATTCCAACCATTTTTATTTTATCAACTTATACATAAAATTATGTAAGAGACAAAGTTCCTTAAACTGCATATAAACTTAATATTGGTGCTCTAGTAATTAAGCCACTCACACAAAAATGAAATCAGTCCAGTTTAATTCTGTTTCTACAATCGCATTTTTCCATGAAGCATGTGTTGCAGAATACAATAACTCCGAAGAGGTGGGTGGAAGAGTGTCCTTTCATTAAACTATTACAACCATTGCCAAATGACAGTTCTACTTAAACCCTTCTGAAAATCCCTAGTATAAAGCAATATTGATCAAACACGCCATCTCACCTGCTCGTATTAAGAGTGGACTTTTATCTAATTTCACATTTTTATACAAAAAGCTACACAGTGTTACACTTCAGAGTACAATTAAATCTATTATGAATGAATTAGTGCTCTACACAATTACTTCAGATTTTAAAAATCAGAACGGCTATTGCAATGCCACTATAACTTAAGACTACAAGACTATGTGTAAAAAATATCATTTACTGGTCTACTCTACTTCAAAGCAAGCTACATCAGTACAATTACAGAGATTTAAAAAAATAATAAAAATAATTAACAGGCAAGGCTAGAGTTTTTAATGTTCCATCTTCAGCATTCTTTAAAAGTAGGCAGCCGTTTCCAAATCCATTTGCTTTGATACTCGACCACAAGGACCAGAACAAAAAGTTTACTTTGACTGTTCCCATAGGAAACTGAGCTTTTCGTTAGTGTCAGGCACTTTCTGAGATACTAGCCCACCCCTTGAGCCCTCAGCAATTCTACAGGCCAATCACAATGCAAGTTCATTCAGACAGTACAACTGCAGAAAGAAGAAAAGAAGTTATGTGACTACAAATAGAAAAAGTTGACAGATTTAAATGGAGTTGTAAGTTGCAAACCCAAATAGTAAAGGTGATATCTTCCCATACCTTTAAATGATTGCCATACCTATAATGCAGGTTATATTTACAAGTCTGTATCAAACCAGGCCAGCTGATTACTGTCACCAGGAGGAAGGCCATCCATCAAGTCCTGGGCATGTCCAAGGTCTGGGAGCCCATCGACTGGGTACTCAGCACCAGGATGGTGACCACTCATGTCATGTTCCATCATCGGGTCAATGCCCATGGTATCCTGTCCATAGCCGCCTGGGTGGTAAGAACGAAAACTAGGATCTACATTCATGAAAGGGTTTAAGAAAGTGGTTGGGGTAAGGTGGCAAACAAAAAAGGCAGAGAACAAATTAGACAATAAATACATCACATGGAGAAAACATTTCCCTACCTCCCAACACTTCAGCCAAGACAAGACCAAGGCTACATTCCCTGCTCACTTAGTCCATGGCTGAGCTGAGCAGCCTTTCCTCTTACTTCAGTGGCTGCATACACGCATTGTGGCTAACACAGCACCAGTGGAGGATACAGAAAAGGAGAAGCATGGCTGATTAACAGTATTAGCGCTGGAGAATGGTGGCATGGGCAGGAACAGAGCCACAACAGCTGGGTGTATCCTACAGGTGACCAACAAATGTAAGAGAGCAAGGCGTAGGGAGATGCATAGAGAAGAGCAAAACTTAGCAGCGCCGTGAACTGTTTCTAAAGTGTATGCCAGCTAACCTGAGAGCAAAGGGCCATGAAGTTACTTTACAGAATAAAGATAATAATGGCATTTCCACAGGGACTGTGTCCAGATTTTTAAAATACATATTAATGAATCAGACAATCGGGGGGAAAAAAACAATTTCTAAATTTGTAGACACCAAACTTAATACTTGTGAACTTCAGAGGCTGGTGCTAAACTGGAGCAGGATTGTAACAGATGGGCAAACGCACAGAAAAGGTTAGTATGGAGAAATGAGAGGTAGGGAAAATGAAAACGCATTACGAAGGGGATAGCTCTAAAAGGAGAAAGGTCTAATGTCTAAATTCACCCAACTTCAACACTGAATTACAAATCAGATAATTTCAAAAGTAAGCTTACAGTTCACCCGGGGACCAATGTGACGGAAAGCTATAGCAATATGCTGTTTCACAGAAACATAGGAAACCTACAACAGCACGATACAAGCCCCTTGGCCCACAAAGCTGTGCCCTACCTTAGAAATTACCTAGGGTTACCCAAAGTCCTCTCTTTTTCTGAGTTCCATGTACCTGTCCAGGAGACTCTTAAAAGACAAGATCATATCCACCTCCACCACTGTTGCCAGCAGCCCATCACACGATCTCACCACTCTGCGTAAAAACTTACCCCTGACATCTCCTCTGTACCTACTTCCAAGCACCTTAAAACTGTGCCTTTTCGTGCTAGCCATTTCAGCCCTGGGAAAAAGCCTCTGACTATCCAGATGATCAATGCCTCTCATCATCTTGTACACCTATATATTCATTAGTTTGAATATCTTAATCATTTCTGTTTGCTCTTTTTGGAAGTCTATAGCTAAAACACTAACTCCTGGGATAAAGCAGACGTACCATCTGGGCGGTATCCAAGAGGCTCCCCCTGGCTTCCCATGTCAATTCCAAGATCTCCAGTCTGTTTGAACAAAGTTGTAAGAAACATTATATTTGCTATTGCAGATAACCTTCCAAACACTTGTCGATTTTCCCCTGAAGGAACAATGGGAAAATGTGAACCCGCACAATAATATTAACCCGTTGTTTTTAAAAATGCTAAGTTAGCATTCAAAAAGTGAGTGTGCAATCCATGGCCAGTCAGTCCTGGTAACCTTACCTCATTCCAAGCCATGGGCTCAGTTCTAAACAGAGAGCTCGTAAGCTCAACTGACAGACGCTTCTTATAATCTTGTGGCTTGTCTTCAGACATACGGAACAGCACAGCTGCAGCATAGGTAGCTATGGAAAGAGAAGATGGGGTCATACAAACCATTCCAATTTTATCTGCCATATTTAACACACACTGGTGTTCCAAAAAAAACTTTATATCAAAAAAATTATTAAAGATATAACAAACAGACAAGGATGAATTGGCTACCGGAGCTTGCATTATTGTTGACTTCATGAATATTCACCTCAGCATTTCTTAAGAGCAATAACCATTATGCCTTGATTCACATATGGACCTGGCTTAAGTATACCAAGCTCTTTTGGATAAAAAACCAACAGCAGGGTGAAGAATTTCTCAAGAATCCATTGTGAATGACCAAACCATTTTAAGACATGCTTTGTGATACCACAGTTAGAGAAACATCCTCCTTATATCTATTTTGTCCAATCTATTAAGGGTCTTGCTCTTTCATTCTTGTAAACGCCAAAGTAATCTATTTAAATTCTTTGCACCCAAGGATTAGGGACAAAGTGGACCCACTGACTGAATTTTTTCAAAACTTGCTGAGCTCCAGAAGGATAGGGGAAAGATTGGAGGACAGCCAATGTGACTCCCATATTTGAAAAGATAGAAGGCAGGGAACTGTAGGTTAGTGAGTATAACATCTATTGTTTGTCATATGCAAGAGACAAAAACCAGAGGAAATAAACTGAGTACAATCAAACTTGGTCAACATGGCTTTATGAAAGGTTGGAAATTGATTGAGGGTAACCTGTAGATGTCATGCATTTAACTAACAAATGGCATTTGATATAATGCCACATAAGAAGCTGATCCATAAATTAGGAGCAAAGGTACTGGTGAAAGTGGGTCAGCCTGGACTGAAAACTGGCTGTCACAAAGTGAAGTAAAAAATAGGTTCCATTCAGATTGCTAGGATGTAACGAGTGTGCCCAAATGATTGGTTCTTGGCCCTCAATTGTTCACTATATCCATTAATGACCTGAAGGAGGAAATAAAATGCAAGGTTTTCAAAGTTGTCAATGATACAAAAATAGGTGAAAAAGTATACTGTGATAAGAACATTGTGACTGGGCAAAAAACAACTCGCAAACAGAGTTTAATGTGGGGAAATATGGTCATCCACTTCAGTTAGACAAAAAGGCAGATTACTGTTATGGAAAATAATGGCAAATGAGTGGTGAAGCTCAGACTTGAGTACATAAATCACAATACTAACGAGCAGGTCCAACCAGTAGTTCAAGGCAAACAGCCTTGAAACCAGAAGACACAAGAGCAGGATTTTGCCATTTGGCACAAAGAGTCTGCTCCGCCATTTAATCACGCCTGATCCTCCACCCCCCACCCCCGCCCCACTCCCGGGCCTTCCCCCCCCCCCGTAACCTTTGATACCGTGTCCAATTGAAAACCTATTAAGCTCAGCCTTAAATACACTCAACAATCTGCCCTCCACAGCTGCCTGTGGTAACAAATTCACCACCCCCTGGCTAAAGAAATTTGTGTTTCAAATGGACACCCCTCTATCCTGAGGCTGTGTCCTCTTGTCCTAGACTCTCCCACATGGGAAACATCCTTTCCACATCTACGCTCTCCAGCCCTTTCAACATTCGAAAGGTTTCAATGAGATCCTCCCCCCGCCCCCCAAAATCCTTCTAAATTCCAGTGAGTACACACCCAGAGCCAAACGTTCCTCATATGATACGCCTTTCATTCCCAGAATCATCCTTGTGAAACCTCTCCAACACCAGCACATCTTTTCTCAGAGGAGCCCAAAACTGTTTACAATACAGTCAGCCCTCCTTGTCCGCGGGAGACTGATTCTGAGACCCCCCCACCCCCCACCCCACGGATACCAAGAAACGCGGTGCTCAAGTCCCTTATTTAACCTGTCTCAGTGCGGGTGGACTTTAGGACCCAGGGCAGCATAGGACCAGCCGCCTTCAGTGTTTCTGTTCCGTCGACTTATAATACCTAATATATTGTAAGTGTTATGTAAATAGTTGTTATGCTGTATTGTTCAGGGAATAATGACAAGGAAAGAAGTCTGTATGTGTTTGGTACAGACACAATCATCGTAGCTCTTCTGGGAACGCCGATGCCAATTCTCCCGTGATCTTTAAGTTCTTGAGGCTGTAGCGCTTTACATAGCTAGCCAGCCATCCCTGGCACTAACACTTGCACGAATTTCAGCTTCTTTCTGCTTTATTGTACAAATGCTCGATTCGTTCTTACCGACCTTGCAGCTCACTTCGGAATGTGACATGCCACTTTTCAAAAGGTCTAATATTTCTAATAGCACTTTACACTCCCTCTTAGCCTTTGAGGAATTGCTTTGACCACATAATTGCTTTTTAGGAGCCATTTTTTCCACAGAAACAAGGTAGGAAACGAACGAGATGCGAGGTGAACAATTCTCCGAGTGCTAGAGAGAGAAATTCCGGGTTTTCCCGATTCGTGGTTGGCTGAATTCGCACATGCGGAACTCGCGGATAAGGAGGGCTGACGGTACTCAAGGTAAGACCTCACCAGAGCCTTTTAAAGCCTCAGCATGACAACCTGCTCTTGTATTTTAGGCCTCTTGAAATGAATGCTAACATTGCATTTACCTTCCTCACCACTGACTCTAACTACAAGTTAACCTTTAGGCTGTTCTGCACAATGACTCCCAAGTCCCTTTGCATCACAGGTTTTTTGGATATTCTCCCCATTTAGAAAATAGTCACACATTTCTACTACTGAAGTGCATGACCATGCATTTTCTAACATTGCATTTCATTTGCCACTTTCTTGCCCATTCTCAGCCACAATCATACTGAATGGTGGGGCAGGTGGTCTGTTTCTCCTACTATTTTCTGGTGTACTTAAACAGTTAAGCCATTAGCACCCCACAAACTGCAGGAGAATACAGAATCCAATATGCAAGTAAAATTTGCTGGTGAACGCAGCAGGCCAGGCAGCATCTCTAGGAAGAGGTACAGTCGACGTTTCGGGCCGAGACCCTTCGCCAGGACTAACTGAAAGAAGAGCTAGTAAGAGATTTGGAAGTGGGAGCGGGAGGGGAAGATTCAAAATGATAGGAGAAGACAGGAGGGGGAGGGATGGAGCCAAGAGCTGGACAGTTGATTGGCAAAAGGGATATGAGAGGATTATGGGAGGAGGCCTAGGGAGAAAGAAAAGGAGGAGGGGGGAAGCCCAGAGGATGGGCAAGGGGCATAGTGAGAGGGACAGAGGGAGAAAAAGGAGAGAGAGAAAAAGAATCTCTCTTTCTCCCTGTCCCTCTCACTATACTCCTTGCCCATCCTCTGGGCTTTCCCCCCCCCCCGCCCATCACCCTTTCCTTTCTCCCTAGGCCTCCTACCATGATCCCCTCATAACCCTTTTGCCAATCAACTGTCCCGTTCTTGGCTCCATCTGTCCCCCTCCTGTCTTCTCCTATCATTTTGAATCTTCCCCCTCCCACTTTCAAATTTCTTACTAGCTCTTCTTTCAGTTAGTCCTGACGAAGGGTCTCGGCCCGAAACGTCGACTGTACCTCTTCCTAGAGATGCTGCCTGGCCTGCTGTGTTAACCAGCAACTTTTGTGTGTTGCTTGAAATTCCAGCATCTGCAGATTTCCTCGTGTTTGTGAATCCAATATGCAAGTCTAGTGTCATAAATTCCATTATGTCTATTATAGGATCATTAAAGATCACATTACCACACCAGGGGCTTGGAGTTTGATGTGGCAAATTCACATTAATGGGAATCTTGGCTCATTTGGCAGAACAGTCCAATTCACCTTGTTATACTCATTAATAGGCAGCAATCAGTCAGGTCTTTTACAAACAGCCGTTTCCCAACAAACCGAAGACTGCACTCACCAACACCCTCATTTCTTGAGTGCAGTAGCTCTGTCAGCGGAGCGGTTGCTCCTTCAGCCTCAATGGCTTCAGCTGCTTCTTTATCCTGAGCTAGTTCGCACAGCACACCAGCAGCCACCCTCTGGATATTTTCGATTGGGGAGTACAGCAGCTGAAAGAAAACATTTTACCAAAAGGTTATTTCATTCATCGCGAAGATTAAAATTTAAGTAGGCATTTTTGTAATTATCTAATCACCAAATGGATCAGCCAATGTTTGTAATTGACATCTAGACAAAAACACTGCACCCTGATGGGTCTGAGCAGGGCGATGTGAACAAGATGCTTTCTCGTGGGGAGAAACAAGAGCCCACTGTAAGGCACCACTTCTAAAGTAGTTAAGACAGAAGTCATTGTCTCCAAGATTACTGGGCCCTTTTATTGAGTATGATTCCCTGGAATTCTTTGTTAAAGAGTAGTGGAAGTAGAGGCTTTGAATACAAAGACAGAGGCAGATAGGAGTGGTAAATGGGAAGGTGGAGTTGGTTACAATCACATCACCCATTAACTGGCAGACTGGGCTTGAGGGGCTGAGCGGCTAACTGTTTTTAATTCATATGATCAGGTACAATTGCCCAGAGGTACAAGAGTGCAGTGTATGGCTGTTGTAACATACACTTCAGACTGAAACACTTTTTAAAATTGGTTGTGCAGATTTAAGATTTATCACATCACCAGGCATTAAACAATCTCTCAAATAAAATATCCCACTGGTACTCTGTTCAAGTTATCACTTAGCTGAAATCAGATGGATTTTCATACTGCTGTTAATGAGAGCCTGCTGCGTGCATGGATAACCACCTCTGCATACACCGCAGGAATCATGATAACATGCTCAGAAATCAACACTTTTTCAAATTTCACAGAAGACAGGTCATACATATAAAATTGTTTCCTGTAAGTTGGCTCATCACTAGGGGAAAAAAAACTGGTTTACTGCATGAAAACTAATATAAAATTGTGGAATTCTGAGTATATACCAACAGCCAGTGGTCTAAACATGTTCATAACCTTAGATCAGATTGAGGCCCACATGACTAAGGATAAGTTGTCTCGTTTTTATTTAGATATATCTCTGTATTGTGATAAACGTAATAATGGAGAAGCTTCACTCATTCATATGTTTTGGATATGTCCGAGTCTTGGAAAATATTGGAAAGAAGTATTTCAAACCTTGTCGATGCTTTTTAAAGTAAATTCCAAGCCTAATTCTTTGACTGCTTTATTTGGTATTGTTGGAGGAAAGGATATTATTTTGGAGCCATCTGATTTGCACATTTTGGCTTTTATGTCTCTTATGGCCAGAAGGACGCTTTTGCTTAAATGGAAAGATGCAGCCCCTCCTATTCACGTCCAATGGTTACGTGATGTGATGTCATGTTTAAATTTAGAGAAGATTCGATGTTCAATCTTTGAATCTAATCAAGACTTTCAAACATTGTGGGGACCTTTTCTGTATTATTTTCAAAACCTTTGATTTGCTGTTGAAGCGCAGATGATGACCAACAATCTTTCTTTTTTTTAAACTAATCAGCTTCGGTCTTAGTAGTGGGTTAGTTTTTTTCTATACAATAAAATTATTATTTTTCAATGTTACGAACTAATTGACTTATATGAATATAGGGTAAGGAGTCTATATGCGATTTAGTTTAATGTAATGATATATATGTATTTTTTCCTGTACTCTGTATTCTTAATATATAAATTAATAAAAAAAATTGGAAAGATCAGATTGAAACATGATCAATCACTGATGTCTGGACAAGCTTGGTGAATCAAATTCAGTAAGACTGGTGGGACAAAATGTAGTCAATACATTTAACGAGGAAGACCAAAAGGTTCAGCACCTTATCCATGGGTTCCATTCCACTTCCGCACTTTGTTGACACCATCCACACAGTTTGGATTAGCACCAGGGAGTGCAATATAACTGTACACCTGCTTATTCTACAAAGCTTGCACAGTCTACACCTGAACCATGCTGGCCACCTGGTCCTGCCAGAGGATGCCACCATTCATCCACCAACCCAGTGACGAATTCAAACTTTACAGGAGCATATGATAAGGGAAAAAAATTACCTGGACAAAGAGTGGAATGGTATTAAGTCCTCTAATAACAATCCTGTTGTGAACATCACGGGCAAGAATATGAAGGGCTCCAGTACAACCTTCCACAATTTCCTCCATTCGCACTCCCTCCTACCAAATCAAAATCAGAAGTTGTAACCATATACTCCCATGATTTGGAATATACTTTTAAGCGTGTTGAAAGATAAACTCACCACAAACTGCTGCTGTGTACCTCCCATCGATGTACGGCGCTGAGTATCCTGGTGTGCTCTCACTAACAGTTGAACCAACCTCGGAATAGCACCTTGCTCACGAAGTGGAGCATGGTTAGCTGGACACAATGCCAAGTTGCGGATCAGACCAACAGTAGCCTAATCAAGGCAGAAATCAGGAAGCCAGAATGTACATAACCATGGTTAAGTGAAGCTCCCAAATCTCTCAGTAACAATATAATGCTTCAAGCAATACAGTTTCAAATATCCCCACTGGGCATATTAAGTATAGCTGTATTCTCAGTTGCTAGCTGAATTTCATGCAGTAAATTTGTGGAAAGGATCGTAAAGCAAATGACATTATGGAATGACTCATGTCAAGTTTGATGCTATAATGGACTTCGTGAAGTAAAGCTCACTTATACCACAACTGAAGAGGTAAAATCTCAAAGAATAAAATTAAGTGCAAGAATGAGAAATCTAGTCCTATCTGATGTCTTACTGGCTAAACATGGAAAACACGAGGTATCAAATTTACTGGCACCTAATACTTGTTGGGCTGTGTGTAGCTCAGTTTCTGAAGCCGAAGCTCAAAGACCAGGAAAGTGCGAACTCAATTCCCAAGGGCAACTGCTGTACAGGCAGAGCAAATTCTGATAGAAACTCATGGTCAATATTTGTTCTTAGAGATCCTCATGGCTAATTCTTGTCCATAGAGATGGAAGTATTCACAAGTACAGCCCAACCACAAAACCCCGATATTTGGAGAGATAAATCCTCTGACAGCAAGTCTTTGGTGAAACAGGAGACTTTCATGGTAATAAGTATGAAACCGATTCCGCAAGTAGAAATCTTAAACCAAAAAATGGACAGAGGGCAGAGGCTGCAAAAGCAGTATATCCTATTTTTAAATTAGTACCTCAAAGGGTAGCAGTCATGCTCTATTGCAGAAATTTAAGGGGACAAGAAACTATTGTCATAAAATGCAATAGCATGGAAAAGCAGCACTGTCAAGAGCTTCATATGCCCTCAAGGGTGAACAAAATCCTGCGAAACTACTTAATAGCAAATAGTCATCCCCAAGTCAGGAATATTTCTTTCAACATTACTGAAGCACCTGCTTTAGAATCTAGCTACTCAATCTAAGCTCAACAAGATCTAACTAAACTTAGAATATTTGATACCCGACTCAAACCTGCTATATTCTCTGGTTCAGGTCAGTTTTTTTTTCATATCTAACTCTCTAATATGATTTTCTTATTGCTGTCAGGATATGTGCATGTTGGCTAACACCTTTCCTATATTAAATCAGTGGCTATATTTCATTCCTTCATTGGAAAATCCTAAAGAAACACCTTATAAACACAAGCCTTATTTTCCAAAACATAGATGGTGCACATAGATGAATGAAAAATTCATCTGTAGGAAATTACCTTAATCAGAGGCCAGTGAGATGGAGGATGCAGGAGTTTAACTACTACAGGAAGCCCATAATGGAGTCGGACAGCATTTTGGGCCATCTCTGCATCTTGGTGCCTACTTGTTAAATGACGAAGGGCACAAATGGCAGGTTCAGTGATATCTTCTCGGTCACCAGCTCGAAGGACAGTGCGGACCAAAGCCTCAATACCTCCAACTTGACAAACCATCATCTTGTTCTTGTAGTTGTTACATGTCAGATTGGAGAGAATACCTGCTGCACATGTCACAACATTGATATCATCTGATCCCAGGAGCTGAACAAGTGTCCCAAGAAGACCTTCCATTCCCTCCTAACAAAATAAATATTAAAAGATGCTTGAAAGTAATTCAACAGGAGCCCTTAAGATATCTGAATTACCAGAAATAATCAGAAAACACCAGATACTGTGACACGTTGGACTACCTATTCAACATTAATCCCTGGTTAAGTATGGCCAATACAATCAACTAAATGTCCACATTTTGAAATCTAACTCAATTGCACTGATATACAGATACTGATTTAGAAAACAATTAATGTTCAGCTTTAAGAATTATTCTTATGAAAGCTATGAAACCCAAGCTTCCCTTTCACACTTAAATCAAAATTAATTCATTGTTACCTGCTTAGTAGCAGCATCTGACAGATTCCTCAAGGTCCAGAGGCAATTCTGAACAAGTCGCTGACTTGGGTCTGTAAGGTGCAATCCAAGGGCCTGCATTCCACCTAGAAAGGAGTGCAAAATAATGAAAATGTTATCGACCTGCCTGAAATCACAGGAATAACAGCAGAGCAGCTGAGGCACTCACCAGCTTCCACTATTGCTGGCTTATTGCTGGAGCAGACAGACAGCACCTTGAGTACACGGCTGGTGGTCCACAACAATTTCTCATAGGTGTAGGTTCTCATGATGTTGACAAGTGCCTGGGGCCCTCCACTTGCCAGAATGATCAACTACAGAACAAATAAGGCCTTTAGTGTAAATGTGCTAAGACATGGCTGCTTTCTGCTTTATTATTAAAGCACTTACTTTGCTTTCTTGGTTGCCATATGCCAAAATCTGAAGGCAATCTGTCGTGATGGCCAGAAATTTGACATTGGTCTTATTTAGCAAGGCAACCATTTTCTGCAACCCGCCAGCCAAACGCACTGCCATCTTGGCTCCTTCCTGGTGCAGCAGAAGATTGTGAAGGGTCGTTATAGCGTAGAACAGAACAGAATCCACTGGAGATCTACAAAAATTAATCCAAGTTTATCTGTTAATGCTACAATATTTAAGTGAGAACTTGGATTCAATAGCCCACCCAAGTAGTTTTTGAGGTCTACATTCCCCCCCCCCAGTGAACATTCATTGAAGTTGTAAAGTGATACAAAGTGTCCATTTTCTGCCTTGTGTGTGGCATAAGGAGCAAACTAGAAAAGGCCTACACTGACATGGATGGCAGAGTTACAAAAATGATGCATTATAAGATATACTTATCATCCACAAGAAACAACAAATACAGTTCTATAGTTTTGGTTTAAAGTAGTTTTAAACTAATACCCACCCCAGCATTTTCACCAGAGCAGGGATGCCTCCAGATTTGAAGATGGCCAATAAGCCTTCACGATGATGTGACAGATTATGTAATGTTCCAGCTGTGCAGCGTGCAGTTTCTACATCATTAGTGTTCTGCATGGTACGGACAATAGCAGATACCATCTGAGGGGACCGCATAATGGCATGGCGAGAGGCTTCTTTCTTCGACAGCTGATGGACCATCACAGCAGCTTTATTTACCACAACCTGGAGAAATACAAATTAAAAAGATATTTGCATATAGTAGATGTAGACTTCAAATTTCAATTACAATTAAATTAGAAGTTTATGGATCAGTAGCAACTTTAGACTGCGAAAAATGAGGAAAGTGCAAGACACATATATTCCAAATAAGAAGAAATTTTCGAATATAAGGAGGACACTACCGTGGCAGACAACTGAAGTCAGAGCCAAAATAAAAATAAGAGAGAGGGCATACAAGGAAGCCAAAGCCAGTGGGAAGACAGACGATTGGGAAGGTTATAAGAATTTGCACAAGTAAACTAAGGAGGTGATTGGGAAGGAAAAGATGAATTATGAAAGGAAGCTGGCGACTAATATCAAAGATGATACTAAAAGCTTCAAATATATAAAAGGTAAAAGAGTTGAGGGTAGATATAGGACCAACAGAAAATGACCACTGGAGATATTGTAATGAGAGACGCAGAGATGGCAGAGGAACTGAATGCATATTTTGCATCAGTCTTCACAGTGGAAGACACCTTCAGTATACCGGACATTCAGGAACGTCAGGGAAGTGAAGTATGTGCAGTGAAAATTATGACTGAGAAGGTACTCAGGAAGCTTAATGGTCTGAGGGTGGATAAATCACCTGGGCCTGATGGAATGCACCCTCGGGTTCTAGAGGAAGAAGCTGCAGAGACTGCGGAGGCATTAACAATGATCTTACAAGAATCGACAGATTCTGGCATTGTACCAGAAGACTGGAAAATTGCAAATGTTACTCCGCTATTTAAGAAGGGTGGGAGGCAGCAGAAAGGAAACTGTAGACCTGTTAGCCTGACATCAGTGGTTGGGAAGTTGTTGGAATCAACTGTTAGGGACCCCTGAAGTTCAAAGTTTTTTCTGTATGGTGTCTTTTCTAGGTCATCCCTGGGTAAATTAATCATTGTAAATTGTCCTGTGATTAGGATAGGGTTAACTGGGTTTGTCGGGGGCTGCTGGGGTGGCATGACTCTAAGAGCTGGGAGGACCTACTCTGTGTTGTATAATTAAATAAAATAAATAGGTTATAAAGGTTCCTTTACCTGGTCCTCATCATTGAGCAGTTTTGTCAGCTCAGGTATAGCTCGTGTAGCCAGTTCTGCATCATCCTGATAGTTAATTAGGTTAACAACAGCATGCTTCAGCATCTGTGAAGGTTCAGCTAAGCGTTGCACATTGGTTGGATGTGCTGCATCAAACTGTGTGGATGGGATCTGCATGCCTTCATCTAGTGTTTCAGGGAACATGGCAGCACGAACCCGCTGGGCTCTTGTCATAGCATACTGTCCATCAATATCTAAGTCACAAGAGAACATAATAACAATTGGGAAGGAAAAAAATCAAACTTGTGAAACAGCTAAATGTAACTATGAATCACTATTTCAACCAGTACTAACTAAATGAAAAGTATGAAGTCATTCCACTGCACCATGGAACATCTGAAGAACAAGACAATTAATTATTTCAATTCACTGGAATCTAATTCTGTATCACTGACTATAGCAGTAGCACTTAAAAACATTTGAGGAATCATACTTACCAGTTACTTGTTCTGGTGTGAAGGACTGGGAGAAACCCTGCTCCCATTCATACAGCACGTGACTGGTATCCACTTCCTCCTCTTCTGGATTACCCTTGCCACTTAGTGAAGGAGCAGTAGTCGTGGCCCCAGAATGGATGCCTGAATCCAAATATGACTGCTGCTGCCAGTGACTGACCTGGGCTTTACGATCTGGTTCCATGGCCATATCCAGTTCCATCAAATCAGCTGTTGCCCAAAGTAGAAAAAAGTGAAGATTTTATTTACAATGCATTGTTACTTAATGTACCTCAGTATAATTAGCTCAGAGTATCTCCAGAAATGTCAGCACTTCATGGATCTACGTACAATTAGTCCCAACAAACCAGGACAAATTGTTGGTCCTCCCTTCATTATGCATACTACCATGGGTGCAATACCTACAAACCAGCAAACCGATCGGCACAATGACAACATGCAGATCTACCTCAAAATCTCAACATATTACCGGGGGCTTATCTGACTTTCAGACTTCAATAAATGTATTTCTACGTCATAAGGTTAGATGAACAATTAACTAAAATTAACTTAACTTAGTCTTATTAACTAAAGCCAGATCTTTAGGGACTGGAAAGGGTAGCCCCTTTCACTGGGGAAAAGCAGCGAATGATGAAACAATCATAAAATGGAGATGCACATTACCATTACTGGATGATGGGAAGCTGACACAGATGGCGCCTGGGGCTGATCATCCATCTCATCAAAGGGCACAACAAGATAGAGAGGCCAAGTGGCTGACTTCTGCTCCGATGTTCTAAAGTATAAGTTCTGCTGGTTCAAACCAAAACCCCTTCCCCCAACCCGCACCAACGTGCCAGCTATCAGCTAAGTATTCATGCTGTTATGCCCCACACTTGACTCACCAAGCTCACAAACCTCCCACTCACCCAAAACTTAGTGTCTCCATTCCCCACTTTAGTCAACACAGTGGCATTGCCAGTAATGCAGCTTTCACACACCTCCAGCAACTTCAGTTCAATCCTGACCACCGGTACCTTCGAGTTTGTACTCAGTAGCATGAGTGTATGTAAACTGCATTGACAGAAGCAACTTAAAAAAAAATCCACAACCTGTGACCAGCTGGTTTCCCGGTATGTTCTAGTTTCCTCCCACATCCTAAAGACATGATGGTTGCTAACCCTGGAGAACCTGGGGCTGGGGTCGGGGGGGGCATCTGAATTATGAATTCAGCAGAATTGATCATATTACTGAGACCTATTATAGATTCAATGAGCTGAACTGCTCTTTTTACAGTTGTAAAATACAATGAAGCTGCATTTCATAGTTCCTAATGGAGCAATTACAAATTACCACCCATTTGTCTCAGGTCTCCCAGCCCTTGAAGCCTTAGAGGCTCACCCACTGACAGCATATAGGCATAGTATATCAATACAAGTGAATCTACTTAAAGCAACTGAAATCCTGAAAAATTACATACTCTGGAACTGAATTATCTCTAATCAGAGAAACCTAACATTTTGACTAACAAACTGCTTTCATGCCAAAATCAGTGGCATATGTATATGTAAATTGATTGACAGAAACTCTTTTTTTAAAAATCAATAATCCTACCTAGCTTTCCAGGCAACAAGTGGCACACAGATGATCCAGGCAGCAGCAGTCAGTACGCAGAATTAACCAGTCCAGCAAGCAAAAATATGTAAATGTATCAAACCTCCAACTGACTGATTTTAATTGTATAATTGTTGAAGAAACGGAAAGGTTGCAAAGAGACTTGGTTAGTTTAGCAGAGTGGGCAAAGAAATGGCAGATGAGATACAATGTTGAGAAACGTACAGTTGTACATTTTGGAAGAAGAAATAATCCGACAGATTATCATTTAGATAGGGAGAAAATTCAAAAATTGGAAGTGCAAAGGGACTTGGGGGTCCTCGTGCAGGATACCCTAAAGGTTAACCACCAGGTTGGATCAGCAGTAAGGAATGCGAATGCTATGTTGGCATTCATTTTAAGAGGAATAGTGTGCAGGAGTAAGGAGGTGTTGATGAGGCTCTATGGGGCACTGGTAAGACCTCATTTGGAATACTGTGTGCAGTTTTGGGTCCCCTATCTTAGAAGGGATGTTTGGATGTTGGAGAGAGTTCATAGAAAATTTACAAGGATGATTCCTGGAATACAGGGGCTAACATATGAGGAGCGTTTGTCGGCTCTTAGACTGTATTCATTAGAGTATAGAAGAATGAGAGAGGATCTCATAGAAACATTTCGAATGTTGAAAGGGTTGGACAGAGTAGATGTGGAAAGGCTGTTTCCCTTGGTGGGTGAGTCCAGGAGAAGAGGACACAGTCTTAGAATTTGAGGGTATCCATTTAAAACAGAGATGAGGAGAAATTTTTTCAGCCAGAGGGTCGTGGATTTGTGGAATTCATTGCCACATACAGCTGTGGAGGCCCAATCAGTGAGAGTGTTTAAGGAGGAGATTGACAGGTATCTATTTAGTCAGAGTATCAAGGGATATGGGGAAAAAGCTGGAAATTGGAACTAGATGGGAGAATAGTTTAGCTCATGGTGGAGTGGCAGCGCAGACTTGATGGGCCAAATGGCCCACTTCTGCTCTTTTGTCTTGTGAAGATATGGGGCACAAGAAGCCAAAAAATTCTGTACCTGATGTAGTCATCTCTTCAGCTCAATTCAGCCTTAGCCTTTTACTTCCAATCCCTGAAATACAAAAACAACAGAATAACTACCAATTACAAGTAGAGAATACATGTACACCAATGATCAGTGGAGCCCAACTTTAATCTTTGCCAGGACTCAGAACAGGATTCAAGGAACCATTGAGAATCACTTGTCCTGCAATCCAAACAAATTCACCTTGTTGCATTCAACACACTCAGCCTGGCCTTGGGTGATGTCTGAGCATTTTTGCCATCACCGTGTGGCTGTCCTTAATGCTCTGGTTTCTTCCTACATCCCAAAGACATGACTGAGGAACTCAGCAGGCCAGGCACCATCTATGGAAAGGAGTAAACAGTAGATGTTTTGGGCCGAGACCGTTCATCAGAACACATCTCATTGCATCAGCAGCAGTTATGACTTTGGACAAGTATATGAACAACACCCTAGACCACATCAACAAGACTATGGGCAAAATATAAAGTTCAATATTGCGTAAGTATATAATGCATCCTCATTAAGATTTAACTGATAGCCCATCACTTCTACACAATTCTCCTGATTTGATAGATTATGTTATATACCAAAATATTAAAGCATAGCGAACAGATAATCAAAATTGTGGTAAATAAATGCTTGCTTGGAGGTTTAATATTTGCTAAACAGTTTACACTAGCCTTTACCAGTTTTATAAATATCATTTTTGTACATTGACAAATTATAGTTCTGATAGAATTATTATACTGACATTTGTCACATTTTAACACAAAGCAAAATCCGAAGCAGCATTTGTGAATGCCCCCAACATAGAAGGGCCAATAAAAGTCCATAGATATATACAAATGAATCCAAAATAGTCTCCGTGGAGTAGGGTTTTACTCACAGGTACACAGTTGGCAAGGTAAATGCATTCTTTGAATGATAAAAATTGTATTTTTTATTAAAAGATGCCCTTAATGCAAAATTTTTTTCCAAGTAAAAAAAACAGGATTTTTTCTACAAAAACTAGACTCGGGACTATGAAAAGTCTCCAATTTTTGTAACCTCCAACATTCTCAAGCTCCACATAAACTTAAGACTCAAGTTAACTATTTGATCTCTCAATAAATGCTGCCTGGTCCACTGTATATATCACATCATTTCTGTTTTCGTACTTTCACCATCTGCATTTATTTTTGCTTCAAACAAACCATTCCATTAGAACGCCATGAAAAAAAAACAAAATTTGGGAGGAAACAAAAGATCTGCTTACATTATTCAAAATAATGACCAGAATTTATTAAGTTTGACTAATGTTATGAACCAAATTAAACTGCACTACCAGTTCAAATGAAGGCCTTTAGGATCACCAAGACATAAAAGATATGCAGTTGACTTCAAAGTGTACCATCAGTTTAAAAAAAAAGGGTACATGGCATGCTCAATAATTTAGTAATTGAAATACACAAAAATACCTCAAATATGCTGATCATTAACTACTCATTTACACTGACTCCAAATAGAAGCTGTCATTTCAAAACGGCTATTCAATGGACCACCTGTAAATTAAAAATGAACTGTAACCCTCAATCTACCTCAGTTTTTTTGCACCATGTCTACCTGCACTATACGTTTCCTGCAACGAACACTAGATTGTGCAGTACTTTCCCATTTTACTAAGTTAATTAAGTTCTTCAATCCACCCATACAGATAATTTCATATCAAATTTTTCTTCTATATAATAAACCAATTCCAATATTAATCTTTACTCCACCCACATTCTCAATTCTCCTAGATTCTACCACCCACATTTAAGGGCAATTTACAATTGCCATTAACCAGCAGTCATGTCTTTGGGACGTAGGAAGAAACCAGAGCACTGAGGACAGCCACATGGTGATGGCAAGAATGCTCGGAATTCACCCAAGGCCAGGAATGAACCTGGGCACAGGTGCTGAAAGACATTATTGCCCTGTTCTCAGCAGCACTGTCATCTCCCCCCCCCCATTAATAGTCTACATCACAATGTTTTGAAGTCTGAAATGATTTTAATAAATCAATTTTGAAGCAGGTTTTAGTATTAGTTTTTACATGAAGGGGAGTGAGAAGAATCACCAGGTTGACTAATTATGGGGAGAAACTGAATAGGTTGTATGTGGTTCAAAGGGAACCCTGATAATGGAAGACAGTAGATGGTGAAAGTATTTTCCCTTATGGTTGGGGTATCAGAAACAAGAGGCATCATCATAAGGTGAGAGGTGAAAATTTAAATATACACAATTACAGTTGACCTTCACTAATCTGACTACCTGTAATCTGGTTCCTTCGATAATCCAGCACAGATTTCAAATTTTCCGCACAACTGTAATGTCAAATTTCCCAGCCCAACGTACCAATCTGCTGACAATTGTTTTGGTTGCGCTAGATCTATTCACATGTTGGTGCGCTCTTGTAAGCACAGACAGGCGATTCCTGCATTAATAACATTTTCGTGAGGTGCGGCCGCCCAGTATCCGCCCACCTGCCAGCAGTCGGCACTGCCCTCCGGCGTCGCCCAACGGGCACTCTGTTCTCTTCTGCCTACGACTTCAGATCAGACCCGCTGAATTTAAGCATATTACTAAGCGGAGGAAAAGAAACTAACAAGGATTCCCTCAGTGACTGCAAGTGAAGAGGGAAGAGCCCAGTGCCGAATCCCCGGCCGCCTGGCAGTCGTGTGAAGTGAGGCGTATAGAAGACCTCCTTTCTCCAACTTCCGCTTCTGCTCACCCAGATGTGTTGCCACCAACATCAACAGTTTTTGGAGAAACTGTCGTGCCAGTTTCAGCACCAGTTCCTGATGCTTCACTCATTTTTCAAGATGAAGACGTTGATGATCCTGACAACCCCACACTTGCAAACATGTAACTTTGCCTGAAGGTATATTAAACATCTTACTTTAGAAGTGCTCAACTGTTCTGTACAAGTTAATTCCTGTATGTTTACCTGCACCCTTTATTTTATCTGTGCCTGTACAGTATATTACTTCACTAAAATTTCACTTGCTACTCATTTAATATTTCTGTTTCATTATCTAACTTGTACTGATTTACATGATATTTTAATGGTATGATGAGGCAGTTAGCTGTTGCTTAATGTGATCCTCCTGTAATTCGACATTTCCACTAGTCCAACACTCTTCAGGTCCCAATGGTGCCGGATTATAGACGGTCGACCTGTACTACACTTAGGCCTGTTAGACAAACAAATAGGCAAGGCAAAAATGTCAGCATTTACATTGCGGGTCAAAGGCCTGTTACTGTGCTGTACAGCTATGACTAAGATTATCACTACAACCAGTGGTAATTCTATACTGCACACGCCATAAACGTAATACTCTGGAAAATATCACCAAGCTATCCTTTTCACATAAGTATTCTGCTTCAGTTCATGACTTGGAAAAATACACACCTATGGAAGGGAAATTCAAACACAAACTAATCGAATTCTCTAACAAGAGCCAATTTAGTAATAAATTTGACAACACAAGTCTTTTCACCTAATGAACAATCGTGTCAATCTGATAAACCCATCACTAATTAATCTGCAACTGATCAAGGTATCAGTCTGGTGGAAACTGCTTCAAATCATTTTATTCATTATCTAAAGAAGCTGGTAACTTGAAACGCGTACAGATTTCATCACCAGGCACAGAGGTCAAATATTTGACTTCCTCAAACATTGAGTCTGCAAATGTGATCCTGTCTTTAGGTCGAGGAGGGAACAACTCCTCTGGTGTTTTACAAAATTTTGTTATCCTACTTAAAACTCACTAACTTCTGTTCAGTATGTGCAAATGGAAGGATATATAACAGAACAGTACAGGTCCTTCAGCCATGAATTCTGTATCAAAAATGTGATGACAGTTCAAACTGATCCAATTTGCCTACCGTGATCTATATATTCCTCCATTCTGACAGTTCATTTGCCTAACCAAACACATCAAATGTCAAGGATCAGCTTTATTCATCATATAGATTTACAGCTATTAGCAATTTGCTGGTGTGGTGTGACATGCAACAAAACACAGCATTCAGCAACGATAAAAAATGTGTTTTAAAAAAAGTTAAAGGAAAGATACAGAATAAAATGTGCATAAATAAATAACAGCATGTATTTGATATGCAAACAATATTGTTCTGTTTCTACCATCTTCCTGGCAGCCACATTCCAGGCTTGCATCAAAAGTCAATTTTAAATTTTATCCCTGAACATGTAGCACCTTTATTCCTTCTACCAAAGTGTGTAACTATACTATATTTTAACCTGTACTATACTCCACCTGCCACTTGTTTCCCCATTCTCCCAATATGTCCAAGTCCTTCTGCAGACACCCTGCTTCTTCAACACTATCTACCCCTTCATATTGTTGTATCGTCTGCAAACTTGACCACAAAGCCATTAATTCTGTCATCTAAATTGTTGGAACTTGTCACTGACAGCTAGCCAGAATAGGCCCCTTTATTGACACTTCCTCCTGCCAGTCGGCCCATCTTCAATAAATCCTGCTATCTTTCCTGCAATTTGTACTAATAGAATTTAACAAATGCAAAAGACACTTGTATTTTGTTTTATATTTTTAGTCACTCAATACTGTATGGCAATAAGATTTGGATTCAGGCCACCACATCAATTGGATTGGCAGTATCTCTCCCTAGGAAGCAAGTGCATTCATGACTGTTGTGCTAAGCACAGCTCAAACTTCAACTAATGATTTGCACTGCTGTTGGCAGTACCTTACATGACAATGAAGGATTAGAGATGTTAGCTAAATCAGCTAGTTGAGACCAACAATACACGGTCAACCTCAGCAAACCAAGGAACCGCTTACAACTTCAGGAAGGCGAAATCAGGAGAACACTCAACAATCTTTCAAATGGTCAGCAGTGGAAAGGATGAACTTTGAGCTCCTCAATGTGAACATTTCAAGAGATCTCTCATTGGCCCAATACATTGATGCAATGAAGGCAGCACACTAGCAAGCTCTACCTAATGACAGAATAATTGAGGAAAGCATTCTGACTGGAGGCTCCAATGCACAATATCACAAGAGGCCATAGAGGGTGTAGACTTCATCACAGGCACAACCCTTCCCACCTCAAGCTGACAATATCCATCACTAAGGACCCTCACCACCTCTTCTCACTAACACCACCGAGGAGATACAGGAGCCTCAAGACCAACATTCAGTTTAGGAACAAATTTTTTCCTCTCATGCCCATGAACACTACCTTTTTTTGCACTAATATTGTTGTAATTTCTAGATTTTTATGGCTTAACTCTGTACTGTTCTCACAAGACTATTTCAGCATGTCAGTGATTATCAATCTGATTCTGAGCTTCATTTCCATCGCTGCTTTCTATGCAAACTGGATGACTCAAAGCAAATCAGAAGAGGTTAAATACAACAGTAGGCAATGAAAGTAAATATTGAAAGTACAAACGTACATGCATATCTGACTAAAACCAGTACAGTGGTCACCTTTCCACTTACTAGCAGCTCAACACCAGCTACATGTCTATCACTCTGGTGTTTAAATTTACGAAAACATTTTTAGAAGTGGGTGGTGGGGAGGGGTATTCGGTCTCAGAAGTGGGGAGGGGGAATGAGCGGAGGGTGTAGTGCAAGAGAAATAGAATTCACTGGTTTTTATAGAGCAATTACATCACACAGGAAGGCACTGGTCTGTCATGTCTATATTGGCTTGAGGCAACAACAATCAGGCTAGCCAGATTTCCTGCCCTCTCCCTATTCCCATGCAAATTATTTCCTCTCAGGTTTTCAACCAGCTCCATTTTGTATGGTACAATGCTATCTGCCTCCACTACCATTACTGGCAGTGTAAGTGTAGTTATAAATTAAGTTTTGGCCCAAAGTACAGAGTTTCAAAACTTGGAAGTTTTGAAATTGCTTGTCTATTTGTTACACCAGTTAAAACATAGCCATCATCCAAATGCACATTTTCACTGCTCCACGTATCTATGCATATAGTGATACCATTTTCCAGTTGATTCAAATAGCCAATGAAAATGTCTAACCAGCAGGCATACTTCAGCAGAGACAAGTCCCCAGGAAGAACATGTTACTGGGATAGTGAGCCTGGGCGAGCAGTGTTTCAATAGCATGCACATTTGACTAAAGCCCAATTTATACTTCTGCATCAAATGTACGCCGTAGCCTAACGCACACCTCTCCCAAAATGTAACAACGCGTCGCAGCAACGCAGACCGCAACGACTGTGATTGGTCCGTTTGGTAGCATCGCATTTCCTCTTACGCATTTCCGGTTGCTGCTGCTTCTCCGCCATTTCAGAACTGAGAGAGAAGAACTCTTGTTCAACATTTATTAGCTCCAACTGCAACATGATGCGCTCAGTTTCAGTCGCCATTGTTTGGAGTACAGGAAGAAACTCAACACAGTGGCATAGAAACCCCACCGCCAACGAGCGTTTTGGCAGTGAATTGCAGAGCGACGCGGACACACCAGTACACACGTATAAATGCTCACAACGGCGTAGGCCACTTGTGTAGGCTACCACACAGCCCGTACGCACAAGTATAAATCAGTCTTAATCTGTCAGACAGCATCAGGACTACAAATGGCTTCGATATCTGCATTAAAGGAGGAAAACAAGAGGCAGAATTCCCTCATACCTGCTGTCAAAACATCACAAGCAGGATCACCATCAAAATAACTTAATTGATGCTTGTAGCTAGATTATCAAACTGTCACACTTTGTTTACATGCTAAATGTAAGAATTCTGCAGACTGATTTAAAAAGCACCAAACCAGCCAAACCAGTCATACTTTATTCTACAAGTCAGCCATGATCGAGCGGGAACGTCAGGCTGGACAGTTGAATGCTCCTCTTGGGGATGTGGGAAAAGCAGGGATCTCTGACGCCCGATGACTTAACCTGAAGCTTCGAACACTCTGCCTTAAGGAATTGGCGCTGAAACTGAATGAACTTCAGATCATTCGGGAGGCTGAGGGGGTGATAATTATGAATTTTACATTGATAGGCATGAAAAACTCCTGTTTGATCTCTCCAAATTCTCCAACATGTGATTTCTATACAGAGGGGTCAAGCTCAAAATACCTGAAAATAGAAGAACCAAGCCTAATAAGCATTTGAAAGTATGCATGGCTTACTTGACTTAAGTCGATATAAATTCCCAAATCAGCACATACTTCTATCACAACTTATTACCAGCTATTACTAATTCAGTCAGATCTACTTTAACATGGCAGTTCCTTTTATCTGACATTTAAAAGGTAATCATGTTTAGATCTTAAAATCAGTTTCACCCCCAGTTTTGAATTCCACTGCAAAAATCTCTCCACACCCTTATTAATCACCATCCACAACTCCAATGTACAGATTTAATTTCACATAGGTTACTCACTCAGCAACAAATGCTATACAACCATTCAAAATTATCAACTTACTGGACATTAATCATAATTTTTCAGTGAAGTAATACACTCAACTCAATCAACAGACAGATTCAAAATAAATGCAAATAAAGATTACTACAAGACTGAGTAATCATTTTGTTATGCATGTGTTCTCCCAAAAGGAAATGGCACAATAGTCTCAGATACTGATTAGTCATGAGGGCAGATAGAAACATTTATTCATTCTGTCACAGATATGACTCCACTGCCAAGTCAGGTATTTATTGCCCTTAATTGCAATGAACCCAGGTTTTATGCTATTTGTTAAACCTAACAATATACTTGACAATTAAGAGCCAAAGATATTAAGCATTCGTTCTCTTAACATTCCCTTATTGTCAGCAACATTGCCATGATAATCAACATACCTACATTTCAGCACTACAAACATGAAAAAAGGTAACACAAGTTTGATTCATTAAAAGAAATGAACACTGCTCTACAATAACATATACACTATAGCTAAGTTTTCTATTTTGTCTCCAGAACATGAACCCCAATATATATCCCAAAGTAGTACTCTAAAGACAGGATGATGCAACCATGGCTGTTAAGGGAAATCAAAAACATTAAAGCAAAAGAGGGGGCAAGAGAGAAAAAATTAGTTGTAAGTTACAGGATTGGGAAGCATTTAAAATCCAACACAAGGTAACTAAAAATGCCATGAGAGAAAAGATGAAACTTGAAGGTAAGCTTCCCAACAATATCAAAGAGGATTATCAATTTTTTTAATATATGGATAAAGAGTAAAGAGAGGTGACAGTAGATATCAGACCACTGGAGAGGTCATATTGGTGGACAAGGAAATGGCAAATGAACTGAATAAGTATATTGCATCTGTCTTCAGTGTGGAAGACACTAGCTGTATGCTAGAATTTTGAGAGTGTCAAGGGTAGAAGTGAGTGCAGTTGCTATTACTAGGGAGAATGTGCTTGGAAACTGAAAGGTGTGAAGGAGATGAGTCACCTGGGCCAGACTGTGTACACCCAGGGTTCTGAAAGAGGTAGCTGAAGAGATTGTGGAGGCATTAGTAATAATCTTTCAAAAATCAAGATCCTGGAATGATTCCAGAGGATAGCAAAATTGCAAATGAAAGGAAGGCAGAAGAAAGAAAATTATAGGCCAGTTAGCCTGACCTCAGTGGTTGGGAAAATGATGAGTCGATTGTTAAGGATGTGGTTTCAGGGTACTTAGGAGGCACGTGGTATAATAGGCCAAAGTTATCATGGATTCCTGAAGGGAAAATCTTGCCTGACAAATTTGTTAGAATTCTTTGAAGAAATATCAAGCAGCAGAGACAAAGGAGAATCAGTGGATGTTGTGTACTTGGATTTTCAGAAAGCATTTGACATGGTGGCACACGAGACTGCTTAACAAGATATGAGTCCATGGCATTAATGGAAAGATACCATCATGGATAGAACACTGACTGATTGGCAAGTTCGAGAGTATCAGGGGGCAGAAGTGAGTGCATTTGCTAATACTAGGGAGAAAGTGCTTGGGAAGCTGAAAAGTCCAAGTCACCTAAACTAGGTGGGACTACAACCCTTCGTTCTGAAACAGGCAGTTGAAGAGATTGTGAAGACATTAGTAATGATCTTTCATTCATGGTTTCAGAAGACAGGAAAATTGCAAATGTCACTCCGAAGGGAGGGAGAAAAAAAGAAATTACAGGCCAGTGGCGTTGACTGTTAAGAATGAGGTCGCAGTACTTTAAGGTACTTGAGAAAATAGGCCAAAGTCAGCTTGGTTTCTTTAAAGGAAAACTTATCCTGACAAATCTGTTTGAATTCTTTCAGGAAACAACAAACAACATAAGACAAATGAGAAATGGTGGATGTTGTGTTCTTGGATTTTTAAGACTGCCTTTGACAAGGTGCTGCACATGAAGACTCTTAACATAAAAGCCAGTGGAATTGCAGGAAAGAAACTAGCATAGATAGGGGGATTGGCTGATTGACAGGAGGCAAAGAGTGGGACTAAAGGGAGCCTTTTCTGGTTGGCTGCCAATGACTACTGGTGTTCCACAGTGGTCAGCACTGGAACTGCTTCTTTTTACATATGACGATGATTTGGGTGATGGAATTGATGGCTCTGTGGCCAAGTTTGAAAACAATACAAAGATAGGTAGGGGGAGGAAGTGTTGAGGAAACAGAGGCTGTAAAAGGACTTATCCCCTGCTCTACTTGCTTTATAATTATGACGTGTGGCGAAGCACTGCTCCAATGCAATATTCAAATTTGCTGATACCACCTATTTCTATTCCTTCTATTTTCAGGTATTTACTGAATGATGCCATAACCTCTCAATGTCAGCAAGACCAAGAAACTGATTACAGACCTCAGGAGGTCAATGAGACAGATCTCATTGGAGAGTTTAGCAACTTTAAATTCCAAGGTGTTATTTCAGAGGACTTGCCCTGAGCCAGCACGCAAGTGCTATTATGAAGAAAGCACAGCAGCACCTCTACTTCCTTAGGAGTTTGTGAAGATTTGGCATGACATTTAAAACTTGACTAATTTCTATAGATGTGTAGTGGACAGTATATTGACTGGCTACATCACAATCTGGTATGGAAACACCAATGCCTTTGAATGGAAAATCCCACAAAAATTAGCAGAAATGCCACAGTCCAACATGGGTAAAGTCCTCCCCACCATTGAACACATCTCGCAGGAAAGCAGCATCCATCATAAGGGACCCCCACAACCGAGGACAGGCTTCTTCCTGATGGCAGGAATGAGAAGAGAAGGTACAAGAGTCTCAGGATTCACACCACCAGGTTCAGGATCAGTTACTGCTCCTCAACCTTTAGCCTCTTGAATCAAAGGGGATAACTTCACTCAATTTCACTTGCCCCATCACTGGAATGTTCCCACAACCAATGGCCCCCCTTTCAAAGATTCTTCATCTTATGTTTTGATATGGCTTATTTATTGTTTCTTCTTGTTGCATTTGAACAGTTTGTTTCTTCCTGCACTTTGGCTGAATGTCCCAGTTAGGCAGTCTTTCATTGATTCTGATAAAAGTTATTATTTTAGTAATTTGAGCGTACCCACAGGAAGATGAATCTCAAGGTTATATAAGGGAACATATATGTACTTTGATAATAAAATTTACTTGGAACTTAGAACAAGAGGAAATGCATTGAAACCTACCAAATGTTGGAAGGCCTAAATAGAGTGGATGTAGAGAGGATGTTTCCAATGGGGAAGAGTCTAGGACCAGAGGACATACCCTCAGAATAGAGGGACATCCATTTAGAACAGAGATGAGGAATTTGGCCTGGTCATTGGGTATATTTAAGGCAGAGGTTGATCCCTTTGGTACAGGGAAGATGGTTAATTTGAAGCATGTGGGGACAGCAGTCTGGAGAGTGAAGTGTTGAAGATGCCAGTGAAGACAGTAAGCTGGCGTGCACACTCCCCGAGTACAGTACTCAGCCTGGGATCTTGTCTGACCTGGCCACCTTATGGGAGGGGGGCTGACTCGGCAGAGCCCTCCTTGTATCTGCTGCTGTCACACGCAAGGGCTGCTCACCTGGGTGGAGCTATACTGCACGGCTGGCATGGCGCTGCATGCTTCGAAGCATGCATAAAAGCCGTTAGAGCTTCAAGGGAGGGAGGCATCACTGGTACAGTTTCCGCTGCTTTCCTCTGCGTAGTCAGTAATGCATAAAATGGTAAATAGGTTACTTTAGAGTAAAATACTAGAGGCTTGAGAATACAAAATCTATTTTTAAAAAGCACCATAGAATAGTGTATACATGAATCTTCATAATGTGAATTCTAGTTAGAGCACAGAATCAAATTAATAAAACAAACTATAAGGCCAGTAGAAATTCAGTTACAGATTAGAAATGTAATTTAGGAATTAAGGATTTTAAGAATGGGATGTACAATTTTAATTGCATTGCCTAAAATTACATTAGCATTTTTGGCTGTCCCAAAGCACCCTAGAAGTTACAAAGTCAGGCAACAATTTGAGACAGGCAGTTAACATTATAGGTTGATCACTATCTGAAGTTTTCAACAGGAAACTTACACTTCTCTTTGTAAAATCTCAAGACCATTTCGAACATTTTTGTTATTTCAGATTTCTACTATCTGGAAAATTACTTTTGAAAAAACAATTAACTTATTTCAGCTACAATATCTGTGCTAGGCTATGAAACTCCACCATCAACGCCAAAGCAAGAATTTCCAATCCTATTCTTAAAATAACTAACTAATTGAACCATGTATTTTGGCAATTGTTACAAATGAAGAATGCATCTCACTACAGCCAGAATTTTCTTTTGAAGTCAAATTTCCAGTAAATCAACTAGTAGCAATTAGTTTGAATCCTGAGTCTATACCAGCACTCCTGCTCTTGCCCCCACCCCCTTACAAAGTGAAGCATGCCACAAAGCAAGGCAGATCTCCAAAAACCCTGGAATGCTGAGAACAAAAGCTGACAACCAACAGCAAAAGAACTCTTCAACAGGCTGCCTCGTCCCCCAGCTGACAGATAGGCCTGCTACTAAAAAAGCTCCATAAAAGGGAAACAGTTAAAAATTCCAAGAAGGTAAAAAGAACGTGTAGAAGTATTTACTGAGCCCTACAACTGAACGCTAGATAAGCATTAAAAAATTTGAATTCAGTGGGAATTATTTGCGTTCCCCTCAAAAAACAATGGTCGAAACTATTTAAAAACCACAGGAACAATTAAGAGCTCAGAATCTTAAAAGGCTGTAAGTGGAGACTCTTTGCGTGCAGCTCTGATGGCAATCAAATATTCCTAACCGTGTCATGAATGCAGTTCCCAGTTAAGAAAAAGGAGGTGCAGAAGGCATGCTGGGATGCAGGAACGATTGAAACACAGTGCCTTTAGACCCCCACTCCCAACTAGTCTGGAAAATAAAATTGAAGACCTAGCAATATTGCAGTACCACAGGGATGTCAGGGAGTGTTGAATGCTTCACAGAAACACAACCCATTTTGGAGGCAATGCTGCAGCCTGAGGGGTTCACCGTTCACCACAAAGACTGAACAGCTGAACCTTCAAAATTAGAAGTGGAGTCTACAATGGATTAATTCATTCTGCTGCACAAACATGGCGGTTGTGTCTATTCTGCTCACCCGACCTGGAACATCTACCTGTCATAGCTGTCAAGTGACATCCATTTTATCTGCCAAGTTTTCCATCATCATCCTGGTAGTGGTGTACACTGCACCTCTGTCCAACTTCAGGCAGGAACCGGAGGATCTGAGCACTGTGATCAGTAGTCACAAAACAGTACACATGATGCCTCCCCTATCATTGCAGTGCATTTCAATCAGGCCCGCTTGAAGAATTCTCGAAACAACTATCACCAACATACCACATGTGGAACCAGAGGAGCCTACACGCTTGACCACTGTTTTACCACAATCAACAACACTTACCATGCCATCCTTCACCCACACTTTGTGAAGTTCAATCACCTAGCTGCACTTCTATTTCTGGTGTACATAAAGACTACGCACCAGTGGCAAAGACCAAGAGGTGTGATCATGAGAGGCAGAGGAGCACTTAAGGGACTGCTTTGAGCCAGTGAACTAGTCAATATTCAGGGATTCATCTTCAAATCTGAAATAATATGCCATACTTCAAGACCTGTGTGGGTGGATGTGTGCCTTTGTGAACATACCCAAACCAAAAGCTGTGGATGATTCATAGTCTGCAGAGGGCTTGATCTCAAAGTTCAAAGTATAATTATCAGATTACATACATGTCATCACATACAACCCTGCGATTCTTTTTCTGTGGGCATACCTAGCAAATCTATAGAACAGAAACTATGCTGTAAACAAATTGTGCAAAAGCAGATACAAATAGCAATAACAAGACTGCTTAAGCAGATCAGTTATCCTTTTTTGTTCAAGAGTCTGATGGTTGAGGGGTAGTAACTGTTCTTGAACCTAGCGGTGTGAGTCCTGAGGCACCTGTACCTTCTACCTGATGCCAGCAGCAAGAAAGAGCATGATCTGGTGGTGAGGATCTCGGATGATGGATGCTTCTTTTCTACAGTACAGACCACAGACGATCATTTTAAAGAGCAAAGAAACAATTCCGACTGATGATAGAGACTGAATTAAGAGGATTCTTGTCAGCTCTGCCAGGGTTTGCAGAATATTACTTCTTATAAGGCAAAATCTAATATGAATGGGTGTGATGCTTCGATCCCAGATAAGCTCAATGCCTTTTATGCATGTATTGAAAGGCAGAATAAAACTACACCTGTGTGAATCCCTCTAACATCTGGTGATTCTGATGTCTATCTTGGAGACTGACTGCAAAATATCTTTCAGAGGGAGAGCCCTGGTGATTTATCTGGGTAGGGTACTGAAAACCTGCACCAACTTGTGGGAGTGTGCAAGAACATCTTCAATCTCACTGCTGCAGTTGGAGGATCCTACCTGCTTTAAAAGGGCAACAATCATATTCGTGCCCAAGCAGAGTAGCATGAACTGCCTTAACCATTGTCCAGTTGTGTGATGAAGTACTTTGAGAGTTTGCCCACGAACAGAATCAATTCCTCTCTAACTGCTGGAGTCAGTTATCAAGGATGTGATAACAGCACATTTGGAAAGCGGTGAAATCATCGGACAAAGTCAGCATGGATTTGTGAAAGGAAAATCATGTCTGACGAATCTCATAGAATTTTTTGAGGATGTAACTAGTAGAGTGGATAGGGGAGAACCAGTGGATGTGGTATATTTGGATTTTCAGAAGGCTTTTGACAAGGTCCCACACAGGAGATTAGTATGCAAACTTAAAGCACACGGTATTGGGGGTAAGGTATTGGTGTGGGTGGAGAGTTGGTTAGCAGACAGGAAGCAAAGAGTGGGAATAAACGGGACCTTTTCAGAATGGCAGGCGGTGACTAGTGGGGTACCGCAAGGCTCAGTGCTGGGACCCCAGTTGTTTACAATATATATTAATGACTTGGATGACGGAATTAAATGCAGCATCTCCAAGTTTGCGGATGACACGAAGCTGGGTGGCAGTGTTAGCTGTGAGGAGGATGCTAAGAGGATGCAGGGTGACTTGGATAGGTTGGGTGAGTGGGCAAATTCATGGCAGATGCAATTTAATGTGGATAAATGTGAAGTTATCCACTTTGGTGGCAAAAATAGGAAAACAGATTATTATCTGAATGGTGGCCGATTAGGAAAAGGGGAGGTGCAACGAGACCTGGGTGTCATTAGACACCATTGAAAGTGGGCATGCAGGTACAGCAGGCGGTGAAAAAGGTGAATGGTATGCTGGCATTTATAGCGAGAGGATTTGAGTACAGGAGCAGGGAGGTACTACTGCAGTTGTACAAGGCCTTGGTGAGATCACACCTGGAGTATTGTGTGCAGCTTTGGTCCCCTAATCTGAGGAAAGACATCCTTGCCATAGAGGGAGTACAGAGAAGGTTCACCAGATTGATTCCTGGGATGGCAGGACTTTCATATGAAGAAAGACTGGATGAACTGGGCTTGTACTCGTTGGAATTTAGAAGATTGAGGGGGGATCTGATTGAAACGTATAAGATCCTAAAGGGATTGGACAGGCTAGATGCAGGAAGATTGTTCCCGATGTTGGGGAAGTCCAGAACGAGGGGTCACAGTTTGAGGATAGAGGGGAAGCCTTTTAGGACCGAGATTAGGAAAAACTTCTTCACACAGAAAGTGGTGAATCTGTGGAATTCTCTGCCACAGGAAACAGTTGAGGCCAGTTCATTGGCTATATTTAAGAGGGAGTTAGATATGGCCCTTGTGGCTACGGGGGTCAGGGGGTATGGAGGGAAGGCTGGGACGGTGTTCTGAGTTGGATGATCAGCCATGATCATAATAAATGGCGGTGCAGGCTCGAAGGGCCGAATGGCCTACTCCTGCACCTATTTTCTATGTTTCTAAGCAAGGACCTGGACCCACTACAATTTACTTATCACAATAGGTCTGGTCTAAAACACTGGCCCTCCACTCTGCTTTGTACCACCCAGACAACAGCAATACCAACGTCAGGCTGGTTACTGATTACAGCTCAGTGGTCAACATACCTCAGTTCTAATCAACAAGCTCCAAAATCTGGACTTCGGTTCTTCCCTCAACAACTGGATCCTTAGTCCTCGTGAGGCCACAGTCAGTGCAGATCAGAAATAGCATCTCCTCACTGACAATCAACACTGGCGCACTTAAAGGACGGGTGTTGCGCTCTACACCGACGACTGTGAGACTAGTCACAGCTCAAACACCATTTACAAATTTGCCAATGGCACTGCTATTGTTGGCGGAATTTTAGATGGTGACGAGGCAGCATACAGGAGTGGGAAAGATCAGCTGGATGGTGTCACAATAACCACCCTGCACTCTGTCAGTAAGACCAAGACCGTGGACTTCAAAAGAAAGTTAAGGAAACACCCCCGCACACACACTGAAAGGGATCTGCGGTGGAAAGAGTGAGCAGTTTGAGCTTCTCTGAAAATCTATCCTGAGCACAATATGTAGATGCAGTTACAAAGACGATATGACAGCGACTGTAACTCAGGAGTTTGAGGAGAATTAGTACGTTACTAAAGACTCGCACACTTCTACAGCTGTGCCACGCAGTGTATTCTAACAGGCTGCATCATCGTTTGGTTTGGAAGGACCACTGCACAGGATCAGAAAGAGCAGCAGGAAGCTGCAAACCCCGCCAGCTCCATCATGGGCACGAGCCTCCCCAGCATCCAGGACATCAAAAGGAGATGCCTCAAAAAGTTGGTACCCATCACCCAGGACATGCCCTCTTCTCGACTCCACCAATGAGATGGTGGCACAGGAGCCTGAAGGGAATCGGAGGCTCATGAGCCAGTCCTCACTGGAGGAATCGGAGGCAGAAAGAGTCAGCAATTTTAAATTCTTCAGTGCTATCATTTCAGGGGATCTGTTTTGGGCCCAGTGCAGAACTGCACTTACAAAGAAAGCATGGCAGTGCCTCTACCTTAGAAGTTTGTGACGATTCGCCAGGACATTGAAACTTCAACAAACTTCTATAGGTGTGTTAACACAGCAGTCCCCAACTACTAAGCCACGAAGCATGTGCTACCAGGCTGCGAGGAAACGATATGATTTGGCAATATGAGTCAGCTGCTCCTTTTCCCATGCTCTGTCACGCACTGTTGAACTTGAACGCACGCAAGGTCATTACCCGCGCGTCATCCATGTCAGCACGGGAAGATCAACTCCTTGAGCTTGCATATGACGGGCTGAAAAGTATGTTTGACATAACATCTCTGCCAGCATTCTGGATCAAAGTCAAGGCTAAATATCCTGAGATAGCCACAAAAGCAGTGAAAATGTTGCTTCCATTTCCAACATCATATCTCTGCGAAGCGGAGTTTTCTGCAATGAATGCAACGAAAACTAAATTGTGGAATAGACTGGACATAAGGAACCCCCTTCGAGTATCGCTGTCTCCCGTCACCCCTCGATGGCACCGTCTTGTTGCAGGGAAACAAGCCCGGGGCTCCCACTGATTCAGCGACATTGGTGTGTTGCAATGATTTTATATGTTCATACGGGGAAAATATGTGCTGTGTGTTTAATATCCAAACGTTACTTAAAATGTTAAGATGATATTGACTTATAAATAACTTATGTAACCATATAACAATTACAGCGCAGAAACAGGCGATCTCGGCCCTTCTAGTCCGTGCCGAACTCTTACTCTCACCTAGTCCCACCGACCTGCACTCAGCCCATAACCCTCTATTCCTTTCCTGTCCATAGAGCTATCCCATTTTTCTAAATGATAATATCGAACCTGCCTCTACCACTTCTACTGGAAGTCGTTCAACACTTACTTCAAGCTCCTCTGTCCTCCCCTGATAATTGACTTATCACTATATTCATGCGAGGAAAATATGTGCTGATTAAATTCATTAGATAAACCCTTTTAGAAACGAAATTGAGTGTATTAGCCACTTATCACCTATATTCCAGTCATGATTACCAACCCCCCCCCGAACAGAATCGCCAAAAATGATTTGTAGAAAAAAAATCAGCATGTACACACATGCGCACTGGTGCCCCCGCAAGGTTTCATGGTCATTGTAGTCTTTTTTGGGGTAAACACAAAGTATTTGACTGCTACTCTTGTCCGTTGGCAACACCCCCCCCCCCCCGCCAGCCGGTCTGCAAGAATACTGTCAATAATAAACTGGTCCGTGTTGCAAAAAAAGTTGGGGACCCCTGTGTTAACAGTATACTGATTGGTTGCATCATAGCCTGATATGGAAACTCCAATGGCCTTGAATGGAAAATGGTAGTGGAAATGACCCAATTCATCACAGGTAATGCCCTACAAGGAGCACTGTCATACAAAAGCAGCATCCACCCAGGTCATGCTCACTTCCTGTCGCTGCCATTGAGAAAAATACAGAAGCCTCAGGACTCTCACCACCAGGTTCAGGAACAGTTATTACCCTTCAACCAGCAGGCTCTTGAACCAGGAGATAACTTTAATTGCCTCATCACTGAATTGCTCCCACAACCTATCGACTCACTTCAAGGATTCTTCCATCTCATGTTCCCAATATTTTATTTTATTTTGTATTTGCATAGTTGTCATCTTTTGTACTTTGGTTGTTAGTCCATCCTGTTGGGGACGGTCTTTCATTGATTACAGTTCTCAGACTTATTATGTTCACAAGAAAATTGATCTCATGACGACATTATACTTTAATAATAAATTTACTTTGTACTCTTGTACATAACATTTTAGGAACAGCTTCCGCCCCTCTGCCGTCAGTTTTCAATAAACCCATGTACACTACTTCACTACTTTTTTGCTTTTCCCACTATTTAAATTTTTTTTAAAAACAGCTTTGTTTCTTTTATTATGTATTGCACTGTACTGCTGCCGCAAAACAGATTTCAAGACACATGCCAGGAATATTAAACTTGATTGTGATTCTGATTCTTTGGTCCAAAATTTACTGTCACCACAGACCAGAAATGGCAAGATTTAGAATTCTGTACAAGTTAAACCGGTACAAAAATAAATCCCAGTCACAATTGACCGATGTTTTAGTTAATCAACTTACAGTACTTTTAGTAACTGAAGCACTTCTGTGAAAATTCAGATGTATTACATTCAAAATGCTTTAGTTATAAAATAATGACTAAAGCTACTAATAAGAACAAAATGTTTTCAATGCAAAATCCTGTGTCAGTCAAAACTACTTTATATTCCATATCCCCAGCCACTTTCAAATCCAATTGTATGCAAGACCAATGTATACTGCCCTGAACAATACTTACTCACTGAGTAGGTAGCAAATTAGCAGAAAACATTCAACTTGCCATTTACCATAAGATACAAGCCCTCCAGAAATCCAAGTTTGGGGGGAAAAGGAATGCTGGCCCAAGTCACTGCAACGTGGCTAGCCCGGAAGTACTTCAGCACAAATTTGCCAAAACAAAACTATGCCAGAACCCTGTGATCGATCTCTCAGCTGAAACAAAAGTGAATACATATTCTAAAACCACCTTCAGCAGAAAAGCATTTTGTTTCAAATCAACAAGGTTTGATTAAAAAGTTAGTAAAGGACCCTGGACACAACAAGGCACAAGAAATCATGAATTAGAAAGGAGAAAAATCATCCAGTTTTCCATGGCAAGTTTTACATTTTACAGAAATTCTTGACAGTACGCACTTACCACAAAAGTATGAACCAAAAAAAACATAGCATACTTAACAAGCCACATCAAATAGGAATACAGACAGATATTAGAAAATATATTCTGCGTGTTTTCCCCTCTCTGCTTTGAAAATTAACTCAATGATCTTAGCAGCAATGATTGCTAGTCCTGTTCTAAAAATACAATCTAAACAGGTTTTTAAAAGCATGTCGCACCTATTTCCTCTCCGAATGCCAACTAAAACACTCCAGTCCTCCACGGTGCAACATAACACAGTATGATATTCAAGAGTAACTGAAGTTACACAAGTATCAGGAAAGCAATCCACAAAATTTAAATAAACCCTCAACACATTTTGTAATTTTCCAAATGTTAAATATTTTCAAGGAACCTAAGTGATGCAAACACAAAATGTAAAATAGCAAGTTACCATTAAAGGTGTCACCAAGCTAATAGAATAATGAACTTAGATCAAAAAACCTTCGGCCTTGAGGTCAACTAAAATCAAACTGGGCAGAGATGCCCTGACAGATGTGCGGGATGTAAAATTATGCCAATAATACTATTTTAGATCAAGGTATTGTAATTAAGAAAATTACAAATATACCTTGGTGAATTTTGTAGTGATGGTCATAATTAAGTCAATTAAACATACTGAATCCATTTTCTAACTTCCCTTAAGGTATTTGCAGGGCACTCAGACCAGGTAAGAAATATTACAATGACTACAAACTACCCACATCCTTGAAGCCCCTATAGTGATTAGAATGTGGTATTAAAACCATTTAGGTCCAAACAATGTGCATTACTCTGCACTGTTATGTCATTACTCCTCCACACATATGGAATTCATCTTACAAACTTCAAAGGACCAGCAGTCTCTGTACACCTCACTGCAAGCGCACAACACTACATTCCTTCCAGTGTGCCATACTGATTGGATTTCCAGAACCACAACTTTAAAGGCAGTCTTCCACTGGTATTGGCACAAGTTAAACATTCTCTGAAATAAAGTAGGCATTGTAAAAAGATCAATTTTACAGCCTTAAAAAAAAGCAAAGCAGGAAGCCATTACGAAAATGAACTATGAAAGCAGTCTGGATTAACTTGAAATCAGTTCAAACGACACTAGCATGACAACTTAGACGACTGAATTCTGAAAATCAAACTGAAGTTGATCTTTAAAAATAAAGCTTGACAAAATTAATACCAAGATGACAAGATTATCAGTGAGACAGTCTGCATTTTATTAGTTCACCATGATCCCATCCCAACTGCTTACAAAATAATTATCCAGGGCTGAATTCAACTTTGAAACAGTTAATTCCCATGCACAAAGGTTTTCTTCACGATTACAAAAAATAGTGGTAAAAGTTTCAGCATGCAAAGAAACTCTGAGCCACAAAAACCATGGATTTCAGCAAGACCTTTGACCAGTTTCACAAAACAAGATGTTCAAGAGCAGAAGCCCATGAATTCAATGGGAGTGTGGAAAACTGGATCCAAAAATTAGCTCAAGCCAGGAAGCTTTTAACATTTTTGTTGGGGTTGTAAGGGGCTCAGTACTCACAGTCCATTGTTTCCCACAGTATACATTATGATTTAACTCTTAAACAGAGGAGCATAATCATGGACATTTTCAGATGATGCAAACCAGAAGACATAGGACCAAATACAGGCCATTCAGCCCATCAGGGCTCTCCGTCATGGCCGATATATTATTGCTCTCAACCCCATTGTCCTGCCTTTTCCCCATAACCTTTGATATTCCTACTAATTAAGAGCCTAACCAACCTCCATTTTAAATATACCCAATGTATTGGCCTCCAAAGACATTTTTAACAATGAATTCCAGATTCATCAACCTCTTGGCAAAAAAAACACCTCATTTCTTTTCCAAATGGACACCCTTCTTTTCTGAGGCTGTCCCCTCTGGTCCTGGACTCCCCAACTGTAAGAAACATCATTTTCACATCCACTCTAGGCCTTTCAATATTCAATAGGCTTCAATGAGATTCCTCTCATTCTTCTAAACTTCAAATACAGGCCCAGAGTTAAACACTCCTCATACATTCACAAAATGCTAGAGGAACTCAGCAGGCCAGGCAGCATCTACAGTCCTGCTGAAGGGTCTCGGTCTGAAACGTTGACTGCACTCCCCCCCCCCACCCCCACAGATGCTGCCTGGTCTGCTGAGTTCCTCCAGCATTTTGTGTTGCTCAGATTTCCAGCATCTGCAGATTCTCTCTTATTTGTGACTCCTCATACATTAAACCTTTCATTCCCAGGATCATTCTCATGTACCTATTCTGGACCACTACCCTTCTCCGTGGATTGTCACCTTGTCATGGTGGAGAAGCTTGTGTGGTCCTGTGATCCCGAGAGCGATGCCGTCTGGAGCTATGCTCCTGGTAGGGTCACCCATGGCGGTAAGGTCGAGGGTGAGGTCCCTGACAAAGAACAGTCCAACCAAGACCTCAACGGTGGAACAGGCGGACGAAGTTACTTCGAACTCAACGGCTGTGAAGGCAGATGAAGGCTGCAACAAATCCATCAGCTCCAATCGTCGTGGTTTCCATGCCATTGGAATCAGTTGGTTGATTTGTGAAGTATCGTGTGCTTCTTGGAGTGCAACATCAAGTATACGTTAAACAAATATGCGCACAGGCGTCTTCACTCTGTGGGCCACTTCAGAACGAAGACCATCATCCTCGACCGAGGAATAGCCACGACAATACCTACTACTTTCTAAATGTAAAGACTCAGACATCAGACTTCCTTTAAATCTTCCCTTTCACACCTTAAAAAAAACTACCCTTTCTATGCCCCTGACATACAGCTCTACAAAGTCACCCCTCAGCCTTCTTTCCTCCAGTGAACACTTAATCTACCCAATTCGCCCTCCAGTCCCAGCAACAATATAATCCGCGCCTTCAGCTTAATCACATCCTTCGCATATGACAACCAGAAATACACACAATACACTAAGTACAGCCAACCAACATTTTGTACAGGTGTAACATGGCATCCTAACTCTTGTACTCAATGCCACATTTCATATGTTTCCTTCATTGGCATATGTAACCATGTTCAGATTGGAGAAGCTAGAACTATTTACTTTGAAACGTATTTTATTTTTGAGCGGAGAATTAATTGAGCATTATAAAATTATGAGGGGCTTGGCCAAGAAGGGCCCAGTTTCACCAGCAAAGGAACAGGCTCAATGGCTTCTGTCACAAACATTATGCAACCTTCATATAGCAAAATATTCCTGTATGCTTGAGACATTCAGTTCAAGGCACCCTACCAAGGCCACTTTTTCAGATATTGAAAGGGTGTATGCTTGCAAATAGTATGTTTGTATCAATTTTGACTCACTTCAAAATATTTCACAGAGCTATATTAACTACATATTCTGCTCTGTATTTCTGGCAGATGCCATCAACCTACTTTTTGTTTACAGGCATAAAGATAACTAGGCTGGAAACTATTTACATTTCATTACCTCAAAAGAGTGTTGCATTTAAATACATTACCAGGGCCATATGAAGTATCCGCCATATCATCTCACTACAATATACCTTGGCCAATCATTCCCGAAGTTTCGTAGCATAAAACCTAAAGCACACACAAGCCATTCCAAGTCTTCTATCACCTGTTTATTTAGCTTCCGCTCAACTGCATCTCAGCAGTTTATTTCAATTATTACATGTTCCAATGAGGTCCATTTTTGCAGAGAAAGATTTGACCAAATTGCAGACACTAAGTCTGGTACTAACCAGGATTACATATGAATGTCCACCTATCAATCCACCAAAAATCAGTCTCCTTTACTGAAAATGTGAGAACATTTTGGCTTTAAAGTATTTACAAATCTGAATTTCTTTTAAAATAGTGAACAGTAGAAAGAAATAGTATCATCTCAGAACAGACAGATGAATAACTCATATCTAATGAAATTTGAATCAATTTGCAAACAAAACCAATCCTTTCACCAACCAAAGCTTACTGGTAACATTTCACATCTTGGTTTATGTTTAAAGTTTCAAGCTTCTTTGTTTATGCCTTTAAGAAAACAAGACGTGCAGTTACATATGGTCAAATATGGCTGTCAAGTAGCATGCAACAGCAAATGATATTAAAGGCCAGCAATCTTGGCTGAAGGAATGTTTCCTTTGAACAAACAATCTGCAACTATTAGGAACACTCAGAGTTGAAGGAATTCAGATTAGGCAGAATTCAATAAGGAAATAGTGGAAATTTCAGCTCAAAATCCTTTATGTAAACAACCAGGTGTGCATTATGTCAAAAGGTACTTCACTCCTGTCAGTCTGGACTAGACATTAAAGTTCAAAACCCCACCAAGTTAAACAAAATACTCTGACCAAAGACTTTAAATGAATTCCATATTTTCAAGCCCAATGTTTTTATCAACATTGACAACATGGCATAACTGAGCAGTTCAGCTAAATGAAGTTAGAATTTGTGTCTACCAGGCACCATTGTGAAATCTTAGCCACAATGAAAATTGTCCAGCTTGATGTAGACATTAAGTAGTAAAAGAATGAAAAACAAATTACCTACCTGGCAACAAATTATCTAAAGGTGACTACATTCGTAAAAATCACTGACATTATTAACAAGTAAGTCAAACTCTTTAGCAGAGTTGTTTGTTCTCCAGGTTATTTTTGACAGAACCACCTAACTTTTGCTACAAGAATGCAACAAGAACAAAAATGGCTTTTTACTCTCTCAACTGCCATATTTCAAATTTTTATATAATGTATAAATAATATCTATGTTATAAGTAATAAAATTAGATTTCAAACTGTACAAAATACCTGTGCAGTATCACACTAGACAGAGATAATTCAAGTTACACAAAACAGTAATGTGCTTTCAATTCACACAACTCTGATGTGACATTGCACTAGATTCAAGTAACCTTCATGATGGTGAAACTACACTGATTTTCTTTTTAAATACTTTCTCTAGAAATTCACATTCAATTGGGAGAATTAAGACAAAACAAGCAATGAGGGTTAAAATGAAAACTTAGCTCCAAGAGTTGCAAGTTTTGTTCATCTAGTTTCCAGAAATACATTTGTACTCTCCAACCACATCCCAAACTTAAACATGTTAAAATGTGTTGCTCCAACAAAATTAATTTAAACTAAATGAAAATCAACTTTCAGCCAATTTAACACAGACCTACATCACTCCTTTACAGTAAAGCAGTATTTTCAAAAACTATGTCTGGGCAATGCACCACAGAATATAGAGTGCCTAATATTCATTCAATAATGAATCCCTCAATTAGTGAGGTATGAGCACAATTTGCAACTATGCAAATATAAATAATAGCACAAACAAAAACTAAGAGATATTTGGAAGATCGGAAACATCTGTTTAATGAACTGTTTATAATTGAACCATATAAAATTATGCCATGAACCACAGTCAAAACTAAAACCTTTAATTATGATCACAGAAAATATAAGGGGTTGCAAGAATGTTAAAAATAAGCCTTTTAGATTTTAAAATTTGTGGTTACATTTTTGAGGCAACAGGTAAATATCATAACAAATTTCATCAAAAATTTCACAAAGAAAACCATCAAGCCCAACAACTCCACATTTCAACAGTTATAAATCAAATGTGTTCACATTAAAGTTACATATTTTGGAGCAGAATGCGCTGAAATATATACTACTTCCTTATTCAAAATATATCCTTGCTTTCCCAACCATTCTTAAAACTAATGAAACTTCTTAAATATGTAAATTAAAACAAATTCAAACTCAGATTCTTACATACACATTTCCCCAAGGAATTAAATCAGTTTCCTCCAACTAAACTTGGACAAGAAATTTTTTTCACCTCTGACATACGAAATTAATTCACAAGAAAACATTAAGGAACTTCAAGAGAAAATGGCACAAACTTTTAAAATTTATTTCTGTCCAAATGAACTCAGGCATGGATCTTAAACCAAGCATTTTACATTGCACCTGAAGCTACCTTCAATAACAAAAACTCCTTTAAAATGCAAACTCCAGGTTAATGAGCAAGTTTCATTTTGCCCCACTGCAATTTAAATCACACACTTCCCCGTCCAGCTCCAAGCCAAAAAGTAAATCCATGCCACAACCTGCGCCCTTCCTGGGTAAGGCCAGATCGTGGGTAATTCTCTAATACACTTCACGGTTCGGTTAATGGTTACTCGCAGACTGGGAACGCCGAGGAAGAACTGAACAGAAACAAATCCATTCCACTTAAAAGGACATGTAAATATTGTATTAACAGCGTACAAAATTATCAGCCTACTCTTTGAACGATGACACTACTTAAAACTATACATTAAAAAATTCTCTGTTTGGTTATAATTTGAAACTATTTCTTCCACCAGCAGGATTTTCCTTAAGGGGCGGGACAATACCTATCCCTTTTCTTTCCACAGCATATATATGCCGACATGCCGGAGCAGGTGCGCCACAACTCCTCGGCAATGTGTATTTAAATTACTTGCAACCCAACCCAAAAAAAACATAACCAGGTCCTCTAAAACCGCACCTAGCGCTCGTCACCTCATCGTACCCTTACACAGGATCACACCTCCTGCACCCCGGCCAGATGAATATAGACTGCCAAGGGACAAATAAACAACCCACACATACACTGTCGTTTCCAGTAAGGACCCCGGCCAAGTGAGTGTCTGGTCCAATACCCTCAACACCCAGCGCCAGGTAAACACCCAGTGCCCTTCTTCAACCCCTCCCTCCGTAAACACCTTGTCCCCCATTCCCGTAAGTACCCACTTTTCTTCTTCCCCCCACACACCCTCCGATAAATAGCCCTTCTTCCTTCCTCCCGCTCCGGACGGCCGGTTTCCCGACTTCCCCGACGCCGAGAGCGACCCGGTGCCTTCGCCCATGCCCCGCGGGAGGAACTGGAGCGGCCGTCCGTCTTGAGGCCGCACCTCCCGGGTTCAGCCTTACTCCTGGTCATCACACTCTGGGCGCCCGGGGCCGGCAACAACGACGAAACCTGGCCTCTGCGCGGGGGCCTAGATAGGGGTTTTCCCCCAGCCATGCGACTGCCGATCAGCGGCACCCAGCCTCACCGTACGACGTGAATCCAGCCGCTCCCTCTCCGCCAGCCTCTGCCACCGACACCCACACCAACCAAAATGGCGACCGGCAGGAGCGCTGCTTTTAAAGGGACGACTGCACGGTCGTGCGCCTCCGCAGCGACAAGTAGTGCCAGCGCTAAACCAATAGCTCAAAGAAGGGGGTTTTGGGCAACTGCACGGATGAAGAAACTTGACCTATAGCTATTGATTCCCAGAACAGTCAGATCAGAGAATATAAAATGGAACATTATATTTCATTTTAATCAGAGACAGAATTATGTTCTGCGTCAGGAATCTATCATTCCCACTCTACTTCTTTTTGCCCTCCCCTCCCCCGGTAACTCTGTTCCCGGGTCGGGGGTAGCGGCTGAATGCGGGGCGCGGGGCGCGGTGCTGCGGCCTCCCACCGAGCGCTGAAATGCCGGTAACAGCTCGCGAAGTGGCTGGCGAGGTGCGCAAGTTGTAAACTCCAGCCTTGTGCAAAAGGGCGGTAGTCCTCGTCCTGTTTATATTCCCCGTCCGCATCTCAGCCTCCATTTTTCGCACTGTCTTGCTTTCAATTTATTTATTCATTTTTACAGTTTTTGCACAAGTTTGTTACTAGATCGAGAGGTTTTTTGTACTTAGTTTAAAAGTATACTCCGAACTTCAAAGAGTTCGCTTTGCAACACAAAAGACGGCAAGTATTGCGGAGTTACGGTAAACAAAACTACTCAGTGCATTCCTTGCACTTTAGGCAATTTTAAGTTTTGTTATATGCATCGTTAATCGGTTTCGTTCATTTTTTTTTAATGCTCCAACTATTTTCAAATCCTTTGTACGTGAGAAAGAATTCCTTGCTGGAGGAAATTTGCGGAAATACTCGCTTAAAGGCTTCGGTTACAACCTCTCACACAAAGGAAAACACGAGAGCGTGCGTGGAGCATTGTTGCTGGCGTTCAAATACCTTCCAAGTTACATTCTTACTACCGAAAACAAAAGTGATTTATTTTTAAATGGTGAAAAACAACATCCTGCTTTCGGACGATAAAAAGCCAAAAGTACTTGTGTCTCAATTTCTCTATTTGATAATGGCATAAATTCTACTTTAGCCCTCATGAAAACATCACACATTAAAACAACAATCTAAACAAAAAAAAACATGCGGATGCAGGATTCCGAAAGCAGAACAAATGCTCGAAGAATAACCTCTGGTAAACGAAACCTTCATCAGAACTAGGAGCTGGGATCAAAATTATTTCATATGGGAAATACTAGAGCAGGTTTTAGATTTTGATTTTTATATATTTGTGGCAACGTGTTGAAAATTTAATTTTATGCCACAAGAAGTTAATTAAAAGGTATATGAAGTTGAATAATAAATTTAAAATCTGTCTGACGTTGAGTGGCAGATTAACTTATTGAAAGAACAATGTCTCACGGGCAAGGCCAGCATTAATTGCCCTTGAGAAGGTGGGTGAGTGCCTTCATGAACTGCTGCAGACCTGGTGGAGGTCGTCTGTGCTGTTGGAGAGGGAATGCCACGGTTTAGACCTGGAACAAGTGAGGATGGAGCATATGCCAGAGCATGTATTTACTGTAACAACTGTTCCCTTGATAATTCGTAATTTAATGCAAATCCAACCTTCACAATTTTTCAAGAACTTGCAATTTTAAAGTAGAAATCTCTCTCGCAATGCTGAATTTCTGAAATAAGAACAGAAAGTATCAGAAATACTTTGCAGGTCAAGGAGCATCTATAGAGGGAGAAAATTGTCAGGTCAATATCCCTCCTTCAGAACACCCGGGTTCTCTCCCAACAGATGCTGTCTGACCTGCCGTGCCTTTATTTCAGGTTTCCAAGCAGTTTTCTTCTTGATGTTCAATTAGTGTTTGTTGAGTCGGTCCGATGAAATGACATAATAGGTGTTAGCCCGTGAGATTCCACGCTGTGGGAAATGACAAGTTGTGATCCAGGCTCTCAATCAGGGACACCTGCAGCATGTCACAGCCAATGACAATGAATCTCCTTGTGTTTGTTATGAAATGGATTGGCTGACAACCTATTCCATTCCTGAGTGTTGTACTGAGATCTTTTTGGAAGTTGTATTTAAATAATTACTTTTCTTCCCACCATCTTTCCCTCCTGTCAAGATTCTCTGCGGCTGCTGCCCTCCATCCAGATAATGGGAGAAGATTAGCAAGAGGTTACTGCCTTCTGACAACTATTTCTCAGTTTGAAGAGCTTGGACCTCTGTTGGCATCTCCAAGATGAGATAAATCAGACAAGGCACATTTCCCAAATCACCCAGGATTAGATGAAGATAATGGATTTCTAAGCCTCCTATTTTGATATGTTGGTAAGTTCCCAGTGATGGATAAGTAGCTTTTCGGTTGGTTAGGAGGTTGTCGAATCAGTTCCAGCGCCAGAGATTTGAGCAGAAAGATAGAGTGCAGCAGGGAGGACTGGATCATGCACATGAGATGTGAAACCAGAGCCTTGTCTACTCACAAAGTGCTCATAAAAAAGTGAAAAGCTCTCTGTCCAGCCAGTATTTTTTCAACTGTGTACAGCCCATTATCTATCTCCTGACCAGCATTACAGGATCGTCTGCTTCTTGTAACACTGATTTATGAAATCCTGTTGAGCATAAATAGCTGCTATTCTCTCTTACACTGCAACAATGATCAGACTTGAGAAAGAGCTTCATCACAGCAAATCACACCGTCAGACCTGAATACCGCCAAATAAATGCAAATCTTTTAAGGTAGGATTCACAAGAAAATAAATTATTTTTGTCTAAAGTGAATGTATGTGATCCAATGCGAAGAAAGATTAAATTCCATCCAACCATAGCATTGTCCTTTCATGGAAGCCATAAGATCCGACCCTTAATAGAAGTTCTCATTCTTTAAAAACTTGAGTGACAGAACATTGGCGCTGGTATGTTTCCATGTAAATCTGAATCTGACGTAAGATACCGCGATCAGAGATTAATCAGGATCAGAATCAGTTTTATCATCACCAGCATGTGATGTGAAATTTGTTAACTTAGCAGCAGCAGTTCAATGCAATACATAATCTAGCACAGAGAGAGAAAAAATAATAAATCAAAATAAAACATAATAAATAAACAAGTAAATCAATTATGTATATTGAATAGATTTTTTTTTAATGTGCAATAACAGAAATACTGTGTATTAAAAAAGTGAGGTAGTGTCCAAAGCTTCAATGTCCATTCAGGAATCAGATGGCAGAGGGGAAGAAGCTGTTCCTGAATCGCTGAGTTTGTGCCTTCAGGCTTCTGTACCTCCTACCTGATGGTAACAGTGAGAAAATGGCATGTCCTGGGTGCTGGAGGTCCTTAATAATGGATGCTGCCTTTCTGAGACACCACTCCCTAAAGAAGTCCTGGGTACTATGTATGCTAGTGCCCAAGATAAAGCTGACTAGATTTACAACCTTCTGCAGCTTTCGGTCCTGTGCAATAGCTCCTCCATACCAGACAGTGATGCAGCCTGTCAGAATACTCTCCACATAATCAAGTGATCAAGATCATGAGGGAGTTTTATCAGTTATAAAATAAATTGTTATTTCTGAAATAGTTTTTCCCAGTATTCAATTTTCTCACAGAGAGAATGTGTGAGTCCGAGCCATTGTGGATTATACAGAATTAGGATTGTTAATGCGCTATGATTTTCAATAGGTTGTGACATAGCTCACATCCAACTTAAACATATTAATATAGTACCCATATGGTATTTTCACTGATGATATTAGTGAATTCTAATTTAATAATTTAATTCTAATGGGGGTGATTATAACCGTTTGTTGCTAATGTTCAATATTGATTATGTGATTTCTCACTGTAATGTAAGATTTGCCACAATTTTTCAATGATAATATTCATTCATTACAACACTGGCTTTAAGTATAGCCCAACTAAATTCGGTAACATTTTCCTCTGGTTCCACAAAGAGAGATTGTATCTCACATCAAGATGTGTAATTGAATCAGATTAGTTGCTTATTATAATTACTAATTTAGGTTAATATGTTTGGAATTGGAATTTTTAGCTATCATGAAACATTAAATATATAACATTTGGTTATTCAAATTTGAATATTCAAAATTGTTATATTTGGTTAAAGATGGTTCAGATATAATGTAATACTGAGCAAAATAATCAAGTTAAGCATAGACTATGTTTCAACTCAATGTCATGCATGCTGAAGGTTGGAACAATAAAATCAGTCAGTATTTAAAACTTTTGTTACTAAACTTGTTAATAACAACACTGCCTATGCATTAACTCTCCAAAAATAGTACTGCTTAGATTTTACTATAATAGTTCTGCTAGTGCTAAGTGAAGGCTTTGCAGGCATATATTGCTGTTCTTTGCTATTTCGAGGATTATAAATATGTTCCTTTTAACTTTCTGCAAAATATTGTCAAAAAATCTCTCTTTTACTCTATAGTTTAAAGCAAAAACAGATTTTATCACATATATTCTCTAAAACAGGAAAGAAACGACACAACACCTGCAAAACGAGGAGAATAGTATTTTATGACATAAACATTACACAAAATAATATTTTAAAATGTAAAGTTACATTATTCGTGTATATCACGAATGGTATCTCACAAATATTTCTGCTTAAATGTATTAACTGCTCATTTTATTCAAAATTGTAAAATATTCTACACAGCTAATTGAAAAACATTTATATATCTAAAGCAATTAAACAGCTTATGAATGTCTTAACATTCTTTAAAATAAATTATTTACCCCAACCCTATTTATCCTTTGATGGATCTACTGTTATGAAGCATTGTTGTACTGTTCACTAGATACCACATATTGATATATTTTTACGTATCTAAGTATTAATGTCTTTGACCTACCTGAATGAACTAACAATATTCACATTTACTGACAAAGCTTTCTCCATGCTAATGCATCAAAGGTTGTAGAGATATGATGATTAATTTCTGTTGAACAAACACCACTTAAGAATAAATAATAAAACTTATTTCACAGATTTCATGTTACCACAATGCATGTAACTGTGCTGATGAAGACAAACATGAAGTTTTAGAGTTGTTTAAAAAGCTATGGCAGATGTTCAATTTGGTTACAAAGCAGATAAAATTTCTGAAAGCATATGTGTAGTTTTAGCAAGATAGTGCTTTTTCTCCTAATAAATATCTTCATTTATGTTAAGGACAAATAAACTTTATGTCATTCATATCATCAAACGCATTTCACATTTTCATTCGGTACCTACTGTGCATAAATATTGAAAGGAAGTCTTCAGACATGGGCTATGTAAGCTTCACGTAAAGATTATTAATAAATTCCGCATAGCCCCCTATTTAACTCCGCTAATGTTCCAAGAATAGTTTTTAATTAATTCCAATTGGGTGATATTTGTATTGTAACACACTATGCGGTTTTTCAATTTATATTCATCATTTGAAATGTTATGACTACAGAGAATTACGATATTTTGAAAGTTGTGCAACTGAAAACGTACCTTCTGAATGCTGTACGGCAATAGTTGGTAAAATACTCTCGCCTGCGCACAAAGAGACTGACTGCGGCAATGACCAATGCCTTTATTCAGATGTCCAAGATCAGCTTTGGAAAAGCAGTCCCGGAGTCTAATATTTAGAAATTAATTTCAAGGTAGAGCACATGTTTGGAATATTGTGTTCACCGCATATTTGAACTAAAACCAAAAGTAGCGTGCAACCAACTTGACAAAGAAAAATAATGAAAAGGATGTGATGTATTTCGATGATTATCAAAAGAAAAATGGGAAATACTTTCATATCCCATTATCTGTTAAATATTTTTTACTTGTTTGCTGCCAAATACGAAAGAAGAATGCCCTAATTTTTAGTTATTATTTTCTGTCTCTCACATTTTGAGTCTTTAATCCTTGAAAAGATTGAAGACATTGCAAATGCAAGAAAGATTAGATACACAAAGGATTCTGGGACTGCAGATGTGGACTGCGACAAAATGTTTCAATAATTTGTGAGAATATTTCAAGTCAAAGCTTGTTAAAAATAAAATCGAAGAACCCCACCTGAAATGCAACATTAATCAGACAATTTATTGTTTTTACAAAATGTATTGTTCATGTTTTTACGGACTAGCCACGTTTAAAACTTACTTACGTATCCAGAGCACGCAGTTGCATGAAATCGATAATTTTTGATCTTCTGGTTAGCAGACAACATGGTGAGCTATTGCGGAGACTGCAGGCAGTAGACACGTTCTTGTCAATCACTAAATATATTTTGAACAGCAAAGCTACCCAGCATCTCAAGAAAATGGTATAGTTATAAGTGCGTATTTATAACTCCCCGGCAACGTGAAAATGTACGACTTATCCATCGATTCAAATTATAACACTTTTCGTAGGAAGTGAACAGCTGATCTGAATATAATCACATCTCACTAGGTCTGTGGCTTCTGTTTAGAGAAATTACGCAGAGGGCAAGTTCTTAAGAACATCCCTGCTGTGCAGAGTGAAAACCATGAACAAACCAAAGACAGAATTCATCTGTGTTTATGTATTATTGACAATGAAATCCTTGCCTTGTACGCGTTTCTTCATTATATTGTGAAAACTGCACCTTTCTTTTTTCTCTTTCCCCACTCACACCCCCCAACCAAAGCCTTCGCCATCTTTCCTCTGCGCATATTAAAATAACATTCGCCTGCACAAACTTAACCTGCGCCATCTTTGTTTCAATGTTCTTTCGCTGTTGAAATCAGCAAGAGAAATCACATTGATGGAATAAAAGCAGGGCCCACTTTGCTGCCGCCTCTCTCTGCGAGAATACTGTCTTCTCTCTACACATAAAAGGAAGTTAAACAGAAAGGAAACACTACAATTTTTTTCTCTGGGAAATATAACCTGGTGCAGACGAGGCAGATTGATATATGCTTCTCAGAGTAGGTGATGCGGCAGCTGCAATTCAGATAGGAGTAACAAGCCAATTAAAGTGCAAGATGAATTAATTTGCTGCTCTTTGGATTTAACCACTCAATATTTATTAGGATTTCAGTATAACTAATTTTATTAAATTAAATACAGAAAGAATGCTAAACTGCCTTTTTATTTTCCTTTTCTTTTTGGTTGTTTGAATACAGTGGGACTGATAAACAATAGGTATTTTGGGTGTCAGACACAAGCTGGCAAATATGGTAAAAGTCAGAGGCAATTGTGACAAAAGTTGGGCTCTGCTTCTAACACTGAGGAGACCTGACACACCATGGAGCTGAAAGTGATTTTAAAAAATCTTGCAGATGATTTAGGAAACTATGACTGGCGCTTTGTCCAAATAAAAGACCATTAAATTAAGCCATTAGGAAGCCATCAAGTCACTCATGACGTTAGATTTTAGGATTGTTACAGATATGTTGCTTTGTAGTGATTGCCTACACTTTGCATTTGTGATGTGGAGCAAATCAGTTACTCATAAAGGCTTTCCACTGGTAGCTAATGCACTATTAAACTGGACCTCTTTTTTTCCACTCTATTATCAGAAGATTAAGATCTTGGATGTAAGAACGATAAAGCTGGTGGGATGGCGTGGACTTGGCTCAGCAGGATCAGATTGCCTGCCTGAGAGAGAATACATGAAAGAATTCTGCTACTGACAGGGGAAAGCTGGGCTGCGGAGAGTCCCTGCTGTTCGCCTGCTGGATATAAAGGGAGCCCAGCAGTCTGGTTTCCTTCATTTTCAACAGTATGTGCACTTCCCTTCCCCCATGACTTCTCGGCAACTTGTAGGAAAACATAGAGCTACGACTAGCTGGGATTGATAGACTCTGTGCCATACAACTCCAGCAGACCTGGGCACTATTGCTTGCATTACCCATACTGATTACAGAAATGGCTTATCAACAGGTTACACCTTCAAAAACATCTCAGAGTAGTGATTTCCTTGCTTGATGACATCCCAGCAGAAATAGATGGTCAGAGGAATAGAGACAAAACCCTGGCGTGTCTCTCACATCTTCGTGCCATTCCAAGGTTCTTCACCCCCAGCGAAGTAGTTTTTGCCATGCTGCCACTGTAATACAGGAATCCAGCGTCACAGTAAGCGTACAGGAGCAGCCAATGATACTGATCAGATCATCTGTTTCAGAATCGGCAATGGTGGGATTACTCTGTACATCATGGTCTTAATTGGAAAAAGCAGCTCTGAATACTTAATGTTCACCCAAGAAAGAAGGCAGGGTTTAACATTTTATCTGAAGACTTACTTGCGAGCTCGCCATATTACAATACTACAGGATTACAGTAGAGAGTCAATATTATGGTAGGGAGCTCTCAATATAAGACATGTGAGCAGAATTAGGCTATTTGGCCTATCAATTCTGCTCCCCACTCAATCATAGCTGATCCTTTGTTTGCCCCTCATCCAACTCCCTGGCCTTCCCTCTATAACCTTTGATGACGTGTTCAATCAAGATCCTATCAACCTTTGCCTTAAATACACCCAACAACCTGCTCTCCACCACTGCCTATGGTAACAAATTCCACAAACTCACCAGGCTTTGGCTAAAGAAATTTCTCTGGATCTCTGTTTTGAAAGGGTGCCCCTCTATCCTGAGGCTGTGCCCTCTTGTCCTAGACTCTCCCACCATGGGAAACATCTTTTCCACATCTAATCTGTCTAGGCCTTTCAACATTCCAAAGGTTTCAATGATTTTCCCCCTCATCCTTCAGAATTCCAGTGAGTACAGGCCCAGTGCTATCAAATGTTCCTCGTATGATAACGCTTTCATTCCCAAAATCATCCTTGTGAGCCTCCTCTGAACCCTCTCCAATGCCAGCAACATCTTTTAGATAAGGAGCCTAAAACTGTTCACAATACTCAAGGTGAGGCCTCAGTAGTGCCTTATAAAGCCTCAGCATCACATCCCTGCTCTTGAACGCTAGACCTCTTGAAATGAATGTACCAGTTAATAGGTTAATTGGTCATAATAATTTGTTACATGATTAAGTTGGGGTTAAATTGGGGCTGGGTGGTGTGCCTCCACTTGAAGGGCTGGAAGGACATATTCTGTTCTGTATCTCTAAATAAATAAAATATTTAGAACACAGCACTGGACAGGTTATACAACAAAATGCTACAGCACTGGATAGAGCACAGAACTGTACAGCACTGGGCAGGTTATAGATCAGAACTGTACAGCACTGGGCAGGTTATAGAACAGAACGATACAGCACTGGACAGGTTATAGAACAGAATGATATAGCACTGGACAGGTTACAGAACAGAACGATACAGCACTGGACAGGTTACAGAACAGAACGACACGGCACTGGACAGGTTACAAAACAGAACGACATGGCACTGGACAGGTTACAGAACAGTACAGCACTGGACAGGTTATGCAACAGAACAGTACAGCACTGGACAAGTTATGCAACAGATCAATACAGCACTGGACAGGTCATAGAACAGAACGATATGGCACTAGACAGGTCATAGAATAGAATGATATAGCACTGGACAGGTTATAGAAAAGAATGATACAGCACTGGACAGGTTACAGAACAGAATGATACAGCACTGGACAGGTTATAGAACAGAATGATACAGCACTGGACAGGTTATAGAACAGAAGAGTACGGCACTACACAGGTTATAGAGCAGAATGATACGGCACTGGACAGGTTATAGAACAGAATGATACAGCACTGGACAGGTTATGCAACAGAATGATACAGCACTGGACAGGTTATAGAACAGAATGATACAACACTGGACAGGTTATAGAACAGAAGAGTACGGCACTACACAGGTTATAGAGCAGAATGATACGGCACTGGACAGGTTATAGAACAGAATGATACAACACTGGACAGGTTATAGAACAGAAGAGTACGGCACTACACAGGTTATAGAGCAGAATGATACAGCACTGGACAGGTTATAGAACAGAATGATACAGCACTGGACAGGTTATAGAACAGAAGAGTACAGCACTGGACAGGTTATAGAACAGAATGATACAACACTGGACAGGTTATAGAACAGAAGAGTACAGCACTACACAGGTTATAGAGCAGAATGATACGGCACTGGACAGGTTATAGAACAGAATGATACAACACTGGACAGGTTATAGAACAGAAGAGTACGGCACTACACAGGTTATAGAGCAGAATGATACAACACTGGACAGGTTATAGAACAGAACGATACAGCACTGGACAGGTTATAGAACAGAATGATATAGCACTGGACAGGTTACAGAACAGAACGATACAGCACTGGACAGGTTACAGAACAGAACGACACGGCACTGGACAGGTTACAAAACAGGACGACATGGCACTGGACAGGTTACAGAACAGTACAGCACTGGACAGGTTATGCAACAGAACAGTACAGCACTGGACAGGTCATAGAACAGAACGATATGGCACTAGACAGGTCATAGAATAGAATGATATAGCACTGGACAGGTTATAGAAAAGAATGATACAGCACTGGACAGGTTACAGAACAGAATGATACAGCACTGGACAGGTTATAGAACAGAATGATACAGCACTGGACAGGTTATAGAACAGAAGAGTACGGCACTACACAGGTTATAGAGCAGAATGATACGGCACTGGACAGGTTATAGAACAGAATGATACAGCACTGGACAGGTTATGCAACAGAATGATACAGCACTGGACAGGTTATAGAACAGAATGATACAACACTGGACAGGTTATAGAACAGAAGAGTACGGCACTACACAGGTTATAGAGCAGAATGATACGGCACTGGACAGGTTATAGAACAGAATGATACAACACTGGACAGGTTATAGAACAGAAGAGTACGGCACTACACAGGTTATAGAGCAGAATGATACAGCACTGGACAGGTTATAGAACAGAATGATACAGCACTGGACAGGTTATAGAACAGAAGAGTACAGCACTGGACAGGTTATAGAACAGAATGATACAACACTGGACAGGTTATAGAACAGAAGAGTACAGCACTACACAGGTTATAGAGCAGAATGATACGGCACTGGACAGGTTATAGAACAGAATGATACAACACTGGACAGGTTATAGAACAGAAGAGTACGGCACTACACAGGTTATAGAGCAGAATGATACAACACTGGACAGGTTATAGAACAGAACGATACAGCACTGGACAGGTTATAGAACAGAATGATATAGCACTGGACAGGTTACAGAACAGAACGATACAGCACTGGACAGGTTACAGAACAGAACGACACGGCACTGGACAGGTTACAAAACAGGACGACATGGCACTGGACAGGTTACAGAACAGTACAGCACTGGACAGGTTATGCAACAGAACAGTACAGCACTGGACAGGTTATGCAACAGAACAATACAGCACTGGACAGGTCATAGAACAGAACGATACGGCACTAGACAGGTCATAGAATAGAATGATATAGCACTGGACAGGTTATAGAAAAGAATGATACAACACTGGACAGGTTATAGAACAGAAGAGTACGGCACTACACAGGTTATAGAGCAGAATGATACGGCACTACACAGGTTATAGAGCAGAATGATACGGCACTGGACAGGTTATAGAACAGAATGATACAGCACTGGACAGGTTATAGAACAGAATGATACAGCACTGGACAGGTTATAGAACAGAAGAGTACAGCACTGGACAGGTTATAGAACTGAATGATACAACACTGGACAGGTTATAGAACAGAAGAGTACGGCACTACACAGGTTATAGAGCAGAATGATACAACACTGGACAGGTTATAGAACAGAACAGTACAGCACTGGACAAGTTATAGAACAGAATGATACAGCACTGGACAGGTTGCTTGAACCATGAGTTTGTGTTGATTTTGATGCCAATTTATACCAAATGCCCTCGTCCTGTGTATCATCCATATCCCTCTATTCCCTTAATATTCACGTGTGTGGCTGAAAGCCTCTTGAACTCCACCAAACTCTTTGATTTCACTGCTATGCCTGGTATCCTATTCTAACTCCTTCCTATAATCGGACAACCAGTATTTCAGACAATTCTTCAAGTGTGGTCTGACTAAAGATTTATCCCACTACAGTATGACTTCCTTCCTTTCAGTGAACTATGCACCACGACTCCAGATCCCTCTGTACCCCAGTGCTATTAAGGGGCCTACCATCAACTGTATACTTTCTCCTTGCATTTGACCTCTCATACTAACCCAGGTTAAACTCTGTCTGCCTCTCCTCTGCCCATAGCTTTAACTGATCTATATCCTGTTGTATTTGATAGTCCTTTACACTGTCACTCTCCACCAATCTTGGTGCCATCCATAAACTTGCTAACCCACCTGTCTACATTTTCATGCAAATCGTTGGTATATATCACAAACGATAGAGGTCCCACCACTGAATCTTGCGGAATTTCACTGGTCACAGACCTCCAGCCGGAATAATGGCCTTCCTCCCCTCTGTCTTCTATGGACAAGCCTGTAAATCACCCTGGACCCCATGCATCCTTATCTTATCAATCAACTTACCTTGAGGGAACTTATCAAACACGTGTTTATGTAGATACAATTGACTCTGTTCTTTGTCACCTCCTCAATCAAGATTGTAGGTTTATCATATTTAAAACGAGTATCTGAGAAGGGTTTGAACTCACAACTTTCTGATTCAGGAGGAAAATACCTGCCCACTATAGTGCAGGTCACTCTATTCTCAGTGTTCCTCTTTAGCTCTATGTGAATGAGAAACATCTTAAAATAAAATGCTGTGTTAAGTAATAATCCATCTGTGTGCTGACAGCCATGATCCCTGGAATACCCAGCAGTATCACATATTTATGCTGTTGACTCTGCCTGTGGAGTAATATTGAGAGCTCAGATGTGCAGTTAGTTCAAGTAAACTAATTTCTTTGTGGCATTTACCAAGGGTTTTCCCTATTGTTCCCCCCTCTAGCTTCCTCCTTCCAGTGAAGGAACACCTTCTCCCAGAGTTGCTGTTGGATTCTCAATTGCTGTGTAGAAACTCCACAGTGTGTCAAATCCAAGACCAAAGTAGGAAGCACCATCAACCACTACATATGACCTTCAAAGCCTTCAAGATAGCTATGGCTGTATTGAAAATTCATCTCTTCTGCACAACTACTTGTTGTCATGCAAGCCATGGTGTTAACCACAGGTTCACCACAGAGCCAGTCGAATGCAGATTGGGTCAACGAAAGTTCTACCATTGCTCCCGTCATCTTCTCATCCTTCCTCACTGCAACTCTGGAAAGAAGCTGGTCTACAGAGCAAGTAAGGCGCTACTCAATCTTCATTATCTCCACCTAAGAACCAGGAGACCCAACTCCAGTCAAAGAAATTACAGCTTGCAATTACACTAGAATATGTACACACGCAAGGCAAGCTCCACGTCATCAATGGCTCCTTTAGTGCTGTTCCAATGGGCCATATGCAAAACATAGGGAAGTCAAATGATCTTTGTATTTAGAATTAGAATTGTTTTATTATTGACATATGTATGAGTTGGACGATCAGCCATGATCATACTGAATGGCGGTGCAGGCTCGAAGGGCCGAACGGCCTACTCCTGCACCTATTTTCTATGTTTCTATGTACCAAGATACAGTGAAAAGCTTGTCTCGCATATCCTTCGGTACACAGCACATTAAGGTAGTACAAAGTAGAACAATAACAAAATGCAGAATAAAGCACAACAGCTGTCGAGAAGGTGCAGTTCAGGTGCAAGATCATAATCGGGTAGATTGTTGGGAGAAGAGTCTATCTTATCGTACTGTAGAATAATTCAATTGTCTTATAACAATGGGGTAGATGCTGCCTTTGTGTCTGTGGGAATGTGCTTTCAGGCCTTTGTTTCTTCTACCCAATGGGAGAGGGGAAAAGGGACCTTTACTCGGGCAGGGTAAGTATGGACATGGTGTTTCCATGATGAGCCCTCAACTCTTTGCAGTTTCGTGTGGGCAGGTGTCACGTGCAGAGCAGTTACCGCACCAAGCCACAATGCACCCAGATAGAATTGAATTGAATGGAATTGACTTTATTTCTTACATCCTTCACATACATGAGCAGTAAAAATCTTTACGTTATGTCTCTGTCTAAATGTGCGATGTGCAATTTATAGTAATTTATAATAAATAGTACGTACAACAGGACAGTCAATATAACATAGAAATAGAATCGTATCAGTCTGATGCCCTGGTGGCAGAAGCTGTCTCGGAGCCTGTTGGTCCTGGCTTTTATGCTGTGGTACCGTTTCCAGGATGGTAGCACATGGAACAGTTTGTGGTTGGGGTGATTGGGGTCCCCAATGATCCTTCGGGCCCTTTTTACATGCCTTGTAAATGTCCTGAATCATGGGAAGTTCACATCTACAGATAGGCTGGGCTGTCCACACCATTCGCTGTAGAGACCTGCGATTAAGGGAGGTACAGTTCCCGTACCAGGCAGTGATGCAGCCAGTCAGGATGCTCTCAATTGTGCCCCTGTAGAAAGTTCTTAGAATCTGGGGGCCCAACTTCCTCAACCGTCTGAGGTGAAAGAGGTGCTGTTGTGCCTTTTTCACCACACATTCGGTATGAACAGTTCACGTGAGATCCTCAGTGATGCTTATGCTGAGGAACTTAAAGCTGTTCACCCTCTCAACCCCAGATCAATTGATGTCAATAGGGGTTAGCCTGTCTCCATTCCTCCTGTGATCCACAACCAGCTCCTTTGTTTTTGCGACATTGAGGGAGAGGTTGTTTTCTTGACACCACTGTGTCAGGATGATGACCTCCTCTCTGTATGCTGCCTCCCTATCTGGCTGTCTGCCATTTTCGTTTTCTACTGGAGGATCAGCATTTCACAGCGTTCGTTGACCGCAAACCCCCCCCATGCACGCATGGCCAAAGCGCCAGTCCCTTGGTCTGCGTGGCAGCAACACCACCAGGACTACACTTCAGAATTCACAACCAACATCGAGAGGAAAAATAATGCTGTGGCTGTCTGCCTCTTGTGGCCCGCCGTCAATCGGGGTTGGCTGTGTCAGCATGGATGCTGACCAAGTTACTGATCCAGAGGTCCGGGCTTACAGGACAGCATTCACAGGCCTGTGGTTGGCTGATGTCAAGTTTGGGGATGCAGGTGCACTCACCCCACAGTGCCTGCAAACTGGAGGCATACTGTTTTTAACTCCAAACAATCTCCCAGATATAATAGTGGCCAAAGGACCTAGGGTAATGGATGAACTGAAGGAAATTTATATTAGGCAGGAAATGGTGTTGGATAGACTGTTGGGTCTGAAAGCTGATAAGTCCCCGGGACCTGATGGTCTGCATCCCAGGGTACTTAAGGAGGTGGCTTTAGAAATCGTGGACGCATTGGTAATCATTTTCTAATGTTCTATAGACTCAGGATCAGTTCCTGTGGATTGGAGGGTGGCTAATGTTGTCCCTCTCTTCAAGAAGGGAGAAAGAGAGAAAACAGGGAATTATAGACTGGTTAGCCTGACGTCGGTGGTGGGAAAGATGCTGGATGCAATTATAAAAGATGAAATTACCACGCATCCAGATAGCAGAAACAGGATCGGTCCGAGTCAGCATGGATTTACGAAGGGGAAATTGTGCTTGACTAACCTTCTGGAATTTTTTGAGGATGTAACTATGAAAATGGACAAGGGAGAGCCAGTGGATGTAGTGTACCTGGACTTTCAGAAAGCCTTTGATAAAGTCCCACACAGGAGATTAGTGGACAAAATTAGGGCACATGGTATTGGGGGCAGAGTACTGACATGGATTGAAAATTGTCTGGCTGACAGAAAACAGAGTAGCGATTAACGAGTCCCTTTCGGAATGGCAGGCAGTGACCAGTGGGGTACCGCAGGGTTCAGTGCTGGGACAGCAGCTGTTTACAATATATATTAATGATTTAGATGAGGGAATTAAAAGTAACATTAGCAAATTTGCCAATGACACAAAGCTGGGTGGCAGTGTGAAATGTGAGGAGGATGTTATGAGAATGCAGGGTGACTTGGACAGACTGGGTGAGTGGGCAGATGCACGGCAGATGCAGTTTAATGTGGATAAATGTGAGGTTATCCACTTTGGTGGTAAGAACAAGAAGGCAGATTATTATCTAAATGGAGTCAAGTTAGGAAAAGAGGAAGTACAACGAGATCTAGGTGTTCTTGTACATCAGTCACTGAAAGTAAGCATGCAGGTACAGCAGGCAGTGAAGAAAGCTAATGGCATGCTGACCTTCATAACAAGGGGAATTGAGTATAAGAGCAAAGAGGTCCTTCTGCAGCTGTACAGGGCCCTGATGAGACCACACCTAGAGTACTGTGTGCAGTTTTGGTCTCCAAATTTGAGGAAGGACATTCTTGCTATTGAGGGAGTGCAGCGTAGGTTCACACGGTTAATTCCCGGGACAGCGGGACTGTCATATGTCGAAAGATTGGAGCCACTGGGCTTGTATACTCTGGAATTTAGAAGGCTGAGATGGGATCTTATTGAAACATATAAGATTATTAAGGGATTGGACACCCTGCAGGCAGGAAGCATGTTCCTGCTGATGGGGGAGTCCAGAACCGGAAGCCACAGTTTAAAAATAAGGGGTAGGCCATTTAGAACGGAGTTGAGGAAAAACTTTTTCACCCAGAGAGTGGTGGATATGTGGAATGCTCTGCCTCAGAAGGCAATGGAGGCCAAGTCTCTGGATGCTTTCAAGAAGGAGATGGATAGAGCTCTTAAAGATAGTGGAATCAAAGGTTATGGGGATAAGGCAGGAACTGGATACTGATTGTGGAAGATCAGCCATGATCACAGTGAATGGCGGTGCTGGCTCGAAGGGCTGAATGGCCTACTCCTGCACCTATTGTCTATTGTCCATTGTCCATTGTCTATTCACGGCCTCTCGCATCCAGATGGGAAGGCTTCACAGAAACAGGTTGCTTTAAAGCTTGGGAGATTTCCTGGTGGTGGCTGATGGAGTAACAGCAATCTGCTGTTGCTCCAACTTTAGTTATTGTGCTATTTCCAACCTGTCTTGAAACTTCTTTTTTAAGTGTGATGTTCTTTCATTATGACTACAAGGAGTGCCAGAGGTACTAAAAAGGATGATCTCCCTGCTTCTTTGGATTCTATAATGGATTTGCTGCAAAGTCATACACAATAAGCCTCTGAGAAGTTTCAACAATTCAACTCTGTTTAAACAAATAGATGGTAAATTGGATTATATTCAACAAACTCTTAATGAACACCATAAATGTATAAAAAAAAGAAGCAATTTTGTGGTCTGGAAACGGAAGTGGAGGAATTGCAAAAGCTTTGTGAAAAGCAATCGAAGTCCAATGAAAAGTTAGGACAGAAGATTATCAACCTGGAAAATAGAAGTAGAAGAAACAACTTACGGGTTCTGGGTCTCGAAGAATTAATCGAAGGTCATCATCCTATGGAATTTTTTGCAAACTTTTTGCAAGAATTATTTCCGGAAATTTTGACATCTTTGCCTATGATTGATCAAGTTCACAGATCTCCCGTGTTTACATCTCCTAAGGGAGATAGACCAAGATCAGTAATAATCTGTTTTCATGAATTTAAAACAAAGGAATTGTTAATTCACGAATCTCATCAAAGAGGCATGATTGACTATAATGGTCGTAAGATTAGAATTGTCGAAGATTACTCACCTGAGGTTATGCAGGAATGTGCTAAGTTCAAAGAAGATATGTCCAAGTTTTTTAACAAGGGTTTCAAGCCTTCCCTTCGCAACCCAGCCCGACTCAGAATCACACTTAAAGATGGATCTTTGGAATGGTTCAGTCCAACTGTTGGAGCACAAAGGTTTTTAAAATCCGAAGGCTAGCTGTTTAATTTGTCTTTACATGAAGACACAAGATTAAATGAGAAACTTTCAATTCACGGATCCGTCGAAGGGGCATGATTGGTTATAGGTTGGAATATTAAGATCCTCAAAGGTTATTTGCTTGAGGTTATGCAGGAACATGCTAAGTTTAAACAAGCTTTGTTGGATTTTTTTAACAAGGGTTTCAAGCCGCCTCCTGGCTATCCAGTTTGACTGAGAATCTCATTAAGGATGGATCCTTCGAATGGCTTCGTTTGAATGCTGAAGCACAAAATTTTTTTAAATTTGAAGGCTAACTGTTTTGTCTGTTTTTTCATGAAGGTATAAGATCAATGTTTAATGTCTTTCTGTATGAATAATTGCATCTTTTACTTTTGGTAAACCTTTGTAACTAATTTCCTTTTGTATTTTTTAATACTTTAATTTTGATATACGAGAATTGAATTTCTTGTTTGGATATTGTTTTGTCTAGGTTGGAATATAAATAACCTTGAAACTAATTGGAGCGATCACCAGGTTTTTTGGGGAGTTGTCTGTAGTTGTAGATGCTGGCTTTCTATTGGTTGGCCTTCTTTCTTTGGGAGGTGGGTGGGGGTATGGTTTTTTTTATCTAAAGCTGTTTTCGAATTTTTAGCTAACTTTTGTTGCTCAGTTACCATTTCTCAAGGTTTATGAGTTGGTTTTAACTTATATTTTATCCCTTCGTTCAAATATTATTAAAAATGGACCAAACTATTAATTAACTCAGTTTTAACTTGAAAGGGTTAAATCACCCTGTTAATCATAATAAGAATTTTGCTAAAATTAGGAAATTTAAGATCCCTATTATTTTCTTACAAAAAACTCAAATATGCTCACTCACATGTGATAATTTACATTTTTTTAGCCATTGGAATAGACTTTGTTTTCATTCTTCTTTTCAGGCCAAATCTAGAGGAGTTTTGATTCTTATAGATAATACACTTTCCTTTGTCCAACATAAAGCAGTGTCTGATACCAATGGACGTTTTGTTATAGTTTCAGGAAAACTAGACAATAAATTAATAATATTTGCCAATGTGTATGCCCCAAATGTAGACGATCCAGGATTCTTTGAGCATTTCTTTTTTCGGTTTTACCAGATCTGAGTCTTTATTCTCTGGTGATGGGAGGATATTTTAACTGTTGGCTAGACCCAATTTTAGACCAATCATCTTCTAAACCAGCGTCTCTTAATAAATCAGCCTTGTTTATTCGATCTTTTTTATTGAAGTGTGGTATTGTTGCTGTTTGGCATTTTTTACATCCTTTAGATAGGGAGTACTCATTTTTTCCCCCATGTGCATCATACATGTTCCAGGATTGATTATTTTTTTATCAATAGTCAAATGATTTCATCAGTTCGTTCCTGTGAATATAAAGAGATTGCTGTCTCAAATCATGCTCCTGTATTTCTATCCTTAAATCTCTCTGGTCTTCCTCAAACAAACAGATTTTGACGTTTTAATACAACTTTGTTATCTGATAAGGAATTTTTAAAATTTCTAGAGAGGCATATTATTTCGTTTTTTGAAGAGAATAAAAAGGAAGAGACTTCTAATCTTATTGTATGGGATACTTTCAAGGCCTGTATTAGAGGACAAATTATTCCTTATACTGCGAGTGTTAAGAATAAAGCTAACAGAGAAAGAACTGAATTAACCACGCCAATCAATTGAAACAATTAGATCAAAAATATGCTATAACTCCAGGTCCTGTTTTATATAAAAGACGTGTTGAAGTTAAAACGGAATATGATCTTCTGTTAACATATCCAATTGAAACTCAACTTCTTAAAGATAAAACTCAATTTTATATTCACAGAGATAAATCAGGCAAAGTATTGGCCAACCAATTAAAAACTTCTATAGTTAAACAACAAATTAAAGAAATTTGTAAAACTAATGGTGATAGGACAACTGGTCACTCTGAAATAAATGATACCTTTAAAGAATTCTATTCTAAACTTCATAGTTCTAATTCCCCTTAAGATAATACTGTAATGAATAATTTTCTAGATCAATTAAATATCCCTGCACTTTCTACAGATAGGGCTCCGGGTCCAGATGGATTTTCGGGAGAATTTTATAAGGCTTTTTCCTCGTTAATTATAGCGCAGTTACACTTAGTCTTTTTGGATTCTTTCAAATTGGGTAGTTTGCCTCAATCTTTCTATGAAGCTTCTATTTGGCTTATCCTAAAAAAGAAAAAGGACCCAAATGAATGCTCTTCATATAGACCAATTTCATTACTCAATGTTGATTCTAAAATCCTTTCTAAAGTTCTGGCTCATAGGATTGAAAATATTTTACCTTCTATTATTTCTGATGATCAGACTGGATTTATTAAAAACTGACATTCCCATTTTAATATAATCCATGTATTAAATGTTATTTACTTTCCTATGTCGAGCTCTATGACGACCTACCAATGCTCACCACTAAAATCGAGGCATGAAGACTGCAACTAATGGGGCACTGTCTACGCCACCCCGAGCTACCTGCCAGCCCAGTCATCATATGGGAGCCCAAACATGGGAGGATGAACCCTGGGTGCCCTCCCAAGACTATGGTCAGCACGGCCCTAGAAGACAGCGGCGCGGCTAATGTAGATGAACTGAACACACTGATGAGGGAGAGGGAGAAGTGGAGAGTCCATTATCGTGCCTGACGCCGGCCCCCTAGGCCTGAGTCGACGTACTAGTAGTAGTAGTAATAGTACTCTCCATCTTAGGACATATCGGAATGTGTGGTATCCTTCGATGCTGAGAAGGCCTTCGATCGGGTTGAATGGAATTATTTATTTAAAACCTTAGAAAAATTTAATTTTGGACCAGATTTTATTCAATGGATTATATTACTTTATCTATCTCCTTCTGCTCGGGTTCTTACTAATTTTCAAAATTCCAAACCATTTAAACTTCACCGCGGAACTAGACAAGGTTGTCTGTTGAGTCCTTTGCTCTTTGATTTAGCTTTAGAACTCCTAGCCATTGCTTTTCGAGAATCTAATGATACCTGTGGTATTTTAAGGAGAGGTATTACTCACAAAATTTCGCTTTACACTGATGATATATTGCTTTTTATCTCTAACATTGAGACTTTGTTACCTTGCGTACTTTCTTTACTCTCCCGTTTTAGCCAGTTTTTAGGAGGTAAATTGAACTTACATAAGAGTGAATTATTTCCTTTAAATAATTTGGTATCAATTAATACTAATCTCCCTTTTAAAATTGTAAGGAATCAATTAACTTATTTGGGTGTAACAGTCACTAAAAATTACAAACACCTGTTTAAAGAAAACTTTCTTACTTTATTGAACCATGTAAAAAGGATATCATTAAATTGGTCACCTCTTTCAATATCGTTGATTGGACGAATTAATTCTATTAAAATGAATATTCTATCTAAATTTATATATCTTTTTCAGGCTTTACCCGTTATTATTCCTACATCCTTTTTTGACTCTCTTGATTCTATTTTGTCGTCTTATAAATGGAAAAGTAAATGTCCTCGATTAAATAAAGTTCATCTTCAAAAATCTGAAAAGGCTGGAGGTTTAGCCTTACTTAATTTTAGGTTTTATTACTGGGCAGTTAATATACGTATCTTACGTTTTGGCTATGTTATATTAATTGTGTAGACCGTCTGGTATGGGTTTCTTTAGAAGCTAACTCTGTTAATAAATTCTCTATTATCTTTCTTCTTGGATCCTCTCTTCCTTTATTTGTAAGTAAACTAACTGATAATTTAATAGTTAAACATACTCTGAGGATCTGGATACAATTTAGAAAACACTTTGGTTTATTGAGATTTTCCCTTTCAAGTCCCACTTATTCTAACTTTCTTTTAAACCCTCCATGGCTGATTTAGTTTTCAAAGAATGGGACAGGTTAGGTATTAAATGTTTTGGGGATCTGTTTGTTGGAGGAAATCTTTTTTCATTTGAGCAATTGTCAGCTAAATATAGCTTACCCAAAACTCACTTTTTTAGATATTTACAAATCAGAGACTTTCTAAGATCACAATTATGCACATTTCCTATAAGCTCAGATAAGAACTTACTAGACGTAATTTTTAATTTGACACCTTTTCATAATGGTTCAATATCTAATATTTATGGTATGTTACTGCAGATGAGGAATGTTCCTTTAGACAAAATTAAGAATCTCTGGGAACAAGATCTGAGGAAACTTGGAATGAAATATTTAAACTGGTTAATACTTCATCGTTATGTGCTCGCCATTCCCTCATACAATTTAAGGTGGTACATAGAGTCCATATGACTAAAGATAAGATACCTCGTTTTTATTCGGATATATCTCCCTACTGTGACAGATGTAATAACGGAGAAGCTTCATTAATTCATATGTTTTGGACTTGTCTGAGTCTTGAAAAATATTGGAAAGAAGTTTTTCAAACTTTCTCTTTACTTTTCAAAGTCAATTTTAAGCCTGATCCTCTGACGGCTCTATTCGGTATTGTTACAGGACAAGGTATCAAGTTGAAGACATCTGATTTACATATTTTGTCCTTTAGCTCTCTTATAGCTAGGAGGGCCCTCTTGTTTAAATGGAAAGATGTTTTTCCTCCTACTCATGCTCAATGATTATGCAACGCTATGTCATGCTTAGATTTAGAGAAGACTCCTTGTTCAATTTCTGAATCTTGTCAAGACTTTCAAACATTGTGGGGACCTTTTCTGAATTATTTTCAAAACCTTCAATTCATTGTTTAAGTTCAGATGTTGGCTATTATTATTTTTTATTATATGAGAAAGTATTTACCTTTTTTCTCCTTAATAAACAGCTTCGGTCTTGGTAGGGGTTAGATTCTTCTTTTTTGTAATAAATTAGTATATTTCAATATAACTATTGATTAACTTACATGAATACGGGGTAATGAGATTGTTATTATGAATAGATATAATGTAATTGTTAATTTCTTTAATCTTTTTTGACCTTTAATATATACTTTCTTGTACTCTGTATTCTTCTATGTAGAAACTAATAAAAATATTGGAAAGAAAAAAGCCTGTGTGGCACAGCCTGAGGGAGGCTGTGTGAGACTGAAGTGCATCCTGTGTTATATGCCAGGCAAAAATTAACCATCATGTTTGGCACCATCAGCACCTTTTGAGGTCCCTGACTGACGGTTTGACCTTATCAATGTAGACCCGGTTGGTCCTCTTCCGCCCGCCCCCCCTCCCCCACCGCAGTTTCATGCATCTCCTTACCATGGGGGACCATACCACCAGTGGCCAGATGTTGTCCCTCTAGCATCGATGATGGCTGACTTGACATTCATCAACAGCTGGGCCGCTTGGTTCAGCACCCCATGAGATATTTCTTCTGACTGCAGTCCCCAATTCACATCAGCCCTCTGGGCCACAATGGCCCAAAACCTTACAGTTAAATTGCATCACACACCATAGCATATCACCCACAGTCCAATGAGCGGTTTCACCGTTCCTTAAAGGCTGCTCTGACGACTTCACTGATGGATGAGTGTTGGCATGATCATCTCCCAAGTATCTTGTTGGGTCTCAGAACAATTGCAAAACAGAACCTGCAGTCCCCTGCAACTCAGTTGGTGTACAGGCAGCTGGGAGATTTTATTCCTGTCTCCACAACTGCCGGGTCAGAAACTCTGCAGCACTCTGCCCTCCTCAGTAAACTCGAATTCTATTACACCTATTCCTACCTCCTGTCATGGTGTACAGCACCACTGGGTCCAGTTGACCTTCATTCTACTGTGTTCATTTTTAATATGATGCACATCAGCATGCTTTTAAACCCCTTTACGATGGCCCATTCCGTGTTTTGGAATGGGGTGAAAAGACTTCTATTGTAGATAGACAGGAAGGGTAAATTTTAATGTATTTCTGTATATCACCTTAGGCTGGCTCTGGATAGTTCCACTATCATACTCCCTGCATCGAGACATGGCCATGTGTGTGTCAGCACACCTCTGGACAAGACTGAGGCACCTGCAGTTACTGCGACCCAAGCCAGGCCAGTACTAGCACAATGCTGCTTTTGGCGGATTCTGGGAGTGCATGTGCAGGTAAAGTAAGGGGTGACAGGCTGTTCATAATAGAAACATTTACAAACACCATCATTGAGGTGTTGTGTTCACTATAAGAGATGCTGTCTGTGTAAAGTGACTGCTTTTGTTTTGTTTGTAATGGAAGTAAAGGACTACGACTTTTGTTAAGCATGTAAAATGACTCATATATTTTATTCACAAAATCCTACAGTGTATAGAGAAAATAGGAGAGAGGAAAGAATACACCCTATAGCACACCAGCACTGAGTGGGCGGGAAGTGCAGATGTCCTTGCCCTGTCTCACGTACGGCCTCCTGTCAGAGAGGAAGATCGTGATCCGCCAGCCCCTGGGTTCTGAATGTTAAGTTTAGAAAGTTTCTCTTGCAGAGGCTCTGGGATCTTGGTATTGAAGAGAATTCTGACACCAAGGGAGCTGAGGCACTACAATATGAGCTCCAGACCCGTGTTAACTGCATCATCTACAGAGCTGTTTGTTCTGTAGGCAAACTGCAACGGATCTAGAAATTCTGTAGTTATGGATTTAAGAAATGAAGTAACTAGTCTTTCAAAAGTCTTCATTATGACTGTAATCATTGAGTCCAGTAATCTTTGTTTTTTTTTTGGTGACTGGAATAACGACAGATTACATGAAACATGTTGGAACAGTGTATAGTTTAAGAGACTGTAGACATATGGTCAGTGCAGTGTTTAAGGATGGCAGGGGAGACAGAGTAAGGACCAGCAACCTCCTTGATATTTTGCATTCTGAATTTAAGTACCTTAAGTTTGCAGCAGGACTTAGACAAATTTGAAGAATTGGCAAAAAGTGGCAGATGGAATACGGTGCTGGGAAATGTATGATAATGCATTTTGGTAAAAGGAACAATAGTGCAGACTATAATTTAAATGGGGAGAAAATTCAAACATCAGAGGTGCAAAGAGATTTAAGACTTTTTATGCAAGATTTTCAGAAGGTTAATTCACAGGATGAGACTGTGGTAAAGAAGGCAAATACAATTGTTGGCATTTATTTCAAGGGGAATAAAATATAAAAACAAGGAGATAGTGCTGAGGCTTTGTAAGACACTAGTCAGGCTGCACTTGGAGTATTGTCAGCAGCTTGGGGCCCCATATCTCAGAAAGGATGTATTGTCTTTGGAGAGAGTCCAGAGTAGTTTCTCGAGGATGATTCCAGGAATGAAGGGGTTAACATATGAGGAGCGTTTGGCAGCTTTGGGCCTGTACTCACTGGAATTTAAAAGAATATGTGGGGATCTCATTGAAACCTACCGAATGTTGAAAGGACTAGATTAGTTTAGATTAGATTATGAGGACACTCAGTCCTCTTTTATTGTCACTTAGACATGTATACATGCATTAAGAAATGATACAATGTTCCTCCAGAGTGATATCACAAAAAAAAAGGACAAACCAAAGACTAACACTGACAAGACCACATAATTATAACATATAGTTATAGCAGTGCAAAGCAATAGCATAATTTGATAAAGAGCAGACCATGGGCACGGTAAAAAAAAGTCTCAAAGTTCCAATCGACTCCCGATAGCCCCACTAGCAGGCGGCAAAAGGGAGAAACTCTCCCTGCCATAAACCTCCAGGCACCGACAACTGTCGATGCATTGGAAGCAGCCGACTCTGAGTCCGTCCGAAAACTTTGAGTCTCCGACACTGAGCATCGAGCACCATCTCTGTCAAGCGCTTCGACCCCGCCCCGGCCGCCAAGCAACAAGCAAAGCCGAGGACTCGGGGCCTTCTCCTCCAGAGACCCTGGATCACACAGTAGCAGCGGCAGCGATAGGGTGGATGTGGAGAGGATATTTCCTCTGGTGAGGGTATCCAGAACTAGAGGGCACAACCTCAAAATTGAGGGGCAATGTTTTAGGACAGAAGTAAGGAGGAATTTTTTTTGGCCAAAGAGTGGTTTGCCACAGATTGCGGTATATTAAAAGCGGAAGTTGATAGATTCCTGATTGGTTGGGGCATCAAAAGATATGGTGTATGGGGTTGAATGGGATCCAGGATCAGCCATGATGAAATGGTGGAGCAGACTCGATGGGCTGAATGGCTTGGTTCTGCTCCTATATCTTATGGTCTGATGGTGTAAGGAGTACAAGCTAGAAGGTGATAGGTGAAGCCAAGTGAGGGGAAAGTAATGTGAGAACCTGGGAGGTGATGGGTAGGAGAAGTAAAGGGCTGAAGACGAAGGAATCTGATAAGAGAGGAGAGTGAACCATGGGAGAAAGAAAAAGGGGAGAGGCTCTAGAGGGAGGTGATAGGCAGGTGAGAAGAAGAAAAGAGATAAGAGGAGGCCGGGAAAGGGGAATGGAAGAAGAGAGTTGGGGGAGGGGAGAAATGACTAGAAGTTAGAGTAATTGGTGTTCATTCTGACAGGTTGGAGGCTACCTAGCAGACAGAATATAAGGTGTTGCTCCACAACATGAGAGTGGCCTCATCATGGTAATAGAGGAGTCCATGGACTGATATATCATAACATCTTTACCTCCCCCTCGCACTCCGCTCTCTGTGATTTCCTTGTTCGTTCATCCCTCCCCAGTGATCTCTCTCCTGGCACTTGATCCTGCAAGCAGGAAAAGTGTTACACCTGTCCATTCACCTCTTCCCTCATCTCCATTCGGTCCTTCTAGGTGAGGCAAAACTTCACCTGTGAGTCTGCTGGGATCATCTACCGTATCTGGTGCAGCTGGTGTGGCTCCTCTATGTCGATGAAGCCCACCATAGATTGGGGAACTGCTTTTTCAAGCACCTTTGTTCTGTCCACAACCAACAGCATTTCCTGATGGCCAACCATTTTGATTCGAATCTCCATTCCCATTCCAACATGGCTTCCTCTATTGCCATGATGAGGTCACTCTCAGATTTGAGGAGTAACACCTTATATTCTGTCTGGATAGTCTCCAGCCTAATGGCATGAACATTGACTTCTCGAACTTCCAGTAATTTCTACCACACCCACCCTCTCTCTTCTTCCACTCCATATTATGGGTCCCCTGTTACCTTTTCTCTTCCCCTCGCCTGCCTATCTCCTCCCCCTGGAGCCCCTCCTCCTTCCTTTTCTCCCGTGATCCACTCTCCTTTTCTGTAAGATTCCTTCTTCTTCAGCCCTTTACCTTTTCCACCGATCACCTCACTTCGTTTCCCCTCTCCCAACCACCACCTTCCCCTCACCTGATTTCACCTGTCACCTTCCACCTTGTTCTCCTTCCCCTCCCCCCACCTTCATATTCTGCATTCTTCCCCCTTCCTTTCCAGTCCTGGTGAGTGGAATCAAAGCAGTCCTGGCATCTCTGTGGCTTTACCAGAACATATTATTAGAACTTTATTAGTGAACTTGGTGGTTTTCAGTTTTTGCCTGTAGCAGGAATGAGCTGGATCATAGCATGGTCAGAAAGTCCAAGGGGGCACAGGATGTGGTGTGACAGGCATCTTTAATCAAGCCGTAGCAATGATCCAGAATGTTACCTCTCTAGTAGCACATTTAATCTGTTAGTTAAAAGAGGGAAGTTCTTGGTTTAAAGTAGCATGGTTAAAATCGCCTGTGATAATAACAAGAGTCCAGATAGGCTTTTTCTGCCTCTGTAATTTGATGAGCAAGCACTTGTTATGCCTCGCGCACTTTAGCTTGTGGGGTTATGTACACACCAGCCAAAATGACAGACATAAATTCTCAAGTAGAATAAAAGGGTTTGCAATTGAGGAATATAGCTTCAGGGTTAGCTGTACAATGTTGAAAACCTCATTGACACTCTATAACCTCTTCATGGTTCTATAAGCTATTTATGACTCTGTAGTCTTGTCATGACTAAACTGTATAACATCTCTTGTCCTACTGTCATCTCTAGTTCTGACCTCTTCATCATTCCCAATTTTAAGTCCTCCACTTTTGACATCTGTGCCTTTATCTGCTGACTGAAGCTCCAGAACTGTCTCCTGAGACCTGTTTGCTCTTCTCCATCTTTTAGATGCCCCTCCAATCCTTCTCTTTTTCCCAGCTTTTAGAGAGTGGGACAAATATCTCCTCCATGTTCCACAATTGAGTGTTATTCATCGAATGAGTGTGGAGTTGGCCCTCCCAGCACTTAGAGCCACGTCACCCCGGCAACCCCACAACCCCAATCTTACCCTAACCTAATCACAGAATAATTTACAGTGACCAATTAACCTACCCTTTGGTATGCCTTTTGCAGGAAACCAGAGAGCACCCGGGGAAAACCCACATGTTCCACGAGGAGGACGTACAGAGACTCCTTACAGAAAGGTGCCAAAATAGCTTTGCGCTAACAGCTACACCAAGCAGCGCCTGCGGCTCAGTAATTTGTCACAAGGTCTCTGCCCTGTCTTCAGTAATGTGTCACAAGGTCTCTGCCCTGTCTTCGGTAATGTGTCACAAGGTCTCTGCCCTTCCTTCAGTAATGTGTCACAAGGTCTCTAATGCAATTCAATATTCTTTGTGCACCAGTCTCCCTTTCTGCTCCTGTCCATGTTGCCCTTTCTCATGGATACACAAGCCTTTGCTTTCTGTGTCTACCCTGTCTTCCCTGTTGTGGAGCAGCAATCTGCTGCAGAAACTCAGCAGTTGAGCAGCATCTGTGGGGGAAATGAGTTGTCAACATTTTAGGTCTAAAACTTGCATCAGATGCTGTTGCGTTCCTCCAGCATTTTATGTATTACTCCAGAGTCCAGCATCCACAATCTCTTGTCATGGATATTGGTTGGTTTATGAAACCTCATCCAACTGTGCCATTATTACAACGGCTCCCTATTTAGCTCTGGTGAGTGAAGTGAGCTGACATGACAACTTTCTCCCTGACGTTGAAATGAATTTTCCAGTAGTCTCTCTGGATAACAATAAGGACTAGAAATCATAGCAAATTTTCCTTCATCGCTACAGAAAGGTGCTGAGGTTGGTTGAATGGCAACCTTTAATATCATACTGGATGTGTGCTGCCAACTCAGCTGCACCGTGCCTTGAACCAGCCTGGTTACATACCTACTCTACCAACCAATCCAGTGGGCTCATACCTACTCTACCAATCAATCCAGTGGGCTCATACCTACTCTACCAACCAATCCAGTGGGCTCATACCTACTCTACCAACCAATCCAATAGGCTCATACCTACTCTACCAACCAATCCAGTAGGCTCATACCTACTCTACCAACCAATCCAATAGGCTCATACCTACTCTACCAACCAATCCAGTGGGCTCATACCTACTCTACCAACCAATCCAGTGGGCTCATACCTACTCTACCAACCAATCCAATAGGCTCATACCTACTCTACCAACCAATCCAGTGGGCTCATACCTACTCTACCAACCAATCCAATAGGCTCATACCTACTCTACCAACCAATCCAACAGGCTCATACCTACTCTACCAACCAATCCAGTGGGCTCATACCTACTCTACCAACCAATCCAATAGGCTCATACCTACTCTACCAACCAATCCAGTGGGCTCATACCTACTCTACCAACCAATCCAGTGGGCTCATACCTACTCTACCAACCAATCCAGTGGGCTCATACCTACTCTACCAACCAATCCAATGGGCCTGTTGTTTCACAAAATCATGCTTCAGTTTAATAAAACACTAGAATATTAAACTAATTACCGTGCATTGTTGATCTGTACACCAATCCTTTTAGAATAAGCTGACCATACATGAGTTCAGACAAAACTGCCTGGCACACTGGAAGAGTTGTGCTGATGATTAATCTTTATGTCAGTTTCTGTGGCTGGGTAATACAATGTCATTCAGTTGCTTTGTGATCACTGACGGTGTGTCCTTTTGCCAGTTCAGTATGTGGCTGTTTGTTCTGGGAGCTTGGTTTGAAATATTTTGCACTGCAGAATATATTTTGTCATCAACCCTGTATACTCATCAAGACTGTGTTTGAGAAACTATATCTCTGTGTATTCTAATAACTGAAATATGGCCTGATTTTATTTTACCTGATTCATTCTGAAAGAGACATCTAACCAAGATCTCTCACACCCTCTCAGTAGATCATCATTTGTGAAAAATGGAACAGCACTGGCTACTCACCAGTCCTCTGGAGCCTCACCTATGGCTAGAGTGGACATATAGATCTTGGTCAAAGTCCCAGCAATCTCATCTCTTCCCTCTCTTAATGCCGTGGTATTAAGCCTATGGAACTTATACATGTTCTTTAGGACACCCAACACTACTCCTTTCTTTATCCCAAAATGCCCTAGCACATTCCACACTGATTTCCCTTTCCTCCACATCCTTCTCCTTGGTAAATAGTGACACAAAGTACTCATTTCAGACCTCACCCACATCCCCTTCCTCTAAGCACATGTTCCTTTTTTAATCCTTTAGTGGTCCTACACCTCTCCCTAGTTATCATTGTGCTCTTGGTATGTGTGTGGAATGCCTTGGTAATTTCTTTAATCCTACTTGCCAAGAAGTTTTCATAGCCTCTCCTGGCTCTCTTAATTTCCTTCTTGAATTCTTTTCTAGGTTCTTTATAATACTCATGGGCATGTTTGCTTCCTAAATATTACATAATTTTCCATTTCTTGGTGACTAAATTCACAACCTCTCTTGACACCCAAGGCTCCCTTACCTTCCCATTCTTAACCTTCCTTCCTTCTTTCTTATTGGAACATATCTGTCCTGTTCTCTGTGCAATTTGTCCTTAAGCAGCCTCCACATGGCAGATATGGAATTGCCAAATGCAGCTGTTCCCAATTAATTGTCCCTGCTTCCACTGAAGATTTGCCCAACCCCAGTCTTCTGCAAGGTCCATACACATCCATATTCATAGCCATCTTAAAACCTCCCGATGTGGCCTTCTATATATTGGCAAGACCCGACGCAGACTGGGGATTGTTTCGCTGAACACCTACGCTCTGTCCGCCAGAGAAAGCAGGATTTCCCAGTAGCCACACATTTTAATTCCACGTCCCATTCCCATTCTGATATGCCTATCCATGGCCTTCTCTACTGTAAAGATGAAGCCACACTCAGGTTGGAGGAACAACACCTTATATTCCATCTGGGTAGCCTCTAACCTGATGGCATGAACATTGACTTCTCAAACTTCTGCTAATGCCTCACCTCCCCCTCGTACCCCATCCGTTATTTACTTATATACACATATTCTTTTTCTTTTTTTCTCTCTCTTTTTTCTCCCTCTGTCCCTCTCACTATACCCTTTGCCCATCCTCTGGGTTTCCCCCCTCCCCCTTTTCATTCTCTCTGGGCCTCCTGTCCCATGATCCTCTCATATCCCCTTTTGCCAATCACCTGTCCAGCTCTTGGCTCCATCCCTCCCCCTCCTGTCTTCTCCTATCATTTCGGATCTCCCCCTCCCCCTCCCACTTTCAAATCTCTTACTAGCTCTCCTTTTAGTTAGTCCTGACGAAGAGTCTCAGCCCGAAACGTCGACTGTACCTCTTCCTACAGATGCTACCTGGCCTGCTGCGTTCACCAGCAACTTTGATGTGTGTTGCTTGAATTTCCAGCATCTGCAGAATTCCTCATGTTTGCGTCTTTAAAACCTATGGAGTTGGGATCACTGTTTCATAAGTACTTTACCACTGAATGGTCAGATATCTGGCCAGGTTCAATATGGCCCTTCCTCTAGTTGGATTATCTACATACTAATTGAAGAAAACCTCTAACGAATCCTGCCCCATCTAACCTCTTGCACTAAGGAGGTCCCAGTCTACATTGGGGAAATTGATGTCACCCACAAAAACACCCATTGTTTTTGCACCTTTCCGTAATATGCTGAGTGGCAATTGGGGTATCTGTTCAGAGGAATATACCTGGGGAATATCTCGGAGGGAGTTATGGGGTCTCTGGTGGTTGTATTATTCAATACAAACAGAGTTTTCACAGTCCCTGCCAAGTTACACTGGCCAATTAGACCATCGCCACACAAGGAAAATTGACAGTAATTGGCTGCAGGGAGATTGGTGAGGGGATTGTCTTGTTCTGATGCAAACTGTTTAGCCCTCACACATCCAGATACAGGAGCAATTTGAATATCAGGGGCATCTTCCATAATAAAGGTGGCTTGTTTAGGCTCTGTCCTGTAACACTGATTAAAAATTCACAATGCAGCTGTAGTTAATTACTTAATTAGTTAGTTAGTGATACAACATCTGTAGTTAATTATTTAATTAGTTAGTTAGTGATACAATATCTGTAGTTAATTATTTAATTAGTTAGTTAGTGATACAACACGGAGCAGGTCCTTCTGACCCTTTGAGTCACACTGCCCCAGCAACATCACAACCCAGATTAAACCGAATCTAATCACAAGACAATTTACGATGGCGTACACTGTCCATCTTTGGACGGTGGGAGGAAACTGGAACATCTAGGGCAAACCCACACACTCCACAGGAATGACGTACAGAGATTCCTTAATGAATGGCTCCAGAATTGGACTCTGGAGTGCCCTGAGCTGCAATAGCATCGCGCTAATCTCAATGCTTGTTCAATTAGAATCTGTCAGCAACAATTAGAAGCCTCACCCAAGAATTAGAAAGGGAAGACCTGTGCTCCCACAGCACCTTTCATTATCCCAGCAGGATCCCACAATTAGTAACGATCAGAGAATTTGCTCTGGTGACATTGACTGAAGGATAAGAAGTGGCTTCTATTGTTGATTGAAATGGTCCCTTAGGACCAAAGTTACATGTAGGTGAAAGAGATAATAATTTAAATATCCCTTCCAACAATGAGTGGTCCCATAGCAAAAGACACTGGAACACCGAGTGGAACGGAACGCCACTCTGCATCCCTGGGGAAGGTGTGACCCTCGTACGCACAGCTGCCCGGCCCAGGGCTAAGAGATGACCTGCTGAACCACAGCAGATATATCTTTAATAAATGCCCAAAGATCTTCAAAGGAGTATGCCAAAGTAAAGCTGAAGTTAAGACTCATAGGGGATCATTTGCGAAGTGTCCTGACGCAATTACAGTTGTGAAGTAAGTGAAGTGGAATGTAAAAGGGGTGTTGGCTAAAGGAGTGCTGGGCTGGAAACCGCTAACAGTGATGTGTTAAATAAGCCAATGCCTGAACATTCCGCGATAGTCACATAGCATTGACAGCTCCTCTCTCTGATTGGACAGCAGGCTTGAATGACTGGGCTGGATTGCTGTTGTGTGACCTTGAAAGTTAAAGCAAGATTGATAAGGAAAATGCAATCCCTAGTTCTTTGCTCTACAGTCTAAAGCAAAACACAAATCTGCTGCAATTTTTGTGTGGAAAAGCCAGGTCCTACTGGCCTAATGGTCCCAGTGGAAAAAGGTATCTCTAGAAAAACCGGCTCTTCAGTCAGTACCATGCAGTTATTTGTGGTATCTTACTGTAAATAAATTGACTGTCATGTTACCAATGACTCCACACTTCCAAAATTATTCATTTGTCTGTAAAACATTTCTCAAATCCTGAAAGAGATGTAAAAGGCCCTCTATGAATTAAAGCATTTCAATAAAATTAACACAATATGCTGGGCTTCTGTAGTCATAGACATTGGCTGTTCTGTGACCTATTGCACTGAACTGCCCTTACCCACGATACTGTACCTAATACCATTGGTCCTGCAAGTTCAGGCAGAGCCTCTGTCTAACATCTCATCCAAAGGACAGTTTTACCAAGAATCAGGCACTGCCTGGGTCCTGGACTTATCTCCAGAGTGGGACATATGCAGAGAAATCTGATGCCCACTGCCTTTAACTGAAAACACACAGCCTTATAGTTTATGTAACACACTGTAATGTTTCACTGCTAAGAACATAAGAAATAGGAGCAGGAGTAGGCCATCCGGCCCATTGAGCCTGCCCCACCATTCAATAAGATCATGGCTGATCTGTCCGCAAACTCAGCTCCATCTACCTGCCTTTTCCCCATAACCCTTAATTCCCCTACTATGTAAAAATCTATCTAACTGCACCTTAAATATATTTAGTGAAGAAGCCTCAACTGCTTCCCTGGGCAGAGAATCCCACAGATTCACCACTCTCTGGGAAAAACAGTTTCTCCTCATCTCCGTCCTAAATCTTTTCCCCTGAATCTTGAGGCAATGTCCCCTAGTTCTAGTCTCACCTACCAATGGAAACAACTTTCCTACTTCTATCTTATCTATCCCTTTCAAAATTTTGTATGTTTCTGTAAGATCTCCTCTCATTCTTCTGAATTCCAGAGAGTATAGTCCCAGGCAACTCAATCTCCCCTCATAGGTTAACCCCTTCATCTCTGGAATCAACCTGGTGAACCTCCTCTGCACTGCCTCCAAAGCCAGTATATCCTTCCTCAGGTATGGAGACCAGAACTGCACACAGTACTCCAGGTGCGGCCTCACCAGTACCCTGTACAGTTACAACATAACCTCCCTGCTCCTGAATTCAATCCCTCTAGCAATGAAGGCCAACATTTTGTTTGCCTTCTTAATAACCTGTTTTACCTGCAAGCCAACATTTTGTGATTCATGAACAAGTACTCCCAAGTCCCTCTGCACAACAGCACGCTGCAATCTTTCACCATTTAATTAATAATCTGCTCTTCTATTATTCCTTCCAAAGTGGATGATCTCGCATTTACCAACATTGTACTCCATCTGCCAGACCTTAACCCACTCACTTAACTTATCTATATCCCTCTGCAGACTCTCCACATCCTCTGTACAATTTGCTTTTCCACTCAGTTTAAGGTCATCAGCAAATTTTGCTACGCTACTCTTAGTGCCCTCTTCCAAATCATCAATGTAAATGGCAAACAGCTGCAGGCCCAGCACTGACCTCTGAGTCACCCCACTCACCACTGTAATGGTTTCTCTGTAGCAGCAATGTTTGTGTTATGACTAGAGATAACGGGGCTTGGAATGTGGGGACTATCCAATGTTGTTCTTTCTTGTGAGTCTGGAAGAGGGATTTTTGCGGTCTTCCGTCGGCGAGAGAAGAAGGAAGACTCCTGTGGAGAGAGCTAGTAGACCACCAGATGGAGTGGACTGGGAGCGAGGGTCCGCAGGCCGGTGACACTCTGAGGAGGTCGATGGTCGATGAATGGCCGTGTCAGTGAGCTCCAATGTGCACTTTTGACTTTTCTCTTAAAATGGGCCCTTTTTCTTTTTATTTTCTTTACTAACCCTGTATTCAGACTAAGATCTATAAAGTTCAGTTATTTAATTGCACATAGTGTGTACTGTCTGATATTTTGCGGCGCAGATTTGTAACCGGGCAACACATCACGCAGCATCCACACGAACGAGATTTCTCAGTTTGGCGGGGCCAGAAGTTGTCTTCCCCTAGAGGAACACGTGCTGGGCGAGACTGAGGGTCACAATTGTGGGAGCTAGTCTCATGGGATGGAGTAGCTACAGATCCAGCTAAGATAGAGGCAGTTTCTGCTTGGCCAAGACCCCAGACTGTGAGCACTCTGCACTCGTTCCTCGAGCTCTGTGGTTACTATTGAAGGTTTATGAAAGACTACGCGAAAGTGAGTCACCCGTTGAATCAGCTTCTGTGTGGTTACCCTCCCTTGGGGAAGAAAGGGAGGGGGAAAAGAGACAGGAGGATGAAGAGTATCTTAACCCGTCGGAGCCCTTTGGACCGAGGTGGGATGTAAACTATGAAGAGGCCTTTCAGTCGCTGAAGGAGCTGCTGACCCATGCGCCGGTGCTGGCTTTTGTGGACCCCCAATTGCCGTATGTACTGCGCACGGATGCCAGCCAGGAGGGCTTGGGGGGCGACCTGTATCAGGACCAGGGCACCGGGTTGAGACCCATTGCATTTGTCAGCTGGAGTCTGTTGCCCTCCAAGAAAAGCTATCCCATGCACAAATTGGAATTTCTGGCATTAAAATGTGCGGTAGTGGATAAGCTGAGTGACCACCTCTACGGGGCCAAGTTCGAGGTGAGGACAGACAACAATCCTTTCACTTGTATCCTGACATCGGCGAAACTGGATGCCATAGGCCATCGGTGGTTGGCGACGTTGTCTGCCTGTGATTTCATCCTGAAGTACAGGCAGGAACATTGATGTTGATGCTTTGTCCCAACAAGCGAATGAGGGACTGGACAGAGACGAGGAGTGGGAGAGCATTCCTTCCCTGGGGGTGAAGGTCATGTGTCAGTTTTCCATCACCGTGAAGGCAGAGGGAAAGGAGGGGCAGGAGTGAGCAGTAGATCAATTGGGAGCTCCTGATGATGCCATTCCCCAAGATTATTGTAACCTGACTACTCTGAAGACAAATTAGCTGCCAGAATTGAGTTCTGGGGAAGTGGCAGCTGCTCAGCGAGATGATCTGGGCATTGGTACCATTTGGGCAGCAGTCGAAAAGGGAGACATGGCTCAGGCAGAGAAGACAAAACATTTGTCGGTGCCTCCATTACTGCAAGGAATGGCCTCACTTGGAGTTGAAGAACCGGATCTTATACCGGGTCACGTCACCCCCCAGGCCGACCTCGGCGTTGCCAGCTGGTTCTGCCTGAGAAGTATCGGAGGATTGCGTTAAAGTCACTTCATGATGATTCTGTACAGTTGGGGATGGAAAAGACCTATGGATTGCTCAGAGACCGGTTTTACTGGCCCCGAATGAAGTTGGAGGTTGAAGAATACCGTAAGTCGTGCATTCGATGCATACGGAGGAAGACACTGCCTACGTGGGCAGCTCCCTTGTCCCACTTGCAGAGTGTGGGGCCCCTGGACCTGGTGTGTATGAATTTCCTGTGTCAGGACGTCCAGTTGAACTTTGTCTTTTTGTGTTTTCCCCCAGCTGTCAGTCCGTGGTTTTGTATTGCCACGTGCTCCTGCTCTATTCCGGCCCCTGTATTACTGAGTACTCCGTCTCTCACCTGTTTCTCATTATTACCTGTATTGCTGCCACCTGTGTCTCATTGTGCTCCACCTATCATCTGCCTCTCTGTTTATTGTTCAGTGTATTTCAGTCCTGTGTTTTCACCTGTTTGTTCCCAGATCATGCCAGTGAATTTTTCTGAGTCTTTCTAACATTTGTACCTGTACTCTGTCTGTCTGAGTATTGACTCTACCTGTTTCCCGATTCTAGTTTTTGGATTTCTCTGGATGTTTTGACCTCTGCCTGAATTTTGATGCTGACTTTGTTTGCATCTTGGGATTTGTTACTCAATTAATGTCACTGTGTGCACAGTATTGATTAGATTAGATTATGAGGACACTCAGTCCTCTTTTATTGTCATTTAGAAATGCAAGCATTAAGAAATGATACAATGTTCCTCCAGAGTGATATCACAAAAAAAAGGACAAACCAAAGACTAACACTGACAAGACCACACAATTATAGTTACAGCAGTGCAAAGCAATACCATAATTTGATAAAGAGCAGACCATGGGCACGGTGAAAGAAGTCTCAAAGTTCCGATTAACTCCCGATAGTCCTGATAGCAGGTGGCAAAAGGGAGAAACTCTCCCTGCCATAAACCTCCAGGCGCCGACAACTGGCGATGCATTGGAAGCACCTGACCACAGCCGACTCTGAGTCTGTCCGAAAACTTCGAGCCTCTGACCAGCTCCTCCAATACAGCATCCCGAGCACCATCCTCTGCCGAGCGCTTCGACCTCACCCCGGCCGCCGAGCAACAAACAAAGCCGAGGACTCAGGGCCTTCTCCTCCGGAGATTCTGGACCACACAGTAGCAGCGGCAGTGAAGCAGGCATTTCAGAAGTTTCTTCTGATGTCCCTCCGTGCTCTCACTTCTGTCTCCATCAAATCAGGATTGTGCACGGCACCCTACTTGACAGATAACAGATTTCATATACTGGGTCCCTGCTCCAGCACCCTGACAGTTAATATCACTGTGTGCTCAGTACTGGGTCTGCTATTGGATCCCTGCTCTAGCACCCTGACTTCCTGTCCATAGATCCCGATGCCAGCAACACGGCGAATGTCATAGTTATCACGGACCCAGACCACTACACTAGATATGCTCAGGCTTTTCCTACCAAGGACCAGAAGGCACCTACAGTGGCAAAGTGTTATGGGAGAAGTATTTCATGCATTATGGCCTTCTCAGGCAGATACATAGAGATCAGGGGCGGGATTTCGAGAGCAGACTCATCTATGAGTTACTGCGCATGCTGGGATTTGAGAAATCGAGGACCACTCCCTATCACCCACAGGGCGATCCTCAGCCTCAGAGGTTTAATCGGATCTTGGTAGACATGCTCGGGACCCTGGAGATCAGCAAGAAGAGCAGGTGGAGTCAACATATTGGGCATCTGGTTCACAATTACAACTGTACATGAAATGCAGCTACTGGATACTTGCCATATTATCTGATGTTTGGGTGTGAGGCGAGGTTGCCCATTGACCTCTGTTTCGGGACTGACAAGAGTGACTTACCACTGAAGGCTTATCTGAAGCACGTGTCCGACATGAGAAGAGAGTTGAAAAGGGCTTATGAATTAGCTGGAGTCGCGGCTGCCCGGCAGAATCAAGGAAATAAGAGAAGGTACGATCAAAAGGTGAGGTTCTCCCAACTCCTGCAGGGAGACCGAGTCCTCATAAGGAATTTAGGGCTACCTGGAAAGCACAAGCTGGCTGACCGCTGGGCAGCTGCACCCAATGTGGTGGAGAGTCAGATGCCAAACCTACCGGTTTTCCGGGTGAAACCAGAGGATGGGAATGGGCCTGTCAAGATTCTCCATCGGAACCACCTGCTGCCCCAGGTCAAGAGGTGCAGGTAGACGCAGAGCCCGACTTGGAGCCTACACATAGTAGAGGACTCTACAGAAACGCGGGGCCACTGCAGGGCCCCCAGCGGACGAGGTTAGGCCGGCCCCTACCTGAGACGGATACTGATTCAGAGGATGAGGACCTGGATGTGTGGTATATGCTGCCTTTCGCTAACTCCCCAGTGATTGAGGAAGAGACTCCCGACCCTCCTTCCGCTGAGTCAGGTGAAGTGGGGGGGGGGGTGCTAACTATGGGCAGCCTGGGTTGCAGCGGGGCTCTGCGGGGAGGAAGTGGGGTTTGGCCACGGGACAGAGGGCTCCGAGTTGTAGGTGGGCACAAGTGATAGATCTTGGGAGGACTCGCTAGGTAGACCAGAAGTATCCCCAGTAGTGTTTGAACCAGAAGAGTTAGATGAAGAGGTTGGAGGTCTCAGAATTAGGAGACCACCATATAGGCTGGCCTACATAGCACCAGGGGAACAGAGCGTGACTCCTACCATTCTGGGGAGCTATGTCACTGCCTTTTACACCTCGATTGGGCTTTGTGTTTTGCAGGAAGGGTTGGCAAATTATCTCAACGTCATGAGGACATGACTAAATTTGGTGGGGGGAGAGTGTAACATGCTGTAATGTTTCACTGCTAATGTAATGGTTTCTCTGTAGCAGCAATGTTTGTGTTGTGACTAGAGATAACAGGGCTTTGGAATGTGGGGACTATCCAATGTTGTTCTTTCTTGTGAGTCTGGAAGAGGGATTTTCGCGGTCTTCTGTCGGCGAGAGAAGAAGGAAGACTCCTGTGGAGAGAGCTGGTAGACCACCAGATGGAGTGGACTGGGAGCGAGGGTCCGCAGGCCGGTGACACTCGGAGGAGGTCGATGGTCGATGAATGGCCATGTCAGTGAGCTCCAATGTGCACTTTTGACTTTTCTCTTAAAATGGGCCCTTTTTCTTTTTATTTTCTTTACTAACCCTGTATTCAGACTAAGATCTATAAAGTTCAGTTATTTAATTGCATATGGTGTACTGTCTGATATTTTGCGGCGCAGATTTGTAACCGGGCAACACATCACGCAGCATCCACACGAACGAGATTTCTCAGTTTGGCGGGGCCAGAAGTTGTCTTCCCCTAGACGAATATGTGCTGCCCGAGACTGGAGGGTTACATTTAGGTACAGCTTTGCAAATCTGAAATGTAGCCTACAATAAACATTTCTTCATTCAAGCCCAATGTTGTGTGACCCAATTATTCTGGGGTAGGGTATACTCTGGGAACCTGAACACGTAGACCATAAGACATAGGAGCAGAATTAGGCCATTCAGCCAATTGAGTCTGCTCCACCATTCCATCATAATAGATGTGCAACTAATCCGGAATATCCAGGCTCTAATACATCATACACTCTCAGAAGGATAATCAATGTTACCATGAGTGACAGCATTCAATTCATAAAGTTAGTCTGAGTCTTGATTAGGAAAGTTTTGAGGTACAACAGACCATCATGAGACAGGTTATTTTTACTCCACTATTAGTATGCTCAATTCCTAGATGAAAGGAAAGTTGAGTCAAGAAATTTGTAGTCATTGATAGTCTCAAGAAGAGACTGAAGCAGCAGTTAGTCATCCCTCAAATCTGTTCCTATGTTCAGTGATACGCACTCGGAATTGGCTTGCTGTTGTAAGTGGTGTATTTTCTGTCTGGATGTTGGTAATCAATGATGTTCTGGGACCCCTGTTCTTCAGTGATTTTTATCAATGACTTGTATGAGGAAGTGGAAGGGTTGGTTAGTAAGTTTGCAGACGATACAAAGGTGGTGCTGTTGTACGTCTGTAGATAGTGTAGAAGAATGTCATAGGTTACAACAGAACATTGACAAGATACAGATCTAGGGCTGAGGAGCGGCAGATGGAGTTCAACCTGAAGAAGTGTGCAGTGATTCACTTTGGAAGGTCGAATTTGAAGTTAGAGTACAGGGTTAATGGCAGTATTCTGGAGAAATAGCAATATCTTGAAGTCCATGGTCATAGATTCCTCAAAGTTGCTGCGCTGGTTGATAGGGTGGTTAAGAAGTTGGATGGTGTGTAAGCATTCATTAATCAGGGGATTTATTTCAAGAGGCCCAAGGTAATGTTGTAGGTCTATAAAATTCTTATTAGATTGCATTTGGAATATGCGTAGTGTTGCATTCAGGTCACCTGATTGTATGAATAGCGTGGAAGCTATGAAGAGGGTGCAGTGGAGATTTACTAGGATGCTACCTGGATTAGAGAGCATGCCTTATGAGCATACACTGGGCAAGCTGGAGGTTTTCTCTTTGGATGACAGGTGACTTAATACGTGTACAAGATGATAACTGAATTGAATTGACTTTATTTCTTACATCCTTCACATACATGAGGAGCAAAAATCTTTATGTTACCTCTCCATCGGAATGTGCAATCATAGTAATTTATAATAAATAGAACAGTCAATGTAATGTAGAGTACACTCAAATCAGCGTGAATTCGTCAGTCTGATGCCTGGTGGAAGAAGCTGTCCCGGAGCCTGTTGGTCCTGGCTTTTATGCTGCGGTACCGTTTCCTGGACGGTAGCAGCTGGGATAGATTGTGGTTGGGGTGACTTGGTCCCCAGTGATCCTATGGGCCCTTTTTACACACCTGTCTTTGTAAACGTCCTGAATCATGGGAAGTTCACAACTACAGATGTGCTGGGCTATCCACACCACTCTCTGCAGAGAACTGTGATTGAGGGAAGTACAGTTCCCATACCCGGCAGTGATGCAGCCAGTCAGGATGCTCATAATTGTGCCTTCTGTAGAAAGTTCTTAGGATTTGGGGGGCCCATACCAAACTTCCTCAACCACATGAGGTGAAAGAGGTGCTATTATGCCTTTTTCACCACACAGCTGGTGTGTACAGATCACGTGAGATCCTCAGTGATGTGGGTGCTGAGGAACTTAAAGCTGTTTACCCTCTCAACCCCAGATCAATTGATGTCAATGGGGGTTAGTCTGTCTCCATTCCTCCTGTAATCCACAACCAGCTCCTTTGTTTTTGTATCATTGAGGGAGAGGTTGTTTTCTTGACACCACTGTGTCAGGGTGATGACTTCTTCCCTGTAGCCCACCTTGTTATTGTTTGAGATAAGGCCAATCAATGTAGTGCTGTCAGCAAATTTAATTAGCAGATTAGAGCTGTGGGTGGCGACACAGTCATGGGTATACAGGGAGTAAAGGAGGGGACTCAATACATAGCTCCGAGGGGCTCCTGTATTGAGAGTCAGAAGGTTGGAGGTGAGGGACCCTACTCTTGCAACCTGCCAGCGATCTGACAGGAAGCCCAGCATCCAGCTGCACAAGGCAGGACCAAGGCCAAGGTCTCTGAGCTTCTTGTCAATAAGAGTTGTAGATTAAATGGATAGGCAGAGAATTTTGTCGCAGGCTGAAAATAGTTTATACCAGGGCAGGCACAATTTTCAGGTAATTGGAGGACTCATTCCTGGACTCAGCCTCATGAACCTCCTCTGGACTCTCTCCAATGTCAACACAGCCATTCTGAGATATGGAGCCCAAAACAGTTGACAATACTCCAAGTTCAGCCTGACTAGTGTCTTATAAAGCCTCAGCATTATTTCCTTGCTTTTATATTCTATTCCCCTTGAAATAAATACCAACACTGCATTTGCCTTCTTTACCACAGACTCAACCTGTAAGCTAGCTTCTGGGAGTCTTGCACGAGGACTCCTAAGTCCCTCTGCATCTCTGATATTTGAACCTTCTCCCCATTTAGATAATTGTCTGCATGATTGATCCTCTTGTCAAAATGTACATTTCCCAACACTGTATTCCATCAGTCACATGTTTGCCCCTTCTTCCAATTGGTCTAAGTCCTGTTGCAATCACATTGCTTCCTCAGCACTACCTACCCCTCCACTTATCTTCATATCATCCACAAACATTACCACAAATTCATCATTTCTTTTTGTCCAAATCATCAACAAACAATGTTAAAACTGACCCCTGAAGAACACCACTAGTCCCTGGCAGCCGACCAGAAAAGGACCCTTTGATTTCCACTCTCCACCTGTCAGCCATTCCTCTATCCATGCCAGTATCTTTCCTGTAATGCAACTGGATCTTGTTCAGCAGCCTCATGTGTGGCACCTTATCAAATGTCTTCTGAAAATCCAAGTAAGCGACATCCACTGCCTCTCCTTTGTCCACCCTGCTTGTTACTTCCTCAAAAAACTCTAACTGGCCAGATTTCCCTTCACAGAAACCATACTGATTTTATCATTAGTCTCCAAGTACCTGGAAACCTCGTCCTTAATAATAGACTCCAACACTTTCCCATCCACTGAGGTTAGGCTAACTGGCCTATAATTTCTTTTCTTTTGCTTCCCTCCCTTCTTAAAGAGTGGAGTGACATCTGCAATCTTTCAGTCCATAAGGTCATAAGACATAGGAGCAGAATTAGGCCATCTGGCCCATTGAGTCTGCTCCACCACTCAATCATGGCTAATCCTTTTTTTTCTATCTCCCCCGCAACCCCAGTTCCTGGCCTTCTCCCTGTAACGTTTGATGCCATGTCCAATCCAGAACCTATCAATCTCTGCCTTAAATACACTCAACAACCTGGCCTCCACAGCTGCATGTGGCAACAAATACGACAAATTCACCACCTTTTGGCTAAAGAAATTTCTCTGCATCTCTGTTTTGAAAGGGCGCCCCTCTATCCTGAGGCTGTGCCCTCTTGTCCTACACTCTCTCACCATGGGAAACATCCTTTCCACATCTACTCTGTCTAGGCCTTTCAGCATTCAAAAGGTATCAATGAGATCCCCCTCTCCTCATCCTTCTAAAGTCCCTCTGCATCTCAGATTTTTGGATTTTCTCCCTGTTTAGAAAATAGTCCGCACATTTATGTCTGCTACCAAAGTGGTAGACCATGCATTTTCCAACATTGTATTTCATTTGCCACTCTCTTGCCCATTCTTCTTATCTGCCTAAGTCCTTCTGCATCCTACCTGTTTCCTCAACACTACCTGCCCCTCCACCAATCTTTGTATCATCTGTAAACTTGGCAACAAAGCCATCGTTCTATCATCTAAATCATTTATATACAGCATTAAAAGAAGTGGTCACAACACCGATTCCTGTGGAACACCACTAGTCACTGGCAGCCAACCTGAAAAGGATCCTTTTATTCCCACTCACTGCCTGCTACCAATCAGCCAATGCTCTAACCATGTTAATAACTTTCCTGTAATACAATGGCGTCTTAACTTAGTAAGCAGCCTCATGTGTGGCATGTTGTCATAGGCCTTTAATATTTCTTCATTTTTGGAATACACATGTCCTGCACCTTCCTATTTTTCCCAGAAACGCGCGCCATTGCTCCTCTGCTGATATCCCTGCCAGCACCTCCTTCCAATTTACCTTGGCCAGCTCCTCTCTCGTACCACTGTAATTTCCCTTACTCCACTGAAATCAGACTTTACTTTCTCCCTATCAAATTTCAAGTTGAACACAATCATATTGTGATCACTGGTTCCTAAGGGTTCTTTAACCTTAAACTCCCTAATCACCTCTGGATCATTACATAACACCCAATCCAGTATCCCTTAGTAGGCTCAATGACAAACTGTTCTAAAAAGCTGTCTCTTAGGCATCTAACAAACTCACACTCTTGAGATCCATTACCAAGCTGATTTTCCCAATCGACCTGCATGTTAAAATCTCCCATGACTACCATAACATTGCCCTATTGACCTGCCTTTTCTATTACCTGTTGTAACCTGCGGTCCACCTCCCAGCCACTGTTGGGAGGCCTGTATATAACTGCCATCAACGTCCTTTTACCCTTGCAGTTTCTTAACTCAAACCACAGGGATTCAATATCTTCCGATCCTATGTCACATTTTTCTACTGATTTGATGCCATATCTTACCAGTAGAGCCACACCTCCCCCTCTGCCTACCTTCCTATCCTTCCAATATAACGTGTAACCTTGGTCATTCAGTTCCCAACTACAACCATCCTTCAGCCACGATTCAGTGATGGCCACAACATCATACCTGGCAATCTCTATTAGTGCAACAAGATCATCCACCTTATTTCTTATACTACGCGCATTTAGATACAACACCTTGAGTACCGTATTTGCTATCCTTTCTGACTCTGCATCCCTAATGATTTGACACTCAGCCTGTTGGCTGCAACTAAGTCCTATCAACTGCCTGCCCTTCCTGACAGTCTGACTGCACGCTATCTTTACTTTTTTACCATCTGTCCTTTCCTGAGTCCCTTCACTCCATTTCTCACCCCCCTGCCAAATTAGTTTAAACCCTCCCCAACAGCTCCAACAAACTTGGGGAAATATTGGTTCCCTCTCGAGTTCAGGTGCAACCTGTCACTTTTGAACAGGTCATACATCCCCCAGAAGAGATCCCAGTGATCCAACAACCTGAAGCCCTGCCCCCTGCACCAGCTTCTCAGCCACGCATTTATCTACCAAATCATCCTGTTTCTACCCTCACTGGCACGTGGCACAGGCAGCAATCCAGAAATTACTACCCAGGAGGTCCTGCTTCTCAGCTTTCTACCTAGCTCTCTAAAGTCTCTTTTCAGGACCTCATTGCTTTTCTTTCCTGTGTCATTGGTACCGATATGTACCAAGGCATCTGACTGCTCTCCCTCCCTCTCCGAAATTCCATGGACACGTTCTGAGACATCCCTGACCCTGGCACCTTGGAGGCAACATACCATTCGGGTGTCCCGTTCACATCCACAGAATCTCCTGTCTGTTCTTCTCACTACTGAGTCCCCTATCACTACCGTCCTCCAGGACTATCCCAGAATCAAGTGATTCTTGAAGATAATGGCCAATGCATCCATTATCTCTTCAGCAACCTCTCTCTCAGGACTCTGAGATGTAGTCAGTCTGGTCCAGGTGACTTATCCACCTTAGGACCTTTGAGTTAGCCTAGCACTTTTTCCTTTGTAATAGCAATGGCACTCATTCCTGCTCCCTGACACTCATAGACCTCTGACAAACTGCTAGTGTCTTCCACAGCGAAGACTGATGCAATGTACTAATTAAGATCATCTGCCATTTTTTTGTCCCCATTAATACCTCACCAGCATCATTTTCCAGTGGCCCAATATCAACTCTCACCTCCCTTTTACTCTTCATATAACTGAAAAAACTTCTAGTATCCTGCTTTATATTGTTGGCTAGTTTGCCCTAATATTTCATCTTTTCCTTCTTATAGCTTTTTTAGCTGCCTTTTGTTGGATTTTGAAAGCTTCCCAATCATCCAACTTCCCACTCACTTTTGCTACCTTATATGCCCTTTCCTTCACTTTTATGCAGTCCTTAACTTCCCTTGTCAGCCACGGTTGCCTCCCCTGCCATTTGAGAACTTTTCTGTGGGATATATCTATCCTGCGCCTTGTACCCTGAAACTTCATCCTCAGCTATTCCCAGAAACTTCAGCCATCTCTGCTCTGCCATCATCCCCACCAGCATCCTCCTCCAATCTACCTGGGCAAGCTCCTCCCTCATACCTCGGTAACTCCCTTTATTCCATTGCGATACTGATACATGTGACTTATGCTTCTCCCTCTCAAACTGCAGTATGAATTTAATCATATTATGATCCTAAGGGTTCCTTTAAATTAAGCTGCTTAATAGGGTCTGGCTTATTACACAACCCCCAATCTATGACAGCCTTTCCCTGAGTAGGCTCAAGCACAAGCTGCTCTAAAAAGCTCCCTCTCTTGCGATCTGACATCAACCTGATGTTCCCAATCCCCTTGCATATTGAAGTCTCCCATTACAATTGTGTCATTATCCTTATTACAAGCCTTTTCCAGCTCCCTTTGCAATCTCAATCCCACATCCTGGCTACTATTTGGAGGCCCGTATATGATTCCCATAATGGTTTTTTAACCCTTGCAGTTCCTTAACTCCACCTGCATAGATTTGACATTCTCTGCCCCTATGTCACCTCTTTCTAAAGATGTAATTCCATCTCTTACCAACAGAGCCACACCACCCCCTATGCCTTCCTGCCTGTCCTTTCGATACAAAATATATCCTTTAATGTCAAGCTCCCAACTATGGCCTCCTTTCATCCATGACCCAGTGATGCCCACAACGCCATACCGACCAATCTGTAATTGCACCATGAGTTTGTCCACTTTATTCTGAATGCTATGCACATTTAAATACAGCACCTTCAGTCCTGCATTCTTCACCCTTTTGAATTTTGCCTCTGTGGTACAATTTAGCTCTTTGCTCTGTCTGCATTTGTACCCAATCATTGGCTTGTCCTTCCTAACATTCATGTTACACCCATCACCTACTTGTAAACCTGCTGGCTCATCCTCAGCTCTATCATCCTGTTTCCCATCCCCCTGCCATATTAGTTTAAACCACTCCCAAAAGCTCTAGTAAACCTGTCCTGAAGAATATTGGTCCCCCTCAGATTCAAGTACAACCCATCCCTTTTGTACAGGTCACAACTGTACAAAACATGTTTATGTTTAGTTTATAGTTTTATTGTGAATGCCGCTTATATGATGCTATGTGTCTATAATTCTGCTGCAAGTAATTTTTTTTGCCCCACCTGTGTATACATGACAATATACCGGACTTTGACTTTGCAAAGAGCTAGGTGACTGTCTCCTCCCCTCCACAGTCGTTCCGAGGACAGGGGTGTGGGGGGGGAGATATTTTGTCTGTACAGCAAAGGTCTGATTGGGAGGGCACCTCTCACTACCAGTCAAGCAAGGTTTCATCGCTCCAGCCAGAGGTGCTGGCTGGAGCTCCCAACAAAGGGCTGGTGTCAAGCACAGTGGGTGCCACCTCGACCCCACACCCCTGCTTTCCACTGATGCATAAGGAGTGAAGCAGCAGCAGCTCTCCCTCAGGGCCTGGATGATGCAGATCCCCATGTGACGCAATTCCAGTTGTCATTAATCTAATAATCCCTCTTTCACCCTCCATGAGTTTCAGTTAAAAAAAGTTCTTGTTTAATTTCCTTTGAAAGAGCTCCCTGTTCCTCTCCTGAAGTTTGACTCAGTGTTGTGCAACTCTATGGGGTATGTGACCATCTTGTTATAGAAACATAGAAACATTCATCAACATATCTTGATGAAGTGTCTCTGTGTGAGCTTTAGCAATGAACACTGAGAGAGGCTTTGGACAGCAGGCCTTACACTCCTAGTGCTAGGGTCTTCAGGCAACAGAGAGGGGAGAGAGAGGAGTGGAGGGGAGACAGTATTAATGACCCCTGTGCTGGAATGAGGCCTCATGAGTTGAACTAAACAACAAAAGGGCCTTCACCCTGCAGGAAGCTTGCTGCAGACGGAGGACTGAGGAAAACAGTTGGGTGTTGATGTTCAGCACAGTTTCAATGGAGCAAAGGACCATCCCTACCTACTGCTGTCAAGCTCAACATATCCCCTTCTCCTGTTGCGGTGGGCCCCGAATGGAGAAGACAGCCATCATGTGGGAGAAGAAGCCTCTGACACAGTCACCATCAGCCTCCACACGTACACTAACTCCAGACCATGAATGGTGTTTGAGTGTCTATGTATACAGGTTGTTTGTGGTTGTGTGGACTCTATGTGTGGATTGTGTATGAGTGTGTGTGTGTGTGCGTGTGTGTGTGTGTGTGTGTGTGTGTGTGTGTGTGTGTGTGTGGATGTGAGTGTGTGTGTGGATTTTGTATGTATGGGTGCGTGTGTGGATTGTGTGTATGGTTGTGTGTGTGTGTGTGTATGTGGATTGTGTGTATGGGCGAGTGTGTGGATTGTGTGTATGGGCGAGTATGTGTGTGGATTGTGCATATGGGTGTGTGTGTGTGTGTGGATTGTGGGATTGTGTATATGGGTGAGTGTGTGTGTGGATTGTGGATATGGCTGAGTGTGTGTGTGGATAGTGTGTATGGGTGAGTGTGTGTGTGGATTGTGCATATGGGTGAGTGTGTGTGTGGATTGTGTGTATGGGTGACTGTGTGTGTGTGGATTGTGCGTATGGGTGAGTGTGTGTGTGTGGATTGTGTGTATGGGTGTGTGTGTGTGTGTAGATTGTGTGTATGGGTGAGTGTGTGTGTGGATTGTGCGTATGGGTGAGTGTGTGTGTGGATTGTGTGTATGGGTGAGTGTGTGTGTGTGGATAGTATGTATAGGTGTGTGTGTGTAGATTGTGTGTATGGGTGAGTGTGTGTGTGGATTGTGTGTATAGGTGAGTGTGTGTGTGGGTTGTGCGTATGGGTGAGTGTGTGTGTGTGGATTGTGCGTATGGGTGAGTGTGAGGATTGTGTGTATGGGCGAGTGTGTGGATTGTGTGTATGGGCGAGCGTGTGTGTGGAATGTGATTATGGGTGAGTGTGTGTGTGGATTGTGTGTATGAACGAGTGTGTGTGTGTGGATTGTGCATATGGGTGAGTGTGTGTGTATGGATTGTGTGTATGGGTGAGTGTGTGTGTGTGGATTGTGCGTATGGGTGAGTGTGTGGATTGTGTGTATGGGCGAGTGTGTGGATTGTGTGTATGGGCGAGTGTGTGTGTGTGAAATGTGTGTATGGGTGGGTGTGTGTGTGTCGATTGTGCGTATGGGTGAGTGTGTGGATTGTGTGTATGGGCGGGTGTGTGTGTGTGGATTGTGTGTATGGGTGAGTGTGTGTGTGTAATGTGTGTATGGGTGAGTGTGTGGGTGTGGATTGTGTGTATGGGTGTGTGTGTGTGGAATGTGAGTATGGGTGAGTGTGTGTGTGGATTGTGTGTATGGGTGAGTGTGTGTGTGTGGATTGTGTGTATGGGTGTGTGTGTGTGTAGATTGTGTGTATGGGTGAGTGTGTGTGTGGATTGTGTGTATGGGTGAGTGTGTGTGTGTGGATTGTGCGTATGGGTGAGTGTGTGTGTGTGGATTGTGCGTATGGGTGAGTGTGAGGATTGTGTGTATGGGCGAGTGTGTGGATTGTGTGTATGGACGAGCGTGTGTGTGGAATGTGATTATGGGTGAGTGTGTGTGTGTGGATTGTGTGTATGGGCGAGTGTGTGTGTGTGTGTGTGGATTGTACGTATGGGTGAGTGTGTGTGTGTGGATTGTGCGTATGGGTGAGTGTGTGGATTGTGTGTATGGGTGAGTGTGAGGATTGTGTGTATGGGCGAGTGTGTGGATTGTGTGTATGGGCGAGCGTGTGTGTGGAATGTGATTATGGGTGAGTGTGTGTGTGGATTGTGTGTATGAACGAGTGTGTGTGCGTGGATTGTGCGTATGGGTGAGTGTGTGTGTATGGATTGTGTGTATGGGTGAGTGTGTGTGTGTGGATTGTGCGTATGGGTGAGTGTGTGGATTGTGTGTATGGGCGAGTGTGTGGATTGTGTGTATGGGCGAGTGTGTGTGTGTGGAATGTGTGTATGGGTGAGTGTGTGTGTGGACTGTGCGTATGGGTGAGTGTGTGGATTGTGTGTATGGGTGAGTGTGTGTGTGTGGAATGTGTGTATGGGTGAGTGTGTGTGAAATGTGAGTATGGGTGGGTGTGTGTGTGGATTGTGCGTATGGGTGAATGTGTGTGTGTGGATTGTGCGTATGGGTGAGTGTGTGGATTGTGTGTATGGGCGGGTGTGTGTGTGTGGATTGTGTGTATGGGTGAGTGTGTGTGTGTAATGTGTGTATGGGTGAGTGTGTGGGTGTGAATTGTGTGTATGGGTGTGTGTGTGTGGAATGTGAGTATAGGTGAGTGTGTGTGTGGATTGTGTGTATGGGTGAGTGTGTGTGTGTGGATTGTGTGTATGGGTGTGTGTGTGTGTAGATTGTGTGTATGGGTGAGTGTGTGTGTGGATTGTGCATATGGGTGAGTGTGTGTGTGTGGATTGTGCGTATGGGTGAGTGTGAGGATTGTGTGTATGGGCGAGTGTGTGGATTGTGTGTATGGGCGAGCGTGTGTGTGGAATGTGATTATGGGTGAGTGTGTGGGTGTGAATTGTGTGTATGGGTGTGTGTGTGTGGAATGTGAGTATAGGTGAGTGTGTGTGTGGATTGTGTGTATGGGTGAGTGTGTGTGTGTGGATTGTGTGTATGGGTGTGTGTGTGTGTAGATTGTGTGTATGGGTGAGTGTGTGTGTGGATTGTGCATATGGGTGAGTGTGTGTGTGTGGATTGTGCGTATGGGTGAGTGTGAGGATTGTGTGTATGGGCGAGTGTGTGGATTGTGTGTATGGGCGAGCGTGTGTGTGGAATGTGATTATGGGTGAGTGTGTGTGTGTGGATTGTGTGTATGGGCGAGTGTGTGTGTGTGTGTGGATTGTACGTATGGGTGAGTGTGTGTGTGTGGATTGTGCGTATGGGTGAGTGTGTGGATTGTGTGTATGGCCGAGTGTGTGGATTGTGTGTACGGGCGAGTGTGTGTGTGTGGAATGTGTGTATGGGTGAGTGTGTGTGTGTGGATTGTGCGTATGGGTGAGTGTGTGGATTGTGTGTATGGGTGAGTGTGTGGATTGTGTGTATGGGCGAGTGTGTGTGTGTGGAATGTATGTATGGGTGAGTGTGTGTGTGTGTGGATTGTGTGTATGGGTGAGTGTGTATGGATTGTGTGTATGGGTGAGTGTGTGTGAAATGTGAGTATGGGTGAGTGTGTGTGTGGATTGTGCGTATGGGTGAGTGTGTGGATTGTGTGTATGGGCGGGTGTGTGTGTGTGGATTGTGTGTATGGGTGAGTGTGTGTGTGTAATGTGTGTATGGGTGAGTGTGTGGGTGTGGATTGTGTGTATGGGTGTGTGTGTGTGGAATGTGAGTATGGGTGAGTGTGTGTGTGGATTGTGTGTATGGGTGAGTGTGAGTGTGTGTGGATTGTGCGTATGGGTGAGTGTGTGGATTGTGTGTATGGGAGGGTGGGTGTGTGTGGATTGTGTGTACGGGTGAGTGTGAGTGTGTGGATTGTACGTATGGGTGAGTGTGTGGATTGTGTGTATGGGCGAGTGTGTGTGTGTGGAATGTATGTATGGGTGAGTGTGTGTGTGTGGATTGTGTGTATGGGTGAGTGTGTGTGTGTAATGTGTGTATGGGTGAGTGTGTGTGTGTGGATTGTGTGTATGGGTGAGTGTGTATGGATTGTGTGTATGGGTGAGTGTGTGTGAAATGTGAGTATGGGTGAGTGTGTGTGTGGATTGTGCGTATGGGTGGGTGTGTGTGTCGATTGTGCGTATGGGTGAGTGTGTGGATTGTGTGTATGGGCGGGTGTGTGTGTGTGGATTGTGTGTATGGGTGAGTGTGTGTGTGTAATGTGTGTATGGGTGAGTGTGTGGGTGTGGATTGTGTGTATGGGTGTGTGTGTGTGGAATGTGAGTATGGGTGAGTGTGTGTGTGGATTGTGCGTATGGGTGAGTGTGTGTGTGGATTGTGTGTATGGGTGAGTGTGAGTGTGTGTGGATTGTGCGTATGGGTGAGTGTGTGGATTGTGTGTATGGGTGAGTGTGTGTGTGTAATGTGTGTATGGGTGAGTGTGTGTGTGGATTGTGTGTATGGGTGAGTGTGTATGGATTGTGTGTATGGGTGAGTGTGTGTGAAATGTGAGTATGGGTGAGTGTGTGTGTGGATTGTGCGTATGGGTGGGTGTGTGTGTGTCGATTGTGCGTATGGGTGAGTGTGTGGATTGTGTGTATGGGTGAGTGTGTGTGTGTGGATTGTGTGTATGGGTGAGTGTGTGTGTGTAATGTGTGTATGGGTGAGTGTGTGGGTGTGGATTGTGTGTATGGGTGTGTGTGTGTGGAATGTGAGTATGGGTGAGTGTGTGTGTGGATTGTGCGTATGGGTGAGTGTGTGTGTGGATTGTGTGTATGGGTGAGTGTGAGTGTGTGTGGATTGTGCGTATGGGTGAGTGTGTGGATTGTGTGTATGGGTGGGTGGGTGTGTGTGGATTGTGTGTATGGGTGAGTGTGTGTGTGTGGATTGTGTGTATGGGTGAGTGTGTGTGGATTGTGGGTATGGGTGAGTGCGTGTGTGTGGATTGTGTGTATGGGCGAGTGTGTGGATTGTGTGTATGGGCGAGCGTGAGTGTGGAATGTGATTATGGGTGAGTGTGTGTGTGTGGATTGTGTGTATGGGCGAGTGTGTGTGTGGAATGTGATTATGGGCGAGTGTGTGTGTGTGGATTGTGTGTATGGGTGTGTGTGTGTGGAATGTGAGTATGGGTGAGTGTGTGTGTGGATTGTGTGTATGGGTGAGTGTGTGTGTGTGGATTGTGTGTATGGGTGTGTGTGTGTGTAGATTGTGTGTATGGGTGAGTGTGTGTGTGGATTGTGTGTATGGGTGAGTGTGTGTGTGTGGATTGTGCGTATGGGTGAGTGTGTGTGTGTGGATTGTGCGTATGGGTGAGTGTGAGGATTGTGTGTATGGGCGAGTGTGTGGATTGTGTGTATGGACGAGCGTGTGTGTGGAATGTGATTATGGGTGAGTGTGTGTGTGTGGATTGTGTGTATGGGCGAGTGTGTGTGTGTGTGTGTGGATTGTACGTATGGGTGAGTGTGTGTGTGTGGATTGTGCGTATGGGTGAGTGTGTGGATTGTGTGTATGGGTGAGTGTGAGGATTGTGTGTATGGGCGAGTGTGTGGATTGTGTGTATGGGCGAGCGTGTGTGTGGAATGTGATTATGGGTGAGTGTGTGTGTGGATTGTGTGTATGAACGAGTGTGTGTGCGTGGATTGTGCGTATGGGTGAGTGTGTGTGTATGGATTGTGTGTATGGGTGAGTGTGTGTGTGTGGATTGTGCGTATGGGTGAGTGTGTGGATTGTGTGTATGGGCGAGTGTGTGGATTGTGTGTATGGGCGAGTGTGTGTGTGTGGAATGTGTGTATGGGTGAGTGTGTGTGTGTGGACTGTGCGTATGGGTGAGTGTGTGGATTGTGTGTATGGGTGAGTGTGTGTGTGTGGAATGTGTGTATGGGTGAGTGTGTGTGAAATGTGAGTATGGGTGGGTGTGTGTGTGGATTGTGCGTATGGGTGAATGTGTGTGTGTGGATTGTGCGTATGGGTGAGTGTGTGGATTGTGTGTATGGGCGGGTGTGTGTGTGTGGATTGTGTGTATGGGTGAGTGTGTGTGTGTAATGTGTGTATGGGTGAGTGTGTGGGTGTGAATTGTGTGTATGGGTGTGTGTGTGTGGAATGTGAGTATAGGTGAGTGTGTGTGTGGATTGTGTGTATGGGTGAGTGTGTGTGTGTGGATTGTGTGTATGGGTGTGTGTGTGTGTAGATTGTGTGTATGGGTGAGTGTGTGTGTGGATTGTGCATATGGGTGAGTGTGTGTGTGTGGATTGTGCGTATGGGTGAGTGTGAGGATTGTGTGTATGGGCGAGTGTGTGGATTGTGTGTATGGGCGAGCGTGTGTGTGGAATGTGATTATGGGTGAGTGTGTGGGTGTGAATTGTGTGTATGGGTGTGTGTGTGTGGAATGTGAGTATAGGTGAGTGTGTGTGTGGATTGTGTGTATGGGTGAGTGTGTGTGTGTGGATTGTGTGTATGGGTGTGTGTGTGTGTAGATTGTGTGTATGGGTGAGTGTGTGTGTGGATTGTGCATATGGGTGAGTGTGTGTGTGTGGATTGTGATTATGGGTGAGTGTGAGGATTGTGTGTATGGGCGAGTGTGTGGATTGTGTGTATGGGCGAGCGTGTGTGTGGAATGTGATTATGGGTGAGTGTGTGTGTGTGGATTGTGTGTATGGGCGAGTGTGTGTGTGTGTGTGGATTGTACGTATGGGTGAGTGTGTGTGTGTGGATTGTGCGTATGGGTGAGTGTGTGGATTGTGTGTATGGCCGAGTGTGTGGATTGTGTGTACGGGCGAGTGTGTGTGTGTGGAATGTGTGTATGGGTGAGTGTGTGTGTGTGGATTGTGCGTATGGGTGAGTGTGTGGATTGTGTGTATGGGTGAGTGTGTGGATTGTGTGTATGGGCGAGTGTGTGTGTGTGGAATGTATGTATGGGTGAGTGTGTGTGTGTGTGGATTGTGTGTATGGGTGAGTGTGTATGGATTGTGTGTATGGGTGAGTGTGTGTGAAATGTGAGTATGGGTGAGTGTGTGTGTGGATTGTGCGTATGGGTGAGTGTGTGGATTGTGTGTATGGGCGGGTGTGTGTGTGGATTGTGTGTATGGGTGAGTGTGTGTGTGTAATGTGTGTATGGGTGAGTGTGTGGGTGTGGATTGTGTGTATGGGTGTGTGTGTGTGGAATGTGAGTATGGGTGAGTGTGTGTGTGGATTGTGTGTATGGGTGAGTGTGAGTGTGTGTGGATTGTGCGTATGGGTGAGTGTGTGGATTGTGTGTATGGGAGGGTGGGTGTGTGTGGATTGTGTGTACGGGTGAGTGTGAGTGTGTGGATTGTACGTATGGGTGAGTGTGTGGATTGTGTGTATGGGCGAGTGTGTGTGTGTGGAATGTATGTATGGGTGAGTGTGTGTGTGTGGATTGTGTGTATGGGTGAGTGTGTGTGTGTAATGTGTGTATGGGTGAGTGTGTGTGTGTGGATTGTGTGTATGGGTGAGTGTGTATGGATTGTGTGTATGGGTGAGTGTGTGTGAAATGTGAGTATGGGTGAGTGTGTGTGTGGATTGTGCGTATGGGTGGGTGTGTGTGTCGATTGTGCGTATGGGTGAGTGTGTGGATTGTGTGTATGGGCGGGTGTGTGTGTGTGGATTGTGTGTATGGGTGAGTGTGTGTGTGTAATGTGTGTATGGGTGAGTGTGTGGGTGTGGATTGTGTGTATGGGTGTGTGTGTGTGGAATGTGAGTATGGGTGAGTGTGTGTGTGGATTGTGCGTATGGGTGAGTGTGTGTGTGGATTGTGTGTATGGGTGAGTGTGAGTGTGTGTGGATTGTGCGTATGGGTGAGTGTGTGGATTGTGTGTATGGGTGAGTGTGTGTGTGTAATGTGTGTATGGGTGAGTGTGTGTGTGGATTGTGTGTATGGGTGAGTGTGTATGGATTGTGTGTATGGGTGAGTGTGTGTGAAATGTGAGTATGGGTGAGTGTGTGTGTGGATTGTGCGTATGGGTGGGTGTGTGTGTGTCGATTGTGCGTATGGGTGAGTGTGTGGATTGTGTGTATGGGTGAGTGTGTGTGTGTGGATTGTGTGTATGGGTGAGTGTGTGTGTGTAATGTGTGTATGGGTGAGTGTGTGGGTGTGGATTGTGTGTATGGGTGTGTGTGTGTGGAATGTGAGTATGGGTGAGTGTGTGTGTGGATTGTGCGTATGGGTGAGTGTGTGTGTGGATTGTGTGTATGGGTGAGTGTGAGTGTGTGTGGATTGTGCGTATGGGTGAGTGTGTGGATTGTGTGTATGGGTGGGTGGGTGTGTGTGGATTGTGTGTATGGGTGAGTGTGTGTGTGTGGATTGTGTGTATGGGTGAGTGTGTGTGGATTGTGGGTATGGGTGAGTGCGTGTGTGTGGATTGTGTGTATGGGCGAGTGTGTGGATTGTGTGTATGGGCGAGCGTGAGTGTGGAATGTGATTATGGGTGAGTGTGTGTGTGTGGATTGTGTGTATGGGCGAGTGTGTGTGTGGAATGTGATTATGGGCGAGTGTGTGTGTGTGGATTGTGTGTATGGGCGAGTGTGTGGATTGTGTGTATGAGCGAGTGTGTGTGTGTGGAATGTGTGTATGGGTGAGTGTGTGTGTGTGGATTGTGTGTATGGGTGAGTGTGTGTGGATTGTGTGTATGGGTGAGTGTGTGTGAAATGTGAGTATGGGTGAGTGTGTGTGTGGATTGTGCGTATGGGTGAGTGTGTGTGTGTGGATTGTGCGTATGGGTGAGTGAGTGTGTGTGGATTGTGTGTATGGGTGAGTGTGTGGATTATGTGTATGGGTGAGTGTGTGTGTGTGTGGATTGTGTGTATGGGTGAGTGTGAGTGTGTAGATTGTGTGTATGGGTGAGTGTGTGGATTGTGTGTATGGGCGAGTGTCTGTGTGTGGATTGTGTGTATGGGTGAGTGTGTGTGTGTGAATTGTGTGTATGGGTGAGTGTGTGTGTGGAATGTGTGTATGGGTGAGTGTGTGTGTGTGTGTGTGGAATGTGTGTATGGACGAGTGTGTGTGTGGTGATTGTGTGTATGGGTGAGTGTGTGTGTGGATTGTGTGTATGGGTGAGTGTGTGTATGGGCGAGTGTGTGGATTGTGTGTATGAGTGAGTGTGAGTGTGTGGATTGTGTGTATGGGTGTGTGTGTGTGGATTGTGTGTATGGGTGAGTGTGTGTGTGTATGGATTGTGTGTATGGGTGAGTGTGTGTGTGTGGAATGTGAGTATGGATGAGTGTGTGTGTGGTGATTGTGTGTATGGGTGAGTGTGTGTGTGGATTGTGTGTATGGGTGAGTGTGTGTATGGGTGAGTGTGGTGATTGTGTGTATGGGTGAGTGTGTGTGTGTGGATTGTGTGTATGGGTGAGTGTGTGTGTGTGTGGATTGTGTGTATGGGCGAGTGTGTGTGTGGATTGTGTGTATGGGTGAGTGTGAGTGTGGTGATTGTGGGTATGGGTGAGTGTGTGTGTGGATTGTGGGTATGGGTGAGTGTGTGGATGGGCGAGTGTGTGGATTGTGGGTATGGGAGAGTGTGTGTGTGTGGATTGTGTGTATGGGTGAGTTTGTGTGTGGATTGTGTGTATGGGCGAGTGTGTGTGTGTGTGGATTGTGTGTATGGGTGAGTGTGTGTGTGTATGGATTGTGTGTATGGGTGAGTGTGTGTGTGTGGATTGTGTGTATGGGTGAGTGTGTGTGTGTGGATTGTGTGTATGGGCGAGTGTGTGTGTGGATTGTGTGTATGGGCGAGTTTTTGTTTGTGGATTGTGTGTATGGGTGAGTGTGTGTGTGTGTGGATTGTGTGTATGGGCGAGTGTGTGGATTGTGGGTATGGGTGAGTGTGTGTGTGGATTGTGGGTATGGGTGAGTGTGTGGATGGGCGAGTGTGTGGATTGTGGGTATGGGCGAGTGTGTGTGTGTGGATTGTGTGTATGGTGAGTGTGTGTGTGGATTGTGTGTATGGGCGAGTGTGTGTGTGTGTGGATTGTGTGTATGGGTGAGTGTGTGTGTGTATGGATTGTGTGCATGGGTGAGTGTGTGTATGGGCGAGTGCGTGGATTGTGTGTATGGGTGAGTGTGTGTGTGTGTATTGTGTGTATAGGTGTGTGTGTGTGGAATGTGTGTATGGGTGAGTGTGTGTGTGTGGATTGTGTGTATGGGTGAGTGTGTGCAATGTGTGTATGGGTGAGTGTGTGTGTGAGTGTGTGTGTGTGGATTGTGTGTATGGGCGAGTGTGTGTATGTGGATTGTGTGTATGGGTGAGTGTGAGTGTGGTGGTTGTGTGTATGGGTGAGTGTGAGTGTGGTGATTGTGTGTATGGGTGAGTGTGTGTGTGTGGATTGTGTGTATGGGTGAGTGTGTGTGTTTGGATTGTGTGTATGGGTGAGTGTGTGCAATGTGTGTATGGGTGAGTGTGTGTGTGTGTGAGTGTGTGTGTGTGGATTGTGTGTATGGGCGAGTGTGTGTGTGTGGATTGTGTGTATGGGTGAGTGTGAGTGTGGTGGTTGTGTGTATGGGTGAGTGTGAGTGTGGTGATTGTGTGTATGGGCGAGTGTGTGTGTGTAGATTGTGCGTATGGGTGAGTGTGTGTGTGGATTGTGCGTATGGGTGAGTGTGTGTGTGTGGATTGTGTGTATGGGTGAGTGTGTGGATTGTGTGTATGGGTGAGTGTGTGTGTGTGTGGATTGTGTGTATGGGTGAGTGTGAGTGTGTGGATTGTGTGTATGGGTGAGTGTGTGGATTGTGTGTATGGGTGAGTGTCTGTGTGTGGATTGTGTGTATGGGTGAGTGTGTGTGTGTGGATTGTGTGTATGGGTGAGTGTGTGTGTGGAATGTGTGTATGGGTGAGTGTGTGTGTGTGTGTGTGTGTGGAATGTGTGTATGGGCGAGTGTGTGTGTGTGGTGATTGTGTGTATGGGTGAGTGTGTGTGTGGATTGTGTGTATGGGTGAGTGTGTGTATGGGCGAGTGTGTGGATTGTGTGTATGGGTGAGTGTGAGTGTGTGGATTGTGTGTATGGGTGTGTGTGTGTGGAATGTGAGTATGGATGAGTGTGTGTGTGGTGATTGTGTGTATGGGTGAGTGTGAGTGTGTGGATTGTGTGTATGGGTGAGTGTGTGGATTGTGTGTATGGGCGAGTGTCTGTGTGTGGATTGTGTGTATGGGTGAGTGTGTGTGTGTGGATTGTGTGTATGGGTGAGTGTGTAGGGGTGAGTGTGTGTGTGTGTGGAATGTGTGTATGGGCGAGTGTGTGTGTGTGGTGATTGTGTGTATGGGTGAGTGTGAGTGTGTGGATTGTGTGTATGGGTGAGTGTGTGGATTGTGTGTATGGGCGAGTGTCTGTGTGTGGATTGTGTGTATGGGTGAGTGTGTGTGTGTGGATTGTGTGTATGGGTGAGTGTGTATGGGTGAGTGTGTGTGTGTGTGTGTGTGGATTGTGTGTATGGGTGAGTGTGTGTGTGGAATGTGTGTATGGGTGAGTGTGTGTGTGTGTGTGTGTGGAATGTGTGTTTGGGCGAGTGTGTGTGTGTGGTGATTGTGTGTATGGGTGAGTGTGTGTGTGGATTGTGTGTATGGGTGAGTGCGTGTATGGGCGAGTGTGTGGATTGTGTGTATGGGTGAGTGTGTGGATTGTGTGTATGGGCGAGTGTCTGCGTGTGGATTGTGTGTATGGGTGAGTGTGTGTGTGTGGATTGTGTGTATGGGTGAGTGTGTATGGGTGAGTGTGTGTGTGTGTGTGTGTGTGTGTGTGGATTGTGTGTATGGGTGAGTGTGTGTGTGGAATGTGTGTATGGGTGAGTGTGTGTGTGTGTGTGTGTGTGTGGATTGTGTGTATGGGTGAGTGTGTGTGTGGAATGTGTGTATGGGTGAGTGTGTGTGTGTGTGTGTGTGTGTGTGTGGATTGTGTGTATGGGTGAGTGTGTGTGTGGAATGTGTGTATGGGTGAGTGTGTGTGTGTGTGTGTGTGTGTGTGTGTGTGTGTGGAATGTGTGTATGGGCGAGTGTGTGTGTGTGGTGATTGTGTGTATGGGTGAGTGCGTGTGTGGATTGTGTGTATGGGTGAGTGTGTGGATTGTGTGTATGGGCGAGTGTCTGTGTGTGGATTGTGTGTATGGGTGAGTGTGTGTGTGTGGATTGTGTGTATGGGTGAGTGTGTGTGTGGAATGTGTGTATGGGTGAGTGTGTATGGGTGAGTGTGTATGGGTGAGTGTGTGTGTGTGTGGAATGTGTGTACGGGCGAGTGTGTGTGTGTGGTGATTGTGTGTATGGGTGAGTGTGAGTGTGTGGATTGTGTGTATGGGTGAGTGTGTGGATTGTGTGTATGGGCGAGTGTCTGTGTGTGGATTGTGTGTATGGGTGAGTGTGTGTGTGTGGATTGTGTGTATGGGTGAGTGTGTATGGGTGAGTGTGTGTGTGTGTGTGTGTGGATTGTGTGTATGGGTGAGTGTGTGTGTGGAATGTGTGTATGGGTGAGTGTGTGTGTGTGTGTGTGTGTGTGTGTGGAATGTGTGTATGGGCGAGTGTGTGTGTGTGGTGATTGTGTGTATGGGTGAGTGTGTGTGTGGATTGTGTGTATGGGTGAGTGCGTGTATGGGCGAGTGTGTGGATTGTGTGTATGGGTGAGTGTGTGGATTGTGTGTATGGGCGAGTGTCTGTGTGTGGATTGTGTGTATGGGTGAGTGTGTGTGTGTGGATTGTGTGTATGGGTGAGTGTGTATGGGTGAGTGTGTGTGTGGAATGTGTGTATGGGTGAGTGTGTGTGTGTGTGTGTGTGTGTGTGGATTGTGTGTATGGGTGAGTGTGTGTGTGGAATGTGTGTATGGGTGAGTGTGTGTGTGTGTGTGTGTGTGTGTGGATTGTGTGTATGGGTGAGTGTGTGTGTGGAATGTGTGTATGGGTGAGTGTGTGTGTGTGTGTGTGTGTGTGTGTGTGTGGAATGTGTGTATGGGCGAGTGTGTGTGTGTGGTGATTGTGTGTATGGGTGAGTGCGTGTATGGGCGAGTGTGTGGATTGTGTGTATGGGTGAGTGTGTGGATTGTGTGTATGGGCGAGTGTCTGTGTGTGGATTGTGTGTATGGGTGAGTGTGTGTGTGTGGATTGTGTGTATGGGTGAGTGTGTATGGGTGAGTGTGTGTGTGTGTGTGTGTGTGGATTGTGTGTATGGGTGAGTGTGTGTGTGGAATGTGTGTATGGGTGAGTGTGTGTGTGTGTGTGTGTGTGTGGAATGTGTGTATGGGCGAGTGTGTGTGTGTGGTGATTGTGTGTATGGGTGAGTGTGTGTGTGGATTGTGTGGATGGGCGAGTGTGTGTGTGTGTTTAGATTGTGTGGATGGGTGTGTTTGGATGATACAGGATTTGTCTTTTTGCATGCTATGCTTCAGTATTTGAGAAGGTGATTTTTTGTCGCAGTACATCAATCGCATTCCTTCCACGTCTGCTTTGCTGGGACCCAGGTGCAGGCCTTTTGTCTGAAGACCAGATGTACCTATGAGTCAGCTGTCTGCTAAACCTCAGCCCTTCACTTCTGCAGTTAATACCACTTTGTTTTCGTCCCACGATGAACAGATTTGCTGAAGCAGCCCGGATGCAGGATGGGAAGGGCTCCCGTGTTTTGGCTGGCCTGACGATACCACAAGTGTTTGTGGACTTTCTGCAGTCAATGGCTTCCTTTATTTCAAGACTGATGTAGATGGTAACTATTAACACTCCCCATCTTGAACTACTTCAGCAGAGTACAGAGAACCTCGCTTTAATAAAACACTGACTGATTACCAGCAGCAAATAAAACTCTGCCATAAAGTAGATGTACTTCCAGAGGTTGTGGAGAATCCTGTCACACACCCACCTGCGTTGTTAGGGTTGGACATTTCTGCAGAGGTTTGCTGGGAATGTGGATGATGTCAGCCGAGCCACGACTTCAGCCAGCTTTCAGCTCAGGCTCTGTGAGAAGACTATTAGCACCCAGGCAGGAGGTCGTGGGGCTGGCCCGTTCAGAGCTGAGCACAAACACTCATTCTGATATTCCAGATGCCACGCTGGGGAGAGCTGCATTGCTCAGCAGGTCTTGTCCCTCACTGTCTCTTGGGAAGAGAATATTTATCAAAAGGAGCAGAGGAGTTATACCTGGTACCCAGGCCAATATTTGTTCCTCACTAGTGCAGGCTACCTGCTCATTGGCTCATTACAGTGTGGGATATTCCTGTGTGTAAGTTATGCAAGAAAGAAATAGGTTTCCCTCGGGTACAAAAACCTTCTTGGGCTTTCCATGGCTGCAATTTTTTTATAGGTGCTGGAAATCTGAAACAAAACCAGAAATCCCAGGAATCACTGAGCAGAGCAGGTAGAGACTGTGGCAAGACATTTCAGAACATGTACCAAAAGAAGGGGATGAATTATGTTTCTCCATCATCATCATAGCACCGTCAAGAACGTCTGTCACACCATTATTTATCTGCACTAGCTCTGTTTCTCCTGCCTGTGTACAGACAAGACTGAGGAGCACAGCATCATCGAAGAGAACAAAGAGCGGGGCAGCACAGGCCGAGCAGCAAATTCAGGACTGCTTTGAGCCAGTTAATGAGACTCCGCTCAAGGACCTAAATGAATCTGCCACATGACAAGTCTCTGTCCCCAGTCTCTGAATGTAACCAGACACGGAAGGCAATTCAGGAGTCAGGTAGAACGTTGGCTTATATTACAACAAGATTTGAATGAAAGGGTAAAGCTGTCCTCTGCATTTATACGGGGGAGGTGAAACACACCTGGAACAAGCACAATTTATTCTCTACCTCAGCGAGAACACAGTGAAAGATTCAGCAGACTGGTTAATTGGATGGCCGAAATATTACATGTGGAGGGACTAAACAGTCGAGGCTTCTGTTGTTCGCATTGTAACTATGAATAGGATGTAATTGTGCTCAGCACAATACGTATGTTTACAGATGACAATAAAAGATGTGCTTTTACAGTGGAGTGATCTGACAGTGAATGGTCTGACCCAGGGGAGTGTGGTACACAAGATTTTCACAGTGAATGGTCTCACCCTGGGGAGTGTGGCAGAGTATTTCACAGTGAATGGTCTCACCCTGGGGAGTGTGGTAGAGAGTGTTTCACAGTGAATGTTCTGACCCTGGGGAGTGTGGTAGAGAGTGTTTCACAGTGAATTGTCTGACCCTGGGGATTGTGGGTGAGGAGTGATTAACAGTGAATGCTCTGACCCTGGAGAGAGTGGTACAGAGTGTTTCACAGTGAATTGTCTGACCCTGGGGAGTGTGGGTGAGGAGTGTTTCACAATGAATGGTCTGACCCTGGGGAGTGTAGGTGAAGAGGGTTTCACAGTGAGTGGTCTGACCCTGGGGAGTGTGGTAGAGAATGTCTCACAGTGAATTGTCTGACCCTGGGGAGTGTGGGTGAGGAGTGTTTCACAGTGAATGGTCTGACCCTGGGGAGTGGAGGTAGAGAGTATTTCACAGTCAACGGTCTGACCCTGGAGAGTGTGGTAGAGATGGTATCACAGTGAATGGTCTGACCCTGGGGAATGTGGTAGAGAGAGTTTCACAGTGAATGGTCTGACCCTGGGGAATGTGGTAGAGAGTGTTTCACAGTGAATGGTCTGACCCTGGGGAGTCTGGTAGAGAGTTTCTCACAGTAAAAGGTCTGACCTTAGGGAGACTGGTAGAGAGTGTTTCACACTCAATAGTCTAACCCTGGGGAGTGTGGGTGATGAGGGTTTCACAGTGAATGGTCTGACCCTGGGGAGTGTGGTAGAGAGTGTTTCACAGTGTATCATCTGACCCTGGGGAGTGTGGTAGAGAGTGTTTCACAGTGAATGGTTTGACCCTGGGGAGTCTGGTAGGGAGTGTCTCACAGTGAACGGTCTAACCCTGGGGAGTTTGGTAGACGAGTGTTTCACAGTGAATTGTCTGATCCTGGGGAGTGTGGGTGAGTGTTTTTCAAAGTGTATAGCCTGACCCTGGGGAGTGTGGCAGAGGGTGTTTCACAGTAAATGGTCTGACCCTGGGGAGTGTGGTAGAGAGTGTTTCACAGTTAATGGTCTGAGCCTGGGGAATCTAGTAGGGAGTGTCTCACAGTGAACGGTCTGACCCTGGGGAGTGTGGTGGAGAGCGTTTCACAGTGAATGATCTGACCCTGGGGAGTGTGGGTGAGGAGTGTTTCACAGCGAATGGTCTGACCCTGGCGATCGTGGTAGAGATTGTTTCACAGTGAATGGTCTGACCCTGGGGAGTGTTGGTCACGAGAGTTTCACATTGAATTGTCTGACCCTGGGGAGTGTGGGTGAGGAGTGTTTCACAGCGAATGGTCTGACCCTGGGGAGTGTGGTAGAGAGTGTTTCACAGTGAATTGTCTGACCCTGGGGAGTGTGGGTGAGGAGTGTTTCACAATGAATGGTCTGACCCTGGGGAGTGTAGGTGAAGAGGGTTTCACAGTGAATTGTCTGACCCTGGGGAGTGTGGGTGAGGAGTGTTTCACAGTGAATGGTCTGACCCTGGGTAGTGGTGGTAGAGAGTAGTTCACAGTCAACGGTCTGACCCTGGGGAGTGTGGTAGAGATGGTATCACAATGGATGGTCTGACCCTGGGGAGTGTGGTAGAGAGTGTTTCACAGTGAATGGTCTGACCCTGGGGTCTGTGGGTGAGAGGGTTTCACAGTGTTCTGATCCTGGGGCGTGTGGTAGACGAGTGTTTAACAGTGAATGGTCTGACACTGGGGAATGTGGGTGAGGAGTGTTTCACAGTGAGTGGTCGGACCCTGGGGAGTGTGGGAGATAGTGTCTCACAGTGAATTGTCTGACCCTGGGGAGTGTGGGAGATAGTGTCTCACAGTGAATGGTCTGACCCTGGGGAGTGGAGGTAGAGAGTATTTCACGGTCAACGGTCTGACCCTGGGGAGTGTGGTAGAGATGGTATCACAATGGATGGTCTGACCCTGGGGAGTGTGGTAGACGGAGTTTCACAGTGAATGGTCTGACCCTGGGGAATGTGGTAGAGAGAGTTTCACAGTGAATGGTCTGACCCTGGGGTCTGTGGGTGAGAGGGTTTCACAGTGTTCTGATCCTGGGGCCTGTGGTAGACGAGTGTTTAACAGTGAATGGTCTGACACTGGGGAATGTGGGTGAGGAGTGTTTCACAGTGAGTGGTCGGACCCTGGGGAGTGTGGGAGATAGTGTCTCACAGTGAATTGTCTGACCCTGGGGAGTGTGGGAGATAGTGTCTCACAGTGAATGGTCTGACCCTGGGGAGTGGAGGTAGAGAGTATTTCACGGTCAACGGTCTGACCCTGGGGAGTGTGGTAGAGATGGTATCACAATGGATGGTCTGACCCTGGGGAGTGTGGTAGACGGAGTTTCACAGTGAATGGTCTGACCCTGGGGAATGTGGTAGAGAGAGTTTCACAGTGAATGGTCTGACCCTGGGGAATGTGGTAGAGAGTGTTTCACAGTGAATGGTGTACCCTGGGGAGTCTGGTAGAGAGTTTCTCACAGTAAATGGTCTGACCTTAGGGAGGCTGGTAGAGAGTGTTTCACACTCAATGGTCTAACCCTCGGGAGTGTGGGTGATGAGGGTTTCACAGTGAGTGATCTGACCCTGGGGAGTGTGGGAGAGAATGTCTCACAGCGAATTGTCTGACCCTGGGGAGTGTGAGTGAGGAGGTTTCACAGTGAATGGTCTGACCCTGGGGAGTGTAGGTGAGGAGTGTTTCACAGTAAATGGTCTGACCCTGGGGAGTGTGGTAGAGAATGTTTCACAGTGAATGTTCTGATCCTGGGGCGTGTGGTACACTAGATTTTCACAGTGAATTGTCTAACCCTGGGGAGTGCGAGTGAGGAGGGTTTCAGAATGAGTGGTCTGACCGTGGTTATTGTGGTAGACGAGTGTTTCGCTGTGAATTGTCTGACACTGGAGAGTGTGGGTGAGGAGCGTTTCACAGTGAATGGTCGGACCCGGGGATGTGTGGGTGAGAGTTTTTCACCGTGAATGGCCTGACCCTGGGGAGTGTGGCAGAGAGTGTTTCACAGTGAATGGTCTGACCCTGGGCAATGTAGGTGAGGAGTGTTTCACAGTGAATGGTCTGACCCAGGGGAATGTGGGGAGAGAGTGATTCACACTGAATGGTCTGACCCTGGGGAGTCTGGTAGAGAGTGTCTCACAGTAGATGGACGGTCCCTGGGGTGTGTGGTAGATTAGTTTTTCACAGGAATGGTCTGACCTTGGGGACTGTGGTAGAGAGTATTTCACAGTGAATGGCCTGAACCTGGGGCGTGTGGTAGAGATTGTATCACTATCAATGGTCTGACCCTGGGGAGTGTGGTAGAGAGTGTCTCACAGTGAATTGTCTGACCCTGGGGAGTGCGGGTGAGGAGGATTTCAGAATGAGTGGTCTGACCCTGGGGAGTGTGGTAGAGAGTGTTTCACAGTGAATAGTCTGCCCGTGGGGATTGTGGTACAGGGTGTTTCACAGTGAATGGTCTGACCCCGGGGATTGTGGCATAGGGTGTTTCACTGTGAATGGTCTGACCCTGGGGAGTGTGGGTGAGTGTTTTTCAGCGTGTATTCCCTGACCCTGGGGAGTGTGGTAGACGAGTGTTTCACAGTGAATGGTCTGACCCTGGGGAGTGTGGGTGAGTGTTTTTCAACGTGTATTCCCTGACCCTGGGGAGTGTGGTAGACGAGTGTTTCACAGTGAATGGTCTGACCCTGGGAAGTGTGGGTGTGGAGTGTTTCACAGTGAATTGTCAGACCCAGGGGAGTGTGGTAGAGATTGTTTCACAGTGTATCATCTGACCCTGGGGAGTGTGGTAGAGAGTGTTTCACAGTGAATGGTTTGACCCTGGGGAGTCTGGTAGGGAGTGTCTCACAGTGAACGGTCTAACCCTGGGGAGTTTGGTAGACGAGTGTTTCACAGTGAATTGTCTGACCCTGGGGAGTGTGGGTGAGTGTTTTTCAACGTGTATGACCTGACCCTGGGGAGTGTGGCAGAGGGTGTTTCACAGTAAATGGTCTGACCCTGGGGAGTGTGGTAGACGAGTGTTTCACAGTGAATGGTCTGACCCTGGGAAGTGTGGGTGTGGAGTGTTTCACAGTGAATTGTCAGACCCAGGGGAGTGTGGTAGAGATTGTTTCACAGTGTATCATCTGACCCTGGGGAGTGTGGTAGAGAGTGTTTCACAGTGAATGGTTTGACCCTGGGGAGTCTGGTAGGGAGTGTCTCACAGTGAACGGTCTAACCCTGGGGGGTTTGGTAGACGAGTGTTTCACAGTCAATTGTCTGACACTGGGGAGTGTGGGTGAGTGTTTTTCAACGTGTATGGCCTGACCCTGGGGAGTGTGGCAGAGGGTGTTTCACAGTAAATGGCCTGACCCTGGGGAGTGTGGCAGAGGGTGTTTCACAGTAAATGGTCTGACCCTGGGGAGTGTGGTAGAGAGTGTTTCACAGTTAATGGTCTGAGCCTGGGGAATCTGGTAAGGAGTGTCTCACAGTGAACGGTCTGACCCTGGGGAGTGTGGTGGAGAGCGTTTCACAGTGAATGATCTGACCCTGGGGAGTGTGGGTGAGGAGTGTTTCACAGTGAATGGTCTGACCCTGGGGAGTGTTGGTCACGAGAGTTTCACATTGAATTGTCTGACCCTGGGGAGTGTGGGTGACGAGTGTTTCACAGCGAATGGTCTGACCCTGGCGATCGTGGCAGAGATTGTTTCACAGTGAATGGTCTGACCCTGGGGAGTGTGGGTGAGGAGTGTTTGACAGAGAATGTTCGGGCCCTTGGGTGTGTGGGTGAGAGTTTTTCACCGTGACTGGCCTGACTCTGGGGAGTGTGGTAGATTATTTTTTCACAATGAATGGTCTGACGGTAGGGAGTGTGGAAGAGAGTGTTTCACAGTGATTGCTCAGACAATGGGGTGTGTGGGTGGGGAGTGTTAAACAGTGAATGGTCTGACCCTGGGGCGTGTGATAGAGATTGTATCACAATGATTGGTCTGACCCTGGGGAGTGTGGTATACGAGAGTTTCACAGTGAATTCTCTGACCCTGGGGAGTGTGTTAGAGAGTGTTTCACAGTGAATGGTCTGACCCTGGGGCATGTGGTACACTACGTTTTCACAGTGAATTGACTGACCCTGGGGAGTGTGGGTGAGGAATGTTTCACAGTGAGCAGTCGGACCTTGGGGTGTGTGGGTGAGAGTTTTTCACCGTGACTGGCCTGACCCTGGGGAGTGTGGAAGAGAGTATTTCACAATGAATGGTCTGACCCTGGGGAGTGTGGGTGAGGAATGTTTCACAGTGAATGGTCTGACTCTGGGGAAAGTGGGTGCGAGTGTTTCACAGTTAAAGGTCTGACCCTGGGGAATGTGGTAGAGCGTGATTCACAGTATATCTTCTGCCCCTGGGGAATCTGGGCAAGGTGTGCTTCACAGTGAATTGGCCGACCGTGGGGAGTGTGGTAGACAAGTGTTTCACAGTGAACAGTCTGACCCTGGGGAGTCTGGTAGGGAGTGTCTCACAGTGAACGGTCTGACACTGGGGAGTGTGGTAGAGAGTGTCTCACAGTAGATGGACAGACCCTGGGGTGTGTGGCAGATGAGATTTTCACAGGAATGGTCTGATCTTGGGGACTGTGGTAGAGAGTGTTTCACAATGATTGGCCTGACTCTGGGGAGAGTGGTACAGAATATTTCACAGTGAACGGCCTGAACCTGAGGAGTGTGGTAGAGAGTGTTTCACAGTGAATGGTCTGACCCTGGGGAGACTGGTAGGGAGTGTCTCACAGTGAACTGTCTGACCCTGGGCAGTGTGGATGAGAGTATTTCACAGTGAACAGTCTGTCCCTGGGAAGTGTGGGTGAGAGTGTTTCACAGTGAATGGTCTGACGTTGGGGAGTGTGGCTGAGTGTTTCACCGTGAATGGTCTGACCCTGGCGAGTGTGGTAGTGTTTGTATCACAATGAATGGTCTGACCGTGGAGAGTGTGGTAGAGAGTGATTCACAGTGAATAGTCTGACCCTGGGGAGTGTGGTACACGACATTTTCACAGTGAATTGTCTGAATCTGGGGTGTGTGGGTGATGAGTGTTTTACAGTGAATGGTCTGACCCTGGGGAGTGTGGTAGAGAGTGATTCACAGTGAATAGTCTGACCCAGGGGAGTGTGGTACACGACATTTTCACAGTGAATTGTCTGAATCTGGGGTGTGTGGGTGAGGAGTGTTTCACAGTGAACGGTCTGACCCTGGGGAGAGTGGTAGAGAGTGTTTCTCAGTGAATGGTCTGACCCTGGGGAGTGTGGTAGAGAGTGTTTCATAGTGAATTGTCTGACCCTGGGGAGTGTGGGTGAGGGATGTTTCACAGTGAATGTTCAGGCCCTGGGATGTGTGGTAGATTATTTTTTCACAGTAAATGGTCTGACCCTGGTGAGTGTGATAGAGGTGTATCACAATGAATGGTCTGACCCTGGGGAGTGTTGTAGCGAGTATTTCGCAGTGAATGGTCTTACCCTGGGGCATGTGGTTTCACAGTGAATTGACTGATTCTGGGGAGAGTGGGTGCGAGTGTTTCACAGTTAAAGGTCTGACCCTGGGGAATGTGGTAGAGCGTGATTCACAGTGTATCTTCTGACCCTGGGGAGTGTGGGCGAGGTGTGTTTCACAGTGAATGGTCTGACCCTGGGGAGTGTGGGTGAGGAGTGCTTCACAGTGAATGGGCCGACGGTGGGGAGTGTGGTAGACAAGCGTTTCACAGTGAATTGTCTGACCCTGGGGAGTGTGGGTGTGAGTGAGCAGTGTTTCACAGTGAACGGTTGGACCCTGGGGTGTGTGGGTGAGTGTTTTTCACCGTGACTGGACTGACCCTGGGGAGTCTGGTAGGGAGTGTCTCAGAGTGAACGGTCTGACCTTGGGGAGTGTGGTAGGATGTGTTTCACAGTGAATGGTCTGACGCTGGGGAGAGTGGGTGAGAGTGTTTCACAGTGATTTCTCTGACCCTGGGGAGTGTGGGTGAGGACTGTTTAACAGTGAATGGTCTGACCCTGGGGAGTGTGGCAGAGAGTGTTTCACAGTCAATGGTCTAAGCCTGGGAGTGTGGTACAGAGTGTTTCACATGAATGGTCTGACCCTGGAGAGTGTGGTACATGACATTTTCACAGTGAATTGACTGACTCTGGGGAGAGTGGGTGCAAGTGTTTCACAGTGAATGGTCTGACCCTGGGGAGTGTGGGTGAGGAGTGCTTCACAGTGATTGGGCCGATGGTGGGGAGTGTGGTAGACAAGCGTTTCACAGTGAATTGTCTGACCCTGGGGAGTGTGGGTGTGGGTGAGGAGTGTTTCACAGTGAACGTTCGGACCCTGGGGTGTGTGGGTGAGAGTTTTTCACCGTGACTGGCCTGACCCTGGGGAGTGTGGTAGAGTGTGTTTCAAAGTGAATACTCAGACAATGGGGTTTGTGGGTGAGGAGTGTTTAACAGTGAATGGTCTGACCCTGGGGAGTGTAGTACAAGAGATTATCACAGTGAATTGTCTGACCCTGGGGAGTGTGGGTGAGGAGTGCTTCACAGTGAATGGTCAGACCCTGGGGAGTGTGGTAGAGATTGTTTCACAGTGAATGGTCTAACCCTGGGAATGTGGGAGAGAGTGATTCACAGTGTATCGTCTGACCCTGGGGAGTCTGGTAGGGAGTGTCTCACAGTGAACAGTCTGACCCTGGGGAGTGTGGTAGGATGTGTTTCACAGTGAATGGTCTGACCCTGGGGAGTGTGGATGAGAGTATTTCACAGTGAACAGTCTGACCCTGGGGAGTGTGGTAGAGAGTATTTTTCAGTGAATGGTCTGACCCTGGAGAGTGTGGGTGAGGACTGTTTAACAGTGAATGGTCTGACCCTGGGAAGTGTGGGTGAGGGCTGTTTAACAGTGAATGGTCTGACCCTGGGGGGCAGAGAGTGATTCACATGAATGGTCTGACCCTGGGGAGTGTGGTACACGACAGTTTCACAGTGAATGGTCTGACCCTGGTGAGTGGTGGCAGAGAGAGTTTCACAGTGAACTGTCCGACCCTGAGGAGTGTGGGTGAGATTGTATCACAATGAATTGTCTGATCCTGGGGAGTGTGGCAGAGAGTGTTTCTCAGTAAATGGTCTGACCCTGGGGAAACTGGTAGGGAGTGTCTCACAGTGAATGGTCTGACCCTGGGGAGTGCGGGTGAGGAGTGTTTCACAGTGCATGGTCGGACCCTGGGGTGTCTGGGTGAGAGTTTTTCAGCGTGAATGGCCTGATCCTGGGGAGTGTGGCAGAGAGTGTTTCTCAGTAAATGGTCTGACCCTGGGGAAACTGGTAGGGAGTGTCTCACAGTGAATTATCTGACCGTGGGGAGTGTGGGTGAGGAGTGTTTCGCAGTGAATGGTCTGACCCTGGGGAAGGTGGCAGAGAGTGTTTCACAGTGAATTGTCTGACCCTGGGGAGTGTGGGTGAGGAGTGTTTCACAATGCATGGTCGGACCCTGGGGTGTCTGGGTGAGAGTTTTTCAGCGTGAATGGCCTGATCCTGGGGAGTGTGGCAGAGAATGTTTCTTAGTAAATGGTCTGCCCCTGGGGAGTCTGGTAGGATGTGTTTCACTGTGAATGCTCTGACCCTGGGGAGTGTGATACATGAGATTATCAGAGTGAATTGTCTGACCATGGGGAGTGTGGTAGAGAGTGTTGCACAGTGAATGGTCTTACCCTGGGGCGTGTGGTAGAGATTGTTTCACAGTGAATGGACTGACCCTGGGGACTGTGGGTTAGTAGTGTTTCACAGTGAATGGTCTGACCCTGAGGAGTGTGTGTGAGAGTGTTTCACAGTGAATGGTCTGACCCTGGGGAGTCTGGGTGAGGACTGTTTAACAGTGGATTGTCTGACCCAGGGTAGTGTGGGTGAGAGTGTTTCACAGTGAATTGTCTGACCCTGGGAAGTGTGGGTGAGAGTATTTCAAAGTGAATTGTCTGACCCTGGGAAGTGTGGGTAAGGAGTGTTTCACAGTGAATGGTCAGACACTGGGGAGTGTGGTAGAGATTGTTTCACAGTGAATGGACTGACCCTGGGGAATGTGGTAGAGAACGTCTCACAGTGAATGGTCTGACCCTCGGGAGTGTGGTAGAGAGTGTCTCACAGTGAATCGTCTGACGCTGGCGAGTGTGGTAGTGAGTGTTTCACAGTGAAATGTCTGATCATTGGGCGTATGGTAAAGTGTTTCACAGTGAATGGTCTGACCTCGGGGAGTGTGGGTGAGTGTTTCACAGTGAATGGTCTGACCCTGGTGAGTGGTGGCAGAGAGTGTTTCACAGTGAAATTTCCGACCTTGAGGAGTGTGGTAGAGATTGTATCACAATGAATGGTCTGACCGTGGGGAGTCTAGTAGAGGATTTTTTCACAGTGAATGGTCTGATCCTGGGGAGTGTGAGTGAGGACTGTTTAACAGTGAATGGTCTGACACTGGGGAAAGTGGTAGAGAGTGTTTCACAGTGAATGTTTTGACCCTGGAAGTGAGTTAGACGAGTGTTTCACAGTGAATTGTCTGACCCTGGGGAGTGTAGGTGAGGAGTGTTTCACAGTGCATGGTCGGACCCTGGGGTGTCTGGGTGAGAGTTTTTCAGCGTGAATGGCCTGATCCTGGGGAGTGTGGCAGAGAATGTTTCTCAGTAAATGGTCTGCCCCTGGGGAGTCTGGTAGGATGTGTTTCACTGTGAATGCTCTGACCCTGGGGAGTGTGGTACATGAGATTATCAGAGTGAATTGTCTGACCCTGGGAAGTGTGGGTGAGGAGTGCTTCACAGTGAATGGTCAGACCCTGGGGAGTGTGGTAGAGATTGTTTCACAGTCAATGGTCTGACCCTGGGGGGTGTGGTAGATTATTTTTTCACAGTGAATGGTCTGAACGTGGGGAGTGTGGTAGAGAGTGTTTCACAGTGAATGGTCTGACCCTGGGGAGTGTGGTAGAGAGTGTTTCACAGTGAATGGTCTGACCCTGGGGAGTGTGGTAGAGATTGTTTCACAGTAAATGGTCTGCCCCTGGGGAGTCTGGTAGGATGTGTTTCACTGTGAATGCTCTGACCCTGGGGAGTGTGGTACATGAGATTATCAGAGTGAATTGTCTGACCCTGGGAAGTGTGGGTGAGGAGTGCTTCACAGTGAATGGTCAGACCCTGGGGAGTGTGGTAGAGATTGTTTCACAGTCAATGGTCTGACCCTGGGGGGTGTGGTAGATTATTTTTTCACAGTGAATGGTCTGACCGTATGGAGTGCGGTAGAGAGTGTTTCCCAGTGAATGGTCTGACCCTGGGGAGTGTGGGTGAGAGTGTTTCACAGTGAATGGTCTGACTCTGGGGAGTGTGGCTGAGGAGTCCTTCACAGTGAATGGGCCGACCGTGGGGAGTGTGGTAGACAAGTGTTTCACAGTGAATTGTCTGACCCTGGGGAGAGTGGTAGATAGTGTTTCACAATGAATTGTCTGACCATCGGCCAGGTAGAGTGTTTCACAGTGAATGGTCTGACGTTTGGGAGTATGGGTGAGTGTTTCACCGTGAATGGTCTGACCCTGGTGAGTGAGGTAGAAAGTATTTCACAGTAAATGTCCTGACTCTTGGGAGATTGGTAGAGATTGTTTCACAGTGAATGGTCTGACCCTGGGGAGTGTGGTACACGCGATTTTCACTGTAAATTGTCTGACCCTGGGGAGTGCGGGTAAGGAGTGTTTCACAGTGAATGGTCTGACCCTGGGGAGAGTGGTAGAGAGTGTTTCACAGTGAATGGTCTGACCCTGGGGAGAGTGGTACAGAGTGTTTCACAGTGAATGGTCTAACCCAGGGGAGTTTGCGAGAGAATGTCTCCCAGTGAATCGTCTGACCCTGGGGAGTGTAGGTGAGGAGTGTTTCACAGTGAGTGTTCTGACCCTGGGGAGTGTGGCAGAGAGTGCTTCACAGTAAATGGTCTGACCCTGGGGAGTCTGGTAGAGCGTGTCTCACAGTAAATGGCTTGACCCTGGGGAGTGTGGCAGAGAGTATTTCACTGTGAATGGTCTGACCCTGGGGAGTGTGGGTGAGGACTGTTTAACAGTGAATGGTCTGACCCTGGGGAGTGTGGTAGAGAGTGTCTCACAGTGAATTGTCTGACGCTGTGAGTGTAGGTGAGGAGTGTTTCACAGTGAGTGGTCTGACCCTGGGGAGTGTGGCAGAGAGTGCTTCACAGTAAATGGTCTGACCCTGGGGAGTCTGGTAGAGCGTGTCTCACAGTAAATGGCCTGACCCTGGGGAGTGTGGCAGAGAGTATTTCACAGTGAATGGTCTGACCCTGGGGAGTGTGGGTGAGGACTGTTTAACAGTGAATGGTCTGACCCTGGAACGTGTGGGTGAGAGTGTTTCACAGTGAATTGTCTGACCCTGGGGACAGTGGTAGAGATTGTTTCACAGTGAATGGTCTAACCCTGGGGAGCATGGTAGAGAATGTGACACAGTGAATTGTCTGACCCTGGTGAGTGATGGTACAGAGTGTTTCACAGTGAATGGTCTGACCCTGGCGAGCGTGTTAGAGAGTGTTTCACAGTGAATGGTCTTACCCTGGGGCGTGTTGTACATGACATTTTCACAGTGAATTGACTGACTCTGGGGAGAGTGGGTGCGAGTGTTTCACAGTTAAAGGTGTGACCCTGGGGAGTGTGGGTGAGCAGTGCTTCACATTGAATGGGCCGACGGTGGGGAGTGTGGTAGACAAGCGTTTCACAGTGAATTGTCTGACCCTGGGGAGTGTGGGTGTGAGTGAGAGTTTTTCACCGTGACTGGCCTGACCCTGGGGAGTGTGGTAGAGGGTGTTTCAAAGTGAATGCTCAGACAATGGGGTTTGTGGGTGAGGAGTGTTTCACAGTGAATGGTCTGACCCTGGGGAGTGTGGTAGAGATTGTATCACAATGAATGGTCTGCCCCTGAGGAGTGTGGTAGGATGTGTTTCACAGTGTATGGTGTGACCCTGGGGAGTGTAGTACACGAGATTATCACAGTGAATTGTCTGACCCTGGGGAGTGTGGTTGAGGAGTGCTTCACAGTGAATGGTCAGACCCTGGGGAGTGTGGTAGAGATTGTTTCACAGTCAATGGTCTAACCCTGGGGAATGTGGGAGAGAGTGATTCACAGTGTATTGTCTGACCCTGGGGAGTCTGGTAAGGAGTGTCTCACAGTGAACGGTCTGACCCTGGGGAGTGTGGTAGAGAGTGTTTCACAGTGAATGGTCTGACCCTGGGGAATGTGGCAGAGAGTGATTCACATGAATGGTCTGACCCTGGGGAGTGTGGTACACGACAGTTTCACAGTGAATGGTCTGACCCTGGTGAGTGGTGGCAGAGAGAGTTTCACAGTGAACAGTCCGACCCTGAGGAGTGTGGTAGAGATTGTATCACAATGAATTGTCTGGCCCTGGGGAGTGTGGTAGAGGGAGTTTCACAGTGAACAGTCTGACCCTGGGAAGTGTGGTAGAGATTGTATCACAATGAATTGTCTGGCCCTGGGGAGTGTGGTAGAGGGAGTTTCACAGTGAACAGTCTGACCCTGGGGAGTGTGGGTGAGAGTGTTGCACAGTGAATTGTCTGACCCTGGGGAGTGTGGGTCATGAGAGTTTCACAGTTAATTGTCTGACCCTGGGGAGTGTGGGTGAGGAGTGTTTGACAGTGAATGTTCGGGCCCTGGGGCGTGTGATAGAGATTGTATCACAATGATTGGTCTGACCCTGGGGAGTGTGGTATACGAGATTTTCACAGTCAACTGTCTGACCCTGGGGAGTGTGGTAGGGAGTGTTTCACAGTGAATGGTCTGACACTGGGGAATGTGGTAGAGAGTGTTTCACAGTGAATGGTCTGACCCTGGGGAGTGTGGGTGAGAGTGTTTCACAGTGAATGGTCTGACTCTGGGGAGTGTGGCTGAGGAGTCCTTCACAGTGAATGGGCCGACCGTGGGGAGTGTGGTAGACAAGTGTTTCACAGTGAATTGTCTGACCCTGGGGAGAGTGGTAGATAGTGTTTCACAATGAATTGTCTGACCATCGGCCAGGTAGAGTGTTTCACAGTGAATGGTCTGACGTTTGGGAGTATGGGTGAGTGTTTCACCGTGAATGGTCTGACCCTGGTGAGTGAGGTAGAAAGTATTTCACAGTAAATGTCCTGACTCTTGGGAGATTGGTAGAGATTGTTTCACAGTGAATGGTCTGACCCTGGGGAGTGTGGTACACGCGATTTTCACTGTAAATTGTCTGACCCTGGGGAGTGCGGGTAAGGAGTGTTTCACAGTGAATGGTCTGACCCTGGGGAGAGTGGTAGAGAGTGTTTCACAGTGAATGGTCTGACCCTGGGGAGAGTGGTACAGAGTGTTTCACAGTGAATGGTCTAACCCAGGGGAGTTTGCGAGAGAATGTCTCCCAGTGAATCGTCTGACCCTGGGGAGTGTAGGTGAGGAGTGTTTCACAGTGAGTGTTCTGACCCTGGGGAGTGTGGCAGAGAGTGCTTCACAGTAAATGGTCTGACCCTGGGGAGTCTGGTAGAGCGTGTCTCACAGTAAATGGCTTGACCCTGGGGAGTGTGGCAGAGAGTATTTCACTGTGAATGGTCTGACCCTGGGGAGTGTGGGTGAGGACTGTTTAACAGTGAATGGTCTGACCCTGGGGAGTGTGGTAGAGAGTGTCTCACAGTGAATTGTCTGACGCTGTGAGTGTAGGTGAGGAGTGTTTCACAGTGAGTGGTCTGACCCTGGGGAGTGTGGCAGAGAGTGCTTCACAGTAAATGGTCTGACCCTGGGGAGTCTGGTAGAGCGTGTCTCACAGTAAATGGCCTGACCCTGGGGAGTGTGGCAGAGAGTATTTCACAGTGAATGGTCTGACCCTGGGGAGTGTGGGTGAGGACTGTTTAACAGTGAATGGTCTGACCCTGGAACGTGTGGGTGAGAGTGTTTCACAGTGAATTGTCTGACCCTGGGGACAGTGGTAGAGATTGTTTCACAGTGAATGGTCTAACCCTGGGGAGCATGGTAGAGAATGTGACACAGTGAATTGTCTGACCCTGGTGAGTGATGGTACAGAGTGTTTCACAGTGAATGGTCTGACCCTGGCGAGCGTGTTAGAGAGTGTTTCACAGTGAATGGTCTTACCCTGGGGCGTGTTGTACATGACATTTTCACAGTGAATTGACTGACTCTGGGGAGAGTGGGTGCGAGTGTTTCACAGTTAAAGGTGTGACCCTGGGGAGTGTGGGTGAGCAGTGCTTCACATTGAATGGGCCGACGGTGGGGAGTGTGGTAGACAAGCGTTTCACAGTGAATTGTCTGACCCTGGGGAGTGTGGGTGTGAGTGAGAGTTTTTCACCGTGACTGGCCTGACCCTGGGGAGTGTGGTAGAGGGTGTTTCAAAGTGAATGCTCAGACAATGGGGTTTGTGGGTGAGGAGTGTTTCACAGTGAATGGTCTGACCCTGGGGAGTGTGGTAGAGATTGTATCACAATGAATGGTCTGCCCCTGAGGAGTGTGGTAGGATGTGTTTCACAGTGTATGGTGTGACCCTGGGGAGTGTAGTACACGAGATTATCACAGTGAATTGTCTGACCCTGGGGAGTGTGGTTGAGGAGTGCTTCACAGTGAATGGTCAGACCCTGGGGAGTGTGGTAGAGATTGTTTCACAGTCAATGGTCTAACCCTGGGGAATGTGGGAGAGAGTGATTCACAGTGTATTGTCTGACCCTGGGGAGTCTGGTAAGGAGTGTCTCACAGTGAACGGTCTGACCCTGGGGAGTGTGGTAGAGAGTGTTTCACAGCGAATGGTCTGACCTTGGGGACTGTGGTAGAGATTGTTTCACAGTGAATGGTCTGACACTGGGGAGTGTGGTACAGAGTGTTTCACAGTGAATGGTCTGACCCTGGGGAATGTGGCAGAGAGTGATTCACATGAATGGTCTGACCCTGGGGAGTGTGGTACACGACAGTTTCACAGTGAATGGTCTGACCCTGGTGAGTGGTGGCAGAGAGAGTTTCACAGTGAACAGTCCGACCCTGAGGAGTGTGGTAGAGATTGTATCACAATGAATTGTCTGGCCCTGGGGAGTGTGGTAGAGGGAGTTTCACAGTGAACAGTCTGACCCTGGGGAGTGTGGGTGAGAGTGTTGCACAGTGAATTGTCTGACCCTGGGGAGTGTGGGTCATGAGAGTTTCACAGTTAATTGTCTGACCCTGGGGAGTGTGGGTGAGGAGTGTTTGACAGTGAATGTTCGGGCCCTGGGGCGTGTGATAGAGATTGTATCACAATGATTGGTCTGACCCTGGGGAGTGTGGTATACGAGATTTTCACAGTCAACTGTCTGACCCTGGGGAGTGTGGTAGGGAGTGTTTCACAGTGAATGGTCTGACACTGGGGAATGTGGTAGAGAGTGTTTCACAGTGAACGGTTTGACCCTGGAAGTGAGTTAGACGAATGTTTCACAGTGAATTGTCTGACCCTGGGGACTGTGGGTTAGTAGTGTTTCACAGTGAATGGTTGAACCCTGGGGTCTGTGGTTGAGAGTGTTTCATTGTGAATGATCTGACCCTGGGGAGTGTGGCAGAGAATGTTTCTCAGTAAATGGTCTGCCCCTGGGGAGTCTGGTAGGATGTGTTTCACTGTGAATGCTCTGACCCTGGGGAGTGTGGTACATGAGATTATCAGAGTGAATTGTCTGACCCTGGGAAGTGTGGATGAGGAGTGCTTCACAGTGAATGGTCAGACCCTGGGGAGTGTGGTAGAGATTGTTTCACAGTCAATGGTCTGACCCTGGGGGGTGTGGTAGATTATTTTTTCACAGTGAATGGTCTGACCGTGGGGAGTGTGGTAGAGAGTGTTTCCCAGTGAATGGTCTGACCCTGGGGAGTGTGGTAGAGAGTTTTTCACAGTGAATGGTCTGACCCTGGGCAGTGTGGTAGAGAGTGATTCACAGTGTATCGTCTGACCCTGGGGAGTCTGGTAGGGATTGTCTCACAGTGAATGTTCTGACCCTGGGGAGTGTGGGTGAGAGTGCTTCACAGTCAATGGTCTGACCCTGGGGATTATGGTAGAGAGTCTTTCACAGTGAATGGTCTGACACTGGGGAGTGTGGATGAGAGCATTTCACAGTGGACAGTCTGACCCTGGGGAGTGTGGGTGAGAGTGTTTCACAGTGAATGGTCTGACTCTGGGGAGTGTGGCTGAGGAGTCCTTCACAGTGAATGGGCCGACCGTGGGGAGTGTGGTAGACAAGTGTTTCACAGTGAATTGTCTGACCCTGGGGAGAGTGGTAGATAGTGTTTCACAATGAATTGTCTGACCATTGGCCAGGTGGAGTGTTTCACAGTGAGTGGTCTGACGTTGGGGAGTATGGGTGAGTGTTTCACCGTGAATGGTCTGACCCTGGTGAGTGAGGTAGAAAGTATTTCACAGTAAATGTCCTGACTCTTGGGAGATTGGTAGAGATTGTTTCACAGTGAATGGTCTGACCCTGTGGAGTGTGGTACACGCGATCTTCACAGTAAATTGTCTGACCCTGGGGAGTGCGGGTAAGGAGTGTTTCACAGTGAATGGTCTGACCCTGGTGAGAGTGGTAGAGAGTGTTTCACAGTGAATGGTCTGACCTTGGGGAGAGTGGTACAGAGTGTTTCACAGTGAATGGTCTAACCCAGGGGAGTTTGCGAGATAATGTCTCCCAGTGAATCGTCTGACCCTGGGGAGTGTAGGTGAGGAGTGTTTCACAGTGAGTGTTCTGACCCTGGGGAGTGTGGCAGAGAGTGCTTCACAGTAAATGGTCTGACCCTGGGGAGTCTGGTAGAGCGTGTCTCACAGTAAATGGCTTGACCCTGGGGAGTGTGGCAGAGAGTATTTCACTGTGAATGGTCTGACCCTGGGGAGTGTGGGTGAGGACTGTTTAACAGTGAATGGTCTGACCCTGGGGTGTGTGGATGAGAGTATTTCACAGTGAACAGTCTGACCCTGGGGTGTGTGGATGAGAGTATTTCACAGTGAACAGTCTGACCCTGGGGAGTGTGGGTGAGGAGTGTTTCACAGTGAACGGTCGGACCCTGGGGTGTGTGGGTGAGAGTTTTTCACTGTGACTGGCCTGACCCTGGGAAGTGCGGTAGAGTGTGTTTCTAAGTGAATGCTCAGACAATGGGGTTTGTGGGTGAGGAGTGTTTAACAGTGAATGGTCTGACCATTGGGACTGTGGTAGAGATTGTATCACAATGAACGGTCTGACCCTGGGGACTGTGGTAGGGAGTGTTTCACAGTGAATGGTCTGACCCTGGGGAGTGTGGCTAAGGAGTGTTTCACAGTGATTGGTCAGGCACTGGGGAGTGTGGTAGAGAGTGATTGACAGTGTATCGTCTGACCCTGGGGAGTCTGGTAGGGAGTGTCTCACAGTGAACGTTCTGACCCTGGGGAGTGTGGGTAAGAGTGTTGCACCGTGAATTGTCTGACCCTGGGGAGTGTGGGTCATGAGAGTTTCACAGTTAATTGTCTGACCCTGGGGAGTATGAGTGAGGAGTGTTTGACAGTGAATGTTCAGACCCTGGGGCGTGTGATAGAGATTGTATCCAATGATTGGTCTGACCTTGGGGAGTGTGGTATACGAGATTTTCACAGTCAACTGTCTGACCCTGGGGAGTGTGGTAGGGAGTGTTTCGCAGTGAATGGTCTGACACTGGGGAATGTGGTAGAGAGTGTTTCACAGTGAACGGTTTGACCCTGGAAGTGAGTTAGACGAATGTTTCACAGTGAATTGTCTGACCCTGGGGACTGTGGGTTAGTAATGTTTCACAGTGAATGGTTGAACCCTGGGGTCTGTGGTTGAGAGTGTTTCATTGTGAATGATCTGACCCTGGGGAGTGTGGCAGAGAGTATTTCACAGTAAATGGTCAGACCCTGGGGAGTCTGGTAGAGAGTGTTTTACAGTGAATGGTCTGACCCTGGGGAGTGTGGGTGAGGATTGTTTCACAGTGCATGGTCGGACCCTGGGGTGTCTGGGTGAGAGTTTTTCAGCGTGAATGGCCTGATCCTGGGGAGTGTGGCAGAGAGTGTGTCACAGTCAACGGTCTGACCCTGGCGTTCGTGGTACAGAGTGTTTCACAGTAAATGGTCTGACCCTGGGGAGTGCGGGTGAGGAAGGTTTCACAGTGAGTGGTCTGACCCTGGGGAGTGTGGTAGAGAGTGTTTCCCAGTGACTTTTCTGACCCTGTGGAATCTGGTAGATAGTGTCTCACAGTGAATCTTCGGTTCCTGGGGTGTGTGGTTGAGAGTTTTTAAACGAGAATGGCCTGGCCCTGTGGAGTGTGGCAGAGAGAGTTTCTCAGTAAATGGACTGACCCTGCGGAGTGTGGGTGAGAGTGTTTCACAGTGAATGATCTGACCCTGGGGAGTGTGGGTGAGAGTGTTTCACAGTGAATGAGCTGCCCCTGTGGAGTGTGGCAGAGAGAGTTTCTCAGTAAATGGTCTGACCCTGCGGAGTGTGGGTGAGAGTGTTTCACAGTGAATGATCTGACCCTGGGGAGTGTGGGTGAGGACTGTTTAACAATTAATTGTCTGACCCTGGGAAGTGTGGCTGAGAGTGTTTCACAGTGAATTGTCTGACCCTGGGGAATGTGGTAGAGATTGTTTCACAATGAATGGTCTGACCCTGGTGAGTGATGGCACAGAGTGTTTCACAGTGAACGGTCTGACCCTGGGAGTGTGGTGGAGAATGTTTCACAGTAAATTGTCTGACCCTGGGGAGTGTGGTAGAGGGAGTTTCACAGTGAACGGTCTGACCCTGGGAGTGTGGTGGAGAATGTTTCACAGTAAATTGTCTGACCCTGGGGAGTGTGGTAGAGGGAGTTTCAAAGTGAATGGTCTAACCCTGGGGAATGTGGTAGGGAGTGTCTCACAGTGAACAGTCTGACCCTGGGGTGTGTGGATGAGAGTATTTCACAGTGAACAGTCTGACCCTGGGGAGTGTGGGTGAGGAGTGTTTCACAGTGAACGGTCGGACCCTGGGGTGTGTGGGTGAGAGTTTTTCACTGTGACTGGCCTGACCCTGGGAAGTGTGGTAGAGTGTGTTTCAAAGTGAATGCTCAGACAATGGGGTTTGTGGGTGAGGAGTGTTTAACAGTGAATGGTCTGACCATTGGGACTGTGGTAGGGAGTGTTTCACAGTGAATGGTCTGACCCTGGGGAGTGTGGTAGAGAGTGTTTCACAGTGAATGGTCTGACCCTGGGGAGTGTGGTAGAGATTGTATCACAATGAATGGTCTGCCCCTGAGGAGTGTGGTAGGATGTGTTTCACAGTGTATGGTGTGACCCTGGGGAGTGTAGTACAGGAGATTATCACAGTGAATTGTCTGACCCTGGGGAGTGTAGTACACAAGATTATCACAGTGAATTATCTGACCCTGGGGAGTGTGGGTGAGGAGTGCTTCACAGTGAATGGTCAGACCCTGGGGAGTGTGGGAGAGAGTGATTCACAGTGTATCGTCTGACCCTGGGGAGTCTGGTAGGGAGTGTCTCACAGTGAACGGTCTGACCCTGGGGAGTGTGGTAGAGAGTGTTTCACAGTGAATGGTCTGACCATGGGGACTGTGGTAGAGATTGTTTCACAGTGAATGGTCTGACCCTGGGGAGTGTGGTACACGAGATTTTCACAGTGAATTGTCTGACACTGGGGAGTGTGGTAGAGAGTTATTCACAGTGAATCATCTGACCCTGGGGAGTGTGGTAGAGAGTGTTTCACAGTGAATGGTCTGACCATGGGGACTGTGGTAGAGATTGTTTCACAGTGAATGGTCTAACCCAGGGGAGTTTGCTAGAGAATGACTCACAGTGAATCGTCTGACCCTGGGGAGTGTGGGTGAGAGTGTCTCAGAGTGAATTGTCTGACCCTGGGGAGTGTGGTAGAGAGTGTTTCACAGTGAATGGTCTGACCATGGGGACTGTGGTAGAGATTGTTTCACAGTGAATGGTCTGACCCTGGTGAGTGTGGTACACGACAGTTTCACAGTGAATGGTCTGACCCTGGTGAGTGGTGGCAGAGAGAGTTTCACAGTGAACAGTCCGACCCTGAGGAGTGTGGTAGAGATTGTATCACAATGAATTGTCTGGCCCTGGGGAGTGTGGTAGAGGGAGTTTCACAGTGAACAGTCTGACCCTGGGGAGTGTGGGTGAGAGTGTTTCACAGTCAATGGTCTGACCCTGGGGATTGTGGTAGAGAGTGTTTCACAGTGAACAGTCTGACCCTGGGGAGTGTGGGTGAGAGTGTTGCACCGTGAATTGTCTGACCCTGGGGAGTGTGGGTCATGAGAGTTTCACAGTTAATTGTCTGACCCTGGGGAGTGTGGGTGAGGAGTGTTTGACAGTGAATGTTCGGGCACTGGGGCGTGTGATAGAGATTGTATCACAATGATTGGTCTGACCCTGGGGAGTGTGGTATACGAGATTTTCACAGTCAACTGTCTGACCCTGGGGAGTGTGGTAGGGAGTGTTTCACAGTGAATGGTCTGACACTGGGGAATGTGGTAGAGAGTGTTTCACAGTGAACGGTTTGACCCTGGAAGTGAGTTAGACGAATGTTTCACAGTGAATTGTCTGACCCTGGGGACTGTGGGTTAGTAGTGTTTCACAGTGAATGGTTGAACCCTGGGGTCTGTGGTTGAGAGTGTTTCATTGTGAATGATCTGACCCTGGGGCGTGTGGCAGAGAATGTTTCTCAGTAAATGGTCTGCCCCTGGGGAGTCTGGTAGGATGTGTTTCACTGTGAATGCTCTGACCCTGGGGAGTGTGGTACATGAGATTATCAGAGTGAATTGTCTGACCCTGGGAAGTGTGGATGAGGAGTGCTTCACAGTGAATGGTCAGACCCTGGGGAGTGTGGTAGAGATTGTTTCACAGTCAATGGTCTGACCCTGGGGGGTGTGGTAGATTATTTTTTCACAGTGAATGGTCTGACCGTGGGGAGTGTGGTAGAGAGTGTTTCCCAGTGAATGGTCTGACCCTGGGGAGTTTTTCACAGTGTATCGTCTGACCCTGGGGAGTCTGGTAGGGATTGTCTCACAGTGAATGTTCTGACCCTGGGGAGTGTGGGTGAGAGTGTTTCACAGTCAATGGTCTGACCCTGGGGATTATGGTAGAGAGTCTTTCACAGTGAATGGTCCGACACTGGGGAGTGTGGATGAGAGTATTTCACAGTGGACAGTCTGACCCTGGGGAGTGTGGGTGAGAGTGTTTCACAGTGAATGGTCTGACTCTGGGGAGTGTGGCTGAGGAGTCCTTCACAGTGAATGGGCCGACCGTGGGGAGTGTGGTAGACAAGTGTTTCACAGTGAATTGTCTGACCCTGGGGAGAGTGGTAGATAGTGTTTCACAATGAATTGTCTGACCATCGGCCAGGTAGAGTGTTTCACAGTGAATGGTCTGACGTTTGGGAGTATGGGTGAGTGTTTCACCATGAATGGTCTGACCCTGGTGAGTGAGGTAGAAAGTATTTCACAGTAAATGTCCTGACTCTTGGGAGATTGGTAGAGATTGTTTCACAGTGAATGGTCTGACCCTGGGGAGTGTGGTACACGCGATCTTCACAGTAAATTGTCTGACCCTGGGGAGTGCGGGTAAGGAGTGTTTCACAGTGAATGGTCTGACCCTGGGGAGAGTGGTAGAGAGTGTTTCACAGTGAATGGTCTGACCTTGGGGAGAGTGGTACAGAGTGTTTCACAGTGAATGGTCTAACCCAGGGGAGTTTGCGAGAGAATGTCTCCCAGTGAATCGTCTGACCCTGGGGAGTGTAGGTGAGGAGTGTTTCACAGTGAGTGTTCTGACCCTGGGGAGTGTGGCAGAGAGTATTTCACTGTGAATGGTCTGACCCTGGGGAGTGTGGGTGAGGACTGTTTAACAGTGAATGGACTGACCCTGGGGTGTGTGGATGAGAGTATTTCACAGTGAACAGTCTGACCTTGGGGTGTGTGGGTGAGAGTTTTTCACTGTGACTGGCCTGACCCTGGGAAGTGTGGTAGAGTGTGTTTCAAAGTGAATGCTCAGACAATGGGGTTTGTGGGTGAGGAGTGTTTAACAGTGAATGGTCTGACCATTGGGACTGTGGTAGAGATTGTATCACAATGAACGGTCTGACCCTGGGGACTGTGGTAGGGAGTGTTTCACAGTGAATGGTCTGACCCTGGGGAGTGTGGCTAAGGAGTGTTTCACAGTGATTGGTCAGGCACTGGGGAGTGTGGTAGAGAGTGATTGACAGTGTATCGTCTGACCCTGGGGAGTCTGGTAGGGAGTGTCTCACAGTGAACGTTCTGACCCTGGGGAGTGTGGGTAAGAGTGTTGCACCGTGAATTGTCTGACCCTGGGGAGTGTGGGTCATGAGAGTTTCACAGTTAATTGTCTGACCCTGGGGAGTATGAGTGAGGAGTGTTTGACAGTGAATGTTCAGACCCTGGGGCGTGTGATAGAGATTGTATCCAATGATTGGTCTGACCTTGGGGAGTGTGGTATACGAGATTTTCACAGTCAACTGTCTGACCCTGGGGAGTGTGGTAGGGAGTGTTTCGCAGTGAATGGTCTGACACTGGGGAATGTGGTAGAGAGTGTTTCACAGTGAACGGTTTGACCCTGGAAGTGAGTTAGACGAATGTTTCACAGTGAATTGTCTGACCCTGGGGACTGTGGGTTAGTAATGTTTCACAGTGAATGGTTGAACCCTGGGGTCTGTGGTTGAGAGTGTTTCATTGTGAATGATCTGACCCTGGGGAGTGTGGCAGAGAGTATTTCACAGTAAATGGTCAGACCCTGGGGAGTCTGGTAGAGAGTGTTTTACAGTGAATGGTCTGACCCTGGGGAGTGTGGGTGAGGATTGTTTCACAGTGCATGGTCGGACCCTGGGGTGTCTGGGTGAGAGTTTTTCAGCGTGAATGGCCTGATCCTGGGGAGTGTGGCAGAGAGTGTGTCACAGTCAACGGTCTGACCCTGGCGTTCGTGGTACAGAGTGTTTCACAGTAAATGGTCTGACCCTGGGGAGTGCGGGTGAGGAAGGTTTCACAGTGAGTGGTCTGACCCTGGGGAGTGTGGTAGAGAGTGTTTCCCAGTGACTTTTCTGACCCTGTGGAATCTGGTAGATAGTGTCTCACAGTGAATCTTCGGTTCCTGGGGTGTGTGGTTGAGAGTTTTTAAACGAGAATGGCCTGGCCCTGTGGAGTGTGGCAGAGAGAGTTTCTCAGTAAATGGACTGACCCTGCGGAGTGTGGGTGAGAGTGTTTCACAGTGAATGATCTGACCCTGGGGAGTGTGGGTGAGAGTGTTTCACAGTGAATGAGCTGCCCCTGTGGAGTGTGGCAGAGAGAGTTTCTCAGTAAATGGTCTGACCCTGCGGAGTGTGGGTGAGAGTGTTTCACAGTGAATGATCTGACCCTGGGGAGTGTGGGTGAGGACTGTTTAACAATTAATTGTCTGACCCTGGGAAGTGTGGCTGAGAGTGTTTCACAGTGAATTGTCTGACCCTGGGGAATGTGGTAGAGATTGTTTCACAATGAATGGTCTGACCCTGGTGAGTGATGGCACAGAGTGTTTCACAGTGAACGGTCTGACCCTGGGAGTGTGGTGGAGAATGTTTCACAGTAAATTGTCTGACCCTGGGGAGTGTGGTAGAGGGAGTTTCACAGTGAACGGTCTGACCCTGGGAGTGTGGTGGAGAATGTTTCACAGTAAATTGTCTGACCCTGGGGAGTGTGGTAGAGGGAGTTTCAAAGTGAATGGTCTAACCCTGGGGAATGTGGTAGGGAGTGTCTCACAGTGAACAGTCTGACCCTGGGGTGTGTGGATGAGAGTATTTCACAGTGAACAGTCTGACCCTGGGGAGTGTGGGTGAGGAGTGTTTCACAGTGAACGGTCGGACCCTGGGGTGTGTGGGTGAGAGTTTTTCACTGTGACTGGCCTGACCCTGGGAAGTGTGGTAGAGTGTGTTTCAAAGTGAATGCTCAGACAATGGGGTTTGTGGGTGAGGAGTGTTTAACAGTGAATGGTCTGACCATTGGGACTGTGGTAGGGAGTGTTTCACAGTGAATGGTCTGACCCTGGGGAGTGTGGTAGAGAGTGTTTCACAGTGAATGGTCTGACCCTGGGGAGTGTGGTAGAGATTGTATCACAATGAATGGTCTGCCCCTGAGGAGTGTGGTAGGATGTGTTTCACAGTGTATGGTGTGACCCTGGGGAGTGTAGTACAGGAGATTATCACAGTGAATTGTCTGACCCTGGGGAGTGTAGTACACGAGATTATCACAGTGAATTATCTGACCCTGGGGAGTGTGGGTGAGGAGTGCTTCACAGTGAATGGTCAGACCCTGGGGAGTGTGGGAGAGAGTGATTCACAGTGTATCGTCTGACCCTGGGGAGTCTGGTAGGGAGTGTCTCACAGTGAACGGTCTGACCCTGGGGAGTGTGGTAGAGAGTGTTTCACAGTGAATGGTCTGACCATGGGGACTGTGGTAGAGATTGTTTCACAGTGAATGGTCTGACCCTGGGGAGTGTGGTACACGAGATTTTCACAGTGAATTGTCTGACACTGGGGAGTGTGGTAGAGAGTTATTCACAGTGAATCATCTGACCCTAGGGAGTGTGGTAGAGAGTGTTTCACAGTGAATGGTCTGACCATGGGGACTGTGGTAGAGATTGTTTCACAGTGAACGTTCTGACCCTGCGGAGTGTGGGTGAGAGTGTTTCACAGTGAATGGTCTAACCCAGGGGAGTTTGCTAGAGAATGACTCACAGTGAATCGTCTGACCCTGGGGAGTGTGGGTGAGAGTGTCTCAGAGTGAATTGTCTGACCCTGGGGAGTGTGGTAGAGAGTGTTTCACAGTGAATGGTCTGACCATGGGGACTGTGGTAGAGATTGTTTCACAGTGAATGGTCTGACCCTGGTGAGTGTGGTACACGACAGTTTCACAGTGAATGGTCTGACCCTGGTGAGTGGTGGCAGAGAGAGTTTCACAGTGAACAGTCCGACCCTGAGGAGTGTGGTAGAGATTGTATCACAATGAATTGTCTGGCCCTGGGGAGTGTGGTAGAGGGAGTTTCACAGTGAACAGTCTGACCCTGGGGAGTGTGGGTGAGAGTGTTTCACAGTCAATGGTCTGACCCTGGGGATTGTGGTAGAGAGTGTTTCACAGTGAACAGTCTGACCCTGGGGAGTGTGGGTGAGAGTGTTGCACCGTGAATTGTCTGACCCTGGGGAGTGTGGGTCATGAGAGTTTCACAGTTAATTGTCTGACCCTGGGGAGTGTGGGTGAGGAGTGTTTGACAGTGAATGTTCGGGCACTGGGGCGTGTGATAGAGATTGTATCACAATGATTGGTCTGACCCTGGGGAGTGTGGTATACGAGATTTTCACAGTCAACTGTCTGACCCTGGGGAGTGTGGTAGGGAGTGTTTCACAGTGAATGGTCTGACACTGGGGAATGTGGTAGAGAGTGTTTCACAGTGAACGGTTTGACCCTGGAAGTGAGTTAGACGAATGTTTCACAGTGAATTGTCTGACCCTGGGGACTGTGGGTTAGTAGTGTTTCACAGTGAATGGTTGAACCCTGGGGTCTGTGGTTGAGAGTGTTTCATTGTGAATGATCTGACCCTGGGGCGTGTGGCAGAGAATGTTTCTCAGTAAATGGTCTGCCCCTGGGGAGTCTGGTAGGATGTGTTTCACTGTGAATGCTCTGACCCTGGGGAGTGTGGTACATGAGATTATCAGAGTGAATTGTCTGACCCTGGGAAGTGTGGATGAGGAGTGCTTCACAGTGAATGGTCAGACCCTGGGGAGTGTGGTAGAGATTGTTTCACAGTCAATGGTCTGACCCTGGGGGGTGTGGTAGATTATTTTTTCACAGTGAATGGTCTGACCGTGGGGAGTGTGGTAGAGAGTGTTTCCCAGTGAATGGTCTGACCCTGGGGAGTTTTTCACAGTGTATCGTCTGACCCTGGGGAGTCTGGTAGGGATTGTCTCACAGTGAATGTTCTGACCCTGGGGAGTGTGGGTGAGAGTGTTTCACAGTCAATGGTCTGACCCTGGGATTATGGTAGAGAGTCTTTCACAGTGAATGGTCCGACACTGGGGAGTGTGGATGAGAGTATTTCACAGTGGACAGTCTGACCCTGGGGAGTGTGGGTGAGAGTGTTTCACAGTGAATGGTCTGACCATGGGGACTGTGGTAGAGATTGTTTCACAGTGAATGGTCTGACCCTGGTGAGTGTGGTACACGACAGTTTCACAGTGAATGGTCTGACCCTGGTGAGTGGTGGCAGAGAGAGTTTCACAGTGAACAGTCCGACCCTGAGGAGTGTGGTAGAGATTGTATCACAATGAATTGTCTGGCCCTGGGGAGTGTGGTAGAGGGAGTTTCACAGTGAACAGTCTGACCCTGGGGAGTGTGGGTGAGAGTGTTTCACAGTCAATGGTCTGACCCTGGGGATTGTGGTAGAGAGTGTTTCACAGTGAACAGTCTGACCCTGGGGAGTGTGGGTGAGAGTGTTGCACCGTGAATTGTCTGACCCTGGGGAGTGTGGGTCATGAGAGTTTCACAGTTAATTGTCTGACCCTGGGGAGTGTGGGTGAGGAGTGTTTGACAGTGAATGTTCGGGCACTGGGGCGTGTGATAGAGATTGTATCACAATGATTGGTCTGACCCTGGGGAGTGTGGTATACGAGATTTTCACAGTCAACTGTCTGACCCTGGGGAGTGTGGTAGGGAGTGTTTCACAGTGAATGGTCTGACACTGGGGAATGTGGTAGAGAGTGTTTCACAGTGAACGGTTTGACCCTGGAAGTGAGTTAGACGAATGTTTCACAGTGAATTGTCTGACCCTGGGGACTGTGGGTTAGTAGTGTTTCACAGTGAATGGTTGAACCCTGGGGTCTGTGGTTGAGAGTGTTTCATTGTGAATGATCTGACCCTGGGGCGTGTGGCAGAGAATGTTTCTCAGTAAATGGTCTGCCCCTGGGGAGTCTGGTAGGATGTGTTTCACTGTGAATGCTCTGACCCTGGGGAGTGTGGTACATGAGATTATCAGAGTGAATTGTCTGACCCTGGGAAGTGTGGATGAGGAGTGCTTCACAGTGAATGGTCAGACCCTGGGGAGTGTGGTAGAGATTGTTTCACAGTCAATGGTCTGACCCTGGGGGGTGTGGTAGATTATTTTTTCACAGTGAATGGTCTGACCGTGGGGAGTGTGGTAGAGAGTGTTTCCCAGTGAATGGTCTGACCCTGGGGAGTTTTTCACAGTGTATCGTCTGACCCTGGGGAGTCTGGTAGGGATTGTCTCACAGTGAATGTTCTGACCCTGGGGAGTGTGGGTGAGAGTGTTTCACAGTCAATGGTCTGACCCTGGGGATTATGGTAGAGAGTCTTTCACAGTGAATGGTCCGACACTGGGGAGTGTGGATGAGAGTATTTCACAGTGGACAGTCTGACCCTGGGGAGTGTGGGTGAGAGTGTTTCACAGTGAATGGTCTGACTCTGGGGAGTGTGGCTGAGGAGTCCTTCACAGTGAATGGGCCGACCGTGGGGAGTGTGGTAGACAAGTGTTTCACAGTGAATTGTCTGACCCTGGGGAGAGTGGTAGATAGTGTTTCACAATGAATTGTCTGACCATCGGCCAGGTAGAGTGTTTCACAGTGAATGGTCTGATGTTTGGGAGTATGGGTGAGTGTTTCACCATGAATGGTCTGACCCTGGTGAGTGAGGTAGAAAGTATTTCACAGTAAATGTCCTGACTCTTGGGAGATTGGTAGAGATTGTTTCACAGTGAATGGTCTGACCCTGGGGAGTGTGGTACACACGATCTTCACAGTAAATTGTCTGACCCTGGGGAGTGCGGGTAAGGAGTGTTTCACAGTGAATGGTCTGACCCTGGGGAGAGTGGTAGAGAGTGTTTCACAGTGAATGGTCTGACCTTGGGGAGAGTGGTACAGAGTGTTTCACAGTGAATGGTCTAACCCAGGGGAGTTTGCGAGAGAATGTCTCCCAGTGAATCGTCTGACCCTGGGGAGTGTAGGTGAGGAGTGTTTCACAGTGAGTGTTCTGACCCTGGGGAGTGTGGCAGAGAGTATTTCACTGTGAATGGTCTGACCCTGGGGAGTGTGGGTGAGGACTGTTTAACAGTGAATGGACTGACCCTGGGGTGTGTGGATGAGAGTATTTCACAGTGAACAGTCTGACCTTGGGGTGTGTGGGTGAGAGTTTTTCACTGTGACTGGCCTGACCCTGGGAAGTGTGGTAGAGTGTGTTTCAAAGTGAATGCTCAGACAATGGGGTTTGTGGGTGAGGAGTGTTTAACAGTGAATGGTCTGACCATTGGGACTGTGGTAGAGATTGTATCACAATGAACGGTCTGACCCTGGGGACTGTGGTAGGGAGTGTTTCACAGTGAATGGTCTGACCCTGGGGAGTGTGGCTAAGGAGTGTTTCACAGTGATTGGTCAGGCACTGGGGAGTGTGGTAGAGAGTGATTGACAGTGTATCGTCTGACCCTGGGGAGTCTGGTAGGGAGTGTCTCACAGTGAACGTTCTGACCCTGGGGAGTGTGGGTAAGAGTGTTGCACCGTGAATTGTCTGACCCTGGGGAGTGTGGGTGAGAGTGTTTCACAGTCAATGGTCTGACCCTGGGGATTGTGGTAGAGAGTGTTTCACAGTGAACAGTCTGACCCTGGGGAGTGTGGGTGAGAGTGTTGCACCGTGAATTGTCTGACCCTGGGGAGTGTGGGTCATGAGAGTTTCACAGTTAATTGTCTGACCCTGGGGAGTGTGGGTGAGGAGTGTTTGACAGTGAATGTTCGGGCACTGGGGCGTGTGATAGAGATTGTATCACAATGATTGGTCTGACCCTGGGGAGTGTGGTATACGAGATTTTCACAGTCAACTGTCTGACCCTGGGGAGTGTGGTAGGGAGTGTTTCACAGTGAATGGTCTGACACTGGGGAATGTGGTAGAGAGTGTTTCACAGTGAACGGTTTGACCCTGGAAGTGAGTTAGACGAATGTTTCACAGTGAATTGTCTGACCCTGGGGACTGTGGGTTAGTAGTGTTTCACAGTGAATGGTTGAACCCTGGGGTCTGTGGTTGAGAGTGTTTCATTGTGAATGATCTGACCCTGGGGCGTGTGGCAGAGAATGTTTCTCAGTAAATGGTCTGCCCCTGGGGAGTCTGGTAGGATGTGTTTCACTGTGAATGCTCTGACCCTGGGGAGTGTGGTACATGAGATTATCAGAGTGAATTGTCTGACCCTGGGAAGTGTGGATGAGGAGTGCTTCACAGTGAATGGTCAGACCCTGGGGAGTGTGGTAGAGATTGTTTCACAGTCAATGGTCTGACCCTGGGGGGTGTGGTAGATTATTTTTTCACAGTGAATGGTCTGACCGTGGGGGAGTGTGGTAGAGAGTGTTTCCCAGTGAATGGTCTGACCCTGGGGAGTTTTTCACAGTGTATCGTCTGACCCTGGGGAGTCTGGTAGGGATTGTCTCACAGTGAATGTTCTGACCCTGGGGAGTGTGGGTGAGAGTGTTTCACAGTCAATGGTCTGACCCTGGGGATTATGGTAGAGAGTCTTTCACAGTGAATGGTCCGACACTGGGGAGTGTGGATGAGAGTATTTCACAGTGGACAGTCTGACCCTGGGGAGTGTGGGTGAGAGTGTTTCACAGTGAATGGTCTGACTCTGGGGAGTGTGGCTGAGGAGTCCTTCACAGTGAATGGGCCGACCGTGGGGAGTGTGGTAGACAAGTGTTTCACAGTGAATTGTCTGACCCTGGGGAGAGTGGTAGATAGTGTTTCACAATGAATTGTCTGACCATCGGCCAGGTAGAGTGTTTCACAGTGAATGGTCTGATGTTTGGGAGTATGGGTGAGTGTTTCACCATGAATGGTCTGACCCTGGTGAGTGAGGTAGAAAGTATTTCACAGTAAATGTCCTGACTCTTGGGAGATTGGTAGAGATTGTTTCACAGTGAATGGTCTGACCCTGGGGAGTGTGGTACACGCGATCTTCACAGTAAATTGTCTGACCCTGGGGAGTGCGGGTAAGGAGTGTTTCACAGTGAATGGTCTGACCCTGGGGAGAGTGGTAGAGAGTGTTTCACAGTGAATGGTCTGACCTTGGGGAGAGTGGTACAGAGTGTTTCACAGTGAATGGTCTAACCCAGGGGAGTTTGCGAGAGAATGTCTCCCAGTGAATCGTCTGACCCTGGGGAGTGTAGGTGAGGAGTGTTTCACAGTGAGTGTTCTGACCCTGGGGAGTGTGGCAGAGAGTATTTCACTGTGAATGGTCTGACCCTGGGGAGTGTGGGTGAGGACTGTTTAACAGTGAATGGACTGACCCTGGGGTGTGTGGATGAGAGTATTTCACAGTGAACAGTCTGACCTTGGGGTGTGTGGGTGAGAGTTTTTCACTGTGACTGGCCTGACCCTGGGAAGTGTGGTAGAGTGTGTTTCAAAGTGAATGCTCAGACAATGGGGTTTGTGGGTGAGGAGTGTTTAACAGTGAATGGTCTGACCATTGGGACTGTGGTAGAGATTGTATCACAATGAACGGTCTGACCCTGGGGACTGTGGTAGGGAGTGTTTCACAGTGAATGGTCTGACCCTGGGGAGTGTGGCTAAGGAGTGTTTCACAGTGATTGGTCAGGCACTGGGGAGTGTGGTAGAGAGTGATTGACAGTGTATCGTCTGACCCTGGGAGTCTGGTAGGGAGTGTCTCACAGTGAACGTTCTGACCCTGGGGAGTGTGGGTAAGAGTGTTGCACCGTGAATTGTCTGACCCTGGGGAGTGTGGGTCATGAGAGTTTCACAGTTAATTGTCTGACCCTGGGGAGTATGAGTGAGGAGTGTTTGACAGTGAATGTTCAGACCCTGGGGCGTGTGATAGAGATTGTATCCAATGATTGGTCTGACCTTGGGGAGTGTGGTATACGAGATTTTCACAGTCAACTGTCTGACCCTGGGGAGTGTGGTAGGGAGTGTTTCGCAGTGAATGGTCTGACACTGGGGAATGTGGTAGAGAGTGTTTCACAGTGAACGGTTTGACCCTGGAAGTGAGTTAGACGAATGTTTCACAGTGAATTGTCTGACCCTGGGGACTGTGGGTTAGTAATGTTTCACAGTGAATGGTTGAACCCTGGGGTCTGTGGTTGAGAGTGTTTCATTGTGAATGATCTGACCCTGGGGAGTGTGGCAGAGAGTATTTCACAGTAAATGGTCAGACCCTGGGGAGTCTGGTAGAGAGTGTTTTACAGTGAATGGTCTGACCCTGGGGAGTGTGGGTGAGGATTGTTTCACAGTGCATGGTCGGACCCTGGGGTGTCTGGGTGAGAGTTTTTCAGCGTGAATGGCCTGATCCTGGGGAGTGTGGCAGAGAGTGTGTCACAGTCAACGGTCTGACCCTGGCGTTCGTGGTACAGAGTGTTTCACAGTAAATGGTCTGACCCTGGGGAGTGCGGGTGAGGAAGGTTTCACAGTGAGTGGTCTGACCCTGGGGAGTGTGGTAGAGAGTGTTTCCCAGTGACTTTTCTGACCCTGTGGAATCTGGTAGATAGTGTCTCACAGTGAATCTTCGGTTCCTGGGGTGTGTGGTTGAGAGTTTTTAAACGAGAATGCCTGGCCCTGTGGAGTGTGGCAGAGAGAGTTTCTCAGTAAATGGACTGACCCTGCGGAGTGTGGTGAGAGTGTTTCACAGTGAATGATCTGACCCTGGGGAGTGTGGGTGAGAGTGTTTCACAGTGAATGAGCTGCCCCTGTGGAGTGTGGCAGAGAGAGTTTCTCAGTAAATGGTCTGACCCTGCGGAGTGTGGGTGAGAGTGTTTCACAGTGAATGATCTGACCCTGGGGAGTGTGGGTGAGGACTGTTTAACAATTAATTGTCTGACCCTGGGAAGTGTGGCTGAGAGTGTTTCACAGTGAATTGTCTGACCCTGGGGAATGTAGTAGAGATTGTTTCACAATGAATGGTCTGACCCTGGTGAGTGATGGCACAGAGTGTTTCACAGTGAACGGTCTGACCCTGGGAGTGTGGTGGAGAATGTTTCACAGTAAATTGTCTGACCCTGGGGAGTGTGGTAGAGGGAGTTTCAAAGTGAATGGTCTGACCCTGGGGAATGTGGTAGTGAGTGTTTCACAGTGAACGGTCTGACCGTGGGAGTATGGGTGAGAGTGTCTCACAGTGAATGGTCTGACCCTGGGGTGTGTGGATGAGAGTATTTCACAGTGTACAGTCTGACCCTGGGGAGTGTGGGAGAGGAGTGTTTCACAGTGAACGGTCCTGACCCTGGGGAGTGCGGGTGAGGAGTGTTTCACAGTGCATGGTCAAACGCTGGGGTGTGTGGGTGAGAGTTTTTCAGCGTGAATGGCCTGATCCTGAGGAGTGTGGCAGAGAGTGTGTCACAGTCAACAGTCTGACCCTGGCGTTCGTGGTACAGAGTGTTTCACAGTAAATGGTCTGACCCTGGGGAGTGCGGGTGAGGAATGTTTCACAGTGAGTGGTCTGACCCTGGGGAGTGTGGTAGAGAGTGTTTCACAGTGACTTTTCTGACCCTGTGGAATCTGGTAGATAGTGTCTCACAGTGAATCTTCGGTTCCTGGGGTGTGTGGTTGAGAGTTTTTAAACGAGAATGGCCTGGCCCTGTGGAGTGTCGGCAGAGAGAGTTTCTCAGTAAATGGTCTGACCCTGCGGAGTGTGGGTGAGAGTGTTTCACAGTGAAAGTTCTGACCCTGGGGAGTGTGGGTGAGAGTGTTTCACAGTGAATGAGCTGCCCCTGTGGAGTGTGGCAGAGAGAGTTTCTCAGTAAATGGTCTGACCCTGCGGAGTGTGGGTGAGAGTGTTTCACAGTGAATGATCTGACCCTGGGGAGTGTGGGTGAGGACTGTTTAACAATTAATTGTCTGACCCTGGGAAGTGTGGCTGAGAGTGTTTCACAGTGAATTGTCTGACCCTGGGGAATGTAGTAGAGATTGTTTCACAATGAATGGTCTGACCCTGGTGAGTGATGGCACAGAGTGTTTCACAGTGAACGGTCTGACCCTGGGAGTGTGGTGGAGAATGTTTCACAGTAAATTGTCTGACCCTGGGGAGTGTGGTAGAGGGAGTTTCAAAGTGAATGGTCTGACCCTGGGGAATGTGGTAGTGAGTGTTTCACAGTGAACGGTCTGACCCTGGGAGTATGGGTGAGAGTGTCTCACAGTGAATGGTCTGACCCTGGGGTGTGTGGATGAGAGTATTTCACAGTGTACAGTCTGACCCTGGGGAGTGTGGGAGAGGAGTGTTTCACAGTGAACGGTCTGACCCTGGGGAGTGCGGGTGAGGAGTGTTTCACAGTGCATGGTCGGACCCTGGGGTGTCTGGGTGAGAGTTTTTCAGCGTGAATGACCTGATCCCGGGGAGTGTGGCAGAGAATGTTTCTCAGTAAATGGTCTGCCCCTGGGGAGTCTGGTAGGATGTGTTTCACTGTGAATGCTCTGACCCTGGGTAGTGTGGTAGTGAGTGTTTCACAGTGAATGGTCTTTCCTTGGGGACTGTGGTAGAGATTGTTTCACAGTGAATGGTCTGACACTGGGGAGTGTGGGTGGGTGAGAGTGTTGCACCGTGAATGGTCTTACCCTGGGTCGTGTGGTACACGACATTTTCACAGTGAATGGTCTGACCCTGGGGAGTGTGGATGAGAGTATTTCACAGTGAACAGTCTGACCCTGGGGAGTGTGGGTGAGAGTGTTTCACAGTCAATGGTCAGACCCTGGGGAGTCTGGTAGAGAGTGTTTTTCAGTGAATGGTCTGACCCTGGAGAGTGTGGGTGTGGAGTGTTTCACAGTGAATTGTCCGACCCTGGGGAGTGTGGGTGAGGACTGTTTAACAGTGAATGGTCTGACCCTGGGGTGTGTGGTACAGAGTGTTTCACAATGAATTGTCTGACCCTGAGGAGTGTGGGTCACGAGAGTTTCACAGTTAATTGCCTGACCCTGGGGAGTGTGGGTGAGAGTGTCTCACAGTGAATGGTCTGACCCTGGGATGTGTGGATGAGAGTATTTCACAGTGAACAGTCTGACCCTGGGGTGTGTGGATGAGAGTATTTCACAGTGAACAGTCTGACCCTGGGGAGTGTGGGAGAGGAGTGTTTCACAGTGAACGGTCGGACCCTGGGGTGTGTGGGTGAGAGTTTTTCACTGTGACTGGCCTGACCCTGGGAAGTGTGGTAGAGTGTGTTTCTAAGTGAATGCTCAGACAATGGGGTTTGTGGGTGAGGAGTGTTTAACAGTGAATGGTCTGACCATTGGGACTGTGGTAGAGATTGCATCACAATGAACGGTCTGACCCTGGGGACTGTGGTAGGGAGTGTTTCACAGTGAATGGTCTGACCCTGGGGAGTGTGGTACATGAGATTTTCACAGTGAATTGTCTGACCCTGGGGAGTGTGGCTAAGGAGTGTTTCACAGTGATTGGTCAGGCACTGGGGAGTGTGGTAGAGAGTGATTGACAGTGTATCGTCTGACCCTGGGGAGTCTGGTAGGGAGTGTCTCACAGTGAACGTTCTGACCCTGGGGAGTGTGGGTGAGAGTGTTTCACAGTCAATGGTCTGACCCTGGGGATTGTGGTAGAGAGTGTTTCACAGTGAACAGTCTGACCCTGGGGAGTGTGGGTGAGAGTGTTGCACAGTGAATTGTCTGACCCTGGGGAGTGTGGGTCATGAGAGTTTCACAGTTAATTGTCTGACCCTGGGGATTGTGGGTGAGGAGTGTTTGACAGTGAATGTTCGGGCCCTGGGGCGTGTGATAGGGATTGTATCACAATGATTGGTCTGACCCTGGGGAATGTGGTATACGAGATTTTCACAGTCAACTGTCTGACCCTGGGGAGTGTGGTAGGGAGTGTTTCACAGTGAATGGTCTGACACTGGGGAATGTGGTGGAGAGTGTTTCACAGTGAACGGTTTGACCCTGGAAGTGAGTTAGACGAATGTTTCACAGTGAATTGTCTGACCCTGGGGACTGTGGGTTAGTAGTGTTTCACAGTGAATGGTTGAACCCTGGGGTCTGTGGTTGAGAGTGTTTCATTGTGAATGATCTGACCCTGGGGTGTGTGGCAGAGAGTATTTCACAGTAAATGGTCAGACCCTGGGGAGTGTGGGTGAGAGTGATTCACAGTGCATGGTCGGACCCTGGGGTGTCTGGGTGAGAGTTTTTCAGCATGAATGGCCTGATCCTGCCGAGTGTGGCAGAGAATGTTTCTCAGTAAATGGTCTGCCCCTGGGGAGTCTGGTAGGATGTGTTTCACTGTGAATGCTCTGACCCTGGGGAGTGTGGTAGAGATTGTTTCACAGTGAATGGTCTGACACTGGGGAGTGTGGGTGGGTGAGAGTGTTGCACAGTGAATGGTCTTACCCTGGATTGTGTGGTACACGACATTTTCACAGTCAATGGTCAGACCCTGGGGAGTCTGGTAGAGAGTGTTTTTCAGTGAATGGTCTGACCCTGGAGAGTGTGGGTGAGGACTGTTTAACAGTGAATGGTCTGACCCTGGGAAGTGTGTGAGAGAGTGTTTCACAGTGAACGGTCTGATCCTGGGGAGTGTGGATGAGAGTATTTCACAGTGAACAGTCTGACCCTGGGGTGTGTGGATGAGAGTATTTCACAGTGAACAGTCTGACCCTGGGGAGTGTGGGAGAGGAGTGTTTCACAGTGAACAGTCTGACCCTGGGGTGTGTGGGTGAGAGTTTTTCACTGTGACTGGCCTGACCCTGGGAAGTGTGGTAGAGTGTGTTTCTAAGTGAATGCTCAGACAATGGGGTTTGTGGGTGAGGAGTGTTTAACAGTGAATGGTCTGACCATTGGGACTGTGGTAGAGATTGCATCACAATGAACGGTCTGACCCTGGGGACTGTGGTAGGGAGTGTTTCACAGTGAATGGTCTGACCCTGGGGAGTGTGGTACATGAGATTTTCACAGTGAATTGTCTGACCCTGGGGAGTGTGGCTAAGGAGTGTTTCACAGTGATTGGTCAGGCACTGGGGAGTGTGGTAGAGAGTGATTGACAGTGTATCGTCTGACCCTGGGGAGTCTGGTAGGGAGTGTCTCACAGTGAACGTTCTGACCCTGGGGAGTGTGGGTGAGAGTGTCTCAGAGTGAATTGTCTGACCTTGGGAAGTGTGGCAGAGAGTATTTCACAGTAAATGGTCAGACCCTGGGGAGTCTGGTAGAGAGTGTTTTACAGTGAATGGTCTGAACCTGGGGAGTGCGGGTGAGGAGTGTTTCACAGTGCATGGTCGGACCCTGGGGTGTCTGGGTGAGAGTTTTTCAGCGTGAATGGCCTGATCCTGGGGAGTGTGGCAGAGAATGTTTCTCAGTAAATGGTCTGTCCCTGGGGAGTCTGGTAGGATGTGTTTCACTGTGAATGCTCTGACCCTGGGGAGTGTGGTAGTGAGTGTTTCACAGTGAATGGTCTGACCTTGGGGACTGTGGTAGAGATTGTTGCACAGTGAATGGTCTTACCCTGGGTCGTGTGGTACACGACATTTTCACAGTGAATGGTCTGACCCTGGGGAGTGTGGATGAGAGTATTTCACAGTGAACAGTCTGACCCTGGGCAGTGTGGGTGAGAGTGTTTCACAGTCAATGGTCAGACCCTGGGGAGTGTGGCAGAGAGTGTTTCACAGTGAATGGTCTGACCCTGGGGAGTGTGGGTGAGAGTGTTTCACAGTGAATTGTCTGACCCTGGGGATTGTGGGTGAGGACTGTTCAACAGTGAATGGTCTGACCCTGGGGAGTGTGGTAGAGAGTGTTTCACAGTCAATGGTCTGAGCCTGGGAGTGTGGTACAGAGTGTTTCACAGTGAATTGTCCGACCCTGGGGAGTATAGGTGAGGACTGTTTAACAGTGAATGGTCTGACCCTGGGGAGTGTGGTACAGAGTGTTTCACAATGAATTGTCTGACCCTGAGGAGTGTGGGTCACGAGAGTTTCACAGTTAATTGTCTGACCCTGGGGAGTGTGGGTGAGGAGTGTTTGACAGTAAATGTTCGGGCCCTGGGGCGTGTGATAGAGGTTGTATCACAATGATTGGTCTGACCCTGGGGAGTGTGGTATACGAGATTTTCACAGTGAATGGTCTGACCCTGGGGAGTGTGGTAGAGAAAGTTTCACAGTGAATCACCTGATGCTAGAGGGTGTGGTAGAGAGTGTTTCACACTGAATTGTCAGACACTCGGGAGTGTGGGTGAGGAGTGTTTAACAGTAAATTGCCTGACCCTGTGGAGTGTGGGTGACAGTGTTTCACAGTGAATTGTCTTCCCTGGGGAGTGTGGGTCACGAGAGTTTCACAGTTAATTGTCTGACCCTGGGGAGTGTGGGTGAGGAGTGTTTGACAGTGAATGTTCGGGCCCTGGGGCGTGTGATAGAGATTGTATCACAATGATTGGTCTGACCCTGGGGAGTGTGGTATGCGAGATTTTCACAGTCAACTGTCTGACCCTGGGGAGTGTGGTAGAGAGTGTTTCACAGTGAATGGTCTGACCCTGGGGAGTGTGGTAGAGAAAGTTTCACAGTGAATCATCTGATGCTAGAGGGTGTGGTAGAGAGTGTTTCACAGTGAATTGTCAGACACTCGGGAGTGTGGGTGAGGAGTGTTTAACAGTAAATTGCCTGACCCTGTGGAGTGTGGGTGACAGTGTTTCACAGTGAATTGTCTAACCCGGGGGAGCGTGGTAGAGAATGCGTCACAGTGAATTGTCTGTCCATCGGGAGTATAGTAAAGTGTTTCACCGTGAATGGTCTGACCCTGCTGAGTGTGGTAGAGAGTGTTTCACCGTGAATGGTTGACCCTGTTGAGTGATGGTACAGCCTCTTTCACAGTGAACGGTCTGACCCTGGGGAGTGTCGTAGAGATTGTATCACAATGAATGGTCTAACCATGGGGAGTGTGGTAGAGGAGTTTTTCACAGTGGATTGTCTGACCCTGGGGAGTGGCGTAGGGAGTGTTTCACAGTGAATGGCCTTACCCTGGGATTGTTGTAGCGAGTGTTTCACAGTGAATTGTCTGACCCTGGGGAGTGTGGGTAAGGAGTGTTTCACAGTGCATGGTCAAACGCTGGGGTGTGTGGGTGAGAGTTTTTCAGCGTGAATGGCCTGATCCTGAGGAGTGTGGCAGAGAGTGTGTCACAGTCAACAGTCTGACCCTGGCGTTCGTGGTACAGAGTGTTTCACAGTAAATGGTCTGACCCTGGGGAGTGCGGGTGAGGAATGTTTCACAGTGAGTGGTCTGACCCTGGGGAGTGTGGTAGAGAGTGTTTCCCAGTGACTTTTCTGACCCTGTGGAATCTGGTAGATAGTGTCTCACAGTGAATCTTCGGTTCCTGGGGTGTGTGGTTGAGAGTTTTTAAACGAGAATGGCCTGGCCCTGTGGAGTGTGGCAGAGAGAGTTTCTCAGTAAATGGTCTGACCCTGCGGAGTGTGGGTGAGAGTGTTTCACAGTGAAAGTTCTGACCCTGGGGAGTGTGGGTGAGAGTGTTTCACAGTGAATGAGCTGCCCCTGTGGAGTGTGGCAGAGAGAGTTTCTCAGTAAATGGTCTGACCCTGCGGAGTGTGGGTGAGAGTGTTTCACAGTGAATGATCTGACCCTGGGGAGTGTGGGTGAGGACTGTTTAACAATTAATTGTCTGACCCTGGGAAGTGTGGCTGAGAGTGTTTCACAGTGAATTGTCTGACCCTGGGGAATGTAGTAGAGATTGTTTCACAATGAATGGTCTGACCCTGGTGAGTGATGGCACAGAGTGTTTCACAGTGAACGGTCTGACCCTGGGAGTGTGGTGGAGAATGTTTCACAGTAAATTGTCTGACCCTGGGGAGTGTGGTAGAGGGAGTTTCAAAGTGAATGGTCTGACCCTGGGGAATGTGGTAGTGAGTGTTTCACAGTGAATGGTCTAACCCAGGGGAGTTTGCGAGAGAATGTCTCCCAGTGAATCGTCTGACCCTGGGGAGTGTAGGTGAGGAGTGTTTCACAGTGAGTGTTCTGACCCTGGGGAGTGTGGCAGAGAGTGCTTCACAGTAAATGGTCTGACCCTGGGGAGTCTGGTAGAGCGTGTCTCACAGTAAATGGCTTGACCCTGGGGAGTGTGGCAGAGAGTATTTCACTGTGAATGGTCTGACCCTGGGGAGTGTGGGTGAGGACTGTTTAACAGTGAATGGTCTGACCCTGGGGAGTGTGGTAGAGAGTGTCTCACAGTGAATTGTCTGACGCTGTGAGTGTAGGTGAGGAGTGTTTCACAGTGAGTGGTCTGACCCTGGGGAGTGTGGCAGAGAGTGCTTCACAGTAAATGGTCTGACCCTGGGGAGTCTGGTAGAGCGTGTCTCACAGTAAATGGCCTGACCCTGGGGAGTGTGGCAGAGAGTATTTCACAGTGAATGGTCTGACCCTGGGGAGTGTGGGTGAGGACTGTTTAACAGTGAATGGTCTGACCCTGGAACGTGTGGGTGAGAGTGTTTCACAGTGAATTGTCTGACCCTGGGGACAGTGGTAGAGATTGTTTCACAGTGAATGGTCTAACCCTGGGGAGCATGGTAGAGAATGTGACACAGTGAATTGTCTGACCCTGGTGAGTGATGGTACAGAGTGTTTCACAGTGAATGGTCTGACCCTGGCGAGCGTGTTAGAGAGTGTTTCACAGTGAATGGTCTTACCCTGGGGCGTGTTGTACATGACATTTTCACAGTGAATTGACTGACTCTGGGGAGAGTGGGTGCGAGTGTTTCACAGTTAAAGGTGTGACCCTGGGGAGTGTGGGTGAGCAGTGCTTCACATTGAATGGGCCGACGGTGGGGAGTGTGGTAGACAAGCGTTTCACAGTGAATTGTCTGACCCTGGGGAGTGTGGGTGTGAGTGAGAGTTTTTCACCGTGACTGGCCTGACCCTGGGGAGTGTGGTAGAGGGTGTTTCAAAGTGAATGCTCAGACAATGGGGTTTGTGGGTGAGGAGTGTTTCACAGTGAATGGTCTGACCCTGGGGAGTGTGGTAGAGATTGTATCACAATGAATGGTCTGCCCCTGAGGAGTGTGGTAGGATGTGTTTCACAGTGTATGGTGTGACCCTGGGGGAGTGTAGTACACGAGATTATCACAGTGAATTGTCTGACCCTGGGGAGTGTGGTTGAGTAGTGCTTCACAGTGAATGGTCAGACCCTGGGGGAGTGTGGTAGAGATTGTTTCACAGTCAATGGTCTAACCCTGGGGAATGTGGGAGAGAGTGATTCACAGTGTATTGTCTGACCCTGGGGAGTCTGGTAAGGAGTGTCTCACAGTGAACGGTCTGACCCTGGGGAGTGTGGTAGAGAGTGTTTCACAGCGAATGGTCTGACCTTGGGGACTGTGGTAGAGATTGTTTCACAGTGAATGGTCTGACACTGGGGAGTGTGGTACAGAGTGTTTCACAGTGAATGGTCTGACCCTGGGGTATGTGGCAGAGAGTGATTCACATGAATGGTCTGACCCTGGGAGTGTGGTACACGACAGTTTCACAGTGAATGGTCTGACCCTGGTGAGTGGTGGCAGAGAGAGTTTCACAGTGAACAGTCCGACCCTGAGGAGTGTGGTAGAGATTGTATCACAATGAATTGTCTGGCCCTGGGGAGTGTGGTAGAGGGAGTTTCACAGTGAACAGTCTGACCCTGGGGAGTGTGGGTGAGAGTGTTGCACAGTGAATTGTCTGACCCTGGGGAGTGTGGGTCATGAGAGTTTCACAGTTAATTGTCTGACCCTGGGGAGTCGTGGGTGAGGAGTGTTTGACAGTGAATGTTCGGGCCCTGGGGCGTGTGATAGAGATTGTATCACAATGATTGGTCTGACCCTGGGGAGTGTGGTATACGAGATTTTCACAGTCAACTGTCTGACCCTGGGGAGTGTGGTAGGGAGTGTTTCACAGTGAATGGTCTGACACTGGGGAATGTGGTAGAGAGTGTTTCACAGTGAACGGTTTGACCCTGGAAGTGAGTTAGACGAATGTTTCACAGTGAATTGTCTGACCCTGGGGACTGTGGGTTAGTAGTGTTTCACAGTGAATGGTTGAACCCTGGGGTCTGTGGTTGAGAGTGTTTCATTGTGAATGATCTGACCCTGGGGAGTGTGGCAGAGAATGTTTCTCAGTAAATGGTCTGCCCCTGGGGAGTCTGGTAGGATGTGTTTCACTGTGAATGCTCTGACCCTGGGGAGTGTGGTACATGAGATTATCAGAGTGAATTGTCTGACCCTGGGAAGTGTGGATGAGGAGTGCTTCACAGTGAATGGTCAGACCCTGGGGAGTGTGGTAGAGATTGTTTCACAGTCAATGGTCTGACCCTGGGGGGTGTGGTAGATTATTTTTTCACAGTGAATGGTCTGACCGTGGGGAGTGTGGTAGAGAGTGTTTCCCAGTGAATGGTCTGACCCTGGGGAGTGTGGTAGAGAGTTTTTCACAGTGAATGGTCTGACCCTGGGCAGTGTGGTAGAGAGTGATTCACAGTGTATCGTCTGACCCTGGGGAGTCTGGTAGGGATTGTCTCACAGTGAATGTTCTGACCCTGGGGAGTGTGGGTGAGAGTGCTTCACAGTCAATGGTCTGACCCTGGGGATTATGGTAGAGAGTCTTTCACAGTGAATGGTCTGACACTGGGGAGTGTGGATGAGAGCATTTCACAGTGGACAGTCTGACCCTGGGGAGTGTGGGTGAGAGTGTTTCACAGTGAATGGTCTGACTCTGGGGAGTGTGGCTGAGGAGTCCTTCACAGTGAATGGGCCGACCGTGGGGAGTGTGGTAGACAAGTGTTTCACAGTGAATTGTCTGACCCTGGGGAGAGTGGTAGATAGTGTTTCACAATGAATTGTCTGACCATTGGCCAGGTGGAGTGTTTCACAGTGAGTGGTCTGACGTTGGGGAGTATGGGTGAGTGTTTCACCGTGAATGGTCTGACCCTGGTGAGTGAGGTAGAAAGTATTTCACAGTAAATGTCCTGACTCTTGGGAGATTGGTAGAGATTGTTTCACAGTGAATGGTCTGACCCTGTGGAGTGTGGTACACGCGATCTTCACAGTAAATTGTCTGACCCTGGGGAGTGCGGGTAAGGAGTGTTTCACAGTGAATGGTCTGACCCTGGTGAGAGTGGTAGAGAGTGTTTCACAGTGAATGGTCTGACCTTGGGGAGAGTGGTACAGAGTGTTTCACAGTGAATGGTCTAACCCAGGGGAGTTTGCGAGATAATGTCTCCCAGTGAATCGTCTGACCCTGGGGAGTGTAGGTGAGGAGTGTTTCACAGTGAGTGTTCTGACCCTGGGGAGTGTGGCAGAGAGTGCTTCACAGTAAATGGTCTGACCCTGGGGAGTCTGGTAGAGCGTGTCTCACAGTAAATGGCTTGACCCTGGGGAGTGTGGCAGAGAGTATTTCACTGTGAATGGTCTGACCCTGGGGAGTGTGGGTGAGGACTGTTTAACAGTGAATGGTCTGACCCTGGGGTGTGTGGATGAGAGTATTTCACAGTGAACAGTCTGACCCTGGGGTGTGTGGATGAGAGTATTTCACAGTGAACAGTCTGACCCTGGGGAGTGTGGGTGAGGAGTGTTTCACAGTGAACGGTCGGACCCTGGGGTGTGTGGGTGAGAGTTTTTCACTGTGACTGGCCTGACCCTGGGAAGTGCGGTAGAGTGTGTTTCTAAGTGAATGCTCAGACAATGGGGTTTGTGGGTGAGGAGTGTTTAACAGTGAATGGTCTGACCATTGGGACTGTGGTAGAGATTGTATCACAATGAACGGTCTGACCCTGGGGACTGTGGTAGGGAGTGTTTCACAGTGAATGGTCTGACCCTGGGGAGTGTGGCTAAGGAGTGTTTCACAGTGATTGGTCAGGCACTGGGGAGTGTGGTAGAGAGTGATTGACAGTGTATCGTCTGACCCTGGGGAGTCTGGTAGGGAGTGTCTCACAGTGAACGTTCTGACCCTGGGGAGTGTGGGTAAGAGTGTTGCACCGTGAATTGTCTGACCCTGGGGAGTGTGGGTCATGAGAGTTTCACAGTTAATTGTCTGACCCTGGGGAGTATGAGTGAGGAGTGTTTGACAGTGAATGTTCAGACCCTGGGGGCGTGTGATAGAGATTGTATCCAATGATTGGTCTGACCTTGGGGAGTGTGGTATACGAGATTTTCACAGTCAACTGTCTGACCCTGGGGAGTGTGGTAGGGAGTGTTTCGCAGTGAATGGTCTGACACTGGGGAATGTGGTAGAGAGTGTTTCACAGTGAACGGTTTGACCCTGGAAGTGAGTTAGACGAATGTTTCACAGTGAATTGTCTGACCCTGGGGACTGTGGGTTAGTAATGTTTCACAGTGAATGGTTGAACCCTGGGGTCTGTGGTTGAGAGTGTTTCATTGTGAATGATCTGACCCTGGGGAGTGTGGCAGAGAGTATTTCACAGTAAATGGTCAGACCCTGGGGAGTCTGGTAGAGAGTGTTTTACAGTGAATGGTCTGACCCTGGGGAGTGTGGGTGAGGATTGTTTCACAGTGCATGGTCGGACCCTGGGGTGTCTGGGTGAGAGTTTTTCAGCGTGAATGGCCTGATCCTGGGGAGTGTGGCAGAGAGTGTGTCACAGTCAACGGTCTGACCCTGGCGTTCGTGGTACAGAGTGTTTCACAGTAAATGGTCTGACCCTGGGGAGTGCGGGTGAGGAAGGTTTCACAGTGAGTGGTCTGACCCTGGGGAGTGTGGTAGAGAGTGTTTCCCAGTGACTTTTCTGACCCTGTGGAATCTGGTAGATAGTGTCTCACAGTGAATCTTCGGTTCCTGGGGTGTGTGGTTGAGAGTTTTTAAACGAGAATGGCCTGGCCCTGTGGAGTGTGGCAGAGAGAGTTTCTCAGTAAATGGACTGACCCCCCCCCCCCCCCCCGCCCCCCCCCCCCCCCGGAGTGTGGGTGAGAGTGTTTCACAGTGAATGATCTGACCCTGGGGAGTGTGGGTGAGAGTGTTTCACAGTGAATGAGCTGCCCCTGTGGAGTGTGGCAGAGAGAGTTTCTCAGTAAATGGTCTGACCCTGCGGAGTGTGGGTGAGAGTGTTTCACAGTGAATGATCTGACCCTGGGGAGTGTGGGTGAGGACTGTTTAACAATTAATTGTCTGACCCTGGGAAGTGTGGCTGAGAGTGTTTCACAGTGAATTGTCTGACCCTGGGGAATGTGGTAGAGATTGTTTCACAATGAATGGTCTGACCCTGGTGAGTGATGGCACAGAGTGTTTCACAGTGAACGGTCTGACCCTGGGAGTGTGGTGGAGAATGTTTCACAGTAAATTGTCTGACCCTGGGGAGTGTGGTAGAGGGAGTTTCACAGTGAACGGTCTGACCCTGGGAGTGTGGTGGAGAATGTTTCACAGTAAATTGTCTGACCCTGGGGAGTGTGGTAGAGGGAGTTTCAAAGTGAATGGTCTAACCCTGGGGAATGTGGTAGGGAGTGTCTCACAGTGAACAGTCTGACCCTGGGGTGTGTGGATGAGAGTATTTCACAGTGAACAGTCTGACCCTGGGGAGTGTGGGTGAGGAGTGTTTCACAGTGAACGGTCGGACCCTGGGGTGTGTGGGTGAGAGTTTTTCACTGTGACTGGCCTGACCCTGGGAAGTGTGGTAGAGTGTGTTTCAAAGTGAATGCTCAGACAATGGGGTTTGTGGGTGAGGAGTGTTTAACAGTGAATGGTCTGACCATTGGGACTGTGGTAGGGAGTGTTTCACAGTGAATGGTCTGACCCTGGGGAGTGTGGTAGAGAGTGTTTCACAGTGAATGGTCTGACCCTGGGGAGTGTGGTAGAGATTGTATCACAATGAATGGTCTGCCCCTGAGGAGTGTGGTAGGATGTGTTTCACAGTGTATGGTGTGACCCTGGGGAGTGTAGTACAGGAGATTATCACAGTGAATTGTCTGACCCTGGGGAGTGTAGTACACAAGATTATCACAGTGAATTATCTGACCCTGGGGAGTGTGGGTGAGGAGTGCTTCACAGTGAATGGTCAGACCCTGGGGAGTGTGGGAGAGAGTGATTCACAGTGTATCGTCTGACCCTGGGGAGTCTGGTAGGGAGTGTCTCACAGTGAACGGTCTGACCCTGGGGAGTGTGGTAGAGAGTGTTTCACAGTGAATGGTCTGACCATGGGGACTGTGGTAGAGATTGTTTCACAGTGAATGGTCTGACCCTGGGGAGTGTGGTACACGAGATTTTCACAGTGAATTGTCTGACACTGGGGAGTGTGGTAGAGAGTTATTCACAGTGAATCATCTGACCCTGGGGAGTGTGGTAGAGAGTGTTTCACAGTGAATGGTCTGACCATGGGGACTGTGGTAGAGATTGTTTCACAGTGAATGGTCTAACCCAGGGGAGTTTGCTAGAGAATGACTCACAGTGAATCGTCTGACCCTGGGGAGTGTGGGTGAGAGTGTCTCAGAGTGAATTGTCTGACCCTGGGGAGTGTGGTAGAGAGTGTTTCACAGTGAATGGTCTGACCATGGGGACTGTGGTAGAGATTGTTTCACAGTGAATGGTCTGACCCTGGTGAGTGTGGTACACGACAGTTTCACAGTGAATGGTCTGACCCTGGTGAGTGGTGGCAGAGAGAGTTTCACAGTGAACAGTCCGACCCTGAGGAGTGTGGTAGAGATTGTATCACAATGAATTGTCTGGCCCTGGGGAGTGTGGTAGAGGGAGTTTCACAGTGAACAGTCTGACCCTGGGGAGTGTGGGTGAGAGTGTTTCACAGTCAATGGTCTGACCCTGGGGATTGTGGTAGAGAGTGTTTCACAGTGAACAGTCTGACCCTGGGGAGTGTGGGTGAGAGTGTTGCACCGTGAATTGTCTGACCCTGGGGAGTGTGGGTCATGAGAGTTTCACAGTTAATTGTCTGACCCTGGGGAGTGTGGGTGAGGAGTGTTTGACAGTGAATGTTCGGGCACTGGGGCGTGTGATAGAGATTGTATCACAATGATTGGTCTGACCCTGGGGAGTGTGGTATACGAGATTTTCACAGTCAACTGTCTGACCCTGGGGAGTGTGGTAGGGAGTGTTTCACAGTGAATGGTCTGACACTGGGGAATGTGGTAGAGAGTGTTTCACAGTGAACGGTTTGACCCTGGAAGTGAGTTAGACGAATGTTTCACAGTGAATTGTCTGACCCTGGGGACTGTGGGTTAGTAGTGTTTCACAGTGAATGGTTGAACCCTGGGGTCTGTGGTTGAGAGTGTTTCATTGTGAATGATCTGACCCTGGGGCGTGTGGCAGAGAATGTTTCTCAGTAAATGGTCTGCCCCTGGGGAGTCTGGTAGGATGTGTTTCACTGTGAATGCTCTGACCCTGGGGAGTGTGGTACATGAGATTATCAGAGTGAATTGTCTGACCCTGGGAAGTGTGGATGAGGAGTGCTTCACAGTGAATGGTCAGACCCTGGGGAGTGTGGTAGAGATTGTTTCACAGTCAATGGTCTGACCCTGGGGGGTGTGGTAGATTATTTTTTCACAGTGAATGGTCTGACCGTGGGGAGTGTGGTAGAGAGTGTTTCCCAGTGAATGGTCTGACCCTGGGGAGTTTTTCACAGTGTATCGTCTGACCCTGGGGAGTCTGGTAGGGATTGTCTCACAGTGAATGTTCTGACCCTGGGGAGTGTGGGTGAGAGTGTTTCACAGTCAATGGTCTGACCCTGGGGATTATGGTAGAGAGTCTTTCACAGTGAATGGTCCGACACTGGGGAGTGTGGATGAGAGTATTTCACAGTGGACAGTCTGACCCTGGGGAGTGTGGGTGAGAGTGTTTCACAGTGAATGGTCTGACTCTGGGGAGTGTGGCTGAGGAGTCCTTCACAGTGAATGGGCCGACCGTGGGGAGTGTGGTAGACAAGTGTTTCACAGTGAATTGTCTGACCCTGGGGAGAGTGGTAGATAGTGTTTCACAATGAATTGTCTGACCATCGGCCAGGTAGAGTGTTTCACAGTGAATGGTCTGACGTTTGGGAGTATGGGTGAGTGTTTCACCATGAATGGTCTGACCCTGGTGAGTGAGGTAGAAAGTATTTCACAGTAAATGTCCTGACTCTTGGGAGATTGGTAGAGATTGTTTCACAGTGAATGGTCTGACCCTGGGGAGTGTGGTACACGCGATCTTCACAGTAAATTGTCTGACCCTGGGGAGTGCGGGTAAGGAGTGTTTCACAGTGAATGGTCTGACCCTGGGGAGAGTGGTAGAGAGTGTTTCACAGTGAATGGTCTGACCTTGGGGAGAGTGGTACAGAGTGTTTCACAGTGAATGGTCTAACCCAGGGGAGTTTGCGAGAGAATGTCTCCCAGTGAATCGTCTGACCCTGGGGAGTGTAGGTGAGGAGTGTTTCACAGTGAGTGTTCTGACCCTGGGGAGTGTGGCAGAGAGTATTTCACTGTGAATGGTCTGACCCTGGGGAGTGTGGGTGAGGACTGTTTAACAGTGAATGGACTGACCCTGGGGTGTGTGGATGAGAGTATTTCACAGTGAACAGTCTGACCTTGGGGTGTGTGGGTGAGAGTTTTTCACTGTGACTGGCCTGACCCTGGGAAGTGTGGTAGAGTGTGTTTCAAAGTGAATGCTCAGACAATGGGGTTTGTGGGTGAGGAGTGTTTAACAGTGAATGGTCTGACCATTGGGACTGTGGTAGAGATTGTATCACAATGAACGGTCTGACCCTGGGGACTGTGGTAGGGAGTGTTTCACAGTGAATGGTCTGACCCTGGGGAGTGTGGCTAAGGAGTGTTTCACAGTGATTGGTCAGGCACTGGGGAGTGTGGTAGAGAGTGATTGACAGTGTATCGTCTGACCCTGGGGAGTCTGGTAGGGAGTGTCTCACAGTGAACGTTCTGACCCTGGGGAGTGTGGGTAAGAGTGTTGCACCGTGAATTGTCTGACCCTGGGGAGTGTGGGTCATGAGAGTTTCACAGTTAATTGTCTGACCCTGGGGAGTATGAGTGAGGAGTGTTTGACAGTGAATGTTCAGACCCTGGGGCGTGTGATAGAGATTGTATCCAATGATTGGTCTGACCTTGGGGAGTGTGGTATACGAGATTTTCACAGTCAACTGTCTGACCCTGGGGAGTGTGGTAGGGAGTGTTTCGCAGTGAATGGTCTGACACTGGGGAATGTGGTAGAGAGTGTTTCACAGTGAACGGTTTGACCCTGGAAGTGAGTTAGACGAATGTTTCACAGTGAATTGTCTGACCCTGGGGACTGTGGGTTAGTAATGTTTCACAGTGAATGGTTGAACCCTGGGGTCTGTGGTTGAGAGTGTTTCATTGTGAATGATCTGACCCTGGGGAGTGTGGCAGAGAGTATTTCACAGTAAATGGTCAGACCCTGGGGAGTCTGGTAGAGAGTGTTTTACAGTGAATGGTCTGACCCTGGGGAGTGTGGGTGAGGATTGTTTCACAGTGCATGGTCGGACCCTGGGGTGTCTGGGTGAGAGTTTTTCAGCGTGAATGGCCTGATCCTGGGGAGTGTGGCAGAGAGTGTGTCACAGTCAACGGTCTGACCCTGGCGTTCGTGGTACAGAGTGTTTCACAGTAAATGGTCTGACCCTGGGGAGTGCGGGTGAGGAAGGTTTCACAGTGAGTGGTCTGACCCTGGGGAGTGTGGTAGAGAGTGTTTCCCAGTGACTTTTCTGACCCTGTGGAATCTGGTAGATAGTGTCTCACAGTGAATCTTCGGTTCCTGGGGTGTGTGGTTGAGAGTTTTTAAACGAGAATGGCCTGGCCCTGTGGAGTGTGGCAGAGAGAGTTTCTCAGTAAATGGACTGACCCTGCGGAGTGTGGGTGAGAGTGTTTCACAGTGAATGATCTGACCCTGGGGAGTGTGGGTGAGAGTGTTTCACAGTGAATGAGCTGCCCCTGTGGAGTGTGGCAGAGAGAGTTTCTCAGTAAATGGTCTGACCCTGCGGAGTGTGGGTGAGAGTGTTTCACAGTGAATGATCTGACCCTGGGGAGTGTGGGTGAGGACTGTTTAACAATTAATTGTCTGACCCTGGGAAGTGTGGCTGAGAGTGTTTCACAGTGAATTGTCTGACCCTGGGGAATGTGGTAGAGATTGTTTCACAATGAATGGTCTGACCCTGGTGAGTGATGGCACAGAGTGTTTCACAGTGAACGGTCTGACCCTGGGAGTGTGGTGGAGAATGTTTCACAGTAAATTGTCTGACCCTGGGGAGTGTGGTAGAGGGAGTTTCACAGTGAACGGTCTGACCCTGGGAGTGTGGTGGAGAATGTTTCACAGTAAATTGTCTGACCCTGGGGAGTGTGGTAGAGGGAGTTTCAAAGTGAATGGTCTAACCCTGGGGAATGTGGTAGGGAGTGTCTCACAGTGAACAGTCTGACCCTGGGGTGTGTGGATGAGAGTATTTCACAGTGAACAGTCTGACCCTGGGGAGTGTGGGTGAGGAGTGTTTCACAGTGAACGGTCGGACCCTGGGGTGTGTGGGTGAGAGTTTTTCACTGTGACTGGCCTGACCCTGGGAAGTGTGGTAGAGTGTGTTTCAAAGTGAATGCTCAGACAATGGGGTTTGTGGGTGAGGAGTGTTTAACAGTGAATGGTCTGACCATTGGGACTGTGGTAGGGAGTGTTTCACAGTGAATGGTCTGACCCTGGGGAGTGTGGTAGAGAGTGTTTCACAGTGAATGGTCTGACCCTGGGGAGTGTGGTAGAGATTGTATCACAATGAATGGTCTGCCCCTGAGGAGTGTGGTAGGATGTGTTTCACAGTGTATGGTGTGACCCTGGGGAGTGTAGTACAGGAGATTATCACAGTGAATTGTCTGACCCTGGGGAGTGTAGTACACGAGATTATCACAGTGAATTATCTGACCCTGGGGAGTGTGGGTGAGGAGTGCTTCACAGTGAATGGTCAGACCCTGGGGAGTGTGGGAGAGAGTGATTCACAGTGTATCGTCTGACCCTGGGGAGTCTGGTAGGGAGTGTCTCACAGTGAACGGTCTGACCCTGGGGAGTGTGGTAGAGAGTGTTTCACAGTGAATGGTCTGACCATGGGGACTGTGGTAGAGATTGTTTCACAGTGAATGGTCTGACCCTGGGGAGTGTGGTACACGAGATTTTCACAGTGAATTGTCTGACACTGGGGAGTGTGGTAGAGAGTTATTCACAGTGAATCATCTGACCCTGGGGAGTGTGGTAGAGAGTGTTTCACAGTGAATGGTCTGACCATGGGGACTGTGGTAGAGATTGTTTCACAGTGAACGTTCTGACCCTGCGGAGTGTGGGTGAGAGTGTTTCACAGTGAATGGTCTAACCCAGGGGAGTTTGCTAGAGAATGACTCACAGTGAATCGTCTGACCCTGGGGAGTGTGGGTGAGAGTGTCTCAGAGTGAATTGTCTGACCCTGGGGAGTGTGGTAGAGAGTGTTTCACAGTGAATGGTCTGACCATGGGGACTGTGGTAGAGATTGTTTCACAGTGAATGGTCTGACCCTGGTGAGTGTGGTACACGACAGTTTCACAGTGAATGGTCTGACCCTGGTGAGTGGTGGCAGAGAGAGTTTCACAGTGAACAGTCCGACCCTGAGGAGTGTGGTAGAGATTGTATCACAATGAATTGTCTGGCCCTGGGGAGTGTGGTAGAGGGAGTTTCACAGTGAACAGTCTGACCCTGGGGAGTGTGGGTGAGAGTGTTTCACAGTCAATGGTCTGACCCTGGGGATTGTGGTAGAGAGTGTTTCACAGTGAACAGTCTGACCCTGGGGAGTGTGGGTGAGAGTGTTGCACCGTGAATTGTCTGACCCTGGGGAGTGTGGGTCATGAGAGTTTCACAGTTAATTGTCTGACCCTGGGGAGTGTGGGTGAGGAGTGTTTGACAGTGAATGTTCGGGCACTGGGGCGTGTGATAGAGATTGTATCACAATGATTGGTCTGACCCTGGGGAGTGTGGTATACGAGATTTTCACAGTCAACTGTCTGACCCTGGGGAGTGTGGTAGGGAGTGTTTCACAGTGAATGGTCTGACACTGGGGAATGTGGTAGAGAGTGTTTCACAGTGAACGGTTTGACCCTGGAAGTGAGTTAGACGAATGTTTCACAGTGAATTGTCTGACCCTGGGGACTGTGGGTTAGTAGTGTTTCACAGTGAATGGTTGAACCCTGGGGTCTGTGGTTGAGAGTGTTTCATTGTGAATGATCTGACCCTGGGGCGTGTGGCAGAGAATGTTTCTCAGTAAATGGTCTGCCCCTGGGGAGTCTGGTAGGATGTGTTTCACTGTGAATGCTCTGACCCTGGGGAGTGTGGTACATGAGATTATCAGAGTGAATTGTCTGACCCTGGGAAGTGTGGATGAGGAGTGCTTCACAGTGAATGGTCAGACCCTGGGGAGTGTGGTAGAGATTGTTTCACAGTCAATGGTCTGACCCTGGGGGGTGTGGTAGATTATTTTTTCACAGTGAATGGTCTGACCGTGGGGAGTGTGGTAGAGAGTGTTTCCCAGTGAATGGTCTGACCCTGGGGAGTTTTTCACAGTGTATCGTCTGACCCTGGGGAGTCTGGTAGGGATTGTCTCACAGTGAATGTTCTGACCCTGGGGAGTGTGGGTGAGAGTGTTTCACAGTCAATGGTCTGACCCTGGGGATTATGGTAGAGAGTCTTTCACAGTGAATGGTCCGACACTGGGGAGTGTGGATGAGAGTATTTCACAGTGGACAGTCTGACCCTGGGGAGTGTGGGTGAGAGTGTTTCACAGTGAATGGTCTGACCATGGGGACTGTGGTAGAGATTGTTTCACAGTGAATGGTCTGACCCTGGTGAGTGTGGTACACGACAGTTTCACAGTGAATGGTCTGACCCTGGTGAGTGGTGGCAGAGAGAGTTTCACAGTGAACAGTCCGACCCTGAGGAGTGTGGTAGAGATTGTATCACAATGAATTGTCTGGCCCTGGGGAGTGTGGTAGAGGGAGTTTCACAGTGAACAGTCTGACCCTGGGGAGTGTGGGTGAGAGTGTTTCACAGTCAATGGTCTGACCCTGGGGATTGTGGTAGAGAGTGTTTCACAGTGAACAGTCTGACCCTGGGGAGTGTGGGTGAGAGTGTTGCACCGTGAATTGTCTGACCCTGGGGAGTGTGGGTCATGAGAGTTTCACAGTTAATTGTCTGACCCTGGGGAGTGTGGGTGAGGAGTGTTTGACAGTGAATGTTCGGGCACTGGGGCGTGTGATAGAGATTGTATCACAATGATTGGTCTGACCCTGGGGAGTGTGGTATACGAGATTTTCACAGTCAACTGTCTGACCCTGGGGAGTGTGGTAGGGAGTGTTTCACAGTGAATGGTCTGACACTGGGGAATGTGGTAGAGAGTGTTTCACAGTGAACGGTTTGACCCTGGAAGTGAGTTAGACGAATGTTTCACAGTGAATTGTCTGACCCTGGGGACTGTGGGTTAGTAGTGTTTCACAGTGAATGGTTGAACCCTGGGGTCTGTGGTTGAGAGTGTTTCATTGTGAATGATCTGACCCTGGGGCGTGTGGCAGAGAATGTTTCTCAGTAAATGGTCTGCCCCTGGGGAGTCTGGTAGGATGTGTTTCACTGTGAATGCTCTGACCCTGGGGAGTGTGGTACATGAGATTATCAGAGTGAATTGTCTGACCCTGGGAAGTGTGGATGAGGAGTGCTTCACAGTGAATGGTCAGACCCTGGGGAGTGTGGTAGAGATTGTTTCACAGTCAATGGTCTGACCCTGGGGGGTGTGGTAGATTATTTTTTCACAGTGAATGGTCTGACCGTGGGGAGTGTGGTAGAGAGTGTTTCCCAGTGAATGGTCTGACCCTGGGGAGTTTTTCACAGTGTATCGTCTGACCCTGGGGAGTCTGGTAGGGATTGTCTCACAGTGAATGTTCTGACCCTGGGGAGTGTGGGTGAGAGTGTTTCACAGTCAATGGTCTGACCCTGGGGATTATGGTAGAGAGTCTTTCACAGTGAATGGTCCGACACTGGGGAGTGTGGATGAGAGTATTTCACAGTGGACAGTCTGACCCTGGGGAGTGTGGGTGAGAGTGTTTCACAGTGAATGGTCTGACTCTGGGGAGTGTGGCTGAGGAGTCCTTCACAGTGAATGGGCCGACCGTGGGGAGTGTGGTAGACAAGTGTTTCACAGTGAATTGTCTGACCCTGGGGAGAGTGGTAGATAGTGTTTCACAATGAATTGTCTGACCATCGGCCAGGTAGAGTGTTTCACAGTGAATGGTCTGATGTTTGGGAGTATGGGTGAGTGTTTCACCATGAATGGTCTGACCCTGGTGAGTGAGGTAGAAAGTATTTCACAGTAAATGTCCTGACTCTTGGGAGATTGGTAGAGATTGTTTCACAGTGAATGGTCTGACCCTGGGGAGTGTGGTACACACGATCTTCACAGTAAATTGTCTGACCCTGGGGAGTGCGGGTAAGGAGTGTTTCACAGTGAATGGTCTGACCCTGGGGAGAGTGGTAGAGAGTGTTTCACAGTGAATGGTCTGACCTTGGGGAGAGTGGTACAGAGTGTTTCACAGTGAATGGTCTAACCCAGGGGAGTTTGCGAGAGAATGTCTCCCAGTGAATCGTCTGACCCTGGGGAGTGTAGGTGAGGAGTGTTTCACAGTGAGTGTTCTGACCCTGGGGAGTGTGGCAGAGAGTATTTCACTGTGAATGGTCTGACCCTGGGGAGTGTGGGTGAGGACTGTTTAACAGTGAATGGACTGACCCTGGGGTGTGTGGATGAGAGTATTTCACAGTGAACAGTCTGACCTTGGGGTGTGTGGGTGAGAGTTTTTCACTGTGACTGGCCTGACCCTGGGAAGTGTGGTAGAGTGTGTTTCAAAGTGAATGCTCAGACAATGGGGTTTGTGGGTGAGGAGTGTTTAACAGTGAATGGTCTGACCATTGGGACTGTGGTAGAGATTGTATCACAATGAACGGTCTGACCCTGGGGACTGTGGTAGGGAGTGTTTCACAGTGAATGGTCTGACCCTGGGGAGTGTGGCTAAGGAGTGTTTCACAGTGATTGGTCAGGCACTGGGGAGTGTGGTAGAGAGTGATTGACAGTGTATCGTCTGACCCTGGGGAGTCTGGTAGGGAGTGTCTCACAGTGAACGTTCTGACCCTGGGGAGTGTGGGTAAGAGTGTTGCACCGTGAATTGTCTGACCCTGGGGAGTGTGGGTGAGAGTGTTTCACAGTCAATGGTCTGACCCTGGGGATTGTGGTAGAGAGTGTTTCACAGTGAACAGTCTGACCCTGGGGAGTGTGGGTGAGAGTGTTGCACCGTGAATTGTCTGACCCTGGGGAGTGTGGGTCATGAGAGTTTCACAGTTAATTGTCTGACCCTGGGGAGTGTGGGTGAGGAGTGTTTGACAGTGAATGTTCGGGCACTGGGGCGTGTGATAGAGATTGTATCACAATGATTGGTCTGACCCTGGGGAGTGTGGTATACGAGATTTTCACAGTCAACTGTCTGACCCTGGGGAGTGTGGTAGGGAGTGTTTCACAGTGAATGGTCTGACACTGGGGAATGTGGTAGAGAGTGTTTCACAGTGAACGGTTTGACCCTGGAAGTGAGTTAGACGAATGTTTCACAGTGAATTGTCTGACCCTGGGGACTGTGGGTTAGTAGTGTTTCACAGTGAATGGTTGAACCCTGGGGTCTGTGGTTGAGAGTGTTTCATTGTGAATGATCTGACCCTGGGGCGTGTGGCAGAGAATGTTTCTCAGTAAATGGTCTGCCCCTGGGGAGTCTGGTAGGATGTGTTTCACTGTGAATGCTCTGACCCTGGGGAGTGTGGTACATGAGATTATCAGAGTGAATTGTCTGACCCTGGGAAGTGTGGATGAGGAGTGCTTCACAGTGAATGGTCAGACCCTGGGGAGTGTGGTAGAGATTGTTTCACAGTCAATGGTCTGACCCTGGGGGGTGTGGTAGATTATTTTTTCACAGTGAATGGTCTGACCGTGGGGAGTGTGGTAGAGAGTGTTTCCCAGTGAATGGTCTGACCCTGGGGAGTTTTTCACAGTGTATCGTCTGACCCTGGGGAGTCTGGTAGGGATTGTCTCACAGTGAATGTTCTGACCCTGGGGAGTGTGGGTGAGAGTGTTTCACAGTCAATGGTCTGACCCTGGGGATTATGGTAGAGAGTCTTTCACAGTGAATGGTCCGACACTGGGGAGTGTGGATGAGAGTATTTCACAGTGGACAGTCTGACCCTGGGGAGTGTGGGTGAGAGTGTTTCACAGTGAATGGTCTGACTCTGGGGAGTGTGGCTGAGGAGTCCTTCACAGTGAATGGGCCGACCGTGGGGAGTGTGGTAGACAAGTGTTTCACAGTGAATTGTCTGACCCTGGGGAGAGTGGTAGATAGTGTTTCACAATGAATTGTCTGACCATCGGCCAGGTAGAGTGTTTCACAGTGAATGGTCTGATGTTTGGGAGTATGGGTGAGTGTTTCACCATGAATGGTCTGACCCTGGTGAGTGAGGTAGAAAGTATTTCACAGTAAATGTCCTGACTCTTGGGAGATTGGTAGAGATTGTTTCACAGTGAATGGTCTGACCCTGGGGAGTGTGGTACACGCGATCTTCACAGTAAATTGTCTGACCCTGGGGAGTGCGGGTAAGGAGTGTTTCACAGTGAATGGTCTGACCCTGGGGAGAGTGGTAGAGAGTGTTTCACAGTGAATGGTCTGACCTTGGGGAGAGTGGTACAGAGTGTTTCACAGTGAATGGTCTAACCCAGGGGAGTTTGCGAGAGAATGTCTCCCAGTGAATCGTCTGACCCTGGGGAGTGTAGGTGAGGAGTGTTTCACAGTGAGTGTTCTGACCCTGGGGAGTGTGGCAGAGAGTATTTCACTGTGAATGGTCTGACCCTGGGGAGTGTGGGTGAGGACTGTTTAACAGTGAATGGACTGACCCTGGGGTGTGTGGATGAGAGTATTTCACAGTGAACAGTCTGACCTTGGGGTGTGTGGGTGAGAGTTTTTCACTGTGACTGGCCTGACCCTGGGAAGTGTGGTAGAGTGTGTTTCAAAGTGAATGCTCAGACAATGGGGTTTGTGGGTGAGGAGTGTTTAACAGTGAATGGTCTGACCATTGGGACTGTGGTAGAGATTGTATCACAATGAACGGTCTGACCCTGGGGACTGTGGTAGGGAGTGTTTCACAGTGAATGGTCTGACCCTGGGGAGTGTGGCTAAGGAGTGTTTCACAGTGATTGGTCAGGCACTGGGGAGTGTGGTAGAGAGTGATTGACAGTGTATCGTCTGACCCTGGGGAGTCTGGTAGGGAGTGTCTCACAGTGAACGTTCTGACCCTGGGGAGTGTGGGTAAGAGTGTTGCACCGTGAATTGTCTGACCCTGGGGAGTGTGGGTCATGAGAGTTTCACAGTTAATTGTCTGACCCTGGGGAGTATGAGTGAGGAGTGTTTGACAGTGAATGTTCAGACCCTGGGGCGTGTGATAGAGATTGTATCCAATGATTGGTCTGACCTTGGGGAGTGTGGTATACGAGATTTTCACAGTCAACTGTCTGACCCTGGGGAGTGTGGTAGGGAGTGTTTCGCAGTGAATGGTCTGACACTGGGGAATGTGGTAGAGAGTGTTTCACAGTGAACGGTTTGACCCTGGAAGTGAGTTAGACGAATGTTTCACAGTGAATTGTCTGACCCTGGGGACTGTGGGTTAGTAATGTTTCACAGTGAATGGTTGAACCCTGGGGTCTGTGGTTGAGAGTGTTTCATTGTGAATGATCTGACCCTGGGGAGTGTGGCAGAGAGTATTTCACAGTAAATGGTCAGACCCTGGGGAGTCTGGTAGAGAGTGTTTTACAGTGAATGGTCTGACCCTGGGGAGTGTGGGTGAGGATTGTTTCACAGTGCATGGTCGGACCCTGGGGTGTCTGGGTGAGAGTTTTTCAGCGTGAATGGCCTGATCCTGGGGAGTGTGGCAGAGAGTGTGTCACAGTCAACGGTCTGACCCTGGCGTTCGTGGTACAGAGTGTTTCACAGTAAATGGTCTGACCCTGGGGAGTGCGGGTGAGGAAGGTTTCACAGTGAGTGGTCTGACCTGGGGAGTGTGGTAGAGAGTGTTTCCCAGTGACTTTCTGACCCTGTGGAATCTGGTAGATAGTGTCTCACAGTGAATCTTCGGTTCTGGGGTGTGTGGTTGAGAGTTTTTAAACGAGAATGGCCTGGCCCTGTGGAGTGTGGCAGAGAGAGTTTCTCAGTAAATGGACTGACCCTGCGGAGTGTGGGTGAGAGTGTTTCACAGTGAATGATCTGACCCTGGGGAGTGTGGGTGAGAGTGTTTCACAGTGAATGAGCTGCCCCTGTGGAGGTGGCAGAGAGAGTTTCTCAGTAAATGGTCTGACCCTGCGGAGTGTGGGTGAGAGTGTTTCACAGTGAATGATCTGACCCTGGGGAGTGTGGGTGAGGACTGTTTAACAATTAATTGTCTGACCCTGGGAAGTGTGGCTGAGAGTGTTTCACAGTGAATTGTCTGACCCTGGGGAATGTAGTAGAGATTGTTTCACAATGAATGGTCTGGACCCTGGTGAGTGATGGCACAGAGTGTTTCACAGTGAACGGTCTGACCCTGGGAGTGTGGTGGAGAATGTTTCACAGTAAATTGTCTGACCCTGGGAGTGTGGTAGAGGGAGTTTCAAAGTGAATGGTCTGACCCTGGGGAATGTGGTAGTGAGTGTTTCACAGTGAACGGTCTGACCGTGGGAGTATGGGTGAGAGTGTCTCACAGTGAATGGTCTGACCCTGGGGTGTGTGGATGAGAGTATTTCACAGTGTACAGTCTGACCCTGGGGAGTGTGGGAGAGGAGTGTTTCACAGTGAACGGTCTGACCCTGGGGAGTGCGGGTGAGGAGTGTTTCACAGTGCATGGTCAAACGCTGGGGTGTGTGGGTGAGAGTTTTTCAGCGTGAATGGCCTGATCCTGAGGAGTGTGGCAGAGAGTGTGTCACAGTCAACAGTCTGACCCTGGCGTTCGTGGTACAGAGTGTTTCACAGTAAATGGTCTGACCCTGGGGAGTGCGGGTGAGGAATGTTTCACAGTGAGTGGTCTGACCCTGGGGAGTGTGGTAGAGAGTGTTTCACAGTGACTTTCTGACCCTGTGGAATCTGGTAGATAGTGTCTCACAGTGAATCTTCGGTTCCTGGGGTGTGTGGTTGAGAGTTTTAAACGAGAATGGCCTGGCCCTGTGGAGTGTGGCAGAGAGAGTTTCTCAGTAAATGGTCTGACCCTGCGGAGTGTGGGTGAGAGTGTTTCACAGTGAAAGTTCTGACCCTGGGGAGTGTGGGTGAGAGTGTTTCACAGTGAATGAGCTGCCCCTGTGGAGTGTGGCAGAGAGAGTTTCTCAGTAAATGGTCTGACCCTGCGGAGTGTGGGTGAGAGTGTTTCACAGTGAATGATCTGACCCTGGGGAGTGTGGGTGAGGACTGTTTAACAATTAATTGTCTGACCCTGGGAAGTGTGGCTGAGAGTGTTTCACAGTGAATTGTCTGACCCTGGGGAATGTAGTAGAGATTGTTTCACAATGAATGGTCTGACCCTGGTGAGTGATGGCACAGAGTGTTTCACAGTGAACGGTCTGACCCTGGGAGTGTGGTGGAGAATGTTTCACAGTAAATTGTCTGACCCTGGGGAGTGTGGTAGAGGGAGTTTCAAAGTGAATGGTCTGACCCTGGGGAATGTGGTAGTGAGTGTTTCACAGTGAACGGTCTGACCCTGGGAGTATGGGTGAGAGTGTCTCACAGTGAATGGTCTGACCCTGGGGTGTGTGGATGAGAGTATTTCACAGTGTACAGTCTGACCCTGGGGAGTGTGGGAGAGGAGTGTTTCACAGTGAACGGTCTGACCCTGGGGAGTGCGGGTGAGGAGTGTTTCACAGTGCATGGTCGGACCCTGGGGTGTCTGGGTGAGAGTTTTTCAGCGTGAATGACCTGATCCCGGGGAGTGTGGCAGAGAATGTTTCTCAGTAAATGGTCTGCCCCTGGGGAGTCTGGTAGGATGTGTTTCACTGTGAATGCTCTGACCCTGGGTAGTGTGGTAGTGAGTGTTTCACAGTGAATGGTCTTTCCTTGGGGACTGTGGTAGAGATTGTTTCACAGTGAATGGTCTGACACTGGGGAGTGTGGGTGGGTGAGAGTGTTGCACCGTGAATGGTCTTACCCTGGGTCGTGTGGTACACGACATTTTCACAGTGAATGGTCTGACCCTGGGGAGTGTGGATGAGAGTATTTCACAGTGAACAGTCTGACCCTGGGGAGTGTGGGTGAGAGTGTTTCACAGTCAATGGTCAGACCCTGGGGAGTCTGGTAGAGAGTGTTTTTCAGTGAATGGTCTGACCCTGGAGAGTGTGGGTGTGGAGTGTTTCACAGTGAATTGTCCGACCCTGGGGAGTGTGGGTGAGGACTGTTTAACAGTGAATGGTCTGACCCTGGGGTGTGTGGTACAGAGTGTTTCACAATGAATTGTCTGACCCTGAGGAGTGTGGGTCACGAGAGTTTCACAGTTAATTGCCTGACCCTGGGGAGTGTGGGTGAGAGTGTCTCACAGTGAATGGTCTGACCCTGGGATGTGTGGATGAGAGTATTTCACAGTGAACAGTCTGACCCTGGGGTGTGTGGATGAGAGTATTTCACAGTGAACAGTCTGACCCTGGGGAGTGTGGGAGAGGAGTGTTTCACAGTGAACGGTCGGACCCTGGGGTGTGTGGGTGAGAGTTTTTCACTGTGACTGGCCTGACCCTGGGAAGTGTGGTAGAGTGTGTTTCTAAGTGAATGCTCAGACAATGGGGTTTGTGGGTGAGGAGTGTTTAACAGTGAATGGTCTGACCATTGGGACTGTGGTAGAGATTGCATCACAATGAACGGTCTGACCCTGGGGACTGTGGTAGGGAGTGTTTCACAGTGAATGGTCTGACCCTGGGGAGTGTGGTACATGAGATTTTCACAGTGAATTGTCTGACCCTGGGGAGTGTGGCTAAGGAGTGTTTCACAGTGATTGGTCAGGCACTGGGGAGTGTGGTAGAGAGTGATTGACAGTGTATCGTCTGACCCTGGGGAGTCTGGTAGGGAGTGTCTCACAGTGAACGTTCTGACCCTGGGGAGTGTGGGTGAGAGTGTTTCACAGTCAATGGTCTGACCCTGGGGATTGTGGTAGAGAGTGTTTCACAGTGAACAGTCTGACCCTGGGGAGTGTGGGTGAGAGTGTTGCACAGTGAATTGTCTGACCCTGGGGAGTGTGGGTCATGAGAGTTTCACAGTTAATTGTCTGACCCTGGGGATTGTGGGTGAGGAGTGTTTGACAGTGAATGTTCGGGCCCTGGGGCGTGTGATAGGGATTGTATCACAATGATTGGTCTGACCCTGGGGAATGTGGTATACGAGATTTTCACAGTCAACTGTCTGACCCTGGGGAGTGTGGTAGGGAGTGTTTCACAGTGAATGGTCTGACACTGGGGAATGTGGTGGAGAGTGTTTCACAGTGAACGGTTTGACCCTGGAAGTGAGTTAGACGAATGTTTCACAGTGAATTGTCTGACCCTGGGGACTGTGGGTTAGTAGTGTTTCACAGTGAATGGTTGAACCCTGGGGTCTGTGGTTGAGAGTGTTTCATTGTGAATGATCTGACCCTGGGGTGTGTGGCAGAGAGTATTTCACAGTAAATGGTCAGACCCTGGGGAGTGTGGGTGAGAGTGATTCACAGTGCATGGTCGGACCCTGGGGTGTCTGGGTGAGAGTTTTTCAGCATGAATGGCCTGATCCTGCCGAGTGTGGCAGAGAATGTTTCTCAGTAAATGGTCTGCCCCTGGGGAGTCTGGTAGGATGTGTTTCACTGTGAATGCTCTGACCCTGGGGAGTGTGGTAGAGATTGTTTCACAGTGAATGGTCTGACACTGGGGAGTGTGGGTGGGTGAGAGTGTTGCACAGTGAATGGTCTTACCCTGGATTGTGTGGTACACGACATTTTCACAGTCAATGGTCAGACCCTGGGGAGTCTGGTAGAGAGTGTTTTTCAGTGAATGGTCTGACCCTGGAGAGTGTGGGTGAGGACTGTTTAACAGTGAATGGTCTGACCCTGGGAAGTGTGTGAGAGAGTGTTTCACAGTGAACGGTCTGATCCTGGGGAGTGTGGATGAGAGTATTTCACAGTGAACAGTCTGACCCTGGGGTGTGTGGATGAGAGTATTTCACAGTGAACAGTCTGACCCTGGGGAGTGTGGGAGAGGAGTGTTTCACAGTGAACAGTCTGACCCTGGGGTGTGTGGGTGAGAGTTTTTCACTGTGACTGGCCTGACCCTGGGAAGTGTGGTAGAGTGTGTTTCTAAGTGAATGCTCAGACAATGGGGTTTGTGGGTGAGGAGTGTTTAACAGTGAATGGTCTGACCATTGGGACTGTGGTAGAGATTGCATCACAATGAACGGTCTGACCCTGGGGACTGTGGTAGGGAGTGTTTCACAGTGAATGGTCTGACCCTGGGGAGTGTGGTACATGAGATTTTCACAGTGAATTGTCTGACCCTGGGGAGTGTGGCTAAGGAGTGTTTCACAGTGATTGGTCAGGCACTGGGGAGTGTGGTAGAGAGTGATTGACAGTGTATCGTCTGACCCTGGGGAGTCTGGTAGGGAGTGTCTCACAGTGAACGTTCTGACCCTGGGGAGTGTGGGTGAGAGTGTCTCAGAGTGAATTGTCTGACCTTGGGAAGTGTGGCAGAGAGTATTTCACAGTAAATGGTCAGACCCTGGGGAGTCTGGTAGAGAGTGTTTTACAGTGAATGGTCTGAACCTGGGGAGTGCGGGTGAGGAGTGTTTCACAGTGCATGGTCGGACCCTGGGGTGTCTGGGTGAGAGTTTTTCAGCGTGAATGGCCTGATCCTGGGGAGTGTGGCAGAGAATGTTTCTCAGTAAATGGTCTGTCCCTGGGGAGTCTGGTAGGATGTGTTTCACTGTGAATGCTCTGACCCTGGGGAGTGTGGTAGTGAGTGTTTCACAGTGAATGGTCTGACCTTGGGGACTGTGGTAGAGATTGTTGCACAGTGAATGGTCTTACCCTGGGTCGTGTGGTACACGACATTTTCACAGTGAATGGTCTGACCCTGGGGAGTGTGGATGAGAGTATTTCACAGTGAACAGTCTGACCCTGGGCAGTGTGGGTGAGAGTGTTTCACAGTCAATGGTCAGACCCTGGGGAGTGTGGCAGAGAGTGTTTCACAGTGAATGGTCTGACCCTGGGGAGTGTGGGTGAGAGTGTTTCACAGTGAATTGTCTGACCCTGGGGATTGTGGGTGAGGACTGTTCAACAGTGAATGGTCTGACCCTGGGGAGTGTGGTAGAGAGTGTTTCACAGTCAATGGTCTGAGCCTGGGAGTGTGGTACAGAGTGTTTCACAGTGAATTGTCCGACCCTGGGGAGTATAGGTGAGGACTGTTTAACAGTGAATGGTCTGACCCTGGGGAGTGTGGTACAGAGTGTTTCACAATGAATTGTCTGACCCTGAGGAGTGTGGGTCACGAGAGTTTCACAGTTAATTGTCTGACCCTGGGGAGTGTGGGTGAGGAGTGTTTGACAGTAAATGTTCGGGCCCTGGGGCGTGTGATAGAGGTTGTATCACAATGATTGGTCTGACCCTGGGGAGTGTGGTATACGAGATTTTCACAGTGAATGGTCTGACCCTGGGGAGTGTGGTAGAGAAAGTTTCACAGTGAATCACCTGATGCTAGAGGGTGTGGTAGAGAGTGTTTCACACTGAATTGTCAGACACTCGGGAGTGTGGGTGAGGAGTGTTTAACAGTAAATTGCCTGACCCTGTGGAGTGTGGGTGACAGTGTTTCACAGTGAATTGTCTTCCCTGGGGAGTGTGGGTCACGAGAGTTTCACAGTTAATTGTCTGACCCTGGGGAGTGTGGGTGAGGAGTGTTTGACAGTGAATGTTCGGGCCCTGGGGCGTGTGATAGAGATTGTATCACAATGATTGGTCTGACCCTGGGGAGTGTGGTATGCGAGATTTTCACAGTCAACTGTCTGACCCTGGGGAGTGTGGTAGAGAGTGTTTCACAGTGAATGGTCTGACCCTGGGGAGTGTGGTAGAGAAAGTTTCACAGTGAATCATCTGATGCTAGAGGGTGTGGTAGAGAGTGTTTCACAGTGAATTGTCAGACACTCGGGAGTGTGGGTGAGGAGTGTTTAACAGTAAATTGCCTGACCCTGTGGAGTGTGGGTGACAGTGTTTCACAGTGAATTGTCTAACCCGGGGGAGCGTGGTAGAGAATGCGTCACAGTGAATTGTCTGTCCATCGGGAGTATAGTAAAGTGTTTCACCGTGAATGGTCTGACCCTGCTGAGTGTGGTAGAGAGTGTTTCACCGTGAATGGTTGACCCTGTTGAGTGATGGTACAGCCTCTTTCACAGTGAACGGTCTGACCCTGGGGAGTGTCGTAGAGATTGTATCACAATGAATGGTCTAACCATGGGGAGTGTGGTAGAGGAGTTTTTCACAGTGGATTGTCTGACCCTGGGGAGTGGCGTAGGGAGTGTTTCACAGTGAATGGCCTTACCCTGGGATTGTTGTAGCGAGTGTTTCACAGTGAATTGTCTGACCCTGGGGAGTGTGGGTAAGGAGTGTTTCACAGTGCATGGTCAAACGCTGGGGTGTGTGGGTGAGAGTTTTTCAGCGTGAATGGCCTGATCCTGAGGAGTGTGGCAGAGAGTGTGTCACAGTCAACAGTCTGACCCTGGCGTTCGTGGTACAGAGTGTTTCACAGTAAATGGTCTGACCCTGGGGAGTGCGGGTGAGGAATGTTTCACAGTGAGTGGTCTGACCCTGGGGAGTGTGGTAGAGAGTGTTTCCCAGTGACTTTTCTGACCCTGTGGAATCTGGTAGATAGTGTCTCACAGTGAATCTTCGGTTCCTGGGGTGTGTGGTTGAGAGTTTTTAAACGAGAATGGCCTGGCCCTGTGGAGTGTGGCAGAGAGAGTTTCTCAGTAAATGGTCTGACCCTGCGGAGTGTGGGTGAGAGTGTTTCACAGTGAAAGTTCTGACCCTGGGGAGTGTGGGTGAGAGTGTTTCACAGTGAATGAGCTGCCCCTGTGGAGTGTGGCAGAGAGAGTTTCTCAGTAAATGGTCTGACCCTGCGGAGTGTGGGTGAGAGTGTTTCACAGTGAATGATCTGACCCTGGGGAGTGTGGGTGAGGACTGTTTAACAATTAATTGTCTGACCCTGGGAAGTGTGGCTGAGAGTGTTTCACAGTGAATTGTCTGACCCTGGGGAATGTAGTAGAGATTGTTTCACAATGAATGGTCTGACCCTGGTGAGTGATGGCACAGAGTGTTTCACAGTGAACGGTCTGACCCTGGGAGTGTGGTGGAGAATGTTTCACAGTAAATTGTCTGACCCTGGGGAGTGTGGTAGAGGGAGTTTCAAAGTGAATGGTCTGACCCTGGGGAATGTGGTAGTGAGTGTTTCACAGTGAACGGTCTGACCCTGGGAGTATGGGTGAGAGTGTCTCACAGTGAATGGTCTGACCCTGGGGTGTGTGGATGAGAGTATTTCACAGTGTACAGTCTGACCCTGGGGAGTGTGGGAGAGGAGTGTTTCACAGTGAACGGTCTGACCCTGGGGAGTGCGGGTGAGGAGTGTTTCACAGTGCATGGTCAAACGCTGGGGTGTGTGGGTGAGAGTTTTTCAGCGTGAATGGCCTGATCCTGAGGAGTGTGGCAGAGAGTGTGTCACAGTCAACAGTCTGACCCTGGCGTTCGTGGTACAGAGTGTTTCACAGTAAATGGTCTGACCCTGGGGAGTGCGGGTGAGGAATGTTTCACAGTGAGTGGTCTGACCCTGGGGAGTGTGGTAGAGAGTGTTTCACAGTGACTTTTCTGACCCTGTGGAATCTGGTAGATAGTGTCTCACAGTGAATCTTCGGTTCCTGGGGTGTGTGGTTGAGAGTTTTTAAACGAGAATGGCCTGGCCCTGTGGAGTGTGGCAGAGAGAGTTTCTCAGTAAATGGTCTGACCCTGCGGAGTGTGGGTGAGAGTGTTTCACAGTGAAAGTTCTGACCCTGGGGAGTGTGGGTGAGAGTGTTTCACAGTGAATGAGCTGCCCCTGTGGAGTGTGGCAGAGAGAGTTTCTCAGTAAATGGTCTGACCCTGCGGAGTGTGGGTGAGAGTGTTTCACAGTGAATGATCTGACCCTGGGGAGTGTGGGTGAGGACTGTTTAACAATTAATTGTCTGACCCTGGGAAGTGTGGCTGAGAGTGTTTCACAGTGAATTGTCTGACCCTGGGGAATGTAGTAGAGATTGTTTCACAATGAATGGTCTGACCCTGGTGAGTGATGGCACAGAGTGTTTCACAGTGAACGGTCTGACCCTGGGAGTGTGGTGGAGAATGTTTCACAGTAAATTGTCTGACCCTGGGGAGTGTGGTAGAGGGAGTTTCAAAGTGAATGGTCTGACCCTGGGGAATGTGGTAGTGAGTGTTTCACAGTGAACGGTCTGACCCTGGGAGTATGGGTGAGAGTGTCTCACAGTGAATGGTCTGACCCTGGGGTGTGTGGATGAGAGTATTTCACAGTGTACAGTCTGACCCTGGGGAGTGTGGGAGAGGAGTGTTTCACAGTGAACGGTCTGACCCTGGGGAGTGCGGGTGAGGAGTGTTTCACAGTGCATGGTCGGACCCTGGGGTGTCTGGGTGAGAGTTTTTCAGCGTGAATGACCTGATCCCGGGGAGTGTGGCAGAGAATGTTTCTCAGTAAATGGTCTGCCCCTGGGGAGTCTGGTAGGATGTGTTTCACTGTGAATGCTCTGACCCTGGGTAGTGTGGTAGTGAGTGTTTCACAGTGAATGGTCTTTCCTTGGGGACTGTGGTAGAGATTGTTTCACAGTGAATGGTCTGACACTGGGGAGTGTGGGTGGGTGAGAGTGTTGCACCGTGAATGGTCTTACCCTGGGTCGTGTGGTACACGACATTTTCACAGTGAATGGTCTGACCCTGGGGAGTGTGGATGAGAGTATTTCACAGTGAACAGTCTGACCCTGGGGAGTGTGGGTGAGAGTGTTTCACAGTCAATGGTCAGACCCTGGGGAGTCTGGTAGAGAGTGTTTTTCAGTGAATGGTCTGACCCTGGAGAGTGTGGGTGTGGAGTGTTTCACAGTGAATTGTCCGACCCTGGGGAGTGTGGGTGAGGACTGTTTAACAGTGAATGGTCTGACCCTGGGGAGTGTGGTACAGAGTGTTTCACAATGAATTGTCTGACCCTGAGGAGTGTGGGTCACGAGAGTTTCACAGTTAATTGCCTGACCCTGGGGAGTGTGGGTGAGAGTGTCTCACAGTGAATGGTCTGACCCTGGGATGTGTGGATGAGAGTATTTCACAGTGAACAGTCTGACCCTGGGGTGTGTGGATGAGAGTATTTCACAGTGAACAGTCTGACCCTGGGGAGTGTGGGAGAGGAGTGTTTCACAGTGAACGGTCGGACCCTGGGGTGTGTGGGTGAGAGTTTTTCACTGTGACTGGCCTGACCCTGGGAAGTGTGGTAGAGTGTGTTTCTAAGTGAATGCTCAGACAATGGGGTTTGTGGGTGAGGAGTGTTTAACAGTGAATGGTCTGACCATTGGGACTGTGGTAGAGATTGTATCACAATGAATGGTCTGACCCTGGGGACTGTGGTAGGGAGTGTTTCACAGTGAATGGTCTGACCCTGGGGAGTGTGGTACATGAGATTTTCACAGTGAATTGTCTGACCCTGGGGAGTGTGGCTAAGGAGTGTTTCACAGTGATTGGTCAGGCACTGGGGAGTGTGGTAGAGAGTGATTGACAGTGTATCGTCTGACCCTGGGGAGTCTGGTAGGGAGTGTCTCACAGTGAACGTTCTGACCCTGGGGAGTGTGGGTGAGAGTGTTTCACAGTCAATGGTCTGACCCTGGGGATTGTGGTAGAGAGTGTTTCACAGTGAACAGTCTGACCCTGGGGAGTGTGGGTGAGAGTGTTGCACAGTGAATTGTCTGACCCTGGGGAGTGTGGGTCATGAGAGTTTCACAGTTAATTGTCTGACCCTGGGGATTGTGGGTGAGGAGTGTTTGACAGTGAATGTTCGGGCCCTGGGGCGTGTGATAGGGATTGTATCACAATGATTGGTCTGACCCTGGGGAATGTGGTATACGAGATTTTCACAGTCAACTGTCTGACCCTGGGGAGTGTGGTAGGGAGTGTTTCACAGTGAATGGTCTGACACTGGGGAATGTGGTAGAGAGTGTTTCACAGTGAACGGTTTGACCCTGGAAGTGAGTTAGACGAATGTTTCACAGTGAATTGTCTGACCCTGGGGACTGTGGGTTAGTAGTGTTTCACAGTGAATGGTTGAACCCTGGGGTCTGTGGTTGAGAGTGTTTCATTGTGAATGATCTGACCCTGGGGTGTGTGGCAGAGAGTATTTCACAGTAAATGGTCAGACCCTGGGGAGTGTGGGTGAGAGTGATTCACAGTGCATGGTCGGACCCTGGGGTGTCTGGGTGAGAGTTTTTCAGCATGAATGGCCTGATCCTGCCGAGTGTGGCAGAGAATGTTTCTCAGTAAATGGTCTGCCCCTGGGGAGTCTGGTAGGATGTGTTTCACTGTGAATGCTCTGACCCTGGGGAGTGTGGTAGAGATTGTTTCACAGTGAATGGTCTGACACTGGGGAGTGTGGGTGGGTGAGAGTGTTGCACAGTGAATGGTCTTACCCTGGATTGTGTGGTACACGACATTTTCACAGTGAATGGTCTGACCCTGGGGAGTGTGGATGAGAGTATTTCACAGTGAACACTCTGACCCTGGGGAATGTGGGTGAGAGTGATTCACAGTCAATGGTCAGACCCTGGGGAGTCTGGTAGAGAGTGTTTTTCAGTGAATGGTCTGACCCTGGAGAGTGTGGGTGAGGACTGTTTAACAGTGAATGGTCTGACCCTGGGAAGTGTGTGAGAGAGGGTTTCACAGTGAATGGTCTGAACGTGGGGAGTGTGGTAGAGAGTGTTTCACAGTGAACGGTCTGATCCTGGGGAGTGTGGATGAGAGTATTTCACAGTGAACAGTCTGACCCTGGGGTGTGTGGATGAGAGTATTTCACAGTGAACAGTCTGACCCTGGGGAGTGTGGGAGAGGAGTGTTTCACAGTGAACAGTCTGACCCTGGGGTGTGTGGGTGAGAGTTTTTCACTGTGACTGGCCTGACCCTGGGAAGTGTGGTAGAGAGTGTTTCACAGTGAATGGTCTGACCCTGGGGAGTGTGGTAGAGAAAGTTTCACAGTGAATCACCTGATGCTAGAGGGTGTGGTGGGGAGTGTTTCACAGTGAATTGTCAGACACTCGGGAGTGTGGGTGAGGAGTGTTTAACAGTAAATTGCCTGACCCTGTGGAGTGTGGGTGACAGTGTTTCACAGTGAATTGTCTTCCCTGGGGAGTGTGGGTCACGAGAGTTTCACAGTTAATTGTCTGACCCTGGGGAGTGTGGGTGAGGAGTGTTTGACAGTGAATGTTCAGACCCTGGGGCGTGTGATAGAGATTGTATCCAATGATTGGTCTGACCTTGGGGAGTGTGGTATACGAGATTTTCACAGTCAACTGTCTGACCCTGGGGAGTGTGGTAGGGAGTGTTTCGCAGTGAATGGTCTGACACTGGGGAATGTGGTAGAGAGTGTTTCACAGTGAACGGTTTGACCCTGGAAGTGAGTTAGACGAATGTTTCACAGTGAATTGTCTGACCCTGGGGACTGTGGGTTAGTAATGTTTCACAGTGAATGGTTGAACCCTGGGGTCTGTGGTTGAGAGTGTTTCATTGTGAATGATCTGACCCTGGGGAGTGTGGCAGAGAGTATTTCACAGTAAATGGTCAGACCCTGGGGAGTCTGGTAGAGAGTGTTTTACAGTGAATGGTCTGACCCTGGGGAGTGTGGGTGAGGATTGTTTCACAGTGCATGGTCGGACCCTGGGGTGTCTGGGTGAGAGTTTTTCAGCGTGAATGGCCTGATCCTGGGGAGTGTGGCAGAGAGTGTGTCACAGTCAACGGTCTGACCCTGGCGTTCGTGGTACAGAGTGTTTCACAGTAAATGGTCTGACCCTGGGGAGTGCGGGTGAGGAAGGTTTCACAGTGAGTGGTCTGACCCTGGGGAGTGTGGTAGAGAGTGTTTCCCAGTGACTTTTCTGACCCTGTGGAATCTGGTAGATAGTGTCTCACAGTGAATCTTCGGTTCCTGGGGTGTGTGGTTGAGAGTTTTTAAACGAGAATGGCCTGGCCCTGTGGAGTGTGGCAGAGAGAGTTTCTCAGTAAATGGACTGACCCTGCGGAGTGTGGGTGAGAGTGTTTCACAGTGAATGATCTGACCCTGGGGAGTGTGGGTGAGAGTGTTTCACAGTGAATGAGCTGCCCCTGTGGAGTGTGGCAGAGAGAGTTTCTCAGTAAATGGTCTGACCCTGCGGAGTGTGGGTGAGAGTGTTTCACAGTGAATGATCTGACCCTGGGGAGTGTGGGTGAGGACTGTTTAACAATTAATTGTCTGACCCTGGGAAGTGTGGCTGAGAGTGTTTCACAGTGAATTGTCTGACCCTGGGGAATGTAGTAGAGATTGTTTCACAATGAATGGTCTGACCCTGGTGAGTGATGGCACAGAGTGTTTCACAGTGAACGGTCTGACCCTGGGAGTGTGGTGGAGAATGTTTCACAGTAAATTGTCTGACCCTGGGGAGTGTGGTAGAGGGAGTTTCAAAGTGAATGGTCTGACCCTGGGGAATGTGGTAGTGAGTGTTTCACAGTGAACGGTCTGACCCTGGGAGTATGGGTGAGAGTGTCTCACAGTGAATGGTCTGACCCTGGGGTGTGTGGATGAGAGTATTTCACAGTGTACAGTCTGACCCTGGGGAGTGTGGGAGAGGAGTGTTTCACAGTGAACGGTCTGACCCTGGGGAGTGCGGGTAAGGAGTGTTTCACAGTGCATGGTCAAACGCTGGGGTGTGTGGGTGAGAGTTTTTCAGCGTGAATGGCCTGATCCTGAGGAGTGTGGCAGAGAGTGTGTCACAGTCAACAGTCTGACCCTGGCGTTCGTGGTACAGAGTGTTTCACAGTAAATGGTCTGACCCTGGGGAGTGCGGGTGAGGAATGTTTCACAGTGAGTGGTCTGACCCTGGGGAGTGTGGTAGAGAGTGTTTCCCAGTGACTTTTCTGACCCTGTGGAATCTGGTAGATAGTGTCTCACAGTGAATCTTCGGTTCCTGGGGTGTGTGGTTGAGAGTTTTTAAACGAGAATGGCCTGGCCCTGTGGAGTGTGGCAGAGAGAGTTTCTCAGTAAATGGTCTGACCCTGCGGAGTGTGGGTGAGAGTGTTTCACAGTGAAAGTTCTGACCCTGGGGAGTGTGGGTGAGAGTGTTTCACAGTGAATGAGCTGCCCCTGTGGAGTGTGGCAGAGAGAGTTTCTCAGTAAATGGTCTGACCCTGCGGAGTGTGGGTGAGAGTGTTTCACAGTGAATGATCTGACCCTGGGGAGTGTGGGTGAGGACTGTTTAACAATTAATTGTCTGACCCTGGGAAGTGTGGCTGAGAGTGTTTCACAGTGAATTGTCTGACCCTGGGGAATGTAGTAGAGATTGTTTCACAATGAATGGTCTGACCCTGGTGAGTGATGGCACAGAGTGTTTCACAGTGAACGGTCTGACCCTGGGAGTGTGGTGGAGAATGTTTCACAGTAAATTGTCTGACCCTGGGGAGTGTGGTAGAGGGAGTTTCAAAGTGAATGGTCTGACCCTGGGGAATGTGGTAGTGAGTGTTTCACAGTGAACGGTCTGACCCTGGGAGTATGGGTGAGAGTGTCTCACAGTGAATGGTCTGACCCTGGGGTGTGTGGATGAGAGTATTTCACAGTGTACAGTCTGACCCTGGGGAGTGTGGGAGAGGAGTGTTTCACAGTGAACGGTCTGACCCTGGGGAGTGCGGGTGAGGAGTGTTTCACAGTGCATGGTCGGACCCTGGGGTGTCTGGGTGAGAGTTTTTCAGCGTGAATGACCTGATCCCGGGGAGTGTGGCAGAGAATGTTTCTCAGTAAATGGTCTGCCCCTGGGGAGTCTGGTAGGATGTGTTTCACTGTGAATGCTCTGACCCTGGGTAGTGTGGTAGTGAGTGTTTCACAGTGAATGGTCTTTCCTTGGGGACTGTGGTAGAGATTGTTTCACAGTGAATGGTCTGACACTGGGGAGTGTGGGTGGGTGAGAGTGTTGCACCGTGAATGGTCTTACCCTGGGTCGTGTGGTACACGACATTTTCACAGTGAATGGTCTGACCCTGGGGAGTGTGGATGAGAGTATTTCACAGTGAACAGTCTGACCCTGGGGAGTGTGGGTGAGAGTGTTTCACAGTCAATGGTCAGACCCTGGGGAGTCTGGTAGAGAGTGTTTTTCAGTGAATGGTCTGACCCTGGAGAGTGTGGGTGTGGAGTGTTTCACAGTGAATTGTCCGACCCTGGGGAGTGTGGGTGAGGACTGTTTAACAGTGAATGGTCTGACCCTGGGGTGTGTGGTACAGAGTGTTTCACAATGAATTGTCTGACCCTGAGGAGTGTGGGTCACGAGAGTTTCACAGTTAATTGCCTGACCCTGGGGAGTGTGGGTGAGAGTGTCTCACAGTGAATGGTCTGACCCTGGGATGTGTGGATGAGAGTATTTCACAGTGAACAGTCTGACCCTGGGGTGTGTGGATGAGAGTATTTCACAGTGAACAGTCTGACCCTGGGGAGTGTGGGAGAGGAGTGTTTCACAGTGAACGGTCGGACCCTGGGGTGTGTGGGTGAGAGTTTTTCACTGTGACTGGCCTGACCCTGGGAAGTGTGGTAGAGTGTGTTTCTAAGTGAATGCTCAGACAATGGGGTTTGTGGGTGAGGAGTGTTTAACAGTGAATGGTCTGACCATTGGGACTGTGGTAGAGATTGCATCACAATGAACGGTCTGACCCTGGGGACTGTGGTAGGGAGTGTTTCACAGTGAATGGTCTGACCCTGGGGAGTGTGGTACATGAGATTTTCACAGTGAATTGTCTGACCCTGGGGAGTGTGGCTAAGGAGTGTTTCACAGTGATTGGTCAGGCACTGGGGAGTGTGGTAGAGAGTGATTGACAGTGTATCGTCTGACCCTGGGGAGTCTGGTAGGGAGTGTCTCACAGTGAACGTTCTGACCCTGGGGAGTGTGGGTGAGAGTGTTTCACAGTCAATGGTCTGACCCTGGGGATTGTGGTAGAGAGTGTTTCACAGTGAACAGTCTGACCCTGGGGAGTGTGGGTGAGAGTGTTGCACAGTGAATTGTCTGACCCTGGGGAGTGTGGGTCATGAGAGTTTCACAGTTAATTGTCTGACCCTGGGGATTGTGGGTGAGGAGTGTTTGACAGTGAATGTTCGGGCCCTGGGGCGTGTGATAGGGATTGTATCACAATGATTGGTCTGACCCTGGGGAATGTGGTATACGAGATTTTCACAGTCAACTGTCTGACCCTGGGGAGTGTGGTAGGGAGTGTTTCACAGTGAATGGTCTGACACTGGGGAATGTGGTGGAGAGTGTTTCACAGTGAACGGTTTGACCCTGGAAGTGAGTTAGACGAATGTTTCACAGTGAATTGTCTGACCCTGGGGACTGTGGGTTAGTAGTGTTTCACAGTGAATGGTTGAACCCTGGGGTCTGTGGTTGAGAGTGTTTCATTGTGAATGATCTGACCCTGGGGTGTGTGGCAGAGAGTATTTCACAGTAAATGGTCAGACCCTGGGGAGTGTGGGTGAGAGTGATTCACAGTGCATGGTCGGACCCTGGGGTGTCTGGGTGAGAGTTTTTCAGCATGAATGGCCTGATCCTGCCGAGTGTGGCAGAGAATGTTTCTCAGTAAATGGTCTGCCCCTGGGGAGTCTGGTAGGATGTGTTTCACTGTGAATGCTCTGACCCTGGGGAGTGTGGTAGAGATTGTTTCACAGTGAATGGTCTGACACTGGGGAGTGTGGGTGGGTGAGAGTGTTGCACAGTGAATGGTCTTACCCTGGATTGTGTGGTACACGACATTTTCACAGTCAATGGTCAGACCCTGGGGAGTCTGGTAGAGAGTGTTTTTCAGTGAATGGTCTGACCCTGGAGAGTGTGGGTGAGGACTGTTTAACAGTGAATGGTCTGACCCTGGGAAGTGTGTGAGAGAGTGTTTCACAGTGAACGGTCTGATCCTGGGGAGTGTGGATGAGAGTATTTCACAGTGAACAGTCTGACCCTGGGGTGTGTGGATGAGAGTATTTCACAGTGAACAGTCTGACCCTGGGGAGTGTGGGAGAGGAGTGTTTCACAGTGAACAGTCTGACCCTGGGGTGTGTGGGTGAGAGTTTTTCACAGCCTGACCCTGGGAAGTGTGGTAGAGTGTGTTTCTAAGTGAATGCTCAGACAATGGGGTTTGTGGGTGAGGAGTGTTTAACAGTGAATGGTCTGACCATTGGGACTGTGGTAGAGATTGCATCACAATGAACGGTCTGACCCTGGGGACTGTGGTAGGGAGTGTTTCACAGTGAATGGTCTGACCCTGGGGAGTGTGGTACATGAGATTTTCACAGTGAATTGTCTGACCCTGGGGAGTGTGGCTAAGGAGTGTTTCACAGTGATTGGTCAGGCACTGGGGAGTGTGGTAGAGAGTGATTGACAGTGTATCGTCTGACCCTGGGGAGTCTGGTAGGGAGTGTCTCACAGTGAACGTTCTGACCCTGGGGAGTGTGGGTGAGAGTGTCTCAGAGTGAATTGTCTGACCTTGGGAAGTGTGGCAGAGAGTATTTCACAGTAAATGGTCAGACCCTGGGGAGTCTGGTAGAGAGTGTTTTACAGTGAATGGTCTGAACCTGGGGAGTGCGGGTGAGGAGTGTTTCACAGTGCATGGTCGGACCCTGGGGTGTCTGGGTGAGAGTTTTTCAGCGTGAATGGCCTGATCCTGGGGAGTGTGGCAGAGAATGTTTCTCAGTAAATGGTCTGTCCCTGGGGAGTCTGGTAGGATGTGTTTCACTGTGAATGCTCTGACCCTGGGGAGTGTGGTAGTGAGTGTTTCACAGTGAATGGTCTGACCTTGGGGACTGTGGTAGAGATTGTTGCACAGTGAATGGTCTTACCCTGGGTCGTGTGGTACACGACATTTTCACAGTGAATGGTCTGACCCTGGGGAGTGTGGATGAGAGTATTTCACAGTGAACAGTCTGACCCTGGGCAGTGTGGGTGAGAGTGTTTCACAGTCAATGGTCAGACCCTGGGGAGTGTGGCAGAGAGTGTTTCACAGTGAATGGTCTGACCCTGGGGAGTGTGGGTGAGAGTGTTTCACAGTGAATTGTCTGACCCTGGGGATTGTGGGTGAGGACTGTTCAACAGTGAATGGTCTGACCCTGGGGAGTGTGGTAGAGAGTGTTTCACAGTCAATGGTCTGAGCCTGGGAGTGTGGTACAGAGTGTTTCACAGTGAATTGTCCGACCCTGGGGAGTATAGGTGAGGACTGTTTAACAGTGAATGGTCTGACCCTGGGGAGTGTGGTACAGAGTGTTTCACAATGAATTGTCTGACCCTGAGGAGTGTGGGTCACGAGAGTTTCACAGTTAATTGTCTGACCCTGGGGAGTGTGGGTGAGGAGTGTTTGACAGTAAATGTTCGGGCCCTGGGGCGTGTGATAGAGGTTGTATCACAATGATTGGTCTGACCCTGGGGAGTGTGGTATACGAGATTTTCACAGTGAATGGTCTGACCCTGGGGAGTGTGGTAGAGAAAGTTTCACAGTGAATCACCTGATGCTAGAGGGTGTGGTAGAGAGTGTTTCACACTGAATTGTCAGACACTCGGGAGTGTGGGTGAGGAGTGTTTAACAGTAAATTGCCTGACCCTGTGGAGTGTGGGTGACAGTGTTTCACAGTGAATTGTCTTCCCTGGGGAGTGTGGGTCACGAGAGTTTCACAGTTAATTGTCTGACCCTGGGGAGTGTGGGTGAGGAGTGTTTGACAGTGAATGTTCGGGCCCTGGGGCGTGTGATAGAGATTGTATCACAATGATTGGTCTGACCCTGGGGAGTGTGGTATGCGAGATTTTCACAGTCAACTGTCTGACCCTGGGGAGTGTGGTAGAGAGTGTTTCACAGTGAATGGTCTGACCCTGGGGAGTGTGGTAGAGAAAGTTTCACAGTGAATCATCTGATGCTAGAGGGTGTGGTAGAGAGTGTTTCACAGTGAATTGTCAGACACTCGGGAGTGTGGGTGAGGAGTGTTTAACAGTAAATTGCCTGACCCTGTGGAGTGTGGGTGACAGTGTTTCACAGTGAATTGTCTAACCCGGGGGAGCGTGGTAGAGAATGCGTCACAGTGAATTGTCTGTCCATCGGGAGTATAGTAAAGTGTTTCACCGTGAATGGTCTGACCCTGCTGAGTGTGGTAGAGAGTGTTTCACCGTGAATGGTTGACCCTGTTGAGTGATGGTACAGCCTCTTTCACAGTGAACGGTCTGACCCTGGGGAGTGTCGTAGAGATTGTATCACAATGAATGGTCTAACCATGGGGAGTGTGGTAGAGGAGTTTTTCACAGTGGATTGTCTGACCCTGGGGAGTGGCGTAGGGAGTGTTTCACAGTGAATGGCCTTACCCTGGGATTGTTGTAGCGAGTGTTTCACAGTGAATTGTCTGACCCTGGGGAGTGTGGGTAAGGAGTGTTTCACAGTGCATGGTCAAACGCTGGGGTGTGTGGGTGAGAGTTTTTCAGCGTGAATGGCCTGATCCTGAGGAGTGTGGCAGAGAGTGTGTCACAGTCAACAGTCTGACCCTGGCGTTCGTGGTACAGAGTGTTTCACAGTAAATGGTCTGACCCTGGGGAGTGCGGGTGAGGAATGTTTCACAGTGAGTGGTCTGACCCTGGGGAGTGTGGTAGAGAGTGTTTCCCAGTGACTTTTCTGACCCTGTGGAATCTGGTAGATAGTGTCTCACAGTGAATCTTCGGTTCCTGGGGTGTGTGGTTGAGAGTTTTTAAACGAGAATGGCCTGGCCCTGTGGAGTGTGGCAGAGAGAGTTTCTCAGTAAATGGTCTGACCCTGCGGAGTGTGGGTGAGAGTGTTTCACAGTGAAAGTTCTGACCCTGGGGAGTGTGGGTGAGAGTGTTTCACAGTGAATGAGCTGCCCCTGTGGAGTGTGGCAGAGAGAGTTTCTCAGTAAATGGTCTGACCCTGCGGAGTGTGGGTGAGAGTGTTTCACAGTGAATGATCTGACCCTGGGGAGTGTGGGTGAGGACTGTTTAACAATTAATTGTCTGACCCTGGGAAGTGTGGCTGAGAGTGTTTCACAGTGAATTGTCTGACCCTGGGGAATGTAGTAGAGATTGTTTCACAATGAATGGTCTGACCCTGGTGAGTGATGGCACAGAGTGTTTCACAGTGAACGGTCTGACCCTGGGAGTGTGGTGGAGAATGTTTCACAGTAAATTGTCTGACCCTGGGGAGTGTGGTAGAGGGAGTTTCAAAGTGAATGGTCTGACCCTGGGGAATGTGGTAGTGAGTGTTTCACAGTGAACGGTCTGACCCTGGGAGTATGGGTGAGAGTGTCTCACAGTGAATGGTCTGACCCTGGGGTGTGTGGATGAGAGTATTTCACAGTGTACAGTCTGACCCTGGGGAGTGTGGGAGAGGAGTGTTTCACAGTGAACGGTCTGACCCTGGGGAGTGCGGGTGAGGAGTGTTTCACAGTGCATGGTCAAACGCTGGGGTGTGTGGGTGAGAGTTTTTCAGCGTGAATGGCCTGATCCTGAGGAGTGTGGCAGAGAGTGTGTCACAGTCAACAGTCTGACCCTGGCGTTCGTGGTACAGAGTGTTTCACAGTAAATGGTCTGACCCTGGGGAGTGCGGGTGAGGAATGTTTCACAGTGAGTGGTCTGACCCTGGGGAGTGTGGTAGAGAGTGTTTCACAGTGACTTTTCTGACCCTGTGGAATCTGGTAGATAGTGTCTCACAGTGAATCTTCGGTTCCTGGGGTGTGTGGTTGAGAGTTTTTAAACGAGAATGGCCTGGCCCTGTGGAGTGTGGCAGAGAGAGTTTCTCAGTAAATGGTCTGACCCTGCGGAGTGTGGGTGAGAGTGTTTCACAGTGAAAGTTCTGACCCTGGGGAGTGTGGGTGAGAGTGTTTCACAGTGAATGAGCTGCCCCTGTGGAGTGTGGCAGAGAGAGTTTCTCAGTAAATGGTCTGACCCTGCGGAGTGTGGGTGAGAGTGTTTCACAGTGAATGATCTGACCCTGGGGAGTGTGGGTGAGGACTGTTTAACAATTAATTGTCTGACCCTGGGAAGTGTGGCTGAGAGTGTTTCACAGTGAATTGTCTGACCCTGGGGAATGTAGTAGAGATTGTTTCACAATGAATGGTCTGACCCTGGTGAGTGATGGCACAGAGTGTTTCACAGTGAACGGTCTGACCCTGGGAGTGTGGTGGAGAATGTTTCACAGTAAATTGTCTGACCCTGGGGAGTGTGGTAGAGGGAGTTTCAAAGTGAATGGTCTGACCCTGGGGAATGTGGTAGTGAGTGTTTCACAGTGAACGGTCTGACCCTGGGAGTATGGGTGAGAGTGTCTCACAGTGAATGGTCTGACCCTGGGGTGTGTGGATGAGAGTATTTCACAGTGTACAGTCTGACCCTGGGGAGTGTGGGAGAGGAGTGTTTCACAGTGAACGGTCTGACCCTGGGGAGTGCGGGTGAGGAGTGTTTCACAGTGCATGGTCGGACCCTGGGGTGTCTGGGTGAGAGTTTTTCAGCGTGAATGACCTGATCCCGGGGAGTGTGGCAGAGAATGTTTCTCAGTAAATGGTCTGCCCCTGGGGAGTCTGGTAGGATGTGTTTCACTGTGAATGCTCTGACCCTGGGTAGTGTGGTAGTGAGTGTTTCACAGTGAATGGTCTTTCCTTGGGGACTGTGGTAGAGATTGTTTCACAGTGAATGGTCTGACACTGGGGAGTGTGGGTGGGTGAGAGTGTTGCACCGTGAATGGTCTTACCCTGGGTCGTGTGGTACACGACATTTTCACAGTGAATGGTCTGACCCTGGGGAGTGTGGATGAGAGTATTTCACAGTGAACAGTCTGACCCTGGGGAGTGTGGGTGAGAGTGTTTCACAGTCAATGGTCAGACCCTGGGGAGTCTGGTAGAGAGTGTTTTTCAGTGAATGGTCTGACCCTGGAGAGTGTGGGTGTGGAGTGTTTCACAGTGAATTGTCCGACCCTGGGGAGTGTGGGTGAGGACTGTTTAACAGTGAATGGTCTGACCCTGGGGAGTGTGGTACAGAGTGTTTCACAATGAATTGTCTGACCCTGAGGAGTGTGGGTCACGAGAGTTTCACAGTTAATTGCCTGACCCTGGGGAGTGTGGGTGAGAGTGTCTCACAGTGAATGGTCTGACCCTGGGATGTGTGGATGAGAGTATTTCACAGTGAACAGTCTGACCCTGGGGTGTGTGGATGAGAGTATTTCACAGTGAACAGTCTGACCCTGGGGAGTGTGGGAGAGGAGTGTTTCACAGTGAACGGTCGGACCCTGGGGTGTGTGGGTGAGAGTTTTTCACTGTGACTGGCCTGACCCTGGGAAGTGTGGTAGAGTGTGTTTCTAAGTGAATGCTCAGACAATGGGGTTTGTGGGTGAGGAGTGTTTAACAGTGAATGGTCTGACCATTGGGACTGTGGTAGAGATTGTATCACAATGAATGGTCTGACCCTGGGGACTGTGGTAGGGAGTGTTTCACAGTGAATGGTCTGACCCTGGGGAGTGTGGTACATGAGATTTTCACAGTGAATTGTCTGACCCTGGGGAGTGTGGCTAAGGAGTGTTTCACAGTGATTGGTCAGGCACTGGGGAGTGTGGTAGAGAGTGATTGACAGTGTATCGTCTGACCCTGGGGAGTCTGGTAGGGAGTGTCTCACAGTGAACGTTCTGACCCTGGGGAGTGTGGGTGAGAGTGTTTCACAGTCAATGGTCTGACCCTGGGGATTGTGGTAGAGAGTGTTTCACAGTGAACAGTCTGACCCTGGGGAGTGTGGGTGAGAGTGTTGCACAGTGAATTGTCTGACCCTGGGGAGTGTGGGTCATGAGAGTTTCACAGTTAATTGTCTGACCCTGGGGATTGTGGGTGAGGAGTGTTTGACAGTGAATGTTCGGGCCCTGGGGCGTGTGATAGGGATTGTATCACAATGATTGGTCTGACCCTGGGGAATGTGGTATACGAGATTTTCACAGTCAACTGTCTGACCCTGGGGAGTGTGGTAGGGAGTGTTTCACAGTGAATGGTCTGACACTGGGGAATGTGGTAGAGAGTGTTTCACAGTGAACGGTTTGACCCTGGAAGTGAGTTAGACGAATGTTTCACAGTGAATTGTCTGACCCTGGGGACTGTGGGTTAGTAGTGTTTCACAGTGAATGGTTGAACCCTGGGGTCTGTGGTTGAGAGTGTTTCATTGTGAATGATCTGACCCTGGGGTGTGTGGCAGAGAGTATTTCACAGTAAATGGTCAGACCCTGGGGAGTGTGGGTGAGAGTGATTCACAGTGCATGGTCGGACCCTGGGGTGTCTGGGTGAGAGTTTTTCAGCATGAATGGCCTGATCCTGCCGAGTGTGGCAGAGAATGTTTCTCAGTAAATGGTCTGCCCCTGGGGAGTCTGGTAGGATGTGTTTCACTGTGAATGCTCTGACCCTGGGGAGTGTGGTAGAGATTGTTTCACAGTGAATGGTCTGACACTGGGGAGTGTGGGTGGGTGAGAGTGTTGCACAGTGAATGGTCTTACCCTGGATTGTGTGGTACACGACATTTTCACAGTGAATGGTCTGACCCTGGGGAGTGTGGATGAGAGTATTTCACAGTGAACACTCTGACCCTGGGGAATGTGGGTGAGAGTGATTCACAGTCAATGGTCAGACCCTGGGGAGTCTGGTAGAGAGTGTTTTTCAGTGAATGGTCTGACCCTGGAGAGTGTGGGTGAGGACTGTTTAACAGTGAATGGTCTGACCCTGGGAAGTGTGTGAGAGAGGGTTTCACAGTGAATGGTCTGAACGTGGGGAGTGTGGTAGAGAGTGTTTCACAGTGAACGGTCTGATCCTGGGGAGTGTGGATGAGAGTATTTCACAGTGAACAGTCTGACCCTGGGGTGTGTGGATGAGAGTATTTCACAGTGAACAGTCTGACCCTGGGGAGTGTGGGAGAGGAGTGTTTCACAGTGAACAGTCTGACCCTGGGGTGTGTGGGTGAGAGTTTTTCACTGTGACTGGCCTGACCCTGGGAAGTGTGGTAGAGAGTGTTTCACAGTGAATGGTCTGACCCTGGGGAGTGTGGTAGAGAAAGTTTCACAGTGAATCACCTGATGCTAGAGGGTGTGGTGGGGAGTGTTTCACAGTGAATTGTCAGACACTCGGGAGTGTGGGTGAGGAGTGTTTAACAGTAAATTGCCTGACCCTGTGGAGTGTGGGTGACAGTGTTTCACAGTGAATTGTCTTCCCTGGGGAGTGTGGGTCACGAGAGTTTCACAGTTAATTGTCTGACCCTGGGGAGTGTGGGTGAGGAGTGTTTGACAGTGAATGTTCGGGCCCTGGGGCGTGATAGAGATTGTATCACAATGATTGGTCTGACCCTGGGGAGTGTGGTATGCGAGATTTTCACAGTCAACTGTCTGACCCTGGGGAGTGTGGTAGAGAGTGTTTCACAGTGAATGGTCTGACCCTGGGGAGTGTGGTATACGAGATTTTCACAGTGAATGGTCTGACCCTGGGGAGTGTGGTAGAGAAAGTTTCACAGTGAATCACCTGATGCTAGAGGGTGTGGTTGAGAGTGTTTCGCAGTGAATTGTCAGACACTCGGGAGTGTGGGTGAGGAGTGTTTAACAGTAAATTGCCTGACCCTGTGGAGTGTGGGTGACAGTGTTTCACAGTGAATTGTCTAACCCGGGGGAGCGTGGTAGAGAATGCGTCACAGTGAATTGTCTGTCCATCGGGAGTATAGTAAAGTGTTTCACCGTGAATGGTCTGACCCTGCTGAGTGTGGTAGAGAGTGTTTCACCGTGAATGGTTGACCCTGTTGAGTGATGGTACAGCCTCTTTCACAGTGAACGGTCTGACCCTGGGGAGTGTCGTAGAGATTGTATCACAATGAATGGTCTAACCATGGGGAGTGTGGTAGAGGAGTTTTTCACAGTGGATTGTCTGACCCTGGGGAGTGTGGTAGGGAGTGTTTCACAGTGAATGGTCTGACCCTGGGGAGAGTGGTAGAGAGTGTTTCACAGTGAATGGTCTAACCCAGGGGAGTGTGCGAGAGAATGTCTCCCAGTGAATCGTCTGACCCTGGGGAGTGTGGGAGAGAGTGTCTCAGAGTGAATTGTCTGACCCTCGGGAGTGTGGTGGAGAATGTCTCACAGTGAATCGTCTGACGCTGTGAGTGTAGGTGAGGAGTGTTTCACAGTGAGTGGTCTGACCCTGGGGAGTGTGGCAGAGAGTGCTTCACAGTAAATGGTCTGACCCTGGGGAGTCTGGTAGAGCGTGTCTCACTGTAAATGGCCTGACCCTGGGGAGTGTGGCAGAGAGTATTTCACAGTGAATGGTCTGACCCTGGGGAGTGTGGGTGAGGACTGTTTAACAGTGAATGGTCTGACCCTGGAACGTGTGGGTGAGAGTGTTTCACAGTGAATTGTTTGACCCTGGGGACAGTGATAGAGATTGTTTCACAGTGAATGGTCTAACCCTGGGGAGCATGGTAGAGAATGTGACACAGTGAATCGTCTGACCCTGGTGAGTGATGGTACAGAGTGTTTCACAGTGAATGGTCTGACCCTGGCGAGCGTGTTAGAGAGTGTTTCACAGTGAATGGTCTTACCCTGGGGCGTGTGGTACATGACATTTTCACAGTGAATTGACTGACTCTGGGGAGAGTGGGTGCGAGTGTTTCACAGTTAAAGGTCTGACCCTGAGGAGTGTGGGTGCGAGTGTTTCACAGTTAAAGGTCTGACCCTGGGGAGTGTGGGTGAGCAGTGCTTCACATTGAATGGGCCGACGGTGGGGAGTGTGGTAGACAAGCGTTTCACAGTGAATTGTCTGACCCTGGGGAGTGTGGGTATGGGTGAGAGTTTTTCACCGTGACTGGCCTGACCCTGGGGAGTGTGGTAGAGTGTGTTTCAAAGTGAATGCTCAGACAATGGGGTTTGTGGGTGAGGAGTGTTTAACAGTGAATGGTCTGACCCTGGGGAGTGTGGTAGAGATTGTATCACAATGAATGGTCTGCCCCTGAGGAGTGTGGTAGGATGTGTTTCACAGTGTATGGTGTGACCCTGGGGAGTGTAGTACAGGAGATTATCACAGTGAATTGTCTGACCCTGGGGAGTGTGGTTGAGGAGTGCTTCACAGTGAATGGTCAGACCCTGGGGAGTGTGGCAGAGATTGTTTCACAGTCAATGGTCTAACCCTGGGGAATGTGGGAGAGAGTGATTCACAGTGTATCGTCTGACCCTGGGGAGTCTGGTAGGGAGTGTCTCACAGTGAACGGTCTGACCCTGGGGAGTGTGGTAGAGAGTGTTTCACAGTGAATGGTCTGACCTTGGGGACTGTGGTAGAGATTGTTTCACAGTGAATGGTCTGACACTGGGGAGTGTGGGTGGGTGAGAGTGTTGCACAGTGAATGGTCTTACCCTGGATCGTGTGGTACACGACATTTTCACAGTGAATGGTCTGACCCTGGGGAGTGTGGATGAGAGTATTTCACAGTGAACAGTCTGACCCTGGGGAGTGTGGGTGAGAGTGTTTCACAGTCAATGGTCAGACCCTGGGGAGTCTGGTAGAGAGTGTTTTTCAGTGAATGGTCTGACCCTGGAGAGTGTGGGTGAGGACTGTTTAACAGTGAATGGTCTGACCCTGTAGTGTGTGAGAGAGGGTTTCACAGTGAATGGTCTGAACGTGGGGAGTGTGGTAGAGAGTGTTTCACAGTGAATGGTCTGACCCTGGGGAGTGTGGGTGAGAGTGTTTCACAGTGAATTGTCCGACCCTGGGGAGTGTGGGTGAGGACTGTTTAACAGTGAATGGTCTGACCCTGGGGAGTGTGGTAGAGAGTGTTTCACAGTCAATGGTCTGAGCCTGGGAGTGTGGTACAGAGTGTTTCACAGTGAATGGTCTGACCCTGGGGAATGTGACAGAGAGTGATTCACATGAATGGTCCGACCCTGGGGAGTGTGGTACACGACAGTTTCACAGTGAATGGTCTGACCCTGGTGAGTGGTGGCAGAGAGAGTTTCACAGTGAACAGTCCGACCCTGAGGAGTGTGGTAGAGATTGTATCACAATGAATTGTCTGACCCTGGGGAGTGTGGTAGAGGGAGTTTCACAGTGAACGGTCTGACCCTGGGAGTGTGGTGGAGAATGTTTCACAGTAAATTGTCTGACCCTGGGGAATGTGGTAGGGAGTGTCTCACAGTGAATTGTCTGACCCTGGGGAGTGTGGCTAAGGAGTGTTTAACAGTGATTGGTCAGACACTGGGGAGTGTGGTAGAGAGTGATTGACAGTGTATCGTCTGACCCTGGGGAGTCTGGTAGGGAGTGTCTCACAGTGAACGTTCTGGCCCTGGGGAGTGTGGGTGAGAGTGTTTCACAGTCAATGGTCTGACCCTGGGGATTGTGGTAGAGAGTGTTTCACAGTGAACAGTCTGACCCTGGGGAGTGTGGGTGAGAGTGTTGCACCGTGAATTGTCTGACCCTGGGGAGTGTGGGTGAGGAGTGTTTGACAGTGAATGTTCGGGCACTGGGGCGTGTGATAGAGATTGTATCACAATGATTGGTCTGACCCTGGGGAGTGTGGTATACGAGATTTTCACAGTCAACTGTCTGACCCTGGGGAGTGTGGTAGGGAGTGTTTCACAGTGAATGGTCTGACACTGGGGAATGTGGTAGAGAGTGTTTCACAGTGAACGGTTTGACCCTGGAAGTGAGTTAGACGAATGTTTCACAGTGAATTGTCTGACCCTGGGGACTGTGGGTTAGTAGTGTTTCACAGTGAATGGTTGAACCCTGGGGTCTGTGGTTGAGAGTGTTTCATTGTGAATGATCTGACCCTGGGGAGTGTGGCAGAGAATGTTTCTCAGTAAATGGTCTGCCCCTGGGGAGTCTGGTAGGATGTGTTTCACTGTGAATGCTCTGACCCTGGGGAGTGTGGTACATGAGATTATCAGAGTGAATTGTCTGACCCTGGGAAGTGTGGATGAGGAGTGCTTCACGGTGAATGGTCAGACCCTGGGGAGTGTGGTAGAGATTGTTTCACAGTCAATGGTCTGACCCTGGGGGGTGTGGTAGAGAGTTTTTCACAGTGAATGGTCTGACCCTGGGGAGTGTGGTAGAGAGTTTTTCACAGTGAATGGTCTGACCCTGGGGAGTGTGGTAGAGAGTTTTTCACAGTGAATGGTCTGACCCTGGGCAGTGTGGTAGAGAGTGATTCACAGTGTATCGTCTGACCCTGGGGAGTCTGGTAGGGATTGTCTCACAGTGAATGTTCTGACCCTGGGGAGTGTGGGTGAGAGTGCTTCACAGTCAATGGTCTGACCCTGGGGATTATGGTAGAGAGTCTTTCACAGTGAATGGTCTGACACTGGGGAGTGTGGATGAGAGCATTTCACAGTGGACAGTCTGACCCTGGGGAGTGTGGGTGAGAGTGTTTCACAGTGAATGGTCTGACTCTGGGGAGTGTGGCTGAGGAGTCCTTCACAGTGAATGGGCCGACCGTGGGGAGTGTGGTAGACAAGTGTTTCACAGTGAATTGTCTGACCCTGGGGAGAGTGGTAGATAGTGTTTCACAATGAATTGTCTGACCATCGGCCAGGTGGAGTGTTTCACAGAGAATGGTCTGACGTTGGGGAGTATGGGTGAGTGTTTCACCGTGAATGGTCTGACCCTGGTGAGTGAGGTAGAAAGTATTTCACAGTAAATGTCCTGACTCTTGGGAGATTGGTAGAGATTGTTTCACAGTGAATGGTCTGACCCTGTGGAGTGTGGTACACGCGATTTTCACAGTAAGTTGTCTGACCCTGGGGAGTGTGGGTAAGGAGTGTTTCACAGTGAATGGTCTGACCCTGGGGAGAGTGGTAGAGAGTGTTTCACAGTGAATGGTCTAACCCAGGGGAGTTTGCGAGAGAATGTCTCCCAGTGAATCGTCTGACCCTGGGGCGTGTGGGAGAGAGTGTCTCAGAGTGAATGGTCTGACCCTGGGGAGTGTGGTAGAGAGTGTCTCACAGTGAATCGTCTGACGCTGTGAGTGTAGGTGAGGAGTGTTTCACAGTGAGTGGTCTGACCCTGGGGAGTGTGGCAGAGAGTGCTTCACAGTAAATGGTCTGACCCTGGGGAGTCTGGTAGAGCGTGTCTCACAGTAAATGGCCTGACCCTGGGGAGTGTGGCAGAGAGTATTTCACAGTGAATGGTCTGACCCTGGGGAGTGTGGGTGAGGACTGTTTAACAGTGAATGGTCTGACCCTGGAACGTGTGGGTGAGAGTGTTTCACAGTGAATTGTCTGACCCTGGGGACAGTGGTAGAGATTGTTTCACAGTGAATGGTCTAACCCTGGGGAGCATGGTAGAGAATGTGACACAATGAATGGTCTGACCCTGGCGAGCGTGTTAGAGAGTGTTTCACAGTGAATGGTCTTACCCTGGGGCGTGTGGTACATGACATTTTCACAGTGAATTGACTGACTCTGGGGAGAGTGGGTGCGAGTGTTTCACAGTTAAAGGTGTGACTCTGGGGAGTGTGGGTGAGCAGTGCTTCACATTGAATGGGCCGACGGTGGGGAGTGTGGTAGACAAGCGTTTCACAGTGTATCGTCTGACCCTGGGGAGTCTGGTAGGGAGTGTCTCACAGTGAACGGTCTGACCCTGGGGAGTGTGGTAGAGAGTGTTTCACAGTGAATGGTCTGATGCTGGGGAGTGTGGTAGAGAATGTCTCACAGTGAATGGTCTGACCCTGAGAGTTTGCTAGAGAATGACTCCCAGTGAATCGTCTGACCCTGGAGAGTGTGGGTGAGAGTGTTTCACAGTCAATGGTCTGACCCTGGGGAGTGTGGGTGAGAGTGTTGCACAGTGAATTGTCTGACCCTGGAGAGTGTGGGTCATGAGAGTTTCACAGTTAATTGTCTGACCCTGGGGAGTGTGGGTGACGAGTGTTTGACAGTGAATGTTCTGGCCCTGGGGCGTGTGATAGAGATTGTATCACAATGACTGGTCTGACCCTGGGGAGTGTGGTATACGAGATTTTCACAGTCAACTGTCTGACCCTGGGGAGTGTGGTAGGGAGTGTTTCACAGTCAACTGACTGACCATCGGGAGTATGGTAGAGTGTTTCACAGTGAATGGTCTGACCCTGGGGAGTGTGGTAGAGATTGTCGCACAGTAAATTGTCTGACCCTGGGGCGTGTGGTAGACGAGTGTTTCACAGTGAAGTGTCTGACCCTGAGGAGTGTGGGTGAGGAGTGTTTCACAGTGAATGGTCGGACCCTGGGGTGTCTGGGTGAGAGGTTGTCACCGTGAAAGGCCTGACCCTGGGGAGTGTGGTAGAGAGTGTTTCACAGTAAATGGTCTGACAGTGGGGAGTGTGGTAGATGAGTTTTTCACAGTAAGTGGTCTGACGCTGAAGATTGTGGGTAGGAGTGTTTCACAGTGAATGGTCGGACCCCGGGGTGTGTGGGTGAGGAGTGTTTCACAGTGAATGGTCGGACCCTGGGGTCTGTGGGTGAGAGACTTTCACCGTGAATGGCCTGACCCAGGGGGGTGTGGCAGAGAGTGTTTCACAGTAAATGGTCAGACCCTGAGGAGTGTGGTAGAGATTGTCTCACAGTAAATGGTCTGACCCTGGGGAGTGTTGTAGATGTGTTTTTCACAGTGAATGGTCTGACGTTGCGGAGTGTGGTAGAGGGTGTCTCACAGTTAATGGTCTGACCCTGGGGAGTGTGGTAGAGAGTGTTTCAAAGGCAATGCTCTGACCATGGGGAGTGAGGGTGAGGGGTGTTACATAGTGAAAATTCTGACCCTGCAGAGTGTGGTGGAGAGTGTTTCACAGTAAATTGTCTGACCCCGTGGAGTGTGGTAGAGATTGTTTCACAGTGAATGGTCTGACCCTGGGGAGTGTGGTAGAGAATTTTTCACAGTGAATTGCCTGACCCTGGGGAGTGTGGGTGAGGAGTGTTTCACAGTGAATGGTCGGACCCTGGGGTGTGTGGGTGAGAGTTTTTCATCTTGAATGGCCTAACCCTGGGTAATGTGGTAGAGAGTGATTCATAGTGTAACGTCTGACCCTGGAGAGTGTGGGTGAGAGTGTTTCACAGTGAACGGTCTGACCCTGGGAAGTGTGGTAGAGGTTGTATGAGAGTGGATGATCTGACCCTGGGGAGTATGGTGGAGATTGTTTCAGAGTCAATGGTCTGACCCAGGGGAGTGTGGTAGAGATTGTTTAAAAGTGAATGGTCTGACCCTGGGGAGTGTGGGTGAGAGTGTTTCACAGTGAACGGTCTGACACTGGGAGTGAGGTAGAGAGTGTTTCACAGTGAACGGTCTGACCCTGGGAAGTGTGGTAGAAGTTGTATGACAGTGAATGGACTGACCCTGGGGCGTGTGGTAGACGAGTGTTTCACAGTGAAGTGTCTGACCCTGAGGAGTGTGGGTGAAGAGTGTTTCACAGTGAATGGTCGGACCCTGGAGTATCTGGGTGAGAGGTTGTCACCGTGAAAGGCCTGACCCTGGGGAGTGTGGCATAGAGTGTTTCAGAGTAAATGGTCTGACCCTGGAGAGTGTTGTAGATGTGTTTTTCACAGTGAATCGTCTCACACTTCGGAGTGTGGTAGAGAGTGTTTCACAATGAGTGGTCTGACCCTGGGGAGTGTGGGTGAGGAGTTTTTCACAGTGAATGTCCTGACCCTGGGGAGAGTGGCAGAGAGTGTCTCACAGTAAATGGTCTGACAGTGGGGTATGTCGTAGATGTGTTTTTCACAGTGAATGGTCTGACGCTGCGGAGTGTGGTAGAGAGTATCTCACAGTTAATGGTCTGACCCTGGGGAGTGAGGGTGAGGGGTGTTTCACAGTGAAAATTCTGACCCTGCGGTATGTGGTAGGGAGTGTTTCACAGTAAATAGTCTGACCGTGGGGAGTGTGGTAGAGATTGTCACACAGCAAGTGGTCTGACCCTGGCGAGTGTGGGTGAGGAGTGCTTCACAGTGTATGGTCGGACCCTGGGGTGTGTGGGTGAGAGTTTTTCACAGTGAATGGCCTGACCCTGGGGAGTGTGGGTAAGGAGTGCTTCACAGTGCATGGTCTGACCCTGTGGACTGTGGGTGAGGAGTGTTTCACAGTGCATGGTCGACCCTGGGGTGTGTGGATGAGGAGTGTTTGACAGTGTATGGTCGGACCCTGGGGTGTGTGGATGAGGAGTGTTTGACAGTGTATGGTCGGACCCTGGGGTGTGTGGGTGAGAGTTTTTCACCCTGAATGCCCTGACCCTGAGGAGTGTGGCAGTGAGTGATTCACAGTAAATGGTCTGACCCTGGGGAGTGTGGTAGATGTGATTTTCACAGTGAATGGTCTGACCCTGGGGAGTGTTGTAGAGAGTGATTCACAGTGTAACGTCTTACCCTGGGGTGTATGCTAGGGAGTATCTCACAGTGAATGGTCTGACCCTGACGAGTGTGGTAGAGATTGTTTCACAGAGAATGGTCTGACCCTGGGGAGTGTGGTAGAGATTGTTTCACAGTGAATGGTCTGACCCTGGGGAGTGAGGTAGAGATTGTATGAGACTGAATGGTCTGACCCTGGGGAGTGAGGTAGAGAGTGTTTCACAGAGAATGGTCTGACCCTGGGGAGTGTGGTAGAGATTGTATGAGACTGAATGGTCTGACCCTGGGGAGTGAGGTAGAGAGTGTTTCACAGTAAATGGTCTGACCCTGGGGAGTGTGGTAGAGAGTGTTTCACAGTAAATGGTCTGACCCTGGGGAGTGAGGTAGAGATTGTCTCATATTAAATGTTCTGAGTCTGGGGAGTGTGGTAGAGGGTGTTTTACAGTGAATGGTCTGACCCTGGGGAATGTGATAGAGAGTGATTCACCGTGAATGGCCTTACCCTGGGATTGTTGTAGCGAGTTTTTCACAGTGAATGTTCTGACCCCGGGGATGGTGGCAGAGAGTGTCTCACAGTAAATGGTCTGACAGTGGGGAGTGTGGTAGATGAGTTTTTCACAGTAAGTGGTCTGACGCTGAAGATTGTAGGTGGGAGTGTTTCACAGTGAATGGTCGGACCCTGGGGTCTGTGGGTGAGAGACTTTCACTGTGAATGACCTGACCCAGGGGCGTGTGGCAGAGAGTGTTTCACAGTAAATGTTCTGACCCTGAGGAGTGTGGTAGAGATTGTCTCACAGTAAATGGTCTGACCCTGGGGAGTGTTGTAGATGTGTTTTTCACAGTGAATGGTCTGACGCTGCGGAGTGTGGTAGAGAGTGTCTCACAGTTAATGGTCTGACCCTGGGGAGTAAGGGTGAGGGGTGTTTCACAGTGAAAATTCTGACCCTGCGGAGTGTGGTAGAGAGTGTTTCACAGTAAGTGGTCTGACCCTGGGGAATGTAGTAGAGAGTGATTCATAGTGTAACATCTGACCCTGGGGAGTGTGGGTGAGAGTGTTTCACAGTGAATGGTCTGACCCTGGGAGTGAGGTAGAGAGTGTTTTACAGTGTATGGTCTGACCCTGGGAAGTGTGGTAGAGGTTGTATGACAGTGAATGGACTGACCCTGGGGCGTGTGGTAGACGAGTGTTTCACAGTGAAGTGCCTGACCCTGAGGAGTGTGGGTGAGGAGTGTTTCACAGTGAATGGTCAGACCCTGGAGTGTCTGGGTGAGAGGCTGTCATCGTGAAAGTCCTGACCCTGGAGAGTGTGGCAGAGAGTGTTTCAGAGTAAATGGTCTGACCCTGGGGAGTGTTGTAGATGTGTTTTTCACAGTGAATCGTCTCACGGTTCGGAGTGTGGTAGAGAGTGTTTTACAATGAGTGGTCTGACCCTGGGGAGTGTGGGTGAGGAGTTTTTCACAGTGAATGTCCTGACCCTGGGGAGAGTGGCAGAGAGTGTCTCACAGTAAATGGTCTGACAGTGGGGAGTGTGATGCACGACATTTTCACAGTGAATTGTCTGACTCTGGGGAGTGTGGGTGAGGAGTTTTTCACAGTGAATGATCTGACCCTGGGTAGTGTGGTAGAGATTGTCTCACAGTAAATGGTTTGACCCTGGGGTATGTCGTAGATGTGTTTTTCACAGTGAATGGTCTGACGCTGCGGAGTGTGGTAGAGAGTATCTCACAGTTAATGGCCTGACCCTGGGGAGTGAGGGTGAGGGGTGCTTCACAGTGAAAATTCTGACCCTGCGGTATGTGGTAGGGAGTGTTTCACAGTAAATAGTCTGACCGTGGGGAGTGTGGTAGAGATTGTCTCACAGTAAGTGGTCTGACCCTGGCGTGTGTGGGTGAGGAGTGCTTCACAGTGCATGGTCTGACCCTGGGGAGTGTGGATGAGGATTGTTTGACAGTGCGTGGTCGAACCCTGGGGTGTGTGGGTGAGAATTTTTCACAGAGAATGGCCTGACTCTAGGGAGTGTGGGTAAGGAGTGTTTAACAGTGAATGGTCTGATCCTGGGGCGTGTGGTAGATGAGCGTTTTACAGTGAATTGTCTGACCCTGAGGAGTGTGGGTGAGGAGTGTTTCACAGTGAATTGTCAGGCCCTGGGGTGTCTGGGTGAGAGGTTACCACCGTGAAAGGCCTGACCCTGGGGAGTGAGGCAGAAAGTGATTCACAGTACATGGTCTGACCCTGGGGAGTATGTCAGGGAGTGTTTCACAGTAAATGGTCTGACCCTGGGGAGTGTTGTAGAGATTGTTTCACAGTAAATGGTCTGACCCTGGGGAGTGTGGTAGATGTGTTTTTCTCAATGAATGGTCTGACTGTGGGGAGTGTGGGTGAGGAGTTTTTCACAGTGAATGATCTGACCCTGGGGAGTGTGGTAGAGATTGTCTCACAGTAAATGGTCTGACCCTGGGGTATGTCGTAGATGTGCTTTTCACAGTGGATGTGAATGTGGGTGAAGAGTGTTTGACAGTGCGTGGTTGAACCCTGGGGTGTGTGGGTGAGAATTTTTCACAGAGAATGGCCTGATCCTAGGGAGTGTGGGTAAGGAATGCTTCACTGTGCATGGTCTGACCCTGGGGAGTGTGGGTGAGGAGTGTTTCACATTGCATGGTCGACCCTGGGGTGTGTGGATGAGGAGTGTTTGACAGTGTATGGTCGGACCCTGGGGTGTGTGGATGAGAGTTTTTCACCGTGAATGCCCTGACCCTGGGGAGTGTGGCAGTGAGTGATTCACAGTAAATGGTCTGACCCTGGGGAGTGTGGCAGTGAGTGATTCACAGTAAATGGTCTGACCCTGGGGAGTGTGGTAGAGAGTATCTCACAGTGAATGGTCTGACCCTGACGAGTGTGGTAGAGATTGTTTCACAGAGAATGGTTCGACCCTGGGGAATGTGGTAGAGATTGATTCACAGTGAATGGTCTGACCCTGAGGAGTGCGGTAGAGATTGTATGAGACTGAATGGTCTCACCCTGGGGAGTGAGGTAGAGAGTGTTTCACAGTAAATGATCTGACCCTGGGGAGTGTGGTAGAGATTGTCTCACAGTAAATGGTCTGACCCTGGGGAGTGTTTCAGGGAGTGTTTCACAGTGAATGGTCTGACCCTGGGGAGTGTGGTAGAGATTGTTTCACAGTAAATGGTCTGACCCTGGGGAGTGTGGTAGATGTGTTTTTCTCAATGAATGATCTGACCGTGGGGAGTGTGGTAGAGGAGTTTTTCTCAGTGAATTGTCTGACCCTGGGGAGAGTGGGCGAGATTGTCTCACATTAAATGGTCTGAGCCTGTGGAGTGTGGTAGAGGGTGTTTTACAGTGAATGGTCTGACCCTGGGGAATGTGATAGAGAGTGATTCACCGTGAATGGCCTTACCCTGGGATTGTTGTAGCGAGTGTTTCACAGTGAATGTTCTGCCCCCGGGGATGGTGGCAGAGAGTGTCTCACAGTAAATGGTCTGACAGTGGGGAGTGTGGTAGATGAGTTTTTCACAGTAAGTGGTCTGACGCTGAAGATTGTAGGTGGGAGTGTTTCACAGTGAATTGTCGGACCCTGGTGTGTGTGGGTGAAGAGTATTTCACAGTGAATGGTCGGATCCTGGGGTCTGTGGGTGAGAGATTTTCACCGTGAATGACCTGACCCAGGGGGGTGCGGCAGGGAGTGTTTTACAGTACATGGTCTGACCCTGAGGAGTGTGGTAGAGATTGTCTCACAGTAAATGGTCTGACCCTGAGGAGTGTTGTAGATGTGTTTTTCACAGTGAATGGTTTGACACTGCGGAGTGTGGTAGAGAGTGTCTCACAGTTAATGGTCTGACCCTGGGGAGTGTGGTAGAGAGTGTTTCACAGACAATGCTCTGACTCTGGGGAGTGAGGGTGAGGGGTGTTTCACAGTGAAAATTCTGACCCTGCGGAGTGTGGTAGAGAGTGTTTCACAGTAAATGGTCTGACCCTGGGGAGTGTGGTAGAGATTGTCTCACAGTAAATGGTCTGACCCTGGGGAGTGTTTCAGGGAGTGTTTCTCAGTAAATGGTCTGACCCTGTGGAGTGTGGTAGAGATTGTTTCACAGTGAATGGTCGGACCCTGGGGTGTGTGGGTGAGAGTTTTGCATCTTGAATGGCCTGACCCTGAGGAGTGTGGCAGACAGTGATTCACAGTAAATGGTCTGACCCTGGGGAGTGTGGAAGAGATTGTCTCACATTAAATGGTCTGAACCTGGGGAGTGTGGTAGATGTACTTTTCAGAGTGACAGGTCTGATGCTGCAGAGTGTGGTAGAGGGTGTTTTATAGTGAATGGTCTGACCCTGGGGAATGTGATAGAGAGTGATTCACCGTGAATGGTCGGACCCTGGGTTGTGTGTGTGAGAGTTTTTCACCGTGAATGGCCTTACCCTGGGACTGTTGTAGCGAGTGTTTCACATTAAATGGTCTGACCCTGGGGAGTATGGTGGAGATTGTTTCAGAGTCAATGGTCTTACCCAGGGGAGTGTGGTAGAGATTGTTTAAATGTGAATGGTCTGACCCTGGGTAATGTGGTAGAGAGTGATTCACAGTGTAACGTCTGACCCTGGGGAATGTGGGTGAGAGTGTTTCACAGTGAATGGCCTGACCCTGGGGAGTGTGGGTGAGGAGTGCTTCACAGTGCATGGTCTGACCCTGGAGAGTGTGGGTGAGGAATGTTTCACAGTGAATGGTCGGACCCTGGGGTGTGTGGGTGAGTGTTTTTCATCTTGAATGGCATGACCCTGGGGAGTGTGGCAGAGAGTGATTTACAGTAAATGGTCAGACCCTGGGGAGTGTGGAAGAGAGTGTCTCACATTAAATGGTCTGAGCCTGGGGAGTGTGGTAGATGTGTTTTTCACAGTGACTGGTCTGACGCTGCAGAGTGTGGTAGAGGGTGTTTTATAGTGAATGGTCTGACCCTGGGGAATGTGATAGAGAGTGATTCACCGTGAATGGTCGGACCCTGGGTTGTGTGTGTGAGAGGTTTTCACCGTGAATGGCCATACCCTGGGACTGTTGTAGCGAGTGTTTCACAGTAAATGGTCTGACCCTGGGTAGTATGATGGAGATTGTTTCAGAGTCAATGGTCTTACCCAGGGGAGTGTGGTAGAGATTGTTTAAAAGTGAATGGTCTGACGATTGGGTAATGTGGTAGGGAGTGATTCACAGTGTAACGTCTGACCCTGGGGAGTATGGGTGAGAGTGTTTCACAGTGAACGGTCTGACCCTGGGAGTGAGGTAGAGAGTGTTTCACAGTGAATGGTCTGACCCTGGGAAGTGTGGTAGAGGTTGTATGACAGTGAATGGTCTGACCCTGGGGAGTATGGTGGAGATTGTTTCAGAGTCAATGGCCTGACCCAGGGGAGTGTTGTAGAGATTGTTTAAATGTGAATGGTCTGACGCTGGTAATGTGGTAGGGAGTGATTCACAGTGTAACGTCTGACCCTGGGGAGTGTGGGTGAGAGTGTTTCACAGTGAACGATCTGACATTGGGAGTGAGATAGAGAGTGTTTCACAGTGAATGGTCGGACCCTGGGGTGTGACCCTGGGAAGTGTGGTAGAGGTTGTATGACAGTGAATGGTCTGACCCTGGGGCGTGTGGGTGAGGAGTGTTTCACAGTGAATGGTCGGGCCATGGAGTATCTGGGTGAGAGGTTGTCACTGTGAAAGGCCTGACCCTGAGGAGTGTGGCAGAGAGTGTTTCAGAGTAAATGGTCTGACCCTGGGGAGTGTCGTAGATGTGTTTTTCACAGTTGAATGGTCTGACGCTTTGGAGTGTGTTAGAGAGTGTTTCACAGTGAATGGTCTGAGCCTGGGGAGTGTGGGTGAGGAGTTTTTCACAGTGAATGGTCTGACACTGCGGAGTGTGGTAGAGAGTGTCTCACAGTTAATGGTCTGACCCTGGGGAGTGTGGTAGAGAGTGTTTCACAGACAATGCTCTGACTCTGGGGAGTGAGGGTGAGGGGTGTTTCACAGTGAAAATTCTGACCCTGCGGAGTGTGGTAGAGAGTGTTTCACAGTAAATGGTCTGACCCTGGGGAGTGTGGTAGAGATTGTCTCACAGTAAATGGTCTGACCCTGGGGAGTGTTTCAGGGAGTGTTTCACAGTAAATGGTCTGACCCTGTGGAGTGTGGTAGAGATTGTTTCACAGTGAATGGTCGGACCCTGGGGTGTGTGGGTGAGAGTTTTGCATCTTGAATGGCCTGACCCTGAGGAGTGTGGCAGACAGTGATTCACAGTAAATGGTCTGACCCTGGGGAGTGTGGGTGAGGAGTTTTTCACAGTGAATGTTCTGACCCTGGGGATAGTGGCAGAGAGTGTCTCACAGTAAATGGTCTGACAGTGGGGAGTGTGGTAGATGAGTTTTTCACAGTAAATGGTCTGACGCTGGAGAGTGTGGGTGGGAGTGTTTCACCGTTAATGGTCTGACCCTGGGGAATGTTGTAGAGAGTGTTTCACACTGAATGGTGAGACTCTGGGGATTGTGGGTGAGGAGTGTTTAACGGTGAATGGTCTGAACCTGGGGTGTGTTGTAGATGTGTTTTTCACAGTGAATGGTCTGACGCTGCGGAGTGTGGTAGAGAGTGTCTCACAGTAAATGGTCTGACCCTGGGGAGTGTTTTAGATGTGTTTTCCACAGTGAATGGTCAGACACTGTGGAGTGTGGTGGAGAGTGTCTCACAGTTAATGGTCTGACCCTGAGGAGTGTGGTAGAGAGTGTTTCACAGTGAATGGTCTGACCCTGAGGAGTGTGGTAGAGATTGTCTCACAGTAAATTGTCTGACCCTGGGGCGTGTGGTAGACGAGTGTTTCACTGTGAATTGTCTGACTCTGAGGAGTATGGGTGAAGAGTGTTTCACAGTGAATGGTCAGATGAGAGGTTGTCACAATGAAAGGCCGGACCCTGGGGAGTGTGGCAGAGAGTGTTTCACAGTGAATGGTCTGACCCTGGGGAGTTTGGGTGAGGAATTTTTCACAGTGAATGTTCTGACCCTGGGGATGGTGGCAGAGAATGTCTCACAGTAAATAGTCTGACAGTGGGGAGTGTGGTAGATGAGTTTTTCACAGTAAGTGGTACTACGATGAAGATTGTGGGTGGGAGTGTTTCACCGTGAATGGTCGGACCCTGGGGTGTGTGGGTGAGAGATTTTCACCATGAATGGCCTGACCCTGGGAGGTGTGGTAGAGATTGTCTCACAGTAAATGGTCTGACCCTGGGGAGTGTTTTAGATGTGTTTTTCACAGTTAATGGTCTGACCCTGGGGAGTGTGGTAGAGAGTGTTTCACAGACAATGCTCTGACCCTAGGGAGTGAGGGTGAGGGGTGTTTCACAGTGAAAGCTCTGACCCTGCGGAGTGTGGTAGAGAGTGTTTCACAGTAAATGGTCTGACCATGGGAAGTGTGGTAGAGTGTGGTAGACATTGTCTCACAGTAAATGGTCTGACCCTGGGGAGTGTTTCAGAGAGTGCTTCACAGTAAATGGTCTGACCCTGGGGAGTGTGGTAGAGATTGTCTCGCAGTAAATGGTCTGACCCTGGGAAGTGTGGTAGATGTGTTTTTCTCAGTAAATGGTCTGACCCTGGGGAGTGTGTGTTGGATTGTATCACAGTCAATGGTCTGACTCTGGGTAGTTTGTGTGAGAGTTTTTCAAAGTGAAATGTCTGACCGTGGGAAGTGTGGGTGAGATTGTATCACAGTGAATGGTCTGATCCTGGGGAGTGTGGTAGAGAGTGTTTCACAGTAAATGATCTGACCCTGGGGAGTGTGGTAGAGATTGTCTCACAGTAAATGGTCTGACCCTGGGGAATGTTTCATGGAGTGTTTCACAGTGAATGGTCTGATCCTGGGGAGTGTGGTAGATAGTTTTTCACAGTGAATTGCCTGACCCTGGGGAGTGTGGGTGATGAGTGCTTCACAGTGCATGGTCTGACCCTGGGGAGTGTGGGTGAGGGGTGTTTCACAGTGAATGGCCTGACCCTGGGGAGTGTGGCAGAGAGTTTTTCACAGTGAATGGCTTGACCCTGGGGAGTGTGGATCAGGACTGCTTCACAGTGCATGGTCTGACCCTGGGGAGTGTGGGTGAGGAGTGTTTCACAGTCAATGGTCGGACCCTGGGGAGTGTGGTAAGAGATTGTTTAAAGGTGAATGGTCTGACCCTGGGTAATGTGGTGGAGAGTGATTCACAGTGTAACGTCTGATCCTGGGGAGTATGGTAGGGAGTGTCTCACAGTGAATGTTCTGACCCTGGGGATGGTGGCAGAGAGTGTCTCACAGTAAATGGTCTGACAGTGGGGAGTGTGGTAGATGAGTTTTTCACAGTAAGTGGTCTGACGCTGAAGATTGTGGGTGGGAGTGTTTTACAGTGAATGGTCGGACCCTGGGGTGTGTGGGTGAGGAGTGTTTCACAGTGAATCGTTGGACCCTGGGATGTGTGGGTGAGGAGTGTTTCAGAGTGAATGGTCGGACCCTGGGGTCTGTGGGTGAGAGATTTTCACCGTGAATGGCCTGACCCTGCGGGGTGTGGCAGAGAGTGTTTCACAGTAAATGGTCTGGCCCTGAGGAGTGTGGTAGAGATTGTCTCACAGTAAATGGTCTGACCCTGGGGAGTGTTGTAGATGTGTTTTTCACAGTGAATGGTATGACGCTGTGGAGTGTGGTAGAGAGTGTTTCACAGACAATCCTCTGACCATGGGGAGTGAGGGTGAGGGGTGCTTCACAGTGAAAATTCTGACCCTGCGGAGTGTGGTAGAGAGTGTTTCACAGTAAATGGTCTGACCCTGGGGAGTGTGGTAGAGATTGTTTGACAGTAAATGGTCTGACCCTGGGGAATGTGCTAGAGATTGTTTCACAGTAAATGGTCTGACCCTGGGGAGTGTGGTAGAGGAGTTTTTCTCAGTGAATTGTCTGACCCTGGGGTGTGTAAATTGGATTGTATCACAGTCAATGGCCTGACCCTGGGTAGTTTGTGTGAGAGTTTTTCAGAGTGAAATTTCGGACCGTGGGAAGTGTGGGTGAGATTGTGTCACAGTGTATGGAATGACCCTGGGGAGTGTGGTAGAGATTTTTTCACAGTGAATGGCCTGACCCTGGGGAGTGTGGGTGAGGAGTGTTTTACAGTGAATGGTCGGACCCTGGGGTGTGTGGGTGAGAATTTTTCATCTTGAATGGCCTGACCATGGGGAGGGTGGCAGAAAGTGATTCATAGTAAATGGTCTGACCCTGGGGAGTGTGAGAGAGATTGTCTCACATTAAATGGTCTGAGCCTGGGGAGTGTGGTAGATGTGTTTTTCACAGTGACTGGTCTGACGCTGCAGAGTGTGGTAGGGGGTGTTTTACAGTGAATGGCCTGACCCTGGGGAATGTGATAGAGAGTGATTCACCGTGAATGGTCGGACCCTGGGTTGTGTGTGTGAGTGTTTTTCACCGTGAATGGCCTTACCCTGGGACTGTGGTAGCGAGTGTTTCACAGTAAATGGTCTGACCCTGGGGAGTATGGTGGAGATTGTTTCAGAGTCAATGGTCTGACCCAGGGGAGTGGGGAAGAGATTGTTTAAAAGTGAATGGTCTGACCCTGGATAATGTGGTAGAGAGTGATTCTCAGTGTAACGTCTGACCCTGGGGAGTGTGGGTGAGAGTGTTTAACAGTGAACGGTCTGACCCAGGGGAGTGTGGTAGAGGTTGTATGACAGTGAATGGTCTGACCCTGGGGCGTGTGGTAGAGATTGTTTCACAGTAAATGGTCTGACCCTGGGTAGTGTTTTAGATGTGTTTTTCACAGTTAATGGTCTGACCCTGGGGAGTGTAGTAGAGAGTGTTTCACAGTGAATGGTCTGACCCTGGGTAGTGTTTTAGATGTGTTTTTCACAGTTAATGGTCTGACCCTGGGGAGTGTTGTAGAGAGTGTTTCACAGTGAATGGTCTGACCCTGAGGAGTGTGGTAGAGATTGTCTCACAGTAAATTGTCTGACCCTGGGGCGTGTGGTAGACGAATGTTTCACTGTGAATTGTCTGACTCTGAGGAGTATGGGTGAGGAGTGTTTCACAGTGAATGGTCGGATGAGAGGTTGTCACAATGAAAGGCCGGACCCTGGGGAGTGTGGCAGAGAGTGTTTCACAGTGAATGGTCTGACCCTGGGGAGTTTGGGTGAGGAGTTTTTCACAGCGAATTGTCGGACCATGGGGAGTGTGGTAAGAGATTGTTTAAATGTGAATGGTTTGACCCTGGGTAATGTGGTAGAGAGTGATTCACTGTGTAACGTCTGACCCTGGGGAGTATGGTAGGGAGTGTCTCACAGTGAGTGGTCTGAACCTGGGGAGTGTGGGTAAGCACTGTTTTTCAGTGAATGTACTGACACTGGGAGTGAGGTAGAGAGTGTTTCACAGTGAATGGACTGACCCTGGGGAGTGTGGTAGAGAGTATTTCAGAGTGAATGGCCTGACCCTGAGGAGTGTGGTAGAGAGTGTTTCACGGTGAATGCTCTGACCCTGAGGAGTGTGGATGAGGAATGTTTTACAGTGAATGGTCTGACCTTGGGAGTGATGTAGAGAGTGTTTTACAGTGAATGGTCTGACCCTGGGGAGTGTGGTAGACGAGTGTTTTATAGTGAATTGTCTGACCCTCAGGAGTGTGGGTGAGGAGTGTTTCACAGTGAATGGTCGGACCCTGGGGTGTCTGGGCGAGAGGTTGTCACCGTGAAAGGCTTAACCCTGGGGAGTGTGGCAGAGAGTGTTTCAGAGTAAATGGTCTGACCCTAGGGAGTGTCGAAGATGTGTTTTTCACAGTGAATGGTCTATCGCTTCGGAGTGTGGTAGAGAGTGTTTCACAGTGAATGGTCGGACCCTGGGGAGTGTAGGTGAGGAGTTTTTCACAGTGAATGTTCTGACCCTGGGGATGGTGGCAGAGAGTGTCTCACAGCAAATGGTCTGACAGTGGGGAGTGTGGTAGATGAGTTTTTAACAGTAAGTGGTCTGATGCTGAAAATTGTGGGTGGGAGTGTTTCACAGTGAATGGTCGGACCCTGGGGTGTGCGGGTGAGGAGTGTTTCACAGTGAATGGTCGGACCCTGGGGTCTGTGGGTGACAGATTTTCACCGTGAATGGCCTGACCCAGGGGGGTGTGGCAGGGAGTGTTTCACAGTAAATGGTCTGACCCTGAGGAGTGTGCTAGAGATTGTCTCACAGTAAATGGTCTGACCCTGGGGAGTGTTGTAGATGTGTTTTTCACAGTGAATAGTCTGACGCTGCGGTGTGTGGTAGAGAGTGTTTCACAGACAATGCTCTGACCCTGGGGAGTGAGGGTGAGTGGTGTTTCACAGTGAAAATTCTGACCCTGCGGAGTGTGGTAGCGAGTGTTTCACAGCAAATGATCTGACCCTGGGGAGTGTGGTAGAGATTGCCTCACAGTAAATGGTCTGACCCTGCGGAGTGTGGTAGAGATTGTTTCACAGTAAATGGTCTGACCCTGGGGAGTGTGGTAGATGTGTTTTTCTCAGTGAATTGTCTGACCCTTGGGAGAGTGGGCGAGATTGTCTCACATTAAATGGTCTGACCCTGGGGAGTGTGGTAGAGAGACTTTCACAGAGAATGGCCTGACCCTGGGGAGTGTGGGTGAGGAGTGCTTCACAGTGCATGGTCTGACCCTGGGGAGTGTGGGTGAGGAGTGTTTCACAGTGAATGGTCGGACCCTGGGGTGTGTGGGTGAGAGTTTTTCATCTTGAATGGCCTGACCCTGGGGAGTGTAGCAGAGAGTGATTTACAGTAAATGGTCTGACCCTGGGGAGTGTGGCAGTGAGTGATTCACAGTAAATGGTCTGAGCCTGGGGAGTGTGGTAGATATGTTTTTCACAGTGACTGGTCTGACGCTGCAGAGTGTGGTAGAGGGTGTTTTACAGTGAATGGTCTGACCCTGGGGAATGTGATATAGAGTGATTCACCGTCAATGGTCGGACCCTGGGTTGTGTGTGGGAGAGTTTTTCACCGTGAATGGCCTTACCCTGGGACTTTTGTAGTGAGTGTTTCACAGTAAATGGTCTGACCCTGGGGAGTGTGGTAGAGATTGTCTCACAGTAAATGGTCTGACCCTGGGGAGTGTTTCAGGGAGTGTTTCACAGTGAATGGTCTGACGCTGGGGAGTGTGGTAGAGATTGTTTCACAGTAAATGGTCTGACCCTGGGGAGTGTGGTAGATGTGTTTTTCTCAATGAATGATCTGACCGTGGGGAGTGTGGTAAAGGAGTTTTTCTCAGTGAATTGACTGACCCTGGGGAGAGTGGGCGAGATTGTCTCACATTAAATGGTCTGAGCCTGTGGAGTGTGGTAGAGGGTGTTTTACAGTGAATGGTCTGACCCTGGGGAATGTGATAGAGAGTGATTCACCGTGAATGGCCTTACCCTGGGATTGTTGTAGCGAGTGTTTCACAGTGAATGTTCTGACCCCGGGGATGGTGGCAGAGAGTGTCTCACAGTAAATGGTCTGACAGTGGGGAGTGTGGTAGATGAGTTTTTCACAGTAAGTGGTCTGACGCTGAAGATTGTAGGTGGGAGTGTTTCACAGTGAATTGTTGGACCCTGGTGTGTGTGGGTGAGGAGTATTTCACAGTGAATGGTCGGATCCTGGGGTCTGTGGGTGAGAGATTTTCACCGTGAATGACCTGACCCAGGGGGGTGCGGCAGGGAGTGTTTTACAGTACATGGTCTGACCCTGAGGAGTGTGGTAGAGATTGTCTCACAGTAAATGGTCTGACCCTGAGGAGTGTTGTAGATGTGTATTTCACAGTGAATGGTTTGACACTGCGGAGTGTGGTAGAGAGTGTCTCACAGTTAATGGTCTGACCCTGGGGAGTGTGGTAGAGAGTGTTTCACAGACAATGCTCTGACTCTGGGGAGTGAGGGTGAGGGGTGTTTCACAGTGAAAATTCTGACCCTGCGGAGTGTGGTAGAGAGTGTTTCACAGTAAATGGTCTGACCATGGGAAGTGTGGTAGAGTGTGGTAGACATTGTCTCACAGTAAATGGTCTGACCCTGGGGAGTGTTTCAGAGAGCACTTCACAGTAAATGGTCTGACCCTGGGGAGTGTGGTAGAGATTGTCTCGCAGTAAATGGTCTGACCCTGGGAAGTGTGGTAGATGTGTTTTTCTCAGTAAATGGTCTGACCCTGGGGAGTGTTTCAGAGAGTACTTCACAGTAAATGGTCTGACCCTGGGGAGTGTGGTAGAGATTGTCTCGCAGTAAATGGTCTGACCCTGGGAAGTGTGGTAGATGTGTTTTTCTCAGTAAATGGTCTGACCCTGGGGAGTGTGTGTTGGATTGTATCACAGTCAATGGTCTGACTCTGGGTAGTTTGTGTGAGAGTTTTTCAAAGTGAAATGTCTGACCGTGGGAAGTGTGGGTGAGATTGTATCACAGTGAATGGTCTGACCCTGGGGAATGTTTCATGGAGTGTTTCACAGTGAATTGTCTGATCCTGGGGAGTGTGGTAGAGAGTTTTTCACAGTGAATGGCTTGACCCTGGGGAGTGTGGATCAGGACTGCTTAACAGTGCATGGTCTGACCCTGGGGAGTGTGGGTGAGGAGTGTTTCACAGTCAATGGTCGGACACTGGGGAGTGTGGTAAGAGATTGTTTAAAGGTGAATGGTCTGACCCTGGGTAATGTGGTGGAGAGTGATTCACAGTGTAACGTCTGATCCTGGGGAGTATGGTAGGGAGTGTCTCACAGTGAATGTTCTGACCCTGGGGATGGTGGCAGAGAGTGTCTCACAGTAAATGGTCTGACAGTGGGGAGTGTGGTAGATGAGTTTTTCACAGTAAGTGGTCTGACGCTGAAGATTGTGGGTGGGAGTGTTTTACAGTGAATGGTCGGACCCTGGGGTGTGTGGGTGAGGAGTGTTTCACAGTGAATCGTTGGACCCTGGGATGTGTGGGTGAGGAGTGTTTCAGAGTGAATGGTCGGACCCTGGGGTCTGTGGGTGAGAGATTTTCACCGTGAATGGCCTGACCCTGCGGGGTGTGGTAGAGAGTGTTTCACAGTAAATGATCTGACCCTGGGGAGTGTGGTGGAGATTGTCTCACAGTAAATGGTCTGACCCTGGGGAATGTTTCATGGAGTGTTTCACAGTGAATGGTCTGATCCTGGGGAGTGTGGTAGAGAGTTTTTCACAGTGAATGGCTTGACCCTGGGGAGTGTGGATCAGGACTGCTTCACAGTGCATGGTCTGACCCTGGGGAGTGTGGGTGAGGAGTGTTTCACAGTCAATGGTCGGACACTGGGGAGTGTGGTAAGAGATTGTTTAAAGGTGAATGGTCTGACCCTAGGTAATGTGGTGGAGAGTGATTCACAGTGTAACGTCTGATCCTGGGGAGTATGGTAGGGAGTGTCTCACAGTGAATGTTCTGACCCTGGGGATGGTGGCAGAGAGTGTCTCACAGTAAATGGTCTGACAGTGGGGAGTGTGGTAGATGAGTTTTTCACAGTAAGTGGTCTGACGCTGAAGATTGTGGGTGGGAGTGTTTTACAGTGAATGGTCGGACCCTGGGGTGTGTGGGTGAGGAGTGTTTCACAGTGAATCGTTGGACCCTGGGATGTGTGGGTGAGGAGTGTTTCAGAGTGAATGGTCGGACCCTGGGGTCTGTGGGTGAGAGATTTTCACCGTGAATGGCCTGACCCTGCGGGGTGTGGCAGAGAGTGTTTCACAGTAAATGGTCTGACCCTGAGGAGTGTGGTAGAGATTGTCTCACAGTAAATGGTCTGACCCTGGGGAGTGTTGTAGATGTGTTTTTCACAGTGAATGGTATGACGCTGTGGAGTGTGGTAGAGAGTGTTTCACAGACAATCCTCTGACCATGGGGAGTGAGGGTGAGGGGTGCTTCACAGTGAAAATTCTGACCCTGCGGAGTGTGGTAGAGAGTGTTTCACAGTAAATGGTCTGACCCTGGGGAGTGTGGTAGAGATTGTTTGACAGTAAATGGTCTGACCCTGGGGAATGTGGTAGAGATTGTTTCACAGTAAATGGTCTGACCCTGGGGAGTGTGGTAGAGGAGTTTTTCTCAGTGAATTGTCTGACCCTGGGGAGTGTAAGTTGGATTGTATCACAGTCAATGGCCTGACCCTGGGTAGTTTGTGTGAGAGTTTTTCAGAGTGAAATTTCGGACCGTGGGAAGTGTGGGTGAGATTGTGTCACAGTGTATGGAATGACCCTGGGGAGTGTGGTAGAGATTTTTTCACAGTGAATGGCCTGACCCTGGGGAGTGTGGGTGAGGAGTGTTTTACAGTGAATGGTCGGACCCTGGGGTGTGTGGGTGAGAATTTTTCATCTTGAATGGCCTGACCATGGGGAGGGTGGCAGAGAGTGATTCATAGTAAATGGTCTGACCCTGGGGAGTGTGAGAGAGATTGTCTCACATTAAATGGTCTGAGCCTGGGGAGTGTGGTAGATGTGTTTTTCACAGTGACTGGTCTGACGCTGCAGAGTGTGGTAGAGGGTGTTTTACAGTGAATGACCTGACCCTGGGGAATGTGATAGAGAGTGATTCACCGTGAATGGTCGGACCCTGGGTTGTGTGTGTGAGTGTTTTTCACCGTGAATGGCCTTACCCTGGGACTGTGGTAGCGAGTGTTTCACAGTAAATGGTCTGACCCTGGGGAGTATGGTGGAGATTGTTTCAGAGTCAATGGTCTGACCCAGGGGACTGGGGAAGAGATTGTTTAAAAGTGAATGGTCTGACCCTGGATAATGTGGTAGAGAGTGATTCTCAGTGTAACGTCTGACCCTGGGGAGTGTGGGTGAGAGTGTTTAACAGTGAACGGTCTGACCCAGCGGAGTGTGGTAGAGGTTGTATGACAGTGAATGGTCTGACCCTGGGGCGTGTGGTAGAGATTGTTTCACAGTAAATGGTCTGACCCTGGGTAGTGTTTTAGATGTGTTTTTCACAGTTAATGGTCTGACCCTGGGGAGTGTAGTAGAGAGTGTTTCACAGTGAATGGTCTGACCCTGGGTAGTGTTTTAGATGTGTTTTTCACAGTTAATGGTCTGACCCTGGGGAGTGTTGTAGAGAGTGTTTCACAGTGAATGGTCTGACCCTGAGGAGTGTGGTAGAGATTGTCTCACAGTAAATTGTCTGACCCTGGGGCGTGTGGTAGACGAATGTTTCACTGTGAATTGTCTGACTCTGAAGAGTATGGGTGAGGAGTGTTTCACAGTGAATGGTCGGATGAGAGGTTGTCACAATGAAAGGCCGGACCCTGGGGATTGTGGCAGAGAGTGTTTCACAGTGAATGGTCTGACCATGGGGAGTTTGGGTGAGGAGTTTTTCACAGCGAATTGTCGGACCCTGGGGAGTGTGGTAAGAGATTGTTTAAATGTGAATGGTTTGACCCTGGGTAATGTGGTAGAGAGTGATTCACTGTGTAACGTCTGACCCTGGGGAGTATGGTAGGGAGTGTCTCACAGTGAGTCGTCTGAACCTGGGGAGTGTGGGTAAGCACTGTTTTTCAGTGAATGGTCTGACACTGGGAGTGAGGTAGAGAGTGTTTCACAGTGAATGGACTGACCCTGGGGAGTGTGGTAGAGAGTATTTCAGAGTGAATGGCCTGACCCTGAGGAGTGTGGTAGAGAGTGTTTCACAGTGAATGGTCTGACCCTGGGGAGTTTGGGTGAGGAGTTTTTCACAGCGAATTGTCGGACCCTGGGGAGTGTGGTAAGAGATTGTTTAAATGTGAATGGTTTGACCCTGGGTAATGTGGTAGAGAGTGATTCACTGTGTAACGTCTGACCCTGGGGAGTATGGTAGGGAGTGTCTCACAGTGAGTCGTCTGAACCTGGGGAGTGAGGGTGAGGGGTGTTTCACAGTGAAAATTCTGACCCTGCGGAGTGTGGCAGAGAGTGTTTCACAGTAAATGGTCTGACCATGGGAAGTGTGGTAGAGTGTGGTAGACATTGTCTCACAGTAAATGGTCTGACCCTGGGGAGTGTTTCAGAGAGTGCTTCACAGTAAATGGTCTGACCCTGGGGAGTGTGGTAGAGATTGTCTCGCAGTAAATGGTCTGACCCTGGGAAGTGTGGTAGATGTGTTTTTCTCAGTAAATGGTCTGACCCTGGGGAGTGTGTGTTGGATTGTATCACAGTCAATGGTCTGACTCTGGGTAGTTTGTGTGAGAGTTTTTCAAAGTGAAATGTCTGACCGTGGGAAGTGTGGGTGAGATTGTATCACAGTGAATGGTCTGATCCTGGGGAGTGTGGTAGAGAGTGTTTCACAGTAAATGATCTGACCCTGGGGAGTGTGGTAGAGATTGTCTCACAGTAATTGGTCTGACCCTGGGGAATGTTTCATGGAGTGTTTCACAGTGAATGGTCTGATCCTGGGGAGTGTGGTAGAGAGTTTTTCACAGTGAATGGCTTGACCCTGGGGAGTGTGGATCAGGACTGCTTCACAGTGCATGGTCTGACCCTGGGGAGTGTGGGTGAGGAGTGTTTCACAGTCAATGGTCGGACCCTGGGGAGTGTGGTAAGAGATTGTTTAAAGGTGAATGGTCTGACCCTGGGTAATGTGGTGGAGAGTGATTCACAGTGTAACGTCTGATCCTGGGGAGTATGGTAGGGAGTGTCTCACAGTGAATGTTCTGACCCTGGGGATGGTGGCAGAGAGTGTCTCACAGTAAATGGTCTGACAGTGGGGAGTGTGGTAGATGAGTTTTTCACAGTAAGTGGTCTGACGCTGAAGATTGTGGGTGGGAGTGTTTTACAGTGAATGGTCGGACCCTGGGGTGTGTGGGTGAGGAGTGTTTCAGAGTGAATGGTCGGACCCTGGGGTCTGTGGGTGAGAGATTTTCACCGTGAATGGCCTGACCCTGCGGGGTGTGGCAGAGAGTGTTTCACAGTAAATGGTCTGACCCTGAGGAGTGTGGTAGAGATTGTCTCACAGTAAATGGTCTGACCCTGGGGAGTGTTGTAGATGTGTTTTTCACAGTGAATGGTATGACGCTGTGGAGTGTGGTAGAGAGTGTTTCACAGACAATCCTCTGACCATGGGGAGTGAGGGTGAGGGGTGCTTCACAGTGAAAATTCTGACCCTGCGGAGTGTGGTAGAGAGTGTTTCACAGTAAATGGTCTGACCCTGGGGAGTGTGGTAGAGATTGTTTGACAGTAAATGGTCTGACCCTGGGGAATGTGGTAGAGATTGTTTCACAGTAAATGGTCTGACCCTGGGGAGTGTGGTAGAGGAGTTTTTCTCAGTGAATTGTCTGACCCTGGGGAGTGTAAGTTGGATTGTATCACAGTCAATGGCCTGACCCTGGGTAGTTTGTGTGAGAGTTTTTCAGAGTGAAATTTCGGACCGTGGGAAGTGTGGGTGAGATTGTGTCACAGTGTATGGAATGACCCTGGGGAGTGTGGTAGAGATTTTTTCACAGTGAATGGCCTGACCCTGGGGAGTGTGGGTGAGGAGTGTTTTACAATGAATGGTCGGACCCTGGGGTGTGTGGGTGAGAATTTTTCATCTTGAATGGCCTGACCATGGGGAGGGTGGCAGAGAGTGATTCATAGTAAATGGTCTGACCCTGGGGAGTGTGAGAGAGATTGTCTCACATTAAATGGTCTGAGCCTGGGGAGTGTGGTAGATGTGTTTTTCACAGTGACTGGTCTGACGCTGCAGAGTGTGGTAGAGGGTGTTTTACAGTGAATGGCCTGACCCTGGGGAATGTGATAGAGAGTGATTCACCGTGAATGGTCGGACCCTGGGTTGTGTGTGTGAGTGTTTTTCACCGTGAATGGCCTTACCCTGGGACTGTGGTAGCGAGTGTTTCACAGTAAATGGTCTGACCCTGGGGAGTATGGTGGAGATTGTTTCAGAGTCAATGGTCTGACCCAGGGGAGTGGGGAAGAGATTGTTTAAAAGTGAATGGTCTGACCCTGGATAATGTGGTAGAGAGTGATTCTCAGTGTAACGTCTGACCCTGGGGAGTGTGGGTGAGAGTGTTTAACAGTGAACGGTCTGACCCAGGGGAGTGTGGTAGAGGTTGTATGACAGTGAATGGTCTGACCCTGGGGCGTGTGGTAGAGATTGTTTCACAGTAAATGGTCTGACCCTGGGTAGTGTTTTAGATGTGTTTTTCACAGTTAATGGTCTGACCCTGGGGAGTGTGGTAGAGAGTGTTTCACAGTGAATGGTCTGACCCTGGGTAGTGTTTTAGATGTGTTTTTCACAGTTAATGGTCTGACCCTGGGGAGTGTGGTAGAGATTGTCTCACAGTAAATTGTCTGACCCTGGGGCGTGTGGTAGACGAATGTTTCACAGTGAGTCGTCTGAACCTGGGGAGTGTGGGTAAGCACTGTTTTTCAGTGAATGGTCTGACACTGGGAGTGAGGTAGAGAGTGTTTCACAGTGAATGGACTGACCCTGGGGAGTGTGGTAGAGAGTATTTCAGAGTGAATGGCCTGACCCTGAGGAGTGTGGTAGAGAGTGTTTCACGGTGAATGCTCTGACCCTGAGGAGTGTGGATGAGGAATGTTTTACAGTGAATGGTCTGACCCTGGGAGTGATGTAGAGAGTGTTTTACAGTGAATGGTCTGACCCTGGGGAGTGTGGTAGACGAGTGTTTCATAGTGAATTGTCTGACCCTCAGGAGTGTGGGTGAGCAGTGTTTCACAGTGAATGGTCGGACCCTGGGGTGTCTGGGCGAGAGGTTGTCACCGTGAAAGGCTTAACCCTGGGGAGTGTGGCAGAGAGTGTTTCAGAGTAAATGGTCTGACCCTAGGGAGTGTCGAAGATGTGTTTTTCACAGTGAATGGTCTATCGCTTCGGAGTGTGGTAGAGAGTGTTTCACAGTGAATGGTCTGACCCTGGGGAGTGTAGGTGAGGAGTTTTTCACAGTGAATGTTCTGACCCTGGGGATGGTGGCAGAGAGTGTCTCACAGCAAATGGTCTGACAGTGGGGAGTGTGGTAGATGAGTTTTTAACAGTAAGTGGTCTGATGCTGAAGATTGTGGGTGGGAGTGTTTCACAGTGAATGGTCGGACCCTGGGGTGTGCGGGTGAGGAGTGTTTCACAGTGAATGATCGGACCCTGGGGTCTGTGGGTGAGAGATTTTCACCGTGAATGGCCTGACCCAGGGGGGTGTGGCAGGGAGTGTTTCACAGTAAATGGTCTGACCCTGAGGAGTGTGCTAGAGATTGTCTCACAGTAAATGGTCTGACCCTGGGGAGTGTTGTAGATGTGTTTTTCACAGTGAATAGTCTGACGCTGCGGTGTGTGGTAGAGAGTGTTTCACAGACAATGCTCTGACCCTGGGGAGTGAGGGTGAGTGGTGTTTCACAGTGAAAATTCTGACCCTGCGGAGTGTGGTAGCGAGTGTTTCACAGCAAATGATCTGACCCTGGGGAGTGTGGTAGAGATTGCCTCACAGTAAATGGTCTGACCCTGCGGAGTGTGGTAGAGATTGTTTCACAGTAAATGGTCTGACCCTGGGGAGTGTGGTAGATGTGTTTTTCTCAGTGAATTGTCTGACCCTTGGGAGAGTGTGCGAGATTGTCTCACATTAAATGGTCTGACCCTGGGGAGTGTGGTAGAGAGACTTTCACAGAGAATGGCCTGACCCTGGGGAGTGTGGGTGAGGAGTGCTTCACAGTGCATGGTCTGACCCTGGGGAGTGTGGGTGAGGAGTGTTTCACAGTGAATGGTCGGACCCTGGGGTGTGTTGGTGAGAGTTTTTCATCTTGAATGGCCTGACCCTGGGGAGTGTAGCAGAGAGTGATTTACAGTAAATGGTCTGACCCTGGGGAGTGTGGCAGTGAGTGATTCACAGTAAATGGTCTGAGCCTGGGGAGTGTGGTAGATGTGTTTTTCACAGTGACTGGTCTGACGCTGCAGAGTGTGGTAGAGGGTGTTTTACAGTGAATGGTCTGACCCTGGGGAATGTGATATAGAGTGATTCACCGTCAATGGTCGGACCCTGGGTTGTGTGTGGGAGAGTTTTTCACCGTGAATGGCCTTACCCTGGGACTTTTGTAGTGAGTGTTTCACAGTAAATGGTCTGACCCTGGGGAGTGTGGTAGAGATTGTCTCACAGTAAATGGTCTGACCCTGGGGAGTGTTTCAGGGAGTGTTTCACAGTGAATGGTCTGACCCTGGGGAGTGTGGTAGAGATTGTTTCACAGTAAATGGTCTGACCCTGGGGAGTGTGGTAGATGTGTTTTCTCAATGAATGATCTGACCGTGGGGAGTGTGGTAGAGGAGTTTTTCTCAGTGATTGACTGACCCTGGGAGAGTGGGCGAGATTGTCTCACATTAAATGGTCTGAACCTGTGGAGTGTGGTAGAGGGTGTTTTACAGTGAATGGTCTGACCCTGGGGAATGTGATAGAGAGTGATTCACCGTGAATGGCCTTACCCTGGATTGTTGTAGCGAGTGTTTCACAGTGAATGTTCTGACCCCGGGGATGGTGGCAGAGAGTGTCTCACAGTAAATGGTCTGACAGTGGGGAGTGTGGTAGATGAGTTTTTCACAGTAAGTGGTCTGACGCTGAAGATTGTAGGTGGGAGTGTTTCACAGTGAATTGTCGGACCCTGGTGTGTGTGGGTGAAGAGTATTTCACAGTGAATGGTCGGATCCTGGGGTCTGTGGGTGAGAGATTTTCACCGTGAATGACCTGACCCAGGGGGGTGCGGCAGGGAGTGTTTTACAGTACATGGTCTGACCCTGAGGAGTGTGGTAGAGATTGTCTCACAGTAAATGGTCTGACCCTGAGGAGTGTTGTAGATGTGTTTTTCACAGTGAATGGTTTGACACTGCGGAGTGTGGTAGAGAGTGTCTCACAGTTAATGGTCTGACCCTGGGGAGTGTGGTAGAGAGTGTTTCACAGACAATGCTCTGACTCTGGGGAGTGAGGGTGAGGGGTGTTTCACAGTGAAAATTCTGACCCTGCGGAGTGTGGTAGAGAGTGTTTCACAGTAAATGGTCTGACCCTGGGGAGTGTGGTAGAGATTGTCTCACAGTAAATGGTCTGACCCTGGGGAGTGTTTCAGGGAGTGTTTCTCAGTAAATGTCTGACCCTGTGGAGTGTGGTAGAGATTGTTTCACAGTGAATGGTCGGACCCTGGGTGTGTGGGTGAGAGTTTTGCATCTTGAATGGCCTGACCCTGAGAGTGTGGCAGACAGTGATTCACAGTAAATGGTCTGACCCTGGGGAGTGTGGAAGAGATTGTCTCACATTAAATGGTCTGAACCTGGGGAGTGTGGTAGATGTACTTTTCAGAGTGACAGGTCTGACGCTGCAGAGTGTGGTAGAGGGTGTTTTATAGTGAATGGTCTGACCCTGGGGAATGTGATAGAGAGTGATTCACCGTGAATGGTCGGACCCTGGGTTGTGTGTGTGAGAGTTTTTCACCGTGAATGGCCTTACCCTGGGACTGTTGTAGCGAGTGTTTCACATTAAATGGTCTGACCCTGGGGAGTATGGTGGAGATTGTTTCAGAGTCAATGGTCTTACCCAGGGGAGTGTGGTAGAGATTGTTTAAATGTGAATGGTCTGACCCTGGGTAATGTGGTAGAGAGTGATTCACAGTGTAACGTCTGACCCTGGGGAATGTGGGTGAGAGTGTTTCACAGTGAATGGCCTGACCCTGGGGAGTGTGGGTGAGGAGTGCTTCACAGTGCATGGTCTGACCCTGGAGAGTGTGGGTGAGGAATGTTTCACAGTGAATGGTCGGACCCTGGGGTGTGTGGGTGAGTGTTTTTCATCTTGAATGGCATGACCCTGGGGAGTGTGGCAGAGAGTGATTTACAGTAAATGGTCAGACCCTGGGGAGTGTGGAAGAGAGTGTCTCACATTAAATGGTCTGAGCCTGGGGAGTGTGGTAGATATGTTTTTCACAGTGACCTGTCTGACGCTGCAGAGTGTGGTAGAGGGTGTTTTATAGTGAATGGTCTGACCCTGGGGAATGTGATAGAGAGTGATTCACCGTGAATGGTCGGACCCTGGGTTGTGTGTGTGAGAGTTTTTCACCGTGAATGGCCATACCCTGGGACTGTTGTAGCGAGTGTTTCACAGTAAATGGTCTGACCCTGGGTAGTATGATGGAGATTGTTTCAGAGTCAATGGTCTTACCCAGGGGAGTGTGGTAGAGATTGTTTAAAAGTGAATGGTCTGACGATTGGGTAATGTGGTAGGGAGTGATTCACAGTGTAACGTCTGACCCTGGGGAGTATGGGTGAGAGTGTTTCACAGTGAACGGTCCTGACCCTGGGAGTGAGGTAGAGAGTGTTTCACAGTGAATGGTCTGACCCTGGGAAGTGTGGTAGAGGTTGTATGACAGTGAATGGTCTGACCCTGGGAGTATGGTGGAGATTGTTTCAGAGTCAATGGCCTGACCCAGGGGAGTGTGGTAGAGATTGTTTAAATGTGAATGGTCTGACGCTGGTAATGTGGTAGGGAGTGATTCACAGTGTAACGTCTGACCCTGGGGAGTGTGGGTGAGAGTGTTTCACAGTGAACGATCTGACACTGGGAGTGAGATAGAGAGTGTTTCACAGTGAATGGTCGGACCCTGGGGTGTGACCCTGGGAAGTGTGGTAGAGGTTGTATGACAGTGAATGGTCTGACCCTGGGGCGTGTGGGTGAGGAGTGTTTCACAGTGAATGGTCGGACCATGGAGTATCTGGGTGAGAGGTTGTCACTGTGAAAGGCCTGACCCTGAGGAGTGTGGCAGAGAGTGTTTCAGAGTAAATGGTCTGACCCTGGGGAGTGTCGTAGATGTGTTTTTCACAGTTGAATGGTCTGACGCTTTGGAGTGTGTTAGAGAGTGTTTCACAGTGAATGGTCTGAGCCTGGGGAGTGTGGGTGAGGAGTTTTTCACAGTGAATGGTCTGACACTGCGGAGTGTGGTAGAGAGTGTCTCACAGTTAATGGTCTGACCCTGGGGAGTGTGGTAGAGAGTGTTTCACAGACAATGCTCTGACTCTGGGGAGTGAGGGTGAGGGGTGTTTCACAGTGAAAATTCTGACCCTGCGGAGTGTGGTAGAGAGTGTTTCACAGTAAATGGTCTGACCCTGGGGAGTGTGGTAGAGATTGTCTCACAGTAAATGGTCTGACCCTGGGGAGTGTTTCAGGGAGTGTTTCACAGTAAATGGTCTGACCCTGTGGAGTGTGGTAGAGATTGTTTCACAGTGAATGGTCGGACCCTGGGGTGTGTGGGTGAGAGTTTTGGATCTTGAATGGCCTGACCCTGAGGAGTGTGGCAGACAGTGATTCACAGTAAATGGTCTGACCCTGGGGAGTGTGGGTGAGGAGTTTTTCACAGTGAATGTTCTGACCCTGGGGATAGTGGCAGAGAGTGTCTCACAGTAAATGGTCTGACAGTGGGGAGTGTGGTAGATGAGTTTTTCACCGTTAATGGTCTGACCCTGGGGAATGTTGTAGAGAGTGTTTCACACTGAATGGTGAGACTCTGGGGATTGTGGGTGAGGAGTGTTTAACGGTGAATGGTCTGAACCTGGGGTGTGTTGTAGATGTGTTTTTCACAGTGAATGGTCTGGCGCTGCGGAGTGTGGTAGAGAGTGTCTCACAGTAAATGGTCTGACCCTGGGGAGTGTTTTAGATGTGTTTTCCACAGTGAATGGTCAGACACTGTGGAGTGTGGTGGAGAGTGTCTCACAGTTAATGGTCTGACCCTGAGGAGTGTGGTAGAGAGTGTTTCACAGTGAATGGTCTGACCCTGAGGAGTGTGGTAGAGATTGTCTCACAGTAAATTGTCTGACCCTGGGGCGTGTGGTAGACGAGTGTTTCACTGTGAATTGTCTGACTCTGAGGAGTATGGGTGAGGAGTGTTTCACAGTGAATGGTCGGATGAGAGGTTGTCACAATGAAAGGCCGGACCCTGGGGAGTGTGGCAGAGAGTGTTTCACAGTGAATGGTCTGACCCTGGGGAGTTTGGGTGAGGAATTTTTCACAGTGAATGTTCTGACCCTGGGGATGGTGGCAGAGAATGTCTCACAGTAAATGGTCTGACAGTGGGGAGTGTGGTAGATGAGTTTTTCACAGTAAGTGGTACTACGATGAAGATTGTGGGTGGGAGTGTTTCACCGTGAATGGTCGGACCCTGGGGTGTGTGGGGTGAGAGATTTTCACCATGAATGGCCTGACCCTGGGAGGTGTGGTAGAGATTGTCTCACAGTAAATGGTCTGACCCTGGGCAGTGTTTTAGATGTGTTTTTCACAGTTAATGTCTGACCTGGGGAGTGTGGTAGAGAGTGTTTCACAGACAATGCTCTGACCCTAGGGAGTGAGGGTGAGGGGTGTTTCACAGTGAAAGCTCTGACCCTGCGGAGTGTGGTAGAGAGTGTTTCACAGTAAATGGTCTGACCATGGGAAGTGTGGTAGAGTGTGGTAGACATTGTCTCACAGTAAATGGTCTGACCCTGGGGAGTGTTTCAGAGAGTGCTTCACAGTAAATGGTCTGACCCTGGGGAGTGTGGTAGAGATTGTCTCGCAGTAAATGGTCTGACCCTGGAAGTGTGGTAGATGTGTTTTTCTCAGTAAATGGTCTGACCCTGGGGAGTGTGTGTTGGATTGTATCACAGTCAATGGTCTGACTCTGGGTAGTTTGTGTGAGAGTTTTTCAAAGTGAAATGTCTGACCGTGGAAGTGTGGGTGAGATTGTATCACAGTGAATGGTCTGATCCTGGGGAGTGTGGTAGAGAGTGTTTCACAGTAAATGATCTGACCCTGGGGAGTGTGGTAGAGATTGTCTCACAGTAAATGGTCTGACCCTGGGGAATGTTTCATGGAGTGTTTCACAGTGAATGGTCTGATCCTGGGGAGTGTGGTAGAGAGTTTTTCACAGTGAATGGCTTGACCCTGGGAGTGTGGATCAGGACTGCTTCACAGTGCATGGTCTGACCCTGGGGAGTGTGGGTGAGGAGTGTTTCACAGTCAATGGTCGGACCCTGGGGAGTGTGGTAAGAGATTGTTTAAAGGTGAATGGTCTGACCCTGGGTAATGTGGTGGAGAGTGATTCACAGTGTAACGTCTGATCCTGGGGAGTATGGTAGGGAGTGTCTCACAGTGAATGTTCTGACCCTGGGGATGGTGGCAGAGAGTGTCTCACAGTAAATGGTCTGACAGTGGGGAGTGTGGTAGATGAGTTTTTCACAGTAAGTGGTCTGACGCTGAAGATTGTGGGTGGGAGTGTTTTACAGTGAATGGTCGGACCCCTGGGGTGTGTGGGTGAGGAGTGTTTCAGAGTGAATGGTCGGACCCTGGGGTCTGTGGGTGAGAGATTTTCACCGTGAATGGCCTGACCCTGCGGGGTGTGGCAGAGAGTGTTTCACAGTAAATGGTCTGACCCTGAGGAGTGTGGTAGAGATTGTCTCACAGTAAATGGTCTGACCCTGGGGAGTGTTGTAGATGTGTTTTTCACAGTGAATGGTATGACGCTGTGGAGTGTGGTAGAGAGTGTTTCACAGACAATCCTCTGACCATGGGGAGTGAGGGTGAGGGGTGCTTCACAGTGAAAATTCTGACCCTGCGGAGTGTGGTAGAGAGTGTTTCACAGTAAATGGTCTGACCCTGGGGAGTGTGGTAGAGATTGTTTGACAGTAAATGGTCTGACCCTGGGGAATGTGGTAGAGATTGTTTCACAGTAAATGGTCTGACCCTGGGGAGTGTGGTAGAGGAGTTTTTCTCAGTGAATTGTCTGACCCTGGGGAGTGTGAGTTGGATTGTATCACAGTCAATGGTCTGACCCTGGGTAGTTTGTGTGAGAGTTTTTCAGAGTGAAATTTCGGACCGTGGGAAGTGTGGGTGAGATTGTGTCACAGTGTATGGAATGACCCTGGGGAGTGTGGTAGAGATTTTTTCACAGTGAATGGCCTGACCCTGGGGAGTGTGGGTGAGGAATGTTTTACAGTGAATGGTCGGACCCTGGGGTGTGTGGGTGAGAATTTTTCATCTTGAATGGCCTGACCATGGGGAGGGTGGCAGAGAGTGATTCATAGTAAATGGTCTGACCCTGGGGAGTGTGAGAGAGATTGTCTCACATTAAATGGTCTGAGCCTGGGGAGTGTGGTAGACGTGTTTTTCACAGTGACTGGTCTGACGCTGCAGAGTGTGGTAGAGGGTGTTTTACAGTGAATGTCCTGACCCTGGGGAATGTGATAGAGAGTGATTCACCGTGAATGGTCGGACCCTGGGTTGTGTGTGTGAGTGTTTTTCACCGTGAATGGCCTTACCCTGGGACTGTGGTAGCGAGTGTTTCACAGTAAATGGTCTGACCCTGGGGAGTATGGTGGAGATTGTTTCAGAGTCAATGGTCTGACCCAGGGGAGTGGGGAAGAGATTGTTTAAAAGTGAATGGTCTGACCCTGGATAATGTGGTAGAGAGTGATTCTCAGTGTAACGTCTGACCCTGGGGAGTGTGGGTGAGAGTGTTTAACAGTGAACGGTCTGACCCAGGGGAGTGTGGTAGAGGTTGTATGACAGTGAATGGTCTGACCCTGGGGCGTGTGGTAGAGATTATTTCACAGTAAATGGTCTGACCCTGGGTAGTGTTTTAGATGTGTTTTTTCACAGTTAATGGTCTGACCCTGGGGAGTGTAGTAGAGAGTGTTTCACAGTGAATGGTCTGACCCTGGGTAGTGTTTTAGATGTGTTTTTCACAGTTAATGGTCTGACCCTGGGGAGTGTTGTAGAGAGTGTTTCACAGTGAATGGTCTGACCCTGAGGAGTGTGGTAGAGATTGTCTCACAGTAAATTGTCTGACCCTGGGGCGTGTGGTAGACGAATGTTTCACTGTGAATTGTCTGACTCTGAGGAGTATGGGTGAGGAGTGTTTCACAGTGAATGGTCGGATGAGAGGTTGTCACAATGAAAGGCCGGACCCTGGGGAGTGTGGCAGAGAGTGTTTCACAGTGAATGGTCTGACCCTGGGGAGTTTGGGTGAGGAGTTTTTCACAGCGAATTGTCGGACCCTGGGGAGTGTGGTAAGAGATTGTTTAAATGTGAATGGTTTGACCCTGGGTAATGTGGTAGAGAGTGATTCACTGTGTAACGTCTGACCCTGGGGAGTATGGTAGGGAGTGTCTCACAGTGAGTGGTCTGAACCTGGGGAGTGTGGGTAAGCACTGTTTTTCAGTGAATGGTCTGACACTGGGAGTGAGGTAGAGAGTGTTTCACAGTGAATGGACTGACCCTGGGGAGTGTGGTAGAGAGTATTTCAGAGTGAATGGCCTGACCCTGAGGAGTGTTGGTAGAGAGTGTTTCACGGTGAATGCTCTGACCCTGAGGAGTGTGGATGAGGAATGTTTTACAGTGAATGGTCTGACCTTGGGAGTGATGTAGAGAGTGTTTTACAGTGAATGGTCTGACCCTGGGGAGTGTGGTAGACGAGTGTTTCATAGTGAATTGTCTGACCCTGGGAGTGTGGGTGAGGAGTGTTTCACAGTGAATGGTCGGACCCTGGGGTGTGTGGGTGAGAGTTTTTCATCTTGAATGGCCTGACCATGGGAGGGTGGCAGAGAGTGATTCATAGTAAATGGTCTGACCCTGGGGAGTGTGAGAGAGATTGTCTCACATTAAATGGTCTGAGCCTGGGGAGTGTGGTAGATGTGTTTTTCACAGTGACTGGTCTGACGCTGCAGAGTGTGGTAGAGGGTGTTTTACAGTGAATGGCCTGACCCTGGGGAATGTGATAGAGAGTGATTCACCGTGAATGGTCGGACCCTGGGTTGTGTGTGTGAGTGTTTTTCACCGTGAATGGCCTTACCCTGGGACTGTGGTAGCGAGTGTTTCACAGTAAATGGTCTGACCTGGGGAGTATGGTGGAGATTGTTTCAGAGTCAATGGTCTGACCCAGGGGAGTGGGGAAGAGATTGTTTAAAAGTGAATGGTCTGACCCTGGATAATTGTGGAGGGTGATTCTCAGTGTAACGTCTGACCCTGGGGAGTGTGGGTGAGAGTGTTTAACATTGAATGGTCTGACCCAGGGAAGTGTGGTAGAGGTTGTATGACAGTGAATGGTCTGACCCTGGGGCGTGTGGTAGAGATTGTTTCACAGTAAATGGTCTGACCCTGGGTAGTGTTTTAGATGTGTTTTTCACAGTTAATGGTCTGACCCTGGGGAGTGTGGTAGAGAGTGTTTCACAGTGAATGGTCTGACCCTGGGTAGTGTTTTAGATGTGTTTTTCACAGTTAATGGTCTGACCCTGGGGAGTGTGGTAGAGATTGTCTCACAGTAAATTGTCTGACCCTGGGGCGTGTGGTAGACGAATGTTCACAGTGAGTCGTCTGAACCTGGGGAGTGTGGATGAGGAATGTTTTACAGTGAATGGTCTGACCTTGGGAGTGATGTAGAGAGTGTTTTACAGTGAATGGTCTGACCCTGGGGAGTGTGGTAGACGAGTGTTTCATAGTGAATTGTCTGACCCTCAGGAGTGTGGGTGAGCAGTGTTTCACAGTGAATGGTCGGACCCTGGGGTGTGCGGGTGAGGAGTGTTTCACAGTGAATGATCGGACCCTGGGGTCTGTGGGTGAGAGATTTTCACAGTGAATGGCCTGACCCAGGGGGGTGTGGCAGGGAGTGTTTCACAGTAAATGGTCTGACCCTGAGGAGTGTGCTAGAGATTGTCTCACAGTAAATGGTCTGACCCTGGGGAGTGTTGTAGATGTGTTTTTCACAGTGAATAGTCTGACGCTGCGGTGTGTGGTAGAGAGTGTTTCACAGACAATGCTCTGACCCTGGGGAGTGAGGGTGAGTGGTGTTTCACAGTGAAAATTCTGACCCTGCGGAGTGTGGTAGCGAGTGTTTCACAGCAAATGATCTGACCCTGGGGAGTGTGGTAGAGATTGCCTCACAGTAAATGGTCTGACCCTGGGTAGTGTTTTAGATGTGTTTTTCACAGTTAATGGTCTGACCCTGGGGAGTGTTGTAGAGAGTGTTTCACAGTGAATGGTCTGACCCTGAGGAGTGTGGTAGAGATTGTCTCACAGTAAATTGTCTGACCCTGGGGCGTGTGGTAGACGAATGTTTCACAGTGAGTCGTCTGAACCTGGGGAGTGTGGGTAAGCACTGTTTTTCAGTGAATGGTCTGACACTGGGAGTGAGGTAGAGAGTGTTTCACAGTGAATGGACTGACCCTGGGGAGTGTGGTAGAGAGTATTTCAGAGTGAATGGCCTGACCCTGAGGAGTGTGGTAGAGAGTGTTTCACGGTGAATGCTCTGACCCTGAGGAGTGTGGATGAGGAATGTTTTACAGTGAATGGTCTGACCCTGGGGAGTGTGGTAGACAAGTGTTTCATAGTGAATTGTCTGACCCTCAGGAGTGTGGGTGAGGAGTGTTTCACAGTGAATGGTCGGACCCTGGGTGTCTGGGCGAGAGGTTGTCACCGTGAAAGGCTTAACCCTGGGAGTGTGGCAGAGAGTGTTTCAGAGTAAATGGTCTGACCCTAGGGAGTGTCGTAGATGTGTTTTTCACAGTGAATGGTCTATCGCTTCGGAGTGTGGTAGAGAGTGTTTCACAGTGAATGGTCTGACCCTGGGAAGTGTAGGTGAGGAGTTTTTCACAGTGAATGTTCTGACCCTGGGGATGGTGGCAGAGAGTGTCTCACAGTAAATGGTCTGACAGTGGGGAGTGTGGTAGATGAGTTTTTCACAGTAAGTGGTCTGACGCTGAAGATTGTAGGTGGGAGTGTTTCAGATTGAATGGTCGGACCCTGGGGTGTCTGGGTGAGAGGTTGTCACCGTGAAAGGCCTGACCCTGCGGTGTGTGGTAGAGAGTGTTCCACAGTAAATAGTCTGACCGTGGGGATTGTGGTAGAGGAGTGTTTCACAGTGAATTGTCAGACCCTGGGGAGTGTGGTAAGAGATTGTTTAAATGTGAATGGTTTGACCCTGGGTAATGTGGAAGAGAGTGATTCACTGTGTAACGTCTGACCCTGGGGAGTATGGTAGGGAGTGTCTCACAGTGAGTGGTCTGACCCTGGGGAGTGTGGGTAAGCACTGTTTTTCAGTGAATGGTCTGACACTGGGAGTGAGGTAGAGAGTGTTTCACAGTGAATGGACTGACCCTGGGGAGTGTGGTAGAGAGTGTTTCAGAGTGAATGGTCTGACCCTGGGGAGTGTCGTAGATGTATTTTTCACAGTGAATGGTCTGATGCTTCGGAGTGTAGTAGAGAGTGTTTCACAGTGAATGGTCTGACCCTGGGGAGTGTGAATGAGGAGTTTTTCACAGTGAATGTTCTGACCTTGGGGAGGATGGCAGAGAGTGTCTCACAGTAAATGGTCTCACAGTGGGGAGTGTGGTAGATGAGTTTTTCTCAGTAAATGGTCTGACGCTGGAGAGTGTGGGTGGGAGTGTTTCATCGTTAATGGTCTGACCCTGGGGAATGTGGTAGAGAGTGTTTCAGACTGAATGGTCAGACTCTGGGCATTGTGGGTGAGGAGTGTTTAACGGTGAATGGTCTGACCCTGGGGAGTGTGGTAGAGTGTGTTTTTCACAGTGAATCGTCTGACGCTGCGGAGTGTGGTAGAGAGTGTCTCACAGTTATTGGTCTGACCCTGGGGAGTGAGGGTGAGTGGTGTCTCACAGTGAAAATTCTGACCCTGCGGAGTGTGGTAGAGAGTGTTTCACAGTAAATGATCAGACCGTGGGGAGTGTGGTAGAGATTGTCTCACAGTAAATGGGCTGACGCTGGGGAGTGTTTCAGAGAGTGTTTCACAGTGAATGGTCAGACCCTGGGGAGTGTGGTAGAGATTGTCTCACAGTAAATGGTCTGACCCTGGGGTGTGTCGTAGATGTGTTTTTCACAGTGAATGGTCT